>NC_133527.1:34202652-35452652 GCF_048544455.1 Silene latifolia | reverse complement strand
CTAATCGCGTTCTTAGCAATTCCCGGAGTTCAGACAGTTAGTTCGTGTCGTAGTTTGTATCGTTGAGTTCCTTGCATCGAGGGTAAGCTTCTAGCATAATTTTTATAATGTTTTTCTAGGTTTGGTCAAACCCTAACTTAGGGTTTGGGGGTTTTATGAGTAGTAAGTAATTGGTAGTCTTTATGTGTTATGTGTTAGGAGGAGGATTCGTAGAAGAGGCGTTTTGAGACAGCTGTAGATACCGTCTGCTTGTTGTGCTTTCCAGGTAAGATTTCCTACTCAGTATTAATCCCATAATGGGATATTGGTGATGTGCTGTAGTTAGTTGTTGATATGATGATTGTGATTGTGATTGTAATTGTGATTGGTTGTCTGTGGTTCTCGAGATGCGTTCTCGGCTGAGTGGGGTCGCTTGCGGGAGTGACTTCACGCCCTAGTTTCGCCCTTCGTGGAACCCGCCACGGAAGGGGATGTGTACATTAATGGGACAGGGTTATCGCTCGTACGATGAGCGGGGCTTAGGTGGGAACGGCTGCGGTCCCCCATCGGCGGGGCTGTCCAAAGTGGACGGTCGGATTGAGATGATGGGAGTTGGTGGTGTGTGTGTGTGTGTGACAGTTCAGCTGTCTGTTTGTCTTATTATTGTTATCTATATTGATTGTGTGATTAGTACTGACCCCAGTGTTGTTTTGTAAACCTGCGGTGATCCATTCGGGGATGGTGAGCAGATATTGAGCAGGTATAGCGATGAGTACTGGGATAGCTGGGATGGTCACGACATGACGATAGAGTCTTCCGCTGTAGTTTAGCATTTATTTCCATTTCAGTTGATAATAGATAGTTTGGAATAATGTATCGTACTTTGGTTTGGTTTGAGGATTGTATTTATTCATTAAACTATTTATATTAAACGTTGTTTCTGTTTTGTCTATTTGATTATCATACCTCGGGCGACCGAGATGGTGGCGTCTTCATACCTGAGTGGTCCTGGTAAGGCACTCGGAGTATGGGGGTGTCACATTATATGCTGCATTGCTTTAATTAACCTCAGTTGTTACCTGCCACTGTTGTTAATTGCTATTCCCGTTTCCCTATCGTTGTTTGCCTACTGTGATTCGAAATTTCCGAGGAATTGTTGGAAATTGTATGTTGTAGGTCGAAATTTTCGACTGGTAGGGGAGTGTATGGTTTCACATGCTGATTTTCTATTGTTTTAGCCTCTGTTAACCAGTGTTTTCCTCTCATATCCCTTACCCTATGTTTGCAGGATGGATTCTAGTTCTTTACCCTCCACTAGTTCATCCTCTAGTCCGTCTCTGTCCGAGACAGTGGCCCCTGCTGTTGCCACTGTCCCCACTTTAGTTACCACTGCAGCCCCTGTGTTTCTAGTTTCAGCTGCAGGGACGGTTTTTACTCCAGCAAGTCCAGCTGCTAGCTCAGTTCAGGCTGCCACTTCCTCTACGGTCACCACCCCAGCTAGCACTGCTGCTAGTTCCTTTTCAGTGGTGGCCCCAGCAGCCACTACATGTACACCAGCCACCACCTTTACACCTGTGGCGGACTCACCAGCAGCCGCAGCTGCCTTCAGAGCTGCCTTGGTTCCTTACACCGTCAGAGAGCGGGCTTCCGCCTTACGTTACAGAGGCCGGGGTTGTAGACAGTCTCGAGCTACGCCAGCTCCTGTTACCTCTACTCCCGCTCCTAGCACTTCTACAGCTGCTGCTTCTGCCTCTACTTCTGGCAGAGTCACGTTTCGAGGAGACGACTCCCTCGATTCTCACCCAGACTATCCGCAGGTATTATTCGTCAACCCTTTACATCCTACAAAATTTTATAACCTGCTACAGTGTGTACATGTACCTTCCCGATTTCTGGATAAATTGGCACTAGATAGACTCGGCATTTACGAGTCAGCTTGTGACCTACTACGGGTTACGGGGATGCCTGGGCTCATCACCATGAGCGGCCATACGTTTTTAGAGCTGAGTCTCGAGTTTCTCAGTTCCTTTACCTTCTCCTCAGGGGCCTACGATACTAACCCCGACAGTCCTTCGGTGTCCTTCCGGTTGTTTAACCGGGCTTTCCCGATGACCCTAGCGGAGTTTGGTAGGTTACTTGGCCTTTCTTCTACGGGCATGACTGCTGCCCCGAGGAAGGTCAATCGTCAGCTTTTGCGGTGTTTGGCCCAGACCACCTTTCAGGGGCGAAAGCTCCATCAAGTCCACCTTTCCCCCGTCCGTTGTTTCCTTAGACTGATGGGGAGCTCTATTTTCGGCCGAAAGGAGCCGAATAACATGACCAACACCGAGCTCTCTATCCTGGGCGGTTACCTGAACATCGACAGTGAAGGTCCGTTTACCTTCAACATAGCTTACTTGACCGCCCAGTACCTCCACGACCAGGGGCTTAAGGAGACGGGAACCATTACCTGCGGTGGCATAGCCACCATTCTTGCCCACTCCCTCTTCCCCACCTGGCCACGTGACCTGCAGTACCTCCCGGGAGAGAGGTTACTGAGTCTGGATGCCATGCTCTCTCAGCATTGGCTGACCCCAGACCACCGGACTTGGAAGATTGACGGCTCCTTGTCTGTTGACCTACCTTGTGACAGTCTCCCCCGTCTTGAGGCTTACCTACTGTGGTAAAGGGCCACCGTCTGCCACCACTGCCTCTACTTCACCTTCCACTACAGTCTCAACCACATCCACCTCCTGGTGCACCCGCCGCCAAGAAGCGGCAACTTGAGACTGGAGAGGGGTCCACACCTTCAGGGAGTACCCAGCCTTCCACGGCTACTCCCGATCCGACCCCTACTCCCACTACTACTACCACTCCTACTCCACCTCCCACTGACCAGACTGAGCTGTACTTTTTGACCACCTCCTCCCTTTGTAGCACCCGCGGTCCAGGACCAAGGGGGCGCAGTTTACGGTTTGTTGATTGAGCTTGCAGAGCGTCAGGCTCGTATGGAGAGGGATTTGGCTCTCACCTTACACCCTCTGTACGAGTACCACTTACGGCGACACAGACCGATCCCAGAGGGTTGGCCACACCCTTCCTTCTTCATGTACCCAGCTGAGGGGTACCCGGTTACTGACGAGGAGGAGGACGAGGACCCAGAGCTGGCGGTGGAGAGAGCTCGCGCTGAGGAGCGGAGGAGGAGAGAGGAGGAGCAAGACCCGGAGTACCGGGTGGATGGAGATGGAGACAGCAGCGGCGACAACGCTGACGAGTAGCTACTGGTCTACTCACTTCCCCAGTTTTTTGGCTGGTTTGGGGAAGTTCGTATATTGTATGTATTTCTTTCTCTTTTATTTTGTCTCCTTTATTTATTGTCTTTATTTTTCTTATAGATTGTATATTCCCGTTCCCCCATATTTCTGCTGGTGTATGCTGGAGGACAACGAGGGCGTTGTCCGTTTTGGTTTGGGGAGGTTATATTGCATCCTTTTGAGTCTGCATCTGCATTTGTTTCTGCATTCACGTTTATTTTTCAGCTTGCATTGTTGTTTATTTTCATAAAAATCAAAAATCCAGAAAAAAAAATTAGAAAAATTGGAAAAATTTCACGTTTATTTTTGCATATAGGTTGAGTCGGAACGGTAGATTCCCATGATGATAATGCCCTATAACTTGTCTTTTTGCTTGAGCCTTGCACTTTTATTGATAGTTATTAGCTTTGTCATACGCATAATCTACGAATTTCTGTTCAAATATAGCTGACTGTTTAGACTTGACCTATAAATTGGCAAACTACTTAAAATTCTGAGTTTTTAGAGCCATAACTGGTGACATTCACGACCAATTCATTAGGAATTTTGAGAGTAGTACTCCTTGCATAGCATGTTTATCATTTTTGCACATTCATGACATTCAATTTCTCGTCAAATACACATATTCGGGTTTGTGGTTGGTGTCACATGCAGGGAGGTGCTTGCAAATCCCCTTTCCTTATATTTCTCACCCATTTAGCTCCACATTAGCCAAAACTTGCCTTTTGACCCATTAGCTACATCCCAAACTAAGCCTGCCTAGTCGAGCTAGTTAGTATGTTCTTTTGCAGTACGTTTTTCCGTCGCATTTTTGGCCCGTACTTCTTGTTTTGGAGTTGGTGTAATTTGAGAACGAAGGAGGAAAAGAAAAAAAAAAAGAGAAAACGTGAAAGTGAAAAAAAAAGAAAAAAAGAAAAAAAGAAAAAAAGAGGCTGGAACGTGAATAGGAGAAAGAAAGAAAAAAAATAAAATTGTGAAAAAGGAGGAAACAGACGTGCTCCTCCTCTTGTCTGAGTTGAGAAGATGTTTGAAGATGTACAATCGGAAAAGGTTGATTTGTTTCAGTTAGTTCTTTCAGACGGTATTAAAAAAGGGAAGTTTAGGACCGTCTGACTCCTCCACTCTTATTCTATATTTTTGAGGAGATTGTGTTTGAGTTTAGTGAGCTTTGTGCCAAATGAAGGGCACTCGTACTTAGTCTTTTAGTCAGTTGAGATTCGGATGGTTTCATTATGGTCCTGTTAGGAACTAGCTTGACGCTTTTACCTCCACATTTCCATAACATGTTTTGCCTTCCTCACCTGAACCTCACTATTCCCAAATTATTTGCAAGCCCTCGGCTGTGACGGACATTATTGGTTGGAGTGTGTGCATTAGTACTTGAATTGTCTTTCATTTTTGGTGCATGCATGCTATGTAGGTCGCAGTTAGGTGAGTGACTGTCTTTTCTTCTCTCTTTTACATATAACATTCACCCTTTGCTTCATGAGAGAAGAGTGACCACGAGAGAGTCTAGTTTTGTTGGTCTTGCAAGGTCGATAGGTCGGCTATATTTCTGAACAGCTTATAATTCGTTTGCGTATTGACTATTTAGCTTTAACTGTTAGTTTTTGTTGCACTAAATTGGTTCAAGTAGACAAGTTAAGCTAGCTCTGAGTTATCATTTCCGTTCCATTAGTTTAGTTTTGAGTTTACTCGAGGGCGAGTAAAGGTTTGGTTTGGGGAGATTTGATACGTGCCTAATTTATAGTCTTTTTAGCCTATTTCAGCACGTATTTCTATCCTTTTTTATACTATTTTTATGGTATTTTGCCCCGAATTGGCTACTTTGGTTCGTTTTGTCAATTTTGTAGAAATGAACGTGAAAGTAGTGGAATCGTACCCTTTTTCGCCCTTTTTGCATGCATTTAGAGGAGACGGGATTGTTCCAGAGAGAGATACTGCATTTGGAAGCATCGTGGCATGCATTACGAGGCATTTAGGCGCGGACTTGAGCTGAAATGAAGTCGAAGAACTCGATCAAGCAGTTCTACCACTCGATCGAGTGGTTTTCACTTCCCAGATTGGTCGATCGAGTGGTTTTCCACTCGATCCTTAGACTGCAGAAAGACCATCTACTCAATCGAGTAGCTTTCCGGTCGATCGAGTAGGTTTTCCTGAGGAGTTGGTCGATCGAGTGGTTTTAATCCACTCGATCGAGTGGTTTTGACGGTTTTGGGCCTTAATCAGCCCGTGTTTTGATTATTTCGCTAAACTTTGTCTATTTTGCTATTTAAGCACGCTTTACTAGGTTAATTAGGATCATCTTTCAGATTATCAAAACTCTTGACTGTTAAACTTTGTTACGTACATTATTCCTCTTCACTGTAACCTTGCTTTGGGATTATTTTCACTCAGATTTTGTATTCTTTACGCCGGATTCGCTTGGATTTTAATTTCTTTCTCTTCCCCTATTAATAATTAATCGTTTGTTGCTTTAATTCCTCGTTTCTTTGCAATTACTTCTTTACCCTAATTTACTTTTATGCAATTTATTGTCTATTTCATAATGTTTATTGCTGGGAATCTAATTGCTGTTAGTTTAATTAGCGATATGAGTAGCTAAACCCCTTTCATGTTGGGATTAGGGGATCTGCGGTAGAAATGCGACGACGTAGTAAATGAATTAGATGAATTGATTGTAAGACTCTGTCACCATAGCAATTTGATTGTATTTATTCGACTTAGTTGAGTGCACGCTTCTATGTCACCCTTTAATCTGGCTAAAATTATTCCTGGATCGAAAGATTGGACTAAATAGGCCTGCTATGAACAATAGACTACCCTAATGAGGATGAAAGTTAAGTTAGTGGTATTTTAGGATAGAAAGTGGACCGAAAGGACCTTTCAACATCCGTATTACATTAATTCGTCTGAGTCATTTACAGCTGAGTCACTGGACTACCGCAGTGAACCGAAATCCTGACATGTCCCTCTTTATCTGATAGTTTAATCTTATTTTCCTGCTTTTATTGTTCTTGTCTTTATTTCTCTTTTCTTAAAATCTCGTAGTTTAGAACCCAATTCAAACAACCCTTCAATTGTTACCTTAGGATTAGAATTAGCGACTGATAATTGCATTACCTCCCTGTGGATTCGATACTCGACTGCCTCTGCTACATTTTAGTTGAGACCGCTAGGTATTATCTTTGACAGGGTACACGATAGCCGTGTCAACGTGAAAAAGAAAGAAGGAAGAAAAAGAAAAAATTGAAAAAGTTGGTTGGAATTGAAAATGAGACCGTTCTAAAAAAGGGAAGTTTGTGGCGGTCTACTCCTCTGTTCTTATTCATATATTTTTGAGGAGATAGTGTATTTGGTTAGTGAAATATGTGCCATGAAGGGCACTTGAGCTTTATTTTCAGTCAGTTGAGATTCGGACGTTCTTATAATGTCTTGTTCAGGAACTAGCTTGACGATTACCTTCACACTCCCATAACTTATTTTGCCTTTTTTGACCTGAACCTCACTATTCCTATACTTTTTGTAAGCCCTCGGCTGTGATGGACATTGTTGGTTGGAGTGTATGCATAGTACTTGAATCGTCTATCATTTTTGTTGCATGCATTTTATGAAGGTCGCAGTTTAAGTGAGTGACTGTTTCTCTTTCTCTCTTATACATATATAATTAACCCATTGCTTCATGAGAGAAGAATGACCACGTTAGAGTCCGATTTTGTTGGTCTTGCAAGGTCGATAGGTCAGCTTTATTTATGGACATCTTATAATTCGTTTGCGTATTGACTGCTGTAGCTATGACTGTTGATATCTGTTGCATTAAATTGGTTCAAGTAGACAAGTTATAGCTAGCTTTGAGTTTTCATTTTCGTTCAATTAGTTTGCATTTAGTTTACTCGAGGATGAGAAAAGGTTCGGTTTGGGGAGATTTGATACGTTCATTTTATATAACCTTTTTAGTCTTATTTTGCACGTATTTCTATGCATTTTTATACCATTATGTATTGCAAAATGTCCCAAATTGGCTACTTTGGTTTGTTTTGTCTGAATTGCAGAAATGAACCTAAAAGTGGTGAAACTGTACACTTTTCATCCTATTTAGCATGCATATTGAGGAGACGAGAATGTTAGAGGGAGAATCATGCCTTGAAGTGCGTGAAGGGTGGTCAACGAAGCAGTCAATGGCGATTTAGAAGCGGATCTTGAAGAAAGGCACTCGATCGAAAAGCATTTTGGTTCGATCGAGTGGTTTGGAGGATAGAAGAGTTCGATCGAGTACTTTACTTTACTCGATCGAAATGCCGGAATTTGGGTTTCCTCGATCGAGAAGGATTTTTACTCGATCGAGAGGGTTAGTTGATGAAGTCCTCGATCGAGTGGTTTTATATCACTCGATCGAAAGGTTTTGGTATTACACAGGCTTAATTAACCCGTGTTCGACTTATTTCGTTAAAGACTTTGTTTTGCCCATTTAAGCTTTCATTAATTAGGTTATTAAGTACGCTTTTTATCATCTAAGAAGTCTCTTAATCTCTCTTTCATACTTCTAGTGTTGAATTCTTTTCCTTTAATCTCGTGCTAGTAGATTTGTTCTTTACGCCGGATTGCTAGAGATTGTAATCTTTCTTCTCTTATTAATCTTAATCTCATTGTTTCTTGCTTTAATTCTTATTTTCTTCTCTTAATTATTTCTGCCCTAATTTAGTTTATGCATAATTATGGTTATCTTATCATGCCTTCGATTAGTATGTTCATTATTATTATTGTTGACATCACTAGTAATACGAGTAGCTAATTTCTTTTATGTCGGGATTAGAAAATCCATGGTAGGATTGTGACGATGTAGCGAATAGACTAGATGATTTATTTGCGAGAATCTGTACCCATGGCAATTTAACTGTAACATCAACTTAGTTGAGTGCACGCTTCTAAGTTGCCTTTAATCTGGTTAAATTTACTCCTAGATCGGAAGATTGGACTAAATAGACCTGCTATGAACATTATACTACCCTAATGAGGATGGAAGTTAAGTTAGTGGAAATCTAGGATAAAAAGTGGACCGGAAGGACCTTTCCTGAATCCGTCTCACAGTAGATTGTTTAGGCTATTTGCAGCTGAGTCGATATACTACATACCATGGTGAACCGAAATCCTGGCATGCTTTCTCTTATTTGATCACCTTATTCATATTTTCTACCTTTTATTGCTCTTTCTTTACAGCTCTTTCCTTTAATCTTTTATTAGTTAGAAACCAAAATCGAAACCCCCATTTGTGACCAAATAGACGGACTCTTAACAGATATCTTGCCTCCCTATGGAGATCGACCCTGCTTATCACTAGCTTCTTTGTTAGTTTTAATTAGGTTTATTTTTGGTACAAAATGACAGTATCAAGTAATATGTCATTAGGCATAATAATGCATATTTAACAAATTAAATATCATTATATATTTAAATAAATTATATTTAACAAATTAACAAGTAATTCACAATTACATGTGTATAAAATGGGTCACATTCAGCCTATTTAATATAATCTACAACATTTTGTAATTATAATTTATAACTAACCAATTATTCCTATCTCAAATGTTTCATAAACATTAATCAATTTTAGTAATATAACAAATTAATTACTAAATTGAATCTTATATAATCACATTACAATAAGATATATAACTCTCTCTTATAAAATAAATTTGTTCAAATTAAGGATTTAATTAATCCGTATCAATATACGATTAATTAACTGTTCAGTTTGGGAATCGTCCTATAGGTGTGACCTTAAGGGATCAACTGACCACCACCGTCAAATGACAGTAATGTCAAACTCTAGTTAGCCAATCATTACCGATTAATGTTGATCAGTTGACTATATAATGAATCATCCTTACGTATTATTATTATGAGATTTAATTATGATTTTTAATCATGTGATTGCACTACTGTTGAGGACACATACTTCAACAATCTCCCACTTGTCCGAGACAAGTCTGTGTCACCAATTCTCTTATACTATTACTATCTCCCACTCAATGCAAGGTGTCTTGCAGGTCGTACTTGCATTTGATCATATCTTGAGTAGTTTCGTCGATCTGGAGAGTAACTGTCTGACCGGAATTATCTACCGTAGATACCTTCTGATCGTGGCCACGCATTTTCAGTTCACTGCTCCTCGACTGGCCCTGAGATTCTAGATAACCCTGAGAAGGGGGTGGACAATTCCTATCGCACTATTCCCTTCGAATAGCCACAGCTCATCATGACCCAAAATATGCCAATTTGACCTCAGTAACGAAAGTCGTAGAGCATAAATGAAAGTCACTTAGAAACTGTGCCACCTTGGGCGAACAGTCTCTAGTCAAAGAATCGACTCATAAGAATACTATAGTAGCTCTCGCCACGACCGGGCTTTATAAAAATTACCAGAACTCTATAAGCGGTCACTGCTCGACAGAGTGTCTCACACAGCCTGCCTATGTGATCAACTAGTCATCCCTTATGTAACAACCCGGATTATAAAACAAAGGAAAAACGTAATATAAAGTAAATATCAGAGTACGATACTGATAAAAGGGTCAAGGTGGCGGAAACACCTGACCAATCCAGTTTGCTACTAAACGCAAAACCAAACTATTACATTATTCAATGGGTTCTTAAAACATAAAACAAAATCCTAACTTATTATTCATCTCGCCCCTCGATGTATCCCAAACAACATCATCCAAACAGCAGCAAGCGTTCAACCTGAACAACCTGAGAAGGGGGTCGACAATCAGTCGAGAGTAACTAGATGCTCTCCCAGTCATGTTTACAACAATTGAATATAACCAACATTCATTAACAATTGAAATGCAAAACCAGTAAACATGTGAGATCATTTATACTCATGAAAACCCAATACAGCTTACAAAGACTTAATCAATCTTAAACGGAAAAAATCATGCAAACCTAGATCATATGCAACAACTAGACCATGTATACTTACAACCAAAGAAATACACGACCCATAAAAACTTAAGGCACAATGCTAGCATTAAAGTATAGCGAATACGGTAACACACAATCCACAGCAACATAAGGCATAATGCTAGCAACAAAGCATACGACTAGAGCGAACTCCGTTAGAGCGTATAACCACTGCCTCTAACTTGCCAGAGCGTATTGTTGGAGCTTGTGTCCTCCACAAATTAGTGTGATAACATTTGTAAATCACTTACAGGTTCACAAGGGTATACTTCGTATTTTATCAGTTGATTAACGATTACCTAATAACGGTTGGCTTACTAGAAAGCTTGACGTTATTATCATACAGATGGCGGTGATCAACTGGTTTCTAAAGGTCACACCTATAGGATGTGTTTGAGAGATGTGGTTATTGAAATGTAATCACATTGATGCCTTATATGACTAAACAGTTAGTCAATGTGTTGATGAGACAATTATTTAATGATGATTAAATAATATTAGTTGAGACGAATTAATTGTCAATTCGTAAATTGAATATAATAAGTTATATTTAATTAAATGTATGTAATGTTAGCTTGGACGAATTAATTTGTTAATTCGTACTTAAATGTAATCAGTTATATTTAATCAACAAGATGAATGTGTCATAGTGGTAATAGTGAGGGTACTTAAACCAAGAGGTTGTGGGATCGATCCTCACTAGATGACAATTTATATTTAACACATTTTATACATTTTTGGAAACCTAAAATAAGGAATTAAAACTCCTTATTATCTCGGTATATGGGCCGAAATTAGGAGATGAGAAATCTCCCTATGTACTTCTCTTTTTCGGTTATAAGAAGAGGAGAAGGGAGAATTTTTCTGACCTAAGATTCTTTTTCCCAATTCTTGCCTCCTCTCATCGGAAAAACACAAAAAAACCTAAAATTAATCTGTTGATTTGGGGATCGATTCTAACAAAAGAACAAGTGCATGTCTCTTATCATCTTGGGTGCAACTGATAGGAGAATATCATTGCGATATTGTTCATAGGCCATATAAGCTAGGACCGAAGGTTATTTCGTCATCTCTTTACCCCCTTTTGTTTATGCAATTTAATTTATGACATGCTTTCATCATGATAAATTCGTTATAATCCTTAAATTTAAAGGGATGCATACAGATGAATCCCACAAGTGGTATCAGAGCCAAGGCCACGAATTTTAATTTTGATGATTTTCATAAAATTGTGTGTTAACAACATTAGGGTTTCAAAAAAAAAAGAAAAAAAATGGTGCGGCTGAAAAAATTTTTTTGCCGAGTAAAAATTTTTTTGCCGTTTATTTTTCTGTTTTTTTTGGGTTATTGTTGTTTTGATTTCCATTTGATTCATACATATTATTGTTTTAATCAGTTAAGATGATAATAAAATGAACTTGTAGATACTTTGATTTAATTCGGATTAAGTTAAATTGTAAATGAAATCGTAATGTTGATGATAAAAAAATTTGTTTTTGCTATATAGTTTTGGCATATACATTAATCATGTTTCATTAATTCATATGCTAATCTCGTTCTAATAGCATCTATAAACGATTTTTGTTCATCTTAATGTTTTTGCAAATTAGGGCATTATGTCAAATGCAAAAGTTTTTTTTTTTGTTTTCTGTTACTGTTCACCGTGAACAGTGTATAAAAAAAAACTGTTTTTTTTGTTTTGCTGTTATGACCGGAAAAAAACCTTGTTTTTGCAATTACCGAATGTATAAAAAAAAAACGGGTTGTTTAGTTATTTTATTTTCAACCGTGAAAAAGAATTTAAAAAAAAAAAAAAATTTTTTTTACTGTTTTAGCCGAGACACATAAAAAAATGGATTTTGTTTTTGTTTGTTTTGGCTAATATTAATTATACATTACATTTCCAATGTATGATTAATTGTTGTGAAACGGTTCACAATTTTAAGATACCTAATTATTTTAAAGCAGTTTAAAATTTTGACGGATTGAATTCATATTACAAGTTTAATATAAATTAAGATTGAAATTAATGTGATTAATTGAGGAATTGTCACTTAATTTGATAATTTAAATAGGTGGTTTGGATAAATTAATCAACATAATTAAGGAATTGTGTCATGTATGTTTAATTTATTTTTAGTTGATGCTTTTCTTTTGTTGAATGAATCGTTGAATGAATTTATTTACGTATTTTTGCAATCGGCTGTAATTTGTAATACTTAGTGGGACCTTAGTCAAATTATGTTTTCGTAATGAAGGAAACATAATTTTTTATGTAATTATGAGATCTCGAATCTCCTTTATTTTCCTTTAGTTTTGGGTTTTGAAATTAGAATCTAATAAATAGGTTTATTATTTAAATTTATTCATTGTAATTTTCGAAGAAGACTAAAGATGGAGATTGGAGCTCACTCCCGCTACATGGATCAAGATGGAACATCGAGACAAGCATCTCGGGTCCAAGGATGGATTGACGTGGGCGTGTTGTTGTACACCCAATCAAACACATTTATAATTCTCAACAAACAACTAGTTAGCGGTAAGTCGAGGTCGATCCATGGGACGGTGTGCTTTGGGTTCTAAGTCTATTTATCTCAATTTATGCTAGTGTCACAATTGATGGGGTTTGTAGTTGTATTCTAGACTAATACAAGCAATAAAGTAAAAACAAGCAATGAAATGAAAGATTTAAACAAATGATTAAAAGTGCTAGGATATCATGGGTTCATGGGGGATTCATGGGAGTTGATCATACAAACATGTTTACAAAGTTGCAAGCAATTAATGTTGCGGAGGAACCGAGTTGGTTTATATCTTACGGTTCTTAGGAAGAGTTGCGTCCCGGAGCCGAATCGATTAGATTGTACAACACCTACAAGTCGACTTACTTTCCTCCTAATCAACTTCTATGCATGGTCTAACAAGACTCGAGTTGGTTTATATCTTACAAGTCAAGTTGAATAGATAAGAGATGGTTGTAAATGCAAGGATTCATAGGCTTAGCATTTCATCAAACATAACATGTGCATAAAGTTGACATCACAACAAGCAAGCAATTTAATTTTGAAAACATATTAGATTAAGCATGACTAATCCCATGTTGGTTTTCCCTAATTACCCATTAATCCTAGCTAAGAGACTACTCACTCATTATCAAGTTTAACATGCTAACAAGGTTGTCATTCATATTAACAAGGTAAAACATGAGGAACAAGTAAGAAAGATTAACAATAATTAAAACAAGGATTAAGAGAATTATACCTATGGAGATTCCAAAATAATAATGCAACGAATAATAGAAGAAACTTGATTGATTGATGAAGGGTTGTCAATCCTCCAATAATAACCCAATAATCTTCAATTACCCAATAATAAACAAACTTGAATGATAAACATGAACAATAATTAAGGAGAGATTAATGTGATATTTGTGGAAAGATTAAAGAGTAATCTATTATAATCTAAGGCAGGATTTCCTACTAAGAGAGCTTGGTTTTTGATTATTACAAATGGGGTATTTATAGTGGGAATTAGATGTAGGAATTAGGGTTAACTAAGGGCTTATATGACGATTAAGTCCCTACTTAAGGAAACGCCGGTCTTTTTGGAAGGATGGGCTTCCTTCCTTGAAGCTTGAAGAAGACGAAATGGGTTTGTCTGGGAATCCAGGCGTCTTTAGCACGGGACGGGCGGATTTGGTGATTTCTGCCCGGGCGTCTTGTGGGGAAGACGGGCGGATTGTTGGGAAGACGGGCGTCTTCAGTCTCGGGACGCTCGGATTCTGGGCTGTGTATTTATCTTTTCCTTCTGTCTAGCAATCCGAGCGTCTTAAGGGGAAGATGGGTGTCTTGTGGGGAAGACGGGCCGATTGTTGGGAAGACGGGCGTCTTCAGTCTCGGCACGAGCGGATTGGCGAACAACTTCTTTGTTTGTCCTCGGATTGTAAAACGGACGTCATTTTCTCATCCGGACTCCTATTGGAGTGATTCAAAAGCCTAGATCACTTGTTTTTTCGACGCCGTTCCATCTAGCATATTTTTAGAGCCAAAGGAGTAACTCTTGGTTTGGGTTTTGAGCAATTTCTTCTAGTAATGCCTTCCCTCTCGTCATTCTTACTTTTAACCTCTTTGATCCTTCTATATACACCTTATTCCTACATCCTTGGTCATCATTCTTGCCTCTTCTTCATACTAGTCCATCTAATATCATCAATAAGCTTCCAAATATGCACGAAAGACGGGAATTTCCACCTTATTATCTCCTTTTTTACAAAACATATGAAATGCGCTAGAAAAGCAAATAGGAAGGTTTTGACGGATAAAACGGCCATAAAATGTTCTAATAGTATGCAAAATGGGCTCAATTAGGGTACTAAATGTGCACAAATAATGTTCACATCAAATATCCCCAAACCGAACCTTTACTCGTCTTTAGTAAAGAGGTGACAAAAACTAGACCTTTATTTAAACTAACCTACTAATATAACCGATATGAGACAATTAGCGGGTCTCACTCTGCCCCTTCAACTCACAACAAGACAACCATGAGGTAGGATGCCTTATTGAAAGGCAAGGTGGGGCTTGCCAAAATGGCGATACATCCAAACATTAAGCACACAAAATCAAGTAATGGATGCATCTACAAAAGAATAGCCACTTTCCTCATCTAAGTGGCGGAAATTATCTACAAGGGAAGCAATTGAAGGGTACACACTCCTCCATAGATGCAATTTCTTCAAACTACTAAGCCTAGAAGGATACCAATAAATCACCTCCAAATTGTGTCAAGCTAGGGTACCTTTGTCCTCAATAGTTAAATGTTTTTGTCAAGAGTCGACTCCCTATGGTTTTAGAAACACTAGAGGATCGCGGAATTCCCCCTCTTGCCTAGACAAGAAGAAGGGTCGTCCCCTCTCTACCATGCACAAAAGTGGATATGATGGATAAAGGGATCAATAGTATTTGAGTTTTATTTGGGAGTTTGCTTTTGTTGTTTATTTTCCCCCCCAATTTCTTGTGGCATATAACATTTGAGAACACTTTCTTTTTGCCATTTCTTTTGATTTTTGGCATTTCAATACTTGACAACTTTTCAACTTTTTGCGTTTTCTTTTGAACATTTTCAAAGTCACCCCATATGTAGGGAGGGTTCCTTATATTTGAAGTATAGGAGTTCTATTTTTGCTCCTCTTTTCATTTGATGCATTTTTGCAGACTTTCTTTCACTTTTCATTTCTTTTCTTTGAACTCAAATTGATTTCTTTTTGTGCCCATTCCCTTTGATGACAAAATAGTGGTAGAACATGGATGATGGATGCATGGTTTCAAGGGTCACCTTGGAATAAACGGTAGCCAAGGAGTTATCACACCACAAGGTACTCTTGACTAGGCCTTAATCCATGGGTCAAAGGATACTAGTATGACACATCCTAGGGTGTTTTACAAGTATTCTAACAAGCAAAGTCTTAAGAACAAAAAGCATCTACTAGGGCCTATATACGCTTGTCAAGCTTCCCAAGTAGACGGTTTCGCAAAATTTTTCTAACATGCAAACTATATGCCATGATGCAACTAACATTTATACCTCCTAATGCAAATGATTCTACCAACTAGTATGCCAAGTAAACTAAATGCAATCCTAAATTCACATTGTTTATACCGCATCAATCAAAATAAAGCCACATAGTCATTAACATAAAGAGGGAAAAAGGAGATTGGAAATATCATACCATGCGGTCTTCAATACCTCATGTCTCGGATGTGGCATAGTCGATAAATAAGAAAAAGGTTGAACAAACACAATATATACAAGACTACACTATAAAGGAAATGAACTTGTTTTTGGATTTTTTAATTTTTCAAATTTTTTTTTTGTATTTTGTTTTTGTGAAATTAAACAACATATTTT
Organism: Silene latifolia; assembly: GCF_048544455.1. Lineage (NCBI taxonomy): Eukaryota > Viridiplantae > Streptophyta > Magnoliopsida > Caryophyllales > Caryophyllaceae > Silene > Silene latifolia. The sequence goes on along the minus strand of NC_133527.1, from coordinate 35,436,507 downwards.
GGGGATTTTTCAAAAATTTTCAATATTTATGTATTTTTGGAATATAAATTCCCATCCCCTAATTTATTTTGGACATTGTCCTCAATGTACATGTAGGAGTAGGAATGAAAAAGTAATACATTTTTTTGGATTTTTGATTTTTTTGAAATAAAGTACAAATGCAATGATATGATATGAATGAATGCATGCTCTAACTAAATGCAATTCTATATGACATATATAACAAATGAATGCAATCTAAACTATACTATATGATGCATGCTAAATGCTTAAGTCACTTATGATCAAACCTCCCCAAACCGATTTAAACACTATTTCTAGTGTAGAAAAGAATAGGATTGGTCATTAGTGGCTATGCATGAATTCTAATATATGTATGCAATTATCTACATGAATCATGTGAGATATATTACAATGCAAACTATACTACATGAACTAATTAATGTAAATGCAATATGAAATATATTACAAATGCAAGCTAAATGCAAATGTATATAACTAAATGCAAGTGTAAATGTAATGCAAAGTGAAAGGAAAGGATATCTTACAAATGGTGGTTTGAGATAAAACTCCACCAAACTCATTTGAATCGTTGAAGTTCTTTTTCTTTGTCCATAGAGCTCAAGGCTCTTAGAAGAAGATCAAAAGCTTGTGAACAAGCTCCAAATAAGCATATGTATGGGTTGCTCCATTTGAACACGAAATTTGGCCAAGGAAGTTTGTCATAAATCCTTTCTTTCACCTTGTCCTTGGCACTAGACCTTTCCCAATGCTTCAAACCAATAAGCCCATGATTCCTTTCAACACTAGGTATGAAGTATGGCTTATTTTCATCCGGAGATTTCAACTCACCACCTTCTTTTTCAATTTTGGTGACGATGATAGCATTTTGATTTTTAAATCCTTCAAGAGTAGAAGGAGAATCCTCATGACCTTGATGACCGAGTTCCTTAGAAGTTGACATTGTGGGTGCCAAATTTCCACAAGAAGCTTCACGTGCAAGTTTCTCTTTGAGCTTTTCCACCAAGTACCCTTTGTATGATGCTTTGACCTTTTGAAGAAGGTCCACCATGTCCTCTCCAACAATCATTGGCTCCATGGTAGGTGCGGAGTAATCTTCATGGGAGATAGGGAAAGGGCATTCATCTTCACGATAAGATATCTCAAATACCTCAAGGATAGGCTCCTCAAGCAAGGTGATATCACAAGTCCATTCCTCTTCTTCAATGCAAGACATATATTCCACACAAGCTTCTTCTATAGGCTTGTCATCGTCACTATCTCCATAAGAATCATAAATGGGGGCTTCATTCTTCTTCATTAACTCTATCTCCAACACCTCAATGTTCACATCAAAAGTCACACCCTCATGCTCACAAAGGCTAAGAGTATTTGGCTTACTCAACCTCATGTCTTCATCATCAAATACCACACTTTCATATTCACAAGAGCTCAAGGAGATTGGCTCTTTCCACTTCTCATCAAAGGTAACTCCTTCAAACTCACATTCATGGTCAATGTCTAAAGAGTGGTGAGGGGTAGTTGTGGGTTAATATCCGTATACTACCCTTCTGATTAAGGATTATAACGTAAAATTTCATATGCAATTTATAGTCATAAAACGAAAATAACAAGGAAACGATTAAAGATTAGAAATCAACCTCGGGTCCTTTAAATGCGGCGTAAAGAACAGAAATCTAAGCAGATTTCCTCCTAATCGTTGCACCCAAGACTTTGTCCGAGATATGCCCTTGTGCTAGAACAGTGTTCTCCGATTGCCTTGCAATATAGGGAGAACTGATGTGAGTTTGCTTGAGATGTGAGATCTCGGTTTCTACAGAGAAGAATGCTCTTCGAAACCCTAAATTTTTAGCAAGAATGAATTAGGTTAGACAAGAGGAGAAAGCTCTCCTTTTGTCTTGGTGATTCTCGGCCAAACCGAGTGAGAGGAGCCCGTATCGGCTTTTCATTTTCTCTTCACTTAAACTCGCGGTCCGGTCCATCACTCGCTAAGTGTATATGACGTGGTCGATTATAAACTCGTTATCGGTTATCGGAAATTAAGGCATCGGCTAATAATACGGGTTAGCTGAATTATTAATACGTGTCCGACAAAACAGTATTGTATAATTATTTTAATATACATTTAATTAAATATAAATCACGTATATTTAATTTTACGAATTAACTGGTTAATTCGCCTTAGCCCATGATATTTAATCCGTATTAAATATAATATCTCAACATCACATATTTGACCAATTACTAGTCAAATAACTCGGACTAACTGGTTAGTCGATATTTGCATCTACATGACAAGTATTTTCATACCGTCACATCTCTCGAACGTATCCTATAGGTGTGACTTTTAGGGACCAGTTGATCACCGCCATCTCGTATGACAATAACGTCAAACTTATCTAGCAAGCCAACCGTTATTGATAAACGTGGATCAACTGATAATAATACCAAAGTATGCCCTTTGATCCTTTTAGAGGTTTATAAGTCCTTGCACTAATTGTTAAGGACACCAACCCCAACAAGCTCCCACTTGTCCGTACAAATGCATGTGCAATGACGTTATCCGCACTAACGGAGGACACAAGCTCCAACAAACTCCCACTTGTCCGTACAAGTGTATGTGCGATAACCGATTCTCATATTCATTTAAAATCTCTCCCACTCAATGTAAAACAATTTGCTGATCCGGATCCACAAAGGTCGTATTTTACAATCGATCTGTATCTAGAGTGGTTTCCCCGACTAGAGAGTAACTTAACCGATAAAACGAATCCGTATCCGAGCATGGCCATGCATTTCGATTCTGACTCCTCGAGTGGCCCTGAGAAATATCGAGTACCCGATAAAGGCTGAATATTTCCTTCAACTCGACTCCTTCCGATCTAAGCACGACATGAAATGACCCGAGAAAAAATCTACTTGGCCCCCTGTTACGGATGACCGTGAGAAAGAAACCAAAGTCACCCAAAATCTGCCGTAGTCTCAAGAGACAGTCGATAGTCAAAAGAATCGACTCTTAGGATCACCATGGAAGTCCTATCCACGACCGGACAACGAATGTTATAAAACATTTAGGACTCCACGTCGATGTCACAATTGTGTCCTACGAAATATCCGTATAAATCGCCTCTGTGATTGGTCACCAACCTTGTTGACTTATGGCTCGTTGAACCCACCATCAACCAACGTCACGAGAATAATTGCCGAGTTATCAGCTCATGTGGGCAATTAAGGACTAACAAGATATGATGTTTGTTCAGTTCACTTTGTGGTGTTCAAAATTTGTCGTACAAATCCACATGAAAAACAAAATATATGTATAAATATCAAAACGATGATGTTGTATAGAGTACAAAAGAGGATGAATCTAATCCATAAAAGAGTACTACAACTCAGGAACACGTTTGATTCCCATGGAATTTACGTGCCCTTCATGCTTATCTTGTCGTAATGCTTTAGTGAGAGGATCTGCTATGTTATAATCTGTAGCAATCTTTTCTATCACTACTTCCTTTTGCTCCACGTAATCCCGGATTAGATGAGCTTTCCGTTGTACATGTCTAGACTTGTTGCTAGACTTTGGCTCCTTAGCTTGGAAGATGGCACCACTATTGTCGCAATAGATGGTGATCGGGTCATTCGAACTAGGCACTACAGAGAGCCCATGTAAGAATTGACGCATCCATATCGCTTCCTTTGTTGCTTCGAGACGCGGCATAGTACTCGGACTCGGTCGTAGAATCTGTTTGTATGTGTTTGTTTCGAACTCTTCCAGTGATCTGCAGCGCCATTAAGAGTAAAAACGAATCCTGACTGAGATTTCGAGTCATCACGATCCGTTTGGAAGCTAGCATCTGCGTAACCGGTTGCGCATAGCTTTTGTTCGCCTCCATAAGTCAAAGCCCAATCTTTAGTCCTCCGTAGGTACTTAAGAATGTTCTTGACGACCGGAATGTGTGGTTCACCTGGTTCTTTGTTGGAATCGACTTGTCATACTCAATGCATATGCCACGTCCGGACGTGTGCATATCATGGCATACATGATTGATCCTATAGCCGAAGCATAAGGAATCCGTGTCATGCGCTCTTTCTCTTCCGGTGTCTCTCGGTGCACGAGACTTGCTCAAATGCACCCCAGGAGCCATAGGAAGGAACCCCTTCTTGGAGTTAGTCATGCTTTGAATCTCTCTAGGACTTTGTCTATGTAAGACTCTGATCGAGAGATAACATCCGTCGTGATCTATCTCGATAGATACGGATGCCTAGAATTCTTTGTGCCTCTCCCAGATCTTTCATCCGGAAATGGTTTTTCAACCATACTTTCACCGAAGTTAAGAGAGGTATGTCATTCCCAATCGGGAGTATGTCGTCAACATACAATATTAGGAAGACAATCTTGCTCCCACTCGACTTGATATATAAACATGGTTCCTCGACCGATCGAGTAAATCCATTTTCTTTTATCACTTGGTCGAAGCGATGATTCCAACTCCTTGATGCTTGCTTAAGTCCATAAATGGAACGCTTAAGCTTGCACACTTTCTTAGGATGTCCTGGATCGATGAAACCTTCGGGTTGTACCATGTACAACTCTTCCTCCCAAAAGCCGTTTAAGAAGGCGGTTTTCACATCCATTTGCCAAATTTCATAGTCATGAAAAGCGGCGATCGCTAAGATAATCCGAATGGAACGCAAAGATAACTACGGGTGCAAAAATCTCATCGTAGTGCAAACCTGGCACTTGGGTGAAACCTTTAGCAACTAGTCGTGCTTTGTAGATATCTTGTTGACCTTCCACAGAATGCTTTATCTTGTAAAGCCATTTGCATTGAAGGGGACGAACCTTAGCAGGTAAGTCAACAAGATCCCACACGTTGTTCTCATACATGGAGTCCATCTCGGATTGCATGGCCTCAAGCCATAGCTTTGAGTCAGAACTGGTCATGGCACCTTTATAGGTTGCGGGTTCACTACTTGTTAAGAGTAGAACGTCATCTATGTCATGTTCCTCGACCATACCGATGTATCTGTCCGGAGGAATAAAGACTCTTCCCGACCTCCTAGGTTCCTCAGGAATATTCACCGCAGCCGGGATTGAAGGAATTGGTTCCTCCAATGGTTGCTCGGTGTTTGGTTCTGGAATCTCCGACAGGTCGAAGGTTCTATCACTCTTTGCATTCTCGAGAAATTCCTTCTCTAAGAATGTCGCACTAGCCGCAACAAAAACGCGTTGTTCGGTTGGCGAATAGAAGTAATGACCACGCGTTCCTTTAGGATAACCTATAAAGTATGTCTTGACCGATCACGGGCCGAGCTTATCCTCGTGTCTCCACTTGACATAAGCCTCCCAGCCCCAAACCCGTATAAAGGACAAGTTAGGGACCGTTCCCTTCCATAGTTCATATGGAGTCTTGTCAACGACTTTAGACGGACTTGATAAGTATTAGAGCGGCTGACATAAGAGCATAACCCCACAATGAATCAGGTAAAACCGTGTGACTCATCATGGAGCGAACCATATCAAGTAGTGTTCGATTTCTCCGTTCGGACACACCGTTCACCGAGGTGTTCCAGTGGAGTTAATCGTAGGGCAATCCCACAATCCTTTAGGTGTTGATCAAACTCGTGAGAAAGATACTCGCCACCACGATCCGAACGCAGTGTTATTATCTTTCTACCCAACAGGTTACTGCCCTATTTTGGTATTCCTTGAATTTCTCAAAGGATTCACTTTTGTGCTTCATTAAGTAGACATAGCCATATCTACTCAAATCGTCCGTGAAAGTGATGAAATACCTATAGCCTTCTCGTGCGGTGATTGACATAGGACCACATACATCCGTGTGTATGAGCCCTAATAGGTCAGCAGCGCGCATTCCAACACCTTTGAAGGAAATCCGAGTCATCTTACCGATGAGACATGATTCACACGTGCCAAATGATTGAAAATCAAAGGCCGAGATAGCTCCATGTTTGATGAGCTGTTTTACGCGTTTCTCATTAATGTGTCCCATACGGCAATGCCATAGATATGTTTGATCTTTGTCACCAACCTTTAACCTTTTATTCATTACGTGTAATATTTCCGAGGTCTGATCTAAAACATAAATTCCGTTCATGGAAACTGCCTTGCCATAAATCATATTGTGTAATGAGAAAAAGCAAGAATTATTCTCTATTACAAATGAAAAACCAAGTTTATCAAGCGCGAAAGCAAAATAATGTTTTTAGAAAGACTGGGTACATAATAGCAATCATATAATGATAACTCAAATCCGCTAGGAAGCTGGATCACATATGTCCCCTTGGAGATGGCAGCTACTCTTGCTCCATTCCCGACACGCAGTCCACCTCACCCTTTACGAGGGGTTCGATGTTTCGGAGCCCCCGCACATGATTACACAGATGAGAACCACAACCAGTATCAAGTACCCAAGTTTCGTAACTTGCGTGGTTAATCTCAATCATATGAATAAAAGTAGAAGAGAGAGAAGACATACCAACAGGTTTAACACGACCCGCCTTTAAGTCCTCATGATAAACAGGACATGTGCGTCTCCAATGCCCAGTCTTGTGGCAATGATGGCATTCCATGTTTTCACTCTTGCTCTTTGTCATGCCCGATGAGTTACTCGACTCACCAGGCCCACTCTTACCCGAACCCGACTTCTTGAACTTCGCCTTACCTCTTTGTTAGGTTTACCGGAGCTTTGCCCTTACCTTTCCCTTTGTTTGACACAACGAGAACATCCTGTTTCGAGCTCCCACTTTGCACTTCATGTCCTTCTCGGTGCATGTACGAGGAGGGAGTGCCATTCATGGGGAGTTTTCTTCAAATCATTCATATAGTAATTCGCTCTGAATTGCGAATAACCATCGTGGAGTGAGTGAAGAATACGGTCGATAACAATATTCTCGCTGATGTTACAATTAAAGGTCTCCAACTTCTCGACATTCTCAATCATGCTGAGAATGTGTGGGCTAACCGGTTGGCCCTTCCGGAGTCTCGCATCAAAGAAGCGAGTGGTATGCTCATAGGTCACGATTCTCGGTGCTTTCGAGAATTCCTTAGTGAGCGTGGTGAAAATCTTGTTTGCACCATGGGCTATGAAGCGTTTCCGCAAATTGGATTCCATTGCAAAAATGAGTACGTTTTTAATCGCACCCGCTTCCATACAGAAATCGTTAAACTTGGCGATTTCGGTAGCTCTAGCCGTGGGACCTGGGTTTGCGGGAGGGGCTCTAACAAAATTTGAGCTTCCGTCGGCGGTGGCGGCATTCCGTAATGCCGCCTCCCGGTCCGCGAAGTTGGATCCATCATTCTTGATCGAGTAGACGATTCATCGATTCATGAAGATCCTAAGCCAGGACTCACGGTCCAATGTGGCACTTGGCATTAGGTTATCACTTGAACCAGCCATTTGTTGTTTAGCGATTTAAAACGTGATCTACACCGAAAAAGAAAGAAAAACAAAACGAAATAAGCAACTCATCGAGGTGATTTAAGTCTATTTTAAAATTCATTTTAAACATGTAGACTCTCGCACTTGCATAATTGATCTCCCTCAAGAATGATACAAGTGATCCCAAGACTCAATTTCGATAAATTGATAAGCCAACTGTTTAGCTAATTCTTCCTAAGAACTCTTGGTCGATAGATTTACAGAAATCCTATCTATAGTCCACCATGATCACAGGATCGTACGAGTGACCATAGTGTTGAGATAAAATAGGTCAATCGGTTCCAACTTACCCGACGTAGAAGGGGTCATAGTATGCCTACCGACGAAGAAGGGACTCATTGGAGTTTGACCTATAAAGACCGTTCTCAATTTTAGTTTGTACGAGGAAGATCCCATCAACAAAATTATAATTCATTTTAAGTGAACGAATAACTAGCGTCTGTCGTGAATGAATTTATTTGGAAGATGGCTTAGAAACGTGTGACATGAGAATGTCAATGAAAACTAACTCGTGACCTCTATATGTGTCAGTTTTCATGCAATAAATTATAGGTGGTTTGGTTTTTAGGCGGAATATGATGCATATTATCGTTGCATAAAAATAAATAAAGGAATGCGATACGTAAATAAAAAAATTCCTAGTGTGGCCTATCCTAGTAAAAGAACAAGATACAACTTTGGAATCCACCGTTGGACCCGAAAAGCTTGTCTTGATGTTCCATCTTGATCCAAGTAGCGGGAGTGAGCATCCGGTCTCCATCTTTAGTCTTCTCAAAAATTACAATTTAAAATTACAAATATAAACCTATTTACATTCTAATTAAAACTGTAATTACAAGTGAAAAATCCAAAACGGAGATACAAGATCTCAAAATACAACCAAGACCGTGTTCCATCATTACGGTAACACGTTCTACTAAGGCCACACTAAGTTACAATCGCTTGTAAAATTAAATACGTAATTAAAAGGCATTCACGGCATTCATAAATTAACGATAAATAAAAATGCATCAACTAAAAACAAATTCATTCGTGACATAATTCCGTAATTATGTTAAATTTATCCAAACCACCTTTTAATGATTAAAATTCATGTGATAAAACCGCTTCTATCATTTAATTTTAATCTATTATAATCCGTTACTTTAAATATAATTTAAAATAACTTAATGGTACGTGTGTGAACCGTTTCACAATCATAGCGAGTGTACTATATCCGGATAAAGTACATTTTGAAGCCAAAAGAAAATTTAAATCAAAAGAAACAAATTTTCAAAGCTTGTTAAAGACGACATCCCTCGATCCAGGGACACGAGTGCTCGATCGAGGGACGGAGGGCTCGATCGATCGAATCGCAAGTCGATCGAGAGGTATGCTAATCGGGAGGTGCTCGATCGACTAAACGGAGGTCGATCAAGTACCTATATCAGAAAAACTACTCGATCGAGTACGAGGACAACTCGATCGAGCGGAGGGGTTTTGAAAGCGGGTCGATCGAGTACAAAGAAGGACTCGATCGAGCAAAAGGTTTTGAGATAGGTCGATCGAGTACAACAGGGGACTCGATCGATCAAAAACAAGACGAAAACAAAGACTCGATCGAGTAGAAATACGCTCGATCGAATGCTAAAGTGGCTGAAACTTCAAAACCCTCGTGAAAACATATTTCGAGACAAAATCAATTGCAAATATAATCAAAAACGCATTAAAACAAATTTGACAATTGACAAAAACTTGACATGTTGCTATAATCTCTGTATAAAATAACAACATGTAAAAACAACATGAAATTTGTAGCAAAACAGCCGTGTATAACATGGCACGGTTTGGTTTTCGAGACAAAACAACAACAAGAGCAACCGTGTAAACAAGACACGGTTCCCAAAGCAACCAAAAAACGCAGCAAATTAAAAAAAAATTTCTGCCGAGTAAAAAATGGCTGCCGAGACAAATTTTTAACCAAAAATCATCGTTTCAACAATCGTTTGATGAAAAACACATATAAAAATTTACGTGGCCTCGCTCTGATACCACTTGTGGGTTAATATCCGTATACTACCCTTCTGATTAAGGATTATAACGTAAAATTTCATATGCAATTTATAGTCATAAAACGAAAATAACAAGGAAACGATTAAAGATTAGAAATCAACCTCGGGTCCTTTAAATGTGGCGTAAAGAACAGAAATCTAAGCAGATTTCCTCCTAATCGTTGCACCCAAGACTTTGTCCGAGATATGCCCTTGTGCTAGAACAGTGTTCTCCGATTGCCTTGCAATATAGGGAGAACTGATGTGAGTTTGCTTGAGATGTGAGATCTCGGTTTCTACAGAGAAGAATGCTCTTCGAAACCCTAAATTTTTAGCAAGAATGAATTAGGTTAGACAAGAGGAGAAAGCTCTCCTTTTGTCTTGGTGATTCTCGGCCAAACCGAGTGAGAGGAGCCCGTATGGGCTTTTCATTTTCTCTTCACTTAAACTCGCGGTCCGGTCCATCACTCGCTAAGTGTATATGACGTGGTCGATTATAAATCGTTATCGGTTATCGGAAATTAAGGCATCAGCTAATAATACGGGTTAGCTGAATTATTAATACGTGTCCGACAAAACAGTATTGTATAATTATTTTAATATACATTTAATTAAATATAAATCACGTATATTTAATTTTACGAATTAACTGGTTAATTCGCCTTAGCCCATGATATTTAATCCGTATTAAATATAATATCTCAACATCACATATTTGACCAATTACTAGTCAAATAACTCGGACTAACTGGTTAGTCGATATTTGGCATCTACATGACAGTATTTTCATACCGTCACATCTCTCGAACGTATCCTATAGGTGTGACTTTTAGGGACCAGTTGATCACCGCCATCTGTATGACAATAACGTCAAACTTATCTAGCAAGCCAACCGTTATTGATAAACGTGGATCAACTGATAATAATACCAAAGTATGCCCTTTGATCCTTTTAGAGGTTTATAAGTCCTTGCACTAACTGTTAAGGACACCAACCCCAACAGTAGTTAGTTGGGTTTCTTTTATTTGGGCAATTTGAATTTCCAACTCCTCACCTTGAGTAACAATGCCTTGAAGAACAATGTCCCTTCTTTGGCTCTCTTCTAGCATTTGTTTGAAGAAGTTTTGTTGATCTCCCATTATTTGGAGAATCACATTTTGAATGGGCTCATCTTCTTGTTGTGGGTAGGTGTGAAAGTGGTTGTATTATGGCATTTGGAATTGGTTGTAAAGTGAATTTTGGGTGGTTGGTTGTTGTGGGTATTGGATGTGGTGAATTTGGTGGGGAAAGTTGGGGTAGTAGTTAGGATTTTCATTGTATGAGGTGTAAGGTAGGTTTGTGTTGACTTGCTCCTCAAACTCCCGATACCCATAGTCATACTCAAAAGATCCACCACATACTCCATATGTCAAGTCTTGGGTCATCATCACTAAGACAAGGAAACAACTACAAGCATGGAAACTACACAAAAACGGTGAGAACAATCTTTGAGGAACAAGTTCCTCAAGGTGAAAGCAAAATTAAAATAGACAACAAGTAAGAACTTAATCACATAGCACCATCCCCGGCAACGGCGCCATTTTGACGTGGGCGTGTCGTTGTACACCCAATCAAACACATTTATAATTCTCAACAAATAACTAGTTAGCGGTAAGTCAAGGTCGATCCATGGGACAGTGTGCTTTGGGTTCTAAGTCTATCTATCTCAATTTATGCTAGTGTCACAATTGATGGTGTTTGTAGTTGCATTCTAGACTATTGCAAGCAATAAAGGAAAAACAAGCAATGAAATGAAAGATGTAAACAAATGATTAAAAGTGCTAGGATATCATGGGTTCATGGGGGATTCATGGGAGTTGATCATACAAACATGTTTAGAAAGTTGCAAGCAATTAATGTTGCGGAGGAACCGAGTTGGTTTATATCTTACGGTTCTTAGGAAGAGTTGGGTCCCGGAGCCGAATCGATTAGATTGTACAACACCTACAAGTCGACTTACTTTCCTCCTAATCAACTTCTATGCATGGTCTAACAAGACTCGAGTTGGCTTATATCTTACAAGTCAAGTTGAATAGATAAGAGATGGTTGTAAATGCAAGGATTCATAGGCTTAGCATTTCATCAAACATAACATGTGCATAAAGTTGACATCACAACAAGCAAGCAATTTAATTTTGAAAACATATTAGATTAAGCATGACTAATCCCATGTTGGTTTTCCCTAATTACCCATTAATCCTAGCTAAGAGACTACTCACTCATTATCAAGTTTAGCATGCTAACAAGGTTGTCAATCATATTAACAAGGTAAAACATGATGAACAAGTAAGAAAGATTAACAATAATTAAAACAAGGATTAAGAGAATTATACCTATGGAGATTCCAAAATAATAATGCAAAGAATAATAGAAGAAACTTGATTGATTGATGAAGGGTTGTCAATCCTCCAATAATAACCCAATAATCTTCAATTACCCAATAATAAATAAACTTGAATGATAAACTTGAACAATAATTAAGGAGAGATTAATGTGAGATTTGTGGAAAGATTAAAGAGTAATCTATTCTAATCTAAGGAAGGATTTCCTACTAAGAGAGCTTGGTTTTTTGATTATTACAAATGGGGTATTTATAGTGGGGATTAGGTGTAGGAATTAGGGTTAACTAAGGGCTTAAATGACGATTAAGTCCCTACTTAAGGAAACGCCGGTCTTTTTGGAAGGATGGGCATCCTTCCTTGAAGCTTGAAGAAGACGAAATGGGTCTGTCTGGGAATCCGGGTGTCTTTAGCACGGGACGGGCGGATTTGGTGATTTCTGCCCGGGCGTCTTGTGGGGAAGACGGGCGGATTGTTGGGAAGACGGGCGTCTTCAGTCTCGGGACGCTCGGATTCTGGGCTGCGTATTTATCTTTTCCTTCTATCTCGCAATCCGAGCGTCTTTGTTTGATGTCGGATTGTAAATTGGACTTCATTTTCTCATACGGACTCCTATTGGAGTGATTCAAATGCCTAGATCACTTGTTTTGTCGACGCCGTTCCATCTAGCTTATTTTCAGAGCCTAACAAGCAACTCTTGGTTTGGGTTTCGAGCAATTTCTTCTTGTAATGCCTTCCCTCTCGTCATTCTTACTTTTAACCCCTTTGATCCTTCTATATACACTTTATTCCTACATCCTTGGTCATCATTCTTGCCTCCTCTTCATTTTAGTCCATCTAATATCATCAATAAACTTCCAAATATGCAAGAAAGACTGGAATTTCCGCCTTATTATCTCCTTTTCTACAAAACATATGAAATGCGCTAGAAAAGCAAATAGGAAGGTTTTGACGGATAAAATGGCCATAAAATGTTCTAATAGTATGAAAAATGGGTTCAATTAGGGGACTAAATGTGCATAAATAATGTTCAAATCATGGATTCCAAATTTGTATTTAAAGTTCATTTTGATATGATAGGCCACACTAGGACTTTTTATTGTTTTTTACGTTTTTCATTTCTATTGCTTTTCATTCACATGATATATTTTGCATCATATTCTGCCTAAAACCAAACCACCTACTAAAATGCATGAAAATTGACACATATAGGTTGTATGTTAGTTTTCATAGACATACAGATGTCACATGTTTATTAAGCCATCATCTTAGTTTATTCGTTCACGCATGCTAGATATTAGTTCACTTAAAATGAATTAAAATAAAGTTGATGGGATCTTCCTCTAAAAAGGAAGTTGAGATTAGTCTTTGTAAGGGCAAACAACAATGAATCCCTTCATCGTCGGTAGGCATAATATGACCCCTTCTACGTTAGGTAAGTAGTTTGTGTTGACTTAGTTTATCTCAACATTATAGTCCGAAGAGTTCTAACAGTAGAATTAGCCAATAGGTTGGCTTATCAATTTACAGATAATTGAGTCTTGAGATCATTTATATAATTCTTAAGGAAGGTCAATTGTATAAATGTTTTAAGTCTTCGCGTTATGACACTAGTTCATTAGACTTAAATTAAAATCGATGCACATGCTCATTATTTATTCTTATTTTCGCAGTGTAGAACAGGTTTATTATACTGTTACAACAAATGGCTGGAAATAACGAAATCCCAATGCCAAGTGCCACACTTGGACGCGAGTCCTGGCTGAAAGTTTTTATGGACAACATGAATCGACACGCGATCAAGAATGATGGGTCCAACTTTGCGGATCGAGAGGCGGCACTACGGAATGTCTGCGATTCTTGACGGTAAGCTCAAGTACTTAACTGAGCCAATACCGGTAAACCCAGGCCCCAATGCGGGAGTTAACGAGTCACTTGCTTATAGTGATTTCGTTATGGAAGCGGGTGCGATAAAGAACGTACTCATCTTTGCAATGGAAACCAATTTGCAGAGACGCTCCATTGCCCAAGGTGCGAACAAGATTTTCACCACGCTCAATAACGAGTTCTCAAAAGCACCGAGGATCGTTACTTATGAGCATACCTGTCGCTTCTTTGATGCGAAACTCCAAAAGGGCCAACCGGTTAGCCCACACATTCTTCACATGATTGAGAATGTCGAGAAGTTGGAGCCACTTAATTGCAAAATCAGTGAGAGCATTGTCATTGACTGAATGCTTCATTCTCTTCATGATGGTTTTGCCCTTTTCAGGACGAACTACTACATAAATGACTTGAAAAAGAGTCCTCATGAGCTACACTCTCTTCTCGTACAGACCGAGAAGGATATGAAATTGAGTGGGAGCATGAAGCAGGATGTTCTCACGATTTCCAATAAAAGTGAGGGTAAGGGCAAGGCTCATGGCGACCTAGCTGTAGGTAAGCCAAAATTCAAGAAGCCTGGAAACGGTAAGAGTGGGCCCAGTGAGACTAGTGGCTCACAGGGCAAGGCAAAGAGCAAGGGCGGTGACATTGAGTTCCATCATTGTCACAAGACTGGACATTGGAGGAGGAACTGTCCCGTCTACCGTGAGGACATCAAAGCAGGCCTCATCGTTCCTGTTGGTATGTCATCTTATATTCATATGATTGAGATTAACCATGCAAGTTTTAGAACTTGGGTACTTGATACTGGTTGTGGTTCTCATCTGTGTAATCATTTGCAGGGCCTAAAGAACATCATACCTCTCGAAAAAGGTGATGTGGACCTGAGAGTCGGGAATGGAGCACGAGTTGCTGCTGTCTCGAAGGGAACATATGTAATCCAACTCCCTAGTGGTTTTGAGTTATTTTAAATAATCACACTATGTACCCAGTTTGTCTAAGAACATTATTTCTGTTTCCGTACTTGCTAAAGACGGTTTTGCATTTTCAATAAAGGATAATAGCTGTATTTTCTCTTTCAATGAAATGATTTATGGCAAAGCAGTTTCCATGAATGGAATTTACATCTTAGATCAAACCACGGAAGTATTACACATGAATAATAAGAAATTAAAGGTTGGTGACAAAGATCAAACCTATCTATGGCATTGTCGAATGGGACACATAAATGAGAAACGCGTAAAGAAACTCGTCGATAATAGGACTATTCCCGGATTCGATTTTTCTACATATGGCACGTGTGAATCATGTCTCATTGGCAAACTGACTCGAATTTCCTTCAAAGGTGTTGGAATGCGCGCTAGTGACCTATTAGGACTCATACATACTGATGTTTATGGACCTATGTCAATTACCGCAAGAGATGGCTATAGATATTTTATCACTTTCACGAACGATTTGAGTAGATACGGATATGTCTACTTAATGAAGCATAAAAGTGAGTCCTTTGAGAAATTCGAGGAATACCAGAACAGGTTTCGGAACCAACTGGGTAGAAAGGTTAAAGCACTCCATTCAGATCGGGGTGGCGAATATCTTTCAAATGAGTTTGATCAACACCTTAAAGACCTCAATTAAATGGTGTGTCCGAACGGAGAAATCGAACCTTACTTGATATGGTTCGATCCATGATGAGTCACACGGTAGTGCCTGATTCATTATGGGGTTATGCTCTTTTGTCAGCTGCTCTTATACTTAACCGAAGTCCGACTAAAGCTGTCGACAAGACTCCATATGAAATGTGGAAGGGAACGGTCCCTAACTTGTCCTTTATTCGGGTTTGGGGCTGCGAGGCTTATGTCAAGTGGAGACACGAGGATAAGCTTGGCCCACGATCGGTCAAAACATACTTTATAGGTTATCCAAAAGGAACATTTGGTCATTACTTCTATTCGCCTACCGAACATTGAGTTACGAAATAAGAATGAAAACTCCATGAAATACATGACCAAAAAATCCTTGCATCCAACATGTGTCAATATCCCCGAAAGCGACATTAAAGAATGATCAAACCCATGTGCTAGAAATTGTGCTATGCAAATCCTCTTTCAAAACGCCAAACGAATGACATCTTCTTCTTTATTAACAAAATAAGAGACCCAAAACGCAGGTGTAAAGGTCCATACCAATAATCCCCATAAAATTATTTGGAGATAAATATGATGTAGAGGTAAGAGCAAGGATTGTAAAAATATAATTTGTGTATGAGTTGGAGGAAAGAAAGATATTCAGCAATGGTGTCAAAAAGAGAGAAGAGAACAAAATAGAGAAAAGAGGAATAGGCATGTGGCAGGCGTACGTGGAAGTAGTGTGGAACCAAAACAAGTGAATTGACCTAGTTGCTTGCTAGGTTTATTCTATTTATAAGAGATTAACTAATGGGCTTTGGGTCCATTACCTCACACAATGGATTATCTGATTATAACATGGATTGGACCATATTAACACACAAGGAGAGCTTATATAAGAAAAGTAATTATTAAATTAAAATAGTAAAATCGTGCACGGACATATTAACCCGATCAAAAGTAGATTAAAACGTGAAATAATAAAATAGAGAATGAAGACGATAAATATAAATATTTCCAAAATATATCCATACACTCTGAAATAATTAATTTAATAAAATACTTTATTATACAATATTATTATAAAATACGGGGTGTTACACCTTATGACTCCATGGCACTAGAACTTGCCATCAATCGCATCACACTCTAGTCACTTCGAGACGTCACCTCATATAAGCAACTAGGGGCCAATACTATGTTAATTCAGTTCTCTTAAATAGGGTTCAACATTGTCTCGACAACCTATTTGGAAAAACAAAGTATTAAAGAAAAGAGTTTTATATCAAACTCAAACGATGAATACATTATCACATATGTAAAATGGATACAATATCAATTACTACATAATCTGTAATTCATATTCCATTTTGTATATAATTGCACATTTCAACTCAATTGAAATGACATGACTTATCATGTTAAGCCTGTGAAAAGGCCTTTGGTTAGGAAGTCTCAGCAACACTTTGTACTCTTCCTAACCTTACTATATACTATTTCCCATTCTTGTGTATAATCATGTATTATAAGAACTTCTTTGAGTACGTGTCTAGATCTAATCTGGACATAGGCTCTCTTGCCTTGAATAACTCCCACTGTCCTCACATTGTGTAGGGATAGGACCTTCGGTTATTGGAGCGAACTACTATTTGGGATACATTCTGCACCTTAGCCTAATAAGAGGCAAGCCCACTTGGTTTTGTCTGAAGAGCTGGGCCGTGGAAGTAGATCTATCACAAGGAACCCAAGAGCAAGTGGAATCCGCCTAAGGAGTTGGGCCAAGAAGCGCGCTACGGTGTGAAGGCCCGCTGACAAAGGAAGCCCGTGGTTTGGAAAGCCGCAAGGGAGACTTTAGGGAGAATTCTGTGAGACTAGGGAGAATGGAGGAGGAAGACACGATTATGGAAAGAGTTGTGATAGAGCTAATATTCCTTACCATAATCCGGGTAGGACATATCTAGAGTTCTTACCCTGTAAATAGCCAAAGAAGCAAGCAAGAAAGACATTCAAGATCTCGAGAAAACACGCAACATATTGTGCTAGCTAAAATTACATTCCGTCTCCATTGTACTCATACTCTTATTAACAAGTTAGTGCAATCCTTGGAAGGGTCACCAAATCTCACGTGTCAATATTTATTTACATATCTAGTTCCTTTACATTGAATTAAACACAAACAATATTCGAACATACAACGAGTAAGACCGCATTGACCTCGCTTAACCTAATTCGGTAAAAATTACCAAAACAGTTTGGCGCCCACCGTGGGGCATTGTGGTCGTCAATCGTTGATTATTCAGACGTATAATGGACAAGAAAACGTCAGCAACCGTGTCAGGGAGCGGTCAGCCGTTGATGCCACCCAACCCAGTTCAGAATCCAGCATCGGCGGCACAAACTCGGGCCCCGGGGCACACTCCATGAACCACATCCGTGACAAAAGTCACTTTACCTCCCAGAACCCCTGATGCCGCGGCCCAACCCAGATCAGACAGGAATACAACAAGCTCCAGCCTTACCCCACCACCCAGTCCAACACAAACCCTACTTAGTGGCATGGAGAATCTTCAGAAGGATAGGAAGATATGCGACAAGATCGGAGAAAAGCTAAAGCTGGGGCAAGGAAGAGGAACAAGGAACTCTGGGCGCAGATAGACATTCTGAGGTAGTTGTCCAGCACACCAGCAAGCACAGAGGGAGAAGATCGAGCCCCGGTAGTAGATCTTACCCATGGGGCATAAGGCAGAAGAAGTCAACTTCGACAGATACCAGCCAAGTTGGTAACAAGATTAGACTTGACAGTAGTACCAACAGGAGAGAATAACCCAACAAGGGCTAGGATACCTCATGCAAGATAGCTGGCAGCCAGCCATCTACGTAGAAGTACAACCAGGTAACCTCCCGGTTGGTAATTTCGTGGTAACTAACCAGACACCTGGTGCAGGATCCGCAGGTAGCCCGTAGGTAAGCTGGTATAAAGGAACGCTCGTGAACTCAACACCATTAGCTACCACGCCGCATCAGAACCTTCAAGAGTTCGGGCATGGAAGTAGCACTCCAAATCAGCAGGCAGCAGACAGATGAATCCCGGACTCAGAAAGCCCGACAAACCAGCAGTACCTTGAGCTAAGGGAGATGCTGAGTAGGGTCCCAGGATTGCCACCTCCACTTGAGAAGGCGGCACCCGACAGTTATGCTGACTCGCCATTTGTGAATACCATAACCATTGTTGCCATGCCAAAGGGATTCATAAATCCAAACATGCCTCTCTTTGATGGCACTAGAGATCGACCACATGAGCTAGTACAAGCAGAGAATTATGACAGTGACGGCTGTAGGACAAGTAAAAGAAGCCTGTATGTGTAAGGGGTTTGGATCCATACTGATGGGGCCAGCACTCTGATGGTTCGTAAGCTTGCTTAGCAGGTCAATATCCACGTTTGCCGACCTGGTAAACGCATTCACTCGGCAATTTGCAAGCAGCCAGAAGCCGCAAAAGCACGCAGGAGACTTGTACAGAATTGTTGAGAGAGCTGGCGAGACCATTGGAGAGTACAATACTAGATTCAACAATGAGAAGGTGGCAGTAAGGGAGTGTAATGTGTCAATAGCAGTGGAAACCTTCAGAAGAGGCATACACCATGAGTCTGACCTGTATAAGCAGTTAATTATGCACCCTTGTCATAGCTTTGAGGCGGTGCCGGAGGAAGTAGCAGCTGCGATCAGATTGGACGGGGAGTCAACAGGGTCGACAACAAAGAAGAAAATCAGCAACTCCCCACACTGGCAGAATATGGATTCACAACTGGCGACGAAGGAATTCTGAAAGCACTCAGAGAGATGGGAGACGGAGTGAGGTGGCCCAGACCACCAGTAGAAGGACAAGCATGGCGAAAAGACAGCAACAAAAAGTGTTAATTCCACCGTGACATCGGGCATAACATGGAAGATTGCTACACACTATGTAGGGAGATTAGGCGCCTGGATGAGCAGGGAGAACTGAGCCACCTATTACCAAGTTGGGGCAAGCAACAAGATAAGGTAGGCTCCGCAAAGCCAACAGCTCCACCTACATGCACTAAGATAATAAACGTGATAACATGCAGCTCAGACTTAAGCGGATTGACATATTTAGTAGCCAAAAGGTATGCCACTGAGACTAAGGGGGATAAATCGGAAACCTCTTGCAGAATTTCTCATAGCGATCTACCTGTCGTTGTTTTTGATGAAGGAGATGTACGTGACGAGCAAGAGCATCATGACGCACTCATCATAACTCTGTCAATGGCCAACTGCATAGTCAGAAACGTCCTAGTGGATACTGGTAGCTCGATCAACTTGATCATGCTGAAAACCATAGAAAACATGGGGTTCAGCGAGAAGGATTTGTAGAAAAAGACTATCCCGCTGGTAGGGTTCAGTGGAGAGACAACTAACTCATTGGGCTAGATAGTGATCCCAACCTACGTGGGGGGAGTCAACAAACAGGTAAGGTACTTGGTCATAGATGGACCCTCTACTTAAAACGTCATTCTTGGAAGGCCGTGGTTGCACCTGAAGAAAGCATTCCCCTAAACGTACCATCAATGCATAAAGTTCCCCACGCCATGGGAAGTAGGGACAATACGACGAGACCCGGAGGAAGCTAGAGGCTGCTACAAGAAAGTGCTAAAATGCACTCCGAGCCCCCAGCATAGCAATTACAGAAGCAGCACGTCCAGGATGAATACATTGAACCTCCAGCCGAGGAGTTAGACCAGATCAACCTGGACAAGCTGCCCCCAGATAGAACCGTGTTAATAGGGGCAGGGTGCACGGGAGACCTTAGGCAATGCCTAATTAAATTCTTACATGCCAACATGGATTATTTCGCATGGCCCCATGACGACATGATAGGAATAGATCCGTTCATGATAACACATAAACTCAACATGGACCCAAAATAAAAGCCCATCCAGCAGAGACGGAGAAAGTTCGCAGCTGAAAGGAATAAGGTGATCAACCCGGAAGTAGATAGCCTGCTAGCAGCAAACAAGATAAGAGAGGTAAAGTACCCATAGTGGCTGTCAAACATGGTGGTAGTACCCATGAAGAATGGAAAGTAGAGAGTATGCATAGACTTCACCGACCTCAACAAGGTATGTCCTAAGGACCCCTTCCCGCTACCACACATTGACAGAATGGTGGATGCGACAGCTGGACATGAAATGTTAATATTCCTAGATGCTTGGAGTGGTTACAATCAAATCAAGATGGATCTTGCAGATCAAGAGAAGACATCATTCATGTTTGAAAGAGGAATATACTGTTAAAATATCATGCCCTTCGGCCTGAAAAACGCAGGGTCCACATATCAAAGGCTGGTCAACCGTATGTTCAAAGAACAAATAGGAAGAACCATGGAGGTATATATTGGCGATATGGTGGCAAAGTCAGGGAAAGCTACGAATCACATGCAGGATCTGGCAAAAACATTCAGCACTCTCAGAGAATACAAAATGAATCTAAACCCATCTAAGTGAACCTTTGGAGTATCCTCCAGCAATTTCTTAGGCTACATTGTTACTCAAAGAGGAATAAAAGCCAGTACCGAGCAGATTAAGGCTGTATTACAGCTAGAGTCACCAGAAAAACCAAAGGATGTACAAAGGCTAGCCGGCAAAGTGGCAGCTTTGAGCAGGTTCATCTCAAGATCCTCAGACACGTGCAGAATTTTCTACGATATATTGAGAAAGAGCCAGAAGTTTGAGTGGACTGCAAACCACGAGCAGGCATTCAGGGAGCTGAAGCACTACCTCAGCAACCCGCCATTACTATCAAAAACGGAGCAAGGAGAACCATTGTTCCTTTACCTAGCTGTCACAGAGGTAGTAGTAAGCGCAGTTCTGGTCAGAGAGCAGGACAAAGAGAAAAAGCCAGTCTATTATGTAAGCAAGTCTCTGCTACCAGCAGAGACCAAGTACACATCTCTTGAAAAATTAGTACTAGCATTGGTAATCGCATCTTACAAACTGCGCCCCTACTTTGAGTCCAGCACCATACATGTTGTAACCAATTACCATTGAAATCCGTAATGAGGAAGCATGAGCTGTTAGGCAGAATGTCAAAGTGGTCTGTACATCTTAGTGGATACGACATCAGGTATGATCTAAGAATAACAATAAAGTCGCAGGCACTGGCAGACTTTGTGTCAGACTTCATCCCAGCTATCTAGAATCTGGCAGACGAAGAGATCCTAACCCTCAAAGGGAACAAGGAAGTAGAAGTCTGGCAGATGCATATCGATGGAGCCTCCAACCAAAGGGGGGCAGGTGTAGGACTAATCCTGCGATCATCGAAGGGAGATCTGAGAGCACAAGCAGTAAGATGTGAATTTAAGGCAACTAACAATAAAACAGAACACGAAGCCTTAATACTAGGAATGCAGCTAGCCCTGGAGTTGGGAGTCAGGAACCTACAAATATCCAGTGACTCTTTGCTAATAGTTAACCATGTGAATGATGAATTCATAGCCAGGGACTCGAAGATGATCGCCTACTTGAAAGTGGCGAAGGAGCTGAAACAGAAATTTAAAGATTGCAAGCTCAAGCAGATCCCTAGAGACCATAATATGGAGGCAAATGCCCTAGCAACTCTGGGGGCAACTTTCAAGCCAACTGAACTGTCCAACATCCCCATTGATACGTGCCTAATATATAGTCTTTTTAGCCTATTTCAGCACGTGTTTCTATGCATTTTTATACTGTTTTTATGGTATTTTGCCCCGAATTGGCTACTTTGGTTCGTTTTGTCCATTTTTTAGAAATGAACGCGAAAGTAGTGGTATCGTACTCTTTTTCGTCCTTTTCGCATGCATTTAGAGGAGACGTGATTTTCGAGAGTGCGATACTGCGTTGGGAAGCGTCATGGCACGGATTACGAGGCATTCAAGCGCTGACTTGAGCTGAATTGAAGTCAAAGAACTCGATCGAGCAGTTACCACTCGATCGAGTGGTTTTTACGTCCCAGGATGGTCGATCGAGTAGATTTCTACTCGATCCTTAAGTTGCTGAAAGATGGGCTACTCGATCGAGTAACTTTCTACTCGATCGAGTAGATGCTGCTGAAGGTTTGCTCGATCGAGTGGTTTTATTCCACTCGATCGAGTGGTTTCGCTGTTATGGGCTTTAATTAGCCCGTGTTATGTTTTATTCCGCAAACTTATTTAGTTTTCCTATTTAAACCTATGTTAATTAGGTTATTAGGCATCTTTTGTCTATATTCATTTTACTTTAAGCAGTTTACACATCAAACCTTATTACGTTGCTTTTCCCTTCACTGTAACCTTGCTTCCGGATTTATTTCACTCGGATTTTGTGTTCTTTACGCCGGATTCGATTGATTGTAATTCCTTTCTCTACTCTTTATAATAATTAATCATTTGTTCACTTTAATTTCTTGTTTGCTTCGTTTTTCCCTTTCCCCTAATTTCTCTTTTATGCAATTTACTTGTTATTTCATAATGTTTACGGCTGCACTTTTATCTGCTGTTAGTTTAATTAGCGACATGAGTAGCTAAACCCCTTTCATGTTGGGATTAGGGGATCTGCAGTAGGAAATGTGACAATGTAGTAAATGAATTAGATGAATGAATTGTGATATTCTGTCACCATAGCAATTTAACTATATTTATCGACTTAGTTGAGTGCACGCTTCTATGTCACCTTTTAATCTGGCTAAAATTAATCCTAGATCGAAAGATTGGACTAAATAGGCCTGCTATGAACAGTAGACTACCCTAATGAGAATGAAAGTTAAGTTAGTGGTATTTTAGGATAGAAAGTGGACCGAAATGACCTTTCCGTATCCGTCTCGCATATAATTCCTCTGAATCATTTACAGCTGAGTCACTGGACTGCCGTAGTGAACCGAAATCCTGACATGTCCCTCTCTTTCTGATAGTTTAATCCTTATTTCTTGCCTTACTGCTCTTGCTCTTTATTTCTCTTCCTTTAAAACTTCGTAGTTTAGACAACAATTCAAACAACCCCCCCCCCCATTTGTGACCAAATAGACGGACCATTCACAGATATCTTGCCTCCCTGTGGTGATCGACCTGACTTCCCTAGCTATATAGTTAGTTTAGTTAGTTTATTTTTGACAGGTACACGACAGACGTGTCACATTTTGGCGTCGTTGCCGGGGAGGCAATTGCCCTATCTATTTTTCGATTCATTTATTTTACCAGTCTCAGGGAATTTCTATTCCTTGAGGCAGTTCTTATTCATTTTCTCTCAGTTTGTTTATGCCCAGGTCAGACAGGTGTGAATTAGTTTCAGCTGATTCAGAGTCAGAGAGACTATTCAGGCATAGACTCCGTCTGCAGAGGAAATCACGAAAGGAAGACTTGAGTACTTTCGAGCCAGAGTTACATCACTCTCTTTTCAAAGAAGACAGTCCGATTTTTACAGTAAAGATGCCGAAACTTTCTAGTCATTTAGTGCCCAAAGCCACCTCGATTCCAAAGGGTTTCAATCTTCAGGCGGAGGATGGGAATACATTTGAAATCCGTCCTTCTTAGATCAATCTGGTGGAGAGGAACCTTTATAATGGCGTGGCAGGTGAAGATCCGAGGAAGCACATGGTTATCTTTACAGATTACTGCTCTACTATCCCCGCCACTAAGGGGGTAACGCAAGACAAGATTAAGGAGGTTCTATTTCCTTTCTCTTTGACTGACTCAGCCAGGGAGTGGCTGACTGACTTGGAGCGCGTAGCTTCTGGGGTTACATATTAGGAGTCTCTTGCTCTTGCCTTTTACAAAAGATATTTCCCTCCACAACGCACCAATCTGCTGAGGGCCAAGATTACTAGTTTCAGACAGAATCCCGATGAGAGCTTCTACGAGGCATGGTCCCGATTCAAGAAATTGGTGAGCTCTATCCCTCACCACGGTTTTGCCCCATGGTTCATATCTAATCAGTTCTACAATGGGATGTATGACGACCACAGAGCCATACTTGATGCGGCATCCAGTGGGAGATTTCAGGAGAATACCGATGACGATAAGGGATGGTCCCTTATTGAGGAGATGGCGAATCACAGTGCTGAGTATGGAAACCCGAGGGATAGGATTAGAACAGTTCATACAATGGATAAGCAGATTTTGGCTCAGCTGGAGACCATGAACGCTAGATTTGACAAGTTGGAATTACAAGCTGCTGGGGAGCCTCAGACGGTCCATGTTCTTACTAGAGGAGAGACTGTTTTATGTGAGAGTTGTGGGAGTAATGATGGCCACACTGCTGTTGGCTGTCTTGTGGAGAAGGAAAAAGTCCTTGCCTTTCAGCAATATAGGCAAAGAGGGGGTTCTAATTACAATAATCAAGGGGCAGTCCATCCCAATCTGAGATGGACTAGTCAAAATGTGCTCAATCCTACACCTCCTCCGCACCAGTAGCAACCGTATGTTCATCCATATAAGAATCAACAAGGCTATCAGAAGCCTCCTTCCTTTGCTCCTCCCAATCACGGTGCATCATCTTCCTGTGGCGTGAGTGAAATTGGTGAGCTTAAGTCTATGTTGCAGTCTTTTACGAAGCAGTTTCAGCTGAGTGATCAACAGAAAGACGCGTCCATAAAGGCACTTGAAACTCAAGTTTCCCAATTAGCCATGAATCAATCCTCAAGAAAGCAGGGTCAATTACCGACTCAAAATTAGAAGAATCTACATGAGACGGTAAATTTCATCAATCTGAGAAGCGGTCGTTCATTTGAGGGACCGGAAGTGCAAAAATAAGACCCGAGGAAGGCTAAAACAGATGATGAACAGTGTTTAGGCAAAGAAAATGAGATCACGGCAAAGAAAGTGCTCGATCGACTGGTTTTAGGTGGTCGATCGAGCAGATTTGGCAAAGAAGGTGGTCGATCGAGTAGTTTATCTACTCGATCGAGTGAAGAGCAAAATGGAGTTGCTCGATCGAGTGAAAATTTCACTCGATCGACTGGTTTTGATGAAGAAACTGCTCGATCGAATGGGCAATTTGGTCGATCGAGTAGTTTTAATGATGGGAAACTTATTCGAGAGCCTGCTAGTACTCGATTAAGCGATAAATCACCGGAAAGACCTCGTTCGAGAGGTAAGAAGCGTCCAAAGGATACAGAACTTGCTCCGGAAGACACATTGGAAGAGAGAAACAAGGGACTCGAGATACCCATCACGGTTCCCTTCCCGAGGCGTTTGCAAAACACTAAAGCCAATCAACAATTCGGCAAATTTGTCGAACTTCTGAAAAGCTTAGAAGCCACTGTGCCATTCACCGAGTTGCTGACAAAGGTACCCTCCTATCTTAAGTTTATGAAGGAGATTTTATCGCGTAAGAGGAACATTAGTGATAGTGAGACCGTAGCTTTAACTAAGGTGGAGTCAGCCCTATTTCAAAATAAGTTACCTCCTAAGCAGTCAGACCCGGGTAGTTTTTCAATTCCGTGTCATATCGGTACCCATTTGATTGATAACACGCTATGCGATTTAGGCGCTAGCGTGAGTGTCTTACCGCTGTCTCTGGCTAAGAGACTTGGTTTGACAAAGCTGAGCTGCACAACCATGATAGTCCAGATGGCCGACCGTAGTGTATCACGGCCACTAGGTATAGTAGAAGACGTACCTGTGAGGATCGGGAGTTTCTTTATTCCCGTTGATTTTGTTGTCTTAGGCATCCAGAAGATGCACACACCCCTATTATTTTAGGGAGACCATTTCTGCCTACTGCACGTGCAGTAATAGATGTCGGGGGGAAAACTTTGAACTTTCAGGTAGGGGACGAGGAGCTGATTTTTCATCAGTCTAAGTTCCTGAGGGCTCCCACGCAAGCTCAGCCTTGCAATGCCCTCTCGTCTATTGACCCTATTATTGACCCTCCAGATGAAAATTTGGAGTATTGTGCTGCAATTTTTACCCATCCGCCTCAGATTGAGAGCAAAAAGGAGGAAAGTTCATCTGTTTTCCTTGCTGCAGGTACATATAAAAGCGATGAAGGAGCTGTCAAAGGGTGCTGTGCAATTACTGTCAATCAAATTGGAAGTAAGGATGCTAAAGACGGTGATAAAGGAGCAAGGATGAGGAAAGTTCGAGCTTATGTGGATATGAACTATTCCCCTCCTAGAGATTTAAATGATTTAAACTCAAGCTCATGGAAGTTGAAGAGGGCAGTCAACGTTGCTGAGATGACGTCCTCTAGTCAGGAGCCCTCCCAGGGGCTACTGAATTGCTTTGGGAAGTGAGCGGGGAAATGCCCCGTGTAACACCTTGTAATAAATAATTTTTGAAATTTCTGTTGAATTTTTTTTATTGCATTTAATTAGGATAATTAGTTTTAGACAGTTTCTAGCGTAGATTCAAGACTATAGACTGTTTTCATGCGTATTTGGTATTTTGGGAAATTTTTGCACGTGTTTTCATGCAGGATTGGGGAAGTTTTACGCACTCCAAAGGAAGAAATGACGAAATTAAAGAGCTTACGCGAGAAAAGAGCTCGAT
The DNA here is from genome assembly GCF_048544455.1 of Silene latifolia. NCBI lineage: Eukaryota > Viridiplantae > Streptophyta > Magnoliopsida > Caryophyllales > Caryophyllaceae > Silene > Silene latifolia. The sequence goes on along the minus strand of NC_133527.1, from coordinate 35,409,585 downwards.
CGAGTACTTTTTGTGCTCGATCAAGTGAAAAAATGGTCGATCGAGCACTTCTTCCAGTCGATCGAGTAAAGCAATAAAGGGGACTTCTCGATCGAGTAGAATTCTACTCGATCGAGTAGATAGAGCATCAGAGTGTTCGATCGAGTGGTTTAAAACCACTCGATCGAGTAAATGCAACAGGACGCAAGGAGTTTTTATTCCTTAAACTCTTTTGTTCTTATTTCTATCTCATTTCCCCTATTTTTCGTCTAACACCTCCTATTTGCGATCAAAATCAACCCCAATCTCCATTTTAATTGCTCAAATACCAAATCCGCCTCCTACAATCTGTTGTTTGCTAATTAATCTCTCAAAGCCCCTTAATTTCCCCTTGTTTTGTGCTCGTTTTCACGGTTTTCAAAAGGGTTTAGGGTTTGCGATTTTTTCGATTCGAAAAATCGCCTTTTCTTGCTTGCTCTTTGAAGATTAATTGCATTTGTAGGATTTCTATCATCAAGTAAGTGATTTCTACTTCCTCATTGCTTTTTAATTTCGATTATTTGGAATTTTATGAGGTAAAATTGAAATTAGGGTTCGAAAATCCACTGTTGGTCGAATTTTTCGCCTTTAATTGTTTTTGTTGCCCTTACTTATCTTACTTGATGATAAATCCCCATTCCTCATAATTGTTGCTTGTTTAATTCGAATATTGCGCGAGATTTGCGAGTAGGGCCGATTTTTAGTCGAATTGTTTCGACTGTCCTACTATTTTTTTCGACTGTCAGACGGTTTATAAGCTTTCATGACTTATTTAACCTCACTTGTTGTTAATTACTGTTGTCAATACCTGCTATCCTGTCTCCTATCGCTTCCTACATGCTGTATTTCGGAATTTTTGAGGAATTTAGGAATTTTAAGGGCTGAAGTCGATTTTTTTCGACTGTTTAGGGATTGCAATGCTGTCACATGCAGATTTCTTGCTGTTTTAGCCTCTGTTTAGCCATTGTTATTTTATCATGTCCCCTGCCCTATGCTCACAGGATGGAGTCTAGCTCGCTACCTTCCACCAGCTCCACTTCTAACCCATCCTTGAGTGAGACGGTGGCCCCTGCTGTTGCCACCACCTCCGCTTTAGTCACTACTGCAGCCCCAGTGTTCCTAGTTTCAGCTACACGGATAGTTTTTGCTCCAGCAAGCTTTGCTGCTAGCTCAGTTCAGGCCGCCACTTCCTCTACGGCCACCACTGCTAGTCCTTCTTCTTCAGTGGTGGCCACAGTAGCCACTACCTCTACATCAGCCTTTACTTTTACACCTGTGGTGGACTCGCCAGCAGCCGCAGCTACCTTTAGAGCAGCCCTGATTCCTCACACCGTCCGAGCACGGGCTTCTGCTTTGAGTTCCAGAGGCCGGGGTCGTAGACAGTCTCGTTCTACGCCAGCTCCAGCCACTTCCACTTCTGTTGCCTCTACTTCAGCTGTTGTTGCTTCTACTTCTGGCATGGTCACAGTCCGAGAGGACACTTCCCTCGACTCTCACCCAGATTATCCGCAGGTACATTTTGTTAATGCTTTACATCGTAAGAAGTTTTATCACCTGCTAGGCAGTGTGCATGTACCCTCCCGATTTCTAGAGAAATTGGCACTTGAGAGACTCGGCATTTACGAGTCGGTTTGTGCTTTACTACGGGGCACGGGGATGGCCGGACTCATCACTATGAGCAGCCATGCCATTTTAGAGCTGAGCCTTTGTTTCTCAGCTCCTTTACCTTCTCCTCCGGGGCATACGATGCTGACCCCGATAGTTCTTCAGTGTCCTTCCGGTTTTTTAACCGGACTTTTCCGATGACCTTAGGGGAGTTTGGTAGGTTACTTGGCCTTACCTCTACGGGCGCGACTGCCGCCCCTAGGAAGGTCCACCGTCAGCTTTGGAGGACCTTAGCTCAGACAACCTACGTGGAGCGAAAGCTCCATCAGGTCCACCTTCCCCATGTCCGTTGTTTCCTTAGACTGATGGGGAGCACTATTTTGAGCCGAAAGGAGCCAAACAACATGACAAACACCAACCTCTCCATCCTAGGCGGTTACCTGAACGTTGACTGTGAGGGTCCTTTTACCCTCAACATAGCTTACTTGACCGCCCAGTACCTTTAGGGCCAGGGGCTGAAGGAGACGGGAACTGCTGCTTGTGGTGGCATAGGCACCATTCTTGCCCGTCGCCTTTTCCCCGTTTGGCCTCGTGAGTTTCAGTAGCTCGACGGAGAGAGGCTACTCAGTCTGGATGCCATGCTTGCTCAGCATTTGCTGACCCCAGACTACCAGACATGGAAGATAGACGGCTTCCTGTCTCTAGACTTACCTTGTGAGACTCTCCCCCGTCTTGAGGCCTTGCCCACTTTTGCTAGGGGCCACCGCCTGCCACCACTGCCTGACTTTCACCTTCCACTCCGACCTACTCCTGCTGCACCCGCCGCTAAGAAGCGGCGACTTGAGACCGGAGAGGGATCCACACCTTCAGGGAGTACCCAGCCTTCCACAGCTACTCCCATCCCGACCCCTACTCCCACTACTACTACCACTCCTACTCCCACTCCCACTGACCAGACACAGGCTGAGCCGGTCCTACCGGCTACTTTCGTACCACCTCCTCCCTTTATGGCGCCCGCGGTCCCGGACCAAGGGGGCGCCATTTACGGTTTGTTGCTTGAGCTTGCAGAGCGCCAGGCTCGTATGGAGAGGGATTTGGCTCTTACTTTACACCCTCTGTACGAGTACCACTTGCGGCGACACCGTCCGATCCCAGAGGGTTGGCCACACCCTTTCTTCTTCCAGTTCCCAGCTGAGGGGTACCCGGAGTCTGCTGACGAGGAGGAGGACGAGGACCCAAATGTCGCAGTGGAGAGAGCTCGCGCTGAGGAGCAGAGGAGGAGAGAGACCCGGAGTTCAGGGTCAAGGTGATCCGTGACAGCGACGACGACGACGACGAGTAGCTACTGGTCTACTCACTTCCCCAGTTTTCTGGATGGTTTGGGGAAGTTCGTATTTTGTATGTATCTCTTACTCTTTTATTTTTGTCTCCTTTTATTTACTGCTTTTATTTTTCTTATTGGTTATACATTCCCGTTCCCCTATATATATCTGCTGGTGCATGCTGGAGGACAACGAGGGCGTTGTCCGTTTTGGTTTGAGGAGGGTATTACATCCTTTTGAGTCTGCATTTGCATTTGTTTTGCATTCACGTTTAATTTTCAGCTTTGCATCGTTTATTTTATTTCCTTAAAAAATCAAAAAAACAAAAAAAATGCAAAAAATGCAAAAAAAAAAATATTCACGTTTATTTTTGCATATAGGTTGAGTCGGAACGATAGTCTACGAGTTTCTGTTCAAATATAGCTGACTGTTTAGACTTGACCTAAAAATTGGCAACTACTTGATAAATTCTGAGGTTTAGAGCCATTAACTGGTAACATTCATGACCAGTTCATTAGGAATATTGAGAATAGTACTCTTTGCATAGCATGTTCGTCTCTTTTGCAATTTTATGACATTCAATTTCTTGTTAAATGCACATATTCGGGTTTATGGTTGGTGTCACATGCAGGGAGGTGCTTGAAAATTTCCCTTTCCTTATATTTTTCACCCATTTAGCTCCACATTAGCCAAAACTTGCCTTTTTGACCCATTAGCTACATCCCAAACTAAGCCTGTCTAGTCAAGCTAGTTAGTATGTCTTTTGTGGTATGAGTTTCCGTCTGCAGTTTGGCTCGTATCTCTTTTGTATGGAGTTGTTGGAAAATTAAGGAAGGAAAAAGAAAACGAAAAAAAAAAGAATTGAAAAAGAAAAAAAAAGAAAGACGTGAAGAAGGAAAGGATAAAAATGAAAAAAAAAATGAAAAAGAAAGAAAGCTGGAACGTGAGAAAGAAAAAAAAAGAAAAAAAAAAGAAAAAGAGTTTGAAAAAAAAAAGAGTTGATTTATTTCAGTTAGTTCTTTCAGACGGTATTAAAAAAGGGAAGTTTGTGACCGTCTGACTCCTCCATTCTTATTCTATATTTTTGAGGAGATTGTGTTTGAGTTTAGTGAGCTTTGTGCCAAATGAAGGGCACTTGTACTTAGTTTTTCAGTCAGTTGAGATTCAGAGGATTTTATTTATGGTCCTGTTAGGAACTAGCTTGACGCTTTTACCTCCACAATTCCATAACATGTTTTGCCATTCTCACCTGAACCTCACTATTCCCATATTATTTGCAAGCCCTCGGCTGTGACGGACATTATTGGATGGAGTGTGTGCATTAGTGCTTGAATTGTCTTTCATTTTTGTTGCATGCATGCTATGTAGGTCGCAGTTAGGTGAGTGACTGTCTTTTCTTCCCTCTTTTACATATAATATTCACCCTTTGCTTCATGAGAGAAGAGTGACCACGAGAGAGTCCGATTTTGTTGGTCTTGCAAGGTCGATAGGGCTATATTTCTGAACAGCTTATAATTCGTTTGCGTATTGACTGCTTAGCTATAACTGTTAGTTTTTGTTGCATTAAACTGGTTCAAGTAGACAAGTTATAGCTAGCTCTGAGTTATCTTTTCCGTTCCATTAGTTTGCATTTAGTTTACTCGAGGACGAGTAAAGGTTTGATTTGGGGAGGTTTGATACGTGCCTAATGTAGAGTCTTTTTAGCCTATTTCAGCACGTATTCCTATGTATTTTTATACTGTTTTTATGGTATTTTGCCCGAATTGGCTACTTTGGTTCGTTTTGTCCATTTTGTAGAAATGAACGCAAAAGTAGTGGAATCGTACTCTTTTTTGTCCTTTTTGCATGCATTTAGAGGAGACGGGATTTTCCAGAGTGAGATACTGCATTGGGAAGCATCCTGGCATGGATTACGAGGCATTCAGGCACGGACTTGAGCTGATTTAAAGTCAAAGAACTCGATCGAGCAGTTTTACCACTCGATCGAGTGGTTTTTACGTCCCAGGATGGTCGATCGAGTAGATTTCTACTCGATCCTTAAGTTACTGAAAGATGGGCTACTCGATCGAGTAACTTTCTACTCGATCGAGTAGATGCTGCTGAAGGTTTGCTCGATCGAGTGGTTTTATTCCACTCGATCGAGTGGTTTCACTGTTATGGGCTTTTATTAGCCCGTGTTATGTTTTATTCCGCAAACTTATTTACTTTTCCTATTTAAACCTATGTTAATTAGGTTATTAGGCATCTTTTATCTACATTCATTTTACTTTAAGCAGTTTACACATCAAACCTTATTACGTTGCTTTTCCCTTCACTGTAACCTTACTTCCGGATTTATTTCACTCGGATTTTGTGTTCTTTACGCCGGATTCGCTTGATTGTAATTCCTTTCTCTACTCTTTATAATAATTAATCATTTGTTCGCTTTAATTTCTTGTTTGCTTCGTTTTTCCCTCTGCCCTAATTTCTCTTTTATGCAATTTACTTGTTATTTCATAATGTTTACTGCTGGAATTTTATCTGCTGTTAGTTTAATTAGCGACATGAGTAGCTAAACCCCTTTCATGTTGGGATTAGGGGATCTGCGGTAGGAAATGTGACAATGTAGTAAATGAATTAGATGAATGAATTGTGAGATTCTGTCACCATAGCAATTTAATTATATTTATCGACTTAATTGAGTGCACGCTTCTATGTCACCTTTTAATCTGGCTAAAATTAATCCTAGATCAAAAGATTGGACTAAATAGGCCTGCTATGAATAGTAGACTACCCTAATGAGAATGAAAGTTAAGTTAGTGGTATTTTAGGATAGAAAGTGGACCGAAAGGACCTTTCTGTATCCGTCTCGCATATAATTCGTCTGAATCATTTACAGCTGAGTCACTGGACTACCGTAGTGAACCGAAATCCTGACATGTCCCTCTCTTTCTGATAGTTTAATCCTTATTTGTTGCCTTACTGCTCTTGCTCTTTATTTCTCTTCCTTTAAAACTTTGTAGTTTAGACAACAATTCAAACAACCCCCCCCCCCCCCCCCCCCATTTGTGACCAAATAGACGGACCATTCACAGATATCTTGCCTCCCTCTAGAGATCGACCTGACTTCCCTAGCTATATAGTTAGTTTAGTTGGTTTATTTTTGACAGGTACACGACAGACGTGTCACCCATCGTGCACATGCTAGAACCTACTATCCAAAAATTAGAAGAACTTGTCAGATAGGAGCTGGAAGACCAGCAAGATGAGGAAACAGTTCAATCAGCTATAGATGGCCACACAGCTGCTCAGCCAAACGATCAGCTTGCTGATTAGGCAGATGACTAGGACTGGCGGACACCATACTTAGATTGGCTGCGACACAGCAAGCTGCCAGATGACAAGAAGGAGATAAGAGGTTTTAAAATGAAAGCCTCCAGATTCATACTAATTGACAATGTGCATTTCAGAAAATCATTGGCAGGACCCTACTTAAGGTGCCTAAATAAGCAAAAGGCACATACTGTGTTGTATGCCCTCCATAGTGGCGAATGTGGAAACCATGCAGAGGGCAGGAGTCTGTCAAACAAAGCCCGCAGAAACGGCTACCTTTGGCCCACAATGAGGGTAGACTCGGCAGAATATGCCCGCAAGTGTGACGCCTGCCAGCGCTCAGCACTAATGATCCATCAGCCAGCAGAGCCCCTACAGCTCATCATTTCTCCCTGGCCGTTCATGACATGGGGAATGGATATAGTGGGTCCTCTGCCTAGAGCCACAGGAAACAGAATATGGATGTTAGCAATGACAGACTATTTTTCCAAATGGATAGAAGCAGAAGCATTCACAGAAGTGAAAGACAAACTAGTTATCTCTTTCATTAAGTGTAATATCATCAGCAGGTTTGATATCCCATCAGAAATCATATGTAACAACGGATCAGAATTCATATCAAAGATGCGGAGGGATACTGTGCTAGATCGAACATCACTCTAAAGAAATCAGCACCCAGGATTCCAAAGTCCAACGGGCAAGCTGAATCCAGGAATAAAATCATCATGGACAACTTGAGAAGCAGGCTACATGAGTTAGGAGGAAAGTGGGCAGTTTAATTCAGACAGAACGACGCCAAAGACGGCGACAGGACAAACACCCTTCAGCCTTGTGTTCGGTGTAGAAGTAGTAATTCAATCAGAGGTTTTAGTTCCAACTAACAGGTATAAATCTATAACAGGGGAACTGAACAGTGCAGATATGATCAGGAGCCAGGACATGAAGACGAGCTGCGAGCAAGTGCAGAAATAAGTCTGGCTGCCTACAAGCAGTCAGTCGCCAGAAGTTACAACAAGAATATAAAAGTCAGGCTCCCGGAGGTAGGAGACCTGGTTCTCCGTGAAGTGTTCCAGAACACAAAGAATCGTAAGGCAGGCAAATTCGCCTATAAATGGAAAGGACCATATTAGGTAGAAGGCATTGTTGGCCATGGTGCGTACAGATTAATGACTATGGACGGTCAAATCATACACAAGCCATGGAACATACTTCACCTGAAGAGGTATCACTTATAATAATAAGTAGAGTTTACTGTACAGCGTAGTATATTAAGAAAATCAAAAAAAAAAAAAAAAAAAAAACTCAGTAGGCATACTACCAATTTTCTGTTGTTTTCTTTTTCTTTCTTTAAAAAACATTAAAAGCTGCTATCGGAGTTGTGTGGTCCATAAGCTTCTTGGGACCACAATTGCTCTGGCACCCCCATGAGACAGCATCAGGTACTTTACATCGCTCTGATATGGTTTTCTATTTTCAGGCTTCTTTAAATGCATCACTCTGAACTCTAATATCCATGGTATATTGAAAGTATAGCTAGCAGGACTGTCAACTGCAAACGCGGGGTGACCAGGCACACGACACTCTAATATACCTAACCTATATTTCTCCATTAGGAGCAACCCCACCAAGCGGCATGTGGAACATACGAAAGGGAGCTTGGCTGACAGCTGAATGCTTATCCAGCTACCCTGGATACCACCCCCTGAACGTAGCTCGCAATTAACGCAATTAATCAGGGCCCAGCATGCATGCACACACATATGGAACGCAGGGATCTCTGAGCAACCAGAATCCTGCAACGTCCCACCGGTCCTAGAATGACGATAAACTTGCTTAAGGTACGCCCCTGTCGGCTTTAAACATGATGAACACACCTTGCGTCATGAACAACGTCAAGTAGTCAAAATGTGGTATACGCCTAAATAAGTCATCAGACTGACACGGCACCTAGCTGAGTCTAAATCTACCTCTTCAGGCTGACATGACTAGCCTAAATCAGCCAGTAGGTTAACATGGCAGCTTCCTAAGCTAAGTATGAAAGTAAGGAACAAGACACACAAGATATTACGAAAATTAAACTTGCCAATTTAAGGCAAGGGGCATTTCAAAAAGTTGGCCAAAAACATGGCCCCAAGTACAAACCGCCACCACGACGAGAAAACGCAAACAGAAAATTGTTGAAAAATTTTACAAGTCTGCCCTTACAGGGTTAGACCACCATCCAAAAAGTTTAAAAATAAAAAGCTTTTAACTTTAGGTCACATTGATGACCTCCACTTCTGGCATCTCCACTGCCTTCTCCTGCTGACTTCCCATTTTAGGAACAAGACAAGCTTGCACGCCCCCGGCAATAGCAGCCTCTTGAGCTCCCTCAGTAACAGCAGCCTCCTAAAACGAGCCAGCATCCCCAGCAGATGTCTGCTCTGCCAGCGCAGGAGAATTCACCTCGCCGACTTCAGGCATCAGCATGCTCTGTTTTGGTAATTTTTACCGAATTAGGTTAAGCGTGGTCAATGTGGTCTTACTCATTGTATGTTCGAATATTTTTTGTGTTTAATGTAAAGTAAAGGAACTAGATATGTAAGTAAAGATTGACACGTGAGATTTGGTGACGCGGAAAACCCAATGTGGGAAACGACCGCGGGAAGGGACGGTACCCTTCCAAGGATTGCACTAGCTTGTTTAATAAGAGTATGAGTACAATGGAGACGGAATGCATTTTAGCTAGCACAATATGTTGCGTGTTTGCTTAAGATCTTGAATGCCCTTTCTTGCTTGTTTCCTTGGCTATTTATAGGGTAGGAACACTAGATATGCCCTACCTCGTTTATGGTATGGAATATTACTCCTATCACAACTCTTTCCATAATCAAGTATTCCTCCTCCATTCTCCCTAATATCCCTGAATTCTCCCTAAGATCTCCCTGAAGACTTTCCAACATACGGGATTCCTTTGTCAGCGGGCCTTCTCACTGTCACGTGTTACTTGGCCCAATTCCTTAGGCGGATTCCACTTGCTCTTAGGCTCCTTGGGATTGATCTACTTCCACGAACTAGCTCTTTAGGCAGAACCAAGTGGGCATGCCTCTTATTAGGATAAGGTCTAGATTTTAGCCCAAACAGTTTGCCCCTAATTCCTTGTGAGATACGTCTCGAGGTGTCGAGTAAGGAATTACGTACATTTCTTTTTGAAAGTCCCTCGCCGTCTTCCACATAAATGCCTAAACTCTCATCATTACCCCTCCCTCCTCTCTTCATTTCTCGCGCTCTCTTTTCTCTCTCCTCGTTTATAATCTTAACTCCCCTCTCCATTTCATTAACTCCAAAATTAAAACCTCCACCTTCCAAAAACCCTTCTTCTACCTTCTAACTCTTCGTCGGATTCTGTCCCCTTCGCCGTCGTTCTTTCCCAGGTACTTCTTTCTTCCCATCTTTCTTTGCTCCTTTCTTTTTTGTTTTTCCCGACCATGGGTAAAACGCGTCACGCCACTTCGACCTCTGCCCCAGCCAAACAAAACCCGGATCCCGTCTTCCCTTCTCGTAATCTCTTCGTCCACCCTCATGACTGTAACTCCTCTTTGACTACCACCGACATCCCCTTGATTAAGGGATTACTTGGTCTTGCTGACGGGGTTGATATTACTATCCCGGAGCCGGGCCAAAAGGCAGATGCCATCCGGCCGGGATGGGTTTGCTTTTACCTTTATCCGTTTAGGTACGGTCTTCGCTTCCCTTTCCCAAAACTCATGCAAGACATCCTTTGCACCAATAACTTCGCCATGGCACAATTTTCTGCCAATATTTGGAGGGCTCTCCTCTACTCTCTAACTGCTAGTCAGAATACCGGCAGCTCCATCTCCTTGGGCAAATCTGGCTTATATGTACGAAATCAGGTCTCTAGGAAGAGGCCAATTTTCTTTCCGGGGCTCTGGTGAAACCCCCTTCAGGCACGTGTCAAAATCCAGGGATGAGAAGTAGTTTGAGGACTTATTCTATGTATGGAAGGCTTCCATCCAACCGCCTGCTGACTACATCTTCGAAGAATGGGTTATTACCTCGAGTAAATGGCTCTCCTAACGCCTTATTTGTTTCTCTTAATGCTTATTGGCTTACGTTTTGGTTTCGTGTAGGTCCCTGCCATCTAATTCGTCTGGGTGACCCATTATCTGCTCGCAACAAGCTATTCTGCATCCCCCAGTCTGAGAGAAAGTTTGCTGACCTGCTACTCGGCTTCTCACCTGCCTCCTCCTTCAATCCACATCAATCATCTCACAGCATATCTTCTAGTAAGCCACTTTGTGCTGTCATTCACGCTATCTTTGTTTGTACGTAATCTTGCTGCCGATCTGGTGTTTCTGGTCTCTGAAATCTGACTGCTTGCAGGCTCAATATTTGACCCTTTGGAGGCCATCCTCCAGAGCTCTAAAAGAAAAAGAACTGCTGCAAGCCCTGACGTAGCTTCTACCTCCAAGAGGAGTGCCCCTGCTGCATCCTTCCAATCTCCTCCTACCTATTCCAGTACCATTCACCCTAAACCTTTAGAAGTCAGCCCGTTATCCCGTCATCCTCCTACTCCACCTACTAGTCCTCCTGCTGCGGCTAGTGGCGGCATTATTGCTCACTTCCCTAATGGTTTTAGGAACATTGATAAGGTACCCTACTAGCCTGAGATCGACCAGATTCTCTTCCCTTATTTGGCGGAGGCTTTCTCAGAATTCTCCCCCGAGAAGATGGCTGAGAATGTTCTGCACAATGCCTTTATGGTGAGCGTCCTTTCTCTTCTACCTGTTCTGAATTATTTATATCAAACCTCCTAACTCTTCTCTTTCTGCCTTTAGGCCCTCCAGTCAGCTCTATATAATAGGAAGATGATTAACGTGGTCCAGACTACCAGTAGGGCTACTAGCCAGGAACCAGGAGCTGACTGGTACCGTTGCTGAGTTGGAGTAGCAGTGTTCTGACTTGAGGGGACGGATGGTAGAGGTGAAAGCAGAGCTTGCTGGTGCCAAGAAGAAGTTAAAGGACGGAGCTGATCAGCTGGCGCGTACCCCGGAAGTGTGCAGTACCTTCTCCGACTCTCTCAATCGTTCTGACGAGAGGACTAGCGAGCTGATTTCCCTGGCCACCAATATTGTTACCTATGCTACCTGGCGGGGAAAGATCAGTGAAATGCGTGCTGCACTTGACGAAGCTCCAACCTTGCAAGCTATTGAGGAGGAAGAGAGGCAGCTGGAGATCCTATATCATGTCCAGCCTGATTTGAGCGTCCTGTTGCCTGAAGTCGGCGAGGTGAATTATCCTGCGATGGCGGAACATAAAGCTGCTGGGGGTGCTGGCTCATTTCAGGAGGCTGTTGTTGCTGAGGGAGCTCAGGATGTTGCTGTTGCCGGGGGATGTGAAAGGTGGTCCTTTTCCTGAAATGGGAAGTCAGTAGGAGGAGGCAAAGGAGGTGCCAGAAGTGGAGGTCATCAATGTGACCTAAAGTTAAAAGCTTTTTATTTTTAAACTATTTTGGATGGTGGTCTAACCTTGTATGGGAAAACTTGTAAAATTTTTAAACACCTTTCTGTTTGCGTTTCCTCGCCGTGGTGGCGGTTTGAACTTGGGGCCCTGTTTTTGGCCAACTTTTTGAAATGCCCCTTGCCTTAATTTGGCAAGTTTCGTCATATGTTGTGTGGCTTATTACTTACTTTTATACATAGCTTAGGAAGCTGTCGTGTCAACCTACTGGCTGATTTAGGCTAGTCGTGTCAGCCTAAAGGGGCTGATTTAGACTCAGCTAGCTGCCGTGTCAGTCTGATGACTGATTTAGGCGTATTCTGCATTTTGGGTGAGGTGGCCGTGTTTACCTTTAGGGTGATTTAAACCAGTCATGTCAGCCTGAAAAGGCTGATTTCGACTCAGGTAGCTGTCGTGTCAGTCTGATGACTGATTTAGGCGTATGCCGCATTATGACTACTTAACCTTGTTCATGACACAAGGTGTGTTCATCATATTTAAAGACGACAGGGGCGTACCTTAGGCAAGTTTATCGTCATTCTTAGACCAATGGGACGTTGCAGGATTCTGGTAGCTCAGAGATCCCTGCGTTCCATACGTGTGTGTATGCATGATGGGGCCCTGATTAATTGCATTGATTGCGAGCTACATATAGGGGGTTGTATCCAGGGTAGCTAGATAAGCTTTCAGCTATCAGCCAGGCTCCCTTTCGTATGTTCCACAGGCCGCCTGGTGAGGGTGCTCCTAATGGAGAAATGTAGGTTAGGCATGTTGGAGTGCCGTGTCACCCCGCGTTTGCAACTGCCAGTCATGCTAGCTACATTTTTAATGTACCATAGATGTTAGAATTCAGAGTGATGCATTTAGAGAATCCTAAAAATAGAAATCCTACCAGAACGATGTGAAGTACCTGATGCCATCTCATGGGGTGCCAGAGCAATTGTGGTGCCAGGAAGCTTACAGACCACATAACTCCAATAGTAGTTTTCAAAGTTTAAAGAAATAAAAGAAACGAAAATGGCACAAAATTGGTAGTATGCCATCTGTACGCACCATGGCCAACAATGCCTTCTACCTAGTATGGTCCTTCCCATTTATAGGCGAATTTGCCTGCCTTACGATTCTTTGTGTTCTGGAACACTTCACGGAGAACCAGGTCTCCTACCTCCAGGAGCCTACTTTTACATTCTTGTTGTAACTTCTGGCGACTAACTGCTTGTAGGTTGCCAGACGTATATCTGCACTTGCTCGCAGCTCGTCTATCATGTTCAGGCTCCTGATCATATCTGCACTGTTCTGTTCCCCTGTTATAGATCTACACCTGTGAGTTGGAACTAAAACCTCTGATGGAATTACTGCTTCTGCACCGAACACAAGGCTGAAGGGTGTTTGGCCTGTCGCCGTCTTTGGTGTCGTTCTGTCTGACCATAACACTAGTGGCAATTCATCTGCCCACTTTCCTACTAACTCCTGTAGCATGCTTCTCAAGTTGTCCATGATGATTTTATTCCTGGATTCAGCTTGTCCGTTGGAGTTTGGAGTCCTAAGTGCTGATTTCATTAGAGTGATGTTCCATCTGACACAGTATCCCTCCTCATCGTCTGAGATGAATTGTGATCCGTTGTCACATATGATTTCTGATGGGATACAAAACCTGCAGATGATATTACGCTTAATGAAAGAGATGACCTATTTGTCTTTCACTTCTAAGAATGCTTCTTCTTCTATCCATTTGGAGAAATAGTTTGTCATTGCTAGCATCCATATTCTGTTTCCTGTGACTCTAGCTAGAGGACCCATTATATCCGTTCCCCATGTCATGAACGGCCAGGGAGAAATGCTGGGATGTAGAGGCTCTGCCGGCTGATGGATCATTGGCGCTGAGCGCTGGCAGGCGTCACACTTGAGGGCATATTCTACCGAGTCTCCCCTCATTGTAGGCCAAAAGTAGTCGTGTCTGAGGGCTTTGTTTGACAGACTTCTGCCCCCTGCATGGTTACCACATTTGCCACTATGGAGGGCATGCAACACAGTCTGTGCCTCTTGCTTATCTAGGTAACTTAAGTAGGGTCCTGCCAACGATTTTCTGAAAAGCACATTGTCAATTAGTATGAATCTGGAGGCTTTCATTTTAAAACCTCTTATCTTCTTCTTGTCATTTGGCAGCTTGCTGTGTTGCAGCCAATCTAGGTATGGTGTCCGCCAGTCCCAGTCATATGCCTGATCAGCTGGATGATTGTCTGGCTGGGCAGCTGTAGCTGATTGAACTACTGCCCCATCTTGCTGGTCTTCCAGCTCCCCTCTGTGCACTTCTTCTAATTTTTCGATAGAAGCTTCTAGCATGTGCGCGATGGGGATGCTGGACAATTCAGCTGGCTTGAAGGTTGCCCCTAGAGTTGCTAGGGCATCTGCCTCCACATTCTGATCTCTGGGATCTGCTTGAGCTTATAATCTTTGAATTTGTGTTTTAGCTCCTTCGCCACTTTCAAGTAGGTGATCATTTTTGTCTCCCTGGATATAAATTCTTCATTCCGATGGTTAACTATTAGCAAAGATTCACATCTTACTGCTTGTGCTATCAGATCTCCCTTCGGTGATCGCATGATTAGTCCTACATCTCCCCCTCTTTGGTTGGAGGCTCCATCAATGTGCATCTGCCAGACTTCGGCTTCCTTGTTCCCTTTGAGGGTTAGGATCTCTTCGCCTGCCACATTCTGGATAGCTGGGCTAAAGTCTGACACAAAGTCTGCCAGTGCCTACGACTTTATTGCTCTTCTTGGATTATACTTGATGTCGTATCCACTAAGATGTACGGACCACTTTGACATTCTGCCTGACAACTCAGGCTTCCTCATTACGGATTTCAATAGGTAATTGGTTACAACATGTATGGTGTAGGACTCAAAGTAGGGGCGCAGTTTGTAAGATATAATTACCAGTGGTAGTACTAATTTTTTAAGAGATGTGTACCTGGTCTCTGCTGGCAGCAGAGACTTGCTTATATAATAGACTGGCTTTTGCTCCTTGTCCTGCTCTCTTACCGGAATTGTGCTTACTACCACCTCTGTGACGGCTAGGTAAAGGAACAATGGTTCTCCTTGCTCTGGTTTTAATGGCGGGTTATTGTGGTAGTGCTTCAGCTCTCTGAATGCCTGCTCGTGGTCTGCAGTCAACTCCAACTTCTGGCTCTTTCTCAATATATCGTAGAAGAGTCTGCACTTGTCTTAGGATCTTGAGACGAACCTGCTCAAAGCTGTCACTTTGCCAGCAAGCCTTTATACATCCTTTGGTTTTTCTGGTGACTTTAGCTGTAATATGGCTTTAATCTGCTCGGTACTGGCTTCTATTCCTCTTTGAGTAACAATGTAGCCTAAAAATTTGCCGGAGGAAACTCCAAAGGTGCACTTAGACGGGTTTAGCTTCATTTTGTATTCTCTGAGCGTGCAGAATGTTTCTGCCAGGTGCTGCATGTGATCCGTAGCTTTCTCTTACTTCACCACCATATCGTCAATATATAACTCCGTGGTTCTTCCTATTTGTTCTTTGAACATACGGTTGACCAACCTTTGATATGTGGACCCTGTGTTTTTCAGGCCGAAGGGCATGACATTGTAACAGTATATTCCTCTTTCAGACATGAATGTTGTCTTCTCTTGATCGGCAGGATCCATCTTAATTTGATTGTAGCCACTCCAAGCATCCATGAATGTTAACATTTCATGTCGAGTTGTCGCATCCACCATTGCGTCAATGTGTGGTAGCGGGAAGAGATCCTTAGGGCATGCCTTGTTGAGGTCGGTGAAGTCCACGCATACTCTCCACTTTCCATTCTTTTTGGGCACTACCACCACGTTTGATAGTCACTCTAGGTATTTTACCTCTCTTATCTTGTTTGCTGCTAGCAGGTGATACGTGCATTTGGTATAGTCTTTTTAGCCTATTTTAGCACGTATTTCTATGTACTTTCGTACTATTTATATTGCATTATGCCCCAAATTGGCAACTTTGGTTCGTTTTGTCCATTTTGTAGAAATGAACGCGAAAGTAATGGAATCGTACCATTTTCGACCTTTTTGCATGCATTTTGAGGAGACGTTTCCAGAGCGAGATATTGCATTGGGATGCGTGAAGGAACGGTCTACGAGGCAGTCGGTCATGAGTTTGAGCTGATTTGAAAGAAGAATACTCGATCGAGCTGTTTTATTACTCGATCGAGTGGTTTGTATGGCGGGAGTTGGTCAATCGAGTAGTTTTATGCTCGATCAAGAAGTGTTGGAAATTGAGGTTACTCGATCGAGTAACAATTCTACTCGATCGAGTAGATTATCTGGAGAAATGCTCGATCGAGTGGTTTTAGACTACTCGATCGAGTGGTTTTGGCTTTCGTGGGCTTTAATTAGCCCGTGAACTTGTTTTAGTTATTGAACGTAGTAGCTTTTCTATTTAAACGCACGTTAACTAGGTCATTAGCATCTTGGATCTATTTCTATTCTATCTAAGTTTTATATATCATTCATTTTATTCACAAAAAAGACTGTGTTACTTTTTCTTCTCTACTGTAACTTTTGCTTTCGGATTGTCTCGCTCGGATTTGTTTGTTCTTTACGCCGGATTCTTGCGATTGTAATCTCTTTCTCCCTTTTAATATTAATCTCTCTTTTATTTACTTTAATTGCTTGTTTTGTTTCCTTTTAATTTCTTCCCTAATTACTTTTTATGCAATTTAATTATTGTTTTATCATGTTGAATATTAGTTTGTTCATCGTTATTAGTTCTGACAATATTAATAGCATGAGTAGCTAATCTGTTTCATGTTAGGATTAGGGAATCTACGGTAAAAATGTGACGATGTAGTAAATAAGTTGGATGAATTATTTGTGAGACTCTGTCCCCATAGCAATATAACTGTATTTACCGACTTAGTTGAGTGCACGCTTCTGAGTCACCTTTTTAATCTGGTTAAATTTATTCCTAGATCGGAAGATTAGACTAAATAGGCCTGCTATGAACAGTAGACTACCCTGACGAGGACGAAAGTTAAGTTAGTGGTAATTTAGGATAGAAAGTGGACCGGAAGGACCTTTCCATATCCGTCTCGCAGTAATTTATCTAAGTTGTTTATAGTTGAGTCACTGGACTACCGTAGTGAACCGAAATCCTGACATGTCCCTTCTCTATTTGATAGTTTAATTCTATTTTTCTGCCTTAATTGCTCTTTCCTTATTTCTCTTCCTTTAAACCTTTTTAGTTTAGAAACTAAATATAACCCCCCCCCCCCCCCCCCGCGCCCCCATTTTTCTGCCTTAATTGCCTCCCTGAGGAGATCGAACTGACTTCCCTAGCTATATAGTTAGTTTAGTTAGTTATTTTTGATAGGTACACGATAGCCCTGTCAACTTTTGGCGCCGTTGCTGGGGAGGCAATTGCCCTATCTGTCTTTGTTTCGTTTATTTTATCCGTCTTAGGGAATTTTCATTCCTTGAGGCAGTTCTTATTTATTTTCTTTCAGTGTTGTGTATGCCCAGGTCAGACATGTTTTAGTTAGTTTCAGCTGATTCTGAGCCAGAGAGACTGTTCAGACATAGACGCCGTCTGCAAAGAGAATCACGAAAGGATGACTTAAGTACTTTCGAACCAGAGCTTCAGCATTTCCTATTTACAGAAAATCCATCTTTTGAAGAAGACACTTTCAGTTCCGTAAACCAACCAGTAAAGATACCGAATATTGCTAGTTATTCGGAGCTTAAAGCATCATCAATTCCAAAGGGTTTCAATGTCCAGACTGAGGATGGGAATACATTTGACATCCGCCCTTCCTATATCAATCTGGTGGAGAGAAATCTCTTTAAAGGTGTGGCAGGTGAAGTCCCGAGGAAGCATATGGAGGTCTTTACGGACTATTGTTCTACTATCCCCGCCACAAAGGGGGTAACTCAAGACAAGTTTAGGAGGTTCTGTTTCCTTTTTCTTTGACTAACTTAGCCAGGGAGTGGCTGACTGATTTGGACCGCACGGCCGCAGGGGTTACTAACTGGGAGACCCTTTCTCTTGCTTTTTATAAGAGAGATTTCCCTCCACAGCGCACTAATCAGCTGAGGGCCAAGATTACTAGTTTTAAGCAAGCATCTGATGAAACTCTCTATGAAGCATGGTGCCGTTTCAAGAGGTTGGTGAGGTCAATTCCTCACCATGGTTTTGATCTGTGGTTTCTGTCCAATCAGTTCTACAATGGGTTTTACGATGATCAAAGAGCCATACTTGATGCATCATCCAGCGGAAGATTTTAAAAGAACACTGACGATGATAAGGGATTGGCCCATATTGAAGAGATGGTGACCCACTGTGTTGAGTATGGGAATCCGAGAGATGGTTTTAGAACAGTTCATGCAGTCGATAAGCAAGTTGTGGCTCAGCTGGAAGCCATGAATGCTAGGTTTGATAAGTTGGAGCTGCATTCTGCTGGGGAGCCTCAGACGGTCCATTTGCTTACTAGAGGGGAGACCGTCACAAGTGAGAGGTGTAGGAGCCTCAGACGTTGGCTGTCTTACAGAGAAGGAACAGGTCCTTGCTTTACAATAATACAGGCAAGGAGGGGGTTCCTATTATAACAACCAAGGGGCAGTCCATCCCAATTTGAGGTTGACAAGTCAAAATGTGCTCAATCCTACCCCTACTCCGCAGCAGCAGCAGCCATATGTCCATCCTCATAAGAATCAACAGGGCTTTCAGAAGCCTCCTTCCTTCCCTCCTCCCAATCACGGTGCATCATCTTCTGGTTGGGTAAGTGAGATAGGTGAGTTAAAGACAATGTTGAAGTCTTTTAAAAAGGAGTGGTAGCTGAGTGATCAACAAAAATATGCATCTATCAAGGCACTTGAAACTTAAGTTGCCCAGTTAGCCGCGAACCAGTCCACAAGAAAACCGGGTCATTTACCGTCACAAGCTAATAAAAATCCACATGAGACGGTAAATTTAATTAATTTGAGGAGCGGTCGTTAATATGAGGGATCGGACGTGTTGAAATCAGACCCGAGGAAGGTAAATATTGCTGATGAACAATGTTCTGTCGAAGAAAAAGAGCTGACGACAAAGAAAGTACTCGATCAACTAATTTCTGGGGGTCGATCGAGTGAAAGTGCTGAAGAAAGGACTCGATCGAGTAAAATTTCTACTCGATCGAGTGAATAGGAAAAAGATTTTACTCGATCGAATGAAATTTCTGCTCGATCGAGTGATTATGTAGAAGATTCTACTCGATCGAGTGATAATTCTGCTCGATCGAGTGATTTTGATAAAGAAAAGCTTGGTCGAGAGCCTGCTAGTGCTCGATCGAGTGAAACATTGCCTGAACGACCTCATTTGAGAGAAAAGAAGCGTTCGAAGGATTTGGAGCTTGATCCGGCTGACACGTTGGAAGAGAGGAACAAGGGGCACATTAAAGACCATGAGAAGCTTGCAAGTCACTGTGCCATTCGCCGAACTGCTGACACAGGTACCCTCTTATCTTAAATTTATGAAAGAAATTTTGTCGCGTAAGAGGCACATTAAAGACCATGAGACGGTAGCTTTGACCGAGGTAGGGACGGCCCTAGTTCAGAATAAGTTACCTCCCAAACAGTCAGACCCGGGTAGCTTTTCGATTCCGTGTCATATTGGCACCCATTTGATTGATAACGCATTGTGCGCTCTTGGCGCTAGCGTGAGTGTCCTACCGCTGTCTCTTGCTAAGAGACTTGGTTTGACCAAGTTTAGTTGCACAAATATGACCGTTCAGATGGCCGACCGTAGTATATCACGGCCATTAAGTGTCATAGAAGACATACCTGTTAAGATCGGGAGGTTCTTTATTCCCGTTGACTTCGTTGTACTTGAAATCCCCGAAGATACCCATGCCCCTATTATTTTCGGGAGACCATTTTTATTTACTGCCCGTGTAGTGATAGATGTTGGGGGCAAGACATTGACTTTCCGGGTTGGGGATGAGGACTTGATATTCCATCAGTCTAAGTCCAGAAGGGCTCCCATGCAAGCTCAGCCTTGCAATGCCCTTTCGTCTACTGAACCACCTATTGACACTCCAAATGAAAATTTGGAATATTGTGCTACTATCGTGACGCCTCCGCCTCAAATTGAGAGCAAAGAGAAGGAAAGTTCGTTTGCTTTCCTTGCTGCAGGTACAGATGAAGATAATGAAGGAGCTATCAATGAGTATTGTGCAATTAATGTCAGTCAATGTGGGAGCAATGATGCTAAAGCCGGTGAGAAAGGAGTAAGGATGATAAAAGTTCGCGCGTATGTGGACGTCAACTATTATCCTCCTAACGATTCAAATGCAAGCTCGTGGAAATTGAAGAGGACGATTAATGTTGCTGAGATGACGTCCTCTAGTCAGGAGCCCTCCGAGGGGCTACTGATTTGCCTTGGGAAGTGAGCGGGGAAATGCCCCGTGTAACAAATTGTAAAAACAATATTTAAATTTTCCGTTGAATTTTGTTTATTGCTTTTAAGGAGGACAATTAGAATTTAGACATCTTTAGCATAGATTAGAAGATTATAGACTGTTACTTTTCGTATTTGGTATTTTGGGATATTTTTGCGAGTGTTTTTATGCAGGTTTGGGGAATTTTACGCAAATTCAAAGGAATAATAGCAAATTCAAGAGCTTACACGATGAAAAGAGCTCGATCGAGCACTTTTTGTACTCGATCGAGTGAATTTTGTTCGAGCGAATGATCCTAAGTTACTCGATCGACTAAAGTTGAAAGGGGAATTCTCGATCGAGTAACTTTTTACTCGATCGAGTAGATGAATACAAGAAGTCCTCGATCGAGCAGTTCTAAACCACTCGATCGAGTGAAATTGGGAATTACACGCAGGGAGTCTCTTTAACTCCCTCATTTGTTTTATTATTTCTTTTCATCCTTCATTATTTTGCCCCATTTCTCCCTATTTGTGATCAAAACATCCCCAAATTCTCCATATTTCTTGCCCATTTGCCAATTCCGGCACCTACATTTTGATTATTGCTAATTAATCGTCATTTGCCCTCTACTTTCCCCTTGATTCTCTTTGTTTTACACGGTCTATTAGAGGAATTAGTGTTTCGCGGTTTTTCGATCATAAATCGCCCTTTTTGCTAGTTTCTTGTCAATTAATTGTTCTTTGTGGGTTCTTTTTCATCAAGTAAGTAATTCCTACACTTCTTTGCATTTTAATTTCTTTAATTTTGCCTTTTATGAAGTGAATTAGGAATTAGGGTTTCGAATTTCCTTTTTGGGTCGAAATATTCGACTATAATTTTAATTCGATGCTTATTTCGTCTTACATGATGCTTAATTCCCTCGCCTCATTGATTCTTACATGATTAATTTGAATTTTTGGTGAAATTCGCGATTAAGGGTAATTTCAGTCGAAATTTTCGACTGTTGTTGGGTCTTTACTGCTAGTTAGGCCTTATTGGCCTCAATTGATGCTTAATGTGATGCATTTGTCATCTGCTACCCTTCCCCTATCGCTGTTTACCCGCTATCATTCGAACTTTTTGAGGTAATTTGGGAATTTTTTTGGGCTGTAGTCGAATTTTTCGACTGTTTAGGGGAAACTTCATGTTGTTATCACGCTAATTTCTTATCGGTTTTCCCCTGCCCCTTTTTAATAGGATGGATTCTAGCTCGATGCCTTCTACGAGCTCGACTTCTAGTTCGTCCTTGTCTGAGATGGTGGTCCCTGTTGTCGCCACCGCCTCCACTTCTGTTAGTACCGCAGCTCATGTGTTCTTAGTTTCTGCTGCCGGTACTGTGTTTACTGCTGCTAGTACTGCTGCTACCCCTGTTACAGTCACCACTTCAGTCACAACCACTAATACTGCTATCACTGCTGCTAGCCTTACTTCCTGAGTGGCGGTCCCTGCTGCATCTACTGCCGCAGCTTCACTTACTACCTCCAGGCCGCCGAGTACCTGTGCTATGTACTCACCTGCAGTCGCAGCTGCTGAGAGAGCAGCTCTAGTTCCTCGTACCAGCAGTGAACAGTCTTCTACTTCAGGTTCTAGAGGTCGGGGTCATGGTCGTGGTTGAGCTACACCTGCTGCTGGTTGTGTCACGATCCGAGTAGACGACACTCTTGACTCCCACCCTGAGTACCTGCAGGTAACTTTCGTCAATGGTATTCATCGTGAGAGCTTTTATAACTTAGTTGACTGTGACTTTCTCCCTACGCGCTTTCTTTGTCGTACATCACTAGAGAGGCTCGGCTTCTACGAGCCAGTCTGTTAGCTTGTACGGGGCACGGGGATGGCCGGACTCATCACTATGAGTGGCCACACTTTTAGGGAGCTGAGCCTTTTGTTCTTCAACTCCTTCACCTTCTCCTCAGGGGCACACGACGCTGTCCCTACTAGTCTTTCTGTGTCGTTCCGGTTGTATAACCGGACCTTTTCTATTACACTTGAGGAGTTTGGTACCGACTCGTCCTTTCCTTTACGGGCACCACTGTTTCCCCTAGGAAGGTCATTAGTCTTCTTTGGCGGGCTTTGGCAAATACCCCTTTTCACGAGCAAAAGCTCGCTCAGGTCCACCTACCCCCCGCCCGTTACTTTCTTAGACTGATGGGGAGCACTATTTTCGGCCGAAAGGAGCCAAAAAACATCAACAACAACGAGCTCTCCATCTTAGGCGGTTACATGAACATCGACGGCGAGGGTCCCTTTACCCTCAACATCGCTTATTTGACAGCCAGGTACTTCCAGGCTCAGGGAGAGAAGCTCATGGGCAATATTTTCTGTTGTGGCAGAGCAACCTTTTTGCCCATGCTCTCCTCACCGTCTTGCCTCGTGACTTACCTTACATAGACGGTGATAGATATCTGAGCCTAGTTGCCATGCACTCTCAGACTTGGCTGACCACAAACTACCAGACATGGAAGATAGATGGTTCCTTGTCTGTGGACCTTCCTTGTGCTACCCTGCCTCGTCTAGCCCCTTTGCCCACTATTGCACGGGGTGCCCGACCACCACCTCTACCTCAGTACCACCTCTAGGTCCGCCCACCTACTACTTTACCCGCCGCTAAGAAGTGGCGTAGACTTGAGACCGGAGAGGGATCCGCACCTTCCACGACTGGCCCGCCTTCCACGGTCGCACCTACCTCGATCCCTACTCCTACTCCCGCACCTGCCGACCAGACACAAACACAGCCGATCCTACCGGCTAATTTTGTACCTCCACCACCCTTTGAGGCGTCCTCGGTCATGGACCAAGGGCGCCGTGACGGTTTGTTAGTTGAGATTGCAGAGAGACAGGCTCGTATTGAGCGGGACATAGCTTTGACTTTGTTCCCTCTATACGAGTATCACATGAGTAGACGTCGTCCGATCCCAGAGGGTTGGCCACACCCTTCCTTTTACCGGTACACATCTGGGGGGGTACCCGGAGCCTGCTAGTGAGGAGGAGGAGGAGGAGGAGGACCCAGCGGCGGCGGCGGAGAGAGCTCGAGCTGAGCACAAGAGGAGGAGAGAGCAGGAGGTAGATCCGGACTTCACGGTGACGGTGGAGGACGTGCGTGACAGTGACGAGGAGGCTGATGAGTAGCTGCTGGTCTACTCACTTCCCCAGTTTTCTGGCTGGTTTGGGAAAGTTCGTGTTTTGTATGTTTATTCTCGCTCTTTTATTTATTTTGTCTCCTTTTTATTTTATAGTTTTTCTTTGTTTATTGGTTGTATATTCCCGTTCCCCTGTATATATCTGCTGGTGTATGCTGGAGGACAACGAGGGCGTTGTCCGTTTTGGTTTGGGGAGGGTATTGCATCCTTTTGTGTCTGCATTTGCATTTGTTTTGCATTCACGTTTATTTATTTCAGCTTGCATTGTTTGTTTATTTCAATAAAAAAACAAAAAAACAAAAAATTAGAATAATTTCAAAAATTCAAAAATATTCACGTTTATTTTTGCATATAGGTTGAGTCGGAACGGTTGATTTCCGTGATGAAATTGCACTATAACTTGTCATTTTACTTAAGCCTTGCACTTCTGTTGATAGTTATTGGCTTTCTCATACGCATAGTCTACGAGTTTTGTTCAAATATAGCTGACTGTTTAGACTTGACCTGATAAATTGGCAACCTACTTTACAATTTCTGAGGTTTAGTGCCCATAACTGGTGACATTCATGACCAGTTCATTAGGAATTGAGAGTAGTACTCCTTGCATAGCATGTTCATCATTTTTGCAATTTTATGACATTCAATTTCTTGTCAAATGCACACATTCGGGTTTGTGGTTGGTGTCACGTGCAGGGAGGTGCTTGTAAATTTTCCCTTTTTCTTATATTTTTCACCCACTTAGCTCCACTTAAGAAAAAACTTGCCTTTTTGACCCATTAGCTACATCCCAAACTGAGCCTGCCTAGTCAAGCTAGTTTAGTATGTCTTTTGTGGTATGATTTTCCGTCTGCAGTTTGGCTCGTATCATTTGATTGGAGTTGGAAAAAATAGAGGAAAAAAGAGTTGAAAAATATTTGATATGTTTTAGTTGATTCATTTAGACTGTATTAAAAAAGGGAAGTTTGTGGCCGTCTAACTCCTCCATTCTTATTCCATATTTTTTAGGAGATTGTGTATGACTAGTGAGTTATGTGCCAAATGAAGGGCACTTGTACTTTATTTTTCAGTCAGTTAAGATTCAGACGGTCTTATATGGTCCTGTTTAGAAACTAGCTTGACGCTTTTACCTCCACATTACCATAACTTGTTTTGCCTTTTCTCACCTGTACCTCACTATTCCCATATCTTTTGTAAGCCCTCGGCTAAGACGGACATTATTGGTTGGAGTGTGTGCATTAGTACTTGAATTGTCTTTCATTTTTGTTGCACGCATGCTATGTAGGTCGCAGTTAGGTGAGTGACTGTTTCTCCTTCTCTCTTTCACATATAATATTCACCCTTTGCTTCATGAGAGAAGAGTGACCACGTGAGAGTCCGATTTTGTTGGTCTTGCAAGGTTGATATGTCAGCTATTTTTTTGAACAGCTTATAATTCGTTTGCGTATTGACTGCTTAGGTATGACTGTTAATTTCCGTTGCATTAAATTGGTTCAAGTAGACAAGTTAAGCTTGTTGGAGCTTGTGTCCTCCACAAATTAGTGTGATAACATTAATAAATCTCTTAAAGGTTCACAAGGGTATACTTCGTATTTTATCAGTTGCTTAACGATTACCTAATAACGGTTGGCTTGCTAGAGAGTTTGCCGTTATTATCATACAGATGGCGGTGATCAACTGGTCTCTAAAGGTCACACCTATATGATGTATTTGAGAGATGTGGTTATAGAAATATAGTCACATTGATACCTTATATGACTAAACAGTTAGTCAATGTGTTGATGAGACGATTATTTAATGCCGATTAAATAATATTAGTTGAGACGAATTAACTGTCAATTCGTAAATTGAATATAATAAGTTATATTTAATTAATGTATATGATGTAAGCTTGGACGAATTAATATGTTAATTCGTTCTTAAATGTAATCGGTTATATTAATCAACAAGATGAATGTGTCATAGTGGTAATAGTAAGGGTACTCAAACCAAGAGGTTATGGCTTCGATCCTCACTAGAAACACATTTTATACATTTTTGGAATAACCGAAAATAAGGAAATTATACTCTCTTATTTTCGGATATGGGCCGGAAATTAGTAGAAGAAAAATCCACCCTAATCTTCCCTCATACACGGTTTAAGAGGGAGATAGGAGGAAATTTTTCTAACCCAATTTTTCATCTCATTCTTGCCTCTCATCTCAACGAAAACACAAAACCCTAATTTTACAGATTTTTTGAGGGATCGATTCTAGCAAAAGAACAAGGGCATATCTTGTATCGTCTTGGGTGCAACTGATAGGCGAATATCTACTTTGATATTTTTCTTAGGCCGTATTTGCTAGGACCGAAGGTTATTTCTTAATCCTTTATGCTTTTGTTTTGCTATTTAGTTTTATGACTCGTAATCATCACTTTATTATTCGTTATAATCCTTGAATTTAAAGGGATGCATACAGATAAATCCCACAAGTGGTATCAGAGCCAAGGCCACGAATTTTATTTTGATGATTTTCATAAAATGGATGTGAACAAAGGGTTTTTGTATCGAAAAATTTACACGGCTGAAAATTTTTTTATGCCGATTGAAAATTTTTATGGCAGCCGGTTTTTGTTCTTGTTTTGATGCGATATTTCCATTTTTATTTTTCATATTGTTGTTTTAATCAGTTAAAATTATCATATGAAGAATTGGTAGATTTTGATTTAATGAAGATTAAGTTAAAATGTAAATGGAATCGTCATGTTGATGATATAAAAAATTGTTCTTGCTATATAGTTTTTGGCATATACGGTTAATCATGTCTAATTAATTCATATGCAAATCATGTTCTAATAGAAACTATAAACGATTTTCTTCATCGGATTTTTGTTTTAGGGCATTTTTGCCGCAAAAGAAAAAAAAAGGCATTAGAGTTTTTTTACCGAGAAATTTTTTTTTTCCTGTTTCTGGTACTGTTCACGTGTAGAGCAAAAAAAAAAAATATCTGTATTTTTTTCATTCGGTTTTTGCTGAAAAACCGAGAAAAGATTACGGGCTGTTTTTGTTTCTTTTCAGTTTTACCGAGAAAAGATAAAAAAAAAAAAATCATGTTTTGTTACTGTTCACGACAGGGCTGTATAAAAAAAATTCTGGTTTTTTTTTTGGGTTTTGCCTAGACAATAAAAAAAAGTAGTCTTGTTTTTGTTTTGTTTTGGCAAATTAATTATTGTGAAGCGGTTAATAATTAAAAGATACCTAATTATTTTAAAGCAGTTTAAAATTTTGACGGATTGAATTCATATTACAAGTTTAATATGAATGAAGATTAAAATTAATGATTAAAATTAATGTGATTAATTGAGGAATTGTCATTTAATTCAATCAATTAAATAGGTGGTTTGGATTAAATTAATCTACATAATTAAAGAATTATGTCTTGCATGTTTAATTTTTTTAGTTGATGCTTTTCTTTTGTTGAATGAATCGTTGAATGAACTTATTTACTGATTTTGCAATCGGTTGTAATTTGTTATACTTAGTGTGGCCTTAGTTAATTATGTTTTGGTAATGAAGGAAATATAATTTTTATGTAATTATGAGATCTCGAATCTCCTTTTTCTTTAGTTTTTGCGTTTTGAAATTAGAATGTAATAAATAGGTTTATTATGTAAATTTATTTATTGTAATTTTCAAAGAAGACTAAAGATGGAGATTGGAGATCACTCCCGCTACATGGATCAAGATGGAACATCGAGACAAGCTTCTCGGGTCCAAGGATGGATTCCAAATTTGTATTTAATGTTCATTTTGATAGGATAGTGCCACACTAGGACTTTTTTATTGTTTTTACGTTTTTTCATTCCTATTGCTTTTCATTCACATGATAGTTTATGCATCATATTCCGCCTAAACCAAACCACCTACTACTAAAATGCATGAAAATTGACACATATAGATTGTATGTTAGTTTTCATAGACATACAGATGTCACCTGTTTATTAAGCCATCACCTGAGTTAATTCATTCACGCATGCTAGATATTAGTTCACTTAAAATGAATTAAAATAAAGTTGATGGGATCTTCCTCTAAAACGGAAATTGAGATTAGTCTTTATAAGGGCAAATAACTATGAATCCCTTCTTTGTCGGTAGGCATAATATGACCCCTTCTACGCTGGGTAAGTAGTTGTGTTG
This sequence comes from Silene latifolia, assembly GCF_048544455.1. Classification (NCBI taxonomy): domain Eukaryota; kingdom Viridiplantae; phylum Streptophyta; class Magnoliopsida; order Caryophyllales; family Caryophyllaceae; genus Silene; species Silene latifolia. The sequence continues at coordinate 35,382,057 of NC_133527.1, read as the reverse complement.
ACTTAGTTTATCTCATCATTATAGTCCGAAGAGTTTCTCGTGATTATGATGGACTAAAAGATAGAATTTACATAAATTTATCGACCAAGAATTCTAGCAGTAGAATTAGCTAAAAGGTTAGCTTATCAGTTTTCAGAAAATTGAGTCTTGGGATCATTTATATAATTCTTGAGGGAGGTGAATTGTATAGATGCTTGAGTCTTCGCGTTATGACACTAGTTCATTAGACTTAAATTAAAATCGATGCATAGGCTTATTATTCATTCTTTTTTTCGCAGTGTAGAACACGTTTATATTACTGTTACAACAAATGGCTGGAAATAACTCAATCCCAATGCCTAGTGCCACACTTGATAGCGCATCCTGGCTTAAAGTATTTATGGACCAAATGAATCAGTTCACACATCTGAAAAATGACGGGTCCAACTTTGCGGACTGGGAGGCAGCACTACGGAATGCTGCCATTGCTGACGGTAAGCTCAAGTACCTTACTAAGCCAATACCGCCAAACCCATGCCCAAATACAAGAGTCAACGATACAGTTGCTTATAGTGACTTCGTTATGGAAGCGGGTGCGATAAAGAACGTACTCATCTTTGCAATGGAAACCAATTTGCAGAGACGCTTCATTGCCCAAGGTGCAAACAAGATTTTCACCACTCTCACTAACGAGTTCTCAAAAGCATCGAGAATCGTTACTTATGAGCATACCTGTCGCTTCTTTGATGCGAAGCTCCAGAAGGGCCAACCGATTAGTCCACACATTCTTCACATGATTGAGAATGTCGAGAAACTAGAGGCACTCAATTGAAAAATCAGTGAGAGCATTGTCATTGACCGAATGCTTCATTCTCTTCATGATGGTTTTGCCCTTTTGGGGCGAACTACTACATGAATGACTTGAAAAAGATTCCTCATGAGCTACACTCCCTTCTCGTACAGACCGAGAAGGATATGAAATTGAGTGGGAGCATGAAGCAGGATGTTCTCATGATTTCCAACAAGGGTAAAGGTAAGGGAAAGGCTCATGGCGACCTAGCTGTAGGTAAGCCAAAGTTTAAAAAGCCAGGAAACGGTAAGAGTGGGCCTGGTGAGACTAGTGGCTCACATGGCAAGGCAAAGAGCAAGGGTGGTGACATAGAGTGCCACCATTGTCACAAGACTGGACATTGGAGGAGGAACTGTCCTGTCTACCGTGAGGACATCAAAGCAGGCCGCGTCGTTCCTGTTGGTATGTCATCTTATATTCATATGATTAAGATTATCCATGCAAGTTTTAGAACTTGGGTACTTGATACTAGTTTTGGTTCTCATCTGTGTAATCATTTGCAGGGCCTAAAGAACATCATACCTATTGAAAAAGGTTGTTTTGACAGGCTTTTTACTGATCTAGATTGTCCTACCAGGGATTTATATGTAGGGTGATCTAACTCAAACAACTCGCCTGATTGGTATAGTTAAGTACAAAATGAACTAATAAACAATGACACAAAGATTTTTATACGTGGAAAAACCCTGAGAATAAGGGAAAAAACCACGGGCACCAAGCCAGGAGTGATTGTTACTATGGTTTTAGATAGCCTGACAGAGTATTGTTATATCAGGCGTGACAGGCGGATATATTTCTTAAGAATACAAAAATATAAGTAAAAGTGAGGGTATATCTCATGATCCTTCTAATCTTCTCTTCTTTTCTATTTATAGCTGATCTCTCCCTCCTCCTTATGCCGTTTTAGGGTTTCCTGGTAAATAGGGAATGTGCCCTATTTACCCGGAGGTGGTTGTTTCTTTATTAGCCGTTGTTTTGACTGCTTCCTATATCATAGCTTTCTGGAATTGGTCTTCCTTTTTTGTAGGGAACATATATCGCTTGCCTGTTTGTCGCCTTTGTAGTGGCCTGGTGCTTTTCCTTTTCAGCCGGGCTTTGGTTATCTTTCGCCCGTCTTTCATCAACTCCCCGCTGGTGCCTATCCGTGTTGAATCAATGCCTGGTTTCAGATGTCTTTTGCCTGGAAGTTGTCCTTGGCTGTTGCCTGGCCTATGTCAGGTCCGGCAGGATAATTTAGGGTCCAACAATTGCCCCTTATCTGCTTATTCCATTATTGGGTCTGGCCAGGAATAAGGAGATAAAAATTTGGGCCAGGCAAGTGATTTGTGCAGGGTCTTTTTATCGGATTTAGAATTGGTGTTTGATTCAACTTCTTGTAACGGTTATTTGTCATTAATAGGGTAGGTTCACAAAACCCTAGGAGAGTCATGATTAGTCTCTACCACTTGCTTTTCTAGCCGTTTAGGATTTGCGGTTATAAATATCCTTCCTTTGCCGTGATTGCTTCTACATTTCAATCCCCAAATTTCTTCTTTCCCTTTCTAAAAAATTCTCTCTTTGAAAAATTCATCTTCCAGAAAAAATAAGATATGGCTGGTGGCAGGAGAAGGACAGCAGCTTCAAAAGCTCCTGCTGAGGCTGAAGAAGTTCCTGTTGAAGTTGAAATGGTTTCTGCTGAGGTTGAGAGGGTCCCTGATATCATCCCTAAGGATGATGTGGTGGAGATTGTTGCTCCTCCAGAGGTTCTGTCCATGTCTTATAAGGGGGTTGAATATTCTCCTAATAAGGATTTGACGGCTTCTTTTCAAGAAGCCAATCAACTGAAACCTGCTTTTGAGCATTATATAAAGGGCAGGGGCCTTATTCCTCATGGGGCTAAGGTTTGGATTCTTGAGAACGGTCCTGTCAGGGTTAATTGGAGTAGCCCGGGTTGGTTCTGTATTTTTGAGTGGGCGTTCAGGGGTGGCGGTCAGCTTCCCCTTTCTCCTTTTATGGCTGAGGTGATTAGGGCTATCAGGGTTCCTCCGTTTCAACTCATGCCAATGGTTTGGAAAATTGTCCATTCTATTGAGCATTTATGTTCTAAGCATAAATTGGTTATTATCTTGGATGATTTCAAGAATGTCTATCACCTGAAGAGTCATTCTACTGGGAGGTTCAATTTTCGAGTCAGGTCAAAGATGGCTCACCGATTACCAACTTTTATTCAGGGGGATGATAAAGGATGGGCTCAAACCTATATGTTTATCAAGGTGATTCAATTGCCCCCGACCGGACTATCTCAATTACCCAAATGTTGAAGGAGGTAATTTCCTTTCCGCGCATTATTTTTGGTTTGGTAATAATATGTTTTGGAGAGTTTACTTACTTTGCCCGTGCTTTCTTTTAGTAAATGATTGGGTGAATGATCCTGATGCTGAGGGGTCGGCTGACCGGATAGCAGCGTTCATAGCGTTGCCTAAAGAGGAGAGGGCTTGGCCTACCTGTCTGGGGCAGGCTTCTATGCCTCATTTTAAGAAGGCTAAGTTGAGTACGTATAAGCCTGTGAAGAGTATTAAGGTTCCAGGGGCATCTTCGTCAGGGAGTAAGTTCTTTTGCTTATTTTTGTCATTTTGTTTCCTGTATTGGGTTCATGCTTATATTGCTGATTTAGAAACTCGTCGTGCAGCTACCAGGGCTTCTGCCAGGATTGCTAGTTTTGGTCTGTCTTTGGTGAAGGCAGGGGTCTCTCAGATTACAGGGGAGAAGTCAAAGATCAGTGAGGCAACGGGAAGTGACAGTGCTGTTTACTTTCAGGAACCTGTGCAGGAGGTTCAGTTGGCGTCTCCTGAAAAGATTGTGGATGATAGTGACCGTCCTGAGAAGAGGAAGAGAGTGGATGAGTCTAGAGGAGTTCATGAGGTCAGGGGGGTCAGGGCTCGTATGGATGAGGTCCAGTTTGCCAAGGATCAAATTCAGGCTCAGGCTTTTGTGGTTGATGATCCCTATTTCAAGTACCAGGCAGAGGAAGCTTCTTATGCTGCCAACCTGATTACCATGCTTCAGGAGGTATATATTCTCTGTCTTTGTTTATTGTGGGTTTTTGTGTGTGTTTTCTTTTTTGTGGCTTAGATAGGCATTTTTCTTTTGTTTTAGAATGTTAATGATGTCTTTGAGGAGCGCCATCAACTGGAATCAGTCCATGGTCTAAAAAATACCTTGGATTGGGAGGTACAAATCTTGAAAAAGATGCTTTGACAAGTTTAAAGCTAAGTTGGAGGTGTCCAAGGTGAGAATCATTCTTTGAAGGAGGATAATGAGGCGGGAAGGCTCGGTTCTTTGGTGGAGTCTTCTAAGCTGAAATCTGCTCAGGATGCTCAAAGCTCTTCGTGGCTAAGTTTGATATTGCTCGGAAGAGTTGAAGGTCGAAAAGCAAAGCTATGCGGGAGCATTGAAGGTAAATGAAGAATTGGGCAGAGAGAGGGATGAGGTCCAGGCTAGGTATAAAGATGTTTGATTTGTATTTCTTTGGCAAGGGCCGTGTGGATGCTATGAAAGAGCCTGCTGAAGTCATGCCTTTTTGGAATCCTGATCAGGAGTTGGCTGATCTCAATACCACTTATCCTGAGCTTTGTAAGTTGCATGCTGACGAGGAAGTGGACTCTCCTACATCCAAAGGGAAAAATAGTGATGCTGAAGGGGAGGGAGATGAAGAAGAGGAGGCTGCTGATGAGGGGATTGGCTCTGCTACTGTGTCCAAGACGGGCTAGTTTGATTTTTTCTGTTGTGGAATTTTGTGTTGTTTTGGCCTATTCAGGGGGGGATGTTCCCTGAACAAACAATTTAGGATTTGTTTTGGATTTTGTTGGCTTTTCTTGGATAAACGGTTTGTTCTTTCTGCCTGGGAAGGGTATATTCCTGGGTAGGTTTTAATATATATATCCTTTCTTCTCTTGATTTTCTTGCTGTGTTTGACTGGAATTTGTACCTATACATTTATGTGATATTTTTTGTTAGAGTAATGCCTGTCAGGAGGGCTTATGGTCCTCATTCCTGTGTTTATGGGGAATGGTGGCTCTATCTGCCTGTCAGGAGGGCTTTTAAGAATGAGGGTGGTTGCCGGTCAGGAGGGCTTATGGCCCTCGGCTGTCGAGAGGGCTTCTTTGACAAGTACTGGTCTATTCCTCCTTTGTACTTGTCTTTTTTATGTACGAGCTCGTTTAATTTTCGGTCGAGCAGGGCATGTGCCAAATTAGAGCATTTTTAGAAATGCTGTTCAGGTTGGGTGGAGTGGCCCTCAATCCTGAACATTTGTTTAAGCCTAAAGTGTAACATATAATAAGTGAAAAGAAGGCGTAAAACAAGTTTTCAGGATTTGAAATAAAGTTTTAGGTGAAGCTAAGAATAACGGGCAAGCAACTTAGCACATAGCAGGAAGTTCTATTGACATGTATATAGGGTAGGTAGTTTTACCTGCTTCTCAGATATGAAATAGTTTTAAGTGGGAAATGTTCCAAGATCTGGGGATCATTTCTCCTTCCAAAGTTTGTAGCCTGTAAGCTCCTTGTCCCACTATTGAATCAATTAAGTACGGGCCTTCCCATGTAGGGGCTAGTTTGCCTGCGTTCTTTTCTCTGGTGTTGGGGAAAACTTTCCTTAGTACCAGGTCTCTTTCTTTGAATAATCTGATGTTGACATTTTTGTTGTAACTTCTGTCTACTGCCTGTTGGTAGGCGACTATCCTGACTTTGGCTGCATCCCTTAGTTCTTCTGTTAAGAGTAGGTTATCCTGTAATAGGGGCATGTTCTCTTCTATTGTGTTCAGGCTGCTTCTGGTAGTTGGCACATGAATTTCTGCTGGTATTACTGCTTCGCAGCCATAGACAAGGGAATATGGTGTATGGCCTGTGGCTGTTTTGGGTGTGGTCCTGTCAGCCCATAGAACTAGGGGGAGCTCTTCTGCCCATCTTCCTTTTCTTCTTTTCAGCTTTTTTTTCACGCAGCTGATTACTACTTTGTTACTTGATTCTGCTTGGCCGTTGGCCTTATGGTAGCCTGGTGTAGATGTGACTAGGTTGATATTCCATTGTGCACAGAAGTTTGCTGTTCTTTTTCCCACAAATTGTGTACCATTGTCACAGACTATTTCTGAAGGTATTCCATATCTGCATATGATATTCCTTTTGATAAATGATATGACATCCATTTCTTTGACTTGCCTGTAAGAGTCTGCCTCTATTCATTTGGAAAAGTAGTCAGTCATTGCTAGCATGAAGACTTTTTGTCCAGGCGCCTGAGGTAGCTTGCCTACTATGTCCATGCCCCATTTCATGAATGGCCAGGGGCCGAGATGGAATGTAGTAGCTCGATGGTTGATGGATATAAGGGGAGTGGATTTGGCAAAGCTTCACATTTTGAGCTATATGCTATGCGATCGGCTCTCGGGGTGGGCCAAAGTAGCCTGTCCGAGAATTTTGCTTGCCAAGCTTCTTCCACCTTTATGATTTCCGCAGTATCCATCATGTATGTCTTCTATGACCTGGCTGGCTTCATTTGGTTCCAGGCAACGTAAGTAAGGTCCAGCCTGAGACTTTTTAAACAGGGTGTTATTTATAATGGTATAAGTGGACGCTTTGATTTTCAGGGCCCTTGCTTCGTTTTTATTTGTAGGGAGTATCCCCTTTAAGAACCAATCATAGTAAGGTTTAGTCCATGAGGTTGTATCTTCCTGGATAGGGCAAATTTGTTCAGGCCTTTCTATGGTTGGTTCTAACAGGTGGACGATGGGTATTTTGTCAAACACAAAGGTGAAGTTTGATCCCAGTCAGCTAGGGCATCTGTCTGGGTATTTAAGTCTCTTGGTATTTGGTCAATGTCAAAGGTTTAGAATTTTTTGCAAAGGTTTTTGACATTTTCCAAATAGAGTATCATCTTTGAATCTTTTGCAGCATATACTCCTTTGATTTGATTGGAAATTAAGAGAGAGCCAGTTTTTACCTTGAGGTTTGCTACACCGAGTTCTATACATACCTTTAGTCCAAAGAATCGTGGCTTCATATTCACCTCATTATTCGTGGCTTTGAATTCACAATTAATAGCCTGTGCAATTAGGTCTCCCTGTGGTGACTTTAGGACTAGTCCTAGGCCAGTGCCTTTCATATTTGTTGCCCCATCTACATGGAGAGTCCATTCCTGGTCTGTCTTTTGGGTGTCAAGAAGTTTGACCTCTTTTATGAGGTCTGGTTCTAGGGTAGGACTGAATTCAGCCACGAAGTCTGCTAGTGCCAGAGATTTAATTGCCGTCCTGGGTTCAAAGGTTATATCAAAGGTGCTAATTTATACTGACCATTTTGCCATTCTGCCTGACAACTCAGGCTTTCTCAGGACAGATTTGATAGGCAGGTTGGTTCTTACAATAATTGGGTGACTTTCAAAATAAGGTCGAAGTTTAGTGCAGGACATTACTAAAGCAAGTACATATTTTTCAAGTAAGCCATACCTGGTTTCTGCGTCTAGGAGACTTTTACTTACGTAGTAAACTGGATGCTGTTGGCCATCAATTTCTTTAGTCAAGACTCCACTTATTGCTGTTTCTGTGACAGATAGGTAGACCGTCAGGGGTTCTCCTTTGTCTGGTTTGGCAAGTAGTGGAGGTGTAGTCAGGTATGTTTTGAGCTCCTGGAAGGCTTACTCGTGTTTAGGCAACCATTTGAATGCCTTGTTCTTCCTGAGTAGGTCATAGAATGCCTTGCACCTTACTGATGATCTGGAAATGAATCTATTCAGGGCTGCAACTCGTCCTGTCAGTTTTTGAATATCTTTGACTGACTTGGGGGATTCAAGTTCTAGTATGGCTCTTATTTGTTCTGGGCTGACTTCTATTCCTCTTTTGGTCACCATGAAACCTAGGAATTTGCCTGAGGATACTCCAAAATGGCATTTGGATGGGTTAAGTTTCATATTAAATTCTTCCAGATCTTAAAGGTCATCTCCAAGTCCCCGACATGATCTTGACTTTCTTTGATTTAACTACCATGTCATCAATATAGACTTCCATGGTGTCTCCTATTTGGTCTTTAAACATTGTATTGACCAGGCGTTGGTATGTTGCCCCCGCATTTTTCGTGCCAAAGGGCATTCTTTGTGTAGCAAGATATGCCTCTTTCCGTGATAAATGCAAAGATGTTCCCGATCGATGATGGGTGCATCTTGATTTGATTGAATCCACTTGAGGCATCCATAAATGTCAGGAGTTCATGCCCTGATGTAGCATCCACCATTGTTGCTATGTGTGGGAGCGGAAATGGGTCTTTTGGGCAGGCTTTATTGAGGTCTGTGTAATCTACACAAACTCTCCATTTGCCATTCTTCTTTTGTACCACCACTACATTAGCTAGCCAGTTAGGGTACATGACTTCTCTTATCATCCCCATGTCCAATAGTTTGTCCACTTCTTCATTAATGATAGCATGTCTTTCAGCGGCAAACTTTATTTTTTTCTGCTGGACAGGCTTATAAGACTCATCTATATTTAGTTTATGTGTAATAATATTGGCATCTATTCCGGTCATATCAAAATGTGACCAGGCAAAACATGAAGATTTACATTTAAGAAAATTTACTAATTCGCCTCGATACTATCGGGGACATCGATCCTACCAAGATGCGTGCCTGTCGGGGTACTCGGGGTCTAAAATTACTTGATCGGTTTCCATTTTGGTTTCTCGCCACATGAGTTGTCCCGACAGGTACTCGTAATTGCTAGGCGAGGGACTTACCTGCCTTGGAAGGATTCAAGGACTCGATTATAGCATTCCCCGGCCAGATTTATGTTCACCTTTTATGGTTGCTACTCCCCATTCTGTTGGTATTTTGATGCATTGGTGATAGGTGGAGGGTATGGCCCTCACGTTGTGGATCCATGGTCTTCCCAATATGGCATTGTAGGATGACAGGCATTCCAGGACTCCGAATCTTTCGTATGAAGATACTCCTTCCACGTATGTGGGCAGGTGTATTTCTCCCAGTGTGTTTCTTGTTTCTCCACTGAATCCTACTAGGACATTAGACTTCTTTATGAATTGGCTTTCATCAATCTTCATTGTTTAAGGACATCAAGCATGATCAGGTTTACTGAACTGCCTCCATCTACCAGGATTCTCATGACTCGTGCAGTCCCTATTTGCATGGTGATGACCAGGCTATCATGGTGGAGGTCTGGAATGCCCTGCATATCAGTGTCGTCAAAAGTAATTTGAGGTAAATTGATAGGTTTAAAAGGAGATTTCATTTTTGACTCCCTGATAATTTTCTTTGCAAAATGAGCTGTCAAAGCCACAAATTTCGATCCTCCATTGATGAATTTGACTTCATAGATGGGTGGTGCAGGGGGTAAGTCACGTTGTTGCCTTTCTGTGTTTTTTCTTGTTCCATCATCTTCCTTGTTCTTTGTTGGCATCAAGTCTTTCAGGTATCCTTTCTTTAGCAGGTAAACCACTTGTCTCCGTAATCCCAGGCATTCTTCTGTTGTGTGTCCTATGTCCATCTGAAATTCGCACCACCTGGTGGTGTCCTTCCTTGAGTTGGGGTTATCTGACTTCTTTGGCCACTTGACAATGTCTCCCATATGGTCAAGTCTCTTGATCAGTCCTGCAATGTCAACAGAGAAGTTATATTCCTGGACAGGAGGATAAGTATAGGAGTTACCTCATTGTTCATGTGTATAGTTGACTTCTGATCTGTCAGGTCTTGTGTAGGGAGATGGCCTGGAACTGCTTCCTCTGTGGTTAGAGCTTTTTCTGTTGGTTTTGTCATATCCTGAGTTGTTGTCAGCATTATCTGCCTTGTAACCTTTGTCTTCTTCCAGCCTGATATAGCCTATGGCTAATGCTTGGACATCTTCAAAGGTACGACAGGGCTTCATGGTCATTGCATCGTAGAAGTCACTCTCCAGGGGTAGCCCTTGCCTGAAAGCTTCAACGGCTGTTCCAACATCACATCTGGGGATTGAAACCTTTTCTTTGTTGAATCTTGTCATGTAGGATCTGATGGATTCTCCAGGCTTTTGTTTAACCCTATACAGGTCACTGGATCTCTTTTCTAGTTCCCTGCTGCAAACCGATGATTGAAAGAGTTGACCAGGTCGGCAAAGGACTTGATGCTTCCATTTGGCGGTTTTATGTACCATTGCGGGCGGTGTCTGTTCGAGTTGTTCCAAATCCCTTACACATGCGGACTTGACGTAGTTCATCGGGAATTGATGCTTTGCCAAAGCATCCTTTGCTTGTAATAGGCAACATGGTTTTGTGGATCTGTGGTTCCATCATAGATTCTCATTGAGGGAATCACAAATTTCTTTGGCAGGTCTATTTTTGCTATTTCATCCACAAAGGGTGAATCAGCATAGCTCTCTGGATTTGCTTCTTCAATTGGGGTAGGAACTCCTGGAATCTTTTCAAATCTCTCATGAAGTTTTTGGATTTCCTGGAGCATAGCCATCATAATGGCCGTGTTAGTCTGATCTGATGAGGTCTCTTCATTTTGGAGTTCTCCTGAGTCTGTCTCTTCTCCTGCTTTGGACTTTGATGGAGTAGGAGTACCAATATTGGAGAAATCAATGTTCCTTATGATTGAGGAGAATGGTGTGCCAGGCTGGACTTTCAACTTTGATCCTGAAGCTTTTTCTCCCACCGTATTTTTAGGCTGGATTCGATTCTTTTAATTTTGCCACTTCGCTTCACTGGATCATTTTTTGTTTCATTGTTCCATTTCCAACAATGTTGTTTGGCAAAGACTAATTGTTGCTCAACGCTATCTCCTGCCATCTTTTCTTAGTTTTTTGTGGTGTTTAGTTATGGGCTTTGATTATTTTTGAGCTAGATGCCCCACGGTGGGCGCCAATTGTTTTGACAGGCTTTTTACTGATCTAGATTGTCCTGCCAGGGATTTATATGTAGGGTGATTTAACTCAAACAACTCGCCTGATTGGTATAGTTAAGTGCAAAATGAACTAATAAACAATGACACAAAGATTTTTATACGTGGAAAAACCCTGGGAATAAGGGAAAAAACCACGGGCACCAAGCCAGGAGTGATTGTTACTATGGTTTTAGATAGCCTGACAGAGTATTGTTATATCAGGCGTGACAGGCGGATATATTGCTTAAGAATACAAAAATATAAGTAAAAGTGAGGGTATATCTCATGATCCTTCTAATCTTCTCTTCTTTTCTATTTATAGCTGATCTCTCCCTCCTCCTTATGCCGTTTTAGGGTTTCCTGGTAAATAGGGAATGTGCCCTATTTACCCGGAGGTGGTTGTTTCTTTATTAGCCGTTGTTTTGACTGCTTCCTATATCATAGCTTTCTGGAATTGGTCTTCCTTTTTTGTAGGGAACATATATCAGTTGCCTGTTTGTCGCCTGTAGTGGCCTGGTGCTTTTCCTTTTCAGGCTGCTGGTTATCTTTCGCCTGTCTTTCATCAACTCCTGCTTGGTGCCTATTCGTGTTGAATCAATGCCTGGTTTCAGATGTCTTTTGCCTGGAAGTTGTCCTTGGCTGTTGCCTGGCCTATGTCAGGTCAGGCAGGATAATTTAGGGCCCAACAAAGGTGATGTGGACCTGCGAGTCGGGAATGGAGCACGAGTTGCTGCTGTCTCGAAGGGAACATATGTAATCCAACTCCCTAGTGGATTTGAGTTATTTTTAAATAATTGTTACTATGTACCCAGTTTGTCTAAGAACATTATTTCTGTTACCGTACTTGCTAAAGACGGTTTTGCATTTTCAATAAAGGATAATAGCTGTATTTTCTCTTTCAATGAAATGATTTATGGTAAAGCAGTTTCCATGAATGAAATTTACATCTTAGACCAAACCACGGAAGTATTACACGTGAATAATAAGAAATTAAAGGTTGGTGACAAAGATCAAACCTATCTGTGGCATTGTCGAATGGGACACATAAATGAGAAACGCGTAAAGAAACTTGTCGATAAAGGGACTATTCCCACATTCGAATTTTCTAGATATGGCACGTGTGAATCATGTCTCATTGACAAAATGACTCGAATTTCCTTCGAAGGTGTTGGAATGCGCGCTAGTGACCTATTAGGACTCATACATACTGATGGTTGTGGACCTATGTCAATTACCGCTAGAGATGGCTATAGATATTTTATCACTTTCACGGACGATTTGAGTAGATATGGATATGTCTACTTAATGAAGCATAAAAGTGAGTCCTTTGAGAAATTCAAGGAATACCAGAACAGGGTTGAGAACCAACTAGGTAGAAAGGTTAAAGCACTCCGTTCACATCGGGGTGGCGAATATCTTTCAAATGAGTTTGATCAACACCTTAAAGACTGTGGAATCGTTTTGCAGTTAACTCCACCTGGAACACCTCAATTAAATGGTGTGTCCGAACGGAGAAATCGAACCTTACTTGATATGGTTCGATCCATGATGAGTCACACGGTAGTGCCTGATTCATTATGGGGTTTTGCTCTTTTGTCAGCTGCTCTTATACTTAACCGAAGTCCGACTAAAGCTGTCGACAAGACTCCATATGAAATGTGGAAGGGAACGGTACCTAACTTTTCCTTTATTCGGGTTTGGGGCTGTGAGGCTTATGTCAAGTGGAGACACGAGGATAAGCTCAGCCCGCGATCAGTCAAGACATACTTTATAGGTTATCCAAAAGGAACATTTGGTCATTACTTCTATTCGCCTACCGAACATCGAGTTTTTGTTGCGGCTAGTGCGACGTTCTTAGTGAAAGAATTTCTCGAGAACAAGACAAGTAATAGAACCTTCGAGCTGTCGGAGATTCCAGAACCAACAACCGAGGAACAGATAGAGGAAGTAGTTCCTTCAACTGATGTTACGGTTAATAATCCTGAGGAACCTAGAAGGTCGGGTAGAGTCTCTAATCCTCCGGACAGATACATTGGTATGGTCGAGGAGAATGACGTTTTACTCCTAGAGAGTAATGAACCCGCTACCTATAAAGGTGCCATGACCAGTTCCGACTCAAAGCTATGGCTTGAAGCCATGCAATCCGAGATGGACTCCATGTATGAGAATAACGTATGGGATCTAGTTGATTTACCTAATAAGGTAAAACCTCTACAGTGCAAATGGCTTTACAAGATAAAGCATTCTGTAGACGCGCAACCAGATACCTATAAGGCACGACTAGTGGCAAAAGGTTTCACTCAAGTGCACGGATTGCATTATGATGAGATTTTTGCACCTGTAGTGTAACACCCGCGAATTTTCTATTTTGACATTTAAAATTTATTAAACCGTTTGACTACTTTATTTTATAATTTTGAATTATTCAATTTAATTAAATTTATGTCAGACACGATTTTATAACCGTATTATATAAAAGCTCATTTTTATAAAAATACGTATTACTAAATTATATTTTTGAGGCGTAATTTATATAATAATATATATATACGTATCTTGGTCGGATGATATTAGTGACAATAATAATGACCGTAATAACAAGTCCCGTCTCAATTTCCGTCTAAACTTTAGACTGTCACATTTCATGTTTGTACCTAATTTAATATGGACCAATCAAAAACCAACAACACATTCCCTCACCTTCAAAATATCTACTATTATCATTATTATATATTATTATTATTATTATTATTATATATTATTATTGTTGTTGTTTTGTAACCCGTCCCCACCCCCCTTTTATACTCCGTCTTCTTCTTCTTTTCCTGCAAAAACAAACAACAACCACAAACAATACTCAGCTACACTCAACCTCCATTTTCGCACCTTCAAACTCCGATCCCGCTTTCATTTCTCGACCAAACTCGATGATTTTTACACCTTTAGCTTCCTCTCTTCTTCCTCCTCATTTCTAGGTAAGAAAGTCTTAACTTTGTTGAATTTTCGAAATGGGCGATTTGTTACAAACTCGGTTCGTGACTCTTGTTACTCGTTTTTCTTCACTTTTAGTTGAAGAGTGAGGATAGGCTCGTGTTTTGGACCTTCTTACTCTGGAATTTGCAAGGATAAAGGTAACGGTGATAGGTTACTCGACAATGTGTCGATTTTTCGTTCTATAAGCTCGTTTTTAGTCGTCCTGCGTATTAAAGTTGTGCCCTTTATAGTTGCTTCCATTCATGTGGTTAAATATGCTCTTTGATGGTCCTCTTGAGTGCCCATCCGAAGGATTTAGTGACTTGCCTTCATACGTAGCTTGTGCATATTATGGTGCGGTTTTGGGACCGTGAAAGACGGATACTTTGTGTCGAAATTTGGTATGGTTTTAATTGGCTTTTGTAGACTGTTTTGAGCTTGTGTCATTCATGGGAGTTCCTGTCTTAATTTCGTATCAGCTGTGTCCCAGTCTAACTCTTCCTAGGACGGTGTCACTCTCTGTTTTTCCACCGTGGTCAGGTGGTGTGGTGGCCGTCACGGCCTGGTTGTGTTGCATTCTAGCAGCTCTTGCAGGTGCTGTCTCGGTATGGTCGTGTGCGGTACCGTTTTGTGATGTTTAACGGGTTGTGTGGGACTGTTTCTACTCGGGGTGTGCTTGGTTTTGGGGTAGCTGTTTGGACGGGTTTTTGATTACTAGTGGTGGTTTGAATGGTGACCGTTTGGGTGGTAACCGGGTTTGTATGGGTCGGGATTTTGGTTGTCCAAATGACGTCCTTGGGTTGTATATTGAGTAATTTTGGGCGCGATTTGGTATGATTGAATTAATTTAATTTCCGTCTCATATTTATATAACACAACTCGTTTATATTTCGTTTACTTATTATTTCAATTGGGTTTATTTGACATTAAAAGTTGGGCTCATTATATTCTAATTATTGGGCTTGACTTGTAGTTTGGGCCATACTCATATTACGGGTGCTTTTGGGCGCTAGTTTAGTTCATTTGAAATTTGTTTATTTCCCGTCTCGTATTTTATATAACCTAATTCGATTAAATATCGCTCTTAGACATGTTAATTTATTTGGACTTGTCATAATCCTTTACTTGGGCTTGACATATTTTATTCGTTGGGCTTGGCATTATTTATTTGTTGGGCTCATCGACTTTTACTTCGTGGGCTCAACCCCTCATGTTTGTTGGACTCAAATTCTTAAAGGTTTTGGACTCATATTCTTTTCTCTTTTGGACTCACTACTTTTGTATCTTTGGACTCGCTTTGTCACATGTAATCGATTGTATGCATTTCGTAAATTTTCACATGACGTAAATTATTCATTATCACTTATTATATTTTATTTAACCGGCATGTTAAATTAGGAAATGGAATATCTATTAATATAGGATAAGTATGAGTCATTATTTTAAATGGTTATTTGTGAAGAGTCATATTCTTGATAATGCCTTGTATTGTTCCGTTGTGAGAGTCTTGGTCCTATCGGATACTAGGGGTGAGCTATAAGCCCTCTAGTTGCGATATGATCGTTGGGATTAATGTTCCCATCTGTACTCATGGTGAGATGCAAGCCATGAGTATGAATGTGACATTTATGGTCCCGTGTCATATGATGTTTGCATGATCATTCTTACTCTTATTGTGACTCAAGTGTGACATTTTACATTGTGTGACTACTTGACATTCCTTATTTATTTGCCCTCGGACATTGGGTCACGGTTAGGTGCCATTGTTTCCGAGTTGGGCTATTTTTCCTTCCGCCTCTTCGGACCGGGGGTCACGGTTAGGTGACAAGGTTCCGATTTGGGGTTACTCGACTTTCGGGCACGGTTAGGTGCACCATGTTTCGAGTCTTGGATACGATTTGGTATCGTGTGTCGAATCGGGTGTCGTCCATCCCGAGAGTCTGGCCAGGTTTAGACTAGGACCGTATTATGATCGTCGTCCTACCAAGAGGTTGGAGTCTAGATGGTTTGTCTTGTGAGTTCATACTAAGTATATGTTTTACACTTGTTGAGTCGTGTCAACATAAGTGGGTTGACTTGGTGATTCTATTTCCTTGATTGCATATTCATCCTCATGCACCATGCCTATTCTATTAAGAAAGTATTATGCCCGTTTCACCATGATTGTTCATTATATCTCCTTATTCTTCATTGTTCACATATGTTGCATGATTAATATGTTTGTTTAAGTGTTGTTTGTTACATGCTTTTCGACATATTGTGGCTGGGAGAACCTTGAGTTACTCCCCACTGACTGTGGCGTTCATGTTTACATGAATGACAGGTTTGAAGATGCTTACGTGGGGAAGACGTGTGGGCTAGCGAGAACTAAACCCTTGGGCCTTAGTTTCTAATTTAGAAACCTTTTATCTGTTTATTCGTGGGATATCTTTTCCCCGCTTTCTAGACTTGGGTTGTAATGACCTATTAATGTCTATTGTAGTATTTGTTTCATTTCGTTTTTGGCACCCGCGTGCTAATCTTTAGCTAGTAATTTAAAAGTTTTTAAAATCTCACTAATTTCCGCATTAATTTATTATTTATATTTTCCGCTTTATCGCGGGGTGTCACAGTTGGTATCAGAGCATATGTTGCTCCCGACGCACACACGTGTACCCCAAATTTAAACGGAACTTGACCTTGAATAATGAATGAGAGATGGGTAGACTTAAGGACCTAAGGTGGTAGTCTGTAGTGTGTTTGCTCTTTGTTAGGTTCTAACGTGTTTGTTGATTGTCATTTGATAATTTTTGTATCCTTGGATCAATAACCGCGAGCTTACCTATGCGAAGATCAAGATTTGGTGACTATTGACGAGCATTGAAGATTTGTTCAACTTTTGAAGAACGCTTCTTCTCCCTCGGAGTTTTTCCTCCATCTTTATGTACCTTGCCTTGCTCTTTACTTCTTAATGTCTGCTTCTTCTAAACTCTCTTTTCTTATTCCTTGGGAATTCCCCTTGTACCCCCTTAACTTGTCCTTTGTTCCTCTTTTGGCCTCCCTTAACACCTTTTTAGAGTACTCTTTCCTTTGTGGAATGTTAACCATAGTTGGATAATTTGACTTTTGTGGAGTTTGTTTGTGTTTGACCCTTAACCCTGGTTTTGAGAGGTCGTGATGTTAGAAAGACTTAGGTAATGTGATGAGACATACTTAGTGATTCTTATACCTAGTTCCTCGACAAAGTGAGTATAATTGATTGGTGGATTCTTTGTGTTAGGAATGAGTTGCCTATGCGATTAAAGTTATGGAACTTGGCTTTGCTGTTTATGTTTGAGATTTGAAAGCTTAGTAGGTTGAGCGTCGTTACCTTAGGAGTAAACATGAGATAAGTTTAGAATATGAAATTGGAAGAAAACCCATTTTTAGATGATAATGATCCCGTATAGATTGGTGATGTGATTTGATGTTAGTTGTTCCTTAAGAATTTTGTTGAGAAGTCTTCGTTAATTCATTCTTTGGTTTTTAAAACATTGAGGTTGTGTCGAGTGCTTGAGATAAAGAGATTCTTTTATACTTGAGTGGTAGATTTGCTTTAGGGAAATCCTAATATGTGATAAGATAGGTGGAAGAGGTATCTAACCGTTTTATCAACCCTTAAGCGAGCGTTTATTTTACCTTGACCCTTGTTTTGGGATTTGGTCGTTTTGTTATGGAGGTATAATATCCTAATAGGCGTGACCTTGTTAGAGAGAACTTTAAGTCTCAGAAAGCTTTTGGTTTAAGCCTTAAAATCCTCTTTCGTACCTTTAATCATTTTCCTCCCTTTCGTTCATACCTTGGTTGGATTTGATTCTTAAGTATAAAGGTTTACTCGTTATTTCCTTGCCTTGAATACCTCTCTAATTCTAATATCTCTTAGTGGTGTTAACTAGTTATCTTTATTATTTGACTCCTTTAATCTCACATCTCGTCATGTTCATGTATCCCTTTGAAATTTCCTATCATTTCCTGACCTGGTTATTACTCTTGTTTCCTTAGTAGAGTGATGGCATTGTTGGCTACGTTGTAGAGTGAGTGAGATGCTCCTTGAGGATTCTTTGTGAGTCTTGTTTTCGTCGAAGTTGGATTAGTAGAACTTAAGTTAGGTTGAGTAGGAAAATTCGTATGAGATACCTATTTATCTTTTTGGTTGGTGATCTTTATAATTTGGGGAATGTGATCATCTATGCTTGTGAATTCGGGTGTGAATAAGATTTTGTTCGGAGTGTTAGAATTGTATAAGGAACTTGGGATTATGATCTTTGATTAAGGATTTTACCAAAGTGAGAACTCATAGTGGTCGATAGTTGGATATGAGTGTAACTCTTTTAGTAGTTTTGATCTGGTCTCGTGGAAATCGTTGGTAGATGATTGATATTTGAGAGTTATGGAATCACAACTGCGGTGGAGTGCCTTGACCCACGGAATAGCATAGGAGTAAGTGTGTAAGTGTTTTGAGGAAATCCTTGGGAGTTAAGTGGTTAGGAGTTTTGTGGTTAGGAAGTTTTGGGCCGTTCGGGATGACATCGTTGTTTCAGGTTTGAATATCTGGCGTTTCCTTGTGGTCTAATTTCCCTTTCTCCTTGATCATAAGTGATACCGTTCATACCTCCTTTCCTCGCTTCATCATGCTCCCCCTTTAAATTTGATGCTTATGACCTGTGAAACTCTATCTTTTACATCCTTGTAACTTTGATTTCAAGTCTTGCCCTATGAAATTCATCGTAGCTCTTTTTATTGGTTAGGTTTGGACTCTCTTAGCGTAATTGGTATTTATGATGTCCAAATTGCCTTTCATTTTATACAATGCCTAAACTTTCAAGCTACCATTTTTGTTCCATTGTTAAAAGTTTGTGTTGCTTTTACAAAACCTTACCCCTTTTAAAAGGATTGAAAATGAAAATTTGGTTTAGTTTCCTATTTGTTCTTGGAATATAGACTACTTTATCATGATTTTAATTGCTAAACATGTGATTTCTCAAAATTTTATCCAATTTCTGTTAAACTTTGATCTATTTTATGATTTTGTTAAAGTATAATGTTATATTTTCAGGAATTTAATTCCCTTCTGAGTTTAAATGAGAAATCTTCATTTCTATTTTGGCTTTTACAAGAGAAAATTTGAGTGGATTGCCTTTTTCTTTTGATTTTGACGTTGATCGGATGATAGAACTTGTTATTGGAGACGTTTGATAACTTGTTCTACGCTTGTCGGCGAGTGGTTTTTGGTTTAAATTTGTCTTTGACTTGGAAAGTTGGCGTTCTTGTGTGCACGACAAGAGCAATTTCGTTCCATGAATGAGACTTATACTTTTGAAAACTCTTCATTTATGTTTTTGAAAGTATTTTGATTTTCAATTTATACAAATGATTTGCCTTTTTACCTTATCTTTGATTTGGAATGTGATGTTCTTGAATACGTAACGAGAACACTTTCGTTCCTTTGATGAGAATATGGTTCTGTTTAAAATTTTATGTGAAACTTTTGAAAGAATTATAATTCTTACGATAAGTAACCTTTTATTGTTTTGGTTACCAACTTTAAAAGTCCAATTTTATTTTTATAACCTTTCATTTCTACTTTCAAGTTTCGAGGACGAAACTTTTTAAAAGGTGGGATGATTGTAACACCCGCGAATTTTCTATTTTGACATTTAAAATTTATTAAACCGTTTGACTACTTTATTTTATAATTTTGAATTATTCAATTTAATTAAATTTATGTCAGACACGATTTTATAAACGTATTATATAAAAGCTCATTTTTATAAAAATACGTATTACTAAATTATATTTTTGAGGCGTAATTTATATAATAATATATATATACGTATCTTGGTCGGATGATATTAGTGACAATAATAATGACCGTAATAACAAGTCCCGTCTCAATTTCCGTCTAAACTTTAGACTGTCACATTTCATGTTTGTACCTAATTTAATATGGACCAATCAAAAACCAACAACACATTCCCTCACCTTCAAAATATCTACTATTATCATTATTATATATTATTATTATTATTATTATATATTATTATTGTTGTTGTTTTGTAACCCGTCCCCACCCCCCTTTTATACTCCGTCTTCTTCTTCTTTTCCTGCAAAAACAAACAACAACCGCAAACAATACTCAGCTACACTCAACCTCCATTTTCGCACCTTCAAACTCCGATCCCGCTTTCATTTCTCGACCAAACTCGATGATTTTTACACCTTTAGCTTCCTCTCTTCTTCCTCCTCATTTCTAGGTAAGAAAGTCTTAACTTTGTTGAATTTTCGAAATGGGCGATTTGTTACAAACTCGGTTCGTGACTCTTGTTACTCGTTTTTCTTCACTTTTAGTTGAAGAGTGAGGATAGGCTCGTGTTTTGGACCTTCTTACTCTGGAATTTGCAAGGATAAAGGTAACGGTGATAGGTTACTCGACAATGTGTCGATTTTTCGTTCTATAAGCTCGTTTTTAGTCGTCCTGCGTATTAAAGTTGTGCCCTTTATAGTTGCTTCCATTCATGTGGTTAAATATGCTCTTTGATGGTCCTCTTGAGTGCCCATCCGAAGGATTTAGTGACTTGCCTTCATACGTAGCTTGTGCATATTATGGTGCGGTTTTGGGACCGTGAAAGACGGATACTTTGTGTCGAAATTTGGTATGGTTTTAATTGGCTTTTGTAGACTGTTTTGAGCTTGTGTCATTCATGGGAGTTCCTGTCTTAATTTCGTATCAGCTGTGTCCCAGTCTAACTCTTCCTAGACGGTGTCACTCTTTTTTTCCACCGTGGTCAGGTGGTGTGGTGGCCGTCACGGCCTGGTTGTGTTGCATTCTAGCGGCTCTTGCAGTCTTTGTCTCGGTATGGTCGTGTGCGGTACCGTTTTTGTGATTTTTAACGGGTTGTGTGGGACTGTTTATACTAGGGGTGTGCTTGGTTTTGGGGTAGCTGTTTGGACGGGTTTTTGATTACTAGTGGTGGTTTGAATGGTGACCGTTTGGGTGGTAACCGGGTTTGTATGGGTCGGGATTTTGGTTGTCCAAATGACGTCCTTGGGTTGTATATTGAGTAATTTTGGGCGCGATTTGGTATGATTGAATTAATTTAATTTCCGTCTCATATTTATATAACACAACTCGTTTATATTTCGTTTACTTATTATTTCAATTGGGTTTATTTGACATTAAAAGTTGGGCTCATTATATTCTAATTATTGGGCTTGACTTGTAGTTTGGGCCATACTCATATTACGGGTGCTTTTGGGCGCTAGTTTAGTTCATTTGAAATTTGTTTATTTCCCGTCTCGTATTTTATATAACCTAATTCGATTAAATATCGCTCTTAGACATGTTAATTTATTTGGACTTGTCATAATCCTTTACTTGGGCTTGACATATTTTATTCGTTGGGCTTGGCATTATTTATTTGTTGGGCTCATCGACTTTTACTTCGTGGGCTCAACCCCTCATGTTTGTTGGACTCAAATTCTTAAAGGTTTTGGACTCATATTCTTTTCTCTTTTGGACTCACTACTTTTGTATCTTTGGACTCGCTTTGTCACATGTAATCGATTGTATGCATTTCGTAAATTTTCACATGACGTAAATTATTCATTATCACTTATTATATTTTATTTAACCGGCATGTTAAATTAGGAAATGGAATATCTATTAATATAGGATAAGTATGAGTCATTATTTTAAATGGTTATTTGTGAAGAGTCATATTCTTGATAATGCCTTGTATTGTTCCGTTGTGAGAGTCTTGGTCCTATCGGATACTAGGGGTGAGCTATAAGCCCTCTAGTTGCGATATGATCGTTGGGATTAATGTTCCCATCTGTACTCATGGTGGGATGCAAGCCATGAGTATGAATGTGACATTTATGGTCCCGTGTCATATGATGTTTGCATGATCATTCTTACTCTTATTGTGACTCAAGTGTGACATTTTACATTGTGTGACTACTTGACATTCCTTATTTATTTGCCCTCGGACATTGGGTCACGGTTAGGTGCCATTGTTTCCGAGTTGGGCTATTTTTCCTTCCGCCTCTTCGGACCGGGGGTCACGGTTAGGTGACAAGGTTCCGATTTGGGGTTACTCGACTTTCGGGCACGGTTAGGTGCACCATGTTTCGAGTCTTGGATACGATTTGGTATCGTGTGTCGACGGGTGTCGTCCATCCCGAGAGTCTGGCCAGGTTTAGACTAGGACCGTATTATGATCGTCGTCCTACCAAGAGGTTGGAGTCTAGATGGTTTGTCTTGTGAGTTCATACTAAGTATATGTTTTACACTTGTTGAGTCGTGTCAACATAAGTGAGTTGACTTGGTGATTCTATTTCCTTGATTGCATATTCATCCTCATGCACCATGCCTATTCTATTAAGAAAGTATTATGCCCGTTTCACCATGATTGTTCATTATATCTCCTTATTCTTCATTGTTCACATATGTTGCATGATTAATATGTTTGTTTAAGTGTTGTTTGTTACATGCTTTTCGACATATTGTGGCTGGGAGAACCTTGAGTTACTCCCCACTGACTGTGGCGTTCATGTTTACATGAATGACAGGTTTGAAGATGCTTACGTGGGGAAGACGTGTGGGCTAGCGAGAACTAAACCCTTGGGCCTTAGTTTCTAATTTAGAAACCTTTTATCTGTTTATTCGTGGGATATCTTTTCCCCGCTTTCTAGACTTGGGTTGTAATGACCTATTAATGTCTATTGTAGTATTTGTTTCATTTCGTTTTTGGCACCCGCGTGCTAATCTTTAGCTAGTAATTTAAAAGTTTTTAAAATCTCACTAATTTCCGCATTAATTTATTATTTATATTTTCCGCTTTATCGCGGGGTGTCACATGTAGTCATGCTACGTTCCATTCGGATAATCTTAGCGATTGCCGCATTTCATGACTATGAAATTTGGCAAATGGATGTGAAAACCGCCTTCTTAAACGGTTATTTGGAGGAAGAGTTGTACATGGTGAAACCTCAAGGTTTCATAGATCATGAACATCCTAAGAAAGTATGCAAGCTTAGGCGTTCCATTTATGGACTTAAGCAAGCTTCTCGGAGTTGGAATCATCGTTTCGACCAAGTGATAAAAGAGTATGGTTTCACTCGATCGGTCGAAAAACCATGCTTATATATCAAGTCGAGTGGGAGGAAGATTTTATTCATGATATTGTATGTCGATAACATACTCTTGATTGGGAATGACATTCCTCTCCTATCTTCGGTTAAAGGATGGTTAAAGAACCATTTCCAGATGAAAGATCTGGGTGAGGCACAACGCATTTTGGGAATCTGTATCTATCGAGATAGATCACAACGGACGTTATCACTTAGTCAGGTGTCTTATTTGGATAAGATTCTTGATAGGTTAAACATGACCAACTCCAAGAAGGGGAACCTTCCAATGAAGTGTGGGATGCAGTTGAGCAAGTCTCAGTCACCCACGACGCCTGAAGGGGTTGAACGCATGAGTCGTGTTCCTTATGCATCAACTATAGGATCAATCATGTATGCCATGATATGCACACGTCCCGACGTGGCACATGCATTGATTATGACGAGTCGGTACCAAGAGAATCCAGGTACCTACGGAGGACTAAGGATTAGGTATTGACTTACGGAGGAGATACTAAGTGTTTTAGCAGGATTTTCCCTGAATGGGTCCGGCTTTATTAAAGAGTAATTTGGGTATCTAGTTCTATATGTTTGGAATGATATGAGTGAATAACAAAGGAAGAATTAAGTATAAGGAATAACGTTTTTATTATCTTGATAAGCCGAGTACAATATTATATGTATATCTGAATATTCAGGAAAAAAGAGATAAAGTGTAAAATAATCGACTAAAAATTGCATGCCTTTACAATTCCCTAGATTCTGCTATTTATAGTTCTCAAATGATAACGTTGGATTGATCTTCAACGTTCCCCTCTTTTGTTGGAGCTGTTACCGGATTAATAGGGCACGCTCCCTATTAATTCGCTTGACCCGTTCTATTCTCAACCAATCTTTAGCTTTTCCCGTCTTGATTCATAGATGATATAGTCTCATGGTTTGGACTTGGTCTTCCTTGAGAATAGGGCACGATTTATTGGCCCATACAATCGTATTTCGACTTATCTTCTCAATCCACTTATTTGAATACTCTCGGGTTATTCTCGTATTTACCATCAAGCCTTTCTCGCCAGATTCGAGTAGCCTTCTTGTTGTGATGTTTTTTAACGGCTTTATAGTAGTAAGACTTGTCCGGTCCTAGGTTGCCTTAATCACCTAGTAGGGTCGGGCTAGGCTATGATCGACCAGCTAAATCCGGGCCTAACAATTGCCCCTTGACATTTTACCCATGCCGGATCGGCCAGGTGAGATGTCAACTTTACCGGTTAAACAATAAGAAGAGTCATATTTACTCAGTGACTCTTAGACTCCTACTTACCGTTGAACACTGCAATGGCTAAGTGATGTCATGCTGACAGTTTTGCAATTCCTAGGTTTTTCATGCCGTTATACATCTCCTATAATTACGGTATTTGATGCGGGCTTGTTCTTTACCAAATTTCCTCCACTTTCTTTGCTAAATATTCTTCTGAAATTCTCCTCTATTTCCCAGGAACCTTGTTCTGCTAATTTATACTTTCTCAATAATTTCAATTCCATCACAATAAATCGAACATTCAGAGATATGGGAGCCAAGAAACGTCCCCGCATCCCGAAAGTCTGCTGCTGCTGTTGAGCCTGAACCCACGGACATCCAAGAGGAAGAGGTGAGGGAAATTGATCCTCCCGCTCGTGCTATGGCTTTCAAGTATCGTGGATTCTGTTTTTTTTTGCTCTTCAATCTCTGGATTCTTCTTTCCCTGAGGAAAACTTACTAAAAACAAACTATGACAAGATTCTAAGGGAGAAGAAAATAATTCCTGAATCTACTGAGGTATGGATCCCTGAGTCTTGTCCGGTCAGGGCTAACTGGGTATCACCTGGCTGGTTCTGTATTTTTGAATGGGCGTTCAAAGCAGGCTGTAAGTTACCTTTTACTCCCTTAATGATTGACACCATTCGTGCTATGGAGGTGTCGCCTTTTCAGATTATGCCAATGGTTTGGAAACTTGTCCATTCTATTGAAAATTTATGTGCTAAACATAATCTTGTAATTACTATTAATGATATCAAGGCAGTATATCATATGAAAAATCCTGTCGATGGTCGCTTTAATTTGAGAATAAAATCGAAAATGTCTCCATTAATTACTAACCTGGACTCTGGAGATGATAAAAATTGGGCAAAGACTTTCCTGTTTGTCCAGACTGAGACTTTGGGATCAGGCTTTGATTATCTGAGATATCCTCCCTTGGAGAGTGGTAGGTTCCTTGTACTTTTTATTTTGCAATATATATTACATGAAATTAATGGATTCTGATTCTTACCTGTGTAACTTTGACGGTTTTTGCAGCTCCTGATTGGAGTTGTGATCCTCTTGATGAGGAGGCTGTTTCCAGGATAGAGGCTTTCCTTGCTATTCCTGAGGAGGAGAGGACCTGGCCAGCTAGTTTGGGGAGGGAGTTGTTGCCCCGATATATGAAGACCAAGCTGACTGGGGTCAGAGTACCCAAAGGCAAGCCTAGTTCTACCGCTCTTTCCCCGTACGTCTTACGTATGCTTTTATGTTGGCCGTTATCTTCCTGTCGTTCTTTGTTTGATACTCACGTATATTTTTTTATATATTCAGTATTTAGGTCTTCTCGCTAGGCCGGCGCCTTTTCGCAAAGGATTTGAAGGTCAGGGGTGGCGAGGATTGCTGAACAGTCCAAGAGCCAGGAGGCTAGTGGGAGTGACAAAACGCTTGATATCCTGGTTTCTGATGTTCAGCCTCCTCAAGATCCACCCAGGGTAATGTCACCGGAGATCGTCCAGGCTCAAAAAAGAAAGAGGGAAGATGTTATCCTGGAAGAGGAGGAAGGAGAGAAACACTGTCCCGGCTCACCACTCAGGAGTATAAGGCAAGTGCCTGCTAGGATTGATGACATGGATGATGCCCGAGCACGGATAGATGAGTTTTCTGCAAAGATGAGCGACCAGCTATTGTCTGCTAGTACCCTTGAGTCATCTACCAGGGTGGTTTCTATTCTGACTTCTCTTGTAACAAGGGCTGCTGAACTTGCTTCCCAGGCTAGGGAGGTTAGTTGTAAAGGGATATTTTTAATTGTTCATGTGCTTTTTGTTTTGCCTTGTATTTGGCTGATTGATTTTGTATGTATGTAGGGGTTGGATGCCGGGTTGGCTACGCTTGTCGGCTTAGGGACGCCTAGGCCAGGGTTTCTAGTTTGGAGGAAAAACTGGATAAAGTTAATCGTGAACTGCACACATCCAGGGGTAATGAAGTAGTACTTCAATCTCGGTTGGGGACACTAGGAGTCAACCAGGGCTACTATAGTTTGTGAGGTGGTCGAAAAAATGCTTTGAGAAGGTCATCAGGCGGAGTTGGAGGCCGAGAGGCAGGCAATGCAGATCGCTTAAGAAAAACGAGGAGCTTGCTCTTGAAAAGGAGTTGGTGGAGGCGCGGTTGGGTGAGCACGCCCAAGATTTTTTTTCGGAACGGCCGGGTTGATGCTATGAGGGATCCGGAATCTAACCGGGCTAATGGAATCCGGACCGGGATGAGATAGCTTTGGACGCTCGCATCTGATTTGGCCAATATGGGTCAAGAAGAAGAAGTGGATTCTCCTCCTTCCAAGGCAAAGTCGATGATCGAAATGGCGGATGGTTGTGAGTCGGTCACTTCTCAAAGATAGCTTAGTTTTGTTTTTCTTTTAGGTTTTGGTCTATCCAGGGGGAATGTCCCTGGAATGAATATTTAGAAACATTTTTTTTTTTACCCATCCAGGGGGGATGTCCCTGGAATGGATGTTTTTTAGGTGAGTGGTAAGGCCATTTATTTTGGATGAATAAATATTTGGTCAAATTTTCTTCTTGTGTTTTGAAAAGGTGATGTTGACTGTCTACTGGATCTGGCCAGTTATTCGACTGGATCAGGCCAGTTTTTGTGCTGGATCTGGCCAGTTTAATGTGTTATGGGTGGGGTTGTTGCCTGTCTGGAGGGCTTATGTCCCTTGCCTGTCTGGAGGGCTTATGACCCATTTATGTCATCTGATCCAGAATAGCTTTTCCAGGTTTGTATGTCATGTTGAGCTCAGTATTATAAGGCCTGTTTTGCAACTGAATTTTGGATATCAGTTGGGTATTAGTTAAATGTTGGTGGGGGTAGCCCCCAATCTTTAAGATTTGTTTTAAATAAAATGCAGTATGTAAAAACAAGTATTGAAGATTCTACTTGGTAAAGATATGGGAACATAGATCAGTACTTTGGCACGTAATTTTGAAGAAATCATATATTGCATTTATTCACGTAATGGCAAGTATCATACATGTAATTTCATATCAAGCTAGGCAGGAAATGTGAACACGAAAATTATACCTGAACCGGGAGATATATTTTATATGTGAAATAATTTTAGGTGTGCAATGTTCCAAGCTCTTGGGATCATCTCGCCTTCCAGGGTTTGTAATCTGTAGGCTCCCTGGCCGACTATTGAGTCAATTAGGTAGGGACCTTCCCAGGTTGGGGCCAATTTGCCAAAGATTCTTTTCTTTTGTGTTTTGGAATACTTTCCGAGGACAAGATCTCCTACCCCGAATACCCCGGCTTTGATCTTGTTGTAGCTTCTCGCAACTATTTGTCGATATGTCGCTAATCGATGCTTGCGCATCTCTTAGCTCTTCTGTTAAGTCCAGGCTATCCTCCATTAGAGGTATATTGTTTGTTGTTATGTTCAGGGCTACATCCGGCTGATGGAATGTCCACCTCACCTCGGATTATCGCTTCACATCCATAGACCAAGGAGTATGGGGTTTGGCCAGTGGATGTTTTAGGCGTGGTTCTGTCAGCCCAAAGGACCAGGGGAGCTCTTCAGCCCATCTACCTTTTCTTCTTTCCAGCTTTTTCTTTATGCAAATGATTACCACTTTATTACTGGATTCTCGCTTTGACCGTTGGCTTTTGGATATCCTGGTGTGGATGTTACCGTTGATGTTCCATTGAGCACGAGAAGGTCACTTGTTTCTTTTTCCCACAAATTGTGTGCCATTGTCGCATACTATTTCAGAGGGGATGCCATATCTACATATGATGTTGTGTTTGATGAATGCTATGACATCCTTCTCCTTGACTTGCCTGTATGATTCAGCTTCTATCCACTTGGAGAAGTAATCAGTCATTGCTAGCATGAAAACTTTCTGTCCGGGTGCTTGAGGTAGTTTTCCTACTATATCCATGCCCCACTTTATAAATGGCCATGGTGCGGATATGGAATGTAGTTCCTCAGATGGCTGATGGATATATGGTCCGTGAATCTGACAAGCTTTGCATTTAGAGCTAAAATCCAGGCAATCGGCTCTCAAGGTAGGCCAATAATAACCTGTTCTGAGTACTTTGCTTACCAGGCTTCTTCCACCTTTGTGATTTCCACAAGATCCTTCATGGATTTCGATAATATCTGCTCGCTTCCCGTGGTTCCAGGCATCTGAGGTACGGCCCGGCCTGCGATTTCTTAAAAAGCACGTTGTCAATAATCGTATATGAAGCAGCTTTTATTTTTAGTGCTCTGGCATCTTGCTTATTTAAGGGAAGGATTCCCTGTTGTAGCCAGTCCTAGTAAGGTTTTGTCCAAGAATTAGCAATGTAGATTGGGAAGCTCTCATCTTGTTTATTTATTGCTGGTTCTAATAAATGCACGATGGGTATTTTGTCGAAGTCAAGGGGACTAAAGTTGGATCCTAGGCCGGCTAGAGCATCGGCCTGGGTATTCAAATCTCTGGGAATTTGGTCAATATTAAAATTTCGAAATTTTCCTTTTAAAATTTGGACAACGTCCAGATAAAGCATCATTTTGGAGTCTTTTGCAGTATATATCCCATTTACTTGGTTGGAGATAAGAAGGGAATCGATGCGTACCTTTAGGTTTTGCACACCAAGGTCAAAACATACCTTTAATCCGCTATCGTGGCTTCATATTCTCGCTCATTGTTGGTGGCCTCAAATGCACGACTTATAGCCTGTACTATCTTATCCCCCCGTGGCGATTTTAGTACTAACCCCATCCTGTGCCCCTCTCATGTTGGCTGCACCATCGACGAATAGGGTCCATTCTAGGTCTGTTTGGTCGCCGGTCGGGTTTATTCACTTCTTTTATTAGGTCGGGTTCCGTGGTCGGACTAAAATCAGCCACAAAATCGCTAATGCTTGTGACTTAATTGCTTGTCCTTGGTTCAAATGTTATATTGTATGTGCTTAGTGGATGACCATTTGCACATTCGTCCGGACAATTCTGGTTTCCTAAGTACGGACTTGATAGGAGATTGGTTCGACTATTATAGGGTGACTTTCAAAATATGGTCTTAATTTTGTGCAACTCATAATTAAAGCTAAAACATATTTTTCAAGTAGGCCATACCTGATCTCTCGCATCCAGAGACTTTTACTTACATAATAAACAGGTCTTGTTGTCCGTCCGCTTTGACCAGGATCGCACCGACAAAGAAGCTGTGGATCGACATGTATACTGTCAGGGGTTCATCTTTGATTTGGTTTTGCCAAAGAAAGGGGGAGAGGATAGATATATTTTCGGTCTTCAAAGGCAAACTGATGATCGGGGGTCCATTGAAAGTCCCCGTTCTTCCTTAGCAGTTATAAAACGATTTGCATCTTTCGATGATCTTGAAATGAATCTGTTCAGGGCCGCTATTCTTCCAATCGGGTTTTGTATGTCTTTGACTGTTTTTGGTGGTTCTAGCTCCAGGATAGCTTTGATCTGTTTAGGGCTGGCTTCTATTCGTCTTTTTGTCACCATGTAGCCCAGAATTTGCCTCTTTGAGACTCAAGTGGCATTTTTGTGGGTTGAGCTTCATATTGAATTTTTCCAGTATTTGAAAGGCTACTTCCAGGTCTTTGACGTGGTCTTCTGCCTTTTTTGATTTGACTACCATGTCATCTATGTAGACTTCCATGGTGTCTCCTATCTGATCTTTGAACATCATGTTGACTAGCCTTTGGTAGGTTGCACCTGCCTTTTTAATCCAAAGGGCATAGCAAAGATAACAATATATACCTCTTTCATGATGAAAGTCGTGCTTTCCTGGTCTCATGGATGCATTTTTATCTCGATTAAATCCGCTGGAGGCATCCATGAATGTTAACATTTCGTGGCCTGCAGTGGCATCTACCATTGCATCGATGTGTGGCAGGGGAAATGGATCTTTTGGGCAGGCTTTGTTCAAGTCGGTGTAGTCTACACAGACTCTCCATTTGCCATTTTTCTTTTGGACGACTACTACGTTTGCAAGCCAGTCAGGGTACATTACTTCCCTGATCATTCCCATGTCTAGTAGCTTGTCAACTTCTTGGTTGATGATTTCATGCCTCTCTGCAGCCGAATTTTCTTCTCTTTTTCTTTGTAAAGGCTTAAAGGATTTGTCAATATTTAACTTATGAGTAATAACATCAGCATCTATACCAGTCATATCAAAATGTGACCAAGTAAAACAAGACATTTTAGTTTTGAGAAAGTCACGATTTGGTCGATTGAGTCGGTGCATCGACCCTACAAGTACTTTCCTGTCAGGGAGTTCTGGATCTAATATGACTTCTCCTGTTTCCATTTGTGATTGTGCTACATATTCTTCCCCCGACAGTGATTTTAATTGCTATGCAAGGGACTTACCTGACTTTGAGGGTTTCAAAGCCCGAGTGTAACATTCCTGAGCCGTCCTTTGTTCTCCTCTGATGGTGGTTATCCCCATTCTGTTGGAATTTTCACGCATTGATGGTATGTTGATGGGATTGCTTTGACATTGTGGATCCATGGTCCGCCCAGGATTACATTATACGAGGATAGGAAATCCATTACTCCAAATCTCTCATATGAAGCCACGCCTTCCACATAGGTAGGCGGTGATTTCTCCCAAGGTGTTCGTTGTTTCTCCACCGAATCCAACCAGGACGCTGGATTTCTTGATGATCTTTCCTTCGTCTATCTTCATAGCTTTAAGGACGTCAAGCATCACCAGGTTGATTGAATCGCCTCCGTCTATCGTGGATTCTTGACACTTTTGTCTTTGTGCCGATTTGCATGGTGATTACCAGGCTGTCATGGTGTAGATCTGATATTCCTTGCATATCCGAGTCATCAAAGGTAATAGCAGGCAATGACTTGGGCCTGGGAGGAGGTTGGAGTCCGGATTCCCTGGATATTCTTTTGGCGGTGAGTGGTCGACCATGATTTCGATCCTCCATTTATGAATTTGACTTCATAGATGGGGGGAGGAGGAGGAGGGTCTCTGCTGCTTCCTGGGTCTCTCTTGTTTTGTCCTTCATCTTTGTTCTTTGGTTGCTGGATTATGTCCTTTATGTAGCCTTTCTTTAGAAGATATGCCACCTGTTTCCTGAGTTGGATGCATTCTTCTGTGGTGTGTCCGATGTCCTGATGGAAGTCACACCATCTTGTTGGATCTTTCCTGGGGTTATCAGATTTCTTTGGCCATCTAACTGTATCTCCCAGGTTTTCCAGGCGTTTGATTAATCCTGCAGTATTAATAGAGAAGTTATATTCAGGAATAGTTGGGACGTTAGAAAGGTTACCTTTATGTTCTTGTGCCATATTGACTTCAGATCGTTCGGGCCTGGAATAGGGTGCTGATCTGGGATTGCTTCCTTTCTGGTAGGAACTTTTCCTGTTAGTGTGTCCATAGCCTTGCTTTCCTCCGGATGAGTTCGTTTTGAAGTTGAGGTCTTCTTCCAATCTGACATGCTCTAAAGCGATGGATTGAACAGTGGCAAAGGTTGGACATGCTTTCTTGGTCGATCTGCATAGATGTCACTCACAAGGGACTCCTTGCTGAATGCTTCTACCGTTTCATCATCGCATCCGGGAATGGCCACCTTTTCTTTGACAAATCGCCAGAATTCTTTGAGAGATTCTTCGAAGTTGCTTTACCCCGAACAGTTCTTGGGTCTCTTGGCCATATCTCTGCTACTTGCGAATTGTTGATTGAAGGCATTGATCAATTCCGCAAAATTCTTGATACCTCCATTTGGGAGATTGATGAACCATTGTAATCTTTGCTCCGGTCGGGTTATACCAAAGCCTTTGCACATACGGACTTGCCGAGGAGTTCACTGGGTATTGAGGCAGCCAACATTTTTTGTTTGAATATGGCGACATGATTTTGTGAATCAGAGGTTCCATCATAACTTCTCATGGATGGAACAGTAAATTTCTTGGGGAGATCAATCTTTGCAATTTCATTTGCAAAGGGTGAATCTGCAAAGCTGTCAACTTCTACCTCACCACGGTCCGGCACTCACGGGTATATTTTCTATTTTGTTGTGGAGTTTTTGGATTTCCTGAAGCATATCCATCATTATTGCTTTGCTTGCTTTTGTTTGTCTCATCATTGGGAATGGTTGGGGTCTTGGATAATGTATCCTTCTCCGGGGTTCCAAAATTAGAGAAGTCAATGCTTTTGATAATGGATGAGAATGGGGTTCTGGTTCGAATCGGTCTTGGAGCCCGAAGCCCGATTTTCCAATTTCTTCTTCAGGCTAGACTCGATTCCTTCACCTATTGATTTCTGCTTGACTGTTGCCTTTCTCTTGGATTGTTTCCAATTCTTTGATCTTGGCCAGGCAGCCGCTAATTGTTGTTCTCATGGTGAGTTCCACCATTTTTGTGTGTGAATATTAAATGATGAAGGGAATTTTATTGGTTGAAGAACTAGATGCCCCACGGTGGGCGCCAATTGTTTTAGCAGGATTTTCCCTGAATGGGTCCGGCTTTATTAAAGAGTAATTTGGGTATCTAGTTCTATATGTTTGGAATGATATGAGTGAATAACAAAGGAAGAATTAAGTATAAGGAATAACGTTTTTATTATCTTGATAAGCCGAGTACAATATTATATGTATATCTGAATATTCAGGAAAAAAGAGATAAAGTGTAAAATAATCGACTAAAAATTGCATGCCTTTACAATTGCCTAGATTCTGCTATTTATAGTTCTCAAATGATAACGTTGGATTGATCTTCAACGTTCCCTTTTTGTTGGAGTCATTATCGGATTAATAGGGCACGCTCCCTATTAATTCGCTTGACCCGTTCTATTCTCAACCAATCTTTAGCTTTTCCCGTCTTAATTCATAGATGATATAGTCTCATGGTTTAGACTTGGTCTTCCTTGAGAATAGGGCACGATTTATTGGCCCATACAACTGTATTTCTGACTTATCTTCTCAATCCAGCTTATTTGAATACTCTGCCAGGTTATTCTCAGTATTTACCATCAAGCCTTTCGCCAGATTCGGTAGCCTTCTTGTTGTGATGTTTTTTAACGGCTTTATAGCAGTAAGACTTGTCCGGTCCTAGGTTGCCTTAATCAGCCTAGTAGGGTCGGGCTAGGCTATGATCAGACCAGGCTAAACTGGGCCTAACACTAAGCTATGCGCATCCGGTTATGCAGATGCTAGCTTCCAAACGGATCTTAGTCCGGTTCGTCTTCACTCTTAGTGTGTTGTAGCAGATTCTACTACTGAATCGTTGAATTATGATAAGCATGTAGGGCACGTTATTTCCATGGGAATTAAACGTGTTCCTGAGTTGTAGTAGTTGATTATGGATTTGATACATTATATTTTTCATATACTATTTATAACTTCATCGTTTTTATATAATATTTTGTTTTTCATGTGGATTGTACTGACAACATTGAACGCCACAAAGTGAACAGAATTACATTATATTTTGTTTGGTCCGTAATCGCCAATGTGAGCTGATAACTCCGGCTATTATATTGTGCAGTCGATTGATGATGGGTTCAATGAGCCATAAGTCAAACGGTTGAGTGATCGTTCACAAATACGAGATTATAACGATACCTCGTAGGACAAATGTTCGTGACAACGTAATGGAGTCCTAAATGTTTAAAAACATTCGGTGCCAGTTCGTGGATAGGACATCCATTGTATTCCTAGAGTCGATTCTTTTGACTATCGACTGTCTCTTGAGATTAAGGCAGTTTTTGGGTGACTTTGGTTTCTTTCTCACGGTCTGCCGTAACTGGAGGCTAAGTAGATTTTTTCTGGGTCATTTCATACTGTGCTTACATCTGCAGGATTCGAGTTGAGGAAAATATCCAACCTTTACCAGGTATAGTTATTTCTCAGGGCCACTCGAGGAGTTGTAACTTAAATGCATGGCCATGCTCGACTGATGATTCGTTTATCAGTTAAGTTACTCTCTAGTTGTGGAAACCACTCTTGATATAGATCGCTTGTAATACGACCTTTGTGAATCCGGATTTCCAAATTATTTTACATTGAGTGGGAGAAATTTTAGGATATGAGAATCGGTTATCGCACATACACTTGTGAGGACAAGTGGGAGTTTGTTAGAGCTTGTGTCCTCCACAAATTTGTTTGATAACATTAATAAATCTCATAAAGGTTCACAAGGGTATACTTCGTATTTTATCAATTGATTAACGATACCTAATAACGGTTGGCTTGCTAGAGAGTTTGACGTTATTATCATGCAGATGGCGGTGATCAACTGGTCCCTAAAGGTCACACCTATAGGATGTATTTGAGAGATGTGGTTATAGAAATATAATCACATTGATGCCTTATATGACTAAACAGCTAGTTAATGTGTTGATGAGACGATTATTTAATACCGATTAAATAATATTAGTTGAGACGAATTAACTGTCAATTCGTAAATTGAATATAATAAGTTATATTTAATTAATGTATATGATGTAAGCTTGGACGAATTAATATGTTAATTCGTACTTAAATGTAATCGGTTATATTTAATCAACAAGATGAATGTGTCATAGTGGTAATAGTAAGGGTACTCAAACCAAGAGGTTATGGGTTCAATCCTCACTAGAAACACATACATTTTTGGAATAACCAAAAATAAGGAAATTATACTCTCTTATTTTCGGATATGGGCCGGAAATTAGAAGAAGAAAAATCCACCCTAATCTTCCCTCATACACGGTTTAAGAGGGAGATAGGAGGAAATTTTTCTAACCCAATTTTTCATCTCATTCTTGCCTCTCATCTCAACGAAAACACAAAACCCTAATTTTACAGAATTTTTGAGGGATCGATTATAGCAAAAGAACAAGGGCATATCTCATATCGTCTTGGGTGCAACTGATAGGCGAATATCTACTTTGATATTGTTCTGAGGCCGTATTTGCTACGACCGAAGGTTATTTCTTAATCCTTTTTGCTTTTGTTTTGCTATTTCGTTTTATGACTCGTAATCATCACTTTATTATTCGTTATAATCCTTGAATTTAAAGGGATGCATACAGATAAATCCCATAAAGCTAGCTTTGAGTTTTCATTTCCGTTCTATTAGTTGCATTTTAGTTTTACTCGAGAACGAGTAAAGGTTCGGTTTAAGGAGATTTGATACGTGCATTTGGTATAGTGTTTTTAGCCTCTTTTAGCACGTATTTCTTTGTACTTTCGTACTATTTATATTGCATTATGCCCCGAATTGGCAACTTTGGTTCGTTTTGTCCGTTTTGTAGAAATGAACGCAAAAGTAGTGGAATCGTACCATTTTCGTCCTTTTGCATGCATTTTGAGGAGAAGGGATTTTCCAGAGCGAGATATTGCATTGAGATGCGTGAAGAAACGGTCTACGAAGCAGTCGATCACGAGTTTGAGCTGATTTGAAGGAAGAATACTTGAACGAGCTGTTTTATTACTCGATCGAGTGGGTTCTATGGTTGGAGTTGGTCGATCGAGTAGTTTTATGCTCGATCAAGAAGTGCTGGAAATTGAGGTTGATACGTGCATTTTATATAGTCTTTCTAGGCCTTTTTATGCACGTATTTCTATGCTATTATCGTAGTTTATGCTACGAAATGCCCCGAATATGCTACTTTGGTTTGTTTTGTCTTATTTGCATGAATGAACCAGAAAGTAGTGAAATCAAGCCTTTTACCGTCCATTTAGCATGCATTTGGAGGAAGAGTGAATTTGGAGCTTGAAAACTACTATTTTGAGATGCGCAAAGAAGAAAGATAGCTAGGCGAGCAAAGGAAGAACTTCAAATTGCTAGTGCCTAATTTGAAGAGCCATATCTCGGGTTATGAAACTGATATTCTGGTTATTCTAATTGGAGATGAAAGTTTGTCCTCTTAGCTTTCCAACGCCACTAGAATCACCCTGTTTGCCCAAGTAACGAAGAAATGGCAGCCGTTTGAAGTTCAAAGGCGCAAAGCGGAAATCGTTCTTTGGAAAGTACTCGATCGAGTAGATTTATGTTCGATCGAGCCCTTTTTCTACTCGATCGAGTAGATTCAATTTATGGTTTACTCGATCGAGTAGATTTTCTACTCGATCGAGTGGTTTAAGCTTTAGTTACTCGATCGAGTGATTTTATTCCACTCGATCGAGTGGATTCGCTATGGGCTTGAACTATTTAGTTAATTTCCGTCAATTAGGTTTAATAATTCCTATTTTCTTATAAATAGGAAGTCAGTATGTCATTAAAAAACGCTCTCTCTCACTCCTCGGTCTTTGGACCTCAGACGTGGCTTCTCCTCTCAAATTTTACCATACACTGTTACTCTGCTACTTTATTTCATCTCTAATTTCTGGATCCTTTTCTACTGTAACTTCTTTCCCCTCCTTTTCCTCTTTAATTTATGTTTATGTTATTGTTCTTTCTCTCTTCCTTGCTCCTTATTTAATTATGTCTAGCTAATTCCTCTGCTAGGACTATATGATTCAGTAGACTAATGTTAGTTGCTAATTAGGTTATTAGATCTGTCGTTGTAGTTGTAGTCTATGTTGTTAATCGCTGCTATAATTGTATCCTGCTAGTTGAGTCGACACAATTAGCCTTTTAGTTTTGGTAAACCTTGACCTGGACCGAAAGGTTGGAAGGGGTGAGACCTGCAGTTAACAATAGGATGCTTTAGTGAGGGCGAAAGTTAAGCTAATAGCATTTTAGGGCTAATTGAGACCGAAAGGAGATATTCGTTGCCCCTTAGACCGACACATCAACTGATTTGTGACCTTAACTGCGATTGACTGACGTTTATTGATGACCCGAAATCCTAGTTCCCTTCTCTTTATTGTTAATTTCTTCTGCCTTTATTTCTCTTTCCCTTAGTCTCATTAGTTTAGTCAAAACACTTTAAACCCCCATTTCTGTGACATTCTCATAGACTAAAATTAGATAGTAACTTAGGTATTTATTTTTGGTACTGAAACGACGGTATCAAATTTTGGCGCCGTTGCCGGTGAGGCAACGCTAGTTTTAGTTGTCTTTAATTTTAGTCTTTCTTTCTTTAGTCTCAGGGAACTTCGGTTCCTTGAGACCGTTCTTATGTTCCATGTTCTAAGTTTTCCACAGGAAGAGGATGAAATCTTTGGTGCTTATTTAGCCAGACTTTGGGAGTTTATTGAGCCCAGACGAGATGCCTTTACTGATCTCCAAATATGCTGCACTATTGTCCGGCATATGAATGACTCTACGCGAGCATACCTCGAGTCCATAGGTAAGTGGGATTTCGAAGGAATCCCCGTAATTGAGGTATTAGAATTCTTTAATTGGTTTGCTACTGAATCTCTTAAACCTACTTTTTCTCTTCATGTTGACTCAGATGAGGGGGTGGGTGAGACCTTAGAAACCAATCTAGGAATTGCTGACGGAGACATAGAGGAGACCATTAGCGTGGTTGACAATCCTTTTTATGAGGATAGTCAAGAACCCCTTTATGATTCTTGCAATGTTAGTGAGGACGATTTGGAGGCTCTCTTTGAGAACCTCCATCTTGACGAGTCTAGCGATGAGGAGAGTGATAGTCTATAGGCTAAATGGGATACTTATGATGATATCGATGATGAGCCTATTTTAGGAGACCCCATTGACCCATTTGACTTTGCTATCCCATGCATTCGGGACGATTATCCACCTTCTCCCTTAGTTGGCCAGACTCCTCCACCTCACATTTTATACCCGTCAGAGTATTTTAATTCTACTCGCGTTAATTTTGAGTCGAATGCATCTGAGTTCGTTAATTCTCCACCTGTGGTTAACTTGAGCTTTTATATTCCGCCCTTAGCTGGAGGGCAGAATTATTTTGTGAACAATTTTATGAGCTGCCATAGGAAATTTGTTAAGCTTAAATGTTTTTACATTTTGATTTCCTATGTTATTTCTATCTTATGGTGCTACTTACAGTTTTGTGTAGCCTATGCGTATCTATTTGACAGGTTGCTGCGAGCCTTGAGTTGTTTTGACTGGGCTCCATTAGAGTAAGCTGCTGAAGAAAAAGAGGTCGAGCTCGGACCTGTCTGAAGCTAGCGCTACTCGGGAGGCGACCCGGAGATTTATTTTTATTTTCTATTTCATTTCAGTTGTAATAAATGGTTTTTCTACCATAAACTATCTCAGTATGCTTGTCTTGTTAGTTTGCGGTTGTTTTATTTGCGTTTTGCAGGAATTACATTGAGGATCACTCGATCGAGTAGTTTTTCTACTCGATCGAGTAGTTTTGCTGATGGATTCACTCGATCGAGTGAAATTTTTACTCGATCGACCACCTGCAAATAGAGAACCACTCGATCAACTGTTTTTCCCTTCGATCGAGCAGTTTTGAGCGCCCATTCTACTCGATCAGCCACTATTCGACTGCTATCGAGTGCTTTTGACTTGGATTAGCTTCCTGAGACGGTTTTCCGGGCCTTAGCAACCTCCCATGTTCATGGTCGGTTTGGGGAGGTCCCTTTATTCGCGCATCTTGTAAGTTTTCCGCATTTTACTCTCTTTCTCCTCTAGTTTGCGTTACCTTTCCATGTTTTGGTACAATTGGGGCATTGTACGGTTTGGTTTGGGGAGGTTATGCATCCATATCTGTGTCTGCATCTTGTTTTTATTGCATTCCTGTTATCATGTTTAATTTCAGCTTGCATTGTAGTTTATTTTCATTTAAAAATCAAAAATCCAAAAAAATTAGAAATTAGAAAAAAATTAAAAAATTCACGTTTACTTTTGCATATAGGTTGAGTCGGAACAGTAGATTTCCATGATGACAATGCACTATAACTTGTCAATTTACTTGAGCCTTGCACTTTATTGATAGTTTTTAGCTTTGTCACACGCATAATCTACGAGTTTCTATTCAAATATAGCTGACCGTTTAGACTTGACCTGATAAATTGGCAAACTACTTAAAAATTCTTAGTTTTTAGAACCCATAACTGGTGACACTCATGACCAGTTCATTAGGAATTTTGAGTAGTACTCCTTACATAGCATGTTCTTTTTTTTTTGCACATTTATGACATTCAATTTCTCGTCAAATGCACATATTCGGGTTTGTGGTTGGTCTCACATGCAGGGAGGTGCTTGCAAATTTCCCTTTCCTTATATTTTTTACCCAATTAGCTCCACATTAGCCAAAACTTGCCTTTTTGACCCATTAGCTACATTCCAAACTAAGCCTGCCTAGTCAAGCTAGTTAGTATGTCTTTTGTGGTATGAGTTTTCGTCTGCAGTTTGGCCGTTTCTTTTATGTATGGAGTTGTTGGAAAATAAAGGAAGGGAGTATGAAAAAAAAAAGTATTGAAAAAGAAAAAAATAAAGAGAAGGAAACGTGAAAGAAAGAGAAAGAAAAAAATGAAATGAAAAAAAAATGAAAAAAGAGGCTGGAACGTGAATAAAAAAAAAAGAAGTTTGAAAAAAAGAGTTGTTTTGTTTCAGTTGGTTTATTCAGACGGTATTAAAAGAGGGAACTTTGTGACTGTCTGACTCCTCCGTTTTATTTTATATTTTTGAGGAGATTGTGTTTGACTTTAGTGAGCTTTGTGCCAATTGAAGGGCACTTGTACTTAGTCTTTTAGTCAGTTGAGATTAGGATGGTTCCATTATGGTCCTATTAGGAACTAGCTTGACGCTTTTACCTCCACATTTCCATAACATGTTTTGCCTTTCTCACCTGAACCTCACTATTCCCAAATTATTTGTAAGCCCTCGGCTGTGACGGACATTATTGGTTGGAGTGTGTGAATTAGTGCTTGAATTGTCTTTCATTTTTGTTGCATGCATGCTATGTAGGTCGCAGTTAGGTGAGTGACTGTCTTTTCTTCCCTCTTTTACATATAATATTCACCCTTTGCTTCATGAGAGAAGAGTGACCACGAGAGAGTCCGATTTTGTTGGTCTTGCAAGGTCGATAGGTCGGCTATATTTCTGAACAGCTTATAATTCGTTTGCGTATTGACTGCTTAGCTATAACTGTTAGTTTTTGTTGCATTAAACTGGTTCAAGTAGACAAGTTATAGCTAGCTCTGAGTTATCTTTTCCGTTCCATTAGTTTGCATTTAGTTTACTCGAGGACGAGTAAAGGTTTGGTTTGGGGAGATTTGATACGTGCATTTTATATAGTCTTTCTAGGCCTTTTTATGCACGTATTTCTATGCTATTATCGTAGTTTATGCTACGAAATGCCCCGAATATGCTACTTTGGTTTGTTTTGTCTTATTTGCATGA
Source organism: Silene latifolia (assembly GCF_048544455.1). Classification (NCBI taxonomy): domain Eukaryota; kingdom Viridiplantae; phylum Streptophyta; class Magnoliopsida; order Caryophyllales; family Caryophyllaceae; genus Silene; species Silene latifolia. Next base: position 35,341,695 of record NC_133527.1, on the reverse strand, counting down.
ATGAACCAGAAAGTAGTGAAATCAAGCCTTTTACCGTCCATTTAGCATGCATTTGGAGGAAGAGTGAATTTGGAGCTTGCAAACTACTATTTTGAGATGCGCAAAGAAGAAAGATAGCTAGGCGAGCAAAGGAAGAACTTCAAATTGCTAGTGCCTAATTTGAAGAGCCATATCTCGGGTTATGAAACTGATATTCTGGTTATTCTAATTCGAGATGAAAGTTTGTCCTCTTAGCTTTCCAACGCCACTAGAATCGCCCTGTTTGCCCAAGTAACGAAGAAATGGCAGCCGTTTGAAGTTCAGTGCGCAAAGCAGGAAATCGTTGCTGGAAAGTACTCGATCGAGTTGATTGATGTTCGATCGAGCCCTTTTTCTACACGATCGAGTAGATTCAATTTATGGTTTACTCGATCGAGTAGATTTTCTACTCGATCGAGTGGTTTAAGCTTTAGTTACTCGATCGAGTGATTTTATTCCACTCGATCGAGTGGATTCGCTACTGGCTTGGACTATTTAGTTAATTTCCGTCAATTAGGTTTAATAATTCCTATTTTCTTATAAATAGGAAGTCAGTATGTCATTAAAAAACGATCTCTCTCACTCCTCGGTCTTTGGACCTTAGACGTGGCTTCTCCACTCAAATTTTACCATACACTGTTACTCTGCTACTTTATTTCATCTCTAATTTCTGGATCCTCTTCTACTTTAACTTCTTTCCCCTCCTTTTCCTCTTTAATTTATGTTTATGTTATTGTTCTTTCTCTCTTCCTTGCTCCTTATTTAATTATGTCTAGCTAATTCCTCTGCTAGGACTAGGTGATTCAATAGACTAATGTTAGTTGCTAATTAGGTTATTAGATCTGTCGTTGTAGTTGTAGTCTATGTTGTTAATCGCTGCTATAATTGTATCCTGCTAGTAGAGTCGACACAATTAGCCTTTTAATTTTGGTAAACCTTGACCTGGACCGAAAGGTTGGAAGGGGTGAGACCTGCAATGAACAATAGGATGCTTTAGTGAGGGCGAAAGTTAAGCTAATAGCATTTTAGGGCGAATTGAGACCGAAAGGAGATATTCGTTGCCCCTTAGACCGACACATCGACTGATTTGTGACCTTAACTGCGATTGACTGACGTTTATTGATGACCCGAAATATTAGTTCCCTTCTCTTTATTGTTAATTTCTTCTGCCTTTATTTCTCTTTCCCTTAGTCTCATTAGTTTAGTCAAAACACTTTAAACCCCCATTTCTGTGACATTCTCATAGACTAAAATTAGACAGATAAATCTCATTTTTGCCTCCCTGTGGAGATCGACCCTACTTGCCGCTAACTTCTGTTAGTAGTAACTGAGGTATTTATTTTTGGTAATGAAACGACGGTATCAGAGGTCACTCGATCGAGTAACAGTTCTACTCGATCGAGTAGATTATCTAGAGAAATGCTCGATCGAGTGGTTTCAGACTACTCGATCCAGTGGTTTTGGCTTTCGTGGGCTTTAATTATCCCGTGAACTTGTTTTAGTTATAGAACTTAGTAGCTTTTCTATTTAAACGCACGTTAACTAGGTCATTAGCATCTTGGATCCATTTTTATTCTATCTAAGTTTTATCTATCTTTCATTTTATTCACAGAAAACACTGCGTTACTTTTTCTTCTCTACTTTAACTTTTGCTTTCGGATTTTCTCGCTCGGATTTGTTTGTTCTTTACGCCGGATTCTTGCGATTGTAATCTCTTTACCCTTTTAATATTAATCTCTCTTTTATTTACTTTAATTGCTTGTTTTGCTTCCTTTTAATTTCTACCCTAATTACTTTTTATGCAATTTAATTATTGTTTTATCATGTTGAATATTAGTTTGTTCATCGTTATTAGTTCTGACAATATTAATAGCATGAGTAGCTAATCTGTTTCATGTTAGGATTAGGAAATCTACGGTAGAAATCTGGTTAAATTTGTTTCTGGATCGGAAGATTGGACTAAATAGGACTGCTATGAACAGTAGACTACCCTGACGAGGACGGAAGTTAAGCTAGTGGTAATTTAGGATAGAAAGTGGACCGGAAGGACCTTTCCATATCCGTCTCGTAGTAATTTATCTAAGTTGTTTACAGTTGATTCACTGGACTACCGTAGTGAACCGAAATCCTGATATGTCCCTTCTCTATTTGATAGTTTAATTCTATTTTTCTGCCTTAATCGCTCTTTCCTTATTTCTCTTCCTTTAAACCTTTTTAGTTTAGAAACTAAATACAACCCCCCCCCCCCCCCCCCAATTTGTGACCAAATAGACGGACTCTTACAGATATCTTGCCTCCCTGAGGAGATCGACCTGACTTCCCTAGCTATATAGTTAGTTTAGTTAGTTATTTTTGATAGGTACACGATAGCTCTGTCAGCAGACTATCTACCTCCTGGTTGACCACCTTATTCCTTTCAGCTGCGAACTTTCTCCGTCTCTGCTAGATGGGCTTGCATTTTGGGTCCACGCTGAGTTTGTGTGTTGCGATGGACGGATCTATTCCTATCATGTCGTCATGGGACCATACGAAACAATCCATGCTGGCCTGTAAGAATTAAATTAGGCGTTGCCTGAGGTCTCCCGTGCACCCTGCCTCTATTAACACGGTTCTTTCTGGGTGCAGCTTGTCCAGGTTGGTCTGGTCTAACTCCTCGGCTGGAGGCTCAATGTATTCGTCCTGGACGTGCTGGTTTTGTAATTGATATGCTGGGGGGGCTGGCAGTGCATTTTAGCGCTTTCTAGTAGCAGCCTCGTGCTTCCTCCTGGTCTTCACGTATTGTCTCTACTCCCGATGGTGTAAGGAACTTTATGCATTGATGGTACGTTGAGGGGACTGCTTTCACCAGGTGCAGCCATGGCCTTCCAAGAATGACGTTCTAGGTAGAGGGTCCATCTATGACAAAGTACCTTACCTGTTTATTGAATCCCCCCCCCCCATGTAGGTTGGGATCACTATCTCTCCCAATGAGTTGGCTGTCTCTCCACTGAACCCTACCAGCGGGATAATCTTCTTCTGCAAATCCTTCTCGCTGAACCCCATGTTTCCTATGGTTTTCAGCATGATCAAGTTGATCGAGCTACCAGTATTCACCAGGAGTGTTCTGACTGTGCAGTTGGCCATTGACAGAGTTATGATGAGTGCGTCATGATGCTCTTGATCGTCACGTACATCTCCTTCGTCCAAAGCAACCACAGGTAGATCGCTATTGCAAATTCTGCATGAGGTTTCTGGTTTATCTCCCTTAGTCTCAGTGGCACGCCTTTTGGCTGCTGAATATGTTAATTCGCTTAAGTCTGAGCCGCCTGTTATCACGTTTATTATCTTAGTGCATGTAGATGGAGTTGTAGGCTTTGCGGAGCCTACCTTATATTGCTGCTTGCCCCTACGTGGTAATAGGTGGCTCAGTTCTCCCTGCTCATACAGGCGCTAATCTCCCTACGTAGTGTGTCGCAATCTTTCGTGTTATGCCCGATGTCACCGTGGAATTCACACTTTTTCTTGCTGTCTTTTCACCATGCTTGTCCTTCTACTGGTGGTCTGGGCCACCTCACTCTGTCTCCCATCTCTCTGAGTGCTTTCAGGATTCCTCTGACGCTAGTTATGAATCCATATTCTGCCAGTGTGGGGAGTTACTGATTTTCTTCTCTGTTAGCGACCTTGTTGACTCCCCTTGCATATGGCCTGTATCTTTCATCCTTCCTTCTGGTGGGTTGCTTTCTACCTAATTTCTCCATGGCTGAAGTGATGGATACCCTTGCTATACTTGGCATGCTAGCTCTGGCTAGGATGTTTTCTTCCAATCTGATCGCAGCTGATGCTTTCTCCTGCGCCGCCTTAAAGCTATGACAAGGGTGCATAGTTAACTACTTATACAGGTCAGACTCATGGTGTAGGCCTCTTCTGAAGGCTTCCACTGTTGTTGACACGTCACACTCATGTACTGCCACCTTCTCATTGTTGAATCTAGTGTTGTACTCTCCAATGGTCTCGCCAGCTCCCTAAACAATTCTGTACAAGTCTCCTGCGTGCTTCTACGGCTTCCGGTTACTTGCAAATTACTGAGTGAATGCGTTTACCAGGTCGGCAAACGTGGATATTGGCCTGTTAGGCAAGATTACGAACCATCAGAGTGCTGGCCCCGACAGTGTGGATTCAAACCCCTTACACATACAGGCTTCTTTTACTTGTCCTATAGCCGTCACTGTCATCATTTTCTGCTTGTACTGGCTCATGTGGTCAAAGGGATCTGTGGTGCCATAAAAGAGAGGCATGTTTAGATTTGTGAATCCCTTTGGCATGGCAACAATGGATATGGCATCCACAAATGGCGAGTTAGCATAGCTGTCGGGTGCCGCCTTCTCAAGTGGAGGTGGCAATCCTGGGACCCTACTCAGCATCTCCCTTAGCTCCAGGTACTGCTGGTTGGTCAGGCTTCCTGAGTCCGAGATTCGTCTGTCTGCTGCCTGCTGATTTTGTATGCTGCTTCCAGGCCCGAACTCTTGAAGGTTCTGATGCGGTGTGGTAGCTAATGGTGTTGAGATCACGATCATTCCTTGGTGCTAGCTTACCTGCGGGCCACCAGCGGATCCTGCATCAGGTGTCTAGTTAGTTACCACGAAATTACCAAATGGGAGTGATGTGACCATTATTTGAGCATATTTTGTCCCCGAATTAGCCTCGTTCCTATGATTTTTAGTGCATAATTGGGTCATTTACTATCTTTAGTCCTTTGTTTTGCATATTCTTTGAGGTTTTGTTTCCTTGGTAGGAGAGGAGTGCAAACCTTGCATTTTCATGGCAAAATAGAGCTAAAATTGATCGAATATAATGACCAAGCATCAAAGAGAAGACAAGACTAGAAGGCCTTTGTACATATCATAGTAGATGGGCAATGATGAAGAAATCCTTGCATCCCCGACTAAATCCCGAAGGATTATTGGAAGAAGAAAAGAAGAAAAGAAAGCTGTGACACAATCCGCCCGTCCAACTAGCCAAGACGCCCGTCCAAGACGTGAGGAATCCGAGCGTCTTTGCCATCCAGACGCCCGTCCAACCATGCCACAATCCACTCGTCCAGCTAACAATCCGCCCGTCCAGAGACACAGAAATCCGCCCGTCCCGACACCTTGGACGCCCGGATTCTCTTACAGGCCCACACAACCTTTTCTTCCCTCCATGAAAGATGCGCATATTTATGAAAGACCAGCAAAAAGGAGACCCGCATCTCTCTAGAGAGGAGCGATTCCTCAAGGACTTAATCGTCATTTAAGCCCTTAGTAAACCCTAATTTGTGTACCTAATCCCCACTATAAATACCCCATTAGTCTAATTAGATAATCATGTTCTTCTTATCAATCTTTATAGTAGTTTATATCATTCTAATCTCTCTTTAATCTTATAATCAACTTCTAATCAAATATTAATACAAATTTCATTTCCTGAATTTCTCTTTTGTTCATCTTTTATTTTGGGTAATTGAAGATTATTTGGGTTATTATTGGGAGATTGACAACCTTCAAATCTATCATCAAGTACTTCTATTATTCTTTGCGTTATTATTGGAATCATTATTATGTATAATTCTCTTAATCCCTTTTTAATTATCGTTAATCATCTTCATTTATTCATCATGTTTTGCTTTGTTGATATGATTGACAACCTTGTTAACATGCTAAACTTGATAATAAGTGAGTAGTTTCCATAAATAGGGTTAATGGGTAATTAGGGGAAACCAACATGGGGGATGATTCATGCTTAATTTAATATGTTTTCATAATTTATTTGCTTGCTTGTTGTGATCTCAACTTATGCACATGTTATGTTTGATGAAATGCGAGCCTATGAATCCTTGCATTTTTTACCCATCACTTACCTTTTCAATGAGACTTGTAAGACATAAACCAACTCGAGTCTCATTAGACCATGCATATAGTTGAGTAGGGAGGATTAAGTCGACTTGTAGGTGTTGTACAATCTAATCGATTCGGCTCGGGGACCCAAACCTTCCTAGGATTGTAAGATATAAACCAACTCGATCCATCACAACAATAATTACTTGCTTATAAATTGAGAATATGTTTGTATGATCAATTCCCATGAATCCTCTTTGACACCCTAGTGCTTTTAATCAATTGTTTACATTTCGTTTTAATCATCTTGCTTGTTTACTTTTATTGCTATTTAGTTTAGTGATCTTCTTACATCAACCCAAATTGTGACACCCCTAGACACCGATACTTGCAATCGAAAATCCTATATCAATACCCGTCCCTTGGGATCCGACCTTTACTTGCATATTTACTAATAGTAGATTTGTTTGTGAAGTTATAAATATTGTTTTGGTCTAGGTGCTCTTAACGACAAGTAACCGAAAACTAAACCTCCAAGTGAGTACGACCAAAAATGGCGTCGTTGCTAGTGTTAACTTGATTTGATTTTCTTAGATTGTTATTAGTTGTGTCTTTCTTTGCCTTAGGGAAGTAGAACTCCTCAAGGTTTGTTCTAATTGTTTTTAAGTCGTTCGATATTTTGCAAGATGGATATTATAGATTGTTTTGTTGAGGACCACTTAAGTATACCTTTCTTCAAAGATCCCATGCAAGCATTGGAAGCCTTGGAAGCAAGTGAGGCCAAAAATATGCATTGGGAGTTGGAGGTAGACCTTTTTGAGGCCGCTCTAGCTAACAAAGAACTTACTCATGAGCAATCCCAATTAGTACATAACATCCTTGTGGAAGCATATCAACCTATGGAACATGAGCAATCAATCCTAGAAGACATCTTACAAGCGGAAGAGCAAGAAGAATTTGTCATGAAATTTGATTATGACGAGATCGATGAGCTTGAAGAACAAGTTGAATATGCCATGAGAATGGAGTGTCTAATGGAAATGGAGCAAGTTCTCAATGAACTTTCAAAGGAGAAAAGTGAGGTACAAATTCCAACGTTAAAACCCCTTCTCCCAAATTTGAAATATGCTTATCTTGATGAATCTAAGAGCAAACCCATGATTGTTAATGACAAACTTGATGAAAACCAATTGGGACAATTGCTTGATGTGTTGAAGCAACATGAACAAGCTATAGGTTATAGTCTAGATGACCTTAAGAGGATAAGTCCCAACTTTTGTATGCATAGAGTTCATCTAGCGGAGGACCATAGACCTACCATTCAATCTCAAAGGAGATTAAACCCCCACATGCAAGAAGTTGTCAAAGGAGAGGTTATGAAATTACTTGATGCGGGAATCATATATCCCATATCGGACTCTTTGTGGGTTAGCCCCGTTCTAGTGGTACCTAAGAAAGGAGGTACCATGGTGGTGACGAATGAAAAGAATGAGCTAATACCCACATGGAAGATCACCGGTTGGCGTATGTGCATTGACTATCGAAAATTGAATTCCGCAACAAGAAAGGATCATTTCCCCTACTATTCATTGACCAAATGCTTGAGAGGTTAGCCTCTAACAGGTTCTTTTGCTACCTTGACGGGTATTAGGGATTCTTTCAAATCCCTATACACCCGGATGACCAACACAAGATGACCTTCACATGCCCTTATGGTACTTTAGCATATAGGAGGATGCCTTTTGGCTTGTGTAATGCCCCCGCCACTTTTCAAAGATGCATGATGAGTGTCTTCTCCGATTACCTAGAGACCATAATGGAAGTTTTTATTGATGATTTTAGCGTTTATGGAAAAGACTTTGACTCATGTTTGCATAATCTCTCTCTTGTATTGCAAAAGTGTGAAGATGTAATTCTTGTTTTAAATTGGGAAAAGTGTCACTTCATGGTCAATGAAGGAATTGTCTTGGGTCATTTAATCTCGGAAAAGGGCATTGAAATCGATAAAGCTAAGGTTGAGGTGATAGAGAAACTCCCACCTCCTGTGAATGTTAGAGGGGTGAGAAGTTTTCTCGGTCACGCGGGTTTTTATCGCTGTTTCATAAAAGATTTCTCAAAAATAGCGAAACCCCTCACTCAACTCTTACTTAAAGATGCCCAATTCCATTTCACTGATGAGTGTGTTGAAGCCTTTAATAGAATCAAGGAAGCACTAATCTCGGCACCAATCATTCAACCTCCAAATTGGGAATTACCATTCGAAATTATATGTGATGCTAGTAACTACGCCGTTGGAGTGGTTCTTGGCCAACGGGTAGGGAGAGCACTACATGTCGTCTACTATATAAGTAAGACTCTTGATCCCTCCCAAGTTAACTATGATACCACCGAGAAAGAGCTTCATGCCATTGTCTATGCTTTGGATAAATTCCGTTCCTACTTACTTGGATCCAAGGTGATTGTGTTTTCGGATCACCGTGGTCTCCGACATCTCTTAATAAAGGAAGAGGCAAAACCAAGGTTGTTGAGATGGATTTTGCTTCTTCAAGAATTCGACTTGGAAATAAGAGACAAGAAAGGAGCCGAAAATGTAGTGGCGGATCACTTGTCAAGGATCCGGTTTTACGATGAACATGGAGAAACACCGATTAATGACACATTTCCCGTCGATATCTTGATGGCCATTCAAACACAACTTGAAAGGCACATCACCCCATGATTTGCCGATTATGCCAACTATATTGTTGGAAGAGAACTCCCTCCAAATTTAAACAACAACCAAAGAAAGAGGTTCTTATTCGAAGTAAAGAGGTACTTTTGGGATGACCCAAATCTTTACAAGGAGTGTAGTCATGGGCTTTACCGAAGGTGCATCCCTCAATGGGAAGTTCAAGGAATCTTGGAAGGATGCCACTCGTCACCTTACGGTATGGACACCATGGAGCAAGGAGAACCATTGCAAAAATTCTTCAATCGGGCTTCTATTGGCCTACGATGTTCCAACATACAAGGGAGTTCATCCTTCATTGTGATGCTTGTCAAAGGACGGGGAATATTTCTTGGAGGAATGAAATGCCTCAAAGGGGCATACTAGAGGTGGAGATCTTCGACGTTTGGGGGATCGACTACCAAGGGCCCTTTGTGACATCCAATGGGAAGAAATATATCCTTGTGGCCGTAGACTACCTCTCAAAGTGGGTGGAGGCAATTGCCACCCCAAACGATGATGCAAAGACGGTCACCAAGCTGTTTAAGAAAATAATCTTCCCAAGGTTCGGAGTTCCTAGAGCAATCATAAGTGATGGAGGAACGCATTTTGATGAAAAGAAGCTCGCATCCCTTTTGACCAAATATGGTGTTCAACATAGAACCGGCTTAGGATACTATCCTCAAACGAGCGGTCAAGTTGAAGTTTCAAATAGAGAGATCAAGCAAATTCTTGAGAAAGTTGTAAACAAGACCCGAAAGGATTGGAGTACAAAGATTGATGACGCTCTTTGGGCTTATAGGACGGCATATAAAACTCCCATAGGAGCCTCTCCTTACAAGCTTGTCTATGGAAAAGCATGCCACTTGCCAATCGAATTAGAGTACAAAGCTTTTTGGGCCATCAGAGCTCTTAACCTTGATCTCAAATTAAGTGGTCAAAGGAGGATGATGCAAATTCTAGAGTTGGAAGAGTTCCGACTACAATCTTATGAGAATGCCAAGAATTACAAGGAAAGGACAAAGTTGCTCCATGATAAGAGGATAAAGCAAAAAGCCTTGCACAAAGGAGATAAAGTCCTTCTATTCAATTCCCGAAATCGACTCTTTCCCGGGAAGTTAAACTATAGATAGATGGGTCCCTATGTGATCACGGAGCTTGGAAAGTATGGAGACTTTGAAATCAAAGCGGAAGATGGAAGCAAATTCAAGGTCAATGGCTAAAGATTGAAGCCATATTATGAAGGAGCATTTATTGGAGAGGTCGAGGTCACCTACCTAGGGCCTCCTCATCCTTGAAGAAATCATCAAAGGGAGAGTTTGGTGGAGTCCTCCCTAAACCACCACTTGTAAATATACTAACCCTTCTAATTTGTATTTTTAACTTTATTGAATTCCTTTTATTATAAGCATAATTCTTTCCATGAGAGTAAGTGAGGGAGGGTCACTAATTATTTGATGAAGGAAGGAACTATGTTTTCAAGTGTGGGGAAGCTTTTTGTCGGAATAAAGGAAAAACGAGGAGAATCCGCTCGACCACAGAGGCAGACGACCGTCCAAAGAGGAATCCGAGCGGCCGTCAAAGAATCCGCTCGTCCAAAGGAGCTGACATGCAGATATTTTATCCTGATCCAGAATCCGAGCTTCCCTCAGACAAGACGCTGTCTAACTTCAGCAAAGACGCTCGTCCTAACCAAGATCTGTTGGAATATGTGTCCTCCGACAATAATGCGATCACAACTGTCGATCATGATGATCACATGTTTAAGTCTCATGTTAAGAATACATGTGGGAAGTAACATTTTACAATCAACTGGTCCACACATATCGGTAATGATTGGCCGACTAGAGTTTGACATTACTGTCGTGCGACGGTGGTGATCAGTTGATCCCCTTAGGTCATACCTAAAGGGTAACACTCTTAATTGATTATTTAATTGATCGTATAACGATACGGGTTAATTAAATTACTTAAAATTGACGGACGATTTTGGAAGTAATTTTTACGTATCTCATTGTAATTTGATTAAATTAGATACGGTCTAAGTAATCGAATTGTTTTATTACTTGGATAAAATTGTTGTTTACGGAAACAATTGAAACGGAATGAATATATTATTATAAATACAGAATGTTATAATTTATGACTCGGGAACCCATTACGGTACAAGTAATTATGAATTACTAGGTTAACTTTATAAGTGACATATTTTATTAATATGCGGACTTTTAATTATTAAAAATACATTTTATACACATAATGTCATGGAACATGTTACATGTGACAAATTAACAAAATAATGTGTAAAATGGACTTTCCATTTTACACAATATGTACCGAAATAATGGGGTGGGTTGAGGTTTGAATTATGTTTTATAATATATAGAAGAAGCATAATCATTAACCTAATGGATAGCCATGCACACCTAGTTGCTTTTGTGAAGAGCATCTTGGTTATGCATTGGCCCCTTTTTCCCACCCCCTACCCGGTTTTCCTAGAGCAAAAGGCCAAGGGTTTTTCTCTAATTTTTCCCTAATATACGCTACAATAGTATAGTGTATTCATTCATTCTTTTCAACATCAAAAACTTATAGAAATTTTAGAGAGAAAATTACTCTTTCTTTCCTCTTCTCTTGACCGAAAAAAACAAGAGACCAAATACAATATTTTGGGTCAATTTTAATAAAATTAATATTGTTCTAGTATTAACAATATTAGTTTTTAAGAGGATATCTTGGGTATATATCGTTGGGAGGGATTCTATCCTTGAGTCCTTGTTCTTCCATTTGTAAGGAAAGCTCAAGAACAAGTGAGAAGGAGAACTCACTTGTGCCCTAAATCCGAAATACCCATAGTAAGAATGACGATTTCTTCTCTATATTTATTTATGTTTGCATGCATAAGATCACAATTTATTTTATGACTAAATAAATTATCACATATATGAATATGTGAGTATAATGAGATAATTTCTCTAACAAGCGGTATCAAGAGCCTTAGGTTGTTTGTATGCAAATCGGTTATTGTTTTTCCGAGTTATACGATGAACAAACAAAACTTATAAATTTGTGTTTATTATGAAATATCAGGAAATTTATTATTCATGTTAAAGTTTCTAGTCCTAAAATGATTTTAGGATATTTTGGTTTTTTTATGGATTTTTATTGTTCATTTTATATAATAATGGCATTAAAATGTGATTTTTATGATAAAAATGTCATTTTTGGACTAAAAATAGCTAAACTTTGATTTTTTCAGTGGTTTTTGGATATGTTTTCACATATATTGTCTACTGATGGCCTGTAAATGGTCATAATAAAATGAGTTGTTATGCTTGAAATATGGATTTTCAAGTTAAAATCGTATTTAAATGTAAAAATAGGTTAATATGAGTTATATTTCGAATCTGGTCATAAAAATTTAGTATGTTTTCACATGTAATTTTACAAGATGTGTGTAAAATATTTGGCTATAATGAAGTCTTTATGCATGATTTATGAATTTTTGATGAAACATCACATAAATAGTGACTTTAATTAGTGAAAATTGATAAAACATACTTCATGACTAAGTAAAAACGTCACATGTTGCATTTTATCATATACTTCATATATAAAAGTGAAAATTTAATGAAAATATTTTTTCTCATATTTTTTATGGTAATAATTGATAAATTGGATAAACCGCAACATTGTTTTTCTTGATAAATTTTCGAAATTTTTAACCTAAGTTTTTGAACATTATGAGTGTCATGGCATTTTTCCAGAATGTTCATGAGTTTAAATTTTGAATTTTGAATTTATTTGAAATTTTATGATTTAATTTGAAGTTTATGACACATTTTTGTATTTTAAGCCCAATTATGAACAATATTAAGAAATATAAGTTAATTATTGTCAATATGTTAGTGCAGACTAATTTTGAGTCCTAAGTTTGTTAGGGTAATTAACTTATACATAAATATGAATTTATGTAATTATTGTGATTTTTAAAAGGTAAAATCACGCAAATCCGTAAAACCGATTAATATACGATATTGGCTCCTTAAAGGCGATTTAGCATAAAATTGGGCATGTTCATACATATTATAATGCTGCATTTTATTTATGATTGTTATATTTCAATTTTATGTAATTTTTGAATTATGTAATTTTACTTAGTATGGCCTTAGTTTTTAATTGATATTACCCGAAATGTATGGGAATATCGATTCGGTTGTAATTTATTGTGATCTCATATCACCGTTTTGTAATTTAGTAGATTTAAATTTTAATTACAAATGTATAATAGGAAATTATGCAATTTATTATGTAATTTATTTATTCTGGAGTTCCTTGAAGACGGTGCCACTCGAGAAGGCGATCTATTAAAGAAAGTGTTGCCTTGAAATGCGTGCCAAGACCGAAGTTCAAGGGACCAAAGGAGTTTGTTTCCGAATTTTTAATAGTTTATTAGATTTAGCTTTTTTTTTAGGAAGGCCATACTAGGATTTTATTTTTGTTTTGCATTTTATTTATATGTTGCATGCATCGCTAAATCGCCATAACTAAAACATGCATTATTATTTTAATTGAGTTTATCGACCGTGTCAATTACAATTATCGTAGTTCACCGCTTTAGTTCACTTAAAACGTGATAGATAATAAATTGACATGACCTCTCGCTAAAATAAACAATTGAGACTTAGCCTTACGAAAACGTAGAAACCATGAAAACCTATTTCGTGAGGGAGTGCACTCGGCCACACCGGGGTACAAACCTTGTTACGTAGGGGAAGTGGGTGATAAATGTCTATCCACCGAATTTATGTTAACAAAGGGTATTTCGGCACACCGTGCCCTAAGTTAATATAAATTTGGATCATGGACACATTTATTCGAAATTTGGGTTGAACTCAACGAAAGTATTCACGACGATATCCGGATGTGTTTCGGGCTAGAGATAAATATTAATGTAATTTTATCGACCAAGAGTTCTAAAAGTAGAATCGATTAAAAAGTTAATCCACCAAGTTATGTTAATAAAGGGTATTTCGGCACACCGTGCCCTAAGTTGATATGAATTTGGGTCTTGGAATCATTTATCAAGTTGGGTAGAGGTCACTAGATAAATGCAATAAAACTTGTTTAAATTAAATTTACAAGTATTATTATTATTATTGTTAAAAAACGACAAATGTTTTATTCCTTCTATTTTGTTTTGTAGACCACTTTTAATTTCTCATAACAAATGGTCGTACCAAACACCAACGCCACACCTCTCACTAATGCTTAATGGCTCCGATCCTTCATGGATCGTTGTAAACTTGAAAAGAATGGGTCAAATTTCTCCGATTGGGATGCCCAACTCAACTTAGCCGCCCAAGGTGACGACAAGCTTCGTTACCTCACAGAGGCCTCTCCACCCGAACCTAATGCTAGGTCGAGTGCCGCCACTAGGGAAGCATATGAGGCTTACCACAAAGAGTCCGCCGTAATGAAAAATGTGTTGATTTTTGCGATGGAGGCGGATCTCCAGAGGAGAGCCTTTAAAATGGGCACCTCAAATGAAATCTATTCCAAACTTGTGACAATATTTTCACAAACACTGAGGATCCTCCAATATGAGGCGGCCTCGGCATTCTTTTATCTCGATTTCAAGGAGGGCCAAAAGGTTAGCCCTCACGTGCTCAAATTGATGGAGCTAGTCGAGACTTTGAATATTCAAAAGGTTGAAATCCCCAAAGAGCTCATTGTAGATAGGATTCTACACTCCTTATCCAAAGTCAAAGCGTATGTTCAATTCCGGGTGAATTTTAACATGCAAGACAAGGACGTATCTCTTGAAGAGTTGCACAAGTTACTTGTGCAAGCCGAAAGAGACATGGGGTTAAATATTAACCCACCTAAGGATGTGCTTAACATAGGCACCAAGAGCAAGGGGAAGTTCAAAAAGAATAGGAAAGAGGGTAAGAGGCAAGCTCCCATGTCCACCAAGGCTAAGACTTTTGAAGCTAGCACTTCCAAGACCAAGAAGGGTCCTCTTGATAAATGCCATTATTGTAATTGTGTTGGACATTGGAAAAGGAATTGTTCCAAATATCTTGGTGACATTAAAGTTGGAAAGATCACTCCAGTAGGTAAATAACTATCTTTTCTTTTATGTTTCTAATTCAACTATGGTATTTTGATACAAAGTTGTGATAATGTATCCCCTTTTTATTGTAAATAGGGCCTCCTCCAAGCAAAGACAAGGGAAAGGAAAATCAAGCTTGAGAAATCATCAAGGAGCTAGGAGTAGCTTCCAATGAAGCTTGGCTTTTTATTATTGTCTTATTTTAAGTTGTGTTTCGGATTTTTAGAACTATTTTGATTTCCGTGTTCGACATGGAAATGGTTGATCCTTTCTAAACAATTGTTGTATTTTGGATAATGGTGGCTTGGTTTGCAACCCAAGTCACCCCTTTTATCGTATTTCCTTGTTCTAAAAATTCGTGTTTATATGCTTGCACATAGAAACATATGATCATCTACTTAAAGTGATCCAATAGACAACTATAATGATGGAATTCATTATATGTCCACAAGCTTAAGGCTTGTGTATGATCAATTATAAAGTGATGTTGAGTTGATGAACTATCCTAAAGGAATGTCAAATACCAAGTACACTCATCAAATCTAAACTATTAGTCAATCTATGAGATAGCCCTCCTTATACTTCAAAATCATTATTTGTATCTCATAAGCTATCCTTGAAATATCTAGTGTATTTATTCTAAAGATAGAGTGGGGGAAAAATAAAGACACAAAGAATGCAAAGAATGATTTGTATGCTTGAGTGAATGAATGAATTGTACACCTAAATAAAGAGTATACACGAATAGATGAGATCTATGGTCTCGAATAGATGAGATCTACATGACAAAAGAGACCAAGCGAAGTAATCAAAAGAATATGTTCTCAAGATTACTACACGAGGAGACCAAAAGAAAGTTTTGGAAGAAAATGACTAAAGAAAAGTCTTAACAAGAGATTTGGCTTGTTTATGAACATATGACCAAGAGTTTCAATATTGATATTTACTTAAGAGCCTAAATGAAACAAGTTGCATCCTTGAAAATAAATGAGATTTATGACTAAAAGTTGCAAAGAAAGATATGTCGATATCTACAAAAGCTAAGTTAATTGTTAACCACGCTAGTGTCATTACTTAACCTCATTATGAAAATGAAATGGTTAAACCTCCGTCCAGAAAAGGGTATTTTGAGAAGGACGTGCATTAATAATTCACATTTAAATAATGAGATTGCTTCGCATCATTATAAAATGAATGAGTTAGAGATTAAAAATCTCTTTCCATAACCTTAAGATTGAAACCTTTTCTAAATAGGTATTTTGAAAAGATATGTTGGGAACATTTGGTTTTATCTTAATAAATTGGCAAAGCAAAATGTATTTCAATTCTTGAAATGTTTCGATTGAGTAGTTAATTGCGAAACATGTGGAATTAAGTGGGAGTTTGAAATTATCATGTGAAGACATGAAATTTAGTGGGAGCAATCATCTTGTAAAAATTTATAACTCATCACTCATTGAGAATGACGAGCTAGTACTATCTTTCACAAAGAAGTATTTGAGTTTTCAATTCTGGATGAAAATGGACTATGATGAATCCAATCACATCATGGGATGTTGGATAGGTATTGAGATATACACATCAAATCAACGAGAAACGTAGGTTATTCATGTCAATGAAAATGGAATTACCATAAGCAGTCATGGTCATTCATTGAACCTAAGAATGGTTGATCACATGATTAAAGACTACTAATGTTTCTTCCATTAGAATAATCATGCACATGTCCAATAATGAATCATATGCTTAAGAGCATGATGGGTCATTGGCAAGCCGTAGAAGAATCGTCATGAATTATCTAGGAGAGCTAATGAGCTATTCTAGTGTTTGACAGAACACTCTGTTATGTGACAAGAAGTTGCACATATTGATGTTCAAAAACGTGTAAGGATTTATGAAAATCCTAAGCTATTCAAGCTAAAAGGAGAAATAAGAAGTTTGAAAGATACTTAGTTGTTAGGCCTGGAAATCCGCAGACCTTCCTGGTCAGTAGCTCACCTGAACCTGACTACCAGGCTGTCAGGGTGTCAGACTATCAGGGCACATGAAGATATGCGCCAGGCCATGGAGAGGAGAACGGTCAAAATATCAGGACGATATTAGACCATATACGCGTATAATAAAGTAATTATATACGCAGCATTAAGTATGAAGATTACTCAGTAAATGCAGTAATTAAGGGAGGAATAATTAGCAATTATTATTATGGAGAATATTCTGCCTTTAATGACTAGACCAAGAAGTCGTTCAAGATGGAAGACTATATAAGCAACACTTTGAAGATACTAGAGGGGATCTCATTCATACGCAAGAAGAAGAATACATAATACTTAGAGAAATACAGAAATTGTCATAATCATATAATTATTCACCCAAATAATATAGTGAAATCCTCTCCTGGCTTGGTGCCCGTGGTTTTTTCCCATTCAAGGGTTTTCCACGTATAAAATTTCTTTTCTTTTTATTGTTATTATTTCATTTACGTCTTGTTATTGTACCCTGACGACCTGACCAACAGACTACCTAGAGCTAGTTAACCCCACACAGTTTCACCCTGACCTGATTTCGCCTTGCGCAAAATCCACACAAAACAATTGGCGCCCACCGTGGGGCATCTAGCTCTTTAAATCCTTTTTTCTTATCTTACAAAAACTCAAAAATCCTATAAAAAAGGTCCAACCCACCGTTGAGGAACAATTGAATGCAGCTCTCCAAAAAATCGCTGAGTTGGAAAGCCTGAAAGAAAAAGTGGCCCAAACTGAAGCAGAAATCCTGTAATTGAAAGAATCTAAGTCGGCCCTAAAGCAAAAATTGGAAAAAAACCCAAGGGGCAGGGTCTAGATTCCAACCTGGAACCCCATTTTCATCAATAATTAAGAACATCGATTTTTCCAGCTTTGGGAACCCAAGTATTCCTAAAGCCATTAACGTTGATGGTGATGATGAACCTAAAGATGATGATAAAGAGATACCTGATGGATCTGCAGCAGCCATCATGATGGCAGTAGTTCAGGAGATCAAGATAAGATAGCAGGATTACCTGCCAGCATGGAAGAAGCTGCCCCTGATAGCTATGCTGATTCGCCTTTCATAGACGAAATAGCAAAAGTAGACCTACCAAAAAAGTTCACGATTTCATCCATGAGGGTCTATGATGGAACCACGGATCCACAAACTCACGTGGCTCTCTACAAGCAGAAAATGCTGGCTGCATCTATTCCCAGCGAGTTCAGACAAGTTTGCATGTGCAAGGGATTTGGAACGACCCTGACTGGTCCTGCCCTGCAATGGTACATCAACCTGCCAACTGGCAGCATCCATTCCTTTGCCAACCTGATTAATAGTTTCAACCAGCAGTTTGCAAGTAGGAGGGAGTTGGAGAAATGATCCAGTGACCTTTACCGAGTTACACAGAAGCCTGATGAAACTCTCAGGACATTCCTTGCAAGATTCAACAAAGAGAAAGTGTCTATACCCAGGTGTGACATTGGAACAGCAGTGGAAGCATTTAGACAGGGGTTACTACCATACAATGACTTATACAGCGAAATCACTAAGTATCCCTGCCACACCTTCGAAGATGTTCAGGCCAGGACTCTTGCTTTTATCAGGATGGAAGAATATAAAAGCTACAAACTTGGATCACCCAGTAGACCAAGAGATCATGAAAGAAGCAGTAGGAAGAGCAGCAAAGGAAACAACTATAGACCTACTCCATATTCCAGGCCACATCAGTCAGAAGTTAACCTGGCCCATGAGTATCAAGGTAAGGTTAAGGTTTACCCACCTATCTCCGAACATAACTTCAGTGTTGATATTGCAGGATCGATCCAGAGACTTAAAAACATGGGAACAGCTGTCAGATGGCCCAGGAAGTCAGAAAATCCAAATCCCAGAAGAGACAATTCAAAATGGTGCGAATTTCACATGGATATTGGACACACCACGGATGATTGTTTCACCCTGAGGAAGAAGTAGCCTACCTATTAAAATCAGGGTACTTAAAAGACCTGATCAAGACAAAGGGCAGGAACGCAAACCAGGATAAGGAAAACCAGGAACACAAGCAGGATCATAGTCTCCCTCCACCACCACCAATCTATGAAGTAAAATTCATATCTGGCGGTTCGGAGATTTGCGGCCTGACAAGTTCAGCAGCAAAGAAGATAGCCAGGACACCAAGGACCGTGCCACCCTGCACGCCGGATCAAGTCCCGACAATCACTAACAATGATTGTGACCTGGTGGCCATCCATGATGTTCATCATGATGGCCTGGTAATTTCAGATTGGAACAGCCACAGTAAGAAGGATCCTGGTAGATGGAGGCAGCTCAGTGAACCTGATCATGCTTGACGTACTGAAAGCCATGAATATAAACAAGGATCAAATCATCAAGAAATCCAGCGTCCTAGTAGGATTCAGTGGTGAAACCATGAGCACCCTAGGAGAAATACACCTACCAACCTATGTGGAAGGAGTCTCATCTTATGAGAAATTTGGAGTCCTTGACTGCCTGTCATCCTACAACGCTATCGTGGGTAGACCCTGGATTCACAATGTCAAGGCCGTACCAGCAACCTATCACCAGTGCATCAAGATACCAACAGACTGGGGCATTGCCACAATCAAAGGGGGTCACAAGACAGCCCAAGAGTGCTACACAGCAGCCCTCCAAGGTAGGTAAGTCCCTGGCATAGCAATTACAATACCCTGTCAGGAGCACTTTTGTAGCACCTCCCAGAATGGAAACAGATCAGGTAATTCTAGACCCTGAGTACCCTGACAGGTATGTTCTGATAGGATCTGATGCACCAGATAGTGTAAGGCCTGAACTGGTAAAATTCCTTAAAAATAAATCATCTTAGTTTGCTTGGTCACATTTTGATATGACTGGAATTAGCGCTGATATAATTACTCATAAGCTCAATGTTGACCCATCTTTTAAGCCTGTACAGTAGAAAAGATGCAATTTTGCAGCTGAAAGAAATACTATTATTAACGAGGAAGTAGAAAAACACTTGGATATGGGGATGATAAGGGAAGTAGTGTACCCTGAATGGCTGGCTAACGTAGTTGTTGTGCAGAAAAAGAACGGGAAGTGGAGAGTCTGTGTAGACTACACGGACCTGAACAAAGCCTGTCCTCAAGATCCATTCCCCCTGCCTCATATTGATGCCATGGTAGACGCTACAGCAAGCCACGAAATGCTAACATTCATGGATGCTTCCAGTGGATTCAATCAGATAAAGATGCACTCTGCTGACCAGAGAGTAATCGCATTCATTACAAACCGAGGCATATACTGTTACACTGCCATGCCTTTCGGCCTGAAGAATGCAGGGGCAACATACCAGCGCCTGGTCAACATGATGTTTAAAGACCATATAGGTGACATTATGGAAGTATACATAGACGACATGGTGGTGAAATCCAAGAATGCAGAAGACCATGTGAAGCATCTAGAAATAGCATTTGAAATATTAGAAAAATATAACATGAAGCTGAACCCTGCAAAGTGCCACTTTGGAGTCTCTGCAGGAAAATTTATTGGATATATGGTCACAAAGAGAGGCATAGAAGCCAGCCCTGAACAAATAAAGGGTATCCTGGAACTACAGTCACCCAAGTCTGTCAAGGATATCCAAAAATTGACAGGCCGGGTAGCTACCCTGAACCGCTTCATATCAAGATCCTCTTAGAGATTCAAAACATTCTAAAACCTCCTCAGGAAAAATAAACACTTTCAGTGGACGGATGAGCATGAGGCAGCCTTTCAGGATCTAAAATCCTATTTATCATCTCCACCCTTACTTGAAAAATAAGTTTTAGCTTTAATTATGTCATGTACCCAGTTGAGACCCTGTTTTGAAAGTCACCCCAGTATAGTCAGGACCAATCTTCCCGTAAAATCTGTCCTGCGTAAACTTGAACTTTCAGGCAGGATGGCTAAATGGTCAGTACAGATTAGCACATACGACATCTCTTTTGAACCCAGGGCAGCGATCAAATCGCAGGCCCTAGCAGACTTTGTGGCTGATTTTAGCCCTAACCTGGAACTATACCTGATAAAAGAGGTCAACCTACTAGAAAATAAAACCGCAGACCAGGAATGGACCCTATTCATAGATGGGGCATCTAAAGCTAGGGGGACAAGGTTAGGACTAGTACTTAAATCACCACAGGGAGACATGATAGCTCAGTCTGTAAGCTATGAGTTCAAAGCTACCTACAATGAAGCAGAATATGAAGCCCTGATAGCAGGCTTAAAGGTATGTCTAGACCTCGGTGTTCAAAACCTAAAGGTAAAAACTGATTCACTCTTAATTGCTAATCAAATAAAGGGAATTTATATGCCTAAGGATGCAAAGATGATTTCGTATTTAGAATATGCAAAAAACCTTACTGTTAGGCCTGGAAATCTGCAGAGCACCCTGATCAATATTTTACCTAAACCCGACCGCCAGGCCGTCAGGGTGCCAGGCTCTTAGGGCACATGAAGATAGGCGCCAGGCCATGGAGAGGACAACGGTCAAAATATCAGGATGATATTTGATCATATCCGCGTATATTAATGCAAATAAATACGCAGCATTAAGTATAAAGATTATGCAGTAAATACGGTAATTAAGAGGGAGATATTCAGCAATTATTACCAGCAATTATGGAGAATATTCAGCCTTCAATGCTTGATCATACAGCCGTTCAAGATGGGAAAACTATATAAGGGACACTTTGAAGATATTGGAGACAGATTATTATTCATACGCAAGAAGAAGTATACTCATTACTTAGAAAAATACGAGCATTGTTATTATCATATAATTATTCTCCCAAATTACATAGTGAAATCCTCTCTTGGCTTGGTGCCCGTGGTTTTTTCCCATTCAAGGGTTTTCCACGTACAAAATTATTTGTCTTGTTACTGTTGTTATTTCATTTACAGCTCAATATCGTACCCTGATGACCTGACCAATAAACTAACTAGAGCTAGTTAACCCTACACAATATCACCCTGACCTGATTTCGCCCTGCGCAAAATCCACACAAAACAATTGGCGCCCACCGTGGGGCATCTAGCTCTCTAAATCCTTTTTTCTCATCCTATGAAAAACTCAAACATCTACAAAAATGGCAAAACCTACCGTTGAAGAACAATTGAATGTAGCTCTCCAAAAAATCACTGAATTGGAAAGTCTGAAAGAAAAAGTGGCCCAAACTGAAGCAGAAATCCTGCAACTGAAAGAATCTGAGTCGGTCCTGAAGCAAAAATTAGAAAAAATCGAAGAGGCAGGCTCTAAATTCCAACCAGGAACCCCGTTTTCGTCAATCATTAAGAACATTGATTTTTCCAGCTTTGGGAGCCCAAGTACTCCTAAAATAATTAACGTAGATGGTGATGACGAACCAAAGAATGACGATAAACCTGATGAATCTGCAGCAGCCATCATGATGGCAGTAGTTCAGGAGATCAAGAAACTCAACGAAAAATTCGATAAAATACCAGGAGTACCTGCGAGCATGGAAGAAGCTGCCCCTGACAGCTATGGTGATTCGTCTTTCATAGACGAAATAGCAAAAGTAGACTTACCAAAAAAATTCACAATTCCATCACGTGGCTCTTTACAAGCAGAAAATGTTGGCTGCATCCATCCCCAGCGAGTTCAGACAAGTTTGCATGTGCAAGGGATTTGGAACGACCCTGACAGGTCCTGCCCTGCAATGGTACATCAACCCGCCACTTTGGCAAGATATCCATTCCTTTGCCAACCTGATCAACAGTTTCAACCAGCAGTTTGCAAGTAGCAGGGAGTTGGAGAAACGATCTAGTGACCTTTACCGAGTTACACAGAAGCCTGATGAAACTCTCAGGACATTCCTTGCAAGATTCAACAAAGAGAAAGTATCTATACCCAGGTGTGACGTTGGAACAGCGGTGGAAGCATTCAGACAGGGGTTGCTACCATACAGTGACTTATACAGCGAACTCACTAAGTATCCCTGCCACACCTTCGAAGATGTTTAGGCCAAGACCCTTGCCTTCATCAGGCTGGAAGAAGATAAAAGCTACAAACTTGGATCACCCAGTAGACCAAGGGATCAAGAAAGAAGCAATAGGAAAAGCAACAAAGGGAACAACTATATACCTACTCCATATTCCAGGCCAGAACAGTCAGAAGTCAACCTGGCTCATGAATATCAAGGTAAGGTTAAGGCTTATCCACCTATCTCCGAACATAACTTCAATGTTGATATTGCAGGGTTAATCCAGAGGCTTGACAACATGGGAATAGCTGTTAGATGGCCGAAGAAATCAGAAAATCCAAATCCCAGGAGAGACAATTCAAAATGGTGCGAATTTCACATGGATATTGGACACACCACGGATGACCGTTTCACCCTGAGGAAGGAAGTAGCCTACCTACAAAAGTCAGGATACTTGAAAGACCTGATCAAGACGAAGGGCAGGAACGCGAACCAGGATAAAGAAAATCAGGAGCACAGGCAGGATCTTAATCTCCCTCCACCACCACCACTCTATGAAGTAAAATTCATATCTGGCGGTTCAGAGATTTGCGGCCTGACAAGTTCAGCAGCAAAGAAGATAGCCAGGACACCGAGAACCGCGTCACCCTACAAACCGA
Source organism: Silene latifolia (assembly GCF_048544455.1). Classification (NCBI taxonomy): domain Eukaryota; kingdom Viridiplantae; phylum Streptophyta; class Magnoliopsida; order Caryophyllales; family Caryophyllaceae; genus Silene; species Silene latifolia. The sequence continues at coordinate 35,318,359 of NC_133527.1, read as the reverse complement.
ATCCTGTCCCAACAATCACGTTTAATGATTGTGACCTGGTAGGCATCCCTGATGTTCATCATGATGGCCTGGTCATTTCTATACAGATTGGAACAGCCACGGTAAGAAGGATCCTGGTAGACGGAGGCAGCTCCGTGAACCTGATCATGCTTGACGTACTGAAATCTATGAAGATAAACGAGGACCAAATCATCAAAAAATCCAGCGTCCTGGTAGGATTCAGTGGTGAAACCAGGAGCACTCTAGGAGAAATCCATCTCCCAACCAATGTGGAAGGAATCTCATCCTATGAGAAATTTGGAGTCCTTGACTGCCTGTCATCCTACAATGCTATCCTGGGTAGACCCTGGATTCATAATGTCAAGGCCGTACCATCAACCTATCACCAGTGTATCAAAATACCAACAGACTGGGGCGTAGCCACAATCAAAGGGGATCACAAGACAGCCCAGGAATGCTACACAGCAGCCTTGAAGCCTTCCAAGGCAGGTAAGTCCCTTGCATAGCAATTACAGTACCCTGTCAGGAGCACTTATGTGGCACCTCCCAGAATGGAAACAGATCAGGTAATCCTAGACCCTGAGTACCCTGACATATATGTTTTGATATGATCTGATGCACCTGATAGAATCAGGCCTGAACTGGTAAAATTTCTTAAAAATAAATCATCTTGGTTTGCTTGGTCACATTTTGATATAACTAGAATTAGCGTTAATATAATTACTCATAAACTCAATGTTGACCCATCTTTTAAGCTTGTACAGCAGAAAAGGCGCAAATTTGCAGCTGAAAGAAACACCATAATAAATGAAGAAGTGGAAAAACTCCTGGATATGGGGATGATCAGGGAAGTAATGTACCCTGAATGGCTGGCTAACGTAGTTGTTGTGCAGAAAAAGAATGGAAAGTGGAGAGTCTGTGTAGACTACACTGACCTGAACAAAGCCCGTCCTAAAGATCCATTCCCCCGCCTCATATTGATGCCATGGTAGACGCAACAACAGGACATAAAATGCTGATATTCATGGATGCTTCCAGTGTATTCAATCAAATAAAGATGCACCCTGCTGACCAGGAGAGTACTACATTCATTACAGACCGAGGCATATACTGTTACACCGCCATGCCTTTCGGCCTGAAGAATGCAGGGGCAACGTACCAGCGCCTGGTCAACATGATGTTTAAAGACCAGATAGGTGACATTATGGAAGTATATATAGACGATATGGTGGTAAAATCCAAGAATGCAGAAGACCATGTGAAGCATCTAGAAATAGCATTTGAGATATTAGAAAAGTATAACATGAAGCTAAACCCTGCAAAGTGCCACTTTGGAGTCTCTGCAGGCAAATTTCTTGGATATATGGTCACAAAAAGAGGAATAGAAGCCAGCCCTGAACAGATAAAAGCTATCCTGGAACTGCAGTCACCTAAGTCCGTCAATGATATCCAAAAATTGACAGGCCGGGTAGCTGCCCTGAACCGCTTCATATCAAGATCCTCTGAGAGATGCAAAACATTCTATAACCTCCTCAGGAAAAATAAACAATTCCAGTGGACAGACGAGCATGAGGCAGCCTTTCAGGATCTAAAATCCTATTTATCATCTCCACCCTTACTGGCTAAACCAGAAAAGGGAGAACCTTTGTCGAAGATACCTATCTCGTGGATCGACACAACGATCGTGTGATCCTGGTAAAAGAACAGGACAGGCAGCAACATCAAGTCTACTATGTAAGTAAAAGCCTGCTAGATGCTGAGTTAAGGTATGGACTACTCGAAAAATATGTATTAGCTTTAATTATGCCATGTACCAAGTTGAGACCTTATTTTGAAAGTCACCCCATTATAGTCAGGACCAACCTGCCCATCAAATCTATCCTGTGTAAACCTGAACTTTCAGGCAGGATGGCCAAATGGTCAGTACAAATTAGCACATATGACATCTCCTTTAAACCCAGGGCAGCGATCAAATCGCAGGCCCTAGCAGACTTTGTGGCTGATTTTAGCCCTAACCTGGAACCAGACCTAATAAAAGAGGTCAACCAACTAGAAAATAAAACACTGGACCAAGAATGGACCCTATTCATAGATGGGGCATCCAACGCCAGGGGGACAGGGTTAGGGCTAGTACGTAAATCACCACAGGGAGACGTGATAGCTCAGGTTGTAAGCTGTGAGTTCAAAGCTACCAACAATGAAGCAGAATATGAAGCCCTAATAGCAGGCTTAAAGGTATGTCTATACCTCGGTGTTCAAAACCTAAAGGTAAAAACTGATTCACTCTTAATTGCTAAACAAATAAAGGGAATTTATACGGCTAAGGATGTAAAAATGATTTCATATTTAGAATATGCAAAAACCTTGCCGCTAAATTTGCTTTATTTGACATAGATCAAATATCAAGAGACCTGAATACCCAGGCTGATGCTCTGGCCAGCCTAGGTTCAAATTTCACTCCCACTATTCTCAACAAAATACCAATTGTGCATTTATTAGAGCCAACTATTAGCAAACCAGAACAGGTCAATCCTGCCAATCAGGGCAGTAGCTCTTGGACTAAACCCTATTATGATTGGTTTCTCCGAGGAATATTGCCTCAGGGAAGACATGAAGCAAGGGCTTTTAAAATTAGAGCTTCAACTTATGCTATCATCAATAACACCTTGTTCAAGAGATCGCAGGCCGGACCCTACCTGAGATGCTTGGAGCCTGACGAAGCCAAACTAGTACTTCAAGAAATACATGATGGACACTGTGGCAACCATAAAGGAGGAAAGAGCCTGACAAGCAAAGTTCTCAGGACAGGCTACTACTGGCCTACACTAAGGGCTAACTGCCTGGAATACTCTTCAAAATGCAAAGCCTGCCAAATTCATGCACAAATCATACATCAGCCATCTGAACTCCTTCATACAATTTCCGCACCCTGACCATTTATAAAGTGGGGCATGGATATTGTAGGAAATATGCCTGTAGCTCCAGGACAAAAAGTCTTCATGTTAGCCATGACTGATAACTTCTCCAAATGGATTGAGGCTGACTCTTTCAGGCAAGTAACCGAAAAAGAAGTAATATCCTTCATCAGGACAAACATTATTTGCAGATATGGAGTCCCATCAGAAATAGTATGTGACAACGGAACTCAATTGGTGGGGAAAAGGACCCAAGCATTCTGCTAAGAATGGAATATCAACCTGGTGACATCAACCCCTGGATATCCAAAAGCTAATGGCCAGGCGGAGTCAAGCAATAAGGTAGTTATAAGCTGCCTAAAAAAGAAGCTGAAAAGAAGACGAGGCAGACATGACAACTCCAAAAACTGCAACAGGCCAAACACCTTACTCCCTGGGTACCAACATCCAGATGCAGCCTGAACAACATTGAAAAAAACAAATACCTGATGCAGGACAACTTAGTCCTGATAGAAGAACTAAGAGACGCTGCCAAAATTAGGATGGCATCATACCAACAAGCAGTTGCCAGGACTTACAATAAAAACGTCAGGGTCAGGGTCTTTAAAGAAGGAGACCTTGTCCTACGCAAATTATTTACAAATAAAAAAGAAAAATCAGCAGGCAAACAGGCTCCCACATGGGAAGGCCCTTACTTAATTGATTCAATTGTTGGACAAGGAGCATACAGGCTCCAAACACTAGAAGGGGAAATGATCCCAAGACCTTGGAATGTAACTCATTTAAAACTATTCCATAGTAAAGATCAGGCTACAATCAGGTATAAATTCAATCACTACTCAACCCAACATGCTATGTGATAAACTACATGTTTTACATGCCTTGTCTGTATTTTATACACGTTCAACTAACCCATCTATTTACTTTTTGAATCCTGAACAATTATACATAATGAAAGATTATATGCATAAATATTCAGGATTGAGGGCTACTCTAATGTACATTCCTGAAACAAAAATTCTGCACTTAACTGTGCCTAACGAGTTGGTAACCACCACCAGATACAGTAAAGAGTCAGGACCAATCAGGCATGAAATAATTGCCTGACCTGACTAGGTTTACTGCCACTTACTACAACCGGCTGGACGCAGCAAGACAGGTGCAAGGGTGTTTTATCCCGACCATCAGTCTAAATGCCCTCTAGACAGGCCGAATACCAAGCCCTCCAGCTAGGCAGGGGACATAAGCCCTCCTGACAGGCCGGATTTCCCACCCCTTCAACCATTATAGCAAAAAACTATATTTGGTTGAAATACTCATGACAAATTAAAACGAGAATAATGTGCAGATCATGCAAACGAAATATTTGACAGGCCCAACAGGAGGAAACTCAAAAATCAAGCAAAGACCAAAGTGAAATCAGCCAAAAGAAGGCCATTATGCCTATATTAATAAACCTTTACCCCTTGGGGCAAAGGTGCCAAAATATTCATAAAGGCCAGGGAGAGTCCCCCTGACCCAAAACAGGAAAAATAAAAATAATGTTTGTCCAGGGACATCCCCCCTGGATGGGCCAAAATACCAACTATAATATATTACTGCTTCTCCTTAGAAGCAGCAGCATCAGCGACCTGCTCCCCACTCTTAGCCGGCTCAACTTCAACGTCCTGCTCCCCTGGAGAGTCAACCTCCTGTTCATTCTCCAAATTGTGCAGGTCAAAATACTTTGAAGCAGCAAAAGCCATCTCAGCTGTTGGGTCCCAGTTTGCCCTGGCCTCGACAGGCTCCGACATAGCAGCCGCCCTTCCCTTGATATAGACATAGAGGGAAGCATCATCCAGCTTGAACTCCAAGTCATCCCTCTCTTGGGTGAGCTCTTCATTCCTATCCAAGGCCTCCTACAACAGCCGCCTGCTTGAAGCTGCCTCAGTCTTAGCAGCATCCCTCTCAGCCTGCACCCTTGTCAAGTCAGCAGTTTTAGCAGCCAAGTCAGCCCTTGCAAATTCCTTCTCAGACTTCAACCTATCATAATCTGATCTCATCAGATCAATCCTGGCCACCAAAGAAGTAACCTGATAGGCATTATGGAGACAGGCTGCGGCACCGTAATCAAAAACAAAAGAAAGAATGAACAACTTACCCTAAAATTAAAAAACTACCAAAACAAAATACACATAGAAATTGTTCCAGCCTACCTCCCTTACGGCAGCCAGGGCACCAGCCAAGAGGCTGACTGAATGATCCACTGAAGCAACTGCCTGAGTAGCAATCTCAACAGGGTCAAGGGTGAGCATGACATCTGATTTAAAAGCAGCATAATCCCTGATCTTCACCCTAGCAGCCTCCATATTTTCCACCCTGGCTCTCACCTCCCTGACCGGGGCAGAAATATCGACATCTTCAATTTTCCTTTTTTGGGCTGCTGAACTTGTTTCAGCAGGGCCAGCAGGTGCAGCAGTAACCTTGGCAGCATCAGGCTGTTCAGTCAAGTCAATAACAGGCTCAGCATCCCCGCTTCCCTGAGGACCTTCCTCCTTGATCTTAGCCAACCTGGCTGAAAGGTCGGCCATGCCAAACCTGGCAAGGCGAATAGACGACCTGGTGGCTGTAACACGAAATGCTATATCAGCAATATAAACCAAGCATCATCGAGAAGACCAGATAAAAAGAAAAGAAAGGTTAAAATTGATAAGAGGGAACACCAATCTCATTAATAACCTCAACCATAAGAGGAGAAAAAGGAAGCTTACAGCCTGCCCTGAAGGCCCAGTCATGGATGCAGAACCAACCAGGACAAGCCCAGTCAGCCCTGATAGGAGAATCCTCAGGGATCCGACTTCAAAGATCGCAGGATTATCCCCTTATCCTTCAAAATTTTCTCGAACTCAGGCTTCAAACGGTTTGCAGGAGACTGATCTTCATTTAAAGCCTTCGTAGGCTTGAATTGAAAAGCACCATGAGATATTGAGATCATCTCCAATAGAGGATCACTCGGCTTATCTACTGTGGGAGACGGAGCAGCAGAAGAAGCAGGCAAGGTTTCAGAAGAAACTTCCTCAGGATTCTGAGGAGGAGGAGTTGCAGGAACCGCTGCCCTGGTAGATTTTTTCTTTGCGGCCATTATTTGAAGAATTATGGAAGATTGATTAAAGATTTGGGAAGTTTGGAATTAAGAAAACTGAAGAAAAAGATGGTTAAAGAAAGAAGATGAGAAGAAATTGTGTTGATTAGTTCAACTTAATGAAGCACCCAAGTATTTATAGCAAAGAAGATTAGGGTTTCAGCCGCAAAATCATTAAGGAAGTTGCAGTAAATATCCACGCATCAGCAACTGCAGTAAAAGAGCCGTTACATGAAACTGATCAGGAAAAACTTAACCGTTGGGTAATCTTACCAAGATTAGAATTATCTCCTCATTTTTTCGTCCTGGCACTACAAATAAGGAGATAAGGGGCAATTGTTAGGCCTGGAAATATGCAGAGCACCCTGATCAATATTTTACCTAAACCTGACCGCCAGGCCGTCAGGGTGCCAGGCTCTCAGGGCACATGAAGATAGGCGCCAGGCCATGGAGAGGACAACGGTCAAAATATCAGGATGATATTTGATCATATCCGCGTATATTAATGGAAATAAATACACAGCATTAAGTATAAAGATTATGCAGTAAATACGGTAATTAAGAGGGAGATATTCAGCAATTATTACCAGCAATTATGGAGAATATTCAGCCTTCAATGCTTGATCATACAGCCGTTCAAGATGGGAAAACTATATAAGGGACACTTTGAAGATATTGGAGACAGATTATTATTCATACGCAAGAAGAAGTATACTGATTACTTAGAGAAATACGAGCATTGTTATTATCATATAATTATTCTCCCAAATTACATAGTAAAATCCTCTCCTGGCTTAGTGCCCGTGGTTTTTTCCCATTCAAGGGTTTTCCACGTACAAAATTATTTGTCTTGTTACTGTTATTATTTCATTTACAGCTCAATATCGTACCCTGACGACCTGACAAATAAACTAACTAGAGCTAGTTAACCCTACACAATATCACCCTGACCTGATTTCGCCCTGCGCAAAATCCACACAAAACACTTACCGCTAAATTTGATTTATTTGACATTGATCAAATATCAAGAGACTTGAATACCCAGGCTGATGCTCTGGCCAGCCTAGGTTCAAATTTCACCCCCACTGTTTTCGACAAAATACCAATTGTACACTTATTAGATCCAACCATCAGCAAACCTGAACAGGTCAATCCTGTCAATCAGGACAGTAACTCTTGAACTAAACCCTATTATGATTGGTTTCTCCGAGGAATATTGCCTCAGGGAAGACATGAGGCAAGGGCTTTTAAAATTAGAGCTTCAACTTATGCTATCATTAATAACACCATGTTCAAGAGATCGCAGGCTGGACCCTACATGAGATGCTTGGAGCCTGATGAAGCCAAACTAGTACTTCAAAAAATACATGATGGACATTATGGCAACCACAAAGGAGGAAAGAGCCTGGCAAGCAAAGTTCTCAGGACAGGCTACTACTGGCCTACACTGAGGGCTGATTGCCTGGAATACTCTTCAAAATGCGAAGCTTGCCAAATTCATGCACCAATCATACATCAGCCATCTGAACTCCTTAATTCAATTTCCGCACCCTAGCCATTCATAAAGTGGGGCATGGACATTGTGGGAAAACTGCCTGTAGCTCCGGGACAAAAAGTCTTCATGTTAGCTATGACTGATTACTTCTCTAAATGGATTGAGGCTGACTCTTTAAGGCAAGTAACCGAAAAAGAAGTAATATCCTTTATCAGGACAAACATTATTTGCAGATATGGAGTCCAATCAGAAATAGTATGTGACAACGGAACTCAGTTCGTGGGAAAAAGGACCCAAGAATTTTGCCAAGAATGGAATATCAACCTGGTAACATCGACCCCTGGATATCCAAAACCTAATGGCCAGGCGGAGTCAAGCAAAAAGGTAGTCATAAGTTGCCTAAAAAAGAAGCTGAAAAGAAGATGAGGCAGATGGGCTGAAGAACTTCCATTAGTACTATGGGCAGACAGAACAACTCCAAAAACTACAACAGGCCAAACACCTTACTCCCTGGTGTATGGCTGTGAAGCTGTCATCCCTGCGAAAGTACGAGTACCAATATCCAGATGCAGCCTGAATAACGTTGAAGCAAACAAAGACTTTATGCAAGACAACTTGGTCCTGACAGAAGAATTAAGAGACGCGGCCAAAATCAGGATGGCATCATATCAACAAGCAGTCGCCAGGAATTACAATAAAAACGACTGGATGAGGGTCTTTAAAGAAGGAGACCTTGTCTTACGCAAAGTATTTCCAAATAAAAAAAAATCAGCAGGCAAACTGGCTCCCACATGGGAAGGCCCTTACTTAATTGATTCAATTGTTAGACAAGGAGCATACAGGCTCTAAACGCTAGAAGGGGAAATGATCCCAAGATCCTGGAATGTGACTCATTTAAAATTATTCCATATGTAAAGATCAGGCTTCAATTAGGTATAAATTCAATCACTACTCAACTTGACATGCTATGTGATGAACTACATGTTTTACATGCCTTATCTGTACTTTATATCTGTTCAACTAACCCATCTATTGACTTTTTTGAATCCTGAACAATTATACATGATAAAAGATTATATGCATAAATATTCAAGATTGAGGGCTACTCTACTATACATTCCTGAAACAAAAATTTTGCACTTAACCGTGCCTGACGAGTTGGTAACCGCCACCAGATACAGTAAAGAGTCAGGACCAATCAGGCATGAAATAATTGCCTGACCTCACTAGGTTTACTGCCAAGGATTACAACCGGCTGGACGCAGCAAGACAAGTGCAAGGGTGTTTTATCCTGACCATCAGTCTAAATGCCCTCTTGAGAGGCCGAATACCAAGCCCTCCAGCTAGGCAGGGGACATAAGCCCTCCTGACAAGCCGGTTTTCCCACCCCTTCAACCACTATATCAAAAAACTATACTTGGTTGAATTACTCATGAATAACAATATAAAAATAATGTGCAGGTCATTCAAACGAGATATTTGACAGGCCCAACAGGATGAAACTCACAAATCAAGCAAAGTCAAAAGTGAAATCAGCCAAAAGAAGGCCACCATGCCTATACCAATAAAAACCTTTACCCCCTGGGGCAAAGGCGCCAAAATATTCATAAAGACCAGGGATAGTCTCCCTGACCCAACACAAGAAAAGAAAAATATTTTTTGTCCACGGACATCCCCCCTAGATGGGCCAAAATACCAACTGAAAAAATTAATTACTGCTTCTCCTTAGAAACAGCACCAAGATCAACACCCTGATCACAGCTGAATCAGCATCAACATCCTGCTCCCCTAGAGAGTCGACCTCCTGTTCATTTTCCATGTTATGCAGGTCAGAATACTTTGAAGCTACGAAAGCCATCTCAGCTGCAGGGTCCCATTTTGCCCTGGCCTCGACAGGCTCCGACATGGCAGCTTCCCTTGATATAGAAGTAGAGGGAAGCATCATCCAGCTTGAACTCCAAGTCATCCCTCTCTTGGGTGAGCTCCTCATTTTTGTCCAAGGCCTCCTGCAATAGGCGCTTGCTTGAAACCGCTTCAGTCTTAGGAGCATCTCTCTCAGCTTACACCCTTGTCAAGTCTGCAGCTCTAGCAGCCAGGTCAGCTCGTGCAAAATCCAGCTCAGACTTTAGCCTATCATAATCTAATCTCATCAGATCGATTCTGGCCACCAAAGAATTAGCCTGATAGGCATTATGGAGACAGGTCGCAGCACCTGATCAAAAACAGAGAGAAAAGTATGAGTAATTTACACCAATAATAGAAACCACCAAAAAACACACATAAAAATTGTTTCAGCTTACCTCCCATACAGCAGCCAAGGCACCAACTAAGAGGCTGACTGAATGATCCACTGAAGCAACTGCCTGAGTAGCAGTCTCAATAGGGTCAAGGGTGAGCATGACATCTGATTTAGAAGCAGCATAGTCCCTGATCTTCACCCTAGCAGCCTCCATATTGTCCACCCTAGCTCTCACTTCCCTGACCGGGGTAGAAATATCAACATCTTCAATCTTCCTTTTCTGGGCTACGGAACTCGTTTCAACAGGGGCAACAGGCACAACAGAGACCTTGGCAGCATCAGAATGTTCAGTCAAATCAATAACAGGCTCAGTATCCCCGCTTCCCTGGGAACCTTCCTCCTTGATCTTAGCCAGTCTGGCTGAAAGGTCAGCCATGCCAAACCTGGCAAGACGGATAGATGACCTGGTAGCTGCAACACGAAACATTATATCAACAATATAAACCAAACACTATCATAAAGCCTAAGTAAAAAGAAAGGAAAGATTACGATAGACTTACTGCCTGAGGTAATGGCACTAGCAGCCCCTGAAGCTTTAGCCGCTCTGGAGCACCGTCAGCCTTCAAACAACAAGGAAGGTGACCAACCCCACAACAGAGAGGCCAGGACCTCTCCAAAGGAGGAATAGCAAGGAAAGCAAAAACATTGGGAGTAGGATACTCAGTTTCAGTAACCCAATCATCAAATGCACACATAAGAGTTACGACTTGTTATAATTTCATTTTTTACTAATAAATAAGACATGCAGGGCAAAGAAAGAAACCCAAAGACTCACCAGCAACGCAAGCCTCGTGATTTAAATACGCCAGGTCAGGACCCACAGAATTGGTCCTGATAAACATATACCCAACAGCCCAGCCTTTATCATGGCCACTGTCCAAGTTACTCAGAAGAGGAGTAGTAGATACCTGACCTTAAAACTTATACGGCCAGGACTGTTTGTTTAACAGCATAACAAGTCTTCAAATCATCAAGAGAAAAAGAGATATTGTGTTTTTTACAGAGATTCTCAATGGAACATACAACCTTCCACACCATTGACATTAATTGATAAGATGGAACACCGATCTCCTTAATAACCTCAGCCATAAGAGGAGAAAAAGGAAGCTCACAGCCTGCCCTAAAAGCCCAGTCATGGATACAGAACCAACCAGGACAAGCCCAGTCAGCCCTGATAGGAGAATTCTTAGGGATCCAGACTTTAGCATCAGCAGGGATGATCCCCTTATCCTTCAAAATCTTCTCAAACTCAGGCTTCAAACAGTTTGCAGGAGACTGGTCCTCATTTAAAGCCTTCGTAGGCTTGAATTGGAAGTCAACATGAAATATTGAGATCATCTCTAATGGAGAATCACTCGGTTTATTGATTGTGGGAGATGGAGCAGCAGAAGAAGTAGGCAGATTTTCAGAAGAAGTCTCCTCAAGAATCTAAGGAGGAGGAGTTGCAGGAATTGCTGCCCTGGTAGACTGTTTCTTTGGAACCATTATTTGGAAGATTATGAAGAATTGATTAAAGATTGAAGAAATTGGAAATTAAAGAAACTGAAGAAAAAGATTATTGAAGAGAGAAGACGAGAAGAAATTGCGTTGGTGAGTTCAACTTAATGAAGCACACAAGTATTTATAGTAAGAAGGATTAGGGTTTCAGCCGCAATGGAACAGGATAATCATTAAGGAAGTTGCAGTAAATGAACACGCGTCAGCAACTGCAGTAAAATAGCCGTTACAGGAAATTTATCAGGAAAAACTTAACCGTTGGGTAATCTTACCAATAATAAAGTTATCTCCTCATTTTTTCATCCTGGCACACCATAAATGAGGACATAAGGGCCAATTGTTAGGCCTGGAAATCCGCAGACCTTCCTGGTCAGTATCTCACCTGAACCTGACTACCAGGTTGTCAGGGTGTCAGGCTATCAGGGCACATGAAGATAGGCACCAGGCCATGGAGAGGACAACAGTCAAAATATCAGGACGATATTAGACCATATACGCGTATAATAAAGGAATTATATACGCAGCATTAAGTATAAAAATTACGCAGTAAATATAGTAATTAAGGGAGGAATAATTAGCAATTATTACTGGCAATTATGGAGAATATTCTGCCTTTAATGACCAGATCAAGCAGCCGTTCAAGATGGAAGACTATATAAGGAACATTTTTAAGATACTAGAGGGGATCTCATTCATACGCAAGAAGAAGCATACATAATACTTAGAGAAATACAGAAATTATCATAATCATATAACTATTCTCCCAAATAATATAGTGAAATCCTCTCCTGGCTTGGTGCCCGTGGTTTTTTCCCATTCAAGGGTTTTCCACGTACAAAATTGCTTATCTTGTTATTGTTATTATTTCATTTATGTCTTGTTATTGTACCCTGACGACCTGACCAACAGACTACCTAGAGCTAGTTAACCCTACACAGTTTCACCCTGACCTGATTTCGCCTTGCGTAAAATCCACACAAAACATTAGTTATAGTAAGAAGTTACTCAAAACTAATTTTTCTAATATGCTAAGACTTATAAGAAGTGCTAGGCTAATCACCTTGACAATTGTTGCAAGACCCTACAAAATGTATACCTAGTGCATTGCGAGTTGGTAGAACACTTGACCAGTGTAAGTTATATCATCCACCATAATTCGTAGGTTATGTGATAAACAACAAGAAAGTTCTTTCAAGAATAAAGAACCTGCACTTAGGTTGAGAACCTAGATGTGTACTTGGTAAGGTTCGTGCTATGTGAGACAAACATGAAAATAAAGGAATATGAAATTCAAGAGTTTGAACAAATGGACACATGGTATGTTAAACTCATGTTGCAAACGACTAGTGTTTGCACACTTACGATATACATCACAAGGTTGTAATATGGTATTGACTACCCGAATGTGATGTCGACATTCGTCATTTGAGTTATTAACTCACCATATACTTTGTTAACATCCAAACGGGTTGTAGAGACAATTGAACCCCGTTAAAGTGAACACGGATTAACATTCTATTCGCCCATGGTCACTCACATGAGGTGACGTCTCGAAGTGACTAGAGTGTGATGCGATTGATGGCAAGTTCAAGTGCCATGGAGTCTTGTGTGATGACTAGTCGATCACATAGGCAGACTGTTCGGAACACTTTGTCGGGCCTTATGACCGCTTATAGTGTTCTGGAAAATTTATATAGCCTGGTCGTGGCGAGAACTACTATAGTATTCTAATGAGTTAATTCTTTTGACTAAAGACTATTTGCCTAAGGTGGCACAGTTTCAGATTAACTTTGATTTATGTTACTAAGACCTTCGTAAATGGGGTCAAATGGGCATATTTTGGGTTATGATGGCTGTGTCTAGTCGAAGGGAATAAGTGCAACAGGAATTGTCCACCCCTTGTGATACTGTCGTTTTGTACCAAAAATAAAAACCTAAGTTACTACCAACAGAAGTCAGCGGTAAGTAGGGTCGATCTCCACAGGGAGGCTAGGTTGCTATCTATCTGTCTAATTCGGTCTGTCAGGGTGTCACAGGAATGGGGGTTTTGAATTGATTGCGAACTAACTAAACTACTGAAACTAAAGGCAAGAGAAGGGAATAAAGGAAATTAAAAATAAGAGAAAGGAAGTATGCTAGGAGTCGGTCTACCGTGGCAGCTATCAGATCTTATACTATCAGGAATACTAAGGCGATTAGACTATTGATAAGAAGAGCTATGGTCGTCACCTTTCGGTCCTTAAACCGCCCTAGAGCGTAAACAGCTTAACTTTCGCCCTCACTGCAATACCCTATTGTAATTAAGCAAGCCTTCCCTTCCAATCTTTCGATCTAGGTCGGGGTTAACTAAAATTATGGTCTCCTGCATGCATTCATTCGACCGGATAACAATTAAATTGCCTAATACAATTCCTATCGCAAGACTAATCTATATAAGTCAATTTAAACATTGCTACCACGGCTTCCCTAATCCCAACATACTAGGGGGATTAGCTAGACATAATTTAAGGGGAAGCAAGAGATAAGGAAATAACAATAAGCATAAACAATAATTAAAGAAGAGAGGAAAGGAAAAGAATTAATACTGAATTAAGTCCGGAAATCGAGAACAAAGGAACAGTAGCAATAATAGAGCAAAAGTGATGTCTGACAGTGTGTCAAATGAAAGTCAAGAAAAAGAGCCCCCTTTAAATGACTCCTAAAGCTTCCTATTTATAAGAAAATAGGAATTGCTAAACCTAATGACGGAATTAGAGCTTAAAAGCCCAACCCGTCAGCATAGCCACTCGATCGACTAACTAAATCACTCGATCGAGTGAACTTGACTCAAAAACAGCTCGATCGACCTAGAATAGTGCTCGATCGAGTAAGGCTATAAAGGAACTGGTCGATCGACTAAGCAAACAACTCGATCGACTGATTATTGCACCTAGAACCACTCAATCGAGTGGTAAACTACTCGATCAAGTGGATATTGACTTCAGCAGCTTATAATTCTCGTTAGTTTGACCTTGACTTGTCCTTTTAGCGCCCAAAACACCTTCACGCATCCCAAGACAGCTATAATTCCCGCTCCAAATTATCTCTTCCTCCAAGTGCATGCAAAACGGACGTTAAATGGCTTGATTTCACTACTTTATGGTCCATTCCTGCAAATAAGACAAAATACACCAAAGTAGCATATTCGGGGCATTTCGTAGCATAAAACCACGATAAAAGTATAGAAATACGTGCATAAAATAGGCTAAAAAGACTATGTAAAATGCACGTATCAGATCTCCCCAAACCAAACCTTTACTCGTCCCCGAGTAAACTAAAATGCAACTAAAGGGACGGAAAAAGATAACTCAGAGCCGGCTACAAATGCCCCACTTAAGCCGATTTAATGCAAGCAAACTAATACTTATAGCTAAACAGTCAAATGCAAACGAGTTATAGGGTGTTAATAATAAAGCTGAACCGTCGACCTTGCAAGACCTTTAATGATGGACTCTCACGGGTCACTCTTTCTCTCATGAAGCAAAGGGTAAGCATATATGTAAGAGAGAAAGAAAAATAGTCGCTCACCTAAACTACGACCCACATAAACATGCATGCAACTAATATGATAGACAATTCTAGCTACCGTACACACATTCCAACCAAACAAGGTCCCACACACCCGAGGGCTAACAAAAATATGGTAAAGTGAGGCAATGGGTAAGAAAAGGCAAAACATTTATGGGAATGTGGAGGTATAGGTGATCAAGCTAGTACCTAAACAGAACCATATCAACATATCCATTTCCAACTCAATTATGAATTAAACACATGCCCTTCATTTGGCATAAAATCTCACCAAACCAAACTGAAAACACTCCTCAAATGATATAAGTAAAACATAGGAGCATAAACCATCTCATAATCAGACATCTTTTTCCTTTTCTCATTTTTCCGAATTTTTTTCTTTTTTTTTTTCGAATTCCTTTTTTTTTCAACTCCTTTTTTTTTCTTCTTTTTCACGTCTTTTTTCTCATCATCCTCCTTTTCTTCATAAATTACCAACTCCGAATCAACAGAATACGCGCCAACATTTGATACAATAGACAATATACCGCAGAACAATCTAAACTAGCTTGACAAGGCAGGCTAAATTTGGATGTAGCTAAGGGTCAATAGGCAAATTTGGCTAATGTGGAGTTTATGGGTAAAAATGAAAGAAAGGGAAATTGTAAGCACCTCCCTGCATGTGACACCAACCACAAACCCGAATGTATGACAGCAAAAAGCAATTGAATTTCATATATACGCAAATTAATGATACATGTTATGCAAGGAGTAAACTACTCACAATCCTACATGAAACTGGTCACAAATGACACCAGTTTATAAGGCTCTAAATCTTAGAAATTATAAGTAGGTTGCCAAGATTTAAGGTCATGTCTATTCGTTCAGCTAAGTTTTAACATTAACTCGTAGATTATGCAATAAGACAAAGCTAAAAGATAACAGTTTAATGCAAGGCTTAAGCAAAAAGACAATTGCAGAGCAATATCATCATGGAAATCTACCGTACCGACTCAACCTATATGCAAAAATAAACATGAATTTTTTGAATTTTCAACAATTTTTCCAATTTTTATTGAGTTTTTTGAATTTTTATGAAATAAACAACAATGGAAACAGAAAATAAACGTGATAACTGAAATGCAGTAAAAACAACATGCAGACACAGATATGGATGCATAACCTCCCCAAACCAAACCGTACAATGCCCCCATTCTACCAAAACATGGAAAGGAAAATGCAAACTAAAGGAGGAAGAGAGTAAAAGCGGAAAACTCACAAAATGCGCGAATAAAGGGACCTCCCCAAACCGACCATGAACATGGGAGGTTGCTAAGGGCCCGGAAAACCGTCTCAGGAAGCTAATCCAAGTCAATAACACTTGATCAAGAGGGATAGTAGCTGATCGAGTAACATGGGCATCTAAAACTGCTCGATCGAGAGGAATGTAGGTCGATCGAGTGGTTCTCTAATCTGCAGGTACTCGATCGAAAGGAATAGTGGCTCGATCGAGAGGATTTATCAGAAAAAGTACTCGATCGAGCGGAAAAACCACTCGATCGAGTGATCCTCAGCGTATACCTGCAAAACACAATGAAAAACAGCCCGTAAACTAACTAGACAAGCAAACTGATAAAGTCTATGGTATAAAAACCATTTATTACAACTGAAATGAAATAAAAAGCAAAATAAAATCACCGGGTTGCCTCCCGGGTAGCGTGGCTTCAGTCAGGTCCCAGCTCGACCTTCTTTTCTTCGAGCCTTCTTGGTTAGTCACAATCAAAACAGCTCAAAGCGCGCATCAACCTGTCAAATAGCTGCGCATGTGCTACACAACAGCATAAGTAGCACCAAAGTGGAATACAGTAATAGGAAATAAAAATGTTTAACCATTTAAGTCTAACAAATTTCCTATGAGCGCTCCTAAATTTATCCACATAATAGAGGAGCGCGGGAGCAATTGTCAATAAGGTAGGGCCCCGTTTCAGATTAGCAAACTTGAAATGATAAGGACGGTGAAAATTCGTTAAATTATGCGTCCACATGTGAGAGGGTGTAGCATTAAAAGAAGGAGCACAAACTAAACGAGGCAATATACTGTTAAAACAAACAATAATGAAATTATCGCTTACTACCTCGGGTTGGTCGCTCTCAACGACGGAATCTTTGACAAAGGAATGGATTACCTCATCCGTGCTAGGAGCAATTACCGTCTCAGCTGCTTCTTCATCAACCTCCTCAGTGGAATCTATCCCGTAGATCGCAGCTTCAAGTGTATCCGACTCGGCTGTGAATAAGGGAGGTTCACCGTAACCTTCATCATCGTCAAACTCGTCATCCAATATGAACCCAAGTGACGAATTAAAGCTCCCAATGGCCAATTCGATCGATCGAGCGAATAATCACTCGATCGACCACTTTCCTCCCCCATCTCACTCGATCGAGTAACAAAATCACTCGATCGAGAACTATCCTCCCGCATGTCACTCGATCGAGAAGAGATATTACTCGATCGAGGACTTTCTTCCCGTCTGTAATGATATCCTCGCATACACTATGGAAATACGATAGAAATTCTTCATCCGAAATATAGAAATCATTTTCAGCATCGGGCAACGCGGGTTCTTCATGAGAAAAACCGCTCTTGGTCAAGTACACCTCTTCTGGTTGCCGGTCATTCAACCCAGCTGTTAACCGAGCAATTTCAGACTGCAACTCGGTGACTTGAGCACCCATATATCTATCATATTCTAGAATTAAGGATTTCAGCTCCGCGATTTCTTTTTTCTGTATATCACGAGGATCTTGTTGCGGTGGCCATTGATGGGGTGGATGTGGCGGCACAACTACAAACATGCATTGTGCTCAAGAAGACCACATCCCCAAGATTTCTTCCTTTCCCAACTAGCAGGTTTCTCAGCTTGGGCTTCAAACTGAGCAATTAGTCGGGAGACAGATGTCATCTTGGCAAGAGGGATCGAAGGTACTCAAGCCTTCCCTTCGATAATCTCCCTCAGTAGCCTGTCTAATAAACCTGTAAGCCTATCAAAACAACACTAAAGAAAAAGATAAGAACAGCCTCAAGGTACTTAGTCTTCCCTTGAGGCGAAAGGACAAACAAAATAAAACAGATAAAAAGCGTCGCCTCCCCGGCAACGGCGCCAAAATTTGATACTGTCGTTTTGTACCAAAAATAAAAACCTAAGTTACTACCAACGTAAGTCGCGGTAAGTAGGGTCGATCTCCACAGGAGGCTAAGTTGCTATCTATCTGTCTAATTCGGTCCGTCGGGTGTCACAGAATGGGGTTTTGAATTGATTGCGAACTAACTAAACTACGAAACTAAAGGCAAGAGAAGGGAATAAAGGAAATTAAAAATAAGAGAAAGGAAGTATGCTAGAGTCGGTCTACCGTGGCAGCTATCAGATCTTATACTATCAGGAATACTAAGGCGATTAGACTATTGATAAGAAGAGCTATGGTCGTCACCTTTCGGTCCTTAAACCGCCCTAGAGCGTAAACAGCTTAACTTTCGCCCTCACTACAATACCCTATTGTAATTAAGCAAGCCTTCCCTTCCAATCTTTCGATCTAGGTCGGGGTTAACTAAAATTATGGTCTCCTGCATGCATTCATTCGACCGGATAACAATTAAATTGCCTAATACAATTCCTATCGCAAGACTAATCTATATAAGTCAATTTAAACATTGCTACCACGGCTTCCCTAATCCCAACATACTAGGGGGATTAGCTAGACATAATTTAAGGGGAAGCAAGAGATAAGGAAATAACAATAAGCATAAACAATAATTAAAGAAGAGAGGAAAGGAAAAGAATTAATACTGAATTAAGTCCGGAAATCGAGAACAAAGGAACAGTAGCAATAATAGAGCAAAAGTGATGTCTGACAGTGTGTCAGATGAAAGTCGAGAAAAAGAGCCCCCTTTAAATGACTCCTAAAGCTTCCTATTTATAAGAAAATAGGAATTGCTAAACCTAATGACGGAATTAGAGCTTAAAAGCCCAACCCGTCAGCATAGCCACTCGATCGACTAACTAAATCACTTGATCGAGTGAACTTGACTCAAAAACAGCTCGATCGACCTAGAATAGTGCTCGATCGAGTAAGGCTATAAAGGAACTGGTCGATCGACTAAGCAAACAACTCGATCGACTGATTATTGCACCTAGAACCACTCGATCGAGTGGTAAACTACTCGATCAAGTGGATATTGACTTCAGCAGCTTATAATTCTCGTTAGTTTGACCTTGACTTGTCCTTTTAGCGCCCAAAACACCTTCACGCATCCCAAGACAGCTATAATTCCCGCTCCAAATTATCTCTTCCTCCAAATGCATGCAAAACGGACGGTAAATGGCTTGATTTCACTACTTTATGGTCCATTCCTGCAAATAAGACAAAATACACCAAAGTACCATATTCGGGGCATTTCGTAGTATAAAACCACGATAAAAGTATAGAAATACGTGCATAAAATAGGCTAAAAAGACTATGTAAAATGCACGTATCACCTTGTCAGGGTGATAACAATATCACAGGGCTACTCGAGGAGTAATGAACTGAAAATGCGTGGCCACGCTCGGAAGGTATTTATGGTAGATAAATCCGGTCAATAAGTTATTCTCCAGATCGAGGAAACCACTCTCGATATGATCACTTGAAAGTACGACCTGAAAGACACCTTGCATTGAGTGGGATATAGTAATAGGACAAGAGAATTGGTGACGCATACTTGTCGAGGACAAGTGGGAGATTGTTGGAATATGTGTCCTCCGACAATAATCCGATCACAACTGTCGATCATGATGATCACATGCTTAAGTCTCATTTTAAGAATACATGTGGAGAAGTAATATTTTACAGTCAACTGGTCCATACATATCGGTAATGATTGGCTGACTAGAGTTTGACATTACTGTCGTGCGACGGTGGTGATCAGTTGATCCCCTTAGGTCATACCTAAAGGGTAACACTCTTAAATGATTATTTAATTGATCGTATAACGATACGGGTTAATTAAATTACTTTAAATTGACGAACGATTTTGGAAGTAATTTTTACGTATCTCATTGTAATTTGATTAAATTAGATACGGTCTAAGTAATCGAATTGTTTTATTTCTTGGATAAAATTGTTGTTTACGGAAACAATTGAAACGGAATGAATATATTATTATAAATACAGAATGTTATAATTTATGACTCGGGAACCCATTACGGTACAAGTAATTATGAATTACTAGGTTAACTTTATAAGTGACATATTTTATTAATATGTTGATTTTTAATTGTTTAAAATACATTTTATACACATAATGTCATGGAACATGTTACATGTGACAAATTAACCAAATAATGTGTAAAATGGAAGTTCCATTTTACACAAGATGTATCGAAATAATGGGGTGGGTTGGGGTTTGAATTATGTTTTATAATATATAGAAGAAGCATAATCATTAACCTAATGGATAGCCATGCTCACCTAGTTGCTTTTGTGAAGAGCATCTTGGTCATGCATTATCCCCTTTTCCCACCCCCTACCCGGTTTTCCTAGAGCAAAAGGCCAAGGGTTTTTTCTCTAATTTTTCCCTAATATACACTACAATAGTATGGTGTATTCATTCATTCTTTTCAACATCAGAAACTTATAGAAATTTTAGAGAGAAAATTACTCTTTCTTTCCTCTTCTCTTGACTGAAAAAAACAAGAGACCAAATACAATATTTTGGTATTTATTTATGTTTGCATGCATAAGATCACAATTTATTTTATGACTAAATAGATTATCACATATATGAATATGTGAGTATAATGATATAATTTCTCTAACAAGATCTGCTCGTCTTGGCTGCTTCAAATTTTGGAAAAATCCGCTGTAAGAGAATCCGAGCGTCTTCCCAGGAATCCGCTCGTCCCAAATCGAGGGAATCCGTGCGTCCCAAGGCCGAATCCGCTCGTCTCCCTGCGGCCTTTATTCCCGGTTTTCATAATTTTATTTCTCCCCCACCACACAATTTGTGACACATCACCCTTCCTTCCGCTTGTATTATAAAAACCCACTCTCTTATGACTCCACAACATGTCCCAAACAGGAGGATATGGAGGACTTCATTGACTGCCTGGTTAAATGTGGCATGTCTGATATTGCTGCCACTGGGGCTTTTTTCACCTGGACGAATAAACAAGATGCTGAACACAGGAAATGTAGTAGGTTAGATAGATTTCTCATTAACAATGACTGGT
This sequence comes from Silene latifolia, assembly GCF_048544455.1. Lineage (NCBI taxonomy): Eukaryota > Viridiplantae > Streptophyta > Magnoliopsida > Caryophyllales > Caryophyllaceae > Silene > Silene latifolia. The sequence continues at coordinate 35,297,220 of NC_133527.1, read as the reverse complement.
TGGCTGCATTTCCTGAAATGGCTGCTCACTTCTATCCTGAGGGCCTGCTGGATCATAATCCCTGTGTTGTTAGTAATATTAACCTGGGTGGAGGGAAGAATAAGAGCTTTAAATACTTCAATATGTGGAGCCTTGCTCCTGATTTTATTAAGAAGATACAAGCTGCCTGGATGGAAGAATTGGAGGGTACTAAAATGTTTGTTTTGGTAAAGAAATTGAAAAAATTAAAGTCTATCTTGAAGGAGTTGAATAGAAGTTGTTACTCTGATATTGAGAATCAAGCAAGTTCTGTTGTGTACCAGTTAAATGATATTCAGGAAAAGCTAATGGCAAATGTTGCTAACCAGGAGATTGAAGCTTTAGGCAATTTCAGGTTGCTTACCAAGGCCAGGGATAGCTTTCTACAGCAAAAGGCTAAGAGTAAATGGTTGGAAGAAGGAGACAGTAACACTGCATTTTTCCATGGTGCCATTAAGAAAAGATGCATCAAGAATAAAGTCATTCAAATTGAAGATATAAATGGTCAGACCTGCACTAATACTGACTGTATTCAGAAAGCTTTTCTTGAATATTATAAATCCCTCCTTGGAAGTAGTAATGCTACTGAGATGGTTCATGCTGCTGTGCTAAGCAAGGGCAGAGTATGTAACCTAGACAATGCAGCTATTTTAAGTATGCTTGTGACTCATGAAGAGATTAAGAAAGCTGTATTCTCTATTCCCAAGAACAAAGCACCAGGTCCTGATGGGTACACCAGTGGGCTCTTCAAAGATGCATGGGAAGTTATGGGTGCTGATTTATGCAATGCAGTTACTGATTTTCTTACCACAGGTAAGCTTCTTACCCAAATGAATGCTACTAATGTTACTCTTATTCCAAAGTGTGAGAGGCCAACTTCTGTGAAGCATTTTAGGCCCATATCTTGCTGCAATACTGTATACAAGGTCATCTCCAAGCTTCTTTGCAATATACTAAGCCAGGTATTGCCTGATATAATTCATGATAACCAAGGAGCTTTCATCAAAGGCAGGTCTATCCTTGAAAATGTCCTCATTTGCCAAGATATTGTGCATCTGTATGCTAGGAAAGGTGTGTCTCCACGCTGCCTCTTCAAAATTGACCTTCAGAAAGCCTGTGACACAGTTGAATGGGATTTTGTTGAGCAAATGATGACTGGTCTAAATTTCCCTGAGCATTTTATCCACCTTGTCATGACCTGTGTCAGGTCTCCTGCTTTTACCCTTTCCTTGAATGGTAATCATTTTGGATATTTCAAAGGGCAGAGGGGACTTAGACAAGGGGATCCCATATCTCCCTTGTTATTCACTATTTATATGGAATACTTGACTAGACTAATCAAATATGCAACTGATAGGTGGCCATTTCAGTACCACCCTCTCTGCAAAAACCTCAAGCTCACCCATCTCATGTTTGCAGATGACTTGTTACTATTCTGCAAAGGCAATGCCCCTTCTATTATTTTGCTCATGAAAGCTTTCTCATCCTTCTCAAGAGCATCAGGACTCACCATGAATAGCTCCAAATCAGAAATTTTCTTCAATGGTATGAATGAGGACCTTAAGGAAGGAATAAATTCAGTGACAGGTTTTCAGGAGGGCAGCATGCCATTCAGGTACTTGGGTGTGCCAATCCAAACTGGTACACTAACCAAGAAAGATTGCTCTGCCCTAACTTAGAAGATGGTAGCAAATATCAGGGGACTGGGTGCTAAGAAGCTATCCTACTCTGGTAGAGTTGTTTTTATTAACTCAGTCCTTAATACACTCCACAATTACTGGGCTCAACTTTTTATTATTCCCAAAAGTGTCATTAAACGAATATAGGCCATATGCAAAAACTACTTATGGGACAGCAGCCCAGACTATCATAGGGTACCTCTAGTTACGTGGGATAAGGTTACCATGACAAAACAGGAAGGTAGGCTTGGTATTAAGAAAGCAGAAGTATGGAACATTGCAAATGTGGGTAAATTGGTTGATTGGATATATACAAAGTCAGATAGGCTCTGGATCAGATGGGTGCATGATGTCTACCTGAAAGGTAAAGACTGGCATGAATATGTCCCTTCAACTGATGCTACATGGGTTTGGAAACATATCTGAAAAGTGAAGGAAAAGTTGAAAGACGGGTTTGTGGATGGTGTTTGGAGTTCTCATCCTAAGGGATATTCCATTAGAAGAGGATATGAATGGCTTAAACCTGTCCAAGCTCCCCAACCTTGGCAGTCCATTGTTTGGAACAACTGGAATACTCCCAAGCATTCTTTAATTTCCTAGTTAATGCTACAGGGGGGGATGAATACCAAGGTAAAGTTGCATAATTTTGGTTACTGTTCTGATGACATATGTCTTCTCTGTGACAGTATGCCTGAAACCATTGATCATTTGTTCTCTAGCTGTGTTTACAGCTGTAAAGTCAAGCACATTCTTGAGAATTGGATTAGAAATAATATGCCTACTATCAGTCACCTGGCTGCAAGTGTTACTAATTCTGTCCAGTGGAAAACAATGGCCGTTATTCTGAATGCTTATCATTATGCTATTTGGGATCAACGGAACAATGCTCGTGTAAACTAATGTATCCTCAGACCTGAGGGAGTAGTGAAACAGATAGAAGAAGCTGTACGGGGAAGGATCAATCTCAAGCTTGGTCAGGAGCTAGCTATGGCTAGAGTAGATTGTCTGAATTTCCTAGGTATTTAGTCTGATTTGAGTTGTTTGTGGTCAGTGATAGCAGTTGATGATTTTTGTCATATAAGTTGTAATTGATACGGTTTTTTTTTATATATAATATACATACTCACATTCCACCAAAAAAAACATGTCCACACACTCTTTCATTCCATAAAAACAAAAACCCTCAATTTCTAGGGTTTTAAAAGCAAGATTCAATCCATAAAGAGCATCTCCATACTTCAACAAATCAAAAATTCCAACTCTACAATCAAAGAATGGGACCGAGAGGATCTTCATTTTGGGATAGAAGAAGACCAAGAGTGAGAGGAAGTTCTTCTACTTCTCACATCAACACTCTAAGGAGGGAACATGAAGAAATTGTAGATCTTACCAAGCTTGATGACTTCTCTAATATTGAATTCATAAATGATGTGCAAAGGCTCCTTTTTCACCGACTTCTTGAAAAGAACATTCTCCCTACAAAGGTTTTATGCCATAGAACTTTAAGGAAGCTTGGGATTTACCATCAAATGGAAGCCCTTTTTGAATTTTTTGGTCTCTCTACCCTATTTCACATGCACGAGCAAACCTACCGATCCCTTGTTCTTGAGTTTTTAAGCTTCTTGAAAATCACAACCTTGAACAGAACGATTTGTATAGAATTTAGGTTGGAAAGTGTTTCGAGAATGATGACTCTAGTGGAATTTGCTAATGTGCTTGGCCTTGATGTCTCGCCTACCCGGACATCAAAACCGAAGAAATATAGTGTTGCACCCCTATGGAGAGCCATGACCGGCCGAGATTTCATGGACATTAAGGATTGTCTAGCTTTCCACATTCAAAACCCTATTTTGAGACTCACCTTCCGGTTCCTTTCCGGCATCATCCTTGCACGCCGGGACCCGGCAATTGTGAACGAACTCGATCTTGTGTTCATAGAGTCATATCTCGATATCCAAGGAAGGGGTGGATACAATTTTAATGTGCCTCTCGTACTACTTGAGAAGTGGGCTAAGTTTAGAAACGGAGTTGACGATGGGATGAAACATATTGTCAATGGAGGGCTCATTACAAGGATTGCAAAGCAATTCAATCCAAAATTCAATGCGAACTCGATCTTGTGTTCATAGAGTCATATCTCGATATCCAAGGAAGGGGTGGATACCATTTTAATGTGCCTCTCGTACTACTTGAGAAGTGGGCTAAGTTTAGAAACGGAGATGACGATGGGATGAAACATATCGTCAATGAAGGCCTCATTACAAGGATTGCAAAGCAATTCAATCCAAAATTCAATGAGAACAATGAGTACACTCCTCTTTCCGGGAATACAAGGATAAATGAAGAACTCCTTCATGTGCAACATCATTGGATACCCCTTGAGGGGGTTGATAAAAGAATCAAACGGAAAACAAAGGGGAGTGGCCCAATCTACTTGCCAATGACCGGTCTACCAAGAATTTCACCAAGGAGAGGTCCTCTATCACCGATCCCGTCATACCTCATCCCCGCAAGCCCGAACCAAGAAATTCAAGCACCACCACCACCACCAAATCCCCAACAACAACAAGAGCCACAACAACAAAATGAGAAAATCAAGATACCTCCCTACCCTTTTCAATACCAACCATACAACCACCCTAAGCCCTTTTTTCTCCCCCGAGATGACTTTGTGACGGGGATTCTCCAAGCCATGCATTTGCGTCAATATGAAGCCGCCGTGGATAGCTACTATGCTGTTTACCCTCAATTCCACAACTTGGTTCAACAAGGGCATGTTAGTGAGGAGGGAATGTTCCCCTCTTGGGCCCAAATGGACATTCTCTTCCCAAACTCGGAAAAAGAAAATGAAGGAACAAATGGGCAAGAAGGAGAAGGGAGTGATAAATCTTGGGGTGGGGATACGGTGGAGCTCAATAGCGAGGAAGATGAGTTCATTGACTTTAATGTAAGTGATGCATCCAAGGATTTTGGGATAGTGACCTAGAGGGGGATGATGGCGATCGCTAGAGATCTCTTCGTAGCTAGATGGAGCGGGGATGAGGCACCCATCAAAGATTAAGTGAAGTTTCCTCATCCTCTCTCTTTTTAATTTCATGCAAAGAATTTGATGTTTTGATAACTTGTACCATATTTGTCATTTGTTTGTGGAGTCCTAGCAACATAGAGGACTAACACCTTGGCTCCATTAAGGTGTTATATTTATCATTTCCCATTCGCAAAATCCAAAATGACAATTTATAGTTTCATGCATTGCATTGCATGTGCATAAACTACCCCGAAATTCAAGACGTTAGAAATAATGTCTATTTTGGTTTGGGGAAGTCCACGCATATGCATCGGGAGGTAATTTAAATTACGCTCTACGCCATAACAAAAACACATGCATCATGCTTGCATAATTTCCTATCGTATTGGCCATTGAGGACAATGCCCATACTAGTGTAGGGATGGGAAATTCTAACTTGACTTTTATTCAAAAATCCAAAAAAATTGAAAAAGTGAAAATCCAAAAACATGTTCGTTTCCTTTATAGTGTAGTCTTGTATATATTGTTTTGTATATAGTGTTTGTTCATCCTTTTCACATTGATCGACTACGCCACATCCGAGACATGAGAATATTGAAGACCGCATGGTATGATCTTTCCAATCTCCTTTTTCTTCTTTATGTTAATGACTATCTGGCTTTATTTTGATTGATGTGGTATAAAAAATGTGAATTTAAGATTACATTTAGATTATTTGGCATACTAGTTAGTAGAATCATATGCATTAGGATGTATATATGTTAGTTGCATCATGGCATGTAGTTCGCATGTTAGAAAAATTTTGTGAAACCGTCTACTTGGGAAGATTGACAAGTGTATATAGGCCCTAGTAGATGCTTTTTGTTGACTTTGTTTGTTAGAATACTTGTAAAACACCCTAGGATGTGTCATGCTAGTATCCTTTGACCCATGGATTAAGGCCTAGTCAAGAGTACCTTGTGGTGTGATAACTCCTTGGCTACCGTTTATTCCAAGGTGACCCTTGAAACCATGAAACCATCATTCATCCATGTTCTACCATACATTTTGTCCTCAAAGGGAATGGGCCCAAAAATTGTTCAAATTTGAGTTCAAGAAATGAAAAGAAAAGAAAAAAAAAAGTTTGCAAATTGCATCAAAAGAAAAGAGGAGTATGTAACAAAAATGAAAACTCTTATGCTTCAAATATAAGGCACCATCACTACATATGGGGTGACTTTGAAAATGTTCAAAAGAAAATGGTAAAAGTTGAAAAATTGTCAAGTATTGAAATGCCAAAAATCAAAAGAAATGGCAAAAAGAAAGTATTCTCAAAAGTTATATGCCACAAGAAATGGGGGGGGGGGGGGGGGGGGGGGGACAACAACAAAGCAAACTCCCAAATGAAACTCAAATACTATTGATTCCTTTATCCATCGTATCCACTTTTGTGCATGGTAGAGAAGGGACGACTCTTCTTCTTGTCTAGGCAAGAGGGGGAATTCCGCGATCCTCCAGTGTTTCTAACACCATAGGGAGTCTATTCTTGACAAAAGCATTTAACGATTGAGGACAAAGGTACCCTAGCTTGACACAACTTGGAGGTGATTTATTGGTATCCTTCTAGGCTTAGTAGTTTGAAGAAATTGCATCTATGAAGGAGAGTGTACCCTTAAATTGATTCCCTTGTAGATAATTTCCGCCACTTAGATGAGGAAAGTGGCAATTCTTTTGTAGATGCATCCATTACTTGATCTTGTGTGCTTTAATGTTTGGATGTGTCGCCATTTTGGCAAGATCCACCTTGCCTTGTAAAAGGCATCCTACCTCATGGTTGTCTTGTTGTGAGTTGAAGGGGCGGAGTGAGACCCGCTAATTATCTCATATCGGCTATATTAGTAGGATAGTTTAAATAAGGTTCCTAGTTTTTGTCACCGCTTTACTCGGGACGAGCAAAGGTTGGGTTTGGGGATATTTGATGTGACCATTAGTTGAGCATATTTAGTCCCCGAATTAGCCTCGTTCCTATGCTTTTTAGTGCATAATTGGGCCATTTACTATCTTTAGTCCTTTGTTTTGCATATTCTATGAGGTTTTGTTTCCTTGGTAGGAGAGGAGTGCAAACCTTGCATTTTCATGGCAAAATAGATCGAATCTAATGACCAAGCATCAAAGAGAAGACAAGACTAGAAGGCCTTTGTACATATCATAGTAGATGGGCAATGATGAAGAAATCCTTGCATCCCCGAATAAATCCCGTAGGATTATTGGAAGAAGAAAAGAAAGCTGTTACACAATCCGCCCATCCAACTAGGCAAGACGCCCGTCCAAGACGGGAGGAATCCGAGCATCTTTGCCATCCAGACGCCCGTCCAACCATGCCACAAGTCGCTCGTCCAACTATCAATCCGCCCATCCAGAGACACAGAAATCCGCCCGACCCGACACCTTGGACGCCCGGATTCTCTTACAGGCGCACACGACCTTTTCTTCCCTCCATGAAATATGCGCATATTTATGAAAGACCGGCAAAAAGGAGACCGGCATCTCTCTAGAGAGGAGCAATTCCTCAAGGACTTAATCGTCATTTAAGCCCTTAGTAAACCCTAATTTGTGTACCTAATCCCCACTATAAATTCCCCATTAGTCTAATTAGATAATCATGTTCTTCTTATAAATCTTTAGAGTAGTTTATATCATTCTAATTCTAATCTCTCTTTAATCTTGTAATCAACTTCTAATCAAATATTAATACAAATCTCATTTCCTTAATTTCTCTTTTGTTCATCTTTTATTTTGGGTAATTGAAGATTATTTGGGCTATTATTGAGAGATTGACAACCTTCCAATCTATCATCAAGTACTTCTATTTTTCTTTGCTTTATTATTGGAATCATTATTAGGTATAATTCTCTTAATCCCTTTTTAATTATTGTTAATCAACTTCAATTATTCATCATGTTTTGCTTTGTTGATATGATTGACAACCTTGTTAACATGCTAAACTTGATAATGAGTGAGTAGCTTACTTAACTAGGGTTAATGGGTAATTAGGGGAAACCAACATGGGGGATGATTCATGCTTAATTTAATATGTTTTCATAATTTATTTGCTTGCTTGTTGTGATCTCAACTTATGCACATGTTAGGTTTGATGAAATGCGAGCCTATGAATCCTTGCATTTTTTACCCATCACTTACCTTTTCAATGAGACTTGTAAGACATAAACCAACTCGAGTCTCATTAGATCATGCATATAGTTGAGTAGGGAGGATTAAGTCGACTTGTAGGTGTTGTATAATCTAATTGATTCGGCTCTGGGACCCAAACCTTCCTAGGATTGTAAGCTATAAACCAACTCGATCCATCACAACAATAATTGCTTGCTTATAAATTGAGAATATGTTTGTATGATCATTTCCCATGAATCCACTGTGACCCCATGACACCCTACTACTTTTAATCAATTGTTTACATCTCGTTTTAATCATCTTGCTTGTTTACTTTTATTGCTATTTAGTTTAGTGATCTTCATACATCAACCCAAATTGTGACACCCCTAGACACCGCTACTTGCAATCGAAAATCCTACATCAATACATGTCCCATGGGATCCAACCTTTACTTGCCTCTTTACTAATAGTAGAGTTGTTTGTGAAGTTATAAATATTGTTTTGGTCTAGGTGCTCTTAACGACAAGTAACCAAAAACAAAACCTCCAAGTGAGTACGACCAGGGAGGTTACCTGTTTGTACTTCTACGCGGTTGGCTGGCTGCCAGGTGTCTGGTGTGAGGTATCCTAGCCCTTGTGGGGTTATTCTTTCTCCTGTTGGTACTACTGTCAGGTCTAATCTTGTTACCAACTCGGCTGGTATCTATCGAAGTTGACTCCTGCTGCCTGATGCCCCCTGGGTAAGATCTACTACCGGGGCATGACCTTCTCCCTTTGTGCTTACTGGTGTGCTGGACTGCTGCCTCAGAATCTCTGTCTGTGCCCAGACTTCTCTGTTACTTTTCCTTGCCTCAGCTTCAGCTTTCCTCTAATCTTCTCGCATATCTTCCATGACCTTCTAAAGATTCTCCATGCCACTAAGCAGGGTTTGTGTTGGACTAGGTGGTGGGGTAAATCTGAAGCTTGTTGTATTCCTGTCTGATCTGGGTTGGGCCGCGACAGCATGAGTTCATGGAGGTAGAGTGACGTTTGTCACGGATGTGGTTCTTGGATTGTGCCTGGGGGCCTGAGTTTGTGCCGCTGATGTTGAATTCTTAACTGGGTTGGGTGGTATCGACGGCTGACCGCTCCCTGACATGGCTGCCGACGTTTTCTTGTCCATTATACGTCTGAGTAATCAACGATTGACGACCACAATGCCCCACTGTGGGCGCCAAACCGTTTTGGTAATTTTTACCGAATTAGGTTAAGCGAGGTCAATATGGTCTTACTCGTTATATGTGGTCACACTCACTTGGAGCTTAATTTTCGGTTACTTTTCGTTAGGAGCACCTAGACAAAAACAATAATTATAACTTCACAAACAACTCTACTATTAGTAAAGAGGCAAGTAAAGGTCGGATCCCAAGGGACGGGTATTGATGTAGGATTTTCGATTGCAAGTAGCGGTGTCTAGGGGTGTCACAATTTGGGTTGAGATAAGAAGATCACTAAACTAAATAACAATAAAAGTAAACAAGCAAGATGACTAAAATGAGATGTAAACAATTGATTAAAAGCACCAGGGTGTCATGTGGTCATAGGGGATTCATGGGCATTGATCATGCAAACATATTCTCAAATTATAAGCAAGCAATTATTGTTGTGATAGGATCGAGTTGGTTTATATCTTACAATCCTAGGAAGGTTTAGGTCCCGTAGCCGAATCGATTAGATTGTACAACACATACAAGTCGACTTAATCCTCCCTACTCAACTATATGCATGGTCTAATGAGACTCGAGTTGGTTTATGTCTTACAAGTCTCATTGAAAAGGTAAGTGATGGGTAAAAAATGCAAGGATTCATAGGCTCTCATTTCATCAAACATAACATGTGCATAAGTTCAGATCACAACAAGCAAGCAAATAAATTATGAAAACATATTAAATTAAGCATGAATCATCCCCCATGTTGGTTTTCCCTAATTACCCATTAACCCTATTTAAGCAAACTACTCACTCATTATGAAGTTTGACATGTTAACAAGGTTGTCAATCATATTAACAAAGCAAAACATGATGAATAAATGAAGATGATTAACAATAATTAAAAAGGGATTAAGAGAGTTATACCTAATGATGATTCCAAAATAATAATGCAAAGAATAAACAAAGTACTTGATGATTGATGGAAGGTTGTCAATCTCCTAATAAACCCAAATAATCTTCAATTACCCAAAATCAAATATGAATAAAAGAGAAATTAAGGAAATGAGATTTGTATTAATGTTGGATTAGAAGTTGATTGCAAGATTAAGAAGAGATTAGAATGATATAAACTACACTAAAGATTGATAAGAACAACATGATTAATCTAATTAGACTAATGTGGTATTTATAGTGGGGATTAGGTACACAAATTAGGGTTTAATAAGGGCTTAAATGACGATTAAGTCCTTGAGGAATCGCTCCTCTCAGAAAACGATGCGGGTCTCCTTTTAGCCAGTCTTTCAAAAATATGTGCATCGTTCATGGAGCAAGAAGAGGACGTGTGGGTCTGTAACACAATCCGAGCGTCCAAGGGTCGGGACGAGCGGATTCTCAGGTGGCTGGACGAGGGTCTGGGTAGCTTGGACGAGCGTCCTGGGAGGCTTCTGGACGGGCATCCCTATGGCAAAGACGCTCGGATTCTTGCAGTCTTAGACGGGCGTCCTGCCTGGTTGGACGAGCGGATCTTGTCTCAGCAATCCTTTTCTGCTTTTCTTCTTCTCTTCTCCCAACAATCCTCCGGGATTTTGTCGGGGATGCAAGGATTTCTTCATCATTGCCCATCTACTATAGAATGTACAAAGGCCTTCTAGTCTTGTCTTTTGTTTGATGATTGGTCATTAGATTCGATCAATTTAGCTCTATTTTGCCATGAAAATGCAAGGTTTGCACTCCTCTCCTACCAAGGAAACAAAACCTCAAAGAATATGCAAAACAAAGGACTAAAGATAGCAAATGACCCAAATATGCACTAAAAAGCATAGGAACGAGGCTAATTCGGGGACTAAATATGCTCAAATAATGGTCACATCAAATATCCCCAAACCGAACCATTGCTCGTCCGGAGTAAAGAGGTGACAAAAACTAGGACCGTTATTTAAACTATCCCAATATCATAGCCGATATGAGACAATTAGCGGGTCTCACTCCGCCCCTTCAACTCACAACAAGACAACCATGAGGTAGGATGCTTTCTTGCAAGGCAAGGTGGGTCTTGCCAAAATGGCGACACATCCAAACATTAAAGCACACAAAATCAAGTAATGGATGCATCTACAAAAAGAATAGCCACTTTCCTCATCTAAGTTGTGGAAATTATCTAAAGGGGAAGCAATTCAAGGGTACACACTCCTTCATAGATATGATTTCTTCAAACTACTAAGCCTAGAAGGATACCAATAAATCACCTCCATGTTGGGTCAAGCTAGGGTACCTTTATCCTCAATCGTTAAATGCTATTGTCAAGAATAGACTCCCTATGGTGTTAGAAACACTGGAGGATCGCGGAATTCTTCCTCTTGCCTAGACAAGATGAAGGGTCGTCCCCTCTCTACCATGCACAAAAGTGGATACGATGGATAAAGGGATCAATAGAACTTGAGTTTCATTTGGGAGTTTGCTTTTGTTGTTTGTTTTTCCCCCCAATTTCTTGTGGCATTTAACATTTTGAGGACAATTTCTTTCCATTTCTTTGATGTTTGGCATTTCAATACTTAACAACTTTCAACTTTTTGCATTTTCTTTTGAACATTTTCAAAGTCACCCCAATTAGTAACGAGGGTGCCTTATATTTGAAGTATAGGAGTTTTCATTTTTGCTCCTCTTTTCATTTGATACAATTGCAAACTTTTTGACTTTTAATTTCATTTCTTGAACTCAAATTTTTGAACAATTTTTGTGCCCATTCCCTTTTTGATGACAAAATGTGGTAGAATATGGATGAATGATGGTTGCATGGTTTCAAGGGTCACCTTGGAATAAACGGTAGCCAAGGAGTTATCACACCACAAGGTACTCTTGACTAGGCCTTAATCCATGGGTCAAAGGATACTAGCATGACACATCCTAGGGTGTTTTACAAGTATTCTAACAAGCAAAGTCTTATGAAGAAAAAGCATCTACTAGGGCCTATATACACTTGTCAAGCTTCCCAAATACACGGTTTCACAAAATTTTTCTAACATGCAAACTACATGCCATGATGCAACTAGCATTTATACATCATAGTGCATATGATTCTACCAACTAGTATGCCAAATAAGCTAAATGCAATCCTAAATTCACATTGTTTTTACCGCAACAATCAAAATAAAGTCACATAGTCATTAACATAAAGAGGAAAAGGAGATTGGATAGATCCTACCATGCGGTCTTCAATATCCTTATGTCTCGGATATGGCGTAGTCGATTAATGTGAACAAGGATGAACAAACATAATATATACAACAATATATACAAGACTACATTAAAAAGGAATGAACATGTTTTTTGATTTTTTCTATTTTTTAATTTTTTGGATTTTTCGAAATTTGGATTTTTTTGGATTTTGAATAAAAGTCAAGTTAGAATTTTCCATCCCCACACTAGTATGGGCATTGTCCTCAATGGCTAATACGATAGGAAATTATTCAATGAAAATGCATGATTTCTAAACTAAATGCAAACTATACTATGCTACACTACATAATGCATGTGCTTTTGTTATGGCGAAGAGCATAATTTCTAACATCTTGAATTTCGGGGTAGTTCATGCACATGGAATGCAATGCATGAAAGTAAAGATTTTTATTTTGGATTTTACAAGTTGGGAACAATGAAAAGAACACCTTAATGAAGCCAAGGTGTTAGTCCTTCATGTTGCTAGGACTGCACAAACATAAGACAAATATGGTACAAATTATCAAAACATCAAATTCTTGTCATGAAAATTAAAAAGAGAGAGGATAAGGAAACTTCACTTAAGCTTTGATGGGTGCCTCATGCCCGCTCCATCTAGCTATGAAGAGATCCCTAGAGATCACCATCATCCCCCTCTAAGTCACTATCCCAAACCTCTTTGGATGCATCACTAACATTGAAGTCTATGAACTCATGTTCTTCACTATTGAGCTCCACCGTATCCCCACCGCAAGATTTATCGCTTCCTTCGCCTTCTTTCCCATTTGCTCCTTCATTTACTTTTTCCGAGTTTGGGAAGAGAATGTCCATTTGGGCCCAAGAGGGAAACATTCCCTCCTTGATAACCTTCCCTTATTGAACCAAATGGTGGAATTGTGGGTAAAGAGCATAGTAGCTATCCACGACCGCTTCATATTGACGGAAATGCATGTCTTGGAGAATTCCTGTCATAAAATCGTCTCGGGGGAGGATGAAGGGGTTAGGGTGATTGTATGGTTGGTATTGAAAAGGGTAGAGAGGTATCTTGATCTTTTCATTTTGTTGTTGTGGCTCGTTTTGTTGTTGCTAGGGGTTTGGTGGTGGTGGTGCTTGATTTGCTTGGTTTGGGTTTGTGGAGATGAGGTATGACGGGATTGGGGATAGAGGACCTCTCCTTGGTGAAATTCTCGGTAAACCGTTCATTGGCAAATAGATAAGGTTACTTCCCTTTGTTATCCATTTGATCCTCTTTTCAACACCTTCAAGTGTTATCCAATGATGTTGCACAAGGAGTAGTTCCTCATTGATTCTTGTATTCCCGGAGAGTGGACTGTACTCATTGTTTTCATTGAACCTTGGATTGAAGTGCTTCGCGAGCCTTTTAATGAGTCCTCCATTGATGATATGCTTCATCCCATCGTCATCCCCATTTCTAAACTTAGCCCACTTCTCAAGTAGTACAAGAGTTGCATTAAAATGATATCCACCTCGTCCTTGGATTTCAAGATATGACTCCATGAATACAAGATCGAGCTCATTCAGAATTGCCGGGTCTCAGAGTGCAAGAATAGTTCCGGATAAGAACCGGTAAGTGAGCCTTAGAATAGGGTTTTCGATGTGAAATGGCAAGCATTCCTTGATATACAAAAAGTCTCGACCGGTCATGGCTCTCCACAATGGTGCCACACTATGCTTCTTAGGTCTTGATGTTCGGGTAGGCGAAACATCCAAACCGAGTACATTTGCAAACTCAACAAGAGTCATCATCCTTGTCACATTCTCCAATCTAAAATCTATGCAAATTGTTTTGTTCAAAGTTGTGATCTTTAAGAAACTTAAGAACTCAAGAAAAAGAGGTCGGTAGGTTTGCTCATGTAAGTGGAACAAGGTAGAAAGACCAAATAACTCAAAAAGGGCTTCCGTTTGATGGTATATTCCATGCTTTCTTAATGTTCTATGGCATAGAAATTTGGTAGTAAGAATATTCTTACCAAGTAGTCGGTGAAAGACAAGCCTTTGAACATCGTTCACAAATTCAATGTTGGAAAAATCATCAAGCTTGGTGAGATCCACAATCTCTTCATGTTCCCTCCTTAGAGTGTAGATGTGAGAAGTAGATGAGCTTCCTCTCACTCTTGGCCTTCTTCTTTCCCTAAATGAAGATCCTCTTGGTCTCGTTCTTTGATTTTAGATTTGGAGTTTGATTTGTTGAAATATGGAGATGCTCTTTGTGGATTAGATCTTTGCTTTTGAATCTTTTGAAACCCTAGAAATTGGGGGTTTTTGTTTTTTTGGAGTGAATGAGTGCTTGGGATATGTTTTGGAGTCATAAGAGAGGGGGTTTATAATATAAGTGGAAGGAAGGTTGAGGTGTCACAATTTGTGTGGTGAGGGAGAAAAAAAAATCGCGAAAACCGGAAATAAAGGTCGCGGGGATACGAGCGGATTCGACCTTGGGACGCTCGGATTCCTTCGTTTTGGGACGAGCGGATTCTTTGTTGGCCACTTAGATTCTATTTCAGCGAGTTTTTCCAAAATTTGGAACAGCCAGGACGAGCGGATCGAGGTCGGGACGAGCGTCTTTGCTGAAGTTGGACGAGTGTATTATCTAAGAGACGCTCGGATTTCGTTACAGGGAAAAATCCCAAAATCATGCAGCAAAAAGACGAGCGGATCGTTGATGCGACGGGCGTCTGGAGAAAGACGAGCGGATTGGCTCCAGAGACGCTCAGATTCTGGATCAGGATAAAATATCTGCTTTTCAGCTCTTTTTGGACGAGCGAATTCTCTGTTGGCCGCTCAGATTCTTGTTTGGACGGTCGTTTTTACCTCGTACGAGCGGATTTCCCTCGCTTTTCCTTTATTTCGATAAAAAGCTTCCCCATACTTGAAAACTAGTTCCTTCATCCATCAAAAAGATTAGTGACCCTCCCTCACTTATTTTCATGGAAAGAATCATGTTTATGATAAAAGGATGCAACAAAGTTAAAGATACAAGTTAGAAGGGTTAGTATATTTACAAGTGGTGGTTTAGGGAGGACTCCACCAAACTCTCCCTTTGATGATTTCTTCAAGGATGAGGAGGCTCGAGGTAGGTGACCTCGACCTCTCCAATAAATGCTCCCTAATAATATGGCTTCAATCTTTGGCCATTGACCTTGAATTTGCTTCCATCTTCCGCTTTGATCTCAAAGTCTCCATACTTTCCTACCTCGGTGATCACATAAGGACCCATCCATCTAGAGTTCAACTTCCCGGGAAAGAGTCGATATCGGGAATTGAATAGAAGGACTTTATCTCCTTTGTGCAAGGCTTTTTGCTTGATTCTCTTATCATGGAGTAACTTTGTCCTTTCCTTGTAGATCTTGGCATTCTCATAGGATTGTAGTCGGAATTCTGCCAACTCTTGAATTTGGATCATCCTCCTTTGACCACTTAATTTGAGATCATGGTTGAGAGCTTTGATCGTCCAAAAAGCTTTGTATTCTAACTCAATTGGCAAGTGGCATGCTTTCCCGTAGACAAGTTTGTAAGGGGAAGCTTCTATGGGGGTCTTATAGGCCGTCCTATAAGCCCAAAGAGCGTCATCAAGCTTCATGCTCCAATCTTTACGAGTCTTGTTTACAACTTTCTCAAGAATTTGCTTGATCTCTCTATTTGAAACTTCAACTTGACCACTTGTTTAAGGATGGTATCCTAAGCAGATTCTATGTTGAATACCATATTTGGTCAAAAGGGATGTAAGCTTCTTTTAATGAAAATGTGTTCTTCCATCACTTATGATTGCTCTAGGGACTCCGAATCTTGGGAAGATTATCTTCTTGAAGAGCTTAGTGACCGTTTTTGCATCATCGGTTAGGGTGGCAATTGGCTCCACCCACTTTGAGACGTAGTCTACGGCCACAAGGATATATTTGTTTTCCTTGCATGTCACGAACAGCCCTTGGTAGTCGATCCCCCAAACATCGAAGATCATCACCTCTAGTATGCCCCTTTGTGGCATTTTATTTCTCTAAGAGATATTCCCCATCCTTTGACAAGCATCACAATGAAGGATGAATTTCCTTGTATCTTGGAACATCGTAGGCCAATAGAAGCCCGATTGAAGAATTTTTGCAAAGGTTCTCCTTGCTCTATGGTGTCCATTGTAAGGTGATGAGTGGCATCCTTCCAAGACTCCTTGAATTTCTCATTGAGGGATGCACCTCTGGTAGTGCCCATCACTACACTCCTTGTAAAGATTTGGGTCATCCCAAAAGTACCTCTTTACTTCGAATAAGAACCTCTTTCTTTGGTTGTAGTTTAAGTTTGGAGGGAGTACTCTTCCAACAATATAGTTGGCATAATCGGCAAACCATGGGGTGATATGTCTCTCAAGTTGTGTTCGAATAGCCATCGAGATATCATCGGGGAAGGAGTCATTGATTGGTGTTTCTCCTTCTTCATCATGAAACCGGATCCTTGACAAGTGATCCGCTACTAGATTCTCGGCCCCTTTCTTGTCTCTTATTTCTAAGTCGAATTCTTGAAGAAGCAAAATCCATCTCAACAACCTTGGTTTTGCCTCTTTATTTATTAAGAGATGTCGGAGAGCACGGTGATTCGAAAAGACAATCACTTTGGATCCAAGTAAGTAGGAACGAAATTTGTCCAAAGCATACACTATGGCAAGAAGCTCTTTCTCGGTGGTATCATAGTTCACTTGGGAAGAATCTAGACTCTTGCTTATATATTAGATGGCATGTAGAGCTCTCTCTACCCATTGGCCTAGAACCGCTCCAACGGCGTAGTTACTAGCATCACACATAATCTCGAACGGTAGTTCCCAATTTGGAGGTTAAATGATCGGTGCCGAGATTAGTGCGTCCTTGATTCTATTAAAGGCTTCAACACACTCATTAGTGAAATGGAATTGGGTATCTTTAAGTAAGAGTTGAGTGAGGGGTTTCGCTATTTTTGAGAAATCTTTTATGAAACGGCGATAAAAATCCGCGTGCCCGAGAAAACTTCTCACCCCTCTAACATTCAAGGGAGGTGGGAGTTTCTCTATCACCTCAACCTTAGCTTTATCGAATCGATGCCCTTTTCCGAGATTAAATGACCCAAAACAATTCTTTCATTGACCATGAAGTGGCACTTTTCCCAATTTAAACAAGACTAACGTCTTCACATTTTTGCAGTTCAAGAGAAAGATTATGCAAACATGAGTCAAAGTATTTTCCATAAACGCTAAAATCATCCATAAAAACTTTCATTATGGTCTCTAGGTAATCGGAGAAGACACTCATCATGCATCTTTGAAAAGTGGCGGGGGCAATACACAAACCAAAAGGCATCCTCCTATATGCAAAAGTACCATAAGGGCATATGAAGGTGGTCTTGTGTTGGTCATCCGGGTGTATAGGGATTTGAAAGAATCCCGAATACCCGTCAAGGTAGCAAAAGAACTTGTTAGAGGCTAACCTCTAAAGTATTTGGTCAATGAATGGTAGGGGAAATGATCCTTTCTTGTTGCGGAATTCAATTTTCGATAGTCAATGCACATACGCCAACCGGTGATCTTCCTTGTGGGTATTAGCTCATTATTTTCTTTCGTCACCACCATGGTACCTCCTTTCTTAGGTACCACTTGAACGGGGCTAACCCACAAAGAGTTCGATATGGGATATATGATTCCAGCATCAAGTAATTTCATAACCTCCCCTTTAACGACTTCTTGCATGTGGGGGTTTAATCTCCTTTGAGATTGAATGGTAGGTCTATGGGCTTCCTCTAGATGAATTCTATGCATACAAAAGATGGGACTTATCCCCTTAAGGTCCTCTAGACTATAACCTATAGCCTTTTCATGTTGTTTCAACACATCAAGCAATCTTCCCAATTGGTTTTCATCAAGTTTGTCATTAACAATCACGGGCTTGGTCTTAGATTCATCAAGGTAAGCATATTTCAAATTTAGGGGAAGGGGTTTTAAAGTCGGGACTTGTACCTCACTTTCCTCCTTTTAAGGTTCATTGAGAACTTGCTCCATTTCCCATTAGACACTCCATTCTCATGGAATGTTCAACTTGTTCTTCAAGCTCGTCAATCTCGTCATACTCAAATTCCATGACAAATTCTTCTTGCTCTTCGGCTTGTAAGATGTCTTCTATGATTGATTGCTCTTGTTCTATATGTTGATATGCTTCCAGAAGGATGTTATGTACTAATTCGGACTGCTTATGAGTAAGTTCTTTGTTAGCTAGAGCGGCCTCAAAAAGATCTACCTCTAACTCCCAATGCATATTTTTGGCCTCACTTGCTTCCAATGCTTGCATGGGGTCTTTGAAGAAAGGTATACTCAAGTGGTCCTCAACAAAACAATCTATAATATCCATCTTGAAAAATATCGAACAACTTGAAAACAATTAGAACAAGCCTTGAGGAGTTTTACTTCCCCAAGGCAAAGAAAGACACAACAAATAACAACCTAAGAAAATCAAATCAAGTTAACACCGTCCCCGGCAACGGCGCCATTTTTGGTCAGACTCACTTGGAGCTTAATTTTCGGTTACTTATTGTTAGGAGCACCTAGACCAAAACAATATTTATAACTTCACAAACAACTCTACTATTAGTAAAGATGCAAGTAAAGGTCTGATCCCAAGGGACGGGTATTGATGTAGGATTTTCGATTGTAAGTAGCGGTGTCTAGTGGTGTCACAATTTGGGTTGAGATAAGAAAATCACTGAACTAAATAACAATAAAAGTAAACAAGCAAGATGACTAAAATGAGATGTAAACAATTGGTTAAAAGCACTAGGGTGTTATGGGGTCATAGGGGATTCATGAGAATTGATCATACAAACATATTCTCAAATTATAAGCAAGCAATTATTGTTGTGATAGGATCGAGTTGGTTTATATCTGCTCGGTATTGGCTTATATTCCTCTTTGAGTAATAATGTAGCCTAAAAATTTGCCGGAGGAAACTCCAAAGGTGCACTTAGACGGGTTTAGCTTCATTTTGTATTCTCTGAGGGTGCTGAATGTTTCTGCCAGATGTTGTATGTGATCCGTAGCTTTCTCTGACTTCACCACCATATCGTCCATATATACCTCCATGGTTTTTCCTATTTGTTCTTTGCACAAATGGTTGACCAGCCTTTGATATGTAGACCCTGCGTTTTTCAGGCCGAAGGGCATGACCATTGTAACAGTATATTCCTCTTTCACACATGAATGTTGTCTTCTCTTGATCGGCTGGATCCATCTTGATTTGATTATAGCCACTCCAAGCATCCATGAATGTTAACATTTCATGTCCAGTTGTCGCATCCACCATTGCGTCAATGTGTGCTAGCGGGAAGGGATCTTTAGGGTATGCCTTGTTGAGGTCGGTGAAGTCCACGCATAATCTCCACTTTCCATTCTTTTTGGGCACTACCACCACCTTTGATAGCCACTCTAGGTATTTTACCTCTCTTATCTTGTTTACTGCTAGTAGGCTATCTACCTCCTGGTTGACCACCTTATTCCTTTCAGCTGCGAACTTTCTCCGTCTCTGCTAGATGGGCTTGCATTTTGGGTCCACGCTGAGTTTGTGTGTTATGATGGACCGATCTATTTCTATCATATCGTCATGGGACCATACGAAACAATCTATGCTGGCCTGTAAGAATTCAATTAGGCGTTTCCTGAGGTCTCCCGTGCACCCTGCCCCTACTAACACGGTTCTTTATGGGAGCAACTTCTCCAGGTTGATCTGGTCTAACTCCTCGGCTGGAGGCTCAATGTATTCGTCCTAGACGTGCTGCTTCTGTAATTGCTATGCTGGGGGGGTTGGCAGTGCATTTTAGCGCTTTCTTGTAGCAGCATCGAGCTTCCTCATGGTCTTCTCGTATTGTCTCTACTCCCAATGACGTGGGAGCTTTACGCATTGATGGTACGTTGAGGGGACTGCTTTCACCAGGTGCAGCAATGGCCCTCCACGAATGACGTTGTAGGTAGAGGGTCCATCTATGACCAAGTACCTTACCTGTTTATTGACTCCCCCCATGTAGGATTGGATCACTATCTCTCCCAATGAGTGGTTGTCTCTCCACTGAATCCTACCAGCGGGATAATCTTCTTCTGCAAATCCTAGTCGCTGAACCCCATGTTTCCTATGGTTTTCAGCATGATCAATTTAACCGAGCTATGAGTATCCACCAGGACCTTTCTGACTATGCAGTTGGCCGTTGACAGAGTTATGATGAGTACGTCATGATGCTCTTGCTCGTCATGTACATCTCTTTCGTCAAAAGCAACCACAGGTAGATCGCTATTGCAAATTCTGCAAGAGGTTTCTGGTTTATCTCCCTTAGTCTCAGTGGCACGCCTTTTGGCTGCTGAATATGTTAATCCACTTAAGTCTGAGCCGCCTGTTATCACGTTTATTATCTTAGTGCATGTAGGTGGAGCTGCAGGCTTTGTGGAGCCTACCTTATCTTGCTGTTTGCCCCCACGTGGTAATTGGTGGCTCAGTTCTACCTGCTCATACAGGCGCCTAATATCCCTACGTAGTGTGTAGCAATCTTCCATGTTATGCCCGATGTCACGGTGGAATTCGCACTTTTTCTTGCTGTCTTTTCGCCATGCTTGTCCTTCTACTGATGGTCTGGGCCACCTCACTCTGTCTCCCATCTCTCTGAGTGCTTTCAGGATTCTTCCGACGCCACTTATTAATCCATATTCTGCCAGTGTGGGAAGTTGCTGATTTTCTTCCCTGTTATCGACCTTGTTGACTCCCCTTGCATATGGCTTGTATCTTTCATCCTTCTTTCTGGTGGGTTGCTTTCTACCTAATTTCTCCATGGCTGAAGTGCTGGATACGCTTGGTGTACTTGGCATGCTAGCTCTGGCTAGGATGTTTTATTCCAATCTGATCGCAGCTGCTGCTTTCTCCTGCACCGCCTCAAAGCTATGACAAGGGTGCATAGTTAACTACTTATACGGGTCAGACTCATGGTATAGGCCTCTTCTGAAGGCTTCCACTACGGTTGATATGTCACACTCACGTATTGCCACCTTCTCATTGTTGAATCTAGTGTTGTACTCTCCAATGGTCTCGCCAGCTCCCTGAACAATTCTGTACAAGTCTCCTCCGTGCTTTTACGGCTTCCGGCTGCTAGCAAATTGCTGAGTGAATGCGTTTACCAAGTCGGTAAACATGGATATTGACCTGTTAGGCAATCTTACGAACCATCAGAGTGCTGGCCCCGACAGTGTGGATCCAAACCCCTTACACATACAGGCTTCTTTTACTTGTCCTACAGCCGTCACTGTCATCATTTACTGCTTGTACTGGCTCATGTGATCAAAGGGATCTGTGGTGCCATCAAAGAGATGCATGTTTAGATTTGTGAATCACTTTGGCATGGCAACAACGGATATGGCATCCAAAAATGGCGAGTCAGCATAGCTGTCGGGTGCCGCCTTCTCAAGTGGAGATGGTAATCCTGGGACCCTACTCAACATCTCCCTTAGCTCCAGGTACTGCTGGTTGGTCAGGCTTCCTGGGTGTGAGATTCGTCTGTCTGCTGCCTGCTGATTTGGAATGCTGCTTCCAGGCCCGAACTCGTAAAGGTTCTGATGCGGCGTGGTAGCTAATGTTGTTGAGGTCATGATCGTTCTTTGATGCTAGCTTACCAGCGGGCCACCTGCGGATCCTGCACCAGGTGTCTGGTTAGTTAGCACGAAATTACCAAATGAGAGGTTACCTGTTTGTACTTATACGCAGCTGGCTGGCTGCCAGCTGTCTGGTGTGAGGTATCCTAGCCCTTGTGGGGTTATTATTTCTTCTGTTGGTACTTCTGTCAGGTCTAATCTTGTTACCAACTCGGCTGGTATCTGTCGAAGTTGACTCCTGCTGCCTGATGCCCCCTGGGTAAGATCTATTTTAGGAAGGCCATACTAGGATTTATTTTTATGCTTTGCATTTTATTTATATGTCGCATGCATCGCTAAGTCGCCATAACTAAAACATGCATCATCTTTCATCGAGTTTAATCGACCGTGTCACCGCTTTAGTTCACTTAAAACGTGATAGATAATAAATTGACATGACCTCTCGCTAAAATAAACAATTGAGATATAGCCTTACCAAAAATTAGAAACCCATGAAGTACAAGTTTCGCAAGGGAGTTGAGCCGGCTTTACCGTAAGACAAACCTTGTTACGTTGGTGAAGTGGGGTGATAAATGTCTACCCACCGAATTTATAAAGATGAGGGTTGTTTTCGGCTTTACCGATGCCCAAGTTGATGTAAGTTTGGATCATGGACACATTTATTCGAAATTTGGGTTGAACTCAACGAAAGCATTCTCGACGGTTGCCGGATGTGTTTCGGGCTAAAGATAATTTTTAATGTAAATTTTATCGACCAAGAGTTCTAAAAGTAGAATCGATTAAAGTGTTAATCCACCGAGTTATATTGATAAATGTTTGTTTTCGGCTTTACCGATGCCTAAGTTAATATGAATTTGGATCTTGGAATCATTTTCATAGTTGGGTAGAGGTCACTATGTAAATGCTTTACTTCTTATTTACAAGTATTAATAAAACGATAAATGTTAAGTTTTCCACTATTCCGTTATCATATTGTTTTATTTCTTTACCACAATTCATGTACGATATCATTTCGATTTTTGATTCAAATCTCCATTAAAACATCGTAACTAAAGACAAATTTGAATTTTGCTTCTAAAACCTCAAATGAACCATTGCTAAGGATCTCTTGTAAAGAGTATAGATAAAAGTTTTTCATTATCAAACAGGTTTTTGATTCTTGACTAACACATCTACTTACAATGGATTGTTATTCATATACTTAATTGAATTAAGTACCTCGAAGCGATAAATTGTTTTGGTAATTAGATTTGTCAGAATTCGTAATTGACCAAAATAACGCAACCACTTCAATGAAAGTTTTAAGACTAAAACGAACAAATGAAGAGTAATCTTCATGAATTCAATTTTGATTCTCAAAGCAAAGACTCATTGAAATGAGTGGGAGCATTCTCTTAAACCGTTAAGATGAGGACGAGGTTCAAGAAGCAAAGATTATAATGGAATTGATACAAGGTAATGTTAAAAGTAAAGTTGTTGAGAATGACGATACTAAACCTATCAATCCCGACCGATAAAGTTTCCATTGTCTTAAATGTTGGACACGAGAAAGGAAACTACCCCAAATTATTGAAGAATCAACAAGTTAGTTGTGGGAAATCTAATGGGACCTTCTTCTTTAAATGTTTATTTTATTGACATAAAATTTTGCTAGTACTACTTCGTCAATATTAGAAACCGGTGGTGGTTTTCATCATTATGTTTGATACATAGGATGATTTGAATATGACGACTAGCAACAATAATGTCGAGAGATAGAGTAATTGTATACTCAATCTAGTTTTTGGATTTAAAGTTGTACTTAATCATGACTATTAAGTGCATAAACTCTAAATAAGAATATAAACTTGTTAAGATACAAAAGAGGTTTTCACTTTTGTGACCCTATACACCACGATTTGATGTATGGCTAACCCATTATCAAGGTGATTATATTCTAAACCAAACTAGAATGATATATCATGTAGATGATGTAAGATTCAAATTGGTAACCCAAGATTAAACCTTAAATTTTGGAATGATGAACGCAAAGAGTTATCGAGTACTCTTGAAACCATTAGATTGTTAATGGTATATGCGTATCTTGTATTCAAAGCAAGATGTCTCGTGCCTTTTGGTTGTAAAGGAGATCGAGGTTGTAAATCATCGATCCAAAATAGGTTGATCATTTTCTTTTACCAACAATTTAAGTTGACGCTAATGTGTTCACTTAATAAGGTAAATAGAAACATCTTTGAAGAAGTTTAAAGAGTTCAAGGAATCACGATTTAGTCGTGATGGGATTATCAAAGGGAAGACTTTGATATAAGCCAAAGGAAATGTGATATAGTATCACAAGTTAATCTCTCTTAGCACGCATTATGGAATAATGTGTGGTTGGATAAGAAATCAAACGTTATTCGATATGGTTTGGACTTCAATCAAGTTACTTTGAGTTACTTGATCCTTTTGGGGATTTTATCATTTTTGTCTAAATTATTTTTCCACTAAATCGAATCATATGAGATATGAAATGGTAAGGGTACCATGTTTGTAAGTTTTCACAAGAAACAAATGCTCATTTTTCCCTTTTCAATTATCACGAGTACGATGGGTTTGCGGCTCGTGAAGCTGTCTTTCTAAAATACAAGTTTATTTCTAGAAGACAGAGTGGGAGAAATTATTCAAGAGCCATAAAGAATGTCATGTCGCAAGAAACTGGTCTTTCTTGGCTACATGAGACGTTTTGTGAAGAATGTCTTGTCGCAAGAAACTAGTCTTTCTTGGCTACATGAGACGTTTTGTGTAAGACGTTGTTTCTTCAAAACCTAGGAGGTTAAATTCGTCACTTGTTAAAAATGATGAATTCATGCTACTTTTAAGAAAGTAAAGAGCTTATAACTTACAAAAGAAATTGTTTGATTCAAGTTGATTACTTCTGGAAAGTAATCAACATATGACTTACATAAGAGTGTTTAAGTCGCAACTCATTACAAGGCTTAGAGCCATGAGAATCCGAAATAAAAGGCTTGATTAGTGACAAAGGGTTTTGCACTAATAAAGACAGATTTCAAGGTTTGGTTGGTTACAAAGGGTTTTGCACCAGTTAAAATGCTTAAGTCTATTTGGTTCTTCTTAGGGATTGTGTTTCATTATTATGAAATACATAGCAAGTGAATCTAAAACCCACTTCTTCAATTAGAAGGAATGTATTCAATACATGTCTTGAGTTTTGTAGATTCTTGCAATCCTAAGATAATGTGAAACTTAAGAGAGGGTCTTAAGTAGGACATCAATGAGTTAGAATCAACATTTTGATCATGTGATAAAACATTTCTCGATAAGTCGAGAAGTTGTGTTTATACATGAAGTTTAGTGGGAGTTACGGAAATTTTAATTAGTCCGATATGTGGATGACATATGGATCATTAAGAATGATTTAAGACTTTTGGAGTAATATAATACATCTTTAATATCTAGAATTATGTAAATAAATCCACGTGATATTAGCGTCATATAAGAAGTCTTGTGTTGATAAGATTCATGACTAAGTTCAATTAAATTGAACATATTTGATTGATTTCATTTGCTTCCGCTGCCGAATCAATTAAAAAGGAAATGATGTATAACACTTCATATGCTTTGAGTATAATGAATTGTTTTAAAATCGAATTTAAGTAATCTTTACCAAGTAAGCAATAAAGATTACCCTTAAGTGCTTGCAGAAGCATTAAGGAAGTAAAGCAAAGTGTTTATGATGCAATTTTTGTGTAAGGGTGTTACACAAATGACAATTGACAATTGAGATTGCGCATGGTTTCCGACAAAACCATAATCAAAACACATTAGGATGGTTAAGATACCATTGTGGCTATGTTATTTAAGAAATAGATTTTCTAGAATTGTTCTAGGCAATAAAGAACAATGAGAGATATTTATAATGGAAATTGAGTACACTTGCAATCATGGGATGTGCAAGAGGACGAGTCCCGCACACTGTGAAAATAGTGGGAGCTATTCTTAGGCTAGAGGGCCTATGTCTTGATTGGATCTCGACACGTACTCAGAATGTTTTGTAATGAAAATGTATACATTACAAAGGAAAACGAGTATGTAAAAAGGTTGAGTAAGGTACAAGAAGTTGATAAAACCTACTAACCAAATCCTTCTCATAGGCTTAACATGATGAGTCATGTCATTTCAATTAAATTGAGATGAATAACTACATAAGAGATCAAATTAGATTATAGAATATGAAGTAGTAATCAAGCATTGACTATTCATATGTGATAATCGCATTTGTCGTTTGAGTTTTACTCTAAAACTCTTCTTTTATACTTTGTTACATCCAAACGGGTTGTAGAGACAACATTGAACCCCGTTAAAGTTAACACGGATCAACATTGTATTTGCCCATAGTCACTTGCATGAGGTGACGTCTCGAAGTGACTAGAGTGTGATGCGATTGATGGCAAGTTCCAGTGCCATAGAGTCATGTGAGATGACTAGTCGATCACATAGGCAGACTGTTAGGAACTCTTTGTCGGGCAGTGACCGCTTATAGAGTTCTGGCAAATTTATATAGCCTGGGCGTGGCGAGAGCTACTATAGTATTCTAATGAGTCGATTCTTTTGACTAAATACTGTTCGCCTAAGATGGCACAGTTTCAGATTAGCTTTGATTTGTGTTACTACGACCTTCCTAAATGGGGTCAAATGAGCATATTTTGGGTTATGATGGCTGTGGCTAGTCGAAGGGAATAAGTGCGATAAGAATTGTCCCCCCCTTTGCCAGGGTTAAAACAATATCTCAGGGCCACTCGAGGAGTAATGAACTGGAAATGCGTGGCCACGCTCGGAAGGTATCTATGATAGATAAATCCGGTCAATCAGTTATTCTCCAGATCGAGGAAACCACTCTCGATATGATCACTTGCAAGTACGACCCGAAAGACACCTTGCATTGAGTGGGAGATAGTAATAGGACAAGAGAATTGGGGACGCACACTTGTCGAGGACAAGTTGGAGATTGTTGGGAAATGTGTCCTCAACAATAGTGCGATCACATGATTTAAATATCATTATTAAATCTCATACCAAGAATACGAAAGGGATGATACATTACATATGTTTTAGCAGGATTTTCCTGAACGGATCCGGCCTGATTAGAGAGTAATTTGGGTATCTAGTTCTATATATTTGGTAGAGATTAAGGAATAAATAATAAGAAAAAGACTTAAGTATAGAGAATATTGCCTATATTATATGGACGAATTGAGTACGAATTTGTGTTTAAGATCGGATATATTCTGAGCAGAGAAAGATAGAAAAAGTGTAGAATAATTAAAGAGTAAGTATTGATCCCCATTATCTGTTTACAAATGCTATATATATAGCCCTCTTTAACGTTCTTATTATTAACGTTACAATGATCAACGACCTCCCCAAATGTAGGAGTTGTTACCGGATTAATAGGGCGTGCTCCCTATTAATCCGCTTGACTTAATCTTCCTTCAACGAATCCTCAGCTTTTTCTCCTCCTTTCCGTCTTGATTCATAGATGATAGGCTCTTATGGTTGGACTTGGTCTTCCTTGAGTATAGGACACGACTATTAATTCCCAACAACCGCATTTCTTGTTTATCTTTCTCAATCCAAATGTTTTAATGCTCTGCAAAGTTATTCTGTACTTACTATCAGGCTTCTCTTCTAGGATTTAGTAGCCTTCTTACTATAATATTCTTTTAATATCTGAACAGTGAGTCGACTTGTCCGGTCTCGGGTTACTTCAATCGGACTAATAAAGTCGGGCCGGGTTGGAGTCGGACCAGCAACTGGGGCCTAACAATTGCCCCTTGACATTTTACCCATGCTTTGGATCGGCCAGGGGTGAGATGTCAACTTTACCGGTTAAACAATAAGAAGAGTCATATTTATTCAAAGACTCTTAGACTCCTATTACCGTTGAACACCGCAACGGCTAAGTGATGTCATGCTTTGACGCTTTTGCAATTCCTAGGGTTTCCATGCCGTTATACATCTTCTATAAATACGGTATTTGGGACGAGATTATTCTTCACCAATTTTCCTCCACTTTCTTTGCTAAGTTTTCTTCTGAAATTCTCCCCTATTTCTCAAAGAATCTTGTTCGCTAATTTATACTTTTTCGATAATTTAACTTCATCACAATAAATCAAACAATAAAAGACATGGGAGCCAAAAACGTCCTTCATCCCGAAAAACTGCTGCTGCTGCTGAGCCCGAACCCACGATGTTCGGGAGGAAGAGGTGATGGAAGTTGATCCTCCCGCTCGTCTTTGTGGCTTTTAAGTACCGGACTCGTGTTCACCGCCCTTCAATCTTTGGATCCTTACTTTCCCGAGGAGAACTTGTTGAAAACAAATTATGACAAGATATTAAGGGAGAAGAAAATAATTCCCGAGTCGACCGAGGTATGGATCCTCAATCTTGTCCAGATCGAGCTAATGGGTGTCACCTGGTTGGTTTTGTATTTTTGAATGGGCGTTCAAAGCAGGCTATAAGTTACCTTTTACCCCTTTAATGATTGATACCATTCGTGCAATGGAAGTATCGCCTTTTCAGATTATGCCAATGGTTTGGAAACTTATCCATTCTGTTGAAAATTTGTGTGCTAAGCACAATATCACAATTACCCTTAATGATATCAAGGCAATTTATCATATGAAAAATCCAGTTAATGGTCGTTTTAATTTGAGAATTAAATAAAAAATGTCTCCATTGATTACTAACCTGGATTCTGGAGATGATAAAAGTTGGGCAAAGACTTTCCTGTTTGTCCGGACTGAGACTTTGGGATCAGGCTTTGATTATCTAAGATATCCTCCCTTGGAGAGTGGTAGGTTCCCTGTACTTTTATTTTGCAGTATATATTACATGAAATTAATAGATTTTGATTTTCACCGTGTAATTTTGACGGTTTTTGCGCTCTCCCGATTGGAGCTTTGATCCTCTTGATGAGGAAGTCTGTTTCCCGGGATAGAGGCTTTCCTTGCTATTCCCGAGGAAGAGAGGATATGGCCAGCTAGTTTGGGCGGGGAATTGTTGCCCCGGTATATGAAGACCAAGTCGATCGGGGTCGAGTACCCAAAGGCAAGCCTAGCTCTACTGCTCTTTCCTGTACGTCTTCTATATGTCTTTATGTTAACTGTTATCTTCTTGTCATTTCTCGTCTGATACGCATATTCTTTATGTATTCAGTATTTAGGTCTTCGGCTAGGTTGGCCGGTTTTTCTGCAAAGGATTTGAAGGCTGGGGTGGCTAGGATTGCTGAACAGTCCAAGAGTCAAGAGGCTAGTGGGAGTGATAAGACGCTTGATATTCTGGTTTTTGATGTCCAGCCTCCTCAAGATCCACCCAGGCTAGTGTCACCTGAGGTTGTCCAGGCTCCAAAAAGGAAGAGGGAAGATGTTATCCTTGAAGAGGAGGGGGGAGAGAAAGAACCTATTCAAGCTCAGCCTCTCAGGAGTATAAGGCAAGTGCCTGCCAAGATTGATGACATGGATGCTGCCCGGGCACAGATAAACGAGTTTTCTGTCAAAATGGGTGGTCAGCTCTTATCTGCTAATACTCTTAAGTCATTTACCAGAGTGGTTTCTATTCTGACTTCTCTTGTAACAAAGGCTGCTGAACTTGCTTCTCAGGCTAAGGAGGTTGGTTGTAAAGGAATATTTTTAATTGTTCATGTGCTTTTTGTTTTGTTTTGTACTTGGCTGATTGATTTCATTCTTTTGTAGGGATTGGATGTTGGTTTGGCTACTGCCTGTCAGCTCAAGGATGCCCAGGCCAGGGTTGCTAGTTTGGAGAAAAAACTGGATAGCCTTAACCGTGACCTGCACACATCCAGTGGTAATGAAGTAGTACTTCAATCTCAGTTGGGGACAGCTAAGGAGGCAACTAGGGCTGCTATAGTTTGTGAGGTGGCTGCAAAGACTGCTGAGAAGGTTGTCAGGCAAGAGTTGGAGGCTGAGAAGCAGGCAATGCAGGATCAGTTGAGAAAAAACGAGGAGCTTGCTGCTGAAAAGGAATTAGTGGAGGCGCGGTTGGCTGCTGCTGCTCAGTACTTCTTCGGGAATGGCCGGGTTGATGCCATGAGAGATCCGGAATCTGATCGGGCTAGTTGGAATCCGGACCGGGATGAGATGGCCTTGGACGCTCAGTATCCTGATTTGGCCAATATGGGTCAAGAAGAGGAAGTGGATTCTCCTCCTTCCAAGGCAAAATCTGATGACCAGGAAATGGCGGATGGTTGTGAGTCGGTCACTGGCTCAAACGTATCTTAGATTTGTGTTTTTCTTTTAGGTTTTGGTCTATCCAGGGAGAATGTCCCTGGAATGAATATTTAGGAAATTTTTGGCCCATCCAGGGGAGATGTCCCTGGAATGGATGATTATTAAGTGTGTGGTAAGGCCAATTGGATGAATAAATATTTGGTCAAATTTTCTTTTTGTGTTTTGACAAGGTGGTGTTGGATGTGTACTGGATTTGGCCAGCTATTCGACTGGATCGGGCCAGTTTTTGTGCTGGATCTGACCAGTTATTCGACTGGATCGGGCCAGTTTTTGTGCTGGATCTGACCAGTTTATTGTGTTGTGGGTGGGGTTATTGCCTATCTGGAGGGCTTATGTCCCTTGCCTGTCTGGAGGGCTTATGACCCGTTTATGTTATACAATCCAGGAATGGATTTTCCAGGTTTGTATGTTAAGTTGAGCTCAGTATTATAAGGCTTGTTTTGCAACTGAAATTTGGATATCAGTTGGATGTTGGTGGGGGTGGCCCCCAATCTTTAAGATTTGTTTTAAATAACATGCAGTATGTAAAACAAGTATTGAAGATTCTACTTAGTAAAGATATGAGAACATAGATAAGTACTTGGGCACATAATTTGAAGAAATCATATACTGCATTTATTCATGTAATGGCAAGTATCATACATGTAATTTTATATCAAGCTAGGCAGGAAATGCGAACACGAAAATTATACCTGAACCGGGAGATATATTTTATATGTGAAATATTTTTAAATGTGCAATATTCCAAGCTCTTGGGATCATTTCACCGTCCAAGGTTTGTAATCTATAAGCTCCCTGGCCGACTATTGAATCAATCAGATAGGGACCTTCCCAGGTTGGGGCCAATTTGCCAGCATTCTTTTCTTTTGTGTTTTGGAAGTCTTTCCCGAGGACAAGGTCTCCTACCCCGAATACCCCGGCTTTGACATCTTGTTGTAGCTTTTCGCAACTCTTTGCGATATCTTTGCTAATCGATCTTGGCGCATCTCTTAGCTCTTCTCCGTTAAGTCCAGTTGTCCTCCATTAGAGGTATATTGCTTGTTATTGTGTTCAGGCTGCATCCGGCTGATGGAATGTCCACCTCGGTAGGGATTACGCTTCACATCCATAGACCAAGGAGTAGGGGGTTTGGCCTGTGGATGTTTTAGCGTGGTTCACACCCAAAGGACCAGGGGGAGTTATTCACCCCATCCGCCTTTTCTTCTTTCCAGCTTTTTCTTTATGCAACTGATTACCACCTTGTTACTGGATTCTGCCCGACCGTTAGCTTTTGGATATCCTGGTGTGGATGTTACCGCATTGATGTTCCATTGAGCACGAGAAGGTCTGCTTTTTCTTTTTCCCACAAATTGCGTGCCATTATCGCATACTATTTCAGAGGGGATGTCATATCTACATATGATGTTGTGTTTGATGAATGCTATGACATCCTTCTCTTTGACTTGCCTGTATGATTCAGCTTCTATCCACTTGGAGAAGTAATCAGTCATTGCTAGCATGAAAACTTTCTGTCCGGGTGCTTGAGGTAGTTTTCCTACTATATCCATGCCCCACTTCATAAATGGCCAGGGTGCGGATATGGAATGTAGTTCCTCAGATGGCTGATGGATATATGGTCCGTGAATCTGACAAGCTTTGCATTTAGAGCTAAAGTCCAAGCAATCGGCTCTCAGGGTAGGCCAATAATAACCTGTTCTGAGTACTTTGCTTGCCAGGCTTCTTCCACCTTTATGATTTCCACAGTATCCTTCATGGATTTCTGATAATATCTGCTCAGCTTCTTGTGGTTCCAGGCATCTGAGGTACGGCCCGGCCTGCGATTTCTTAAAAAGCACGTTGTCAATAATAGTATATGAAGCAGCTTTTATTTTTAGTGCTCTGGCATCTTGCTTATTTAAGGGAAGGATTCCCTGTTGTAGCCAGTCATAGTAAGGTTTTGTCCAAGAATTGGCAATATAGATTGGGAAACTTTCATCTTGTTTATTTATTGCAGGTTCTAATAAATGCACGATGGGTATTTTGTCGAAGTCAAGGGGACTAAAGTTGGATCCTAGGCCGGCTAAGGCATCGGCCTGGGTATTCAGGTCCCTGGGGATTTGGTCAATATTGAAATTGCGGAATTTTGATTTTAAAGTTTGAACAACTTCCAAATAAAGCATCATTTTTGAGTCTTTTGCAGTATATATTCCGTTTACTTGGTTGGAAATAAGAAGGGAATCAGTACGTACCTTTAGATTTTGTACACCAAGGTCAATACATACCTTTAATCCGGCTATCAGGGCTTCATATTGTGCTTCATTGTTGGTAGCCTCAAATGCACAGTTTATAGCCTGTACTATCTTATCCCCCTGTGGTGATTTTAGTACTACCCCCAGGCCTGTGCCCCTCATGTTGGCTGCACCATCGACAAATAGGGTCCATTCTAGGTCTGTTTGGTTGCTGGTCAGTTTATTCACTTCTTTTATTAGGTCGGGTTCTAGGGTCGGGCTAAAATCAGCCACAAAGTCTGCTAATGCTTGTGACTTAATTGCTGTCCTTGGTTCAAATGTTATATTGTATGTGCTTAGCTGGACTGACCATTTGCACATTCGTCCGGACAATTCTGGTTTCCTAAGTACAGACTTGATAGGAAGATTGGTTCTGACTATTATTGGGTGGCTTTCAAAGTATGGTCTTAATTTTGTGCAACTCATAATTACAGCTGAAACATATTTTTCAAGTAGGCCATACCTGATCTCTGCGTCCAGTAGACTCTTACTTACATAATAGACAGGGTGCTGTTGTCCGTCTGCTTCTTTGACCAAGACTGCACTGACAACAGTTTTTGTGACTGACAGGTATACTGTCAGGGGTTCATCTTTGACTGGTTTTGCCAGCAAGGGGGGAGAGGATAGGTATATTTTTAGGTCTTCAAAGGCAGCTTGATGATCAGGGGTCCATTGAAAGTCCTTGTTCTTCCTTAGCAGGTTATAAAACGATTTGCATCTCTCTGATGATCTTGAAATGAATCTGTTCAGGGCCGCTATTCTTCTAGTCAGCTTTTGTATGTCTTTGACCGTCTTTTGTGGTTCTAGCTCCAGGATAGCTTTGATCTGTTCAGGGCTGGCTTCTATTCCTCTTTTTGTCACCATATAGCCCAGGAATTTGCCTGCTGAGACTCCGAAGTGGCATTTTTGTGGGTTGCGCTTCATATTGAATTTCTCCAGTATTTGAAAGGCTACTTCCAGGTCTTTGATGTGGTCTTCTGCCTTTTTTTGACTTGACTACCATGTCGTCTATGTAGACTTCCATGGTGTCTCCTATCTGGTCTTTGAACATCATGTTGACTAGCCTTTGGTAGGTTGCACCTGCTTTTTTTAATCCAAAGGGCATAGCAGTATAACAATATATACCTCTTTCAGTAATGAAAGCTGTGCTTTCCTAATCTGCAGGGTGCATTTTTATCTGATTGAATCCGCTGGAGGCATCTATGAATGTTAATATTTCGTGGCCTGCAGTTGCATATACCATTGCATCAATGTGTGGTAAGGGAAATGGATCTTTTGGGCAAGCTTTGTTTAGGTCGGTGTAGTCCACACAGACTCTCCATTTGCCATTTTTCTTTTGGACGACTACTACGTTTGCAAGCCAGTCAGGATACATTACTTCCCTGATCATTCCCATGTCCAGTAGCTTGTCAACTTCTTGGTTGATGATTTCATGCCTCTTTGCAGCAAATTTTCTCCTCTTTTGCTGTACAGGCTTAAAGGATTTGTCAATATTCAACTTATGAGTAATAACATCAGCATCTATACCAGTCATATCAAAATGTGACCAAGCAAAACAAGACATTTTAGTTTTGAGAAAGCTGACCAGATTGGGTCTGATTGAGTCGGGTGCATCTGACCCTACAAGTACTTTCCTGTCAGGGAATTCTGGGTCCAATATGACCTCTCCTGTTTCCATCTGTGATTGTGCTACGTATTCCTCCCTGACAGGTGACTTTAATTGCTATGCAAGGGACTTACCTGACTTTGAGGGTTTCAAAGCCTGACTGTAACATTCCTGAGCCATCCTCTGTTCTCCCCTGATGGTGGTTATCCCCCAATCTGTTGGAATTTTCACACATTGATGGTATGTTGATGGGATTGCTTTGACATTGTGGATCCATGGTCTGCCCAGGATTACATTATACGAGGATAGGCAGTCCATTACTCCAAATCTTTCATATGAAGCCACGCCTTCCACATAGGTTGGCAGGCTGATTTCTCCCAGGGTGTTTTTTGTTTCTCCGCTGAATCCAACCAGGACGCTGGATTTCTTGATGATCTTTCCTTCATCTATCTTCATATCTTTGAGGACGTCAAGCATCACCAGGTTGATTGAGCTGCCTCCGTCTATCAGGATTCTTGATACCTTTGCTGTGCCAATTTGCATGGTGATTACCAAGTTGTCATGGTGTAGGTCTGATATTCCCTGCAGGTCCGAGTCATCAAAGGTGATAGCAGGCGATGACTTGGGCCTGGAAGGAGGTTGAAGTCTGGATTCCCTGGATATTCTTTTTGGCAGCTGAGCTGGTCAGACCACAGATTTCTGATCCTCCATTTATGAACTTGACTTCATAAATGGGGGGAGGAGGAGGAGGATCTCTGCCGTTTCCTGAATCTCTCTTGTTTTGTCCTTCATCTTTGTTCTTTCGCTGCTGGATTAAGTCTTTCAAGTAGCCTTTCTTTAGAAGATATGCCACTTGTTTTTTGAGTTGGATGCATTCTTCTGTGGTGTGCCCGATGTCCTGATGGAAATCACACCATCTTGTTGGATCTTTCCTGGGGTTGTCAGATTTCTTTGGCCATCTAACCGTATCTCCCAGGCTTTCCAGGCGTTTGATTAATCCTGCAGTATTAATAGAGAAGTTATATTCAGGAATAGTTGGAAGGCTAGAAAGGTTACCTTTATGTTCTTGTGCCATGTTGACTTCGGATCGTTCAGGCCTGGAATAGGGTGCTGATCTGGGGTTGCTTCCTTTTTGGTAGGAGCTTTTTCTGTTAGTGTGTCCATAGCCTTGCTTTCCTCCGGATGAGTTCGTTCTGAAGTTGAGATCTTCTTCCAATCTGACATGCTCTAAGGCGATGGATTGAACAGTGGCAAAGGTTGGACATGCTTTCTTGGTCAGATCTGCATAGATGTCACCACATCAAGCAGACTCCTTGCTCAAGGCTTCTACCGCTGTTTCTTCATCACACCTGGGAATGGCCACCTTTTCTTTGACAAATCTGGCCAGGAATTCTTTGAGAGATTCTTCAGGAAGTTGCTTTACCCTGAACAGGTTACTGGGTCTCTTAGCCATGTCTCTGCTGCTTGCGAATTGTTGATTGAAGGCATTGATCAATTCTGCAAAATTCTTGATACCTCCATTTGGGAGATTAATGAACCATTGTAATGCTGCTCCGGTCAGGGTTGTACCAAAGCCCTTACACATGCAAACTTGCCTGAGTTCACTGGGTATTGAGGCAGCCAACATTTTTTGTTTGAATATGGCAACGTGATTTTGTGAATCAGAGGTTCTATCATAAGTTCTCATGGATGGAACAGTAAATTTCTTGGGGAGATCAATTTTTGCAATTTCATCTGAAAAGGGTGAATCTGCAAAGCTGTCAACTTCTACTTCAGCCACAGGGTCTGGCACTCCGGGTATGTTTTCTATTTTGTTGTGGAGTTTTTGAATTTCCTGAAGCACGGCCATCATTATTGCTGCTTCAGTCTTGTTTGTTTCGTCATTGGGAATAGTCGGGGTACCGGATAATGTATCCTTCTCCGGGGTTCCAAAATTGGAGAAGTCAATATTTTTGATAATGGATGAGAATGGAGTTCCTGGCTCGAATCTGGTCTTGGAGCCCGAGGCCTGATTTTCCAATTTCTTCCTCAGACTAGACTCAGACTCTTTCAGCCTATTGATTTCTGCTTCTGTTTGGGCTGCCTTTTCTTGGATCGTCTCCAATTCTTTGATCTTGGCCAGGGCAGCCGCTAAATGTTGTTCTGAGGTGAGTTCCACCATTTTTGTGTGTGAATATTAAATGAAAGATGGTAAAAGGTATTTTTTGATTAAAGAACTAAATGCCCCACGGTGGGCGCCAATTGTTTTAGTAGGATTTTCCTGAACGGATCCGGCCTGATTAGAGAGTAATTTGGGTATCTAGTTCTATATATTTGGTAGAGATTAAGGAATAAATAATAAGAAAAAGACTTAAGTACAGAGAATATTGCCTATATTATATGGACGAATTGAGTACAAATTTGTGTTTAAGATCGGATATATTCTGAGCAGAGAAAGATAGAAAAAGTGTAGAATAATTAAAGAGTAAGTATTGATCCCCATTATCTGTTTACAAATGCTATATATATAGCCCTCTTTAACGTTCTTATTATTAACGTTACAATGATCAACGACCTCCCCAAATGTAGGAGTTGTTACCGGATTAATAGGGCATGCTCCCTATTAATCCGCTTGACTTAATCTTCCTTCAACGAATCCTCAGCTTTTTCTCCTCCTTTCCGTCTTGATTCATAGAT
Source organism: Silene latifolia (assembly GCF_048544455.1). Classification (NCBI taxonomy): domain Eukaryota; kingdom Viridiplantae; phylum Streptophyta; class Magnoliopsida; order Caryophyllales; family Caryophyllaceae; genus Silene; species Silene latifolia. The sequence continues at coordinate 35,260,430 of NC_133527.1, read as the reverse complement.
GATAGGCTCTTATGGTTGGACTTGGTCTTCCTTGAGTATAAAACACGACTATTAATTCCCAACAACCGCATTTCTTGTTTATCTTTCTCAATCCAGCCTGTTTTATTGCTCTGCCAGGTTATTCTGTACTTACTATCAGGCTTCTCTTCTAGGATTTAGTAGCCTTCTTACTATAATATTCTTTTAATATCTGAACAGTAGTCAGACTTGTCCGGTCTCAGGTTACTTCAATCAGACTAATAAAGTCAGGCCAGGTTGGAGTCAGACCAGGCTAAACTGGGCCTAACAACATATATAGTCAACTGGTCCACACATATCGGTAATGATTTGCTGGCTAGAGTTTGACATTACTGTCGTGCGACGGTGGTGATCAGTTGATCCCTTGAGGTCACACCTAAAGGACGATTCCCTTAATTGAAAAGGTCAATTAGTTGTATACCGATACAGATTGATTAATTCCTTAAAATTGAACAAATTATTATAAGAGAGAAAATGACATCTTGTTATAATGTGATTAAATGAGATTTTATTTAGTAATTTAAGAAGTTATATTACTAAAATTAATCGGTGTTTGCGAAACACGCGAGATGAGAATGATAAGTTAGTTATAATTACAAGATATTGTGAATTATACTAACTAGTAATTAAATGACCATTTTATGAGATAGTAATTTTAAATTACTAGTCAATTTGTTAAATATGATTTATTTAATTTATAAATGATATTTAATTTGTTGAATATGCATTTTAAATTAAAACATGACATAAGACATGTCACATGTCACATGACATACAATTGTACAATTGACAAAAATAAAATGGACTACATATTACACTACATAAACCGAAATTGATGGGCATTATGAGAAGTTTTGTCTTTTTTCATTTGTCTTATTCATTTGTCCAAAATGCTTGATAGTGACATGACTATGGACAAAGGCTTACACATTTGTCTTGTGAAGACAAAAAGAAAAATAATTATGGTCTATTACCATAAGATGCCAACCGGTTTTGTGTAGTAAAAAGGTGAAGATTATTCTCTTATTTTTTACTTATCATTCATTCACACAACACATGCAAAAGTTCATGTATTTTTCTCTCTTCTCTCTCTTTAATCTTCATCAAAAAGATGAGTTTTGTTCAATTTGTTCAAAAAGATTACTAAAATTATTAATGTAATATATGAGTATTAGTAATCAATTTTAAGGTAAACCACAATATAAATATCTAGTACATATTAGTTTGTGGGTTTGAGGGATAGTCTTGGGTGCAACTAATTGGAGGGCTTCTATTTTGAGGTCATGTATGTTCATCCAATATTGGAAAGCTCAAGAACTAACAAGAAGGAGATCTTGTTGGTGCCCATTTGACCGAAATTCATATGGTGAGAAAATGATTTCTTCACTTATTTATTTTGTTTGCATGCATAAGATTTGTAATTAATTTTATGACTAAATTAATTTGTCACATATATGAATATGTTTAAACTAATGAGATATAGATTTCTAACAGTTAACTACTTATACAGGTCAGACTCATGGTGTAGGCCTCTTCTGAAGGCTTCCACTGTTGTTGACACGTCACACTCCCGTACTGCCATCTTCTCATTGTTGAATCTAGTGTTGTACTCTCCAATGGTCTCGCCAGCTCCCTGAACAATTCTGTACAAGTCTCCTGCGTGCTTCTGCGGCTTCCGGCTTCTTACAAATTGCTGAGTGAATGTGTTTACCACGTCAGCAAATGTGGATATTGACCTGTTAGGCAAGCATATGAACCATCAGAGTGCTGGCCCCGACAGTGTGGATCCAAACCCATTACACATACAGGCTTTTTTTTTTACTTGTCCTACAACCGTCACTGTAATCATTTTCTGCTTATACTGGCTCATGTGGTCAAAGAGATCTGTGGTGCCATCAAAGAGAGGCATGTTTTGATTTATGAATCCCTTTGACATGGCAACAATGGATATGGCATCCACAAATGGCGAGTCAGCATAGCTGTCGCGTGTCGCCTTCTCAAGTGGAGGTGGCAATCCTGGGACCCTATTCAGCATCTCCCTTAGCTCCAGGTAATGCTGGTTGGTCAGGCTTCCTAGGTCGGAGATTCATCTGTCTACTGCCTGCTGATTTGGAATGCTGCTTCCAGGCCCGAACTCTTGAAGGTTCTGATGCGGCGTGGTAGCTAATGGTGTTGAGGTCACGATTGTTCCTTGATGCCAGCTTACCTGCGGGCCACCTGCGGATCCTGCACCAGGTGTCTGGTTAGTTACCACAAAATTACCAACTGGGAGGTTATCTGGTTATACTTCTGCGCGGCTGGCTGGCTCCCAGCTGTCTAGTGTGAGGTATCCTAGCCCTTTTGGGGATATTCTTTCTACTACCGGGGCTCGACCTTCTCCCTCCGTGCTTGCTGGTGTGCTGGACTGCTACCTTAGAATGTCTATCTACACCAAGAGTTCTCTGTTCCTCTTCCTTGCCTCAGCTTCAGCTTTCCTCTAATCTTCTCGCATATCTTCCATGACATTCTGAAGATTCTCCATGCCACTAACCAAGTTTTGTGTTGGACTAGGTGATGGGGTAAGGCCGGAGCTTGTTGTATTCCTGTCTGATCTGGGTTGGGCCGCGACAGCATGAGTTCTGGGAGGTAGAGTGACTTTTGTCACGGATGTGGTTCTTGGAGTGTGCCCGGGGGCCTGAGTTTGTGCCGCTGATGCTGGATTCTGAACCGGGTTTGGTGGTATCGATGGCTGACCGCTCCCTGACATGGCTGCTGACGTTTTCTTATCCATTATACGTCTGAGTAATCAACGATTGACGACCACAATGCCTCACAGTGGGCGCCAAACTGTTTTGGTAATTTTTTACCGAATTATGTTAAGCGAGGTCATTGTGGTCTTACTCATTGTATCTTCGAATATTGTTTGTGTTTAATGTAATGTAAAGGAACTAGATATGTAAGTAAAGATTGACACGTGAGATTTGGTGACATAGAAAACCCAATGTGGGAAACGACCGCGGGAAGGGACGGTACCCTTCCAAGGAGCACTAGCTTGTTTAATAGAAGTATGAGTACAATGGAGACGGAATGTAATTTTACCTAGCACAATATGTTGCGTGTTTGCTCAAGATCTTGAATCCCTTTTCTTGCTTGTTTCCTTGGCTATTTATAGGGTAGGAACCCTAGATATGTCCTACCTCATTTATGGTAAGGAATATTACTCCTATCACAACTCTTTCCATAATCAAGTCTTCCTCCTCCATTCTCCCTAATATCCCTGAATTCTCGCTAAGATCTCCCTGAAGACTTTCCAACACATAGGATTCCTTTGTCAGCGGGCCTTCCCACTGTCGCGTGTTATTCGGCCCAACTCCTTAAGCGGATTCCACTTGCTCTTGGGCTCCTTGTGATTGATCTACTTCCATGGCCCAGCTCTTTAGGCAGAACCAAGTGGGCTTGCCTCTTATTAGGCTAAGGTGCAAGTTTTAGCCCAAACACGCTCAAATCACGCTGGACAGGGTACAGGATCTCCAGCTGCCTCTCTTCCTCCTCAATAGCTTGTAGGGTAGGATGCTCGTTAAGTGCAGTACTCATTCTGCTGCTCTTTCCCCGCCAGGTAGCATAAGCAACAATATTGGTGGCCAAGGAAATCAGCTCGCTGATCCTCTCGTCAGAACGCTTGACAGAATTAGAGAAGGTACTACACACTTCCTAGGTACACGCCAACTGATCAGCTCCCTCCTTTAACTTCTTCTTTATGCCAGCAAGCTCAGCTTTCAGCTCTACCACCCATCCCCTCAAGTCAGAACGCTGCTACTCCAACTCAGCAATGGTCCCAGTCAGCTCCTGGTTCCTGGCACTAGTAGCCCTGCTGGTAGTCTGGACCATGTTAATCATCTTCCTATTATATAGAGTTGACTGGAGGGCCTGAAGGCAGAAAATGAAGAGTTAGCAAGTTTGATATAAATAATTCAGAACAGGTAAAAGAGGAAGGACTCTCACCATAAAGGCATTGTGCACATAATTGTCAGCCATCTCCTCTAGGGAGAATTCTGAGAAAGCCTCCGCCAAAGAAGGGAAGAGAATATGGTCAATCTCAGGCCAGTGGGGCACCTTATCAATGTTCCCAAAACCATCAGGGAATTGAGCAACAATGCCGCCACTGGCCGCAGCAGAGGGACTAGCAGGTGGAGTAGGAGGATGACGGGACAACGAGCTGACTTCTAAAGGTTCATGACGAATGGTACTGGAATGGTTAGGAGAAGATTGAAAGGATGCAGCAGGGACACTCCTCTTGGAGGCAAAAGCTACGTCAGGGCTCCCAGGAGTTCTCTTTCTTTTAGCGCTCTGGAGGATTGCCTCCAAAGGGTCAACTTTTGAGCCTGCAAGCAGTCAGATTTCAGACACCAGAAATGTTGGGATTCATTAATCTCATTACTTTACATATTGAATATGTGAATAATTAATTTAGTCATAAAATTAATTCAAGATCTTATGCATGCAAAACAAATACAAGAGTAAGGAGAAAATCGGATCCTTACATTTGATATTTCGGATATTTGGGCACTAGTAAGGTCACCTACCTTACTTAGTTCTTGAGCTTTCCTTATGGATGAACAAGATTCAAGTATAGAATCTCTCCCTAAAGATTGTACCAAGATGATACCCTTAATAGTTTAAATTAATATTAGACTAGTATTAATGTAAACTACCTTAAAATTGACACAAAATAATTGTATTATAGCTCTTGAATATTTCGGTCAAGAGGAAGAGTTTTGTGAGATTTTTGCTCTCTTTTTCTTTCTCAAAGTATAGAGTTATTTTTGACACACTCTCAAAATGTCACATATGTTATTTGTGTTGTTGAATGAATGAATAATAGAAGAGCACGCTACTTGAGTGCCTCATGGGGGAGGGCACCGGTTTTTGGAAGGATTAGAGTGCCCGACAACTTTTGTTGTTTCTCATCTCAATGAGTGGTAGGCATGCAAACCTATTTTTAGGTCAATCATTATGTTACCCACTAACGTAAACATTTTAAGGCACACAAACCCCTTCCTCTCTTATGTCACACGGCACCCATATAATGAGGGTCCATTTTAAGTTTGTCAATGTAAAATTGTATAGTGTGACAATTGGTCATGTTACTAGAACATGTAATTTAAATAATGCATTTTTAACTAATTAATAAATCATTAAATAAATGAAATAAATCAAATACAAAATTAACTTAGTAATTCACAATTACAATTACTTAAAATGGGTCATAGTATTATAAATCACAACTTCTTATATTTATAATAGGCAATTCATTCTATATTTTAATTGTTTCATAAACAATAATTTAATCTAAGCAATAAAAAAATTCGATTACTAGACCGAATCTTATTTAATCAAATTACAATAAGACACATAATTTTACTCACAAAATCACTCGTCAATTTTAAGGAATTTAATTAACCAGTATCGGCATACGATTAATTAAATAATCAATTAAGAGCATTACCCTATAGGTATACCCTAGGGGGATCAACTGGTCAACACCGCCGTACAACAATAATGTCAAACTCTAGTCAGCCAATCATTACCGATATGTGTGGACCAGTTGACTAAGAAGTATAACTTTCCCTCATGTATTCTTAATATCAGATTTAAATAAGTGATCTCAATATGATCAACAATGTGATCGCATTACGGGGACACTTACTCCAACAATCTCCCACTTGTCCTCGACAAGTGTGCGTCACCAATTCTCTTGTCCTATTACTATCTCCTACTCAATGCAAGGTGTCTTTCAGGCCGTACTTTCAAGAGATTTATCGAGAGTGGTTTCCTCGATCTAGAGAATAACTGATTGACCGGAATCATCTACCGTAGATACCTTCCGAGCGTGGCCACGCATTTCCAGTTCATTACTCCTCGAGTGGCCCTGAGATATTGTTTGAACCCTGACAAGGGGGTGGACAATTCCTATCGTACTATTCCCTTCGACTAGCCACAGCTCATCATAACCCAAAATAAGCCCATTTGACCCCATTTACGAAGGTCGTAGGAACATAAATCAAAGTTACTCTGAAACTGTGCCACCTTGGGCGAACAGTCATTATTCAAAGAATCGACTCATAAGAATACCATAGTAGCTCTCGCCACGACCAGGCAATATAAATTTGCCAGAACTCTATAAGCGGTCATTAGCCCGACAGAGTGTCCCTCACAGTCTGCATATGTTATCGATCTCTTATGACTCTATGGCACTTGAACTTGCCATCAATCGCATCACACTCTAGTTACTTTGAGATGTCACTTCATGTAAGTAACTAGGGACAAATACTATGTTAATCCAGTTCATTTTAATGGGGTTCAATATTGTCTCAACAATCCCATTTGGATGTAACAAAGTACAGAATGAGTTAAGGATAACTCAAACAATAAATGTGATTATCACACATAAGTAGTCAATACCATATTATTATTATATGTCTTATAATCATAAGCGTACTCATCCACTTGTGTAACGCAATAAAATTTTAGCTTGTGATCATACCATGTGATCAAGTGTTCAAACTTAGTGAATTGTGATATCCTTCAATTTCATGTTATCCTTTATAGCATGATATATACTAAGTACATGTCTAGACTTCATACTAGACTTAGGTTCTTTAACTTGAAAGAAGCTCTTACTATTATCAAATAACTTGTGATGTAGGTTTCGGTGGACAACACTATTTATAGTTTTGAAGTTCACCACCTAATCACAATGTACTTAGGTCATTTCGTAGAATTTTGCAATGGATGACAATAAAATATACTTTTCTAGTCTCTTACTCCTTATGTCAATAATTGCCTAGGATTTTCACAAATCCAAATGAGTTCGGAAACTTGAGTTTGTGTAACCTCTTAACACACAACTAAGTATCCTTCCAAATTCCAGAACAGGCCATTAGTTCTCCTTGAGAATTCATTACAGTTCCTTGAGGCTTACCAATGACTCTCATATAGGTTAACTTGTTATCGACTTATTGATACTCGTCGTTGTGAGTACCAAAAATAATATTTATAATTCCTATTAAAACTAACCTAGGCTAGTGGTAACAGGGTCGAACCACAAGGAGGCGAATGTAATTAATAATTGTCTAATTCTAGTCTAAGGTAACGAATTTGGGGGTTTGGATTGATTTGGTCTATAGCTAAGAGTAATAAAAGACAATAAACTAAATACGTGAATAAAAAAGATAAAAGAAGGGTACTAGGATGGTCGGTTCACTATATTTTCGGCGGCAGCATACTAAACAGGTCTAAATCAAACACATGAGACGGGAAATAAAGAGGTCCTCTCGGTCCACTCTTAACAAATAGCATCTTTCGATCTCGCTACAAGTCCCTAATATCACTAATACTAACTTTCGTCCTGAAAAGTGACTAATAGTCTAAACTTTACCTATCTTTCGATCTCAGCATAGTTTAGTCATTTTAATTGGTGATCTAACAACTGTCCCTATCTCTCGATCTAATGGGCCAGTCATATATTAAGCATTCAACTAGTCGCATGCATTCGATTCGTCAAATACAACATTTAAATCAATTAAAACGAAGGTATACCTCACGTGGTCAGTCGATCGACCAGGTATGGTGGTCAGTCGATCGACCAGGTATGGCGGTCGATCGACTGACAAGCGATTTCAGTTCATATTATTCTACGTCGCCTACACTATAATTCCTCTACATCCTAGCACGAATAAATTAGCTACTCATACTAAGGATGATGACAACAATAAGATTGACTATTAAATCTACTGAATTCATGATTAATACGGTAAGATAAGCAATTAACATAAGATGGCAATTCAGCTTGGGAAACTGATCTACCAATTCTATAACTATGAAAGAAGGGCAAAATAACTGAATAAGAACAGTAGAATACCGTGTGAATTGCGAAGGAAAAGAACAAAAGCTGAATTATCAAAGAAAATTGTATTAAATCCCGAAATAATCCTTGAACCCTAATTATTGATAAACTGAATGAAAACTAGACGTAAAACTTAATGTCACTAGATGTAACTAGATGCTTATTATCAAAACTCAAGCTACGTTATAAAGGAAAAGTACGCAGCTATTATTCCTAAACCTAATATCTCATGGGCTTGCTAATTCTCGATCTTTCAATTCACGTCTGAGATAGCAGTTTGGTCGATCGACCAAGCATGGCGGTCGATCGACTGAGATGCAGTATACAGTAGCTTCTGGAACCCGTGGGTTGGTCGATCGACTGAAGGCAGTGGTCGATCGACTGCTTTAGCTGATACTTGACTTCTATAATCTCATGGATTTGTCTTTTGGGCCTTGAATTGCGCACCAAGCTCATTCCTTAAGTGAATACTTCACGTCAAATGCAATGCAAGATACTCGGGGACGGATTTAGCTCAGTTTCCGCTGAATTCTTCACATTTCTGCAATAAAGAACAAAAACAAGAAAGTAGACGAAAATAGGGGAAATGGTAGCATAAACTACACAAATGTGCTCTGAAATGCGTGTAAAATGAGGTATAAAATATCATATAAATGACACGCATCAAACTTCCCCAAACCGAACCCTTGCTAGTCCCCAAGCAAGAACTAGACTCGATATAATGACCTAATGGAACGAGTTCAATCTCAGAGCGAATTGCAAACTGTCAAGCCTAAACCATTTTAATGCAATAACTAACAATCAATTAGCAAAGTGAATCATGCAACCGAGTTATGAAGTCGACAAAAACTGCTGAACCGTTGACTATAGAGACTTATCAAATTGGACTCTCACGGGTCGCTCATATCACACATAAGCACAGGTGAATATATAAGAGGATTTAAAGAATTCATTTTGTAAAGACTCTCACCTAACTAGGACCTATAAAAACATGCCTGTAATATAATATGAAAGTAATCTCTATGACCATACAAATGCATTCCAACCGAACTAATGACCATGACACATGCCGAGGTAAATATGGGTATGTGAGGTAATGGGTAAGAAGAAGGCAAAACATTTATGGGAAAGTGGAGGTACAGGTGATCAAGCTAGTACCAAAACAGAACCATGCGACAACATCCAACTTCTTGCTCAAATAAAAACGGGTGCTAATTATCAAGCACAAAACTCACAAATCTCCATAATACTAAATCAACTAACTCCCCATAAGATATAAATGTAGCATGGGAGCAAAAATCGCCATCTAATAAAGACTTGAATTATGCGAAATTGATTTCTCTTCTTTCTCGGGCTGCATTCGATCGACCAAGATGGGCAGTCGATCGACCGCTTGGAACAGTACAGCGCACTCTTTTTTTTCATTTCTCAATCATTTTTTTTTTCTTTTCTATTTTTTTCAATTCTTTTTTCTTTCTTTCCTTTCTTTTCATTCTCCCAACAACATCTCAGTTGAGCAAATACCACCAAAAACGAAGTAACAATCCCAAAATGTAAACTACTAGCTTGACAAGGGCATGCTAAATGTAGGATGTAGTAATAGGACAAAAAGGCTGTTTTTGGCAGTGTGAAGCTTAAGGGCAAAATGAATAAAGGGAAACCTCTACCACATGTGTCAACAAACCACAGACCGAATGCATACAGGTATTAAGTAGATCAAGTTCATATTTATGCACATTTATGTAACATGTCTCATAAGGAGTAACTACTCACATTCCTAGATGAACTGGTCATGAATGACACCAGTTATAAGCTCTAAACCTCAGAAATATGATGTAGTTTGCCAAAAATCTAGTCAAGTCTCAAGCTCAGTAGATAATTTATCGAAAACTCGTAGATATGCATATACGATTCTACTAATAACATGTCAATTAGTAAGGCTCAGGCAAAAACAGATGCAAATGCAATGTCATCATTGAAATACTACCGTTCCGACTCGACCTATATGCTAAAATAAACGTGCATTTTTATTGAAATTTTTTGAAATTTTCCAATTTTTTTGAATTTTGTATATATAAAGGAATAAACAACAATGCAAGACAAAATGTAAACGTGAATGCAAGCAAATGAAATGCAACGCAAAACCCTTCCCCAAACCAAATCGCACAATGTCCCCATTGTGCAAAATCATGTAATGAAAGAAAAGAGAAACGGGTATTTGCGTTAAATGAAATAAGACACGAAGTGAGAATCATGAACTCACAAGACTTTAAGCGCAGCAAAAGGAAACATCCCCAAACCAGCGTGAGCTAGGAGGTTGCAGTAGCCAGCAGTGCGACCAATAAGTACCTAAAAGATAAACAAATACCACGCACAAAACCGAGAAAGGAATGTGGAAGCGATATTATGTGCATAATTGAGAAAAATAGAAGAAATAAATAATATGACGGAAGATAAAGTGGAGTAGAAAACTCCCTCAATTCCGCAAATCGACCAAACACAGCAGGGGAGAGGTCGTGAACAGGTACAGTAGTGCAGGGCGGTCGATCGACCACATCACTCAGTCGATCGACCAAGGTTAAAGGAACAGTAGCTCCTGGAAACTGCAGACCAGTCGATCGACCATGGAAGCCAGTCGATCGAGTGGAAAATACTGCTGTAACTTCAGATTTCTTCGTATTTGCTTAATAACGTGAGCTAATGAGCTCTAAAAACCTGCAAATGCACAATAATACGCGCCTAAAATTGCGCAAAACCCAAAGTAAAGTCTAAAGTACTTAAAATCCAAAGCAAAATAATTAAATGCGAAGTCTCGCGCACACAAAAGCAATAAAAAGTGTTTAAAAGCAATAAAATGAAGTTTTTGATAGAACACTTTGATCAACTAATAGTTGATCAAGAACGGCCACGGGATGGCCCACTTCGTCGGCTTCTGGCTACAAGAGGTAGCCTCAACGGTGCTCATCTTCTCGGCTGCACCCTTCTTAGCTTCCACGTCCGTAGAACTTAACGGATCAACTCCCCAATCAATGACCTCTTCAGACTCGTCGGAATCCAAGTCGGACTCCCTTACTCTGACTGGCTCATCTTCAAGCTCCTCGTCAGTGCCATAGCTTAGACATCCTAGACCGCCTCTCGAAACTATTTGCTCCGTCACAGCTGGAGCAACCTGCAGCTCTTCCTTCCCCAAACCAGCTCCTGTAATGTCTAAAACAACAAAATCTTCCTCCCTTTTGCTCCCAGTCTGGGGCGGAGGTGTCACAACAGGAGTAGGAATAGATACAGGCATATCAGGTAGTATAAAATAAGATTTCTTTTCAGAAACCGTATTACATGTGACAGGCCACATGGGGTCTTTCTTCCTAGCTGTATGGGCAAAGACAATGGAATGCTTGCCTACCTTAAAGGTCAAAGTTCCCGAACCAACATCAATAACTGCACCAGCAGTGTGCAGGAATGGTCTACCCAAAATGATGGGAATGTGGCCATCTTCGGTCATATCTAGTACCACGAAGTCAACAGGGAAGAAGAACTTCCCTATTTGCACGGGGATATCCTCTAAGACTCATATTGGCTGGACCGCAGAGCGATCAGCCATCTGTACTGTCATGTCTGTGACTGCAAACCTATTCAACTTCAGCTTTCTAGCAAGACTCAAGGGCATTACACTAATACTGGCTCCTAGGTCACATAAGGCTTTCTCAATAGGAAAGGTGACAATATTACATGGGACTGAAAAACTACCCGGGTCTTGTAGCTTAAGGGGTGCAGTGTGGGACAAATAAGAGCATGTCTCCTCAGCTAAAGCGACAGTATGCCAGTTTCAAGTGACTTCTTTTTAGAAATTAATTGCTTCATAAATTTCATGGAAGCAGGCACTTGATTAACTAGTTCAAGGAAAGGTACTTGTACGTTTAGACTACGAACAACATTTTCAAATTTATTGAAAGATACCTGTTCCTTCGTCGGCACTAATCTCTCCGGATAGGGGGCTGTAAGAAGTAACTTACCCCTCTCCTCTAAATCTCGCGTGTCGGCATCCGTGGACATAGGCTGAAAGTCCACCACCTTCTCCTTGTTGAAGCTTGACCCCTCTTCAGACCATCTCAAATAAGAACCATTGATCGACATTGGGTCATATTTCGGAATCGGAACTGACCCATCAGCATTTGGGTCTTGCCCCAATATTTTCGGGACTGTCGTACCCCGAAACAGGTGGTCCCTTAAGTTATTGGGGAATGGAGGACGAAATTGCTCACCCTCAGCAGCGGTTCCAGTCGATCGACCAGGTTGGTCAGTCGATCGACTGGCTTCAACAGTACCAGAAGCTCCTGTAACTCGCACTTCAGTCGATCGACTGGGTATGTCAGTCGATCGACTGACATACCTGGTAGACGCCTTTTTCTTTCCTTTGCTCGTTCCAGCCTTGGTTTGGCTCGGTTCCGCCTCATATTTTTCAGGGACATCCTCAACCATAACAGGCCCCTCTAGGGTGGACCCACTCCTCAAGGTAATGGCATTAAGGGTCTCCTTTTGGTCAGTTTGAGTCGGTAAGTGTCCCAGAGCTCGAGTTTTATTTTTGCTAGCCAATTGAGCAATTTGGCTCTCTAGCATCTTCATCCCGGCCTCTCTAGCTTGGGATTCCTTCAGCAATAAGTTCTTCAACTCGGTAAAATCAGAATTTTGGGTTTGTTGCTGCTGCTGAGGAATATATGGAGGCTTTTGATAGGGCTGCTGCTTATGAGGGGGCACATAAGGCTCCTGCTGGTGCTGCTGTGGAGGTGGAGTTAGATTTAGGACATTCTGGCTACTCCACCTCAAGTTGGGATGGACATTCGGCTCATAGTAAGTGTTTGTCTGCCTATAATGTTGAAAGGCAGTACAAGACTCGAAGGGACTAGGACAATTTTCTGAAACATGTCCCTCAGCTCCACATCTTCTGCAGACGAAAGGACCGTCTGAAACAGCATTAACATGATACATCCCTCCTTTTGCAGCTCCTCCCAACTCATATTTATCAAACCTCGCCGTGAGAGCCTCTAATGTAGCTATAGAGGGGGATTCAGCACTCCTCCTCTGATTGCCTCTGGAATTCCCATATTCAGCCTTATGGGTGGCCAAATCATCAATGATCTTCTACCCCTTAGTCTCTCCCAAATTCTCCTGGAATCTGCCACTAGCTGCAGCATCGAAGTTAGCTCTCTGATCGTCGTATAGCCCATTATAGAACTGATTACATAAACTCCACTTCTCATACCCATGGTGCGGAATGGTTCGCACCAGTTTCTTTAAACGGACCCATGCTTCATGAAAGTTCTCATCAGGCCCCTGTTTAAAGCTCGTGATCTGAGCTCTAATGGCATTGGTCTTCGAGGCTGAAAAATACTTCTTGTAGAACGCCAAGGCCAACGAATTCCAGTCAGTGATCTCATTAGCAGCTCGATCCAGATCTCTATACCACTCCCTTGCAGCATCACGGAGGGAGAAAATAAACATGGTCTCCTTCACCTGGTCTGGGGTCACGCCGGTCGGTGGGGATATGAAACAGCAATAATCGATAAATATCTCCATATGATTAGCTGCATCCTCATTTGCAGCTCCCCCGAACTGGTTTCTCTCAACCAAGTTGATATAGGACGGCTTCGGCTCAAACTTTCTATCCGCCCCTGGTAGTGCGAATCCCTTGTAGATATTATCAGCTGTCGGCTCTGAGTGACTGGCAATGGTTGCTTCTTCAGCCATTTCTGGAGATGTGATAGTCTCAACTGATGAAGTAGAAACTGGAGATGAAGGTGGATCTTCCTCGAACAGCTCATTCTCATAGTAACTAGACAGAGTACTCAGCTCTTCCTGTGTTGGCAATACCCTAGATGATCGCCTCAACTCGCGCAAAGATTTCTCAATCTCAGGATCGAACGGTAATAGTTCACCACCCTGTGACCTGCGCATAAGAAGAAACTACAAATAGAATATAAGAAGAGTTTAAGGAACAGGAGACCCTTAAACTAAAGAAAGACTAAAATATAAAACAACTAAAAATTAGAACAATTGCCTCCCCGGCAACGGCGCCAAAATTTGATACCCGTCGTTGTGAGTACCAAAAATAATATTTATAATTCCTATTAAAACTAACCTAGGCTAGTGGTAACAGGGTCGAACCACAAGGAGGCGAATGTAATTAATAATTGTCTAATTCTAGTCTAAGGTAACGAAATCTTAAGTAATAAGTAAAGTGAAGTAAAATCCATGAAGTGAACAGCCCAACCTTTGAAGCTTTGCCAGGCAATCGGTATCGATTGTTGAAGCCAAGGCTTCAACCTAATTCCAAAACACGCTTATAGTATAGGAAAAAGCTTCTCTTTGATAGCGGTCATAGGGGTTCTGAAAGGGTCTGATCTAGAGATTGAACCCTTTTCAAATCAAAAGGTATTAAGGGGCAAGGGCGAATGTAGCCAAGTGGATCAAGGCAGTGGATTGTGAATCCACCACGCGCGGGTTCAATCCCCGTCGTTCGCCCATCAATAAATGGACCATTTGTTACGAAGACACAAAGCAAACCTAGAAAGCATTTTTTCAGCAAGCAAGTCATCTCGAGGCTTTCAAACGCATACAAGCAATTGGTATCCGAGGGTTTGAATTGATTTGGTCTATCGTAAAAAGTAATAAAAAACAATAAACTAAATACGTGAATAAAACAGATAAAAGAAGGGTACTAGGATGGTCGGTTCACTATAGTTTCGGCGGCAGCATACTAAACAGGTCTAAATCAAACACATGAGGCGGGAAATAAAGAGGTCCTCTCGGTCCACTCTTAATAAATAGCATCTTTCGATCTCGCTACAAGTCCCTAATATCACTAATACTAACTTTCGTCCTGAAAAGTGACTAACAGTCTAAACTTTACCTATCTTTCGATCTCAGCATAGTTTAGTCATTTTAATTGGTGATCTAACAACTGTCCCTATCTCTCGATCTAATGGGTCAGTCATATATTAAGCATTCAACTAGTCGCATGAATTCGATTCGTCAAATACAACATTTAAATTAATTAAAACGAAGGTATACCTCACGTGGTCAGTCGATCGACCAGGTATGGCGGTCGGTCGACTGACACGCGATTTCAGTCCATATTATTCTATGTCGCCTACACTATAATTCCCCTACATCCTAGCACGAATAAATTAGCTACTTATACTAAGGATGATGACAACAATAAGATTGACTATTAAATCTACTGAATTCATGATTAATACGGTAAGATAAGCAATTAACATAAGATGGCAATTCGGCTTGGGAAACTGATCTAGCAATTCTATAACTATGAAAGAAGGGCAAAATAACTGAATAAGAACAGTAGAATACCGTGTGAATTGCGAAGGAAAAGAACAAAAGCTGAATTATCAAAGCAAATTGTATTAAATCCCGAAATAATCCTTGAACCCTAATTATTGATAAACTGAATGAAAACTAGACGTAAAACTTAATGTCACTAGATGTAACTAGATGCTTATTATCAAAACTCAAGCTACGTTATAAAGGAAAAGTACGCAGCTATTATTCCTAAACCTAATATCTCATGGGCTTGCTAATTCTCGATCTTTCAATTCACGTTTGAGATAGCGGTTTGGTCGATCGACCAAGCATGGCGGTCGATCGATTGAGATGCATTATACAGTATCTTCTGGAACCCGTGGGTTGGTCGATCGACTGAAGGCAGTGGTCGATCGACTGCTTTAGCTGATACTTGACTTCTATAATCTCGTGGATTTGTCTTTTGGGCCTTGAATTGCGCACCAAGCTCGTTCCTTAAGTGAATACTTCACGTCAAATGCAATGCAAGATACTCGGGGACGGATTTAGCTCAGTTTCCGCTGAATTCTTCACATTTCTGCAATAAAGAACAAAAACACGAAAGTAGACGGAAATAGGAGAAATGGTAGCATAAACTACACAAATGAGCTCTGAAATGCGTGTAAAATGAGGTATAAAACATCATATAAATGACACGCATCACTTATCATGCTCGAAGCATTTAATTCATCTAGGACATGTGTATAATGGCATTACATGACTATACCAATGGCGGAAACAATGGTTATAGAATTATGTTAACAACAATTCTTAGGTTCGATAAATAACCATGGCTCTATCATGGTAATTCTATATTCATCGACATGAATAACCTACTTAACTGGTTAATCTCTTAAGATGAAGGATCATTATCAACATAAGATACCTATCTAAATGTGAATCCAACATCCCATGTTTTAATAGATCCACATGATGACCGATATCATCCAGAATTGAAAACCTAAATACTTGTTTATAAAAGACAGTATATGCTCGTCATTCCCAATGAGTTATATGTTATGCAATTCATGAAGGATGATTTCTCCCACTAAACTTCATGTCTAAACATGACTATCACCGACTCCCACTGAATTCCACATGTTTCATTTTTGACAACTCATTCGAAATATTTTATGAATTGAAATAATCATTGCTATTCAAAGTGTTAGTTAAAACCATATATGTCATTCACATATCCCTTTCAAAATACCCATTTTGGAAAGTGGTCTTAATAACTTGCTTATTTCATAATGAAGTATAGCAATGATTTTGAGTCTTTAGCATAGTTAACACTTAACTTAGCTTTTGTAGACATTTACATGCCACTCTATGCAACCTTTAATTATAAATATCTAGTTAACACTTAACTTAGCTTTTGAGCCACAAAATAACTTTTAATAGCAATTTAATCGAGACATATTAAAAGGATAATATAAACTAGGTCATTTAATTTTGATAGTGTATCAAATAAGGTTGGCAACGTTCCCTTGTGTGAGTTCATCAACTCAATCATAATTTTAAAATTGATCTTATATAAGTAAGTTGTGACAATTTGGTCACAAAGGCATAAGGAGAATCTAATTCATAGCTTATGGACATATAATTACTCAACCATTATAATTGTCTATTTGATCAATTTAAGTCGATATTCTTATGCATCTGAAAGCAAGTAGTGTATGATGACAAATTTTAGAACAAACGATACGATAAAATAAGTGACTTGGGTTGCAAACCAAGTCACCAATATCCAAAATACAACCATTGTTCAAGGAAACAACCAAATTTCCAAGTCGAACGAGGAAATCAAAATAGTTCTAAAAAATTTCAAAATACAACATAAAAATAAAGACAAAATTTAGCCAAGCTTCCATCGATCTAGCACCATGGGCGGCTACATCTAGCTTCCATCAAGATCTTCTAGGCTTGCTTTTCTTTGCCCTTGTCCTTGCTAGGATGCCCTAATTACAATAAAAAGGGGGTAATCATCACAACTTGTATCAAAATAGCAAAGTTGAGATCGAAACATAAAAAGATAGCGATAGTTATTTACCTACTGGAATAACTTTTCCAGCTTTGATGTCGCCTTGGTACTTAGGACAATTCCTCTTCCAATGCCCAACACCATTACAATAGTGGCATTTGTCCCCGGAGGGGGAACCCTTCTTGGGGTTTGAGGAGCTAGCTTCACAAGCCTTTCCTTTGTTCTTGTAGGGAGTTTGCTTCTTTCCCTTGTGACCACCTTTCTTGAAATTCCCTTTGCTCTTTTGATTAATATTGAGCACATCCTTGGTGGTGCTAGCATTTAGCCCCATGTCCATCTCGGCTTGAACAAGCATTTTGTGCAATTCATCGAGGGATACTTTCAAGTTTTTCATATTAAAATTCACCCTGAATTTGACATATGCTTTAACCTTGTTCAAGAAATGAAGAATTCGATCAGTGATGAGTTCCTCGGGAATCTCTACCTTTTGCATTTTCAAGGTCTCAACATGCTCCATCAACTTGAGCACATGAGGGCTAAGTTTTTGGCCCTCCTTGATGTTGAGATCAAAGAATGCGGAAGCCGCTTCATATTAAATGATCCTCGGAGCTTGTGAAAACATGGTCACAAGCTTCGTATAGATCTCATAGGCGGTGCTAATCTTTATAGCACTTCTTTGGAGTTCGGCCTCCATAGAGAAGATCAACACATTTTTGATCGCGGCCGACTCCTTTTGGTAAGTCTCATAGGCTTGCCTAGCGGCGGAGGTAGACATAGCGGTAGGTGCGGCGGAAGAGGCCTCGGTAAGGTAACGAAGCTTGTCGTCACCCTCCACGGCCAAGCGAAGTTGCGCATCCCAATCGGCGAAATCTGACCCATTCTTTTCTAATTTACAACGATCCATGAAGGATCGGTGCCATGAAACATTGGTGAGAGTGTTTGAGCTAGTGGTTGCGTTTGAATTTGGAGTTGTCATTGCAATAGAGAAAACAAATTTGACAACAAAATAAAAATGAAGGAATTAATAAACATCTATTGTTTTGATAATACTTGTAAACATTTTAAACAAGTTTTAAACATTTATATAGTGACCTCCACCAAACTATTATAAATGATCCCGAGATCCAAATTCATATTAACTCGGGAACGGTGAGCCGATTCATCCCTTATCAATATAACAAGGTGGATTAACACTTTAATCGATTCTACTTCTAGAACTCTCGGTCGATAAAATTACTCTAATATTTATCTTTAGCCCGTAACACATGCGACTAAGGTCACGAATACTTCCGTTGAGCTCAATCCAAATTTTAATGTAACAACATTTTATTACCCACTTACCCAACGTAACAAATTTAGCACCCCGGTGAGCCGAGCCTACTTCCTTATGAAATTGCGATTCATGGTTTCTACTATTTGGTAAGGCTAATACTCAATTATTATTTAGTGAGAGGTCTTGTCAATTTATTATCTATCACGTTTTAAGTGAATTAAAGCGGTGAACTACGATAATTATAATTGACACGGTCGATGACTCGATAAAATAAAATGCAAGTTTAGTTATGGCGATTTAGCGATGCATGCAAACATATAAATAAATGCAAAACATAAAACATAAAATCCTAGTATGGCCATCCTAAAAAGAAAATTTAATTAAGTATTACAAATTCGGAAACCAACTCCATTGGTCCCTTGAACTTCACTTGGCACATATTCCAAGGCTACACGGTCTAGTCGGAACGCCTTTTCTAATGGCGCCGTCTTCAAGGATCTCCGGAATTACAAGTAATAATTAA
This sequence comes from Silene latifolia, assembly GCF_048544455.1. Taxonomy (NCBI): domain Eukaryota; kingdom Viridiplantae; phylum Streptophyta; class Magnoliopsida; order Caryophyllales; family Caryophyllaceae; genus Silene; species Silene latifolia. Next base: position 35,241,400 of record NC_133527.1, on the reverse strand, counting down.
AAATTATATAATTTCCTATTATACATTTGAAAAAAAAATTCTATTAAATTACAAAACGGTGATACGAGATCATAAAAATTACAACCGAATCGATATTTCCATACATTCCGGGTAATACCAATTAAAAACTAAGGTCATACTAAGTAAAATTACATAATTCAAAAATTATATAAATAAAAAATATAACAATCATAAATAAAATGCAGCATTAAAATATGTATGAACATGCTTAATTTTGTGCCAAATCGCCTTTAAAGAGCTAATATCGTATATTTTTCCCGGTTTTATGAATTTGAATGATTATTAACAATTAAAATCATGAAACATTTCATAAATCACATTTATGTTCAAGTTAATTACCCTAACCTTTTAGGACTCATAATTTAGTCTTCACAAACATTTCGACAATAATTCATATTGAATTTCTAATATTGTTCATTTGGACTCAAAATATATATAAAAAACTCCAAATTAAATTAAAATAACTTCAAATAATTTCAAAATTTGAAATTTAAAATCTTGGACATTCTGGAATAATTCCATGACATTCATAATGTTCAAAACTTAGGTTGAAAATTTCGAAAATCTTTCGAGAAAAACATCGTTGCGGTTTATCGAATTTGAAAAATAAAATCATTAAAGCATAAGAAAAATAATTTAATCAACTTTTCACTTTTAGATATGAAAAGTGGGATAAATAAGCAACATTGGACATTTCTCTTAAGTCATGAAACATTTCTCTTAAGTCATGAAATATGTTTTAGTATTATAGGCTAATTTAAGTCACTATTTATTGAATTTTTACTCAAAAATTCATAAATCATGCAAAAGGAGTTCAATCCATCTAAAAGTTTTACACACACTGAGTAAAAATGCATGTGACAACATATTAAATTTTCATGACCAGATTCGAAATTTAACTCATATTAACCTAATAACCCTTTTAAATTCAACTTTAACTTATAAAATTCATATTTTATGGAAAATGACTTTATTTTACACGAAATTTAACATGCAACCAGTAGATTATATTTCTGAAGTCATATGCAAAAATCACTGAAAAATTCGAAATTTAACTATTTTTCGTCCAAAATTGACATTTTTCTGATATAAAATCACATTTTAATGCCAATAATATATATAATGAACAATAAAATCCATAAATCATCCTATATGACCTAAAATCCATTTAGGACAAGAAACTTTTAACATGCAAATTTTTTTTCGTGATTTATCTTCACAAATCCTAAATAACAAGTATTATTTGTTAACTAATTAACTCGGAAAAACAAACCCGATTTTGCATGCAACAACCTTGTGCTCTGATACCACTTGTTGGGATTCATTAATCTCATTACTTTACATATTGAATATGTGAATAATTAATTTAGTCATAAAATTAATTCAAGATCTTATATGCAAAACAAATACAAGAGTAAGGAGAAAATCGGATCCTTACATTTGATATTTCGGATATTTGGGCACTAGTAAGGTCACCTACCTTACTTAGTTCTTGAGCTTTCCTTATGGATGAACACGATTCAAGTATAGAATCTCTCCCTAAAAATACCCTTAATAGTTTAAATTAATATTAGACTAGTATGAATGTAAACTACCTTAAAATTGACACAAAATAATTGTATTATAGCTCTTGAATATTTCGGTCAAGAGGAAGAGTTTTGTGAGATTTTTGCTCTCTTTTTCTTTCTCAAATTATAGAGTTATTTTTGACACACTCTCAAAATGTCACATATGTTATTTGTGTTGTAGAATGAATGAATAATAGAAGAGCACACTACTTGAGTGCCTCATGTGGGAGGGCACCGGTTTTTGGAAGGGTTAGAGTGCCCAACAACTTTTGTTTTTTCTCTTCTAAATGAGTGGTAGGCATGCAAACCTATTTTTAGGGTCAATCATTATGTTACCCACTAAAATAAACATTTTAAGGCACACAAACCCCTTCCTCTCTTATGTCACACGGCACCCATATAATGAGGGTCAATTTTAAGTTTGTCAATGTAAAATTATATAGTGTGACAATTGGTCATGTTACTAGAACATGTAATTTAAATAATACATTTTTAACTAATTAAAAAATCATTAAATAAATGAACTAAATCACATACAAAATTAATTTAGTAATTCACAATTACAATTACTTGAAATGGGTCATAGTATTATAAATCACAATTTCTTATATTTATAATAGGCAATTCATTATATATTTTAATTGTTTCATAAACAATAATTTAATCTAAGCAATAAAACAATTCGATTACTTAGACCGAATATTATTTAATCAAATTACAATAAGACACGTAATTTTACTCACAAAATCACTCGTCAATTTTAAGGAATTTAATGAATCAGTATCGGCATGCGATTAATTAAATAATCAACTAAGAGCATTACCCTATAGGTATGACCTTAGGGGATCAACTGGTCACCACCATCGTACGACAGTAATGTCAAACTCTAGTCAGGCAATCATTACCGATATGTGTGGACCAGTTGACTAAGAAGTATACTTTCCCTCATGTATTCTTAATATGAGATTTAAACATGTGATCTCAATATGATCAACAATGTGATCGCATTATTGTCGGGGATACTTACTCCAACAAGAATAACCAGATAAGCAGCAAGATTACGTACAAACAGAGATAGCACGAATGACAGCACAAAGTAGCTTACCAGAGGACATGCTGTGAGCTGATTGTTGTAGATTGGAAGAGGAGGCAGGTGAGAAGCCGGCTAGCAGATCAGGAAACTTTCTCTTAGACTGAGGGATGCAGAATAGCTTGTTACGAGCAGATATTAGGTCACCCGGACGAATTAGATGGCAGGGACCTACACGAAAAAAAAAAGTAAGCCAGTAAGCATTTAGAGGAACAAATCAGGCGTCAGGAAAGCCACTTACTCGAGGTAATAACCCATTCCTCGAAGATGTAGTCAGCAGGCGGCTGGATAGAAGCATTCCTCACATAAAGGATGTCTTCAAACCACTTCTCATCCCTGGATTTTGACACGTGCCTGAAGGGGGTCTCACCAGAGCCCCGGAAAGAAAATTGGCCTCTTCCTAGAGACCTGATTTCGTACATATGGGTTAGATCGCTCAAGGAGATAGAGCTGCCAGTATTCTGACTAGCAGTCATAGAATAGAGGAGAACCCTCTAAATATTGGCAGAAATTTGTGTCATGGCGAAGTTATTGGTGCAAAGGAAGTCTTTCATGAGTTTTGGGAAAGGGAAGCAAAGACCGTACCTAAACGGATAAAGGTAAAAGCAAACCCATCCCGGCCGGATGGCATCTGCCTTTTGACCCGGTTCCGGGATAGCGATATCAACCTCGTCGCCAAGATCAAGCAATCCCTTAATCAGGGGGATATCGGCGGTAGTCAGAGAAGAGTTGCATTCATGGGGGTGGACAAAGAGGTTGCGAGAAGGGAAGATGGGATCCGGGTTTTGGTCGGCTGGGGCAGACGTCGAGGGGATAGAAGAAAGAAGAAGGGTTTTGAGATGGTGAGAGGGTATAATTTTTGAAGTTAATAAAATAGAAGGGGGAGTTGAGATTATAAAGGAGGAGAGAGAGAAGGGAGCGCGAGAAATGAGGGAGGGGTAATGATGAGTGTTTGGGAAGTTGTGTGGAAGACGGCGGGGGACTTTCAAAAAGAAATGTACGTAATTCCTTATTTGACGGCTCGAGACGTATCTCACAAGGAATTAGGGGCAAACTGTTTGGGCTAAAATCTGCACCTTAGCCTAATAAGAGGCAAGCCCACTTTGTTTTATCTGAAGAGTTGGGTCATGGAAGTAGATCAATCACAAGAAGCCCAATAGTAAGTGGAATCCGCCTAAGGAGTTGGGCCAAGAAGCATGCAACGGTGGGAAGACCCGCTGACAAAGGAAGCCCATGTTTTGGAAAGCCGCCAGGGAGACTTTAGGGAGAATTCAGGGAGACTAGGGAGAATGGTAGAGGAAGACTTGTTTATGGAAAGAGTTGTGATAGAGCTAATATTCCATACCATAATCCGGGTAGGACATATCAAGGGTTCTTACCCTATAAATAGCCAAAGAAGCAAGCGAGAAAGGCATTCAAGATCTCGAGCAAACACGCAACATATTGTGCTAGCTAAAATTACATTCCGTCTCCATTGTACTCATACTCTTATTAACAAGCTAGTACAATCCTTGGAAGGGTACCGTCCCTTCCCGCGGTCGTTTTCCACATTGGGTTTTCCGCGTCACCAAATCTCACGTGTCAATCTTTATTCACATATCTAGTTCCTTTACTTTGCATTAAACACAAACAATATTCGAACATACAACGAGTAAGACTGCATTGACCTCGCTTAACCTAATTCAGTAAAACTTACCAAAACAACTACCATAGTTCCTCCAATTCATAAAATCTAATCCTAATATCAACCCTTCCTACTTGCATATCTCATTATTGCAAGTGTACTCAATTTTCGTTGTGTATATCTCATTGTTCAACTGCCTAGGATGTTTCTAGCAGATATCCTCCTTAAATAATATAGTCAAGATTGTTCTCTAACCGTTGATGTCAACATTATTTGCACACATTTAGTCCCCTAATTGAGCCTATTTTGCATACTATTATAACATTTCATAGCCATTTTATCCGTCAAATGCTTCCTATTTTGCTTTCCTAGTACATTTCGTATGTTTTCTAGGAAAGGAGATAATAAGGCGGAAATTCCCATTTTTTTTGCATATTTAGAAGCTTATTGATGATATTAGATGGACTAGTATGAAGAGGAGGCAAGAATGATGACCAATGATGTAGTAATAAAGAGTATATAGAAGGATCATAGGATTAAAAGTAAGGATGACGAAAAGGAAGGCATTACAAGAAGAAATTGCTCGAAAGCTAAACTAAGAGTTGCTCCTTTGGTTCTAAAAGTATTCTAGATGGAACGGCATTGAAAAATCAAGTGATCTAGGCTTTTGAATCACTACAATAGGAGTCCGGATGAGAAAATGACGTCCGTTTTACAATCTGAGCTCAAATAAAGAAGCTATCCGCCAATCCGCTCGTCCCGAGACCCAATCCGCTCGTCTGCTGCATGACGCTCGTCTCCCCTTCAAAGACGCTCGTCTTCCCTTCCTATTATCTGAGTGTCCCGTGCTCAAGGCGCTCATCTTGAAGCCTTGTGATCCGAGCGTCCCGACTCCTTGGACGCCCGGATTGTGTTACAGGACAACACGTCCTCTTCTTCCCTCCTTTGAAGATGCGCATATTTTTGAAAGACTAGGAAAAAGGAGACCCGCATCTTTTCTTGAGAGGAGCGATTCCGCAAAGACTTAATCGTCATTTAAGCCCTTAGTAACCCTAATTTGTGCACCTAATCCCCACTATAAATACCCCATTTGTAATAATCAAAGGAACCAAGCTCTCTTAACCAAGCCTTCATATTAGAAATTCCTCTTAGATTAGATTAGGAGTAGATTAGAATAGATTACTCTTTAATCTTTCCATAAATTACACATTAATCTTTCCTTACTTATTGTTCAAGTTTATTATTCAAGTTTATTATTGGGTAATTGAAGATTATTGGTGTAACACCCCAGTTTATTTAAAGGCCTGAACTAGGACTCCTCAGATAAATGACGGTGTTACCATCTCGGTTTCCCGAGGTAGTGAATAACAAATTAAACTCCAAGGCAATTTATTTAACATTTTAACTTAATTATTACAAATTCTCCTTTTAAATTAAATTACAAGAACTGACGTAAATAAAAGTGAAGTCTTCTAGATGATGAACTAGCCACTAGGTCATCTGATCCAGTGTCTCATGCCCATCCAGCTCCCGTCCTATCTCATAAACCTGTCAAGTCTGCTCCCCATAAAACGGTTCATCACAGGTGTTCACGAATACACAGGGTCAACCACGAGGTTGAGTAGGGAAAACAATAAAACAGTAAATATGATATGCATGATACTCCGTCACCTCCATCTCCATCTCAACTCATCACACACAACCCCGGCACGCCCAGCCATACCGATCCCCGGTAGACTATATATATCGACCGTAGTCGATCTGCCCGCTCGCAGCGGAGGACACCAGGGCAAGTCCTGCAGAACCCGCCTGGGCCTTATCACAACATCACATCATATCTCCACATCACCACCACATCCTCCTCCAACTCCAATGCATATGAAATGCTCAACAGTAATTAATGCAATGCAATATGTATATAAATCACTGAACTGATAAATCACAAAGTCATGCCAGTTACCCGATGTTGTGATATCATACTCAATACGATAAATTCAGTCAATCACTTCCCGTATATAAATCATAACGTAAGTCAACAACCAGGAATCAAGTCAACACAACTCAACAACGACGATAATAAGACAAGTGTATTTCCCTACCTCAGTACTGCAGTCAAATGGACAGATGCCCAATAACATTCCATCACAAAATCGTCCTCTTTCCGCCGCCATAGCTACCACCAGGGCCGCCCACGAACGTCGACATTCATCCCTATCTCTTCCTTGCTGCACCGACACCACCCCTGCTCTCTCTCTCTCTCTCGTTTTGCGTGAAGATAGAAGTTGGAGATGATGAAAGGAGGGAGGCGGGCGAGGGAAGAGGGAGGCGGTTGTGAGAGAGGTACTATTAGGTTTAGGTTTATGGTTAGGGTTAGGGTTAATGTTTAGGGTTTAGTTGGGCTTTGGGTTTAATGGGTGGGATTGTTATTGGGCCACTCAATCGGTTACCTCACAATTCGAATCCTATATAAACCCGTCTTAATTAACTTAGCTCGATAACTTAACGTATTTACCGACTCAACAATTAACCCGATATAATTAGTAATATAAAAATGTATATTAAATAATATTTAATAATATCCATTTAATAATATCCGTTTAATTCAATAATATCCGTTTAATTAATTATATAAAATACGGGGTATTACAGTCTTCCCCCCTTAAAATGAACTTCGTCCCGAAGTTCGCTCCCATACTCAAACAACAGAAAGGTATTGTATATTGTACTTACGGACGTCACGCAATTCTAACACGGTTAACACACTTTTGACTCATCAATTAAACGTAACAAATACGGAATGTTACATTCTGCCCTCCTAAAAATAAACTTCGTCCCGAAGTTTAACTCATCTTTTTCTTAATCCAATTAACTACAACTAATAACTACCTGCGAACACAAATGTATAACAACTAAATTATTCATCTGAGAACACCGTCATCTTCCTTCTAAATTCCGATCTTAACTCAAGTAACTCAATAACCATGGTCTCACTGGACCGCAAACGTAACTCGGCACCAAGGCCCCACAACTCAATACTAGTGGCCAATCCCAATCTCAATATCAATAGTTTAACTACACTCTTCTTTTACACATCAGCCACTAACAGAAGCATGAATAAAACATATAGAACTCATTTGCATAGATACCCCACAACGAAACATCTACTTGGTCAAAACTACTATCTACAAACAAGTGCAACATAAACATTAAGATTTTACAATCCTACCCGACTAGAAACATGGTTACGTCCTCGTAACCTCTTTTCAATTTTCATATACCTATACAACAAAATCATTATCAACCACATGTGACAGGAAAGAATACATGATAAGGGATTGCGCATCAACATTAAGGTCGAAACGAGGTTTTATTAAGGAATTAACTGATTGTCAACAAGTAGCATTTATTACTAGCTCATGCTTAACTTAAAAACACAACATCAAACTAAGAGAACAACAAGAAAGGAACCAAGGTTTACACGGTTTCACAACTAAACAAATTTGATGATCAATTATAGACTATGAACGAGCGAGAGCAAAATCAACAAAACAATTTAAGAACTTCTCACATTTGTAAACATATCACAGAAATAGATCTACCACTACTGTCTATCACAATCACAGGATCTTATTGACACGTCCATTCAACCCTTTACTCACTCACTGGTTTAGGTTACGAATTAGGTCGATGAATTTAAGCAATCAACAACGTACCCATAATTCATACTTTAAATTATAAAAATTGTTTGCACGATATCAATTCTGAAAACATGTTTCCCAATAAAAGTAACTACATATGATCTATGACAACGACAACATTACTTCCATATCACACCTATGTTTCACATTTTAGCAACCATATCATTCAATTGTTTCAAAGAACTTAGTATAATTCATTCTCAAAGAAAACAAGAGATATTGTATAAATAGTTTAAACATATACATTTGCCATCATATACTTTGTAGAACACTAGCTATGATAAAAGATTAGCAACTTGAACAACTTCTCTGATTTGCATGATTGAATAATTAGGCAACTCGTAGGCTCGATTAAATGTAACTATAATGACTATCATTTAAACCAATGCATATCATGTGTATCATCAAAAGAGTTATCCCATTATAATTGCCAACATAGTTATCATGACGATTTTTATTATAATATAATTGATAGTAACGACTCGAGAATATAGATATGCCAATTGTCATGTTATATCAAACAGTTTCCTTTATATCACACCCATACAATTGCAAGAATCACTTTAGCATTTTATGACAATATAATAACGAACATATTCAATAAGGAATAACAACATTATTTATTATCATGTTATAGTTTTAGGTCCAACTGAAATAATTTAATGTGATGAAGGTAATAAATATAACTATTGGCACACAACCCATATGAAAGACATTAGAACTTAGATGCATCCTACATGTGTGAACATCTGGACATACTCATTACTATCATCCATGTGTAAACATTTAGACATAATTATTATAATTATTCATGCGAGTATATTAGAGCAATCAAATTAACTTTTAACGCCATCAACTTTACCAAGATATGAGAACATAGTTTTATATTTATATATATCCGACCACCATGCAAATATGATGAACATACTAGAGATATTACAACATGCCAATCATACATAAATATGCAACAACTGGACTCGTATAAAATATTTCACCCTTGATTAAGAATCAATTTAAGCGATCCAATTTTACTCACGCGATCATGCCAACAATGTTATCAACTAGACTTTAATTTTTATCGCCTGTTAAGATACATAACTACTGAACATGCGTGCTACTATCATCATATAAAACATTATAAGATCACATTAATAAGGCTCATGAAATAACCAAACAATTATATGAAAACTTAGCATAGAACGCACATTTACAAGTCATGATTCACGTTGTAACTTTCAAAAATCACGAATAAACAGCCGTTCAACGAAAACTTAAGTTATATTACTTTTCATAACATACAGAGAGTTAATAATTTGTGATAAAAAGAATGGGGTCGAAAGTTCAAGAATTCAATTTTTAAAGAATTTTACAACTCAGTTGATCCAAACAAGTATGTGACAGCAATTGGTCCGAAACTTGGGTCAATTCGCAGAGCTTACCTTTTAATATAGAGACGTCAAGAATTTTCGTGGCTTATCAATTTGAAAACGTATGCGAAACCTCTAGTTGATGGAGTTGGAATTATGCAAAAATCATTTACACAAATTAAATGAGGATTTTTACAAAATCGTCGGTCAACACATCACTGCACAGGAACTTCCCAACCACAGCCCACTAAAACATTTATTACTCTTAATCCGTATACCCTATAAGCATGAAACCAACGCCAAAAGAACACTAACTCACGAGGCTATTTCTCATAAATTTTTTCATCCGTAGAAAATTAACAGGAAGGAAATGACAGCAAGATCAATTACAGAGTAAAATCAAACAAAACGGATTCCAACACTAAATCATTCATTTTCCATGTTCCAAGCTCTTACAACCATACTATCGATACTAACTCATCCTAACTTAAATCTCACACTTTTGTATTTACGTAAACATCTATCCCATAGAAGTCCCTTCGCCTCCCGACCTACCCCTTACATCTAATCACGATTGCTACGACTAGAAACAAGCAATTCAATGGTGTCTCTCATTACTATCACGATTCTATACTAGCATGGCTTTGGGATCACATAACCACATATTACCAGACATAATAGCACTATCAACACGTCATTCACATCCATCCAGATAAATATCATAAATTCGCAATTATTCTCATGCTCACGATTACCACAATCCAACGCTTCATTGATTATCCATCCAGATAAATATCATAATTTCAAAGACTAGGTCTCAAGGTATACATCAACTCGCTTATATCCAAGGTTTTCCTTCTAACTACCCCATTCACTCGTTTTCTCTTGGGTTGCCTGGTTCAAAACTGAGAGGGCAAAAGAGCACGCATTAAGGGCGCCTTCTTAACCGCACTGTGAGCTCCTAGCGATTTTATTCCCGGGGTTCATTTTATTTAGACACATCCTACGTTCATTAGGTTCATTGGTTTAGGCCTGAGGATCGTTCGCTCTGATACCACTTTGTAACACCCCCGTTTATTTAAAGGCCTGAACTAGGACTCCTCAGATAAATGACGGTGTTACCATCTCGGTTTCCCGAGGTAGTGAATAACAAATTAAACTCCAAGGCAATTTATTTAACATTTTAACTTAATTATTACAAATTCTCCTTTTAAATTAAATTACAAGAACTGACGTAAATAAAAGTGAAGTCTTCTAGATGATGAACTAGCCACTAGGTCATCGATCCATGTGTCTCACGCCCATCCAACTCCCGTCCTATCTCATAAACCCGTCAAGTCTGCCCCATAAAACGGTTCATCACCGGTGTTCACGAATACACAGGGTCAACCACGAGGTTGAGTAGGGAAAACAATAAAACAATGAAATATGATATGCATGATACTCCGTCACCTCCATCTCCATCTCAACTCATCACACACAACCCCGCAAGACGCCCAGCCATACCGATCCCCTAGACTATATATATCGACCGTAGTCGATCCGCCCGCTCGCGAGCGGAGGACACCAGGGCAAGTCTGCGAACCCGCCCGGGCCTTATCACAACATCACATCATATCTCCATATCACCACCACATCCTCCTCCAACTCCAATGCATATGAAATGCTCAACAAGAAATTAATGCAATGCAATATGTATATAAATCATCGAACCGATAAATCACAAAGTCATGCCAGTTACCCGATGTTGTGATATCATACTCAATACGATAAATTCAGTCAATCACTTCCCGTATATAAATCATAACGTAAGTCAACAACCAGGAATCAAGTCAACACAACTCAACAACGACGATAATAAGACAAGTGTATTTCCCTACCTCAGTACTGCAGTCAAATGGACAGATGCCCAATAACATTCCATCACAAAATCGTCCTCTTTCCGCCGCCATAGCTACCACCAGGGCCGCCCACGAACGTCGACATTCATCCCTATCTCTTCCTTGCTGCACCGACACCACCCCTGCTCTCTCTCTCTCTCGTTTTGCGTGAAGATAGAAGTTGGAGATGATGAAAGGAGGGAGGCGGCTGAGGGAAGAGGGAGGCGGTTGTGAGAGAGGTACTATTAGGTTTAGGTTTATGGTTAGGGTTAGGGTTAATGTTTAGGGTTTAGTTGGGCTTTAGGGTTTAATGGGCTGGACAGTTATTGGGCCAGCTCAACTGGTTACCTCACAATTCGAATCCTATATAAACCCGTCTTAATTAACTTAGCTCGATAACTTAACGTATTTACCGACTCAACAATTAACCCGATATAATTAGTAATATAAAAATGTATATTAAATAATATTTAATAATATCCATTTAATAATATCCGTTTAATTCAATAATATCCGTTTAATTAATTATATAAAATACGGGGTATTACAATTGGGTTATTATTGGAGAATTGACAACTCTTCATCAATCAATCAAGTTTCTTCTATTATTCTTTGCTTTATTATTTGGATCATCTTAAGTTGGTATAATTCTTTTAACCTTTACTCTTTATTGTTTATTTCCTCATTCTCTTATCATGTTTACACTTGTTGTGATGATTGACACAATTAATGACATGTTTACCATGTTAATAAGTGAGTAGTCTCTTAACTAGGATTAGTGGGTAATTAGGGTAAACCAACATGGGATTAATCATGCTTAATCTAATATGTTTTCATAATTAAATTGTTTGCTTGTTGTGATGTCAACCTATGCACATGTTACGTTTGATGAAATGCTAAGCCTATGAATCCTTGCATTTTTACCCATCTCTTATCTACTCAACAAGACTTGTAAGATATAAGCCAACTCGAGTCTTGTTAGACCATGCATAGAAGTTGAATAGGAGGAAATTAAGTCGACTTGTAGGTGTTGTACAATCTAATCGATTCGGCTCCGGGACCCAACTCTTCCTATGAACCGTAAGACATAAACCAACTCGGTTCCGTTACAACATTAATTACTTGCAACTTTGTAAACATGTTTGTATGATCAACACCATGAATCCCCTATGACCCCATGACATCCTAGTACTTTTAGTCATTTGTTAACATTTCTTAGTTCATTGTTTTCTTCACTTTGTTACTTTCATTAGTTTAGAATACAACTACAAACCCTATCAACTGTGACACTAGCATAAATTGAGATAGATATACTTAGAACCCAAAGCACACCGTCCCATGGATCGACATCGACTTAACCACTAACTAGTTGTTTGTTGAGAATTATAAATGTGTTTGATTGGGAGACACGACGACATCACCCACATCAAAATGGCGCCGTTGCCAGGGATGGTGCTATGTGATTAAGTTCTTACTTGTTTGTCTATTTTAATTGTGCTTTCACCTTGAGGAATATGTTCCTCAAGGATCGGTCTTACCATTTTTTGTGTAGTTTCCATGCTTGTAGTTGTTTCTTGGTCTTAGCTATGATGGCTCAAGACTTGACATATGGAGTATGTGGTGGATCTTTTGAGTATGACTATGGGTATGGGGAGTTTGAGAAGCAAGTCAACACAAACCTACCTTACTATTTGTACAATGAAAATCCTAACCACTACCCCAATTTTTCCCACCAAAATCACCACATCCAATATCCACAACAACCACCCACCCAATACTCACTTCATAATGACTTTCAATGCCACAATACAACCACTTTCACACTTACCCACAACAAGAAAATGAGCCCATTCAAGATATGATTCTCCAAATGATGGGAGATCAACAAAACTTCTTCAAACAAATGCTAGAGGAAAGCCAAAAGAGGGACAATGTTCTTCAAGGCATTGTTGCCCAAGGTGAGTAATTAGAGATTCAAATTGCCCAAATGAAAGAATCCCAAGCAATCACTCCCCACCGTTCTTTAAACATTGATTATGAATTTGAATTTGAAGTAGTAACCTTTGACATGGAAAATGAAAAATGGGAAGAGCCAACCTCATTGAGCTCTTGTGAGTATGAAAGTGTGATGTTTGATGAAGAAGACATGAGGTTGAGTAAGCCAAATACTCTTAGCCTTTGTGAGTTTGAGGGTGTGTCTTTTGATGTGAACACTGGGATGTTGGAGAGAGAATTGCATGAAGCGCCCACTTATGATTCACTAGTTGTTGCACTGTGCCCTGTCGGGCGCAGTGCCCCAATTTGGTGAAATGGTCAGCAGGAGTAAGACTAATGCATAGTTTCAAAATAGGATAAAGGAAATCACGCTACCATGATCCACCGTTTAAACATTACATGGGTATAGCATTTACGAAGTTTCAACAGCAAAAGGTTAAAAGTAAGACATTCTGTAGTTATTACTATGACAATAATTGGCGAAAAATGCCTCTGAAAATGCAACATACAAAATCAAAACTAAAAGGTTTCTAAAAAAACTTCGTACAATATTCAATTGCTCTTTTTGTTGGGGGCGTTTTTGGTAGTATGATACCCAAATAAGACTAAATATCCCATATGAACGGCCATTCCTTAGTCTAAATTCATAGTCATCAGCTCAATATTTGTGACTTTAGACGCTTTATGATCGTTGGTTCCAAACATATTACCCGCTTGTCTACCGCAATGAACATGGTACGCTTCCTGTTCAGTCACGCCATTCCTTTCCTGTTGGAAGCCAATTAGTACAAGTTAATATGTTGTAATTGTTGCCGAGTAATATTTAAAATTCACAAAGGAATCCTAGTGTGTGAAATGCAATTTTGGTTATAAATAAAATTTCATAAACTGATAAAGTAAATAAATAAACTAACATAATTCATCATTTATTTACTGTCTTAGATCATTGCTTAGGGTAAATTAGTACTATCATGTTTAGGAAAAGAGTCAATAAACAATACAATGTCTCTTTAAAAAAAATAATTGTTCTGGAAACATTTAATTTTAAATTAGTATCTACTTGTAGAAAATAACCTTATATATTATTATCCTTACCTTATCCAATCTCATCTCTATGCTTATCTCTTACACAGAATCTAGGTCTATCATCAACATCAAATAATTTAGATGTCAATCAAGTGACCTATACAAAGAGGAAAAAAGAATATAAATAGAAAAAAAAACTCTAATACATGCCACCATTTCCCATATCCTCACATTTCTAGTGTAGTTATCATGTCAAACAATATTCAGACAATAAAGGCAATGCAACATGCAATTGATAATATTGTAAAAGAAATTCAAGAGTTGTTTGTTCGACTAAGAATAGTCTTGACTGAAAGCATTATATGGGAGAAACTTAACCAAAACTCAAACTGTGTTATGCTTGTTCAAATTCTTTGTGGAAATACACCAAGTGAACTACTTAACCCAGGCTACGAAGTGCTGCAAAATGTAACTCACACTGAGTTCTATTCTAGAAAAGGATATCTGGAAGTCTTAAAACAAGAAGTTGTGGATTTTCTATTTAAGCTTGAAAGTGTTATGACATCAAGTGCATTGTGGGATTTGTGCTATGGGGGGCGCACTTTATTTAGGTTCCCAGAAAGTGAACGGTCAAAATTTGAGTTGATAACTATATATTCAGATTACTTAAGGGATCAACATTTTGCATATGAGATGGAGATAGATATAGATAGGGCGTTGCCTTCATCTTCATCTTCAGTCGACAGCTGCAACCGAGAGATACAGTAGTTTCCACTTAAAATCAAGGTGTGTAAGTTGCTTTGGTTTCATTTAGAAACATTGGCAGTTTTGGATGCTTTAACTTTGTAATAGTTGATAGTTTATTTTCATACGTAACTGATGTCATTTAACAATGCATGAAAAGTAGCAAGGGATGAATATTTCCTAGCCTAGGAAGGGGCTTACTGATGTTACCTAACAGTGCATGTAAACTTTTATTTTGCACTATTTTATATAAAAAAATTTTAAAAACTGGTTGTTTGGTAGACAGTTCCAATCTTGTCAGACTATGCTTCAGGTGTCGACTAAACATAATGAGTCATCATTTTAGGGAAAATATATGAGACGCAAAAAAAGGTTATATATGATACTTTTGACTCATACCTATCTCATACTTAAAATTGAGCTGTATTAAATAGTAATGTAACAATAGATGAGTGATAACAAATGCATATTACCTGGCTTGTTTTGGCGTCAATATTTGAAGAAAGACAAAGCTAGGTAGAGTATAAGAGGGATACAGAGACTGTGAGATACGGAGAATGAATGTTGATTTTCTCACAGAAACCACATACTCGAGCGAATGTTGCTTGATTCTTTGGATAACCAGAGACAGTGATGTTGCCATCAATATAGCTACTTGTTTTTCTCCGAGTCAACACATCCGTCAGAGTTGTATTTCCAACTCCTGTTACACCCACAAGTGCCGTTAATATCCCAGGCCTAAATTCTCCACTCACATCTTGCAATAACTGTAAGCGATCTTCCCCATAGCCTAGACTTTTCATCTCCTAGTACAATGTCAACAAGTTTATTAGCTGTATCTTCCACAAGCCATATTTTAGAGGAAACCACGCAGATTTAACATTTCTACTTCCACTAAAAGGGAAAACCTGTTTACGATGTGTCTTAGGGAAATTTCTCGTGGTCGAAATACCGACCGTGACTCACCTGATCCTATGGTTGTTCCTCTTACTTGAACGTGGGTTATTTTTATTATTTACCATCCGGAACAAACAAACAACCTAACTGACCATTTGTGGTTTGTTCACTGTTGTTGATATTAGTATCATTTTTTTTAAAACTACTCAACAAGTAACAGAAATCAACACAAATAGTAACTGGCCGGAATACATGACTCGCCACGTTAGCATTGTTTCAAATAAATGCGAATCAGATTTATTGTGTTTCCTAAATAACAACTCGCAAACAATAAACTTCAGCTGCTCACACATTTTACCTGTCTCGCTTTTTTAAGAATCACTTCAATTGTAAAACGCAACTCAAATGGTATAAATTTACAATCATCTGAAGCATTTGTCACTCAACAAAGGACTCTCATTATCACCATTGCTCAATGATATGGATGGTTGTATAGCAAGGGTGTGGATCACAATATCAGTTAAATAATGTCGGTGAAATATACATATATTTTGCATTTGTAATTCTCATAGGAAAACAGTTTAGCTATAGTTGAGTGACTCACAGAAGGCGTATCCACGTAGTAACTTATGTGATTGAATGCTAGAGAAAGAGGCTGAAAAAGTAGTTCCATTCCCATTTGAGGCATTTTGGTATCTACACTTGAATCTTCTTTCTCACTTGGAGTCTCAATATTTACGTTATTAAGTTCTTCAGATGAGGCAATTTTTTTTTTTGGATAAACCATCAAGATCTTGCACTATGCCCTTTGCATCAACGGAAGCTGTAAAAACAAACATAATTGATCAATTTACTATATAGACTTACATTATTTATGATCCTTAGAAGAAAAGGGACAACATAAAATGAGATGGTATACTATTTAAGTTAGTCAATGAAGCGATATATAAAAGGTTGAAGAGAAAAGAAAAGCCAAGGAGTGTCCCAGTGCTTATCCAGAACCAATATTGATGTTCAAAGAAGTCTCGTGACGCAAGTACAACTTTGCCAACGGTTGGTCCTTTGATCCGTAAGTCTGTATTTGGCTGCATTAACACAAAGCAATTAATTTTTAAAAAAATACAGACCGGAAACTGACAATGCATACTAAAGTAAAATAATAATAAATATTCATGCAATAAGACACATGGATAACATCAATATTGGTTCAAATAAATAAGAATTCTTTATATAAATACTCAGGAAGTTAATAAGTATGTTAATAATTATTCTTCACCATTTGTTCTTTTAGATATTATTTAAGACCAAATTGTTTAGTTTAAATATATTTATTTCTAGTAAGAATGTGATGATTGTCTCTGTAGTGTCAAATGTGCTGCATCATCTAACAGTTACCACATATGCAACTAAACATTCGACTAAAAGATATAACCTTGATGCCATTTTGAATGCTCTACTCAATGCCTAATATGTAACAGACTACTCAAATTCCCTTAATACAATCTGGAATGGGGTATGGTGAATGTTTCACCCATCATGACCTAAAACAGAGCCGATATTTAACAGCATAAAGTAATTGTTCAATGGACTTTTGATGAAGTGTGTGAAGTACACCATCTTGCTTAGTAGTTCTTTGTTCAAGGGGAAAACAGACAAGTTAAACGTTGATAAAAGTCCATCAACTTAAACATACATGTATGCTTAATATTGTCGGTAAAAAATAAAGGTGCGGCAACACGTTAACCTAGAAGTATACTAATTTAAACATATCAATAGAGCCGGTTTCAAAAAGACAAAGATCGAGTTTGCAGGGCACTATAATTATATTGGCATCAACCTAGCAGTCAGAATCATAGTAACCCTCGCTGTCAGAGTTGTCTTCATGCCACATAGTGAAATCTTCTGAAACCGTGTTTACTTTTTCTAGGCGACGATGACATTCGTATTTCTCTCTTGTAGTCGTATAGTTCTTGCATACACAATACATCTTCACCACCTTTTGGCCCCTTTGAGCCGTGATCAAACCACGTACATTTTCTGTAACTAATTGATTATTATAATCAACAAGTACTTTTGATGTTTCAGTTCCCACAAGGAATAATTCTGCCCACCATTTGCAAACTTCGGCTACACTCCTCTTATCAGCTTTTGAGAGCCTATTAAATACATTAGAGAGCACAACTTCTAAACTAAGTGTCTGATGGTGCTGTGTATCGCCATCTTGTGGTATAGCCTTCAATACATTCGCTTTAACAAATATCTCTTTGCAGTTGAAGCCACCTTTATTCCAGTCCTCGTATTTCTCTATAAACTTTTCTCTGTCACCCTCATCTTGGAAGAAAGGGCGTGTGCATGTGAAGGTATTCATGTTAGGGAGGTAGTGTATTTGTGGGTAAATAATATTGTAAGTTTTTTGTATAAAGGCAGGATGATGATGACAGGGTAATTGTAATACACTATATTACCTTTATAGAGGAGAGGAGGGGGCAATATGACGTTTTAACTTACTTAACCTTAAAAATATAAATGAATATTGATGTCTAGTGAACTGCCCTTTCATATATTTATGTCAATAATTTCAGACATTTAAATAGTTGCATCTATGAGAGCATTAATTACAGGCTCTTTATATCTTTAAACGTTTTTAGGAGTTTTGTTTTAGGGTTTTTGAATGCAAATTTGTGGTTTGCGGTTTTTTTTTAAAATTTGAGAAATTTAGCAGTATGGTTACCCGGTTTCGATACAATTAAAGTTTTTTTTATGTCGTACCTTTATACATATCATGTTTGACCATGTTTTTTTTTTAAAACTCTACAATTTTTTTTGGTTAAAATAGAGCCCAATGCCTAGTATATCCTAAGTGGTCCATCTAGCAGGTAAATTACATGATATTACATATTTCTGAAATCAACTATTTCTAATTTTCAAACAAAGCCCAATGCCTAGTACATAACAAGAAGGTAGTTTTACGGTATCAGGATGCTAAATAATTTCCTTAATTAGAAGCAGATTATCGTTGGAACAACGGCACATGTGCAAGATAGGGATCTAATTATCCTAGCAGCTTAGGAAATTTATGCAAACAATACCTGCTATATAATGAAAACTACAACATTTCAAGCTTGAATTATTGATCAATTTACGTTATGAGTTTAGATCAATCATATATAAAAAAGATGGTAGTTTTACGCTTCCAGGATGCTAAGTAATTACCTTAATTAGAAGCGGATTATCGACGGAACAACATGACATGTGCAAGATAGGGATCTAATCATCCTTGCAGCTGAGCAAATTTATGCAAACAATACCTGCTATATAATGAAAATCACAACATTTAAAGTTTGATTAAAAATCAATTTTAAAAGTTGTTATAGTATTATTTCTTGTGTAAATGAAAACAACTATTGTTGAAAAGAGTTTTACTGGTGTTGTCACAATATATAATACTCAGGAATTGCTCGTACAAATATACTCCTTACAAAGAATTTCAATACTAACTCATGACTTCGTCACTCGAAAAAAAAACTTCAGCTAAACTATTCACCAATTGATCATTAACAGCAACTTACAAGCTCATACACCAAAAAAACAATCGCTACCAGGACTTCCCAAACCAAGACCTACTTACTATATTACTCCCTCCGCACAAAAGGTTTTTTCTCATTTCTCTAATATATGTGAGAAATAATATACCATCATAATTTATGATATATGGAGTACAATTTTTGACCAAATAATAATCTTACATAAATATATTCTAATAATATATTTAATTGATAATATACCTTATCGAATAAAAGAAAAAAAGATTACAGGGAGGTTGAAGAAGGAGAGGGTTAGCTGCAGCAAGCGCAAATGTTTGTGAGTTAAGAACAAATGTTATTCCTGCTTTAGCCATTTAGATTGTTAGTTTTTCTGTATCCTCATGAATAGAAACCCTAGACCAACTGACTGACATCTTAGCATTTAAAGGCAAGTTTTAAAAGGAACATTATCAAATCCATGTCAAAGTTCTCTCTTTGACAAACCTGTCTTTGGTTTTCATCTTGTCAAACTCATCGATGGAGAAAACACAACCATCCTGCCAGGACCATTGCACCTCATTAGAGCCCACGCTGCACAAGCATAATCAGTACATATCAGGGAAACCGTAAATCAGAAGATGTTATTATTTTAAATACTTTAGCATAGCTTATCAAAGATACATATTTTGACTGTTGAAACTTATTGCGCCACTGTCTCTCTAATCACCAGCAGCTGGACAACCTTTACCCGAAGTGTACATGGCGACATGAGCGATTTTCTCAACAAATTTTAGAAATTTGATTTACAAAAATGGAAGCATATCATCACGGCTGCAGGAATAGAATTGATGACCCATAAAGAGTATAAAAAGATGACAGAAATTAACCTGTGACTTGGCAGTAGAAGGCTTGCCCAAAAGCAGGACGTTGATTTCAACTCTTAATCTAACACCATTGGGTAAATCTGCAACCACCAAAAAGAAGATATGACACCAAAGCAGTTAGTGCTATGAAATGAACTACATTGCAGCAATAGCAAAATATTGACCTATGAGATTGCAATATCAAAGTTGTATGACAGTTAGTGTCGTGAATGTTATTCTTAGTTACAGACTTATAGACTGGCTCTTCCGCAGTCTAAATCCTGACTTTAAGGCTGGTTATGTCCTATAAACCTCTTTATGTAACACCCCCGCACACCAGAATGCCTTACCAAGGACCATTCCAGTGTAAGACGGTGTCACCATCTCGGTTTCCCGAGGAAGTAGATCAAATTAGACAATGAAAGAACAATCTTATCTTTTTAATATGTCTCATACAATACAATTCAATACAAGGTCTCTAGAATAAAGGTACAACTACAACACTCGTGATATTCCATCTCTAGGCCAGTAGCGTGAAGACTCGATCCCTTCAATCCTAGCAGCCATAATCAACAATACCTGCTAAGCCAACTTCTCACCATCCCCGAATGGATCACCGTAGATACCACAAAACAACATGGGGTCAGTACTGACTAATCAAATGTAAGACAAGACAATAATGTAAACAGCTGATCATCCACCATCCCAGTCTCACGACCTCGCACAGTAACCGACCACACACCGAAGTGTGTAGCCCTGCCAGATTACCCATCGCAACAGGTAATCCTCACCGCCAGTGGGTGACCGCAGCCCATCCCCACCTAGTCCAGCTCATCAACGAGCGACTAACAATCCTTGTCCCTTAATGTGCACATCCCCTCCCGTGACGAGTTCCACGGAGGGCGAACTAGGGTGTGAAGCCACTCCCGCAAGTGACTCTACCACAAACATCACAACATCCGCAATCGTCAAAACACCACAACATCACAATCGTCACAACACCACAACGTCACAACCACCACCTCAACACCATCACTCCGATGATCAGCAGATAACAACAATTATGAAACAAACACAATCTTAATCAATTAACAGTACTGAGTAGGGAAACCCTACCTCATCGCAAAGCATGTAAGACTTCCATTTACAACCACGCACGACTCCAATAAGCACCCTAACAATGATAAACATTTCCTATTACACGACTATACTCAAAGAATCATTCAAAAGGACACAGGGCAGAAACTTACCTAACCTTACACATCGGCGGTGACATAGACGACCACCACGCACGTCATTCTTCCCCAGTGAATCCCCTCATTACCATGGTGGAGGTTTAGGCTAAAGCATTAGAGTTTGAAGATATGGGGTGATAGGAGAGAGAGATAGGTTAGGGTTAGAGAAAGAGAAACTGTTGAAGAAATGAGAAAATGAAATGAATCTCACGAACTTGCGTTTATATTAACGTGTCGACAGCAGCCATACTCGGTCGAGTACGGGAGTACTCGGCCGAGTAGGCTCTACTCGGTCGAGTATGGGTGATACTCGGCCGAGTAGCCTCAGCTAGGTCGAGTAATTAATCCTATAAAACTCATGTTACAAGGCTGATTCCTCACCCATTCCTCCCCAAGGTCTGTTTGGTCAACAAGATCGGTCAACGACGTTCTTAAATATCCTGGGTGTTACAATCTTCCCCCCTTAAAAAGAACTTCGTCCCCGAAGTTCAGGTTTACGTACCGTGACATTAACCACCTACACCAAGGTGCACAAATTCGCATCATCCTGACACTACCATCATACTACCTTACTCAAACAACAATCGCCCATCACAGCTACTCCTCCAAACCATACTAATCACCAACTTTCACTTACTCTTACGGAAATTAATGAATTCACATGCATTATTTTGCCAAAAGCGACACAACTACTATCAACCATACACAAATGCGAAGCAATACTCAAAACAACACTTAACCATACAATTATACAAATATACAAATGCAAAACCATACACCAATGTGAACCACCACATTCCGTACGCTTATATCAAATATCATAAATTGAATTGAGACACCCGTGCACAGTATAATCTTCATATTAGCGACTTCGAACATGGATACAGCTTAAAGGGAACATAAATGTAATTCTGAATGCGAACATACCTAACATACATGTGATACATACATGTGATTCCAAATATCATAAATCTAATTAAATACATATTTCACATAACTAAATACTTAGTTCCGCGACATTACTCTTCCCTTCTTAAAGGAACTTCGTCCTCGAAGTTTACCACTAGCGACTTCCCGTGCCCAAAGCCAAAACGTACCTCATGACGGCGACATTACTCATAAACTCTTGTAGCACAACTTGCTTTATGACATTACACTCTTGTGACTTATAATGACAAAATATTTCAGCAACCAAGTAGTGTGTAACAATTAAAATAGGGAATTAATAATAAATAGCAGCTTTATGTGTAACCCGTTGAGGCAATTATCAGTGTAACCAAACATATATACGTATAAAACTTGTGACAGTTACCCCGCTATATGAGTATGGTGTTACCTTTCATATGATTTAATGATTCGGGTATTCCCCCCCTTAAACAATTTATGTTTCTGGTGACCAACCAATGTTATACAACGAAATAGTCACAAATTAATATCTTATTCCACCAAGCACGTACCCGTGATACAATCATAATCGATCTGTGGAACATCTTATAGAATAAAATAGCAATATAAGGCACTAACAAACTCTTCCATACAATTATCACCTAACATATGTAATTCACATTGTTATTATACATCAGGGTCTCTGTTTCAGCTGCATTCGGCCAACTAAGAGTGCATACTCGGTCGAGTGAGCTCTACTCGATCGAGTACATATATATACTCGGCCGAGTAAGCTCTACTCGGTCGAGTAGTGGCTATACTTGGTCGAGTTAAGACAGTCAGTGGGCGTTTTGACGACACACATAACGCATTCACTAATTAACCTGTACTCAACTTTCCACCACCATATCAACCACAGCTAATGCCTAACATAACCAAATACATTCGTCTCCTCATGCTAGATAAGGTAAATAACGGCCTTATGGCCAAATACAGTCATCCAACGAAAGATACCAAATTCCGAAAGCATTATCCAAAGGAGAAGTAATAAATCCAACACAACAAAACAAATCCATCACAACCAAATAAATCCAACATCACAGAAATCGAACCAAATAACCTAACAATACAAGATCAATAGCGAGGACCCTCCTCCATGTCATCATCACCACCTGCGCCGGAGGTACCTGCACCTGAACTCCCCGCTCTTGGAAAGCCTGCTGCTGCTGAGTAGTCCCCTCCTAGCTGACTGCCAGAGTTGGCTCCCCATGGTCCCGCAAGGTAGCCAAACTCAGTATCCTCCGGAGGTCTTCAGTAACTCGGATCAACTCCATAGCTGTGGAATACTCCCGTATCCACTCCCGGTCCCCTCCACCAGACAGGCTGTGCTAACTGAGTCCCGATGCCCTGGTTAAGGGTCATCTCATGCAGGTTGCGGAGCACCAAAGTAGAAGAGATCCGCTCAGCCAATTCATGAGGCTGCATCCTGGGGTCATGCACTGTGGGGTAGGGCGAGTACTGATAGGGGTGGTAGGGGTAGGAGTCAGGGGCAGCGTAAGAGGGCTCATGCATAACCGCGTCTGCCCTAAACTGCCTCACTCCACGGCGCTCCCTAGGTGGGGGAGGTGCCTGCTGCTGTCCCTCGGGCACGGTGACAGGCTCAGGTAGGTCCAAGATCCGAGGATCAATCAGGTAGGACTGGGGCTCAGGTCTAGGAATGGCACAAGGCTCCCACTCAGCCAAATGATCAACAACAGGGAGATGGGTTGGGTCTGGAAGTACCATCCACATAGTTCCCTTCACCCTCCAGGCATAAGACCCATCATCCATCTTCCTCAACCATCGGTTATGACGCCAGTACTGAGCGTCCATGGTAGGCACAATCTCAACATACTCATTCCCCTCAGGAGGTGGGGCCTCAAAGTCTGTCAGTCGCTGAGCTAGGCGGGTCACTATGGCCCCGCAAGCAATGTGTCGGGTCTCGGACTGTGTCATGCGCTCAAGACTAGAGCACACTATATCAGGGGCACTGTAGTAGAACGGTTTCTGACGGTGTAGGTTAAGGTAAGACATAAGGAGCATGACTTCGTGAGAATTGAGCTTGCTCACGTCATCTCCCGAGTACAACAAACAGGTCAACATCCTCAAGAATATACGAAGGGAAATGTGCTGTACATCATTAATATGGATGGCACTAGCACTAGGGGCAGGTCTACCGGTCAAGTATGGAAGGAAAAGGGGTGCACCGCTATTTTTGGCCACATCACTACGGTACCCCTCCCCCTCAGCCTCTAGACCCAAATGGTCAGCGAACTCGTCTAGGGAAAGCTCATGGTCTTCATTCATGAGACGGAAAGACACAGACTTTCCCTTCTTATCATAGACAAAAGAATTCAAAAACTTCAAGGTCAAGTGAGGGTAGGATTTCTTTCTCAGATGATACAACCCCTCCATTCCCAAAATCTGGAAGATATGAAATATGTCCTCCTTGATTCCCAAAGCCTCAAGGATACCAGGATGAACACAACGGGTGGGGCGAAAAGGACGACGCATAAGAGCCACAAAAGCTTTACGATGATTGAAGTCAACAAATATTACCGATGGATGTGCCTCCACCGGCGGAACTACTGGTCCACTCCTAGACTGCCCGGTTTCAAGTTGGACATTAGCGCGAGGTCTTTTGTTGGGTAAGCCTCTAGTTTTCACCATACTGCCTGAAGACAATTTTTAACAAAGGATTGACACAAAGGAAATTCTTAACACAAAAGACGGACTGTTTTCAATTGTATATCGGTTTTAGAACGATCTTTTTAAGACAAACTATCAGAAAATCACCAATTACCTTACAATTCATATGGTTCCAAGCTTTAAATTGTTTCAAATTAAGGAATAATCATCAACAACAAGGAGAGTTTCGTTTTTGGTAACCCTAGAATTCAGAAATTGAATTTTAAACCATGAAATTAATCAATCAAGACATACACAAGATCTATATACAGTTGATTCCAAGAATCAATAAGTTAAAAACTAAATTTCAATTATTTTAGCAAGGAAATCGGATATAGCATGCTAGTATACCATAACTTTGGAAACAATTGAGAAAATTAAGTTTAAATCTTACCTTAGACTAGTATGAGGCAAGCAAGAACAAGTAGAACACCAAAGTTTTACCCAAAAGCTTGAGGAAGGAAGGATATGGAGTTTTTAGAGAGAAGGAAAAGGAAGATGGGAGGCGGAAATAAGAAAGAAAGGAACGAAAATAGGGTTTTTGTATAACCCGTATATGTTCTTCTACAGTACTACTCGGTCGAGTATTGGGAATACTCGGCCGAGTGTCGTCTACTCGGTCGAGTGTTTGGGCATACTCGGCCGAGTGTAGACTACTCGGTCGAGTATCCTTCTTACTCGGTCGAATTTTTAAGAACAGAAGCGATTAGTATTTTCACAAAACGGATACTCGGTTATGTAGCTTGATACTCGGCCGAGTATGGTCTACTTGGTCGAGTACAGGCATCTACTCGGTCGAATTTCCGTAAGTGAAGAGGAATTCATAAACTTTCACTATCCCTGCAAAATAAATAATATCGTTCGGAGTTCCGTGCAACCGGCTCGTCACTATTAAGGCTTAGTTCTACCACTCAAACACATATCCACACTTATTTCCGTACATCTACTACCAATATTATCATCATTACTACCTTCATTCCTCACTATGTCATGAACTGTTACACCCTATCCTTATAGCATACTCAGCATTTAATTACGTTACCTGCAAAGTTTAGCTCTTATATCACATCATCTCAGATTCCACTAGTCACTAATTTTACACTTTAACCACATTTACAAAGCAGCAATTCAACACACATCACATTCATCGTGAAACAAATTGGTTAACTTACCACTGATCGCACCTCGCAACAATTCCATCACTCACTCCAACTTTTCCACACATACATCATATCACATATCACCCTAATCATAGATACACACAACAGTCATTACTAAGTAATCAAAGACTCTCACTAACTACCCCTTTTCCCGTGTCTGGCTTAAGTCCGATGGGGCCATGATTTTGAAATGAGGGCGCCTACTCACCCAAGATCTAGCATCAGCTGGGGCTCCCAACGTAGATACACCAGGTTCATTTTAATTGACACCCTATGTTCATTAGATTCATTAGTTCAGGTTTCAAAATCGTCGGCTCTGATACCACTTTGTAACACCCCCGCACACCAGAATGCCTTACCAAGGACCATTCCAGTGTAAGACGGTGTCACCATCTCGGTTTCCCGAGGAAGTAGATCAAATTAGACAATGAAAGAACAATCTTATCTTATTAATATGTCTCATACAATACAATTCAATACAAGGTCTCTAGAATAAAGGTACAACTACAACACTTGTGATATTACATCTCTAGGCCAGTAGCGTGATGACTCGATCCCTTCAATCCTAGCAGCCATAAACAACAATACCTGCTAAGCCAACTGCTCAGCATCCCCGAATGGATCACCGCAGATACCACAAAACAACACGGGGTCAGTACTGACTAATCAAATGTAAGACAAGACAATAATGTAAACAGCTGATCATCCACCATCCCAGTCTCACGACTTCGCACAGTAACCGACCACACACCAAAGTGTGTAGCCCTGCCAGATTACGCATCGCAACAGGTAATCCTCGCCGCCAGTGGGTGACCG
Source organism: Silene latifolia (assembly GCF_048544455.1). Lineage (NCBI taxonomy): Eukaryota > Viridiplantae > Streptophyta > Magnoliopsida > Caryophyllales > Caryophyllaceae > Silene > Silene latifolia. Next base: position 35,214,280 of record NC_133527.1, on the reverse strand, counting down.
CAGCCCATCCCCACCTAGTCCAGCTCATCAACGAGCGACTAACAATCCTTGTCCCTTAATGTGCACATCCCCTTCCGTTACGGGTTCCACGGAGGGCGAACTAGGGTGTGAAGTCACCCCCGCAAGTGACTCCACCACAAACATCACAACATCCGCAATCGTCACAACACCACAACATCACAATCGTCACAACACCACAACGTCACAACCACCACCTCAACACCATCATTCCGATGATCAGCAGATAACAACAATTATGAAACAAACACAATCTTAATCAATTAACAGTACTGAGTAGGGAAACCCTACCTCATCGCAAAGCATGAGAGACTTCCATTTACAGCCACGCACGACTTCAATAAGCACCCTAACAATGATAACCATTTCCTATTACACGACTATACTCAAAGAATCATTCAAAAGGACACAGGGCAGAAACTTACCTAACCTTACACATCGGCGGTGACATAGACGACCACCACGCACGTCATTCTTCCCCAGTGAATCCCGTCATTCCCATGGTGGAGGTTTAGGCTAAAGCATTAGAGTGTGAAGATATGGGGTGATAGGAGGGAGAGATAGGTTAGGGTTAGAGAAATAGAAATTGTCGAAGAAATGAGAAAATGAAATGAATCTCACGAACTTGCGTTTATATTAACGTGTCGACAGCAGCCATACTCGGTCGAGTATGGGAGTACTCGGCTGAGTAGGCTCTACTCGGTCGAGTATGGGTGATACTCGGCCGAGTAGCCTCAGCTAGGTCGAGTAATTAATCCTATAAAACTCATGTTACAAGGCTGATTCCTCACCCATTCCTCCCCAAGGTCTGTTTGGTCAACAAGATCGGTCAACGATGTTCTTAAATATCCTGGGTGTTACACTTTAATTCTTTTTAAGGAGTATTTAGAAACAGATGGAAAGTGCGTGTCTAAAATGATAGAAAATTCTTTTTACTTGGTATTTGGAGCAAGAAAGCTACTGCGAGTGTCTCTGGCTTTACTTCACAAGCTAAAATGTTGTTTCAAAAAAATATTTGCACCAACCATGTGTTGGAGTTAGTGTCCTCTACAATAGTGCGTTAACATAATAAATCTCATTAATCGAATATCATCAGATATTTATTTATTTGATCCTCGTCAGTTGATTAACGTAAATCGATAACGGTTGGCTGACTAGAGTTTGACGTTATTGTCGTGAGACGGCGGTGATCAACTGGCCCCTTTCGGTCACACCTAAAGGAACGAACCCCAATTGATAACTAATTAATTGTATGAGATACAATTTGTTTAGTCCCTTGATTTATAGACTAAGAGGTTAGTCGATTATTTTTAGAGAAATTTCGAGTTGCGAACTCGAGGAGCGACAATTATTATTTAATTATGCGATAATTGAATAATAAGTATTGGGAGACGGGTTTTAGTTAATTAACTGTTAATTTACTAAAATTGCACTAATTGATTAATGTGATTAATAGTAGTATGTAAATAATATGTATAGTGGTACACGTATATTTACTGAGTGAATTGGACGAATTAGTTATGGAAGTATTTAAACATGAAACGATGTTTAAAATAAAAATTACACGGATTTGTGCGACAAAGATAAGAACCAACATGGACCCGTAAATGGTCAAGTGGACCGTGTAAAATATGTGTAGTGGATGATTACTCACATAATCATTTTAACTTATTTTGTATACTACCATAATTTATCTTATATAAGATTTTGCATGTGGTGTAAGATGAAAAATATAAGACAAAGTTTGTACACTCCATCACTCCACCAAGTTCCACCCGCCACTTTCACATGTATACTCTCCATTTGTTTTGTTCATTTTCTACACACTACCTCACTACAACACACAACACTTATGCATGTGAACTTTTTCCTCCAGCATCTCTCTAAAATAATAAGCATCTTTTTACTAAATTATTAGTAAAACAAAATTAATACTAAGAGTGTTAGTATTATTAACATATTATCAAGGGTTAAATTTTACTAGTATCTAGTTAATACTTGTAAAATTATTTGGGTGTAAGTTATTGGGCGGATTAAGGAAGGAGACCTTCTACTTTGGAGGTTGGGTTTTGGAGGATCTTCCATATTCATATAGCTCAAGAACAAGCTAGTAAGGTAAACTAGTTTGTGCCCTTTTTACCATTAATTCAATGTAAGGAAATTGTTTTTCCTTATACTTTCTTATTATTCTTTCATATTAGCATGCATGTTACATAGATCACCTAAATGATAATTTATGAGATAAATTAATTTTATTAGAGAGTCTAATATGGATCTATGATCATTCAAGTGGTATCAGAGCTTAGACTTGTAATTTGCATGTTGATTTTAAGCATTTTAATGAATTATGAGATCATTAGTAAAAACTCAAAAATTGTGTTAGAAGAGGTTTTAACATTTAAATTTTTAGGACATGCATACCTACTGATCTCAAAAGGTTTGTGGAATTGTTTGGTGATTGTTGAAGTTATTTTGCTATTTTTAATGATTTTTTGTAGAAAACCGAGTCAAAATGTCGCATTTTAGTGAAAAATTGGCTAAAATTAGTTAAAAGTTGATTCGGTGCATGGATTTTTTATGGTAGTTCATGCATGTTTTCTACTAATTGTATGCAAAAAGTTGAAGTTTGGCTCGGATTTTTGCATGTTTATTGATTTTTTGAGCAAAACGTCGATAAAAGTCAAATTAATTAATCATAATTTCGAATTTTTGATTCTGCCCATGATAAATTTATGTACATTTAAGAATATTATTTAATGTCAAAAGTGATTTTGCATGTGTGTTTTCACTTTGTTTTGATGTTTATTGGTTTTAGTGGTTAAAAACCAATAAATATCGATCTTTTTCTTCACAAACTTTATCCGGAATTTTTGGGTATTTTTTCTGACTTTTTAGTGTTCTTGGGAGTGTTCCAGAATAATAAAAAATTTTGTTTAAATTGTTTGGGTAATTTTTCAAATATTTTGGATTTTTACTTAAATATTATGATTTTATCGATTAAATTAGCAAAATATCACCAAATCAAACTAATTATTTATCATAAAATTAGTGAGGACTAATTTTGAGGTTCAAAACAATTTGGACAATTAGTTTGGACTTAAATGAGATTTAAGAGTTAATTATTGATTTTTACATGTTAAAAATCGATTAAATCCACAAAAATCGAGATGGATACCAACGATTGATAGATAGGGCGATTTTGCCATCATATTTACAGCATTTAAAGCATATTTATTTAAGTTGAATGAATGATTGTCATTTATTTAAATTATTTATCTTTTTGTACCTAGTATGGCCTAGTTAATTTTAATCGTTATTACCCGAAATGAATGGGAATATCGATTTGTTTGTAATTAAATACGATCTCGTATCGTCGGTTTGTAATTAATTAATAGTTTTATTTATTTTATTAATTATTGTATAATAGGAATAGCTATGTAATTCAATTGTAGTAGTTATTTTTACCGGCGTTTCCAAAAGACGGATTACAACGAGACGGAGTCTATTTTTGGAAGGTGTTCCAAATCCCACTAGAAAGAGCCACTTATGGAATGAAGAGGCAAGGGACCAAGGAGTTAGTTTCCGAAATGTAATAGACTAGTTTTTACTAATTAGGTGGCCATACTAGGATTTATTCATATGCTTACATGTTTGCTTGTTTTATTTTCGCGCATGCCAAAATCGCCATTCACATGCATTTTATTTTTGCTATTGTCAATTCACGTCATTTACATTCACCGAATTAATTCACTTATAAGGAATTTATGACTAAATTGACAAGATCTCTCACATTACTAAAATTGAGATTAGCCTTACCAATTAGTAACACCTATGAATCTCTTGTTCATTAGAGCCATGCTCGCCCAAGCGGGGGTGTTCTCTTTTTACCTTGGGTAAGTAGGGTGGTAAGCGGTTATCACACGCCAAAATTGGTTGGACTCAACGGGATATAAGACGGTCTTTCGTTCCGGGGCTAGTAGATGGATTTAAGGAAATTCGTCGACCAAGAGTTCTAGAGGTAGAATTAGTCAACGTGACTTACCAAATTTACACAATTATGGGATGTTTCGCCCAAGCGATGCTCATATTTGTTTAATATTTGGGTCTTGGAATCATTTATATAATTTAGTGGGATATCATTATATAAATGTTAAAACTTGTTGAACATGTTTTCACAAGTATTTTTTTTTTTTTTAAAAAAAACATTGAATGTTAATTTTTCCTATTTTTCGTTCTTTTTATTAATGTATTTACTATGACATCGCGCACTTCATCCTCTATTTATTATTATACTCGTTTCGTTCTTTCATAGGAAGCGGTTTCTTTGAAGAAATTCGGTAGCAATGATTGGTTACATGATTTACTAATTCACCTACATAAGCTTACAACAATTATTGCGATTATTATACAACTTAACATCCATACATATATAAAAGGGGTTTTCATGTTGCAAACTCATATTACGAGTTTAAAAGGGAGTCAAATTTTATCAAGAGAGTCTTGATTTTGAAAGTGACACCTCCGTCATGATGATGACATATTAGTTTTAATTACTCAAAAGTAATTCAAAAGTTTGCGAAAAGAGTTTTCAAAAACACTTAGAATACTCCAATATGATACTGTCAAATGGCTCACTTCGACAAAGGCCAAATCGATTGTTTATGCGCTAAAGAAGTTTAGGCATATGATAACAATTGAACGGTTAGGTAGTCCAATTTCGCAAGAAGTTGAGATTTTGCCACATGTTACACTCACTTTATAGTAATTCACTCTTACTAAGTGTATAAAATATCACGAATGACATGAAGAGAGGTCTTCATGAGATTCAGTTTTGCTTGATTGAAGCAAAGAGGAATGTGAAAGTGAGTGGGAGTTAAGAAGAATCAACCCTAGATGTATGCAATAGAACAAAGTTGAAAGAGACATCTACTCAATGGATAGGCTAGTTCCACTATCTTAGTATAAGATACCAAGCAAGGAACATTTCTTTGTAAAGAAGTTTACATGAATTGATAAAACGTAAGACGTCTAGCATAAGACATTTTTTGTATCGAAATGGTGCTAGATTAGCAGTCATTTCGATGGGGACAAATGTACCTAAATTTGGTTTTAAAAGAATGTAACCATCTATGTTTATACATAGAAGGCATCACTTATGTGATTTAAAACAAAATGTTGTACCTACCCCTATGATAACTTGGTGGTTGGTTTAAACCACTTAAGTTAGAGGAATTTTACATTCTTCATGAAAACTACATACTATCTAGTAGATTTTAAAGTCTCTAATCCGTTGAACCCAATTTATCAAACCTCAAGTAAATTCATTTCAAACGAGTAAACGAAAAGCACATTGAACAACCATTTGATTGTGAGTCTTATGGTATGTGTGCATGTATTATGTTTTTCTTTTGCAGAAAAGAGACACAATAGTGGGGTGATTGACCATATACATGCGGATGTGTAAGGTCGATAGTTGGTAATATACATACTTGGTTACTTTTACCGTAATGTTAAGTAGATATGAAAACCTCATATCTATTTAATAAAACGTAAAAGTGATTTTTGAAACGTGGAATATTTTCAAAATGAAGTAGTAAACCAAAAGCACTTTAAGATCAAGATGTTGATCGGAAGTTTCAAAGTATTGACTTTGAAGATCAAATGGGTAATATCAAGTAATGACCTTGATAATCACTAAGAAGATTGTGAACCAGTTCTCATAATACCTTCTCCTTGGGACACCATAGAGTATGGTGTAGTCAAGTATATAATCCGAACTTTATGAGATATAGTTTGAGGTTTTTCGCAATTATGTAAGCTATTTTCTCACTAAAAGTTTAAAACCTGACTATAATAGCCTAAATAACTCCATATGAGATATGGATAGGGCGAGTCCCTAACTTGTCATTATTATACATTTGGGATCATAAATGTTATGTTCAGAACCAATTTATGTATTTGAGAGGGTTATCCAAAAAATTGAACCACCTGGTTTTTACTCCTCCAAAACGAGAACAAAGAGTTTGTGGCTCGTAATGCTGTCTTTCTAGAAAGATTTTCATTTTCTGGAAGACAGAGTGGGAGAAATTTTGAACTTGCAGAAGTCCAAGACCCACAAACTGAGTACAATGCAAGAAGACGTTATTTATTGAGGCTCAGTGGTGAGTATAATGCAAGAAGACGTTCTTTATTGTGGCTCAGTGGTTATAAGGAGATAATTTTGAGATAATATTGCGTTACCTTTTAAAAGTAACGAATCATAAATCCTCATCAAAGGCTTTTCTATAGTATTAACTCTATGTGTTGGCGTGTCACCATGCAATTCGAATTGATCTCCTTGCACACGATGCGATAAGGAAGGAAACACGAGATATTTTCGAGACTTGATTTAAGGTGAATACTTTGGTTGGTTACCTTGATCTTGTCGTAAAGGTTACATAAGATGTTTAAAATTTGGGTTGGTTATAGAGAGTTTTGTGATAACCCAAATGCCTTTATCAATTCGTATATTCTTAGCAATATAGCCTTTCATGAGGATGACATTCGGCAAAAGAATAATGAAACTTTCTCATTGGGAGAAGTTTTGTTGATGTTGTCAATGCTAAGAAGCCTAGCATGCTTGAAAGATCCCTTTTGTGATCTATATACGTCAAAGAGTTGGAACTTTGGGTTCTATCATGTAGTCTATCAAAACGGTATTACTCGAGTGTCGAGGTACCATGATGATACATGGAGTTTAGTGGGAGCTAAAGTGAGTTTCTTAGTCTAAAATATGTGGTTGACATATTATTGACTAAAAATATAGCTAAGGTGATATTTCTTAGTCTAAATATGTGTTTGACATATTAGTGAATAGAAATATTCTCGGGTGAATACTTGAGAGTAGCATGGCGCATATTAAATATCCGAATCTAATGAGATAGATCTCTATGGATATTAGCATTATAGTCAAGAGACTTATGTGATAAGATTCTTGACTCATTCAAGTTGTTGAACAATTAATATGATCTCTTGTGCTTCCGCTGCAAGATCTATTAAATATGATAAAAGCTTCTCTCGTCGGGACTTATCATGTTGAGAATATGAGAAGTCATTACCAATCATTTTCTAGTGAGTGTCACTAGATGATTATCAAGAGCATCCTTGAGTACTTGAGAAGCACTGAGGATTTATTCTTATAGTTTGGAGGAATTTATGAATTTTGTGTAAAAGGATTACACGGAAACATTCCTATGCTTATAAGATGTTATAGGCCTCGTTAAGGAATGGTTAGCATGTAAGAGTGCTATGTGCATAAAGAATAATATGTATAAGAAGTTATACATATATGTATAAGAAGTTATACATGTATAAAGCAAATATGTATGAGTAGTCATACATAAAAGATGTCATATGAAGGATGTGTATGTATAAGTGTTATACGTACAAATCATGAACGAAAATCTAAGTACATTACAGCATCTGATGTTGTAAAAGAGATAATTGATAACCGGAATTTAATGGAACTAGAGTAGTACCGTTAGCCGAATATCGTCTCCCGAGAGACTGTGAAAACAGTGGGAGTGTTTGACTGGCTTTAGAACCAGAGTCTAAAAACTTGTTTAGATATGTACTTAGAAATGCTCTATGTGATGAAAAGATTGCATAGAACAAAGGAAAATTGCAATGGAAATTAGAGTGATGCAACTGTTGCTAATCCTCTAACCAAAGTCGTTGGCATAAGGTAGACATGATGGTTATGTCATTTCAATGTGATTGAAGAGTATACCTTAATTACTAAAGATCGTTATGTAAATATTTGATAGAGTATTGATATTTACATAAGTGATGATCGCATTCATTGTTAGAGTTTCTTTAAGAACTCAATTATTCAGTTTGACTGAAAACCAGAATACCTTGTTTATCTGAATAAGTTGTGGAGACAATGTTGAACAATATTCAAGTGAATAAGATGAACATTGTATTTTGTCCCTAGTCACTTAATGAGGTGACGTCTCAGAGTGACTAGATTGTAAGTCGATTGATGGTTGTTCAACACCATAAGGTCATATGTGATGACTGCTCGATTACATAGGCAGAGTGTGTGACACTTTACCGGACAGTGACCATTTAGAGAGTCCCTAAGTTTTATTATAGACGCCTGGTCATGGCGGGGATCTCTAAGATATTCTAATGAGTCGATTCTTTTGACTGGAGACTATTATCTGAGCAAGTGCAGTTTCCGAGTGACTTTGGTTTTTGTCCTAGGTCGTGCCGTGAAAGGAGGCCAAAAGGGCATTTACTAGATCATGGGGATCTGTATTGTGCAATAGGATAGATAGGGCATACAGGAATTGTCCACCCACGTTGGGTAACTATATCTCAAGGCCACTCGAGGAGTTAATGACTACAAATGCGTGGCCACGCTCGGAAGTAATCTGTGAGAGATTTTTCCGGTCAAGTAGTCACACTCCCGATCGAGAAAACCCCTCGCGATGTGTTCATGTGCAAGTGCGACCTGAAAGACACCTTGCATTGAGTGGCAGATTAAAACGGACAAGAGAATTGGTAGCGCACACCTTGTGTCGGACAAGTGGGAGATTATTGGAGTTAGTGTCCTCCATAATAGTGCGTTAACATAATAAATCTCATTAATCGAATATCATCAGATATTTATTTATTTGATCCTCGTCAGTTGATTAACGTAAATCGATAACGGTTGGCTGACTAGAGTTTGACGTTATTGTCGTGAGACGGCGGTGATCAACTGGCCCCTTTCGGTCACACCTAAAGGAACGAACCCCAATTGATAACTAATTAATTGTATGAGATACAATTTGTTTAGTCCCTTGATTTATAGACTAAGAGGTTAGTCGATTATTTTTAGAGAGATTTCGAGTTGCGAACTCGAGGAGCGACAATTATTATTTAATTATGCGATAATTTAATAATAAGTTTTGGGAGACGGGTTTTAGTTATTTAACTGTTAATTTACTAAAATTGTACTAATTGATTAATGTGATTAATATTAGTACGTAAATAATATGTGTAGTGGTACACGTATATTTACGGAGTGAATTGGACGAATTAGTTATGGAAGTATTTAAACATGAAACGATGTTTAAAATAAAAATTACACGGATTTGTGCGACAAAGATAAGAACCAACATGGACCCGTAAATGGTCAAGTTGACCGTGTAAAATAAGTGTAGTGGATGATTACTCACATAATCATTTTACCTTATTTTGTATACTACCATAATTTATATTATATAAGATTTTGCATGTGGTGTAAGATGAAAAATATAAGACAAAGTTTGTACACTCCATCACTCCACCAAATTCCACCCGCCACTTTCACATGTATACTCTCCATTTGTTTTGTTCATTTTCTACACACTACCTCACTACAACACACAACACTTATGCATGTGAACTTTTTCCTCCAACATCTCTCTAAAATAATAAGTATCTTTTTACTAAGTTGTTAGTAAAACAAAATTAATACTAAGAGTGTTAGTATTATTAACATATTATCAAGGGTTAAATTTTACTAGTATCTAGTTAATACTTGTAAAATTATTTGGGTGTAAGTTCTTGGGTGGATTAAGGAAGGAGACCTTCTACTTTGGAGGTTGGGTTTTGGAGGATCTTCCATATTCATATAGCTCAAGAACAAGCTAGTAATGTGAACTAGTTTGTGCCCTTTTTACCATTAATTCAATGTAAGGAAATTGTTTTTCCTTATACTTTCTTTTTATGCTTTCATATTAGCATGCATGTTACATAGATCACCTAAATGATAATTTATGAGATAAATTAATTTTATTAGAGAGTCTAATATGGATCTATGATCATTCACCATGCTCCCTTATTTTAGATCGTTGAAGACAACATTGAGTAGATGATGCCTACATCTAAATGGGGTTTACAATGGTGGCCTTGGGGAAGAGTCTTGAATATACTTAACCTCAGTAGTGTTAAAAATGACACAAGGTCTAAAGAACTACCAAAGGATAACAAATTCTGATTGTACCTTGAATTCTTAATATATTGACCACCACTCCTAAACTCTATAGCTAGTGAAATAAATCCAGGTAATCAATTCCTCCGCTAGCTTGACGACAAGGGGGAACCATTTTCTGTATCCCTCGAACAATTGCTCGAACTATTAAACATGTGTGTGTTATCTCCTTATCATAAAAGAGTCGTAAATTTTTGAAAAAGGTGCTTCTTAAAATAAAGGCCTTAATGTATACACTGAAATCAAACTCAACAAATTAGATCATAATGTATAATATACCAAAGCCCTTATTTATATATTTCAAAATTTCAGCTACAATTGTTCTCGAAGTAATCAGTATCATAGTTTTCACCGCAATGGTGTACAGTTATAAACTCATTACAATGTATAAGGTGTTAATTTACTTTTTAACTCACAAGGAGATGATTATCCAACTTGAAAGGAACCATCGTAATTTAGATTTGAGAAGAAAAATGCACAATCATAACAGAACAGTCTATAAAGTATAAACTCATAGGTGAGAAATTCACCTGCCAAAGGATCAACACCAGCCACCTTGTATTTGTTTCTAGCATAGGAAACAATAATATCCATCAACAATGAGTTCCCGAACAATAATTGTTAGTAACATGTTCTAATGTCTCAATGGTCTTCCCTTAAGAGGAGTGGGCAGTCTTCATAAGGATAGGAGATTTGACGGTATCTAGAAGAGAAGTCGGCAGTCTCGGCAAGTAAGACTCCACAGTCCACACTTTCAACCAGTGATGCCTAACCTCATTTTGCCTACTTTTCACCTGAAACTGATCAACAAAATAACATTGAAATGTATCGAATGACAACTATTTAAAAATAAGAAAAACTTATAAATATTGAATAAAAATAGTAAAATACAAAGTTGGTGTAGATGGCAATCACAATCAGACTACTAAATCTTAATCGTTGTACCCTTTGATGAGCACAACGCCACTTTAACTTAATAGAAAAACTCATAGCAAAAAGGAGATTATGGATTCATTACATGTATATAATTAGCTACTCCCACTTCTCCAATGGATTCATTACGTTTTCTATTTCGGATAATTTAACGGATTTTATTCATCTGCTCTTGACAATAGTAATATGGTAGTAACCATCCAAATTGAACCTCTCTTACACCACACTTGCTTTAACTTCTAAGAAATTTATCCAAAAATAAGTATAACATTATAATGAGCAGCTAGACTTTAGGACATTTAGCTACTTTCCTAATGCTTTTCCCATGATATTATAAGAAATAATAGGAAAAAAAAATTTGCATTCTGAACTTATGATGAAATAATTGCATTTTGGTTGAGAGGAACAGATAGGGACAGTACTCGCCTCTAATTTACCGTCAGCATATGTCATCGGACAGTGGGAGCAAAACTTGTGTGAGCAACATAATGTTAGCATCATCCATGATGGCTTATCATCATAACACATTCTAGATTAATAAGAGATTATCCCCATACAGATAAAAGGATGTTAAAAGTATCGCTAATAGACAGTTCTTTTTACCTTCAGCCCTGCACAGACGACTCTCCCACTCTCCCTGTAATAACACAAACGGCATCTCGATGGCGTGCAACCTGAAGTCACTACAAGTCTTCTATGAGAAAATGTAGAGCATAAAATTATTTTAATGTACTCTTCATCTGGTAATAGGATTAACGAATTAGTTTCATATAAAATTATAGATAACCGTTGCCAAAAAATTCTGTGCACTACCATTACCTTGACACCACCTTCTCCCGAAAAAATTTACAGCTTGTAGTCAGCATCAGCAAGAGCCTCTCTGAGTTCACCAACTAAAGACTGATTTATGACAGCAGCTAATTCAGGTTTAAATCTCTTGACCTGAGCATTAAGAAGAGTACTGAACGAAAGTAATTAAGTTATAAGCATGAGGATTATTAGCTAGAAAGAGGAAATCATAACATGTGATGATATCATGATAGTCTATATGTTAATAGGCAGATACCTGATCTGCTAGAAAAGTAACATTTGAACCAGCAGCAAGAGCCACATATAGCTGGATATCAAAGTAAAAAAGTGCACACGGGGGCAGCGATATTTTTGAAACAAATATAATACAATAGTTCTGCTCATTCTCCATGACAAATTAACATAAACTAAATTATGAGAAGGAATTTGGCGCACTCACGTGAATCATCTTAGTTATATAAGCAATGCACTGCTATAATATACCCAACTCAATTGCGATAGTATCAACTACTCTAGCAGTGCTATTTGTTAATATTACAAACCAATGTACAAAAGGTAACTGTGAGCATCAATATAACATCAAAACAAAGAGAATAAGTAGGTTGATACTATCGCAAATAAACGACACCAACAAGATAAGCACTAAAACCATTATGAATCATCGCAACTATCAAATCACAGACATAAAATGCAGCACCTCACACCATTAAATCCAAGACATTCATAATTTGAACTATACTACATCTGTTTCTTTGTAATTGCCTCACTTTCTAAGATTTATGAGGACTATTTTAACCAAATGGGGCACTCCCTAAGAAATGGAAAGACTATATTTGATGCTTCATTGATCAAGTTGTATCTACAAAAGCAAACAAAAAAATAATCTTAAAAATCAAATCCTGAACCAACAAAATAAGGACTAAATTCCTAAAAACAAGCACCAATAAAACTCACAAATCCACTAAATCATCAAAATAAAAAGAAAAAAGAGAAAACATACACTCGAAGGAGTTCTTGTTTCCGAAGAAATGGCCAAAGTATAAAGTATACTATCCTAAACCAAGGGAAATGCTGTCACCAAAAACACAAATAAACTTAGTACATGGAATGTATAGACAGAAATGGTATACTATTTCCGTCTCAATCATTTGTTTTATCTTTTATATTCACTCCGGGGGGGATTTTGATCATAGGTGAACAAATGATAGGAACTGAGGAATTAACTATATAAGTGTAGATAACCAAGCTATTCAATGCAGTATCACAAAGCAGTAAGACAAGGTTGACTGTGTCCATGTTTATAATAAAATGGCCACATGAATAACATAGTTACATTAGATTTTATCTTACATGTATTTGTGTGGGCAAAACGCATTGTCGTCCTAATTCATCATCGAAAGTAGCACCTGAAATTTCTTCCACATCCAGAGCTGCCTGACTCTTCTGCAAAAGCTAGCGTTCACTATCCTACGCAGCAAAATAATACAAAAATTGCATTCTATTAAAAATACAATCGCAGAAATACTTGAAACGAAAAAAGAACTGATAAAATTAAACGAAAGAAAAATAAGAAAAATTTATCAGCACATAGGTATTGGATTAGGCGAGAAACAGCACAACGTTCACAAAATTGAAGGGTGACAATAAAGGCGTTTAACAATTGTTAAATGAACATTACCATCTATCACAAACATACAAATCAAGAACTAAAGCTACCACTACATCAATTAATAATCTAACATCGAATGAAATGTGTTGCTGTACATAGCACTTACCGTTACTGAATTGATGCCTGGAATAAGCCGAATACAAACGCCATTAATAAAATCAGAAATTGATACCGGGAATACGCCTAATTCAATACCATTGTGTTGATAAAAACAATCACACATAACCAGTGTTAATGAAGGGAAAAGTACTCCTGCAAAGAGTCTTACCACATTGGAGGCGGTACCTCCAGTAAAACATGCTAGTAAGTCCATCCCCACTGATCATTATTACTACATTAAATTCACACCAAATTAAAATCTTCAAATTGCACAATAAACAACCTGCAAATGGCAGTCAATTAGTTACAATTTTTTCAACAAAATAGGAAAATTAAATTTTACCCAAATCAAATAATCCGGGAATTAAAATCGCCCCCAATTATCACATGCAATCAACTTAAACCTGAAAAGAAGGCCCAAATCAGTGCATGCAGTCAATTAAAGTAAATTATTCATTTAATTGAGAATCAATAATCTACCATATACAGGAAGTAAATCACAAGAATCAACATGGCAACTTACCTAATGTCAAGGTAAAAGTATGCAATTCGAAAAACTAACATTTCCAGACCGATTTCGTTGCGGATCGAAAAGCAAAGAAATGAAGAAAAAGTTGAAGGGAACTCACCATACAAGAGGATGAAGACGCAGCAAGAGTAATAGAGAGATGTATGGCTGAGAAGAGCTAATTTGGTGATGGATTAGAGGGAGGGTTAATCTCAGAAAGTCAGATATGAGATTGTACTGACTGAAGTAGCATACAAATGGCGTAAAAATGCAGAAATGAAATCGCATGAGAGAGAGAGAGAGAGACAGACAGAAAATGCAGAAGAAAGAAGGGGAAAGCAACGACAATTGTAGAAGAAAGTAGAGTCTGGGGCAAAATGGGCATAAACACCAAATTTTACTGTGCTGGGAACAGTAACCACGCTTTAGGCTTTTTAAAGGAGTATGGATATGAAGATAGCAATGATGACGAGACCATAAAAGAGGCTTATGAAGAATACGTGTCTTACAAGGACCTTCGGAATAGGGGAGAGGAATGGACTTGTGATATCACCTTGCATGAGGAGCCTATCTTTGAGATGTTTGAGATATCTTATTATTAAGATGATTGTCCCTTCCCTATTTCCCATGAAGACTACTTGGCACCTAGCATGGAGCCAATGATTGTTGGAGAGGATATGGTGGACCTTCTTCAAAAGCTCAAAGCATCATACAAAGGGTACTTGGTGGAAAAGCTCAAAGAGAAACTTGCACGTAAAGCTACTTGTGGAAATTTGGCACCCACAATGTCAACTCCTAAGGAACTCGGTCATCCAGGTCATGAGAATTCTCCTTCTACTCTTGAAGGATTGTGATGTGACCATTATTTGAGCATATTTAGTCCCCGAATTAGCCTCGTTCCTATGCTTTTTAGTGCATAATTGGGTTATTTACTATCTTTAGTCCTTTGTTTTGCATATTCTTTGAGGTTTTGTTTCCTTGGTAGGAGAGGAGTGCAAACCTTGCATTTTCATGGCAAAATAGAGCTAAATTGATCGAATCTAATGACCAAGCATTAAAGAGAAGACAAGACTAGAAGGCCTTTGTACATATTATAGTAGATGGGCAATGATGAAGAAATCCTTGCATCCCCGACTAAATCCCGGATGATTATTGGAAGAAGAAAAGAAGAAAAGGGAGTTGTGAGACAATCCGCCCGTCCAACCAGGAAGACGCTCGTCCAACACGAGCAGAATCCGAGCGTCTTTGTGGAAGGGACGCCCGTCCATCAACACAACAATCCGCCCATCCAGCTCAAGAATCCGCCCGTCCAACACGGGCAAAATCTGCCCGTCCCGACACCTTAGACGCTCGGATTCCCTTACAGCCCCATACGTCCTTTATTCATGCTCCATGAAAGACGCGCTTATTTATGAAAGACCGGCAAAAAAGAGACCGGTATCTCTCTAGAGAGGATCGATTCCTCAAGGACTTAATCGTCATTTAAGCCCTTAGTAAACCCTAATTTGTGTACCTAATCCCCACTCTAAATACCCCATCAGTCTAATTAAATATCTTTCCTTAATTTTCGTTGATAAGGTTATTTTCAGTCATTTGCCTTATTCAAAATAAATCCTACCTTAGTACTAAAAAAATAGCTAGCGGTAAGTCAGGGTCGAATCCACAGGGAGGCGGTGATTATCTAGTTTGTTTATATTTAAATCTGTCTTAAAGTAACCAATTGTTGGCTTTGATTGTTTGTATGCTAATCAACTAATTGCAAATAAATAAGGACAAATAACAATAATATTAAAGAGTCTAGGGATCGGGTTCACTAGGCCGTCATCAAAGGGTAGAATTTAATTCATTGATTGAGCAATTTATATTGTTGAAAGTCATATGATCAGTCGATTCAATATTTCTTTTAGATCTAATTTAACATGCGATCGCTATCATTAAATTATCTCTATTCAATTATCGTGGCCTATACTAGTCTTAACCCGGTCGGTGATAATCCTAGTTTATGCAAGACTAATTAATCAATTCTAATCAGTAATTAACTAATTAGAAGTAATACAATAATCAAACAACAATTAAGAGCAATTTAACAAACAATTCATAATAATCCCTTTTTTAACAACCTAGATCCCCTTTCACCCTAGATTAAAGGCTTAGCTACTCATACTAATAACAATAACGATATAAGAAAGCATAATTAAGAACATAAAAGATGAACAAGTAATTGAAATAGTAATTGAAGAAAGATTATAACAATACCGTAATTAAAGGCAATAGATCCGAACAATAATTAAACTAAACTAAGTATTTGAGAGAGTTTTCTAAGGTAGCTATACTAAACCTACCAAAAATAAATCATAAATAACCTAGGGTACGAATTTTGGTATTTCTAGTAATACATAACCGACTTAAGGAGAGTTGCGTGAATTATAAAACTGGAAGGTTCCTCGATCGAGCCTAAGTGGATTCAATCGAGGAACCACTTCCTCGATCGAGCCTAAGTGGACTCGATCAAGGCACCAAAGTTCAAGAACCCCCAACTCTCGACATTGCGAAATTTAGTTGATTAGGTTGGTGCCTCGATCCAGCCTGGCTGGACTCGATCGAGAAACCAAATTCCTGCTTCGCGCGCTGAACTTTAAACGGCCGCCATTTCTTCGTTACGTATCAGTAACAAGCGATTTTCACGACGTTGGAAATCTAAGAGGATAAGCTTTCACCTGCAGTTAGAATCACTTAAAAATCAGTTGCAGAACTCGAGATATGGCTCTTAAAAGTAGGCACTTGTAATAAGAAGCTCTTTTCTTCTTGTTTTCTTCTTAACTTCTCTTCCTTCATTCTTACGGATTCTCGTGCCATGCTTTGTGTATCCCTTCATGCCCACTCCGTGATGCCCATTTCATTCCTTTGCTCTCAGGGGCAGACGCGGGAATTATCGACATGGTGGGCATAATAGAACAAAATGTATACTAAAAAATATATACGCGAAGAGAATATGAAATACGATTAAACAAAATCCCATAGTCTACATCACATATTAAAATAACTTTAATAAAAACTTAAAATCAAGTAATAATCGAAAACCATGCGACGAGATTTCATGTTTTGGTAGCGCTTAATGATATCATCATCACTCACTCGCACAAAATAATCACGCTCAATAAATGTGACCAAACAATGATTCAATAGCTTATCTCCTATTCTATTTCTCATCTTGTTCTTCACAAAATTCATGGCGGAGAAGACCCTTTCCACACTTGCAGTTGCAACCGGAAGTATCAAGGCAAGCTTAATTAACAAATAAACCCAATTATATACAATATGTTTTCTTGTTTCAACAAGCTTAACCGAAAACTCACCAAGATTCTTCAAATTATGAAAACTTGAATCATTCTTCATATCTCTAATAAATATCAAGTTGATCTCCAAGACGCATTATATCAACAGTTGTGAAATCCTTAGGATAAAATTCGGCAAGGTTCACTAACTTTAGCTTGTTAAAAGAAGCAAAGACATTTTCCGGGCTCAAACACGCCATACATTTTAGCAACTCCTTGCTCTTTTCATCAAAGCGACTTTTTAGTTCCTCAACTTGCTTATCAATCACGCACGTATATATTTCAACACGGTAACTGATGTGAAGATTATTTGCGCACATTTACTCCCCTAATTGAGCCTATTTTGCATACTATTATAACATTTCATAGCCATTTTATGCGTCAAATACTTTCTATTTTGCTTTCCTATTGCTTTGTGTTTGATTTATAGGAAAGGAGACAATTAGGCAGAAATTCCCGTCTCTTGAGCTTATTTAGAAGGACATTGGCAATCTTGGTTGAACGAGTATTGAAGGAAAGGCAAGAACTGAAGGCCAACATTACAAGAATAAAGAATTCGCGAAAAGAAACACTCTGCCGAAGAATCCGAGCGGATTAGGGAAGAAGACGCTCGTCCAAAAGACCTACAACCCGAGCGTCCAAGGAGACAAGATGCCCGTCCAAGAAGCAGAATCCGAGCGTCCAAACCTTGAAGACGCTCGTCCACCCCTGCAACAATCCAAGCGGATTCCCCTCCTGGACGAGCGGATCGTGACGTCTTCAGCTGAGATGCCCATCTCTCCGAAAGACTAGCGATTCCCTACTTAGAACTCACAAATGTTAATTACTAATTTAGCCTTAGTTAACCTAATGAAGCACTACTATAAATACCCCATTTTGATGATAATCAAAGGGGGGCTTCCACATTAGAAATTCTCCTTAGATTAGATTAGGAGTAGATTAGAATAGATTACTCTTTAATGTTTCCACAAATTTCACATTAATCTCTCCTTAATTATTGTTCAAGTTTATTACTTTTGGGTAATTGAATATTATTGGGTTATTATTGGAGGATTGACAACTCTTCATCAATCGATCAAGTTCTATTCTTTTATTCTTTGCTTTATTATTTGGATCATCTCAAGTTTGGTATAATTCCTTTACTCTTTGCTCTTTATTGTTTATTCTCTTATCATGTTTACACTTGTTGTGATGATTGACACCATTAATGACATGCTTACCATGATAATAAGTGAGTAGTCTCTTAACTAGGATTAGTGGGTAATTAGAGAAACCAACATGGGGATTGATTCATGCTTAATTTAATATGTTCACATAATTGATTTGCTTGCTTGTTGTGATGTCAACTTATGCACATGTTATGTCTGATGAAATGTCAAGCCTATGAATCCTTATATTTACAACCATCTCTTATCTATTCAACTTGACTTTTAAGATATAAACCAACTCGAGTCTTGTTAGACCATACATAGAAGTGATTAGGAGGAAAGTAAGTCGACTTGTAGGTGTTGTACAATCTAATCGATTCGGCTCCGGGACCCAACTCTTCCTAAGAACCGTAAGACATAAACCAACTCGGTTCCTTTACAACATTAATTGCTTGCAACTTTGTAAACATGTTTGTATGATCAACACCATGAACTCCCTACAAACCCATGATATCCTAGTACTTTTCACCATTTGTTTACATCCTTCATTTTATTGCTTGTTTTACTTTATTGCTTTTATTAGTCTAAAACACATCTACAAACCCAAATCAATTGTGACAGTAGCATAAATTGAGATAGATAGACTTAGAGCCTAAAGCACACCGTCCCATGGATCGACCTCGACTTACCACTAACTAGTTGTTTGTTGAGTATTATAAATGTGTTTGATTGGATGTGTGACGACCAACTCTTGTCCTATTAAAATGGCGCCGTTGCCAGGGATGGTGCTATGTGATTAAGTTCTTACTTGTTTGTCTATTTTAATTGTGCTTTCACCTTGAGGAACTTGTTCCTCAAGGATTGTTCTTACCGTTTTTGTGTAGTTCCCATGCTTGTAGTTGTTTCCTTATCTTAGCTATGATGGCTCAAGACTTGACATATTGAGTATGTGGTGGATTCTTTGAGTATGACTATGGGTATGGGGAGTGTGAGGAGCAAGTCAACACAAACCTACCTTACTATTTGTACAATGAAAATCCTAACCATTACCCCAATTTTTCCTACCAAAATCACCACATCCAATATCCACAACAACCACCCACCCAATACCCACTTCATAATGAATTTCAATTTCCACAATACAATCACTTTCACACCTACCCACAACTAGAAGATGAACCCATTCAAAATGTGATTCTCCAATTGATGGGAGATCAACAAAACTTCTTCAAACAAATGCTAGAGGAAAGCCAAAATAGGGACAATGTTCTTCAAGGCATTGTAGCCCAAGGTGAGGACTTGGAGATTCAAATTGCCCAAATGAAGAAATCACTCCCCACCATCCCTTGGATATTGATCATGAATGTGAATTTGAAGTAGTAACTTTTGACATGGAAAATGAAAAATAGGAAGAGCCAACCTCATTGAGCTCTTGCGAGTATGAAAGTGTGATGTTTGATGAAGAAGATATGAGGTTGAGTAAGCCAAGTATTCTTAACCTTTGTGAGTATGAGGGTGTGTCTTTTGATGTGAACATTGAGATGTTGGAGAGAAAATTGCTTGAAGCGCCCATTCATCATTCATATGAAGATAGCGATGATGATGAGACCATAAAAAGGGCCTATGAAGAATACGTGCCTTACAAGGACCGAGAGCCAATGATTGTTGAAGAGGATATGGTGGACCTTCTTCAAAAGGTTAAAGCATCATACAAAAGCTACTTGGTGGAAAAGCTCAAAGAGAAACTTGCAGGTGAAGCTACTTGTGGAAATTCGGCACCCACAATGACAACTTCTAAGGAACTCGATCATCAAAGCCATGACAATTCTCCTTCCACCTTGGAAGGATCGAAAAATCAAAATGCTATTACCGTCACCAAAATTGAAAAAGAAGGTGGTGAGTTGAAGTCTCCGGACAAATATAAACCATACTTCAATCCTAGTGTTGACAAGAATCATGGTCTTATTTATTGGAAGCATTGGGAAAGCTCTAGTACCAAGGACAAGGTGAAAGAAAGAACTTATGGCAAGCTTCCTTGGCCTAATTTCACGTTTAAATGGAGTAACCCATACTTATGCTTATTTGAAGCTTGTTCACAAGCTTTCGATCTTCTATTGAGAGCCTTGAGCTCTATGGACAAGAAATTCTACAATTTGAACTAGTTTGGTGGAGTCCTATCTCAAACCACCATTTGTAAGATATTTCTTGAAATTTTACCTTGTATAAAATTGTACATTTTTGCATTTTTATTTAATTTCTTGCATGAGAGTAGTGAGAGAGAGTTTTCTTACACTTTTATTGAACGGAATTTCAGAAAAAGATAAGGAGGAACAACAAATTGGTGCAAGGGTATGATTTTGTAAAGAAAAGAAAGAAAAGGAAGAGAAACAGCGAAAAGACGCTCGTCCCGAGGCCTGGACGCTCATCCAAAGCCTTCATCAGGGTACTTTTCAGCGCTGTATCGAAATCCGAGCGGATTTGGCCAAAGACGCTCGTCCGTAGGGAAGACGCTCGGATTACATTTTGGACGCTCGTCTTGAAAGGCACCTGAAGAAAAGTTTTGGAACTGTATCAGAATCCGAGCGGATTCTTGAGAAGCCGCTCGTCCAAAGTCAGACGCTCGTCTAAGACAGAAGACGCTCGTCTTCAGCCTACTTCAGAAAATGCAAAGTCCCTGTAACGAAATCCGAGCGGATTTTCTGTAAGACACTCGGACCACCAGAGGCAAGACGCTCGTCCCGCAAGGAAGCCGCTCGGATTCTGGCATTTTTCTCGAATTATCCGCCCAGGCCCCACCTGTGTCCGCTCGTCTTCTCCCTTTTTCTATAAAAACACCCCTTTTATCCCTCGTTTCTGTTAGGTTTGTATACCTATTATTAGACTCCTCTAATAGTGAACTAATTAACTTGTTAATTAAATGTTCTTTAGATGTAGTGCATGCATAACAAAATGAAAGATTTATAAGAAAAATAATGTTCCTCACATTGATAGTAGGTTCGAAATTATGGGCACAAGTAAGGTCACCTTCCTTCACTTGTTCTTGAGCTAAATATGATGGATGATCCTCCTAAGACTCCAAGTATAGAAGCCACTCCAATAAATTGCACCCAAGATTAATCCCAAAAATTCCTACTAATATTAACTAGATATGTAGTAGAAATATCACCTTAATAATACTAATATTCTTGTATTACTACCTCTAGTAATAGATGATGAGTATTAGTATTTTTAGAGAGGTTTTATGATTTTGCATGTGAAGGAAATATGGAGAGAAAAACAAGCAAAAGCATTAGCCAAATTTTGAGCAACAAATGCTCTCTTTTAAAGACCAAAAACCAGTGGCCACTCCTCATTGTAGGAATCTTTTGCTTTTTATTTTTACTCCTTTGTTTAATATATGTAGAGTGTAGGGAGCAAGTGTGTAAGATGTAGCATGATAAAAGCTTCATATGACAAGTCACTATCATGCTTTAATCACAACGAAAAAAGACAAAAGAGCATCTTTTGCTCTCTTGTTTTGGCCGAAATATTGGACCTATTTTGGTCCATTTTTACCTTTTGTCATTTGTCCCACAAATGCTTATATGTCATATGTTTAACTATCTTACATAATTAATTATTAATATAATCATTTAATACTTAAATATTACAATTAATAATATAACATACACTCCACTTTTTTATTAGTATACTACCATTATATCAACATATAATGGGTCCCATAATTACTAGTTAGTTAAAATTACAACTTCTTATGACTTTAAATAACTAATTACCTCTACCTCAAAACTTATATTTATACCTCAACTAATTTAGTAATTTAACACTTAATTACTAAATTAAATCTTATTTAATCACATTACAATAAGACGCAAAATTACACTCACATAATTAAGGAATTAATTAATCTGTATCGCATACAATTAATTAAATATCTATTTGGGTCTCATCCTATAGGTGTGACCTAAAGGGATTAACTGACCACCACCGTCACACGACAGTAATGTTAAACTCTAGTTAGCCAATCATTACCGATTAATGACGGTCAGTCGACTGTATAAAGAATCATCCCTCACGTATTCTTATTATGAGATTTAATAATAATATTTAAATCATGTGATCGCACTATTGTTGAGGACACATTTCCCAACAATCTCCCACTTGTCCTCGACAAGTGTGCATCACCATTTCTCTTGTCCTATTACAATATCCCACTCAATGCAAGGTGTCGTGCAGGTCGTACTTATATTTGATCATATCTTGAGTGGTTTTCTCGATCTGGAGATTAACTGCCTGACCGGAATTATCTATCATAGATGCCTTCTGAGCGTGGCCACGCATTTCCAGTTAACTACTCCTCGAGTGGCCTTCAGATTTCAAATAACCCTGACAAGGGGTGGAAAATTCCTATCGCCCTATTCCCTTCGTTCAGCCACAGTCCATCATAACCCAAAATATACCCAGTTTGACCTCATTTACGAAATCGTAGAGTATAAATCAAAGCTAATCAGAAGTTATGCCAACTTGGGCGAATAGTCTCTAAGTCAAAAGAATTAACTCATAAGAATACTATAGTAGATCTTGCCACGACCAGGCTTTATGAATTACCAGAACTCTATAAGCGATCACTGCCCGACAGAGTGTCCCATACAGTCTGCCTATGTGATCGACTAGTCATCTCATATGACTCTATGGCACTTGAACTTGCCATCAATCGCATCACACTCTAGTCACTTCGAGACGTCACCTCATATAAGTAACTAGGGGCGAATACCATGTCAATCCAGTTCACTTTAATGGGGTTCAATTTCTCTCTACAACCCATTCGGATACGACAAGGTAGAGGGTGAGTTTAATAAAACTCAAACGATAAATGTGATTATCACATATGAATAGTCAATACACTATTACTACTTCATATCCCATAATCTTTAGTGTATTATAAACACTAGTTAAATGCAATAAAAGCTTGGAAAGTAGATATACCCGATATCCATATATTCCAACTTTATTAATTGCTATTTCCTTCCATTTAATGTCCTCTCTAATGACATGAATTTTTTTTTTTAAGTATATGTCTAGACTTATTACTAGACTTGGGCTCTTTAACTTGAAAGATGCTCCCACTGTTATCGCATAACTTGTGATAAAATCATTTGTAGAGGGATTCACCCTTAATCCCTACGTTGACCATTTTATCACAATTTACCTAGATTCCTTTTGTAGAATTTGCAATGCGTGATACTAAAATACTTTTCTTAGTCTCTTACTCCTTAGTCAATAGGTCACCCTAGGATTTCAACAAATCCCTTTTGAGTTTGGAAACTAAAGTTTGTGCAACACTTCAACACCTAACTTAGTTTGTCATCCAAACAAGTGAACGAATTCTTAATTCTTCTCAAGAATCTCAAGGATGTTCTTTAAGGCTTTCACGGGCCATATTATGGGAATTATCCCTTTAATTGACTTATTATGCTCTCAGCGTATATCACATCATGGCACGTGCGTCTGTTGGCATACATGATTATTCTAATGTCGGAAACATTAGAAATCGAATTCATGTAATGAACAACTTAATAGGTTCAGTGAACAACTATGCCTCTATCATAGTAATTCCACTTTCATCAACATGAATAACCCATTCATCCTTGTTGATGTTATCTTATCCTCATAAGACTCTCAACTTTATGCCAATATACTCTCACATAGATTCGGTAATCTAAAGTATATTGCACCTTTTCCTAGTCTCCCAATCACTCTTGCCAGAAGAGAGAATTGGTACAATATTCTCAATAAGTAATATGTTATCAACATATAAGACATGGAGAAACAATTCTAGCTCCCACTTAACTTCATGTATAATCATGATTCTTCAATCATGTGAATGAATCCATCCACTATTATCACATGAACGAAAAGTATAATCCTTTAATGCTAGCTTAAGATCTTTCTAAGATCACTTAAGGAGGCTACGCATAATATGTTAGGATTCTTAGATCTTCATCTAAGATTTTGTGTTTCAAACACTTCCTTCTCTAAATTCCCAATTTAGAAAAGCGAATTCAATTTGCCATTCTTCATTAAAATGAAATGCGGCAATTCCTAACATAATTTATCTTGATCAACATCTTTATGTAAATCTTATGCATTTGTGTACTGTTAAGCTCTATTTACCTTTGAGGAGACCCTTTCCTTTAAGTCAATCTACTCTTGAGTAACAATTTTCGGATTGTAATGCTTCGACTCGTATGTAAGTAGGTCATGATACTATCACTTTCACAAAGTAATATGTTCCGGGTGTAATTCCAGAGCAGTTATAAGTTACCACCCGTGCCTGTAGAATGACGTCTTTGGTTGAATCCTCCTTGCGGTCTCCTGAAACGATGAACAAACTGAGGGCTCGGCTTTAGGCCGAGCGAACTCACTCCGACGCTCAAGTCAGTAACTTAGAGAGGTAAGTTGTTGTTACTTGGCAAAGTACGTATTGTAGAGAGATAAGAAAGATATTACCAGGTGAATAGTGATTCTTAGGTTAAATTGTGGACCTAATTGGTAGTACGCCGGCTCACACTGTCACGCCGACAAGAGCGGCGGAAACCGTCCAGGAGACCAGAATTGTTCCGGGTGTAATTCCAGAGCAGTTATAAGTTACCACCCGTGCTTGTAGAATGACGTCTTTGATTGAATCCTCCTTGCGGTCTCCTGAAACGATGAACAAACTGAGGGCTCGGCTTTGGGCCGAGCGAACTCACTCCGACGCTCAAGTCAGTAACTTAGAGAGGTAAGTTGTTGTTACTTGGTGAAATATATATTGTAGAGAGATAAGGAAGATATTACCAGATGAATAGTGATTCTTAGGTTCAATTGTGGATCCTTTACTCAATGAGAGTAGAGGAGTATTTATAGACTTTCACCTTTTGTCACGTAGTGGCCAAGTGGCTAGCAGGTGGAAAGACTGATCTACCCCTCGGCCGAGGGACCTATGGCAGGCCGGCGGGCCCTGTTGACTCACCGCCGAGGGGTCTTGGATATGAGTTCGCGGATGTGTGCCCCGGCTGGCTGGTTGCCCCGGCGGGACCCATCTGACAGGCCGACAGGCCTCGTCGGTTAGGCTGTCTAAGCCGTTGACTTGCTGTGGATATCTTTGACCTTGCTCAATATGTTGACTGGTCAGCGGGTGCAGAATATGCCCCATTATAATATTTTAACAATAAGACATGTGTGATAAACTCCCACTAAACTATACTTCATTATTTCATTCTATCCTCATAGACAATAGTTCATTTACACACCCACTCTATAATTCTATTACTTTCATAGAGTAAAATTTCAACTATAAGAGATGTTTCTGACGATTCAATCTACTCCCACTCTATCTCTCATAAATACATCTATCTTCTTAAGAGATAGCTTTGTGAGTCACAAAGTTTATATATTTAACGGAGTATTAGAAGTTTATCAAGACTATGCATTAGCTTTCAAAGGGCCATCCTAACATGGCAGCTTGATAATATGCTCTTATCCATGTCATTTGTTTAATAGACTCTCTATTCTAGGTATCTTCTGGTTGACCATCCGTTTAGAATAATGTGTCCATATGGTATCGTAAATTCCCTACTTGATGAGTTCAAAAAGCTCATTACAACTTTATAATACATAAGTAAGTTGTTACTTTAAGTAACAATGTCATAAGGAGAATTAAATTCATAGCTTATGGACATATAATGATCCCATCATCATAATCGTCTATTTGATCAATATAAGTTGTCTATCTTAGGTTTCTCTACGCAAGTAATTAATGATGATGATTTTAGAACAAGTAACATAATAAAACAAGTGACTTGGGTTGCAAACCAAGTCACCAATATCCAAAATACAACCCATGTTTAAAGGATACAAACCAATTTCCAAGTCACACAAGGAAATTAAAATAGTTCTAAAAACATGAAATACATCATAAAATTAAAGACAAAGCAAATTAAAACCAAGCTTCCATGATCCATCACCACGGTTGGCTACTCTAGCTTCCCACATGATCCTCTAGGCTTACTTCTCTTTGCCTTTGTCCTTGCTAGGAGGCCCTATTTACAATAAAAAGGGTAATCATCACAACTTGTATCATCATACCAAGGTCGAGATTGAAACATAAAAGATAGGGATAGTTATATACCTACTGGAATAACCTTTCCAGCTTTGATGTCGCCAAGGTATTTGGAACAGTTTCTCTTCCAATGCCCAACACCACAACAATAGTGGCACTTGTCCCCGGTGGGGGCACTGTACTTGGGCTTGGAGGAGCTTGCTTCATAAGTCTTAGCTTTGTTCCTGTTGGGAGTTCGCTTCTATTCCTTTTTCCCGCCTTTCTTGAAGGTTCCCTTGCTCTTATGATTGACATTGAGCACATCTTTGGTGGTGTTAACACTTAGCCCCATGTCCCTTTCGGCTTGCACAAGCATTTTGTGCAACTCATCAAGGGAAACTTTCTTATCATGCATATTAAAATTCACCTGGAATTGAACATATGCTTTGATTTTGTTGAGGGAATGAAGAATTCGATCAATTACGAGTTCATTGGGAATTTCCACCTTATGCATTTTCAAGGTCTCAACATGCTCCATCAACTTGAGTACATGAGGCTCACCTTTTGGCCCTCTTTGATGTTAAGATCAAAGAATGCGGATGCCGCCTCATATTGAATGACCCTAGGAGCTCGTGAAAACATGTTCACAAGCTTCATGTAGATCTCATGAGCGGTGCTAATCTTTATAGCACTTCTTTGGAGTTCGGCCTCCATAGCAAAGATCAACACATTTTTGATCGCGGCCGACTTCTTTTGGTTAACCTCATAGGTTTGCCTAGCAGCGGGGGTGGACCTAGCATTAGGTTCGGAGGGAGATGCCTCGGTAAGGTAACGAAGCTTGTCGTCACCTTGCGCGGCCAAGCGAAGTTGCGCGTCCCAATCGGCGAAATTAGACCCATTCTTTTCTAACTTACAACGATCCATGAAGGATCAGAGCCATGACACATTGGTAAGCGTGGTGGAACTAGTGGATGCGGACGTGATTAGAGTTGCCATTGCGGTTGATTAAACAAATTTGACTAAAAAATTGGAAATGAAGGAATTAATTATCATCTATCGTTATAATAATACTCGTAAATATAACTACAAGTATTGCATTTATATAGTGACCTCCACCCAACTACATAAATGATTCCGAGATCCAAATTCATATCAATACGGGTACGGTAAGCCGAGTCATCCCTTATTAATATAACTCGATGGATTGACTCTTTAATCGATTCTACTTTTAGAACTCTCGGTCGATAAAAATCTCTAATTTTCATCTTTAGCCCGGAAGAATGGCACCGTCTTTGAAGATGCTCCATAATTACAAAGAATAACAAAAATACAAAGCTATTCCTATTATACATTTGTAAAATGGAAAAACTAATAAAAATAAAAATTAAAAGTGATACGAGATCACATTAAATTACAACTGAATTAATATTCCCTTTCATTACGGATAATATTGATTAAACTAAGGCCATACTAAGATAAAAATTACATAATTCAAAATTATATAAATAAAAAACATTCAACAATTGAAATATGCAGCATTATAATATGTATCTATTATGCCAAATGATGTGCCAAATCGCCCTATTTAACTTATGTCGTACATATAACCCGGTTTTATGGAAATGCGTGATAATAACCTTTTAAAATCACTAATTAACACTTAAATCACATCTAAGCTCAAGTTAATTATCCTAACACCTTTTAGGACTCAAAATTAGTCATCACTCAATTTTTGACAATAATTAAACTTGATTTAATATTATGCTCATTTTTGACCTTAAAATCATAATATTTATGAAATAAATCCAAATTAATTTATAAAATTTCAAAATTTGAATTTTAAATTTTTTAATATTCTGGAATAATTCCATGACACTCATAATATCAAAAATCATGGTTAAAATTTTCGAATTAATTTTGAGAAAATATAGTTGTATTTTATCGGTTTTATCTCATAAAATACATAAAGTATCCGAAACTTAATCCAATAATTTTTACAACTTTAGATCTGATTAGTGGGATATAAATTCAACTTAAAATAATTTTCTCAAGCCATGCAATACGTTTTAGCTAATATTGCCAAAATAGTCACTATTTATGCCATTTTTACTCTAAAAATCCATAAATCATGCAAAGTAAGATCATTTAATCTAGAAATTTACATACTCTATGTAAATTATGAATATGACATCATATTAACATATCATGGCTTAATTCGAGATTTAACTATTTTTAACCATTTTACCTCTTTTAATCCATTGTTATCTCATAAAAATCATAAATCATGCAATATTAATCAAATTAACTCAACTTTTTACACACAACTTGTAAAATATGCATGAGAGGTCATATAAAATTTCTAAGGTCAGAAACTTAGTTTAACTTTTTTTAGCATTTTAATTCCCATTTTAGTCATAAAAATGTAATAAAATGACCAAAAATCATTAAAATGAGCAATAAATTTCCATAAATCATAAAAATGACCTAAAAAAATTTTAGGACCAGAATATATAACATGCATGGTGATTTCGTGGCTTATACTAATAAATCACAAATTTTTAGTTTTATATGTTAACCTTTTAACTCAGAAAAACAATAACCGATTATGCATGCAATATTCTTATGCTCTGATACCACTTGTTAGGTTTGTATACCTATTATTAGACTCCTCTAATAGTGAAATAATTAACTTTTTAATTAAATGTTCTTTAGATCTAGTGCATGCATAACAAAATGAAAGATTTATAAGAAAAACAATGTTCCTCACATTGATAGTAGGTTCGAAATTATGGGCACAAGTAAGGTCACCTTACTTCACTTGTTCTTGAGCTAAATATGATGGATGATCCTCCTAAGACTCCAAGTATAGAAGCCACTCCAATAAATTGCACCCAAGATTAATCCCAAAAATTCCTACTAATATTAACTAGTAGAAATATCACTTTAATAATACTAATGTTCTTGTATTACTACCTCTAGTAATAGATGATGAGTATTAGTATTTTTAGAGAGGTTTTATGATTTTGCATGTGAAGGAAATATGGAGAAAAAAACAAGCAAAAGCATTAGCCAAATTTTGAGTAACAAATGCTCTCTTTTAAAGACCAAAAACCGGTGGCCACTCCTCATGGTAGGAATCTTTTGCTTTTTATTTTTACTCCTTTTTTTAGTATATGTAGAGTGTAGGGAGCAAGTGTGTAAGATGTAGCAGAATAAAAGCTTCAAATGACAAGTTACTATCATGCTTTAATCAAAACAAACAAAGACAAAAGAGCATCTTTTGCTCTCTTGTTTTGGCCGAAATATTGGACCTATTTTGGTCCATTTATGTCTTTTGTCATTTGTCCCACAAATGCTTATATGTCATATGTTTAACTATCTTACATAATTAATTATTAATGTAATCATTTAACAATTAAATATTACAATTAATAATATAACATACACTCCACTTTTTGAGTAGTATAGTACCATTATATCAACATATAATGGGTCCCATAATTACTAGTTAGTTAAAATTACAACTTCTTGTGACTTTAAATAACTAATTACCTCTACCTCAAAACTTATATTTATAACTAATTTAGTAATCTATAAATACTATTAAAAGGCTACCCAAAAATGTTCAATTAAGTCCACGTAGACAATGCCACGTAGGAAAAAAAAAAGTCACGCAGACATTTGAAGCTCACGTCAGCCGCATAACCCAAATGTCACACACACATTCATACCCAATTACCCCGTCTCTTATCATCTCTGTTCCTACCGACAACGACAATCCTCCTTTTTCCGCTCATTTCGTTAACCGGCATTAATTTATTATTACATGGCATTAATTTAATTCATTTATCTATAAATTAATTTAGTTCACTTATCTATAATATTAAAAGATATTATCTATATTCTTAAATGATTTTTGTGTATTAAATATATTGTTTTCCCAAATTTATGTAAACCTTAGAAATTAACATCAAAATTTCATAATTTATAGTTAATATTGACATTTTAATTGAAATTTTTATGATAAAACATGTTAATAAAATTTATAATTTATAACTAAAATTGAAATTTTTGTAATAAAACATGTTAATAAATTAATTAAAACTCTTCATATTACTTACCACCCACCATTTTTATTAACATTTTTTCCTAATTAATTCATTTTTTTAATTAAACATGGAAATAAATTGATTAAAACTCTTCATAATACTTAACACCCACCAAATTAATTAAAATTTTTTTCCTATTTAATTAATTTTTATAATATAATATGTTAATAAATTGATTAAAACTCTTTATATTACTTAACAGTTAACACCCATAATTTTCATTAATATTTTTTCCTATTTAATTCACCTCTTGAGTACTCGGCAATCAATTATCTAATTAAATAATACCACAAAATAAATTAAAAATAAAATTAAAATATTGGAATTTATGGTTGTACAATGGCTATAAAACCGATAAAACCTATAAAATCTTATTAAAAGGCTAACTTAAAAAAGGTGACATTGCAAGTTTAATTGTAACGTGGAAACTTTTAATGTGACATTGTAAAAAAAAGTGATATGCATTACCAATTTAAGAAAATTAAAAAATATAAGGTAAAACAATTTAAAAAATATAAGGTATAAACACAAAAAAAGAAAGAAAAAAAATTGTAAACCATTGATCTCCTATCATAATTTTTTTTATTTATTTACCTTATTTATTTAACCATTATTTCCTTTATTTAATGAAATGACTTTTTTACTTTCCTTTCATCATTACTATATATACTCCGTATTTATGTACCATATTTTTTTTATTTTTCTTTCATTCATAAAATTTTGAGAGAATTTGTAATAGAATTTTTCATATATATAAATATTATATTCACCCTAATTTTCAATTTTATTCTAAAAAATAGCACCTAAAGTATACATAGAAAAGAAAACTAATTGTTTCGTTTTTTATTTTTTTTATGTTTTGTATTAATTTGTTATTATTTTTTGTGTTTGTATTAATATTGCAGGAGAATGAATTTCCAACTTTATTCAAAAAATTGGTAGGTAAGGTATAGCTAAAGAACTAAAGTAATTATTTTGCTTTTTATTTTTATTATGTTTTGAATTAATTAGAATCTTATTGTTTACTTTTTTGTGTTTATATTAATATTGCAGGAGAATGAATTTTAAAATTTATTCAAAAAATTGGTAGGTAAACTATACAATGAGAACTAAATTAATTGTTTCGCTTTTTATTTTTATTATGTTTTGAATTAATTAGAATTTTATTAGTTATTTTTGTGTGTGTGTTTTTATTAATATTATAGGAGGATGACATACTCACATATCAATAACAATGCACGAGATTCGAAGTAATGGCTATGGATCTTCTCTACAGATTTTTGTCTTGGTTTGGATGACTCTTTCATTTTTGTCAGTTTTCCTTTTTTCTACAATGGTGTATTAGAAATATCGAATGGTAGCAAAAATCTTTAATAAGTTGTTGACATGTTGTTGCTTTATTGTTCTTCACTCTTTCCTACACTTTAGTCTCCTTTGTAACACTTATGTTCTATTTTTACTTTGTCAAACAGGTTAAAAATCAAATTGCTTAGCCAAATTATTAAAGTACAATGCACATGTCAATTTGATCTTATCATAGTGTTATAATATGCATAAATAGTAATTAGTTAGAAACCGATTCTTATTCTCCAATTCATTGTTTCAACTCCAATGCTTTCAAGCCTTTAAATCATTTTTTTTATTTTCCATCAAATATACTATTCTGTAACTCACAATATTTTTTGGATAAATATTTTTTTGAATGATTTGTTTATATTTTATTTTCTCCTGAATTAGGAAAGGCTAATATTTCATATGAAGTATAATAGTATAGTTTTGATTATAATTTTTGATGAATGATGAATATGAAGAAGCTATGTTTAGAATCGTATATGCATAAATCTCTATTTATTGCGTGATTCTGGGAAATGTGTAATTAGTTTTGCTCATCTAATACTACTAATAATAATTATTAGGGTTCACCTATAAAGTTTTGATCCTTACTTTACTCTCTTACTTTTTGTCCCAAATCTAACTTATATATACTACGGAGTATATTATTATAACACAAAATGTGATATTTTAAATATATGTAACCTTTCCTTGGAATTATTTGGAATAGTTGTTAAAGTTGCTCACATAAAAGTTCACGGCCGTTTCTTTGCAAGATAAACATAGTGCCAAATACTTTAAAATTCACCAAAACGACAATAAAAACAGTATCTTCATTCAAGCAATAAAGAGGTAAAATGCAATGTTTATTGGTGAAAAAAACAATTCATATTCTATAATCTTTAAGTCGGTCAAAGCAATGGTTAAATAATAAAGAGACAATTGAAGAATCACTAATTAAAGACACAATTGAAGAATCATTAATTGAACAGGCAATTGAAGAATCATTAGCAACTCAAACGATAAAATTGAGAGTCATTGATTTTCTTTATATAAAATCTCATCAAAATACCAATTCATATTGTCTTATTTGATACCAGGTTGTCCAAACCAACATTACCCGTCCTCTGAAAACAAGGGACAATAATGGAGCGCAAATTCATGTTCCAATACTTCTATTGCGTCAAGATTGTCCATAAGAACAGAAGTACCCGAAAATTCAATTTGACGGATTGTGTCCTCGCTTCAAAACAACCAAACTATTCACATTTTAATTTGCGTATCATCCAGAATCAAAAATTTGGAGTGTATTAAACGTTTGTTTTACAATACCGGTCCCTCAGTCATGTTCATTTATTTACCTTTTTTTTAATTATTTGTGAGTGGTTTTTTAATTAAAATTAAACAAATGATTGAGAGAGGGGAACTACTCCATATAAGTTATTCACAAATTAAACACTTAGACACAGTCAATTATTAACGATCCCGTGATTTTCACGGGCTCCAAAACTAGTTTAACACTTAATTACTAAATTAAATCTTATTTAATCACATTACAATAAGACGCAAAATTACACTCCTATAATTAAGGAATTAATTAATCTGTATCGCATACAATTAATTAAATATCTATTTGGGCCTCATCCTATAGGTGTGACCTAAAGGGATCAACTGACCACCACCGTCACACGACAGTATTGTCAAACTCTAGTTAGCCAATCATTACCGATTAATGACGGTCAGTCGACTGTATAAAGAATCATCCCTCACGTATTCTTAGTATGAGATTTAATAATGATATTTAAATCATGTGATCGCACTATTGTTGAGGACACATTTCCCAACAATTTCCTCGCCTTATCTAACCCTAAATCACTCATCTTCATCCCCAAAACACTCCCCTCACAATAAAAGCCAACAAAACCCCAATTTCCTCGATTCAAGATGATGAATCTCAAGGGCAAGGCTAAGAAACTTGTTAAATCCGCCGCTAGGAAACGCAAGGGTTCATCCTCTTCATCCCCACAAGAAATGATGCCGCCAAGGAACTTCCGCCCCATCATAAGAGGAGGGATAGAGCAACTTGAGTACTTCCCGGAGGTACTCTTCACCTCCGATGACCACCGCAAAAAGTTCATCAAGTTGCTAGGTAAGCACTATGAACCCACTCAGTTTATTGACACTAAGGTGTTAGAAATCCTTGGGATAAGGTACCACGCCGAGATGTTCTTCAATGGCTTAGGGATTGGGAAATTATTCCATGCCCATGAGGAGACGTACCTTAGTCTTACCCTGGAATTTTTGAGTAGCCTTCGTATTGTCACGAACACTCGAACCAACGTGAGCATGGAGTTCCGGTTGTGCAACCTAGACCATAGCCTCACACTTGATCAATTTGCTCACATTTTCGGTCTTATTGTACCAACCGACTATACCGACAAACCCGCCGACTTCGATGTGGACCTACTTTGGAAGGCTATTTCCGGGATGGATTTCATTCACCAAAAACAATGCTATACCTTTGTTATCCAACACCCGGTGATTCGGATCACCGAACTGAAGGAAATGTAGATTCATATACACTAACATATTCATATATGTCAAAACTAATTTGTCATAAAATTAAAACGGATTTTATGCATGCAAACAATATAACAAAAGAGAAGAAATCATATCCTTACATAGATGTTTCGGTTTTATAGGGCACAAAAGAAATCTCCTTTTCTTTTGTTCTTGAGCTTTCCTTATGGATGAACAAGATCTAAGTTTAAGATCTCTCCCCAAGCTTTATACCCAAGGCTAACTCTAAATCTAATTAATATTATTTGATCTAGTATAATATTAATCATAGTAGAAAATTGAACCAAAACTCTTTAAATCATATAAAAGTTTCGGTTTTTAAGAGAGAAGAAGAGAGGATTTTCCTTCTCACTAGAACTTGTATTTTTGGATGAGTAGTTAGAATGAATAATTCACACATTACATTATGGTGTATATCAAAAAATAAGAAGAAAAACCAAGTGGTTTTTCTTCTCTAAAAATCCGGCCAAGAGGAGGTGGAAAGGAGCCAATGCATGGGCTCATTTGTCTTCACAATGCACTATAGGCATGTAAGGCTACTAAAGCAAAACAATCATTATGTTTAGCTACTAATTAAACAATTAATTAGCTTAAACCTCTTCTTTATTTCGGTCCACTATATAATATGTATCCCATATTATTTTTGTCAATTGTCTATATGTTACATGTCACATGTCACATATATTTGTTATGTATTTTTAACATATTAAAAATCAACGTATTAATAAAAATACGTCACATACAAAAATTGACTTAGTAATATCATAATTACTTGTACCAAAAATATTTTACCATTTATAAATCACAACATATTGTATTTATAACAATTCATTCAAATTTAATTGTTACATTAAACAATTTATTTCATCCGAGTAATTATACAATTTAATTACTCGACCAGTATCTCATTTAATCACATTTCAATTTGATACGTAAATTTTACTTCCAAAATTGTCCGTCAATTTTCAAGTAATTTAATTAACTCATAACGTTATACGATTAATTAAATAATCAATTAAGAGTATTGCCCTTTAGGTATGACCTAGGGGTCAACTGATCACCACCGTCACACGACAGTAATGTCAAACTCTAGTCACCAATCATTACCGATATATGTTGACCAGTTGACGAGAACAATATTACTTCCCAATTGTATTCTTTAAAATGAGATTTAATAATGATATTTAAATCATGTGATCGCACTATTGTTGAGGACACATTTCCCAACAATCTCCCACTTGTCCTCGACAAGTGTGCGTCACCAATTCTCTTGTCCTATTACTATCTCCCACTCAATGCAAGGTGTCTTTCGGGTCGTACTTGCAAGTGATCTCGAGTGGTTTCCTCGATCCGGAGAATAACGATTGACCGGATTTATCCACTCTGGATACCTTCCGAGCGTGGCCACGCATTTCCAATTCATTACTCCTCGAGTGGCCCTGAGATATTGTTATAACCTGACAAGGGGATGGACAATTCCTATCGCACTCATTCCCTTCGACTAGCCACACCATCATAACCCAAAATATGCCCATTTGACCCCATTTACGAAGGTCGTAGTAACACAAATCAAAGTTAATCATAAAATGTGCCATCTTAGGTGAATAGTCTTTAGTCAAAAGAATCGACTCATTTGAATACTATAGCAGCTCTCGCCACGACCAGGCTATATAAATTTGCCAGAACTCTATAAGCGGTCATAAGGCCCGACAAAGTGTTCCTAACATCTGCCTATGTGATCAACTAGTCATCTCATATGACTGTATGGCACTTGAACTTGCCATCAATCGCATCACACTCTAGTCACTTCGAGACGTCACCTCATACAAGTGACCATGGGCGAATACTATGCTAATCCGTGTTCACTTTAACGGGGTTCAATTGTCTCTACAACCCGTTTGGATGTAACAAAGTATAATAAAAGAGTTTTAAAAAAAAAACTCGAACGACAAATGCGATTATCACATATGAATAGTCAATGCCTGATTACTATTTCATGTTCTATAATCTAATTTGATCTTGTACGTAGTTGTTCATTTCAATTCAATTGAAATGACATGACTCATCATGTTTAGCCTTTGAGAAGGCTTTGATTAGTAGGTTTTATCAATTTCTTGTACCTTACTCAACCTTACTACATACTTGTTTTCCTTTGTAATGTATACATTTGCATCACAAAACTTTCTGAGTACGTGTCGAGATCCAATCAAGACATAGGCCTTCTATCCTTAGAACAGCTCCCACTGATTTCGCAGTGTGCGGGACTCTTCCTTCTTGCACATCTCATGATCGCAAGTGTACTCAATTTCCGTTATAAATATCTCTCATTGTTCTTTATTGCCTAGAACGATTCTAGAAAATCTACTTCTTAATTAACATTGCCACAATGGTATCTTAACCATCCTAGTGTGTTTTGATTATGGTTTTGTCGGAAACCATGCACAATCTCAATTGTCAATTGTCACTTGTGTAATACCCTTACACAATATTGCATCATAAACACTTTGCTTTACTTCCTTAATACTTCTGCAAGCACTTAAGGGTAATCTATATGGCTTACTTGGCAAGGATTACTTAAATTCGATTTTGAAAACAATTCATCATACTCAAAGCATATGAAGTGTTATACATCATTATTCATTTAATTGATTCGGCAGCGGAAGCAAATGAAATCAATCAAATATGTTCAATTTAATTGAACTAGTCATGAATCTTATCAACATAAGACTTCTTACTGACGCTAATATCATGTGGATTTATCTTCATAAATCCGGATATTCAAGATGTATTATAATACTCCAAAAGTCTTAAATCATTCGCAATGATCAATATGTCATCCACATATCGGACTAATTAAAATTTCCGTAACTCCCACTAAACTTCATGTATAAACACAACTTCTCGACTTATCGAGAAATGTTTTATCACATGATCGAAATGTTGATTCCAACTCATTGATGTCCTACTTAAGATTCTCTCTTAAGTTGCTCATCATCTTAGGATTGGAAGAATCTACAAAACTCATGACATGTATTGAATACATTCCTTCTATTGAAGAAGTGGGTTTTAGATTCACTCGCTATGTATTTCATAACCTCATAATGAAACACAATCCCTAAGAAGATCCAAATAGACTTAAGCATTTCAATTAGTGCAAAACCCTTTGCAACCAATCTTGCTTTGAAATCTCTCTTTATTAGTGCAAAACCCTTTGTCACTAATCAAGCCCTTTTGTTTCGGATTTTCATGGCTCTAAGCCTTGTATTGAGTTGTGGCTTAAACATTATTATGTAAGTCATATGTTCATTACTTTCTAGAATGAATCAAACAATTTCTTTTGTAAGTTATAAGCTCTTTACTTTCTTAAAAGTAGCATGAATTCATCATTTTTAACAAGTGACGAATTTAACCTCCTAGGTTTTGAAGAAACAACGTCTTACACAAAACGTCTCATGTAGCCAAGAAAAACCAGTTTCTTGCTACATAACATTCTTTGTGGCTCTTTGAATAATTTCTCCCACTCTGTCTTCAAAAATAAACTTGTATTTTAGAAAGACAGCTTCACGAGCCACAAACCCGTCGTACTCGTGATAATTGAAAGGGAAAAATTGAGTATTTGTTTCTTGTGAAAACTTACAAACATGGTACCCTTACCATTTCATATCTCTTATGATTCGATTTAGTGGAAAAATAATTTTAGACAAAATGATAAAATCCCCAAAAGGATCAAGTAACTCAAAGTAACTTGATTGAAGTTCAAACCATATCGAATAGCGTTTGATTTCTTATCCATCCACACATTATTTCATAATGCGTGCTAAGAGAGATTAACTTGTGATACTATATCACATTTCCTTTGGCTTATATCAAAGTCTTCATTTTGATAGTCCCATCACGACTAAATCGTGATTCCTTGAACTCTTGAACTTCTTCAAAGATTTCTCTATTTACCTTATTAAGTGAACACACTAGTGTCAACTTAAATCGTTGGTAAAAGATGATGATCAACCTATTTTGGATTGATGATTTATAACCTCGATCTCCTTTTCAACCAAAAGGCACGAGACATCTTGCTTTGAATACAAGATACGCATATTCCATTAACAATCTAATGGTTTCAAGAGTACTCGATAACTCTTTGCGTTCATCATTCCAGAAATTAAGGTTTAATCTTGGGTTACCAATTTGAGTCTTGCATCATCTTCATGATATATCATTCTAGTTTGGTTTAGAATATAATCACCTTGATGATGGGCTAGCCATACATCAAATTATGGTGTATAGGGTCACAAAAGTGAAACCTCTTTTGTATCTTTAACAAATTGTATTCTTATTTAGAGTTTATGTACTTAATAGTCACAATTAAGTACAACTCCAAACCCAAAACTAGATTGATTACACAATGACTCTATCTCTCAATATGATTGTTGCTAGTCGTCATATTCTAATCATCCTATGTATCAAGTACAATGATGAAAACCTCCATTGGTTTCTAATATTGACGAAGTGGTACTAGCAAAAATTATGTTTAATCAAATAAACATTTAAAGAAGAAGATCCTATTAGATGTCCCACAACTAATTTGCTGATTCTTCAATAATTTGGGGTAGTTTCCTTTCTCGTGTCTAACATTTAAGACAATGGAAACTTTATCGGTTGGGATTGATAGGTTTTAGTATCGTCATTCTCAACAACTTTACTTTTAACATTACCTTGTATCAATACCATTATCATCTTTACTTCTTGAACCTCGTTCTCATCTTAACGGTTTAAGAGAATGCTCCCACTCATTTCAATGAGTCTTTGCTTTGAGAAGCAAAATTGAATTCATGAAGATTACTCTTCATTTGTTCGTTTTAGTCTTAAAACTTTCATTGAAGTGGTTGCGTTATTTTGGTCAATTACGAATTCTGAAAATCTAATCACCAAAACAATTTATCGCATCAAGGTACTTAATTCAATTAAGTATATGAAACATAATCCATTGTAAGTAGAAGTGTTAGTCATGAATCAAAAACTTGTTTGATAATGAATAACTTTAATCTATACTCTTTACAAGAGATCCTTATCAATGGTTCATTTGAGGTTTTAGAAGCAAATTCATATTTGTCTTTAGTTACGATATTTTAATGGAGATTTGATTCAAAAACGAAATGATATCGTATATGAATTGTGGTAAAGAAATAGAACAATATAAAAACGGAATAGTGGAAAACTTAACATTTATCGTTTTATTAATACTTGTAAATAACAAGTAAAGCATTTACATAGTGACCTCTACCCAACTATGATAAATGATTCCAAGATCCAAATTCATATTAACTTGGAGCACGGTGTGCCGAAATACCCCTCATCAATATAACTCGGTGGATTAACTCTTTAATCGATTCTACTTTTAGAACTCTTGGTCGATGATATTTACATTAATATTCATCTCTAGCCCGAAACACATCCGGAAATACGTCGTGAATATTTTCGTTGAGTACAACCCAAATTTCGAATAAATGTATCCATAATCCAAACCCACATCAACTTAGGGC
The DNA here is from genome assembly GCF_048544455.1 of Silene latifolia. Taxonomy (NCBI): domain Eukaryota; kingdom Viridiplantae; phylum Streptophyta; class Magnoliopsida; order Caryophyllales; family Caryophyllaceae; genus Silene; species Silene latifolia. The sequence continues at coordinate 35,174,116 of NC_133527.1, read as the reverse complement.
ACGGTGTGCCGAAATACCCCTTATCAATATGAATTCGGTGGATTGACATTCATCACCCACTTCCCCTACGTAACAAGGTTTGTACCCCGGTGTGGCCGAGTGCACTCCCTCACGAAATAGGTTTTCATGGTTTCTACTATTTGGTAAGGCTATGTCTCAATTGATTGTTTTAGCGAGAGGTCATGTCAATTTATTATCTATCACGTTTTAAGTGAACTAAAGCGGTGAACTACGATAATTCTAATTGACACGGTCGATTAACTCGATGAAAGAAGATGCATGTTTAATTATGGCGATTTAGCAATGCATGTGACATAAAATAAAATGCAAGCAAAAAGATAAATAAATCCTAGTATGGCCTTTCCTAAAATAGAAAAACTCTTTAACTATTACATATTCGGAAACCAACTCCATTGGTCCCTTGAACTTCGGTTGTGGCACGCATCTCGAGGTAACACCGTCTTTATGTATCGCCATTCTTGAAGAAATCCGTCTTTAGGAACTCCGGAATGAATAAAATTACATAATAAATTACATAATTTCCTATTATACATTTGTAACTAAAATAAAATAAATCTATTAAATTACAAAACGGTGATACGAGATCACAATAAAAATTACAACCGAATCGATATTCCCATACATTTCGGGAAATACCAATTAAAATCTAAGGCCATACTAAGTAAAATTACATAATTCAAAATTACATAAATTAAAATTATGACAATCATAAAGAAAAATGCAGCATTATAATATGTATGAACATGCTCAATTTTATGCTAAATCGCCTTTTAATTAGCCAATATCGTATATTACTCGGTTTTTACGGATTTGCGTGATTTCAACATTTTATAATCACAAAAATGCACAAACTCATATTTATGCATAAGTTAATTAACCTAACCTCTTAGGACTCAAAAAATATAGTCTTCACTAATAATTTGACCATAATTAACCTTTATTTATAAAATTGTTCATAAAAGGACCAAAAATTACAAAAATAAGCTATTAAACTTCAAATAAATCCAAAAATTTCAAATAAATTCAAAATTTGAAATTTAAATTCATGAACATTCTGGAAAAATCCATGACACTCACAATGTTCAAAATCTTAGGTTAAAAATTTCGAAATTTTTCCGGAAAAATAATGTTGCGGTTTATCGATATTTAATAAAATAATCACAAAAACATGGAAAAAATATTTTCATTAACTTTTCAATTTTTAGATCTGAAAAATATAATAAAATGCAACATTAGATGTTTTTCCTAAGTCATAGATTATGTTTTATTAATTTTCAACTAATAATGTCACTATTTATGCCATTTTTCTTCAAAAATTCATAAATCATGCTAAAAGACTTCTTTATAGCCAATTATTTTATACACATCTTGTAAAATTTCATGTGACAACATATTAATTTTCTATGACCAGATTCGAAATTTAACTCATATTAACCTATTTTTCTCTTAAATCCGAATTTAATGATGAAAAATTCATTTTTCGAGCATAACAAGTCCAAAAATTATGAAAATTTACAGGTTATCTCAAAATAATATATGTAACAACATATCCAAAAACCAAGTGAAAATTCGAAGTATAGCTAATTTTCGACCAAAAATGACATTTTTACTCATAAAATCACATTTAAATGCCATTATTGTTAAATATGAACAATAAAAATCCGAAAAATTAACCAAAATATCCTAAAACACTTTAGGACCAGAAATATTAACATGCATGTATTTATTTCGTGATATATCATAATAACACAAATTTTACAAGTTTTATTTGTTATTCATATAACTCGGAAAAACTTTTAACCAATTTGCATGCAAACAACCTTGGCTCATGATACCGATTGAAGGAAATGTAGATTCATATACACTAACATATTCATATATGTCAAAACTAATTTGTCATAAAATTAAAACGGATTTTATGCATGCAAACAATATAACAAAAGAGAAGAAATCATATCCTTACATAGATGTTTCGGTTTTATAGGGCACAAAAGAAATCTCCTTTTCTTTTGTTCTTGAGCTTTCCTTATGGATGAACAAGATCTAAGTTTAAGATCTCTCCCCAAGCTTTATACCCAAGGCTAACTCTAAATCTAATTAATATTATTTGATCTAGTATAATATTAATCATAGTAGAAAATTGAACCAAAACTCTTTAAATCATATAAAAGTTTCGGTTTTTAAGAGAGAAGAAGAGAGGATTTTCCTTCTCACTAGAACTTGTATTTTTGGATGAGTAGTTAGAATGAATAATTCACACATTACATTATGGTGTATATCAAAAAATAAGAAGAAAAACCAAGTGGTTTTTCTTCTCTAAAAATCCGGCCAAGAGGAGGTGGAAAGGAGCCAATGCATGGGCTCATTTGTCTTCACAATGCACTATAGGCATGTAAGGCTACTAAAGCAAAACAATCATTATGTTTAGCTACTAATTAAACAATTAATTAGCTTAAACCTCTTCTTTATTTCGGTCCACTATATAATATGTATCCCATATTATTTTTGTCAATTGTCTATATGTTACATGTCACATGTCACATATATTTGTTATGTATTTTTAACATATTAAAAATCAACGTATTAATAAAAATACGTCACATACAAAAATTGACTTAGTAATATCATAATTACTTGTACCAAAAATATTTTACCATTTATAAATCACAACAGATTGTATTTATAACAATTCATTCAAATTTAATTGTTACATTAAACAATTTATTTCATCCGAGTAATTATACAATTTAATTACTCAGACCGTATCTCATTTAATCACATTTCAATTTGATACGTAAATTTTACTTCCAAAATTGTCCGTCAATTTTCAAGTAATTTAATTAACTCGCAACGTTATACGATTAATTAAATAATCAATTAAGAGTATTGCCCTTTAGGTATGACCTAGGGGGTCAACTGATCACCACCGTCACACGACAGTAATGTCAAACTCTAGTCAGCCAATCATTACCGATATATGTTGACCAGTTGACAGTAACAATATTACTTCCCAATTGTATTCTTTAAAATGAGATTTAATAATGATATTTAAATCATGTGATCGCACTATTGTTGAGGACACATTTCCCAACACGAACGTTTCGTAGCCGGCACCATTAATGGGAGATATGAACAAGATAGGTGCACTCTCATTGATTTAACATTCCTTGAATCCTATCTAAACGTTCGGGGGACGAGGCAATACAACTTCAATACCCCCCTTAAGATGCTTACAAGGTTTTATGATTTTTCTCAAAGGAACACCCAGCTCAAGACCTTCGTGATGGGAGGTCTAATTACTATCTTGGCTAACTTCCTTTGCCCCGGGTTCAACTCCCGTGGGACTTATGCCCCTCTTGAGGGGAGTACTTTGATTGATGAGGACGCCGTCTTCAACCACCACCGGTGGTGTGCCTACACTCAAGGCGGGAGTGTAGAATGGTTCACAAAAGGGTGCTCCTCCATTATTCTTTCGGGGTGGAATATACCGGGTACCGACCCAAGGTTGAGCCCCCACCTTCCTATGTGCCTATCCCACCATACCCTACTCCTTATACACAATTCAAACCGCAAATCCCCGATACCCCGGGTATTCATGACTTGATGAACCTTATGAATAGAGTTGATCTCGGGGTACATGAAGGGAGGGTCGACAAATACTTGGCCCTCTATCCCCAGTACTATCAAATGGCACAACAAGGGTATATCAACCCTAATGGCCCTCGGCCCTCTTGGGCCCAACCACACCTTTTGTTCCGTAATCAAGGGGACCAAGGCGGGAATTTTGGTGGCCAAGGTGGAGGATACTCGGGCCAAGGAGGAGGGCATGACCAAGGAGGAAGTTCTCACCGGTATGGCTACCCCCAAGATGATGATGACGAGTGAAAGATGCCTACCTCATCACCTCCATTTGTATGATACTTTTCTCTCCCTCTCTCTTTTGTATATACACTACATTTAGTTTAGCCTTCACTTGCATTTGTATTATATATCATATTCCATTTATATTAGTTTGTTTATTTAGTATAGTTGCATTGTAATATATTTCATGTAGCTAGTTTCATATAGACTAGAATTCATGCATAGTCACTAATGGCCAAACCTATTCATTTCTACACTAGAAATAGTGTTTAAATCGGTTTGGGGAGGTTTGATCATAGGTGACCATAGTTTACTAGAAATCATGCATCATATAGTATAGTTTATATTGCATTCATTTGTTATATATTCCATATAGAATTGCATTTAGTTAGAGCATACATTCATTCATATCATATCATTGCATTTGTACTTTATTTCAAAAAATCAAAAATCCAAAAAAAACATGTATTTGTTTTTTTATTCCTACTCCTACATGTACATTGAGGACAATGTCCAAAATAAAGTGGGGGATGGGAATTTATATTCCAAAAATGATAAAAAAAATTGAAATTTTTTGAAAAATCCCAAAAACATGTCATTTTATTTCATAAAATCAAAAAACCAAAAAAAATGAAAAATTGAAAACCCAAAAACATGTTCATTTCCTTTGTAGTGTAGTCTTATATATATTGTTTTGTATATATTGTGTTTCTTCATCCTTTTCACATTGATCGACTATGCCACATCCGAGACATGAGGATATTGAAGACCGCATGGTATGATCTTTCCAATCTCCTTTTTCCGCTTTATGTTAATGACTATGTGGCTTTATTTTGATTGATGCGGTATAAACAAATGTGAATTTAGGATTGCATTTAGATTACTTGGCATACTAGTTGGTAGAAGCATATGCATTAGGATGTATATATGTTAGTCGCATCATGGCATGTAATTGCATGGTTAGAAAATTTTGTGAAAATGTCTATTTGGGAAGCTTGACAAGTGTATATAGGCCCTAGTAGATGTTTTTTCTTCTTAAGACTTTGCTTGTCAGAATACTTGTAAAACACCCTAGGATATGTCATGCTAGTATCCTTTGACCAATGGATTAAGGCCTAGTCAAGAGTACCTTGTGGTGTGATAACTCCTTGGCTACCGTTTATTCCAAGGTGACCCTTGAAACCATGCAACCATCATTCATCCATATTCTACCATACATTTTTGTCATCAAAGGGAATGGGGACAAAAAGAAATTGATTTGAGTTTAAGAAATGAAATGAAAAGTGAAAGAAAGTTTGCAATTTGCATCAAAAGAAAAGAGGAGCAAAAATAGACTCCTAAAGCTTCACAAATAAGCACCCTCACTACAAATGGGGTGACTTTGAAAATGTACAAAAGAAAATGGAAAAAGTTGAAAAGTTGTCAAGTATTGAAATGCCAAACATTAAAAGAAATGGCAAAAGAAAATGTTCTCAAATGTTATATGCCACAAGAAATTGGGGGGCAAAACAACAACAAAAGCAAACTCCCAAAATGATACTCAAATACTATTGATCCCTTTTCCATCGAATCCACTTTTGTGCATGGTAGAGAGGGGACGACCCTTCTTCTTGTCTAGGCAAGAGGGGGAATTCCGCAATCCCCAGTGTTTCTAACACCATAGGGAGTCTACTCTTGACAAAAGCATTTAACGATTGAGGACAAAGGTACCCTAGCAGCTTGACACAATTTGGAGGTGATTTATTGGTATCCTTCTAGGCTTAGTAGTTTGAAGAAACCATATCTATGAAGGAGTGTGTACCCTTTAATTGCTTCCCCTTTAGATAATTTCCGCCACTTAGATGAGGAAAGTGACTATTCCTTTTGTAGATGCATCCATTACTTGATTTTGTGTGCTTTAATGATTGGATGTGTCGCCATTTTGGCAAGACCCACCTTGCCTTGCAAGAAGGCATCCTACCTCATGGTTGTCTTGTTGTGAGTTGAAGGGGCGGAGTGAGACCCGCTAATTGTCTCATATCGGCTATATTAGTATGTTAGTTTGAATAAGGGTCTTAGTTTTTGTCACCTCTTTACTCGGGACGAGTAAAGGTTCGGTTTGGGGATATTTGATGTGAACATTATTTGCGCACATTTAGTCCCCTAATTGAGCCTATTTTGCATACTATTATAACATTCCATAGCCATTTTATCCGTAAAATGCTTTCTATTTTGCTTTCCTATTGCTTTGTGTTTGATTTATAGGAAAGGAGACAATTAGGCGGAAATTCCCGTCTCTTGAGCTTATTTGGAAGGACATTGGCAATCTTGGTTGAACGAGTATTGAAGGAAAGACAAGAACCGAAGGCCAACATTACAAGAATAAAGAATTCGTGAAAAGAAACACTCTGCCGAAGAATCCGAGCGGATTTGGGAAGAAGACGCTCGTCCAAAAGACCTACAACCCGAGCGTCCAAGGAGACAAGACGCCCATCCAAGAAGCAGAATCCGAGCATCCAAACCTTGAAGACGCTCGTCCACCCCAGCAACAATCCGAGCGGATTCCTCTCCTGGACGAGTGGATCGTGGCGTCTTCAGCTGAGATGCACATCTCTCCGAAAGACTAGCGATTCCCTACTTAGAACTCACAAATGTTAATTACTAATTTAGCCTTAGTTAACCTAATGAAGCACTACTATAAATACCCAATTTTGATGATAATCAAGGGGGGGCTTCCACATTAGAAATTCTCCTTATATTAGATTAGGAGTAGATTAGAATAGATTACTCTTTAATCTTTCCACAAATTTCACATTAATCTCTCCTTAATTATTGTTCAAGTTTGTTACTTTTGGGTAATTGAAGATTATTGGGTTATTATTGGAGGATTGACAACCCTTCATCAATCAATCAAGTTCTCTTATTTTATTCTTTGCTTTATTATTTGGATCATCTCAAGTTTGGTATAATTCCTTTACTCTTTGCTCTTTATTGTTTATTCTCTTATCATGTTTACACTTGTTGTGATGATTGACACCATTAATGACATGCTTCCATGATAATAAGTGAGTAGTCTCTTAACTAGGATTAGTGGGTAATTAGGGAAACCAACATGGGGATTGATTCATGCTTAATTTAATATGTTCACATAATTGATTTGCTTGATTGTTGTGATCTCAACTTATGCACATGTTATGTTTGATGAAATGTCAAGCCTATGAATCCTTGCATTTACAGCCATCTCTTATCTATTCAAATTGACTTGTAATATATAAACCAACTTGAGTCTTGTTAGACCATGCATAGAAGTGATTAGGAGGAAACTAAGTCGACTTATAGGTGTTGTACAATCTAATCGATTCGGCTCCGGGACCCAACTCTTCCTAAGAACCGTAAGACATAAACCAACTCGGTTCCTTTACAACATTAATTTCTTGCAACTTTGTAAACATGTTTGTATGATCAACACCATGAACTCCTTATAAACCCATGATATCCTAGTACTTTTTACCATTTGTTTACATCCTTCCTTTTATTGCTTATTTTACTTTATTGCTTTTATTAGTCTAGAACACATCTACAAACCCAAATCAATTGTGACACTAGCATAAATTGAGATACATAGACTTAGAGCCCAAAGCACACCGTCCCATGGATCGACCTCGAGTTACCACTAACTAGTTGTTTGTTGAGTATTATAAATGTGTTTGATTGGATGTGTGACGACCAACTCTTGTCCTATCAATAACGATGAAGGTTAACAACTTTATGAAGACAACGACTAGATCTTCCAGGAGGAGCATAAAAATCACTCATGTTAGGCACTTCAACTTTATTTTTTACACAAAAGTTACATACCGTCTCAATGAAGTTGTCCCAGCCATCACCTCTCATATGTTGCAATTGAGCCATGGTCAAATCCACAAGGGTCATCGCATTAACAATATCTTGGTCCTTTCTCTGTAATGCTTGACACAAATCATTAGTATACCCAAATATAACTTTCATAAGATGTAGCATAAAAATGAACTCAAATGACTCAAGATGATCAAGTGCAATTTGTGCTTTCGCAGGATCATCCACACATTTTGAAGATGATCCAATGTCCTCAAGAACTTCAATAGTAGAAGGATACAAAGCAATAAGACTCAAGATTGAATTGAAATGAGAACTACATCGAGTATCACCCGGCCTACTTAACCCAATTTCTTGATTTAACCCTCTGCCAGTTTCAATTTCGCCCAAGTTTAGTGCTTTTAACACTTTTCCAGCTTGAACTTTTTTTAGCATCGTCATCCTCTTACAAGATGATGCAATAAAATTAAGCACAATCCTAAGATGCATAAAAAATTTGGCACACTCACAATTTTCTTTAGCAATCGCTACAACGGCTAGCTGAAGTTGGTGAGCAAAGCAATGGACATAATAGGCACAAGGGTTATTCTTCATTATCAAGTTTCTGAGACCATTCAACGCACCTCTTATATTACTTGCTCCGTCATACCCTTGACCACGAATATTTGACATACTCAATGAATGAGTAGCAAGTAGTTTTTTTATCGTGGCCATAAGTGTCATACTAGATGTATCATCAACTTTCACAACACCAAGTAATCTTTCGGCTACATATCCCTCCTTATCAAGATAACGCAAACAAATGGCCAATTGCTCTTTATGAGATACATCACTAGACTCGTCGGCTAATATCGCAAATAAATCATTATCAAGATCTTCAACAATTAGTCTAGTAGTTTCTTTGCCACAACATTTGATAAGGTCTTTCTGAATAGTAGGAGCGGTCGCTTGGTGATTACCTGGAGCATTACTAAGAACAATTTTAGCAATATTTTCACTTTTTTCCAGCAAGCCATTCCAAAAGTTCAAGAAAATTTCCCTTATTGTTTGAAGTTGCACTTTCATCGTGACCTCGGAATGCTAGACCTTATTTCAAAAGATACCTCAAACATTGGAGTGAATATGTCAAGCGAGCCTTGTAAATAGCCTTAGCATTGCTACTTACTTTGTCAAGTTTTTCCATTATTGATGTCTTTTGATTTATGAAAAAGTAATATTTTCCTCTAGCTTCATTGTGAAAACTACCATTTTCGCCAACATGTTTGTTAAAATTTTCTAATGCTTTTTTCCAATTTCTATACTCTCCTTGTACAAATGGATCATACCCGGATGTATTTGTAATATCCTTGAACAAGTAGCAATAGAAACAAAAAGCCGTATCATTCTCTTCACTATACTCAAGCCAATCATATTTATCATACCATTTAGCTTTAAAGCGGCGTAATCTTTTATCGTGAAGTGTTTGAGGGAAATCTCCCTTTGGCTTTGGTCTACAAGGCTTCTTATCGATAAATCCCCTTCTTATAACATCTCGATCATTAGCAAGATAAGACAAAATTGGCATCCGTTTCCTAGGATCATGTGGTAAAAGATCAACGTCAAGTTGCTCTTCTTGAGAAGGCATAAAACCAGACCCAACTTCACTTTGATTGCCTACTTGAGTTAGTGTGGGTGAGGGATCTGTTTCATGTTCATCCTCATTTTGGTCAAGTTCTTGAATTGGTGTGAGAGACGGCTCCGTTTCATGTTGCACATTTTGGTTAAATTCTTGAGTTTGAGAAAGGTGTTCAACACTTTGTGACAATGGGAAAGATGATGAAGTAGGTTTATGTGACTTCCTTCCTATAACCACATAGTCTAGTATACTTCTATTCTTCATATTAAAGTCTTGAACTAATTACAAATAAAAACACACAAACTATCAGTGCCCTTTAACAGCTTCAGTAATTATAATCTGCGACGATATTCACGATAACAATATACTTTATTTAATATATTTTATCTACCCACTTGTTTTATTTAATGTTGTCGGATATCACGGCTTTCTGATTATACAATATCATAGCTATAGGCTATGTTTGGCAAAACTACCTGAAAAGGTAGCTGAAACCTGAAAAGGTAGCTGAAAACTGAAAAGCTAACTGAAACCTGAAAAGGTAACTGATAAGGTAGCTGAAAATTATGAGCTGATAAGGTAACTGATTATATAAAAATGTGTTTGGCAAACTAGCTGAAAAAGTAGCTGATTTTGGTAAAATGACGTAAAAGGATATGAAAATTATTTAATATTATAAAATAAAGGAGTAAAAAATAAAAAATAAGTCATTTCAGGTACCTGATTTCTCAAATGCTACCTGAAGTAGCATTTCATTTCAGGTACCTTATTTCACAAATAAGCTACTTGCCAAACACTTGCAAAAAAATCAGGTAGCTAAAATTTTGGTCAAATAAGCTACTTTGGTCAAATAAGCTACCTGAAGTATCGTATCAAACGGAGTCATAGCCTATACCACGGCTTCACACAAATAAAGTAATCAACAGGAATTCTCGAAATCGAAATCTATAATATTAAATTACTACAGAAGCATTACCAAGCATAAAGCATTACAAGCATATCGTCACATATTGATAAATTAACAAACAAACTTGATGATTGATAAATTGATTGTGCGGCTGTGCAACATTAAAACAAATACATAGATTCATTACCTATTTAAAGCATTATATCAATTCAATTACATCAATTAGGGTTTGAAAATTGGGATTTGGGGGAAATTCTGAAATTAGGGTTTGGGGAATTGGGGGTATACTTACTTCGCAGAATATTCCGACGGTGGCCGTGAGGATGGATGCTGGATGGTGAAGACTGAAGCCGTGAAGCGTCGCCGGTGACTATTGGATTTTATTCATGTTGAATATTTCCTATATTGGAGGAACTTTTAACAGAAGAGATAGAGAGGAAGAGTCGAAGAGAGTTGTTTCTATTTTGTTCAAGGTTTGTCGTTGAATTAGGAGGAAACGCGTTTCTTTTTTTTTCGATTTTTTATTTTTTTTTCATGGTGGGCACGTGCCCACCCGGGCCCCTGGATCTGCCCCTGTTTGCTCCTCAAATGCATCATTCCTGCATTAAACATCAAAAGGCGGAAGTATCGACATTCTAACATAAAAGGCATGTAAATGATATAAACTAGCATGAAAACCGTATCAAAAGTAATTAAGGGGAGGCATAAATATGCATATAATTATGACTCATCATTCGTTATTTTTATTAATCTCTTGTGTTTTATTTGTTGAATTTTGGAATCCTTATTTGGTTATAGTAATTGTGATTTCCTTGTTACTTAATTAAATCAAGTTCCTTAATTTATTGTTGTTGGGTTTATTAAGTGTGATTGCCTTGTAATCCCATCTTGCAACAACTTGTTATTAGACTAATGAATGTGATTTCTTCTTGGTTTAATTGACAACTGAGAGATTAATTTGGTGATTACTCATTAATTGTGTTTTTATAGTGAGTAATTGCACCTATTAGATTCCTATTGCTTAGTCTTCTTGTTAACTACTCTATGTGTATGATTTCCACTAGGGGAACTAATAAGTTGGGTCAATTGTTACGTGTGAATTCCTTGTTGTTGGCTTCTATTAAGGGAATTTGGAGATTTTATCTCACTAATAGGGCAAGAATATTAGTTAAAGGATTGATTGTGTCAAGGATCAACTAAAGTGTCTCACTTTATTGAGTTAGGTTAAGTCTTTGTCAATATTTGATAATTTTCCATCTTGAAATCGATTTGCTTGCTTACTTGCTACTCACTCTTGTTTGAATTTTGTTTTGCTTTTGCTATATTCGAAAACCAAACCAAAAAACCCCTATTTTTTACATACTTGCTTTGTTAATTAATTGCAATTGTTCTAATTACATAATTGAAAACCGAATACAAAACCCACCTTCTCTTGGGTACAATCCCTTTCTTACTACTTTACTTGTTTGATAATTAGTGTTAATTGGTATTAAGTGTGGCTTATAAATTGTTAATTTGACCGTCTTTTATAGCGACGTTTTAGGCGTGTCAAGGGGTCGTCTGTTGCAGGGGTCAGGTTCAGGTGCTCGGTTCATAGAGGGGAGGTGGCGAGCGGTGGGGAGGCGGTGGTCTTGGATTGTCTTTTGAGAGATCGGGAAAAATGGTAGATGTGGTATAAAATTGAGAAGGGTATAATGTTCATTGATGTCCGTGAGTAAGTAAATCATGTATATGAATGAGTATAACATGAAATGAATTCATGGCAAAATCTATGCTTAGACCTGGTCTCGACCGGGAGGAAATGGACCCGGACCGGGATGGTGCCCGACCAAGTCGGAATTGCCTTGTCCGAACCGGGAAGGCTACCATTATCGAGCCCTCTTTGCCCCCTTCATGTCCCTAGGGACGACCTTGGGACATCTCGGCTTGGCTTCCCAATGCTTAGTAAGCCATGCTTAGTTTCTTAAATAGCATCATATTCACGTTAAATATGATCCCTCATGTTATATACTTAGTTATAACACATGCATCATATGGTACTTATTGTTATGCTCGATCTTGTTCCTCTCATGCTTCAAATTCATGTTGTTTGGCTAGTGTCATTGCATATGAGCATTGTTAATAGAGTCTTTGATTGAGTAGTGTGAGTATGACGAAGTTGTTAGGAGTTTGACGCTTGCTTTTTTCGACCCGTCAAATGTTGTACTTATGCATTGTGTGTGGTGTCTTTGTGCATTTACTATACTTGTCAAGACTTGTAAAACCATCTCTTTTGGCCTTTTGGCCATGGATGTGGGTTGTGTTCTCGTAAAAGATTACTCACCCTTTGGCCATAGATGTGTAGGTTATGTCCGAGTCTCAGAATTGGAATGTTACCACTTGTTGTTGGGATGGTTTGTCCCAAGAGTTTGGTGCATCAGTTTGAGATTGAGGACATAATTTTGAAAAGGTAAAGAAAAAAATAGAAAAAAAATGGGGATTTTATTTACAAAAAAATACATTATTTTGTTTTACAAAGATGATATTTAGACTCGTGATCGACTCGGGAATACACATGACAATTATACATACAAACAAGCATTATAAGGGTATGTTGTGTGCTTGTAACGATATTTGGTTTAAAGGGTGGTTTTCACACCAAACAATCAAACTCCGTCTGTGGAGAGGTCCGTACCAAACAGGAGTATGGTCGGTTCCTAGTTTCATTCGCTGAGTAGCGGAATACTCTTGATACAAACATGAATATGCATCACGATGTGGTTGACATCAACCACTATCCATCTACATGGAAACAAATAAGAATTTTTACCATCGAGACGGCATAGTTGGTCGAATTGGTTTTGGTTAAGAGCCTCGGAAAGGTAAAGAATACGGACTATGTGACCGCGAATGATGATTGATAATGTTAGATTCAAATTTAAACCCCAATTTTGTTCAAATTTCACCACTGGTAGCACTAAGAGTATGTCTAGTTGAATCATTCCCAGCGGAGTCGCCAAACTGTGGACTACACCACGCCCCCACGCGCATATCATATGATGAACATGCCGAAATTAACTTTAATTATTGTCAAAATGGTTGAATTGGCACGTAGATGACGACTAAGAAGTTGGCCAAAGTGTTCGAGTAACGTTTTATTAACCGACTTACGAAATGTTATAAAAATGCGACATATGCTAAACATGTCGTCCGATAATCATCATGGGTGGCTTGTGGGAGGTGCAAACTGACTGTAACACCCCCATACTCCAAGTGCCTTACCAGGACCACTCAGGTATGGAGACATCACCATCTCGGTCGCCCGAGGTATGATAATCAAATAGACAAAACGGAAACAACATTTATTATAAATAGTTTAATGATAAATACAATCCTCGAAACCAAACTGAAAGTACAATACATTATTCCAAACTATCTGTTCTCAACTGAAATGTAAATAAAAGCTAAACTACAGCGGAAGACTCTATCGTCATGTCGTGGCCATCCCAGCTATCCCCGTACTCATCTCTATACCTGCTCAATATCTGCTCACCATCCCCGAATGGATCACCGCAGGTTTTACAAAACAACACCGGGGTCAGTACTAATCACACAATCAATATAGATAACAATAATAAGACAAACAGACAGCTGAACTGCCACACACACACACACACACCACCAACTCCCATCATCTCAATACTGACTGTCCACTGGACCAGCCCTGCCAGTGGGGGACCGCAGCCGTTCCCACCTAAGCCCCGCTCATCGTACGAGCGATAACCCTGTCCATTAATGTGCACATCCCCTTTCGTGGCGGGTTCCACGAAGGGCGAAACTAGGGCGTGAGATCACTCCCGCAAGTGACCCCACTCAGCCGAGAACGCATCTCGAGAGCCAAAGAAACCAATCACAATCACATTCACAATCACAATCATAATCATCATGTTAAACAACTAACTACAGCACATCACCAATATCCCATTATGGGACTAATACTGAGTAGGAAATCCTACCTGGAAAGCACAACACGCAGACGGTATCTACAGCTGTATCAAAACGGCTCCTCTACGAATTCTCCTCCTATCATACATAACACATAAAGACTACCAATTACTTACTACTCATAAAACCCCCAAACCCTAAATTAGGGTTTGACCAAACCTAGCAAAACATTATAAAAATTATGCTAGAAGCTTACCCTCGACGCAAGGAATCCAACGACGCGAACTACGATACAAACTGACCGTCTGAACTCCGGGAATTGTCAAGAACGCGATTAGGAAGAAGAACCAGTTGCTTTCTCTCTTAAACAGGTTTTAGGTTTTGTAAAAAGTGATTTAGAATAAAGACGAATATGTTTAAATACCTAAATCGCGTAATTAACAAAACCCGAGAAAAACCTCCGATAAACCGGACACTCGATCGAGTACCCAAGGTACTCGATCGAGTACCCCCCCTACTCGATCGAGTGCCCCAGCTACTCGATCGAGTGCCCAACAGGTCAGAAACTGTTTATCTACGCAACTTGCCCTTACTCGACAGAGTAAGGGCTACTCGATAGAGTACCCCCCAAGACATAAATACGGAGTATTACAGTCTTCCCTCCTTAAAAAGAACTTCGTCCCCGAAGTTCAAACTACCACTAAACAAAGGCACTCCCATAACATTCCCGACTCATAGTCACAACAAAACAACATAAGACATGACACTAATCCCAACTTATCCCGACAAACATACCGACGCGACGTACAAAAAGGTGCATAAAACTCTTAAAAACTGCTCGCGATCATCTCCTACCCCCCTAAAAGAAACAAGGTTACGTCCCCGTAACCACACATACCTGATCAAAAAGAAAGGGGTAACGCTCTTTCATGATATCCTCTGCCTCCCATGTAGCTTCCTCGGTCTCGTGGTTAGACCAAAGGATCTTAAGCAAAACTGTCTCACCACTCCTGGTCTTTCTAACCTTTCGGTCTAGGATCTGCTTAGGTACCTCAAGATATGATAACGACTCATCCAGCTCTAAGCTCTCTGCCTCCAACACATGTGACGGGTCACTCACATACTTCCGCAGCTGCGATACATGAAACACATTATGTACTCTCTCCAACGCAGCCGGTAAAGCCAAACGATAAGCAACTTCCCCAACTCGCTCTAAGATCTCATAAGGCCCTATAAACTTCTGACTTAGCTTGCCTTTCTTCCCAAATCTCATAACTCCGCGCATAGGAGACACTTTCAGAAGAACCTTGTCCCCAACCTGAAACTCTATATCCCGACGATGTAGATCTGCATAACTCTTTTGTCGATCCTGGGCTGCTCTCATCCGTTCCCTGATCATCTTAATCTGTTCCACCATCTCATGCACCATCTCTGGTCCTAACACCACTGCCTCAGCACTATCGTCCCAACAGATTGGACTCCTACATCTCCTCCCATACAAAGCCTCAAACGGTGCCATACCTATACTGGTGTGATAGCTGTTGTTGTAAGAAAATTCTATCAAGTCCAACCTCTACTCCCAGCTACCACCAAAATCCATCACACAAGCTCGCAACATATCCTCAAGGGTCTTGATTGTTCTCTCAGTCTGCCCATCTGTCGCAGGATGAAATGCTGTACTCATCTTCAAAGCTGTTCCCAACGATTCCTGCAACTCCTTCCAAAACCTCGATATAAACCTTGCATCTCTGTCAGACACTATGTCCTTAGGGACTCCATGTAACTTCATCACGTTCTTTCGATAGGCCATAGCCAATTGTGCCTTAGTCCATGTATCTTTCATTGGAACAAAGTGAGCTGACTTGGTCAGACGATCTACTATCACCCAAATCATATTATTACCTTGTTGACTCTTCGGCAAACCCACAATGAAATCCATGGAAATGGATTCCCACTTCCACTCAGGCACCTCCAAAGACTGAACCTTACCTTGTGGTCTTCTCTGTTCCCCTTTAACTCTCTGGCATGTCAAACAACGGGACACAAACTCAGCTGTCTCTTTCTTCATCCCAGGCCACCAAAACGTCTTCTTCAAATCTTTGTAAAGCTTGTCTCCACCCGGATGAACTGAATATGGTGTGCAATGCGCTTCTGTCATGATTGTCTTTTTCAACTCCTCATCATTAGGAACACACCATCTACCATCAAACCTCAAGCTACCATCTGTATGAATGGAAAAGCGGGACACTGTCCCTTTCTCTACCCCAGCTCTCCACTCCACTATCTTAGGATCCAAAGCTTGCTTATCCCGAATGTCATCATAAAACTCCATATGTACTGTCATATCACCCATGGCATCCCCTTTCTGCATCATATGTATCCCAAAGCTCGCTACCTCATCTCTCAGCCTCATCAAAGATAAAGTCGTACACAAGGAATGTACACTCTTCCTACTCAAAGCATCAGCTACAACGTTGGCCTTCCCTTCATGGTAGATTATTTCCATGTCATAGTCGCCAATCAACTCCATCCACCTCCTCTGTCTCATGTTCAACTCCTTCTGCGTGAAGATGTACTTGAGACTCTTGTGATCAGAAAATACCTTAAAGATTGCTCCATAAAGGTAATGTCTCCAAATCTTGAGAGCAAACACCACTGCACCCAACTCCAGATCATGAGTAGGGTAGTTCTCCTCATAAGGCTTCAACTGCCTAGAAGCATAGGCAATCACTTTACCATTCTGCATCAACACACACCCCAACCCATTCTTCGAGGCATCCGTATAAACCTCGAAATTCTCGCTCCCCTCAGGTAATGCGAGGACAGGAGCTGTGGTCAAACGCTCCTTTAATGTTTGGAACGCCGTCTCACAACTCTCATCCCAACGAAACCTGTTCTCTTTCCTCATCAACGCTGTCATCGGTCTAGCTATCTTGGAGAAATCTTTCACGAACCGTCTCGTAGTATCCACTAAACCCAAGAAACTTCTCACCTCAAAGAACATTCTTTGGTGCTTCCCACTTTGTCACTGCCTCTATCTTCGCCGGATCCACAACTACCCCATCTTTAGAGATTACATGCCCCAGAAAAGCAACTTTCTCCAACCAAAACTCACACTTGGACAACTTAGCATACAACTCATGATCCCTCAAAGTCTGCAACACGATCCTCAGATGCTCCTCATGCTCCTCCTTAGTCTTAGAGTAGACTAAGATATCATCGATAAATACCACACGAACTGGTCCAAGAACTGTCTGAAGATCCTATTCATCAGATCCATAAACACTGTCGGCGCATTAGACAACCCAAACGGCATCACCACACACTCATAATGGCCATACCTCGACGTGAAAGCTGTCTTCGGTATGTCCACATCTCTAATCTTCACCTGATGGTACCCCGACCTCAAATCAATCTTAGAAAAGACTGTTGCACCACTCAACTGATCAAACAGGTCATCTATCCTTGGCAAAGGATACTTGTTCTTTATCGTCACACGGTTCAGCTCTCTGTAATCTATGCACAACCTCAAACTCCCATCTTTCTTCTTCACGAAAAGAACTGGTGCTCCCCAAGGCGATACACTTGGTCTAATGTATCCCTTCTCTATCAAATCATCCAACTGCTTCCTAAGCTCCTCCATCTCCTTAGGACCCATACGGTACGGTGCCTTAGAGATTGGCCCCGTCCCTGGCTTCAACTCAACGGTGAAATCTATCTCCCTCTTCGGTGGCAACCCCGGAATCTCCTCTGGAAAAACATCTGCAAACTCTCCCACCACCGGTATCTCGTCAACTGTCGGGCTCTCTATCCGGTCATCTCTCACATGGCACAAAATCAGAGGACATCCCTTCCTCAGATACGACTTCAAGGTGACAGCTGCAATCAACTTAACTTTGGGTTTGACTAGAAACCCACGGTAAGACACACTAACACCCTTAGGGCCTCTTAGGGACACTTTCTTTTGATGACAGTCTATCTTAGCTTTATACTTTCCTAACCAATCCATCCCAACTATCACCTCAAAACCATTAAAAGGAAACTCTAGCAAGTCTACAGGGAAATCGACTTGCCCAACTATCAAGGATACATCTCTAAACAACCTCCCACACGATACAGACTCTCCCGAAGGTATGAAAACTTGTTCCCTAACAGACTCATATACTCTCAAACCCAACTGTTTTACATGACTCGAAGACACAAACGACTAAGAAGCCCCCGAATCAAACAAAACAAACGTAGGAACACCATTAACAAGAAATGTACCGGTGATAACGTGCGCATCTTCCTCAGCTGCCTTCTTGTCCATCATGAACAACTTGCCACTAGTCTTCTGCCCACCTCCTTGGACAGTACTGGCTGATGCGGTCGGCTTAGCACCCGACCCTTGATTGTTGTTGTTGTTGTTCGCCGGTGTCTTCTGATAAGAATTACCGCCGTTGCGGTTGCCTCTACTCTGGTAGCTCTGACCTCCCCGGTTTGGCCATGATCCCGCCGGTCTGTTGCTCGCGAAGCTCGCGCGAGTCTCCGGAAAGATCCCGGTGCACTCGTGCACTCATGTCTCTTGTGGCCTACGCCACCACAACCAAAGCAGTCACTCCCCAGCTATTGCTCACACTCCCACGGCCTCTCCCAAAGGAAGTTCCAAAGACTAAACCCGGACCCAGAAGAAAACCCCTTAGATTGATTGTGGTTGCCTTTCTTGAAATTAGATTGGCCACCACCCTCGCTCTCAGACTTCCTCTTCTCTCCACCCGACCTCTCCCGAGCCATCTCCACTAGCCTCTCGGCTCTCCCACCCTCTCATATGCTTCCTTTACATCGCAAGGACTCCCACGGGTAACTTATCCATAATTTTCGTGGTTAGCCCTCTCTCAAACCTCAAAGCCGATTCTCCTCACTCAAACCCATATCCTCGATATCTAGATTTCTCATTGAACTGCTGTAGTACTCGCCACGACATCTCGGCGATCATCTTAAACTTGTCGAACTCCTCTCTCAACTTACTCCTCACATGTTCTGGCACGAACTCCTTCATCACCGCCCTACGAAACTCCTCCCAAGGTATAGCAGGTAACCCCTGGTTGGTATATATCTCCTTGGCACTCACTTTCACTGAGTCCCACCACTTGCCAGCTGCCTCCCTCAGATAAAATGCAGCCTGATCCACTCTCATCTCATCAGGACAACGAACTAAATCTAGTATGTTCTCCATCTCCCTCAGCCAACTATCTAGAATATTAGGCTCCTCAACTCCCTTATACTCCTTCGGATTAAACCTCGCAATATAGAGGCTGACTTTAGCATGGTCAACCTCCTTCTCCTTACTCTTTTCCTTGTCCTCATTCACTCTCTTCAGGGTCTCAGTAAGAGCGTCCTGGTGCTCTAACATCTTGACGATGTCGTCCGTAGTCATAAGCTCAGCTCTCGCATACAAGGCATTTCTCTTGGGCGGCATCTTGAAGCTATACAAGAAAAGTAAACATAAACACACGTTCTAAACCCCAAAACACGAAAACGCGCTGCCCAGCACCTACTCGATCGAGTATCCAAACCCACTCGATCGAGTAACGGGCTACTCGATCGAGTGCCCCCATGTACTCGATCGAGTACCCAAACTCCAGAACCAAACAGACCTCCTGATCTCTAACCCACTCGATCGAGTATCTAGGCTACTCGATCGAGTGACCCCCTACTCGATCGAGTACCCCTAGTTACTCGATCGAGTGCCCCAAAATTTCGATTCTGGACTCAAAATCGTCAAAAACCTACCCGATCGAGTCAGCCTCACTCGATCAAGTACCACCCATACGTAATAGCTACCCGCATATTACGTCATATACTAACATGCTAACTTTATAAATCACATTATATCATATCAATCATGCTATTAATTGCCACGTTGTAAACATTCCATCATGCTATCATTTCATCAACAATATCTATATATATATATAACATCACTTTTCTTTTATCTCATCAACTTCCAATTCGAACATACGACCATCAACACATTCCACCACATTGTTACGCAAGTTACTAAGCACACACATGACTCAACACACACATTCCCCCATGTGACCGGTTCAAAGTTGTAGGGCGACCCCTTGCGACTTTAGGACGTCTCCCAAGCCTTTGCACTAGCTCCTACGACTTTTACCCCGGGTTCATTTTAATTGACTCCCTATGTTCATTAAGTTCATTGGTTACAGGTTTCAGGATCGTCGCTCTGATACCATTTGTAACACCCCCATACTCCAAGTGCCTTACCAGGACCACTCAGGTATGGAGACATCACCATCTCGGTCGCCCGAGGTATGATAATCAAATAGACAAAACGGAAACAACATTTATTATAAATAGTTTAATGATAAATACAATCCTCGAAACCAAACTGAAAGTACAATACATTATTCCAAACTATCTGTTCTCAACTGAAATGTAAATAAAAGCTAAACTACAGCGGAAGACTCTATCGTCATGTCGTGGCCATCCCAGCTATCCCCGTACTCATCTCTATACCTGCTCAATATCTGCTCACCATCCCCGAATGGATCACCGCAGGTTTTACAAAACAACACCGGGTCGATACTAATCACACAATCAATATAGATAACAATAATAAGACAAACAGACAAATGAACGCCACACACACACACACACACCACCAACTCCCATCATCTCAATCTTGATCGTCCACTTTGGACCGGCCTTGCCGATGGGGGACCGCAGCCGTTCCCACCTAAGCCCCGCTCATCGTACGAGCGATAACCCTGTCCATTAATGTGCACATCCCCTTTCGTGGCGGGTTCCACGAAGGGCGAAACTAGGGCGTGAGATCACTCCCGCAAGTGACCCCACTCGGTAGAACGCATCTCGAGAGCCAAAGAAACCAATCACAATCACATTCACAATCACAATCATAATCATCATGTTAAACAACTAACTACAGCACATCACCAATATCCCATTATGGGACTAATACTGAGTAGGAAATCCTACCTGGAAAGCACAACACGCAGACGGTATCTACAAAATTATCAAAACGGCTCCTCTACGAATTCTCCTCATATCATACATAACACATAAAGACTACCAATTACTTACTACTCATAAAACCCCCAAACCCTAAATTAGGGTTTGACCAAACCTAGCAAAACATTATAAAAATTATGCTAGAAGCTTACCCTCGACGCAAGGAATCCAACGACGCGAACTACGATACAAACGACCGTCGAACTCCGGAATTGTCAAGAACGCGATTAGGAAGAAGAACCAGTTGCTTTCTCTCTTAAACAGGTTTTAGGTTTTGTAAAAAGTGATTTAGAATAAAGACGAATATATTTAAATACCTAAATCGCGTAATTAACAAAACCCGAGAAAAACCCCCGATAAACCGGACACTCGATCGAGTACCCAAGGTACTCGATCGAGTACCCCCCTACTCGATCGAGTGCCCCAGCTACTCGATCGAGTGCCCAACAGGTCAGAAACTGTTTATCTACGCAACTTGCCCTTACTCGACAGAGTAAGGGCTACTCGATAGAGTACCCCCCAAGACATAAATACGGAGTATTACACTGACAGTATGTACATTTTGTATTTCGTGATATATAAGAATCTTATAAGAGATTCAAGGTATTTGTTAGACTAATTACACATATCATCCTATATTCAAATTGCTTGTATAAGTAATTACTATTCATTGGTGAGCGCCAATTCTACGTGGCACAAATCCTTCGCATTTTGGACTGTTCACAAGGTATAAGAGCATAGTTATGACCTTTTGAAATATGACCTTTTGAAATAGGACAGTGATAGGGCGTCACCCGGTGACACCGAATTTCGGCGCCACCAAAATTTAAAGAAAAAATAAAAATAAAAATTTAATTGTTAATTTTATTTTTTGCGCCAAAATTTCAAGGGTAAGTATGTAATTTTATGTCTATTTAATATCTATTCATTTAAATAAACTCTTATTAAGCTAACTTTTATTTAACATTAGCTTAATTTACATTAATCTATTTTGTGATTACGTTTCTTCATCATTGTAGTGTGTTCATTCTTCATCTACCGGGTCCTTCATTTACAAGTCAACGAAAACGAAAATTAAATACGGTCCCTCACTAGATGAACAAGGCACTATAACTATGAGCGTCAGTATATTTCGAACAACCGAACCTAATACATTATTTAATACCCAGTACCTTTCTTTTGAATCAATTAGCATTCCACCAAAAACTTTATCTAGTCTACATCACAAATTCTCATTTGTGACGGCGTTATCCGTTGCAAGCTTGCGACGGGTCGAATACATACCATATTAGATGAAAATGAACCGGGTAGAAGGTGCAAGTGGCAGACAAAAAAAAAGTGATGTGCAGGCTACTGTGTACTTCATTATTAATTTAATACCATTTTTTAAACTTTACATTATTGCATTTAATGCAATTGTCTCCCATCATCACACATCACCTCTATATTTTCCTTCCTTCCATTGTTAATCGTTTCACCTATCCATTATTTCATCTCATTTTTCAATCTTTACATCCCAAAATCTCTTAAAATCACATTTAACATTCACAAAGTGTAAAAAAAAATTACTATCAAATCAAAAACAAAAACTTATAAGAAATAAATGGTGGATGGGCTGCCCCATGTCTCTACAAGAAAAACCGTATCAAAGAAGACACCACATATGAAGAATATACTTGCATGTACGTTGCCAAGAACTTAGGGCATAATATCATTATTATTAGAATAAGACTTTCTATGGTATTAATGTTGTTAATGAGTGAAGTTTTTATTGTCATCTTATAGAGTATGGTGTTTGATTATTCTTAAGTTGAATATTGTTGTATAGGTTTGAAGTGTAGTAAATATATTTGAATCTTATGGAGTATAATTTTTGGTACTAATGTCACCTTGTTAACTAGTTGTCATCACATGTTGTTGAATATCTAATAAATGTTTATATTTTTAATTCTAATGTCACCCTGTCAACTATACTAGAGCACATTAGTTGTCGTATATCTAATATACCGGTATGTTTTCATATGTTATCGTATATCTAATGAATGTCCCTATTTTTGGTCCTAATGTCGCCCTGTCAAGTTGCGTAGTTAAATCATTGTCACATGTTCTCGTATATCTAAATAATGTCTTTAATTTTGGCCATAATGTCACCCTATTAACTTGCGTAATTAATTCAAAGTCACATGTTCTCGTATATCTGATGAATGTTTACATTTATCATGTTAATGTCTGTACTGTTGGTCCAAATGTAACCCTGTAAATTCATTAACTTGTTTATTATTTTTTAGGTTTTCAGTGTAGCATATATGTATGATTATAATGGATGTTTAATATAATGGATGTTTACAGTTTTTGTGTTAATGTATGTACTGTTAGTCCTAATGTCACCCTGTCAACTATAATGTATATTCAAGATATTTATCTATTTAATGTCGATATCACATTAATATCTGTACTTTTTCCCTAAGGTCACTCTATCAACTACAGTGCATGTTGTTATTTATCTATTTAACGTGTGCATTTTTCTACATAATGTCACCATGTCAACTACAGTGGGTCAGATTGCTTGAAAACAGATTTTGTATATCTAACCAATGTGTCTAATTTTCGTCCTAATGTAACCCTGTAACTAGAGTAGGGATGAATATGTAAATTCAGATGTTGTTGTTTATGTCATAAATGTTTACACTTTTTCGCCTAATGTCACCTTATAAACCTTTGCAGGTACAGATTATTCCAAGTCACTGTTGGGAATGAAAGAAGAGAAATGAGAATTAATTTATGACATGTTTAAGAAACACTCACAGGCCATTGGTTTCAGCATTAGGAAAGCAACTTCTCGCAGAGTGAACGGGCCTGGCACACCCGAAGTCGAGAGATACTTTGTATGCTCATGTGCAGGAGTAAATATGAACAGTAATTGCGTCCTTTGTGATATCATTTTCAGGAAATGTGTATTAGTACTATATATGAAGTTCTAGTCATATACTCCAAGAAAGTTTATAGTTTTGTTCATTATGTCCATTTGTCAACATACATACTGATTATTGAAAGTATGTACTTGGGCTCAAATGTATGTCTATGAAAATATCCCAATATAAGTGTAGCTATGAAATATTTTAAACATAACAATGTTATGAGAGCAGGACAATATGACGCCATTTTTACATGATAAGTTACAACTTTATTGCAATACTAAATGATTTAACATCAGGTGTAATATGTTACTAATTTAATGATTGTTATATTTTGTAAAAGCATATAAACATAGTGCTGTATAATGTTAACATATTACACATTACAACATGTGAAGTCAATGATCCAATATGTCACCATTTTAGGCTATTAATAAGTTATCATCTCAGATCACTTACCTTCAGCTATTACTGTAAACAAACATCTGCATAATGGAAACATATTACACATTAACACATGTTCACAAACATACTCAATATGTCAACAAATATTTTATATTTCTTAATTCTTAAACATACAACAAACTGCAAATAAAACACAAGAAACCAACAAGGCAACTATAACTAATTTCTCGCTTTTCCTATGTTTCATGATTTCAATATTTAATTCTACAACAACCATCTTTAACTTTTCATTTTTTATCTTCAGATTCTTCATTTTCTCTAGCAAGTCGTATTTCTTCTCTAAGTCTTCACTTTCCGTTATAACATCAACAAATTGAAAAAAGCCACAACCATTGTACTGCAAGTGTTGAACAATAAGAAAAGGATTATACAAGATATAATCAAATTCAATTACAAAAATATATTAACAAACAAAAAATGAAATCAAATAACATACCGGCCAAATAGAACAACCATAAAACGTTTTACCTACATGTTCTCCATGCTTCACTGTCTTCAAGACTGCACCTATATTGTGTTTGCATAAAACCGTATTTTTAAGTCTTGAATTCCATGAATTAGATGAAGATGTATAACTTTTTCCCATCACTACGAAAATGTAACAACCTCCGTTTAACATGTGACCACTTCATTCGAACCACTCAAGTAACATACAGTCCATAACTGGTTACATAAATACTTTCATTTAAATGTATATACAGTTGTCCAATATGTTACTATTAAAAGAACATTGGTATCAATTTGACAATCATTAAAATTGTAACAAATTACATTTTTAAACTCATTAACAAATTACTGACTACTAGAGATATACAGTCTGAAAATGAATGGTAACATGAATACCAAAAATGTCAACATATAGACCATTCAATTATTTTTATTAGCTTGTTGACAAAATTGTTCAATACCTAGAAAATCAAACAACAAACCCAGAAAAACATCAATAAAGTTAGAGAATCCAACAACAAACCAAGGAAAACAAGCAACAAACTCAGAGATTCAAATAATAAACCCAGAAAATAAACATACAAGACAGATTTATCCACTTAGAAGAAAGATTTATTCAAAACCTTAGAAAATCATAATATAAAACATTTCTCCACTCACATATTCCAAACAAAATAAACCAAAATCCTAAATTTAATTCTTTTTTTGACCCACGCAATATCATGATGATTTTAAACATTTGAAAATAAACAAATTAAATGCATGTTCGGAAATTACCTTTGACATGTTTTTCGTGTCACTTTTTTTTTGTGTTTTGATGATGCCAGAAGATGAATATGTTCTTGGTAAGAGTTTTTTGTATTCTTTTTTTTTATGATGGGAGAAGTTTTTAATTTTCTTTGAAAATTGTAATCTAATCCGTCTGATATCACAATGTCACCATTTTTAGTTGATTTGTGAAGAGTTTATGAGGGTTTGATATGAGAGAGAGGAGAGAAGATGAAGAAGAAAGAAGATGAAAATGAGAGAGGATGAAAAATGTGGACGTAAATGAGAAGATGAAGAAGAAAGAAGATTAAAGATGTTTTTTCAAATTTGTGGACAACAATTACTGTGTATGCACAGTAAGAGTCAGCAATTACTGTGTATGCATAGTACGGTTTGTCTACCCATTTAGCACTTAAACGGTACTATCCAACCCGTCGCAAGCTTGCAACGGGTATCTCCGTCGCAAGCAAGACGGATTGTGCATCTTATACTTAATAAAACACATTGCTTGGAAAAATGTAAAATGGCAAAACGCAGTCCTTTACTATACAAGCAAGAATCTTGTTTGTTATCATTCCTCAAAACGTGGCAAAAAGAATGTGGAAAATCATACGATTTTATTTATTTAGTAATTATGCACTTTAGTTCCTAAACTACCTTTTTCTACTAATTAGTTTAAATTTCAAATTTTAAGGGAACAAAATAAAAAAATCAACAAAATTTACTAAAATGCCCCCGGGTGGCGCCCAATTTAAGTACCACCCGGTGGCGCCATCTCATTTTCCTTTGAAATATCTTAAAGTTTCTGTATTTGTTTCCACATAAATACATCTACAAACCTATATTTAATAAAATATATATACAGAGTATATGTATATAATTATACAAATATGCTGAAATTAAAAACATATCAACGATTTAAGTGTTATAAAGTCCACACTAAAGTAACATTTCTGCTGACTTTGTTAATGACTTTGGTCTTGCATGCTATCATGCATGCTGACTTAAAAAAATTAATCGGAATAAATTTCAAGCCCATCAATATAGTCCACTCCAGTTGAATTCAGCCAAAAACTATCCTTAATAAGCCTACCAACGGTAAAATTGATGGCCACATTCGAGTCATTAATCACATGGAACCCGGCCCAGTCAACTCTTTCCCCGGTGAACGAACCCGGCCCGGTATTATTATACTCACCATAATACAACGACGTTGTGTTCGTATAGTCATCCCATTTAGCCCATCCTAATGGAGCAATATGACCCTCTATATAAGATTGCATTATTACCGTTGTAGAGTAGTTTTTCCATGGTCTACCAAAGTATGTTTTGACCAATTTTTGGACGGGTCTAAGATGTTTACTAGGTTTTATTCGACTCATTTGAATTGAAATTCCTGTGTTTTGTAGTGGACTTGATCTGGACTGGGCCGTAATCATGTTGGATTGACCGTCCATGGGTCGTCGTGCTACAATTGTACAATTTTGGAGCACCACAGCTGCATTACCAAATATGAAGTCGACTGTACCTTTGATCGTACAATCCCTATAAAATTGGCGGTCTCTATGAATGTAAAGTGTGTCTTGAAATGCATCAATTTGGCATCGGTTTATGACTGTTTTATCTGCGCTTACGCGTAGGGCAACTGCTTGATGCTTCTCTGGGCCAGCCGTGTTCATTATCCACAGGTCTTGTCCAATGAACCCGTCACCTTCTACAACTACAAGAGCCAAATTAAATAAGAGCAATTTTTAAGCTTCAAGGCGGCCGTCTAATAGTAATTCAAAAGGTTCTTAAAGTTTTTCTATTACCTGGGGCCCAATCGATTTTTTTTTAAACTGAGCCTCTCAAATTTATTTAACGGCTCTTTATTTCAGTAAAGGTCTCTGTGTCGAATGTTGTCTGATGAATAATTATTACTCTCTCTGTCCCGGTCATTTGTTGTTCTTTTCCATTTTTTGGTGTCTCAGTCATTTGTTGTCCTTTCTATTTTAAGAATGAATTTGATGAGTAATTTGATCATTCATACCCAATTTAATCCACTTGTCATTTAGTAATTGGCCTAATACCCTTTCCTTGGTCTTTGTGCCAAAACCAAAGGACAACAAATGACCGGGGCGGGGTAGTAATATTTGAATAAGAACCGAAAATATAAGACAATGAAAAAGGAGGATACTTACTTAGTGTGCCTGAGTCGAAGGTCGGGACACCATCTATATAATTCAAGCTACTAGTGATGATGGTATAGTACATTCCATCACCAACGAGCGTAATATTAGTCTTGGTCTTTTCGACCCGAACATTCTCTTCATATGTTCCTTGCTTGACATAAATAACGTACCTATGATCGGATTTATTAGGGGCGAAATATAGGGCTTCAGCCACGGTCCTGTAATCTCCACTTCCATCTTGTGCAACAACTACATCGGGGATTATAATGTCCTTATTCAGATTTATTTTACTCACCCAATCTCGAAATTCATGACTTAATAATGACTCATCATTGAATTTATTTGGTGACAACGAGTGAAGTATGGCTAGCGACACTCTGGCTCGAGTCATCAAATCATTGATCCTCGATTCAAGCTCAAGTCGAGGTCCTTGCTTGAGCCCCTCAAGACATGTGTCGTGATTTGTGAGAACGCCACTAAGCCAAGTAAGCACATCAGAGTAGGTGATTGAATCCAAGTGGGGTCCATTACTAAGGACCGCGATTGAGTCTACCAATCGATCCATGGACATATCTAATAAGTGTACGCAAATATCAATTGTTGCATTGTTTTTTGTGTTAAGACTTCGACTTTTGACATTTTTCGCCAATGTAATGGCGCTTTTGATGTCATATATGGAATGTTGTAAGAAAATGGTAAGCTCATTGAAATCGAGTGCTTGGGTGTTTCTTCTAGAGGCAATGGCTACGCACGATTCTAGGTCGTGGGCATTGCGACAAGCATTGATTAGGGAGAGAGTTTTGGATGGAACAGAGTTTATGACGTTAAAATTGAGATTAGTAGCTATTAAAAGTGTTGTGCTAAGGAAAATAATCATAGAAATGATTAGTAAGGCTGTACTTCTGATGAAATTCGATATTGTGATATCTTTAGAATTATGTAAAAGAGATTGCGGCGATGTTGCCATAGCTTCTTGCCACCGATCATAAAACTAACACATATTTTAAAGAAGATCGTTGTATGTCATATAATGATGGTCTGATGATAAAAATGACAATTACCAGTGGAGTTCTTATAACGGCTAAGTGTACATAAATTGTGATCGAAAACAATCACACAATGTAGGTGATGATGTGTTATCCTCTTACGGAAAAACTCTATGACCCAAAGTTTAATCACACTAACAATAAAAACTACCATATGTAATTGTTTCTTACAAACCTTTAAGACGGGATCGGACTAATTTCCAGAAAACGTATTGTTTATTGTAAATCTATTTGGAGTTTGGACTACATATACGTTCCATAACCTGTTAACTACTCCATAGGAAAAATGTCCGACTACACACGCGCATGACGCCATGACATGCTAGTTATATGGGTGCAATGGGCGATAAGCAGGGACGAAGTCAGTATTTGAAGTTGATAGGCAAACAGCCTAACACTAAGATTGAAAGTTTTACAGATATATAGTAAGGCACATTTCAGTTCATTCAGAGAAAAGATTCAAAACTCACTAACTCAGTAATTAATTTATAAGTATTTCACTCTTAGGATGGTTGTCGCTCGCTCCGCTGCCACTGGCTAATTGGCTATAAGCACCGTATCCAAGCCCTCAATGTAATCAACTCCTGTTGAACAAAGCCAAGAACCACCTTGGATCAGCCTATCAACAGTAAAGTTCATAGCTATTTTCGGGTCACTAATCACATGGAACCCCGGCCAGTCAACTCTATCCCCTGTACCGGCACCCAGCCCAGTATTACTATACTCGCCATAATACAACAACGATGTGTCAGTATCGTCATTCCATTTGGCCCAGCCCAGTGGGTCAATATGATCCTCTATGTTAGATTGCATTATGACCGTTGTTGAGTAGTTTCTCCATGGTCTACCAAAGTATGTTTTGACCAAATGTTGGACGGGTTTGAGATGTTTACTAGGTCTTATTCGACTCATTTGAATCGGAATTCCTATGTTTTGAAGAGGACTTGTTTTGGATTGGGCTGTAATCATGTTGGACTGACCATCGAGGGGCCGACGAGCTACTATCGTACAATTTTGGAGCACCACGGCTGCATTCCCGAAAATGAAGTCTATAGTCCCTTTGATTGTACAATCTCTGTAGAATTGCCGATCTCTATGAGTATAAAGTGTGTCTTGAAATGCATCGATTTGGCATCGGTTTATAACAGTTTTATCTGAGCTTACGCGTAGAGCAACTGCTTGATGCTTCTCTGGCCCAGCCGTGTTCATTATCCATAGATCTTGTCCAATGAATCCGTCACCTTCCACAACTACAAGATACAAATAACAACTGTTCCGGGTGTAATTCCAGAGCAAGTATCGTTACCACCCGTGGCTTGTAGAATAATGTCTTGAGTTGAACCCTTCTTGCCTTTATCGTTCCTCTCGGCCTCTCCTGCAACAATGAACGAACTGAGGGCTTGGCTTTGTGCCAAGCGTACTCACTCCGACGCTCAAGTCAGTAAACTTAAAGGATTAAGTTGTGTTACTTGGCTAGGTATGTATTGTAGAGAGATAAGGAAGATGTTACCAGATGAATAGTGTATTTAGGTTAAGTTGTGGGATCCTTTCCTCAATGAAGGTTGAGGAGTATTTATAGGCTTTCACCTTTTGTCACGTAGTGGCCAAGTGGCCAAGTGGCTAGCAGGTGGAAAGACTGATCTACCCCTCGGCCGAGGGACCTATGGCAGGCCGGCGGGCCATGTTGACTCACCGCCGAGGGGTCTTGGATATGAGTACGCGGGTATGTGTCCCGGCTGGCAGGTTGTCACGCCGAGACCCAGGCTAACAGGCCGATGGGCTGCATCGGCTAGTCTGTCTAAGTCGTTGACTTGCTGTGGATATCTTTGACCTTGTTCAATATGTTGACTTGGTCAGCGGTGCAGAATATGCCCCATCAATTTGCCCCCAGCGTAGTCTATGGCGTGGTATGGGCTCCGATGTACGTTTGAGCGTAT
The DNA here is from genome assembly GCF_048544455.1 of Silene latifolia. Classification (NCBI taxonomy): domain Eukaryota; kingdom Viridiplantae; phylum Streptophyta; class Magnoliopsida; order Caryophyllales; family Caryophyllaceae; genus Silene; species Silene latifolia. Next base: position 35,143,170 of record NC_133527.1, on the reverse strand, counting down.
ATTCTGCGCAAGTAATTTGTAACAAATGTTCTGCATCGGCTTCTTCTGCGGCGGCTTCTTTTTCCTCGGCCTGGTCTACCCTAGGCCGTACCATATCCCCCCTCCACATGGATGCGTAAAGGGTATCCGATGTGGAAAAGAAAGTGACGCTGGCCGAGACCAGGGTTGAGAGTGCCGGTTGTTTTTGATTGCCCCCGGCCGGCGCTACCTAGCTTGGTTGATCGAGTGGCCGGCGGAGAACAGATGCTTGGGAATTTGTTGAGGAAGGTGAATAGGCGGAGAGATATGAATGGGCGTGTTGAAGACACTTGGTCACTGTTGCATTGGTTGACGTCTAACTGTTGCAACGATTGACATCCCGTGGTTGCATGTCCGACACGTGTCTGCACGCTGATTGGATGATGCTTCATGGGCTGTTCGCTGATTGGTCCTTCTTTATGGGCTTTGCCCTATAAATAGGGCAGTTATTCCGTGAAATTGGCCACCAATTTCATTCTCCAAAATTTTTCTTCTCTCTAAACTCTCAAGGGCTTCCTTGTCTTCTAATTTTCAGAGTTGTTACTCCGTGAGTGTTTTTCTTCAAGGTAAACAGACAAATTTCTTCACTTTTTATTTTGTTAAATAATTATTGCTATTATGTCTTCTGCTGACGCCGGAACTAGCACTTCTGCTCCGGAGGGTTCTCCGTCGCGTCTTGATGGGGAGGGGATACTAGACGCCATCCCGATAAGGTTTGGGGGCCCTAGGTCTCCTTCTCCCGTAGTCGATCCACCAATTTTGGAGGAAAGGGAGGATGAGGATGACGATGCTGATGAGGATGAGAGGACTCCTTCTGATGGTGGGAGGCTGTCTATCCCGGATCATGGCGAGCCCTGCATGACTGGTCTTGACCGTGCTTGGTCCCATAAGTTCGCCAGTTGTTCCGGCGAGACATTTTTTGGAGACCATTTCTCCCTCGGTGAGGGGTACAAGATTGTTATCCCTAAGAAGGGTCAGGTGGTCTGTTGCCCTCCCCCGGTCACACCGGCGTGTATATCGGCACCGGAGTACGGGCTGCGCGGTTTCCTCTAAATAAATATGTCGCGGCCATAATCAAAGCCATGAACGTCGCCGTGGCCCAACTACATCCGCCGCCATGAGGACGATAGTTGGCTTTGTGTGGCTCTGTCTTTTTAGGGGGGAGATCCCGACAGTCAACTTATTCCGTCGCCTTCATCATTTACGGCCGTCAATTGCCGGTAAAGTGGGGTGGTACAGTGTGCAGACGGAGCCTGCTATATCTCCGTGAACAAGCTTACTTCTTGCAAAGACTAGCAACGGCGATGGGTGTACGTTCAAGTGTCGGAGGACTACCCATTGCCTCGGTCTTTCCAGAGCCCTGTTTACTTGCGGTGTGAGACCCGGGAAGAATACGAGAAATGTATCTCCCGGGGTAAGGTTAAGATGGACGCTTCGTTGGTCCCCCTTACCGCGGATGAGAAGCGGGCGATGCATTTGTTTGACGAGAAAGGATGGCGCCCCCAACTCGGATCATTCTTCAAGACGAGATGCTTTGCCGCGTCGGCCTCATACCGGCCCTCAACCAGGGTGAGTGGGGTCGGTGTGAGGCCCACCTTTGCTTGCTATATTCCTGTTTTTGGAACCTTGTTTTTCTTTTATGTAACTTTTATTTGATTTCTTGCAGATCGGTTTGGTCAGGATCTGTCTGAGAGGGACTTGGAGAGGTTAGGGCTTGACAAAGACGGGAAGGTCGTTATACAAAGATCCTACGGGCCGACTTGCGTGATCGTAGACCGTCTCCCAACGAACTCATGGATAAGCAATGAAGTCGCCGGATCCGGCGGCGGCCCATGCAAGGGTTCTCGGGGGCGTGCCAAAGAGAACAAGGAAGGCAAAGATCCGGGTTGGCGGCGGCGTCGCGCCGGCTCCCTCTTCGACCCCGGTGGTTCGGAGCTCGTGGAGGTCATCGAAATCGCTGATGGGGCGGTGACCGTTGCTAAGGCCTTTTCTCCGAAGAAGAGAAAAGAGCCTCCGTCTGCTTCCATCGCCGCCGGGAGAAGATCGACTCGGCCGGCCCTCGAACGAAGAGGGTCCCGGGCGGTACGGATCTAACTTGTGGTTCGGATTTAGCTGGTTCGTTGGACATCCCAGATGACCGGCTTTCCGATGTGTCAATGCATGGTGACATGGATGCTCTGTGTAAATTTTTGTAGATCCTCCTTCGGCGGCCGCCGTTCTCACCGAACGGCAATTGGGGAAGCGACTGAGAAGGCTATTGAGAAGGCGGGTGACAGAAATGTCATCGTCGACTCCTCGGCTCAGAAGATTCCTCCCTCCGAGCTTGTGGCAGAGGGTGTGAAATTATATAAGAGGATGGCCAAGTGGACCCAACAAGCCGGCTCCTACATCTTGGAGCGGGAGAAGACCATGGGCCAAGCTGCGCCACCGATCGCGAAGCTTAAACTTGATCTCTCTCGCAAGGGGGGGAAGCCGCGAAGGCTAAATCGGATCTCTTTGCTTGCCACCGGCGCGTGGAGGAAATGAAGAAGGCTGCTAGGGGCCGAGAGGGCCAAAGTGGAGGAAGGCGATGCCGCCACTTTGCCAAGATGATGGGGGAGCGGGACAGTACAAGGATGCTTATGGCGACGCCGTGGGCTGCCAAGGGAGAAAAGTGGAAGGATCTTCCACAACCAGGCGGAGGCGCTCGAGGGACGCGCAGTCTGCTCTTGCTCAAAAGGAGAAGGATATTGAAATGCTTCAAGATGTTCTTCTCCCTAAAATGTGCGCCCAGTTCCGGGACCAGGCCGAGGAGGCGGCCAGGGAGGCAATAAAAAGACTCGTCCCCGAGGGCTCTTTCCGTGGGATAAATTTGACCGACTTTTTGGACGAGATAGCCGATCTTTGCGGAGGCGGCGGCTGCAGAGAAGGCGGAGACAAATGGCGGCTCGGATAGGCGAGGCCAAGGCGGCCTATGACGCGAAGGTGAAGGAGGGTGAGAGGTCGAAGTTACTTGAAAGTGTTGAGCCTTCCTCAAAGGCGGCCACCAAGATGCTTCCGCCATCGACGGAGGGCGGCAACGAGGCATAGGGAGACGGGCGGTCGTCACCAGACTCACCCGGCGTCTCGGATAGCTTTAGCTGTTCGGGGGCCAATTATTGAGCCTTCTCTCCCTGCCATCTTTTGGCGCTTCAAATCCCAAGTCTGTAACCTTTTGTTTTTTTGTTTCCTCGCTTTTTGTAAAGCTTTGGTAGGTAGAGTTTAGGCTATCCTTATGGGGACGGCCGTCGTCTGTACTCTCCTTGCAATCATCTTTAATAAAGTTTCATCTTTTTGGTCCTCGGCTTGGCCGGGACTCTGATCACGATCCTTTACTTGTCTTCTTGCGTTATTAATTGAGTGCCTTCGTTTTTACCGTCGGCATGGCCGAGTCAGTTAGAATGCACATCTCAACTGCGTAACGTCTTTATAATTTCTTCTAGCGTATCGGTCATTGCGTCACCGTCGCTCTCGGCTAAGGCCGAGGTAATCGGGGTTATGGCTCGATAGCAATTCTTCTAGCGTATCGGTCATTGTGTCCCCGTCGCTCTCGGCTAAGGCCGAGGTAATCGGGGTTATGGCTCGATAGCAATTCTTCTAGCGTATCGGTCATTGTGTCCCCGTCGCTCTCGGCTAAGGCCGAGGTAATCGGGGTTATGGCTCGATAGCAATTCTTCTAGCGTATCGATCATTGTGTCCCCGTCGCTCTCGGCTAAGGCCGAGGTAATCGGGGTTATGGCTCGATAGCAATTCTTCTAGCGTATCGGTCATTGTGTCCCCGTCGCTCTCGGGTAAGGCCGAGGTAATCGGGGTTATGGCTCGATAGCAATTCTTCTAGCGTATCGGTCATTGTGTCCCCGTCGCTCTCGGCTAAGGCCGAGGTAATCGGGGTTATGGCTCGATAGCAATTCTTCTTTTTGAGTTCCTGCCTGGTGGCAATTTGTGGAGGGGACAAACACTTTGATGGAAAACTTGGGCGATTCATTTGTTTGTTATGATCGTGCGTTGGGGTGTCCACAATGGGTTTGGACACCTCCGCCGCTATACAAAGTATTTTCTCAAGTTGTCGGTGTTCCAATGGCTCATCAAAGGCACACCTCCCATGTCTGTCAGCCGGTATGTACCCGGCCTCATCTCTTCGACCACTTTGTAGGGACCCTCCCAGTTGGCCGTCAGTTTACCATGAATATTTCCTTTGTTGGTGGCAGCCGACTTCCTTAGGACTAGGTCTCCCATTTTTAAGTCCCTTTTGTGGACTCTTCGGTTGTAGGCTCTCTTCATCCGGTTTTGATATACGGCCAAGTTGAGGCGTCTTTGTATTTCGGCTTTCTTCGACCAGTCTAGGGAGGCTCTCGGGCCTTCCTCGTTTTCAACCGGTTAAAGGTAGCCGTTACGAATGTTGGTACCGTGCTTCAATTGGTAGGATCGCTTCGGAACCGTAGACTAGGTGGAAGGGGGTGTACCCCGTTGCTTCTTTCTCCGTGGTCCGAAGGGACCATAGGACGCCGGGTAGTTCATCGGCCCACCTTCCCTTAAGGTCTTCAACTGTCTTCTTCAAACCGTTGAGGATTGTCTTGTTGGCTGCCTCCGCCTGCCCGTTGCTCTATGGGTGGCAGACGGAGGAATACGCAAACTTGATGCCAAGCTCTTCTAACCAGTTCATTATCAGGTCGCTCCAAAACTCTCGGCCGTGGTCAAATACCATAACTTGGGGTAATCCGAAGCGAGTTATAACATTTTCCCAGTTACCTTTCGACGGCTGCTTTGTGGTCTTCGGCCGGTATCGCTACGGCTTCAACCCATTTTGTGAAGTAATCAACGGCGACGATTAAGAACTTCCTTCCTCCGGAGGCCGTTGGGAACGGCCCTAGCATGTCCATCCCCCACTGTGCGAAAGGAAGGGGACTAAGCACCGGTTGTAGGTCCCTGGAGGGAGCGTGTATCACCGGGCATGCATCCGACGTTCATGCACTTCTTGGTCTTCGTTCGGAATCTTGAAGCATGGTGGGCCGAGTAGCCAGCTCGGAGAGCTTTGTGGGCTAGTGTTCTTGCCCCCATGTGATGTCCACAGATGCCTTCGTGAATCTCTGTCGATGCTCGATTCTGCGTCGTCGGGGACCGACACACTTCAAGAGTGGTCTTATTACGGATCTTCCGTACGCCTTCCCCTTCGAACACCAAGTACCTGGCGGCGATCCTTTTTATTTTGGCCGAGGGATTGCGGCCCTCCGGCAATTCACCTGTAAGTTTGTATTTCATTATCGGAGTCATCCACGTTGTCTCGGTCTCTATGTTACCCACCATGCCGACGGTCTCAGTGATGCTTTTCGCATTCCTGATATCTACCAGCACGGTTCGGCTGACATTCTTGATGGTTGAGCTGGCCAGTTTGGAGAGAGCGTCGGCCGGTTGTTCTCGGATGCGGGAACGCACTGGATTTGGAAAGATTTCAACTTTGCTATGTCGGCTTTTACCCTCTCTAGGTACCTTACCATTCCGTCGTCCCGAGCCTCAAACTCCCCTCTGATTTGGTTAGTAACCAACAGTGAGTCTGTCTTCAACACAATGTGTTCTGCTCCGGCAGCCCTAGCTAGCTCGACTCCGGTTATCACCGCCTCGTATTCGGATTCGTTGTTCGAGGCCGAGAAGGTGAATTTCAAGGCGTACTCAAACTCGTCCCCGTTTGGGCTGATGATAAGGATGCCGGCTCCTGAGCTGTTCGTCGTGGAGGAGCCGTCGGTGTAGACCTCCCATATGCCTGGGTTTGGCTCTTCCTGATACGTGCATTCGGCCAGGAAATCTGCAAGTGCTTGCCCCTTTATCGAAGGCCTTGGTTTGTACTGAATGCCGAAACCAGAGAGTTCCACTGCCCATTTGATGAGCCTGCCGGATTGTTCGAATTTTTCCAAAGCTTTCTCCAACGGCTGATCGGTTAGGACCGTCACGGGGTGTGCGTCGAAGTAGGGTTTTAACTTCCTTGTGGCAACGACAACGGCGAAGGCTGCTTTTTCAATTAGTGGGTAATTTCTCTCGGCGGGCAACAGTGTATGGCTGACAAAGTAGATTGGTTGTTGCTGTTTGTCTTCTTCCCTGATGATCACGGCGCTGACCGTGGCCGAGGTAACTGCTATGTATAGGTATAGCGTCTCCCCCAGTATCGGCCTGGACAGAGTTGGGAGAGTCTGAAGATGAGCTTTCAGTTGCTTGAAAGCCGTGCTCTGTTCCTCCCCCCAGCTGAAGTCTTTATTTCCTTTCAATACTTTGAAGAATGGGGTGCTCTTGTCGGCTGACCGAGAGATGAAACGGGCGAGAGCCGCCATTCTCCCGGTCAGCATCATAACCTCTTTTCGATTCCTTGGTTCCGGCAGGTCTAGGATTGCTCGGACTTTGTCCGGATTGGCATCTATGCCTCTGGCACTGACAAGTACACCTAGGAATTTACCTGCCCGGACACCGAAGTTGCATTTCATTGGGTTGAGCTTCATCTTGTATTTCCTTAGTGAACAAAATGTCTCGTGTAAATCGGCCAGATGCTCGCTGTCGGACTTGGTTTTTACAATAGCATCGTCAACGTAAGCCTCAATGTTTCGTCCTTTTTGGTTTTGGAACACTTTGTCCACCAGCCTCGTGTATGTTGCTCCGGCGTTCTTCAAACCAAACGGCATCATTTTGTACATGTATGTGCCGTTGGCGGTGATAAATGCGCACTTAGGCATGTCTTCCTCGGCCATAAACACTTGGTGATACCCCGAGAAGGCGTCCAGCAGGCTCAGCATGGTGTAGCCCGCCGTGGCGTCGATTAAACTATCTATTCGAGGCAAGGGATAACAATCTTTGGGGCATGCTTTATTAAGGTTGGTAAAGTCTACACACATTCTCCATGCCCCCGATGACTTCTTCACCATTACAACATTGGCTAACCACTCAGGATAAGTACAAGGCATGATGAAACCCGCCGCTAGTAATTTATCTACTTCGGCTTTGATGGCCTCGTCCTTCTCGGCCGAGGAGTTCCTCATTCTCTGCTTGACTGGGCGAGCGGTGGAGAATACGTTCAGCTTGTGAACAATCACCTCCCGACTCACGCCTGGCATCTCGGCCGCTGAGTATGCGAAAACATCTTTATTCTTCCTCAGCAGGTCCAGGAGGTCGGCTCTGAATTTTGGTTCCAGGTTGACACCGACGGTTACGGTGCGGCCCGGATCAATCTCTACCTCCTCGGTCTCTGCTCCTTCGACCATGCCGATGGTCCGGTCGTTTCCGGATCTGGGGGTGTACTGTATCCGGAAGGATTTTAGTTCTGAAGCGACAGCTCTCACCCTCACTAGATACATTATCGTCTCGTAGTCTTGGGCTTCGTACTCTCCTTTGATCTGGTTGGTCACTGAGAATGAATCTGTCTTCACCATGATACGCTCTGCCCCGGCGGTTTTAGCTAGCTCAACTCCGGTTATCACCGCCTCGTACTTGGATTCATTGTTTGAGGCCAATGAGGTAAGCTTTAAGGCGTGCTCAAACACGTCTCCGTTTAGGCTGATAATAACGATGTCGGCCTTCGAGCTATTCGTCGCGGAGGGGCCATTAGCGTAAACCTCCCATAAATCGGGATCCTCCTCGTTCTTCGAGACGAGTTTATGCGCCTCCCCCCGGTCCGAGACATATATCCATGTCAGGGCCTGGATGGATATCACAGCGTCGATTTCGCTCAAAGTGACCCGACCTATGAGAACGTTGTAGGCAGACGTGCCGTCGATGACTACGAATTCAGACATAACATTCTTGGCTGCACCTCCCTCGCCGAACCTCACCGGCGATCCCGACCGACCCCAAGGGTACCGGACATCGGCCCCAGAAAAAGGCATACAGCGGGTTGGTGCAGGGGCTCAAATCTTCAACCCTCAGACCGAGGCTGAGAAAGCATTCCATGTACATAACGTTCGTGTAGGCGCATGTGTCAATCAGGCACCTCTTCACCGAGTGGTTGGCTATGTCCAGGCGGACTATAAGTGGGTCACTATGAAGAGCGATGACTCCTTCGTAGTCCTCCTGTCCGATGGTCATATCGGGGATGTTGGGAGCGGGGGTGGCTGTGTTGGGCACAAAGTTGATGGCCTGATATGGTTCATCCAGGTGCCGTTTGTGCCCATGAGCGGACCCACCGCTCTCGTTGTCCCTGATGACGACATTGACTACTCCTACTCGCTCAGAAACGGACTTGCTATTTGATCCGCCGACATCTGATTTTTGGCCTCTGGCAACATATTTACCGAGGCACCCCTTCCGGATCAGTTCTTCAATGGCATCCTTCAGATGTCGGCAATCGTTGGTTAAGTGTCCGGTGTGGCCGTGGTACTCACAGTACTGGCTCGTGTCACCGTCACTCCTCGGCCTAGGGGGTCTTTCCCACTTCTGGCCCTCATTCTTGCTCAAAGCGAAGACCTCGGCGGCCGATACGACCAGGGGGGTGTGATCATCGTACCGTTTTTTGTAGTACGTTCCCGAGCTCCACCCGGCATCCGCCGAGCTCTGTTTCCTGGCAGACTTGTCTGACCGTGACCTATTATTCTCACGGCGTCTTTCATCGGACCGTGACCCGTCGTTGTCACGGCGTCTTCCATCCGGGTTGTCTTCCCGGCGGCTCTTCTTTTCTGAGTGCTCGGCCTCACTGGGGCCTACCCAGGTCTTGTGATAGTCCTCTACCTTGATGGCTTGGTCGGCCAACTTTCTGGCGGCGTCCAAACCCAGGCCTCCGCACTTGATGAGCTCATCTTTTAAATCTCCCCTTGGGAGGCCCTTCATCAGCGCGAAGGCCGCCAGTTTGGGATTGATTTCTCGAATCTGCTGGACCTTTCCGTCTAACCTCTTCACATAGCTTCGTAGAGACTCGCCTCCCTCCTGTTTGATAGTTAGGAGGTCCGATGTCTCCACGGCCCTTCTCTTGTTGCAAGAGTACTGGGCTAGAAAGGCGTCCCTTATGTCGGCGTAATAGTATACCGAGCCGTCGGGAAGCCCCTTGTACCAACTTTGAGCCATTCCCTGCAGAGTTGTTGGGAAAACTCGGCACTGCACCTCATCGGGCTGCTCCCATACCGACATGTAAGACTCGAAAGCCTCAGCGTGGTCGGCTGGATCGCTATCTCCCTTGTATGATAGAGGTGGCAACTTGAGCTTAGTTGGCACCTGGACTTCTAGGACGTAGGCGCTGAGGGGCTGTCCGACCACGTGCCGAACGATACGCGGCGATCGGCTCCTCGCATTCTTAATCCGGCTCCTCTCCTCGTAGCGGGAAGGACTCCTTCTTCGACTTGGACTTCTCCTCCAACTCTGTTGAGTCGGACTCCTCTGGCTCCTTTGGGGTAAGCCTCGTTCGTGCTGCGGGGACGCTGTCCTCCCATGAGTGCGGGAAGGACTTAGGTCTACCGCGCCCACTTTGGGCTCCCCCGGCGTCTTGACTGCGTCAGCTTCTCCTAGTGCTCCGTTCAAATTTCTCGGAGTCACGTTTTGGGCCCTGGTCTCCTGGATGGTTTCCGCCGCTCTTGTCGGCGAGACAGTGTGAGCCAGCGTATTACTGATTAGGTCCAGGAGCATTTTCAGTTTTGCTACGTCAACCACATGTCCCATGATGGTGACCTGGTTGGCTGGCAGCGGCGTGTCGGGTATTATTGGCATCCCGAACTCTGGTTAGATTACTCCGCCGGTGGAGGGCTGCACGACTCCAGAATTGTTGAAAGTATCATCTTGGTAGAATGTGGTTTCGTCGGTCACGACTGCGTCTTGTTGTTTCGACATCTTCTTTAGCTTTTTGGGTGGGTTTTTGTTGTTTTTTTTTTTTTGTTTGGGAATGAATGTGACTAGCTTCTAGTGTCTTTCCCCACAGACGGCGCCAATTGTTCCGGGTGTAATTCCCGGCAAGCAAGTATCGTTACCACCCGTGGCTTGTAGAATAATGTCTTGAGTTGAACCCTTCTTGCCTTTATCGTTCCTCTCGGCCTCTCCTGCAACAATGAACGAACTGAGGGCTTGGCTTTGTGCCAAGCGTACTCACTCCGACGCTCAAGTCAGTAAACTTAAAGGATTAAGTTGTGTTACTTGGCTAGGTATGTATTGTAGAGAGATAAGGAAGATGTTACCAGATGAATAGTGTATTTAGGTTAAGTTGTGGGATCCTTTCCTCAATGAAGGTTGAGGAGTATTTATAGGCTTTCACCTTTTGTCACGTAGTGGCCAAGTGGCCAAGTGGCTAGCAGGTGGAAAGACTGATCTACCCCTCGGCCGAGGGACCTATGGCAGGCCGGCGGGCCATGTTGACTCACCGCCGAGGGGTCTTGGATATGAGTACGCGGGTATGTGTCCCGGCTGGCAGGTTGTCACGCCGAGACCCAGGCTAACAGGCCGATGGTGTAACACCCCGATATTCAGAGGAGCCTTAACTAGGCCTACCTTAGCATATAAGGGCGTTACCATCTCGGTTGCCCGAGGTAAGTAATTATCAAACGTCAATAAAAGAACTATTAAGTTGTGTTACAAGTGATTTAAACCAAAATACAATACAATGTTACAACTCAAGGACTACTCGCTATAACCATCATAACTCGTGAAGACTCATCCCTGCCCGGACATCAACTATCAACATCATCAACACCTGTTAAGACCGACTGCTCACCATAAGGGATCACGGCAGACACATAACAAACAAACAACCACACAAGGTCAGTACTGAGACAAGACAAGACAGCTACAAACAACAATACAAACAATGACACTAGTCCCAACTCCAATCACAACAATCCAACCAAACCTGTCACTGACTGTCCACTGGACCAGTCCTGCCAGTGGGGGACCGCAGCCGTTCCCACCTAAGCCCCGCTCATCGTACGAGCGATAACCCTGTCCATTAATGTGCACATCCCCTCCCGTGGCGGGTTCCACGGAGGGCGAAACTAGGGCGTGAAGTCACTCCCGCAAGCGACCCCACTCAGCCGAGAACGCATCTCGAGAACCATCACCGAATCACGACCACCAACACAAAGACAATCAATTACCATGTCAAACAATCACAATACTAACATCACGACCGACACACTAGACCATCTACAGAAACTGAGTAGGCGAACCTACCTTTAAGCGACCGCAACCAATCCATGCCGACCGATTAACACATCCAGCAACCAAGCAAAGCCTATTACCATCATGCAAATATCTATTACTACAAGCAAAACCCTAACTATAGAAGCAAAGGCACGGATGATGAATATGACATACCTAATAGGGGAAACTCAGCAAGAGACCGCTACCCGACTCAAGAGACGCTCTCCTAAGGCTCAAGAATCTTCAAAAGGCATCCATGGAGGTTTTGAGGTGAAGGGAAGGGAAAGAGGCGGCTGAAGGATAGGAGGAAAGTGGCGAAAGTGATTTGCGGATTTAACAAAACGCGATATATAACCCTCGGCTGAAACCGGGCACTCGATCGAGTACCCAACATACTCGATCGAGTAACCCCCTACTCGATCGAGTACCCTAGCTACTCGATCGAGTAGCCTCTACTCTATCGAGTACCACTCTTACACGCAGCTCAAACAGGTTTTGGTATACTTTCCTAAGACTACTTCCGCTCCCAAGGTCGGTCAACGATGGTCAAAGGGTCCCTAAAAGGGCGGTTATTACAGTCTTCCCCCCTTAAAAAGAACTTCGTCCCCGAAGTTCAACTCACCTTTCCCGCTCACGACTCGGAACCAACATAATCTCACAAATCTTCCCGGCTAAACCACTACACCTTGTAAAACACCATCCCCCCCATGTCATCATCATCACCGTCTAAACTTATATCTAACGACTTTTACTACTATCGTGCAAACTTAATCACAGTTAACCGTTATTTTATATATATATATATACGTACAACATCCGACGCGCAATGCGAATCGTCACTCACGATCTCCCAACATACCTTAACAATTATCAAACTGTCAATCGAGAACATGTCTCCCATCAGCTTTCATGTGGTGTGACTACTACCACCATGTTATTTGGCAACGTGATTCCATCATAACCATCTTTTGAAACATACAACCACACACACTTTAAAGGACTAAGGTAATTCGTTATACTAACGCAGATCACAACATCAACAACATTCTAAACAACTACCAACAACGTTATAAACAAGTAAAACATTATTCATACATGATACCAACAACATTACAACCAACTACTAACAACATTATGAACAAGCAAGGCATTATTCAAAACAACCTTTTTATTTCGCGACATTACTCTTCCCCTCTAAAAGGAACTTCGTCCCCGAAGTTCACCACCCAAATATTACCACATATTATTTATTATTTACGTCTTAATCATTAAAGAAACCATATTATTTGTTGTGGACATTACTCGTTAATTATACACTCGTTAAGTTAGAAATCATGCACGAGTCACCGGGATACCTAGTTACCGTTGACAACACACGTTAAAATGATATGCACAATTATAGGCGGAGTTACAACTCCGATAAGTAGATCATAATGAGGCGTATGCCATATTAAAGCAACAAGAAATTATTACTGCCTTACTAATTGTGACAAATACGCTCATAAAACTTCACTCATGACTTGTAACATATGAAATTAACGGTTCAAAGGTGTTACTACGCACTCACAACTAATTTAAACATTAAACTCGCAAAGATAAAACAATTGAACATTTTTAATTTCCAAAAACCCTTTGTAACAGTGCTACTCGATCGAGTAACTAGCGGTACTCGATCGAGTGCCATGCTACTCGATCGAGTGTCTTGGCTACTCGATCGAGTAGCCCGAGATCAGAATGTATCTTTACTTCCCTTCCTGCAGCTACTCGATAGAGTGTGGGGTACTACGTCGAGTACCGCAGTCAAGTACTTTTCATAACCGTCGAAACCGACATATAGCACAAGATCTGTCACATAAATTGAGTCGGGGTGATGCCCGACTCTCAATAATCTGCGCAGAAGGTTAGTGTAGCAATTCCGGCCTTATGGCCAATCATACAAATCCAACTAAATCTCAACAATAAAAGGAAACAACTACTAAAGTCTAACACCAATATCATCATCCAACATCAACTACTATCAACAAGGATAAGAAAACAAGGAGGATCACTCCTGCTGCTGCTGCTGCTCAAACATCACCTCATCATCACCACCACCACCTCCAGATGAACCTACTCCCGCATCACCTCCTGCTCCTGCTCCCGGGGCCACGTACCATGGAGTCAAGCCTCCATAGGGAAAGGACTGAGGGGCTCCCCATGTCGACTGATCCACTCCGTAAGAATGGAAAACCCCCGAGTAGTTCCCAACTCCACTCCACCAAACTGGATGCGGTCCCTCGGTCCCTATCCCCTGAGTGTACGCCATCTCGTGCATGTTCCGGAGTGTCAAGGTAGATGACACCCTCTCTGCCAGGTAACTGGATCGCGTCTCCGGGGTGTCGAGGTAAGGGTAGCATGGAAAGGATCTAGCTGCCTGTGGTGGTGCTACCTACCGGCCGGCCTAGCCTCCGGGGCCCTCTCCCTCACTCGACGGGGTCCTCTCACCACTCTGGGTCTCTCCACCACCCGAACTCCCGCATTCTCACCCTTCGTCGGTTCCGGCATCTCCTCAAGGATGGTACCGTCAATGAGATAGGTCTGTAGCTGGCGGGGTGTATCCTCATCCTCCTCCTCCTCCTCCTCATCGTCCACGTCTACAGTCACCACAGCCGGCTCCAAGGGCTCTGTGGCTGGGAGGTGCTCAGGAGCTGGAATCTTCATCCAACTCATGCCATATACTCTCCATGCTAGGCTACCGTCAGCCAAGGTCCTCAACCATTTCAGGTCGAGATAATATTCACGATCCATGGTAGGCACAGGGGTAGCTAGAGGCACGTACGCTGAAGAAGCCTCAAAGGAGGTTAGCTTTTCAGCTAACCGAGTGGCAATGGCACCACAGCTCAGGTACCGAGAAGGAGAAGAAGCCATCAAGGCAAGAGCAGCACAAACTATGGAAGGAGCATTAAAGACCACTTTCTTGGCCCGCTCCGGATTGAGGTACGACATCAAAAGCAAGACTTCATGGTTATTTAACTTACTGATATCTTTTCTGTCATAGAGGAGGTTTGAAAGAGAACGGAGGAAGATTCTTAAGGTGATGTGCTGAACGTCATTAATCAGCATATTGCTCGAGGTGGGAGCTTGCTTCCCAGTCAAGCAAGGCATTAGGCGGCAGACGCCGCACTCAGCTGGAATGTCGGTGATGGAGTCCTTGGGAGGCTTGGCCAACCCAAGGTGAGAGGCAAACAAATCCATGGTCAACAGAAAAACTGGTATTCATCAATCTAAACTCAACGATCGACCCACCGGGTCATAGTTAAAGGAACTCATGAATTTTAGGGTAAGGAAGGGGTAAGTGTGCTTCCTCAGCCGGTACAAACCCGTGAACCCCAAGGTCTCGAATATGTGACGGACATCCGTCTCTATTTCCAACTCCTCTAACACAGCGGTGTCAATACACTTTGTGGGTCTCATCTTGCGTTTTTGTAAAGCTACAAAACGCTCCCTTTGCTTAAAGTCGACAAAAACAACAGAAGGGTACTCAGAAACTGCGGGTACTACCGGTCCACTAGCCTCCCCCCTCTCAAGTGGATCAACCCTTCCCCGTTTACTCTGACGGGTTCCAAGGTTTAGTCTCGGCATCTGCTTTAGACATATGTTCAAACAACTTGTATAAACATTCAATCACTTGTTTCATGTAATTTAAATTCACATACCCAGCTAAGCACACAACTTTCCAACAAATTTTGACATGTGAAGCACATAACTCATGCTATTAACCTTGAATATTAAGGTAAGTACTCATGTTTATCAACAGTCTCTAAAATTTTAACATACCAGGTCAAATTACTACTACTTCACAAGTCACGGTGGTGAAGGAAATTATCATGGCGGTTACGTATGTTCGACAAGTTTGAGTATCCTAGCATGATTCTAAAGTTATTCCAAACACATTTCCAATCACATATTACTAAATTAAGAGAAATAGTAAGAATTTTCATAGCATATCATCATCACTTCCATATCATGTTTAATAACCCAAATAAATTTTTCAGACGGTCTTTACAGCTGAGACAATTTTGGCATAATTTTCATCATCAATCGTTCCTACTATCATACTGAGGTTCAACTTATACTTATAATGTGAATGGCAACATAAATTTTCAATTATAAATCACGAATTTCCATTTGGGGCACTTTTAAGACGGAGTTTTAAGGCGAATTTTTAAGGGTAAAATCATCAAAATCTATCCTCCAACATAATATAAACAATGCTTAAAGCTCAATTCTACCATCTAACCATTGCAAAACAATCACAAATCAACTTCAATTTTGGTAACCCTAGAAATTTCGATTCCAACTATGTATGTTTCTAATCTATTCTACAGCAATTAGTCACCAACAAGCATGAATAGGGGGCATGTGAATCATGTTTCAACCATCAAAACAACAACTTACTCATGTGGATCGAAATTTTCAGATTATTTCACTATTTTAACATATTCAAAGTAATAAGGCACATAAATTAAGAAGAATAACATACCTTGATTGATTAATAAAGTAAAGAAACGAATTAAACAAGGAAAATCAACCCTAAAAATCACTACTAACCCAAGAGAAAGAGAGGATTTGAGAGGAAAAAGGAGATTGAGAGTGATTTAGGATGGGTGTGTCGAAATATAGAAGAATAAGAAGAAGAATTAGAAAGATGAAAGGTTTTAAGAAAACCCGTAGGATTTACTGCACAGTAACATACTCGATCGAGTGCCTTGGGTACTCGATCGAGTACCACCCTACTCGATCGAGTAAGAGCTGAATCATCGAGTAACTGCGGGAATTCTCCCACATTCCGATATCATGGCTTCCTAATGGATCGAGTGAGGTCTACTCGGTCAAGTAAGCACTCGCACTCGGTCAAGTATAGCTAAGTGCTCGATCATAAGTACGAAGTAAGTCGAGAATACCTGCAAAACAACACCACGTATCGAGTCCAACTAAGTTCGGAATTCGACACTAATTATCGCATTCAATCATGTTTTATAACCATTATCACACAAAATACAACTCTTCAACAACTAAGAGACATATCACGTTACGTTACAAAAATTACTCAACTCGGTCTACCTGTCACCGAGTTTTGTATAAACCTAGCCGTGCCATTTTATTACATTTACTTGCTTTACATGCTATTACTAAACTCATGTTTACATCAATTTGAAACGTATAATTAACATTAATTCCCCATATTTACTTATCACACAATTATATACTTTGCAAATCACTTAATCAATTATATCTTATATGTTATTCTAAGCAATCTATTTTGCATAATTCAAATATTTCGCAGCGGAAAATTTCAACTAGCTAATAAAGCATATATACATTCAAATTCACTCTTTCACGCATCTCCATGACGTATAATCTCGTCACATAACTCCTAGCTATCCAATAAGCTCACTAATCATCCAACGAGCTTCAATAATCTCGTCAATAATTACCATACTCGGCCCAAACATTACTATCACACCTCTATTAACTCTAACAAAACTTAACCGGAGGTAGCTCCGGTACAATTAACATACATAGCACGCATAGACACACGGACTCCACATTCCCATCCCATGTGACTGGCTTAAGTATCATGGGGCCAAGATTTTGAAATGAGGGCGCCTACTCACCCAAAATCTAGCATCAGCTGGGGCTCCCATTATACATACACCAGGTTCATTTTATTAGACTCTCTACATTCATTGTGTTCATTTGTTTACAGGTTCCAAAATCGTCGCTCTGATACCACTTTGTAACACCCCGATATTCAGAGGAGCCTTAACTAGGCCTACCTTAGCATATAAGGGCGTTACCATCTCGGTTGCCCGAGGTAAGTAATTATCAAACGTCAATAAAAGAACTATTAAGTTGTGTTACAAGTGATTTAAACCAAAATACAATACAATGTTACAACTCAAGGACTACTCGCTATAACCATCATAACTCGTGAAGACTCATCCCTGCCCGGACATCAACTATCAACATCATCAACACCTGTTAAGACCGACTGCTCACCATAAGGGATCACGGCAGACACATAACAAACAAACAACCACACAAGGTCAGTACTGAGACAAGACAAGACAGCTACAAACAACAATACAAACAATGACACTAGTCCCAACTCCAATCACAACAATCCAACCAAACTCATCATCGATCGTCCACTGGACCGATCCTCCGATGGGGGGACCGCAGGCCGTTCCCACCTAAGCCCCGCTCATCGTACGAGCGATAACCCCGTCCATTAATGTGCACATCCCCTCCCGTGGCGGGTTCCACGGAGGGCGAAACTAGGGCGTGAAGTCACTCCCGCAAGCGACCCCACTCGGTAGAGAACGCATCTCGAGAACCATCACCAAATCACGACCACCAACACAAAGACAATCAATTACCATGTCAAACAATCACAATACTAACATCACGACCGACACACTAGACCATCTACAGAAACTGAGTAGGCGAACCTACCTTTAAGCGACCGCAACCAATCCATGCCGACCGATTAACACATCCAGCAACCAAGCAAAGCCTATTACCATCATGCAAATATTTATTACTACAAGCAAAACCCTAACTATAGAAGCAAAGGCACGGATGATGAATATGACATACCTAATAGGGGAAACTCAGCAAGAGACCGCTACCCGGCTCAAGAGACGCTCTCCTAAGGCTCAAGAATCTTCAAAAGGCATCCATGGAGGTTTTGAGGTGAAGGGAAGGGAAAGAGGCGGCTGAAGGATAGGAGGAAAGTGGCGAAAGTGATTTGCGGATTTAACAAAACGCGATATATAACCCTCGCTGGAAACTGGGCACTCGATCGAGTACCCAACATACTCGATCGAGTAACCCTCTACTCGATCGAGTACCCTAGCTACTCGATCGAGTAGCCTCTACTCTATCGAGTACCACTCTTACACGCAGCTCAAACAGGTTTTGGTATACTTTCCTAAGACTACTTCCGCTCCCAAGGTCGGTCAACGATGGTCAAAGGGTCCCTAAAAGGGCGGGTATTACAGATGGGCTGCATCGGCTAGTCTGTCTAAGTCGTTGACTTGCTGTGGATATCTTTGACCTTGTTCAATATGTTGACTTGGTCAGCGGTGCAGAATATGCCCCATCAACAACAATCGTTAAGTATTAAACTCGAAATACTCGCTCTCATAAGATAATACTAATTAGGTTAAATTGAAACAGAGGATCTAAATTACGGTACTTACTAAGAGTGCCCGTGTCAAAGGTTGGGACGCCGTCTTGATGATTTAAGCTACCGGTAATAATGGTTAAGCCCATTCCATCACCAACAAGCATTATATTCGTCTTGGTCGAATCAATCCGAACATTCTCAACATAGGTTCCTTGCTTGACATAAATGATATATCTATTATCAGATCTATTACGGGCGGATGCTACGGCTTCAACCACGGTCACGTAGTCTCCGCTTCCATCTTGTGCAACAACTACATCAGGGAAAATCTCCTTGGGTGATGCCTCGAGAAGATTACTATCCTCCCTTGTCACCCAAAGAGGAAATTTAGGAGTCAACTTGTTATGCAAATCAACTTCATTAGTAGGTGACAATGTAAGAGCAAGTACAATGGTAAGCAACAATCAACTAGCTTGACAATTCCACCTCATCCCTTTAAGCTAATACCATTTTAAGCTAGTAACTATTCAAATGGTTTATTAGAAAATTATTTTTTCCTAAACATAAAAAATTGTAAATCAAATAATAAGAATAAATAAAAAATTATTAAAGCTAATTTTCTATTGGTTGTTTGGTAAGTGGAACCATCTAAGCAAGTAGCAGATGAAGCTTTTACTTAAAAGCGCAAGCTAATTTACAAAACCTTCTCCAATGGTGTAGCAACTAGCTTGCAATTTTATGAAATTGCAAGCAAGTCCCTAAGCTACACCATTGGACTTGCTCTAAGAAGCATGGACAAGGACTCATTAGCTTGAACCATCAAGTCAGTGATCCTAGATTCCAACTCGAGTCGAGCTTCAACCTCAAGCCCATCGAGACAAGTGTCGTGATTAGTGAGAACGCCAATCAGCCAAGTGTGGACATCGAAGTAGCTTAAGCCCAATTCTCCATCACCAAGAGCTGCAACTGAGGCTAACGATCGATCCATAGACATGTCTAGTAAGTGAATGCAAATATCAATTGTTGCATTATTTTTCGGGCTAAGAATTTGACTTTCGACATTTCTGGCCAATGTCACGGTATTTTTGATGTCATCTATGGAATGCTCAAGAAAGGTTCTGAGTTGGGTAGCCTTAGAGACGATGGATAAGCAAGATTTCACGTCGTACAAACCGTGAAAGTCATTATTTGGAGAGAGAGTATTAGATAAATCTGTTGTGGCAAGTAAAATAATCAGAGAAAGGACTATTAGGCATGAAATTTTGATGAAATTGTTTTGTTTGATGTCTTGGGAATTATGTAAAAGAGATTGGTTACATATTGCCATGGCTTATTGCATTGATAGAATTCTTAAGATGTTAGAATTCTGAATTTATATAACTTAATAATTATGTGAGTCATGTGCTGATAATTACAATATTGAATTAAAGAAATTGTGGATCCAATAATAATAATAGTCAATATCATGATTTAAATCTTGCAGGAAGCCAGGAACTGCCCATAAATTCATAATAATAATTCTAAAAAAAATTAAGGGATTTTCTCATTTGTACCCCTAAGTTATTGGCTTTTCTCACTTGTACCCTTCCTTTTTCGGAATTCTCACTTGTACCCTTGAACCTAATTACTACCTCTCAGTTATGACCAAAAGTTAAATTCCGTTACTTTTCCTCCGTTAAGTGATGATATGAAGGTTTATTAGTCACTAATTGAATAATAAAACAATTGATTAGTCACTAATTGTAACTAATTAATCTGTAAATCATAGAAATTGCACACTGATCGATGCCTAAATCCTTTATTGAGTTATTTCCTTCTCTGATTTCTAAAACCAAAAGTCGTACAACCATCCATGACTATCACACATTCCACAATCACTTCCATTCCGCGGCTACCCGCTATCCATGGCCGCCTATTAACCCTACAACTCATGAAACTATCAAATCTTGTCGTGGAAAAACACATTGGCTGGTCTGAGGAAGTGACTGATTTGGCAATAATTAAGAAGAGATGGGTGTTCAGTGCAAGGTTGGGTATTCATGTCGTAGTGGAAAGTGGTTGATGAGGGCAGGGTTATGATCGACGATATTAATTAACCGGCAATATAATCACTTAACGGAAGAAGAATAACGGAATTTAACTTTTAGTCATAACCGGGAGATAGTATTAAAGTTCAGGGGTACAAGTGAGATTTCCGAAAAGGTAAGGGTACAAGTGAGAAAAGGCAATAGTTCAGGGGTACAAATGAGAAAATCCCAAAAATTAAAAAATGATTTTGGATGGGAATTGGAAGAACGTGAAGAATTGGAATCTTGTACGGTGTGCAGTGTTTAACATGATGATTTTTCTATCAAAAATATTAAATTTAAATTAAACTAACAAAAAAAATGATTCAATACTCATTCCGTTTCACTCTGTTAGTCGCATTTGATTGTCGACGTGAAGTAAGAAAAGTGGAGTGGGGCAGAACATAAAGGCGAGAATGCCTTAGCATACTTGCTGGTCGCAGGGCTTACCTGAGATACATTTTTTCCCACACATGCACTCCACATGGTGTGTGTATGAGACCGTTGGTAAGGAAGGAATGCTCTCACGGCTGCCCACTCGGGTTCAACCTCTCGTCTCCACTCATGGATCTCTTGATAATTAGAAGCTAATTAAATGAAACGAAAGGCTTGACCTGTACAGCTGTAAAATATTGTCGTCGGAACTAACTGTACTATATATAAGTAATGAGGCCATGTCACAATTCAGTCACTTACAATTCAAAAACCATATTACAGTGAAGATAAAGTTGTGAAAAATGTTTTACAGTCGGGAATCGATATTAATCCCATTTGACATTGGCAGATTAACAATAATTGAGACGGAATATGTCATTTTGCACGAAGAAACTGCCTTGTGGGGTTGGAATCAAATGAAACATCTGCACCAAGAAAAAAATAATGTCAGTGCTTTAAACAGAAAGCCTGTGTAATTGGTACTCTGGATGTTTTTAGAAAGACATGACACACACACACTGCATACAAGTAGCTAAGAACTGTAGTTGATTTCAATATAGGTATAAACCGAAGGTCAGATACTTCTAAATGGGACTGAGTAACATATCGACTGACATACTCCGTTTAGCAGTTACATTGGCTTCTATCAGCACCATCATGATGTTATATCATTCATGCTCGCAGTTATTTAATGGTTGAATCACAAAGTAACAGTTGCAATTCGTGATAGCATGCAATGTCGAGATGGCACATACAATAACACAAGTTATTACATATGGGTAAATATAAGTGAAGTACCTGGCTAAATCTGAGAGGATGTTCCTCACCACCAAGCTGCAAGCTACCACTAACAAAGACGATAATACCCCCGGTAATTCCAGAAGGTTGAGAATCAATGGTGCTGATCAAATGACGACATTGATCAAAAGGCAGACTATTGATCTTTGTAGAAATATGCTCTACGCCTTCAAACTTTTGGCCTTCAAACGACAGCAAAGATGTTGGTTGATATAGAGTAGCAAGCGTAGGACGTTCAGTATCAAAAAGATGGTAGTAATGATCAACAAACGCCTTTCCTATCGCCTCATATTCCGCCATTTTCTCTGCTGCTAGTTAGTTTCCTTCACTAGTTGGTAAGTGCCTCTCAGATGTTATAAGAGGGTCTATATAAGGGGAATATATCGTAGCGTAGATTACTGCATAGATTAAGCAAAGAATATAGTGTTTGAAATGTGGCACAAAAGTGCTTTTAAGTATCTCACCCTTTTTAGGCTCATTTACTAACCAACCCTTTACATAATTTGTTCTTATGGTGGCTTCAGCTTTTGACTACAGCAACCAAGTGGTACAGGTAAAAATGTTTCAGCTTATCGGTTAGGCCTTTTACGACAGAAACATAAAGGAATTACTGAGGGCATTAAAGGAATTGTGCATGAATGATGCAGAGTAAGAGAGCATCAAATTCGTTGTATTTTCACGCTAATGCTAACCCACGGAATCGTAAAAGGCCGACTAATCTGCACACAAGAACTGCGTTTTCTTAACGCATTTTCTATTTCCAAATTCCAATACGCATTTGTTAGATGTGTCAACTGTTACTATTGCAAGAGCTGCATTATTACATATTTACATTCGTACCGAAAATCTCTTAATCTAGTGTTTAAGACGGAGGTATTATAGACAATAGGTCTTAGGTTCGAATCCCCTCCCCTCTATTGTAATGGGACTAAGGGTAAGCTTCTTTATACCAAAAAAAAAAAAAAAAAAAAAAAAAAAAAAAAAAAAAAAAAAATTGCATTAGTCCAACCACATCAGAATCAGACGCAAATTATTTGATCCAAATTACCTAACCCATGAGGCCATGAAACAAACAAACACCTCGAATTGATGTTTAAATTGGCCCAATATGTAACCATGCAAACAAACTTACTCCCTCCATATTCTCCAACTGGCCCAACCAGTAGCAAACTCAAGTTGGCTCGATCCGACACAGAGAGACCAATAAACCAGAAATGACTCGAACCAAGTTAATCTGATCCAAATGAACCAATTGAGACGTAAAATCAACGGATACAAGATTACAACTTTACAAGCCAAACACTACTGAAATACTTTTCCACAAACCATATCCAATGATAATGACGAACAAACTCATACCAACCTTAAACAGTATAGCTCAGGTGTTCAACATTGAAAACAGTTCAGAAGAATCAGAACACCACTAATCCACTATTGCAATTCAATAAACTGCCCAGAACTCTGGAATCAAACAGAGCTACACAAGCGGAAAGCATTCGACTGCTGCTAGAATGCGACTTTAACCGTGATTCTGTGAATTTTATAACCACGGTTCAGAGAATTAAGTTAAGTTCAATTAAATCGATCCTAAGCAAAAACAACATCACTGTAGTAGATTTCCTGTAACGAAGCAAATGGACAATTTGAAACCACATAAACTCAAACTGTCACGCATGATGGGTCAAACTTAAGATTAAAAATAAACGGTTGGGAAACCGCCGAGGAACTTAACAAAAAAATCAACCTTTTGATAAATCTTACACCAATGAATCTCTCATTACTTTGACATTCATCCACTTATTACCGTAAAAACAAATGAAGAATGAGTAGTTCTTCTAAACAAAGAAATCCTGATTATAGATTTAATGATAGGAGGAGGAACAAAACAGCGAAAATCTAGCACTGATGCAGAAAGCTTGGTCTCTTTGTACAGACCAACAACAGAGAAAACAAGACAGACAAACACAAGACAAATTGGCCGAAACAGGTAGAAACCAGTCACAGAAGATTGAGCTGACAGGTGAAAACTGAAAATTATTAGAATGACAGACACATGGCATGAAACTATTATTGAAACAACACTCAAGATCGATACCGTTTTAACATGTGCATTTTCATTCCAAAAGATAACACAGATGGAATGAAATGTTAAGTAGGCTAAATTTCCTAACTAAACATTCTTAACTAGTCAAGTAGGCTAAATTGAATTTTTTTTCAGTCAAGTATCAGAAGCAAAGGTTATAACAATCTTACCACTAGGTTTCAAAATAACCTGCCTTGTATTCTTCTTTCTACCCTTACCCATCTCAAGTCACACTCAGTGACAAGAATATGCTTTGCTTGATGTATACTGAGAGGAATTTACGAAGTAACCATGATCGAAAGACGTCAAACAGTCACGCCACAAGGTTGGGTTTTCTCATTACCTAAACTGATAGAAGAATGTAGCTATCAAATTGACAAAAGTGGAGTTCTGATCTATAGAGCAAAAAGGTTTAATAAGCTGGATTATGACTTGCAGCAACAACCCACCATCACCAGCATAAAATGCACACGCAAGGAAACACAGAGAGCAATTCTCGTATTATTCTTGTTCACATAGCTACCATTCTGTTTTACAGACTCTCTATGGTATTCAAATGGGTACATATCTAAGTGTCACACTGAGCAGAACTAACTTAGACAGACACAAGGACTTGATCCTAAAATGGGGATACGGTCAGTAGGACACATTTTTTAAACAAAAGATTATATACTATAATTTGAAATTATTTAATGTCAGACTAAATTCTTTTCATACTAAATATATTTACAGCGATTACTAAAATCAAAATAAGAGAATAGGTTAATATGGAGTATAACATTAACTGTTTCATACATAATATCTTCATCTACTATTGCCATGAGATCCTCCCCTTTCGGCTAATTGTTCTTCAAGGAGAGGTCTCCAATTGGTAAAGCGCAGATTCCACTCATTCTTAAGGGTCAGGTCAGATACAAGCACTTTCCATAGTGAAGAATGGAAGTAACATAAACCAATACACTGTTCCTTAAAACTGTATCCTTATGAGAAATACCTCTGCGGCTCTGCTTATAGCAAATGGCTAGAAAGGTAAACTAGGTAGTGATGTTGGAGTTACTTGTTGATCCTAAGAATATCATTCATTAAAACACATAAAACAAATTCATCTAGCGCCCATTTTCGCGAAAAGTAGAATGGCACCAGCTAAACAATTAGCATACGCTAGGAGAAAAGACTCGGATCGCACAACAAAGATCACATGCTAACTTGAATACCAATGCAACCACATTGACCTCTAGAACTAACTTGATCATTCTAGCAAATGATAAAACTATAAAAGTAACAACCAAGGAATTCAAGACTAGAGCTTTACATAGGAAACATTTTCTAAAAAGGAACCGCATTGCTACTTAAATCCAAGTTGGTGCAATAGATTATAGATTGTATCAATAACATTAGCATACGCGATTCACATAGCAACTATAGCAAATAAATCTATCTTCAAACATAAACGTATCAAAATATCAAATCTCAAAATAAAAGCATTAGGACTAATACTGATTCTCATTTGTCATATCTATGTTCCAAACAAAACCGAAAAATGTCAAGGTTCAACAACAACATTACCCATTACAAACCGCGAAATCACCAGCTAGAAGGCCAGTAAGCATGAATACCATAACCAGTCTTCCAATTATCCAGATAAACAACCTTCTTAACAGCCCAAAACGACACAATCAATGCGAAAACCATCAAAAACCTCTGCACCTTCAAACTCCTAATCTTCACAACACCATGAGTCACAAACCCAAGCAAAACACCAACAACCGTATACAAAAACCCGACCGCAAAACCCTCAGCACCCAACTGCATCCCAGACCCTTGGTAAAAGAACACCAACTTACTCGGATCATTCCTATCCGTAATAAACATGGGCATTTTCCTAATTATATTATGCATCGTACCCGAAACACTGAAAAAATACACAAACGTAGCACCAAACATCCAAATCTTATAATCATGTAACAATGTATTCCCCTGAAGAAACCGTTTCACCGCAAATGGTGTCCACACCGCGAGGATCGCGAGAATAATAGCGATCTTGGCGGGGGAAAGGAACGGGGGACGATGGATAGGACCCACAGAAACTTTCGTCCTTGACTCGACGAACTCGGACATTGACTCAGCGAGTCGGGAGAAATCGCCCTGGTCCATCTTATCTGATTTCTCCAAATCCGTCACGTGAGGGAGCACGAGGCGGATGTGGGGTAGGGAGTTGACCCCGAAGCGGGCAAATGAGCGTTGGGAGTGTTGGAACTCGAGTTGGAAGAAGAAGAGCTTATCGTTGGAGGATGAAACGTCGTCGTTTTGGGTGTTGGTTAGGAAGGAAGAGGAGACGAGGGAGAATTCGGAGAAGAGGGTGGGAAGTTGAAGTTCGGATTTGGAGTGGAGGTTTTGAGCGTCGAAGAAGATTAGGAAGGAGAATGGACGTGGGGTTGGGATGGTGGTGAGTCGGGTTAGGAGGTGGTCGGTTAGGTGGATTACACCGGATCGGGATTCGGATCGGAGGTGGATGAGTTCTTCGATTAGGTCTGTGGTTGGGGTTTGGGTGGTTGGTGTGGTTAGGAGGGTTAGGGTTAGGAGGAGGAGGAAGATGAAGAGTGGTGGAGGAGACATTTTGGCCTTTGGGGATGGTGGGTGAGATCGGAAATGTGTGAGAAGTGTGGGAGGGGGAGTAGACTGGTAATAGAAGAAGAAGATTGGGAGGTCTTGACTCTTGACTTTGACTCTTACGTTGATTTTTTTTATTTTTTTTTAAAGGACAAAAAATGGAGTATTGAGATTTGAGTCTAGAATGGGTTGTGCTTAGACTTGTTAAACGGGTTAGGATTGGCGGGTTTGAATTGGATTATATTTTGATGTGTTGTGTAGACTTGTTGTATCAATTGTATTGTTTAAGATTGAGGTATGTCTTGAATTTGACGGGTTAAATAACATATCATTTGTATAAATAAATTAAAAAAAATGTTTAAATATTAGTAAAAGATTTGTCTTATCTATGCAAGTGACATCTATTTGATCGGTTTTAATATTAAAAATTTAGAGGTGGCAATTATTGACACAACACAAACTCGACACGAAGTTAGCGGGTTAGGGTTAAAACATTGTGACCCATTAAGTAATTGGGTTGACACGAACACGACACCAAACTTAAATGGGTCGGAGTAGGGTTGAGCTCTTTCGACAGAACCGATACGAATAACCTATTTATTTAAAAACGTCCTTGTAACAACCCGGATTATAAAACAAAAGAAAAACGTAATCTACTCACCTTACACTAAAAGTCTCTATGGGGTGTGTACTGTTCATATGAACAGTTTTAAACGCAGCATGTGATGTCGTTTAGGCGTTGGTCTTTTCTTGCGCTGGGCTGCTTATGTGGGCTTGTTTAACGCTGCCCCATACAAAGATAACATTTAGTGGGCTTTACTTTCTGGTCATCTCCAGTCTCTCAGATTGACCGTCTTTTTTCCCCCTCTCTAAATTCTTTTTGCAGCCACACATTTTCTCCCTTCTCTCTCCAATTTCCGCCTTAGTTTCCACCATTATTATCAGTGCATTTTCTTAGCTTCCTCCCTATCTCATTCCCTTCCGAAATCATTTCGTTTTTTTGAGTAACTGACAGATTTGTTTGATACAAAATAACACCGATCATAATGGTGGTATGTGAGGAAGAAACGCTCGTGCATCCAGTAACAGGTATTCTCAGCTCTTAATTTTAAGCAACTTTATATTTGTTTCGGGTGTTTATGTGTTTAGTTTCGGGTCGCTTTTCTTGGTTAGGTGTAATGTTCAATCTTTATTGATACTATTGAATCAAAGAAGCCCTGCGTTAATTGTTCAGGATCATAGAAAAGTTGAACCTATCAAAACATACCATGTAGAATCACATGCTAAAAACCACTTTCATTAAATCAAATAATCAAATCCACCTGATCAATCTTAACATACCTAATCAATATCCTTCTCTTAAAGAAAAGATAATTCATATTCATAGGTGTCAATGTGTCAGACGAATGGTATAATCAAATAATTGACCCTTTAATTCATGATTCAGAATAACAACACTCAAAATTAGCAGCTTGTCTCCAACCCACTAATTCAAGTTGCCGATATGATCAGTTAATTTAGGGTTTATGTTTGATGTCATCGTTTCAGTTCTTTGTTAACAGGGGGGAAGTAATGAAACAACAACAAGAGGAATTTCACAAAAGTCTCATACACAACAAGACGATGAGGTACTTTATCATTTGATTTGTTTAATTCCATGAATTATATCGAAACCGAGTTAGAAGGTGAGATCCATTCTTCCCTGTTCATCCATCAATTAATAGAGTTTCCTTGTTGTTTCTCGAAAGAATCGGGAGCATGACATCCTTCTCACGATGCCAAAAAACGCGATCGAAAAGGAGAAATTAGGAGCCTGGTCTTAGACTTTGTAAGGTTGATCAAGATTTGGAAAGGATTAATGAGGAATAAGTGTATGAGTTTACAGTTTTGGATGGGGTTACATGTAATTTAACACCTTTGCAGCTTACTTGGTCATAGTACTTCTGCTGAAGAGGTAGCAGTTGAGACTATAAACCAAATTTTGTTGACTTGGTTTAGTTGGTTGATAACTTGTAATGATAATTGAATTTGTTTCAGTGAGTTCGTTTGTTACGATTTTCAGGAAGTGCAAAGAATCAGAGATGGGCATCCTGGTGATTGCTTTGCTTTTTCGAATGGTCGTATCAATGGCTCGTTCAACATCACTTGAGCTTTTGGTGCTGGTTTCCTCAAGCAGGTCTTGAGCTTCCTTACCGACGGTACTTTAGTTAAATTGATTTTGCGTTTTGCCTTCTTAGGATGATTCGTGTTATGTCAACTGATTTTGCGCTGCACTTTGACCCTTTCTCATGTAAAACGCTGTGTTTAAGCTAACCTTAGTTATTATACGTTCCCCAATATCTCACCCTACCACCTCGATTATTTTCAGTTTCTCTTAAGACCCCCCTGCATCACCAATTCTGAAATTCACCATCATCGCCCCCTCAAACTCTCACCTCCATCTTCTCATCCGTTTCTTTTTTTCTTTCTCCTACCCCTCAAACTGTTACCTCCATCATCTCATCTCATTTCAAAATCAACTATCAACAATCTTTCATTTGCCTCATCTCTCCTATTCCATCCTCTGCTCCCAGTTAAGCTATTAATAAAAAATATCAAAAAAGAGTTAAGTTACCTAATTCCTTACTTACAGAACACTACAAGTGGATCACTCTGATTCAACTTGTCTTTTATATTATTTCACAACCATTATTAAAAAATTAGTAGGATATTCTTGCTCAAGAACTTGATCATGTTCTACTGTCAAAGTCGCCTCCGGAGGTAAATAATTTTGTAAGTTTTAAAGTAAAGGAGAAGGAGAACATATCCGAAAGGTAGTGGAACTAAGAAATAGTATTGTCAATATAGACTGATAATCACTTAAGAGATGATTACACTTGGGAGTTGTCCTATTCAGTTAGACCTTGTAAACCCGAATCAGACGCGAAGAAAAAATCTCAACCAGATCCACAACCCGGTTTTCCTTAAATCATCCTAGCTAGAAAATGACACAATTTTAGTGATACAAAGGTTCGATTTTGATGTAGGAGAATCAAAGCAGAAATTCGAGGGTGGTTGATATGCGTTTACGACTTCAAAGATCTCACTCGGTCTTGCTAACCTCTTATTCATGGTCGTATTAGAGTTTATGTTAGTCGATCTTGAACCATTTTGGAAATCATGGTCCATGTTCGTTCACGAAGACGATGCTTAATATTAGTCTTCAACCGAATTTTGTGGTGCCAATTAGGCTTGATGCTTGATGTGTTGTTACCAAAATTGTTGACTGAAAGGTAATAAGTTGCAGTGAATTTGTATTTGCTTAGGAAAAAAATAAATATGTTTCTGATTTTTAATTAGCGGGTGCCGTGGGTTTCAGAAAGGACCATGCAATGATCTAGAT
This sequence comes from Silene latifolia, assembly GCF_048544455.1. Lineage (NCBI taxonomy): Eukaryota > Viridiplantae > Streptophyta > Magnoliopsida > Caryophyllales > Caryophyllaceae > Silene > Silene latifolia. The sequence continues at coordinate 35,113,498 of NC_133527.1, read as the reverse complement.
ATTATGAAAGGTTGAAAGTAACGTTTCTTATTTTGAGGATCTGTGGTAATTTCGTTGTCTTTGATGTGGAAGAGATAAATTTTAGTGAAAAGTGGATGATTTAATTCTTGCTTTTGCTTTTGCTTGCCGCTTGTACATGCCCATGATACGATGTTTATGTAGAGAACTACAAGTTCATCTGATTACGAAGATCTTAAAACTAGGCTATTAACCTATAAGCTATGTTGCTCAGGCTCGTTAAGAAGTATCCAACACGGGTGTGTCTCCAAGTGTCGGTCTCAGTCATTTTTATAAAAAATATGCATATTTTGACTTAAAATGAGGTGTCAAAGTGTCATACCCTTATCCGAGTGTCAAATGTCGGGACATGACTCATGAGTACATGGGAGAATTAGAAGAGTCGAAGTAACATAGCCTATAAGGTATAATGTGTATTAGTTTTTGTACGAGGTTATTTAATTGTGTGATTAACCTAGATACTCATTAGTATTTGATTTTCCGCACATGACTATACCGGTAAGTAAGTTTGTCTCATTAAGAGATATACATGAATTTGTGAATGAAACAAACTATTATGATCATTGATGAATTCGTGACCCATCATTGACTCTTGTGTTTTATCGTTGAAATATTACTTTCATCATAGGTGAGTATTAGGAGGCAGCAAACTTTAACCAGGCCAGTAAATATATGTATATAAAAGCAATGTATTAATTTCTTTTGAGGTTTTCAACAAGGTATCTCATTATCTTTTTCTTGGACTTAACTTCTCTCTATTTAGTTACAACATTTTCTTATTACTATTTCTTTGCATACTTATTAATTGTACTACTGCTAATAATAATATCATCGCTTTCTTGTATTAATTTTCGCTCTTGCTAGCCGGTGAACTTTAGCTAAAAAGTTGTGTTAAGCCACAGTTGCCCTGCCCCATACGACCTGCTTTTCTCAAAGGTTCCTCTTTTCCTCATATATTGATGGCATTTTCCTTCCATTTATTCTGGACATAGTTGACTTTACCCTACTACAAGGGATTAATAGAAAGTTAATGGGAATCATGTCAAGAAGGTAAAAATGTAAAGCACTATATAAGACACCCACCAAGAAAGCAGATTCTGGATGTTGCCGTTAAGGGTCTGTGAATTAGGTCCTGGAAGTACCATGTGCAGGTTCAATCTTGACCCGCTAAAATAGTTATTCTATCTTTTATGAAGTTATGACACTTATTTTCTCGTATATGACCGTCTTTTTCAGCGGACAGTTTTCTTTTTAAGTCGAGAGAAAGAAAGACGGATGTAAGGAGTGGGAGAAGGAAAAGGAAAAAGGCAGAAAGGCCTTTATGCTGTTAGTTTTAACAATATACACGAGAGAGGGAGTGGGGGAAGAGGCCAGTATGTTAACTTTTTTTAACAAATACACATGAGAGAAAGATACAGAGGGGGCAGGGATAGAGGCCTTTACGTTGTTAGTTTTAACAAATGTGAGTGAGACTAGGGGAGAGCGAGAGTGTTGGTTTTAAAAACTGAAAGGGGCTTGGTAGGGAATCAACAATCTTATTCCAACTTTTGGTGTATTTGCACATCCAGCGAACACAAGTTATTTCAGCCCGCCTGTTTTAACCTTTGTACAAGTTTTTAATGTATATTTGCACATGCAGCAAAACATAAGTTATCTCCATATTTGCACATCCAGCGAACTGATGATGTATTAATTGACTGGTGTACGTGAGACGAATGAAAGAGCGTGGGAGGGATAAAGGATGAATATGTGATCAAAAGAGGGGGGAGAGAGGGAGACAAAAGCGATGAATATGTGAAAACAACAGGGAGATAGGGAGAGGGAGAGAGGGGAAGAGTATGAACATGTGGACATTAGCGAAAGAGATATGGAACTGTGGAGCCTTGGGCCTTGGGGTATTACATATTAAGATAATAGTAAAACATCTCAAAGTAGAAATAAAGGGAGGAATAGAGAAGGGACTCAGGGAGAAAGGAGAGGGGAGAGGAAATAGGGTAGAGATATGGAAGTATGGAAGTATGGAACTATGGAAGGGTGATTAAGGGAACAAAAGTGAAGGAGAGTGAGGGAGGGAGAAAGACGAAATAGGTGAATAAAAGCGAAAGAGATATGAAACTAGAGGAAGGAGAGAAAGAGGGGGAGGGTGAGGGACAAATGCCTTTGAACTCAGAACATCCTCCTTGTTAAATACTCGGTAGCATGTTACTGATGTCGGTTTTAAGTCTTATACCAGTTTGTGAAATACTTGGTACAGGTAATTATTAATTCTGACTTATTCCCATCATGAGTAAATCTACACTACACTATTTTTGTATGAATACTAGGGGACAAAAATCCAAATTATTCAAAATCAGTTATCTTCTGTTTAGTTAATAAGATCTTACCGAACCCATAAGCCTTTGAGTATTACATCAAGGTTATAGTAAGGGCGAGGAGAGCACTCTAATTAAGTTTAGTTGATTGAGCAATTTTTTTTACCTACTAGGATTGGAAGGACTCGACACTTGCCTTGATTTTGTTGAGGTATGTGCGACCTTATTTATGGTTTTACTTAAATCCGTCTTACAGAAGATAAGATGCTTGAATTTTTTTTGAACACTTTTGATAGTTTAGTGCGGTAAAGTTAGCTTAATTTTAGCGTTAGTCCTCTAAAGGTATGGAATGTGATCAAACATTATAACTTTTGATTCCTCGACTATAATGGCCGTTAACTCTCTTTGTTCATTAACGCCACTAATTGAAAGGCAAGCTCAACTGGATATGCACATATCGTGGTTTTGCTAGATTTTTGCGGTTTCAATATTTTTTCTTGCACCCACTTATTCTTCTGTTATGTATATCTTTTTATATCTACAGGAGTTATGCTCGGCGTCTTCACTCAAATTTTACATAGCAAAAGGAAAAGACACTTATTATTACATGTTTGATGGAAAAATTAAATTTAATATGTTTTTGGATAGATGTAAATACAATTTTCATTTATTGGATGTAGTTTGTTACAACTCCTCATGTTTTTCTCATGAGATTAAGGGGGTTATAATCCTTCGTAAAATAAGCAATTGTGTTCGTTTGGCTTGCAATTATATTGTTCCTTTATGTCGCGCTTACTAAGTTTGAACAAGCTAAATAAGCCACTAGACAAACAACTCGCGAATAATAATATCTTGGGGTATCGCGCGCGAAGCGCGCGATACAACAACTAGTATAAACTAAATATCAGAGTACGATACTGATAAAAGGGTCAAGGTGGCGAAAACACCTGACCAATCCGGTTCGCTACTAAATCCAAAACAACTAATACATTATTAAAGGGTTCTTAAAACATGAAAACAAAGTCCTAATTTATTATTCATCTCGCCGCACAGTACTTCCCCAGCAAGATATCATCCAAAACAACAATCATCTGAACAACCTGGGAATGGGGGTCGACAATTAGTCAGGAGTAACTAGATGCTCTCCCAGTCATGTTTACAACAATCAAATATAACCAACAATCAATAACAATTGAAATGCATAAACAGTAAACATGTGAGATCATCTATACTCATGAAAATCAAACTCGGACTTACGACTCATGACATTTATAACACTAGACGAATGAGACTATATGCAACCACTAGACCATGGACACCTACAAACCAAAGTAGACACGATCCACAGCACATAAGGCGCAAAGCTAGCAACAAAGCATAGCGAATAGAGCGAATAGAGCGAACATTTAACTGATGAACTAGCAGATGGAACGTTTAACTGACGAACCATCGGTTGTGAAGTATTTAACTGATACTCCACGGTACTATGTATAGCGTATCAGCACTGCCTATATGCCTAAGACCTGGCCAGACCTCTCGATGCGTTAACTGTACACCGAACGACACTCGAGACCCAAAACGTTTAACTGACGAATCTGGCCACCCCCGAACATAGACCAATAAACCTCCGAAGAGCAGCTCTTGATTCATTCTGATAGTATTTAACTGATAATACCGTCATCTAATCGACCAGCCAACAAATAAATGCACAGTTTAACTGACTGTACAACTCATGCGTGAATAACATCACGACTCAACATAGTAGAACAGTTTAACTGACTGTCCTACCAACATATGAACAAAAGTAACCAACGAATCATGCACACATTGTCACATAATAACCGTACACAACACAACATGTGAAACAAGTATCAACCATACAATGTTATAGTACTCCAGCTATAACTTTAACATTAATCATTCAATGTTATAGTACCCTGACCATAACATAAACTCTGGATGCGAGGTTATAGTAACCTCGACTATAACTTCAACATATATAACTTGAAGTTATACTTACCTCAACCATAACCTTGGCACGTAACTCAAAGTTATACTAGTTCCAACTATAACCTTGAGCCATAAATCTCAGGGTATGTTAGTTTTAATTATAACCTTAACTCGTACCCAATGTTATAGTAGATTCAGCTATAACCTGGATTCATATTTCCAAGGTTATACCTATTTCAGCCATAACTAGAGTAACTACCCAAAGTTGTATTAACTTTAGCTATAACACTTGAATCATCATCAAGGTTACACTAGCTTTAGCTATAACTTTGGAGAGAACTCTTGGCCGCCTATCATACCGCCACTAGGCTTTGATTCGTAAACCCTAATTGCGCTCATGATACCCATAATAAACATGTAAACAATTTACAAGACATAATTAAAACATTAAATCATATACAAACATGCGAAAACATAATTAACATGATAATAAACAATCAAAACATGTACTAATCATACAAATCAATCAATAAATCACATTAATTACATCAATTGGCATAAACATGATTAAAGGAAAACACCTAGTTACCTTACTAAGCAAATAATTCTAAAGATCGTCTTCAACGATATAAACGTCTTCTCCAGTTGCAGTCTCCACGCCTTTATTGAAATCATCCACGTGCAAAAGATAACGAATCTAATAAATATACTAATATATATATATATATATATATATATATATATATACATATAGAGGCAAGATCCGGTGAGTTTGCCACTTTTCGTGAGTTACCCCCGCATATATATACAATTGAATTGATTAACAAATTAAAATTAGTTGCACACAAACAATTCATCGTGCGCAGTACCTCCTTCTCCACCATTATTTCCTTTCTCACTCTTTACAAACAAAAACATCAACAAAATCAATCAAAATCTTTCAAATTCATCAACAATCTCATCAATTCTTCCAATTTTTTTTTGTGATTCCAATCAATTACAACAAATTCGTTCACAAATTCAATTACTTTAATTGAAACGATCAGTTTTTTCTTCAATTGATAATGAAATTTCGGAAAACCCTAACATATCAAATCAAAACGAAGGTATGAATATGTTACGATTTCGTAGCTAATAATCGACTAATTTCAGTGATTTTCGTAGCTATTGGAGAATCAAAAAAACAAATACTAATCAGATTTTTGTGTTCTTTTTTTCCGCGATTTTCTTTAAAAACAAGATCAGAATAACAAATACTCATCAGATTTCTGTCTTTTTACGATTTCATGATTAATAACATTAGTAAAGAACGATTTCAACAGAAAATTTGTTTATTACAATAAATTCTGATTAGATTTCATTATTTTTGGTAATTTGCAGGTGAAGTGACGTTGAACGGGGATAATTGATGCTCCATGAAAGAATAATTGACGTCGTGTAATAGAATAACTGATGTTGTATGATAGAATAATTACGTTACTGTAATAAAATAACTTGTTTACTGAAAATAATGTTCTCTGCTATGTATAGTTATTTTAATGTAGAAACTCAGTTATTGTAATAAAGAAACGTAGTTATTTTATAGTTAACTTAGTTGTTTACTGAGAATAATGTTCTCTGGTATTGATAGTTATTCTAATGTAGAAACTCAGTTATTGTAATGTATAACTCATGTTATTGTATTGAGGTGCAACTCAAATATAGTCAACTTTCTGTCGTTTGTTTGTTTCATCTTGTTTAATTGAATACCTAGCCATTTTCAAAAGAATAATTGATTTTCTTCGATGAAACGATTGAATTACTTTGCAACAAAAGAGAATGAAGATGAATTGGAATCTGAATTTGACATAAGCAACACTTTTTTACAACATAAAAATAGAGTAATTACATCAGAGTCGTATAATAATTGCCTTAAATTATTACAATAACCGTGATTGAATTTTACAATAACCATGCTTGAACTATTGCGTACTATAATAACTATTACAATAACCGTGATTGAGCTATACAATAACCATGATTGAACTTTACAATAACTATAATTGAACTATTGTGTCCTTTTTCACCATTCTTCCGCCAATATTTCTTCCCGACGAAAATCATGTCTTGTCTGTTGATGAAGGTTGAACCAGCATAAAGCAAAAGCTCGCTAAAAGAAATAAAAACAAAAAAGGGCGTAAGTTGAAAATAACTATGCAATTGAAATACAATAACCACCTATAAGTTATGAAATAACCATAAAAACACTATGAAATAACTGGAAATTCTATAGAAGTAGAAGCATAGTTTGTAGAATGGGGTAACTATGCAAAATGAAATACAATAATCCAATTAATGCATTAAAATAATTGAACTAACACAATACAATAACTGACTATTTCAGAGAATAATAATGTACCCAAAAAAAACGAGAATACCTGCTCTCAAAATAATATGTGGTTATTTTTATACTCATATTCAAGTATTTTAATGTTCATATTCAAGTATTACAATCATAATAGTCGAGTATTTAATTAACTTTCGAAATTGACATAATGAAGTATTAGCTTCAACAAATTAACAAATACAAAAATCAAAACGAAAATCAAACTTATACATACAAAAAATTGACAGAAAAAAACATATTCCACAATTGCAATCTCGCCAAATAGTCCGCCAATGACAAAATAATATAAAAGAAAGAGCATGAATAACTTAAATTAAGTAAAATGAAATCAAATTAAAAAAACAAAACGGAGGAATCATGTTGATGGACGACAAATTAGAATGACGATGATGAAGATGAAGTTTAGCAATTTATGAGCGATCTGTTGATTTTTTGGATTTTCCTTCAGAAGATGAAGATCGATGTCGTCGTGTTCTTTTTTTTTTTGTTCAGATTATTTAGGGGGAGAAGGAGGAGAGAGATTGATTTTTCTAATAATGAGGGAGATTGAGAGAAAAGTGGGTATTTATAGGTCAAACAAGATTTAATCTCAGCCATCCATCTTAGATTAGATTAGTGGTTCAAATTCAGAGGGGTAACTCACCAAAAAAACCAAACTCATATGATCCTATTTATATACATATATATATATATATATATACATATATATATATATATATATATACATATATATATATATATATATATATATATATATATATATATATATATATAGAGATTGGATTTGGTGATTTTGGTTCTTATGGTGAGTTGTGAGTTGGAGGAATCTCAGCCACTAGATTATATTAGAGATGGGTGGCCAAGATCAAATCTTACATGTCATATAAAATCATTGTCATTTACTTATTTTCTTTTCTTTCTAATGTTACCTTTTTTTTTTACTTTAATTTTTTTTCTCTCTTTTTTTTACCTCGTGTTATTATGCTTTTTTTTACCACTTTGATTTTTGTTTTCTCTTATGTTTTTCTTTAATTTACTCATTATGTTACCTTTTTTCTTTTTCTTTTTGTACCGGATTTTTTTTACTTGAATTTTTTTTTACTCTTATTTTTTTACCTCGTGTTATTATGCTATTATTGTGCTTTTTTTTTACCTGGATTTTTTTACGACTTTGATTTTTTTCTCTCTTTTTTTTTTACCACATGTTATTGGGTCATTATTGTTATTCCATTTGTTATTGTGATGTTATTCTGCTGTTACTTTGATTTTTTTTACGATTTTGATTTTTTTTTCTCTTTTTTTTTACCATATGTTATTGTGCTGTTATTGTTATTCCGCTGTTATTATGATGTTATTCTGCTGTTACTTTCGAATTTTTTTATGACTTTGATTTTTTTTTTCTTTTTTTTTACCTCGTGTTATTGTGCTGTTATTCTACTGTTATTCAGCTGTTATTGTGATGTTATTCCGGTGTAACTTTGATTTTTTTACTACTTTGATTTTTTTACTCTTTTTTTTACCGCATGTTAATGTGCTGTTATTGTGATGTTATTCCGTTGTCACTTTGATTTTTTTACTACTTTGAGTTTTTTTTACTACTTTGATTTTTTTACTCTTTTTTACCGCATGTTATTGTGCTGTTATTCTGGTGTTATTATGCTATTATTGTAGTATTATTGTTATTTTTTAAAAAAAATCTCATTTTGTTACCTTTTTTTTCTTTACGTGTTGTTACTCCAGTGTTATTGTGCTATTATTCTCCTATTATTGTTGTGTTATTGTTATTTTTTTTTTAAATTCCCATTTTGGTACCTTTTTTTCTTTACGTGTTGTTACTCCAGTGTTATTGTGCTGTTATTCTCCTATTATTGTTATTTTTTTAAAAAAATTCTCATTTTGTTACCTTTTTTTCCCTATACGTGTTGTTACTTCAGTGTTATTGTGTTATTATTCTCCTATTATTGTTGTGTTATTATTTTACTAAAATTATTGAATCAGCAAAATGACGAAGTAGATAAAGTAACCACAGTCCACATGATTGAATCTCGTGATCAGATTTTTTAGGGTTTTGAATTGGGGAAAAATTGAAAGTAATAACACAAGTATAAATAACACAAAATTAACCACCCTTAATAACCTCATTCATTCAAAAAACATACTGATTACAAGAAATTAACAAGAGGGGCTGACATTTGCCAACTTCCACAAACGCCGTACTCCCTAGTCCTCTCCATGATTCCTAAGATAGGGAAGACCAAATTCATGCTCAATAAAAACATATCCACATTTTAACATCTTAAGAAAATGATGCATATACCATATAAATATATAACACACCCATTATCTGCAAAAGTAGATACGATTCCACAAGAATTCAACCAACTGACCAAGGGATGACAGCGACAACAAGTCAACAACCATCATAATGATATCAGTCTAACAGATAGTATTTAAGAGATGTTCTCGCTATGCAAGGAACGGAAGAGTGTTGGGTATATGCAGCCATTTTGTTGAAAATACAAGTAAAATGTTTCTTGATTATGAATAATGAAAATTGCATCAAAATAGATATCACAACAGCATACAACATATTATATAATTCACCGACTTGAGCCTAAGACACAATTAATGAGAAATACTACACACATGTCAGCAGATATACACAGATTAAGTAGAACAGAAACAAAATTGCATAAAACAGAACCTTCGCTCGAAAGTTAAACATTCACAATATACAGTAATTGACAGGGCATTGTAGTTACCAGTTACCATCTTGACCTCTTGTTAGGGGAAAAATTACTGAATCAACACAATGACGAAGTGGATAAAGTAACCACAGTCCACATGATTGAATCTCGTGATCAGATTTTTTAGGGTTTTGAATTGGGGAAAATTTGAGAGGAATAACACAAGTATAAATAACATAAAATTAACCACCATTAATAACCTCATTCATTCAAAAAACATACTGATTACAAGAAATTAACAAGATATCTTCATAATTACGACTATATCTTCATCATCAACTTTCGATAAGCTTGAGCACCATCATTGCTGTTGTCGTTAGTAGACATCACCAGCCTAAAGTAATCAATCCTCAACTCCAGGCTCTCTAAATTTTTGGTACAAAAAATCAATAGAGCAATCATGAGAAAAAAATAGCAAAATCGACGAAAAGATCGTGATTAAAACATGTCGAACTACTCTATAGGACTCCGTTGGATTTTTGTTTAGGATTTCTGACAGAGGGTTGGGTTTGTGGAGGGAGAGAAGGTAAACAAGTGATTTTGTTTTTTGTTTAAAGGTTCAATCTCAGCCATCTATTTCTTTTTATCTAATGGCTGAGATTTGTGAACACACAAACTCACAACTCACCGTAAGAACCAAACTCACGAGATCCCGCCTCTATATATATATATATATATAAACTATAAAACTATAAAACTATAAAAATAACGCGAGACATAAAAACTTACGAAGAAGATTGATAAATCCAAGAAGTAGGATCGATCTAAACACAAAAGATGATGAAAGGAGGAGGAAAGAGGCGCGGCACGAAACCCTAGAGAGGGTGGATCTCACGGCACCAAGGGAGGAAGAGAGGAGAGAATTAGGTTTAGGCTTTTGTGAGAGAATATGAGAAAAGAAGCTAGGGTTTAGGTTAGCTCTCATATATATAGAAGATGTCATGGGTTTATATCAAGTCTGGGCCCAAAACCACCCATCCTTCTCCAAACCACACGTGAAAACCCAAGAGGGAGCGGATCTTCATAGAAATTCGAGCCCAACGAGCCGAATGCGCAAAAGACGGATATTTTTCCGAAAATAAAATATGAAATATGGGAAAATAAAATTAAAGAAATACATTACGGAAATTAAGGGTGTTACAATCCAACCACCTAAAACGAAGTTTCGTCCTCGAAACTTGATAAGAGAACTACCTCACTCGAAAATATGTGGTTGCTTCTCTCGCATAGACGCTTCGGTTTCCCAAGTCTCTTACTCAAACTTCTGACTCCTCCACAGAACCCGAACAAAAGGTACCACCTTATTCCTTAACCTCTTCTCCTGACGTTCCAAAATGCGAACAGGACGTTCCTCATAAGTCAGGTTAGGCTCAACCTCGATAACATCAGCCTGTAGAACATGAGAAGGATCACTGCAATAACGACGCAACTGCGACACATGGAAAACATCGTGAACTTTCGACAGATTCGGAGGTAAAGCCAACCTATAGGCTACCTCGCCAACTCTCTCGAGCACCTCATACGGTCCAATGTACTTAGGACTAAACTTGCCCTTAAGCCCAAATATCTTAACACCTTTCATCGGCGAAACCTTAAGGAAAACCTTATCGCCAACCTCAAACTCAATCGGCCTACGCTGCAAGTCTGCATACGTCTTCTGTCCATTCTGGGCTGTCTTAAGCTTCTCACGGATCAACCTTACTTGCTCAATCAATTCCTAAACCAACTCTGGACCAAGAACGACAGCCTAACTAGAATCGTCCCAACACAAAGGACTACGACACTTCCTTCCATAAAGTGCCTCAAATGGAGCCATCTGAATACTAGCTTGGTAGCTGTTGTTGTAGGAGAACTCCACAAGCGGTAAACTCTTCTCCCAACTAACTTGGAACTCCAAAGCACAAGCTCGCAACATATCCTCAAGCGCCTGAATCGTACGCTCAGTCTGATCATCAGTAGCAGCATGAAAAGTCGTACTCATCTTAAGCTCACTGCCCAAAGCCAACTGAAGCTTTTTCCAAAACTGTGAACAAAACCTCGGATCGCGGTCGGAGATGATATCCTTAGGAACCCCATGAAGACGAATGATCTCACGCTGATAAGCATTCGCTAGTTCCTCGAGACTCCAAGTCTCCTTTATTGGAATGAAATGCGCGACCTTAGTCAAATGATCAACCACAACCCAAATCGCATTCATTCCTCTCGGCGACTTCGGCAAACCCATGATGAAGTCTATCGAAATTGAATCCCATTTCCAGAAGGGAATCTCCAAAGGTTGCAGTAGACCACCAGGTCTCTGATGTTCAAACTTGACCTTCTGACAGATCAGGCAACGACTCACAAACTCGGTTATCTCTTTCTTCATACCCGGCCATCAAAACCGTAGCTTCAGATCCTTATACATATTATCACCACCAGGATGAACCGGATAGGGAGTACTATGAGCCTATTTGAGAATCTTACATTTTAAGACCTCACAGCTAGGTATACACCAACGACCTTGAAATCGCAGACCATCATCAGGTCCAACGTCGAAGTCTGTGGCACGACCTTCGCTTATAGAGACTCGAACTCCTTCTAAGAATTCATCCTCTCTTTGCTTAACTCGGATCTCATGAAGGATCTCGGGTTCAGCAACCATCGCACTCAAATCCAAAGTACCAGGAAGAACTACCTCAAGGCTCATCTTCTGGAACTCTCAACTCAAGTCATCCGGTAACACCAACACAGATCTCATAGCATGAAACACCGTGCGACTCAAAGCATCAGCAACTACGTTTGCCTTACCTTCATGATACTGCAGCTCAACCTTGTAGTCATTAAGTAGCTCCAACCAACGTCTTTGCCTCATGTTAAGATCTCTCTGAGTGAAGATATACTTCAAGCTCTTATGATCCGTATAAACATTGCAAGAGACTCCATACAAGTAGTGTCGCCACAGCTTAAGTGCAAACACTGCTGCTGCTAACTCAAGATCGTGAGTCGGGTAGTTCATCTCGTGAACTTTGAACTGACGGGAAGCATAAGCCACAACTTTACCCTTCTGCATCAAGACGCAACCTAACCCAAACTTTGATGCATCGCAGAAAACATCGAACTCAACACCCTCTTTAGGTAGAGTCAACACAGGAGCGGTAGTCAACCTCCTCTTAAACTCCTGGAAGGCAGCTTCACAAGCCTCAGTCCAAATGAAATTGGATTCCTTCTTCATTAACTGTGTCATCGGTCTCGCGATCTTAGAGAAGTCATGCACAAACCGACGGTAGTACCCAGCTAGACTAAGGAAGCTCCGAATCTCGTTCACATTCTTCGGACTTTCCCACTCAACCACAGCTCGAATCTTTGACGGATCAACCATAACTCCATCGCCAGATATCACATGACCCAAGAAGGTAACTTCCCTCAGCCAAAACTCGCACTTTGAGAACTTAGCATACCACTTCTGCTTACGCAGAGTCTCTAATATAACATGAAGATGACGCTCGTGCTCAGCCTCGTCTCTCGAGTAAATCAGTATGTCGTCTATGAACACCACGACATACTTATCCAAATACTCGCTGAAAGTGCGGTTCATCTGATCCATAAAAAAAGCAGGTGCATTCGTCAAACCAAACGGCATCACTACGAACTCATAGTGGCCATACCTGGAACGAAAAGCAGTCTTAGGAATATCCTCATTCCTAACTGGAATCTGATGGTAACCTGACCTCAGTTCGATCTTAGAGAACACATTTGCACCACGGAGTTGATCAAACAAATCCTCAATCCTTAGCAAAGGATACTTATTCTTGATAGTAACCTTGTTCAGCTCACGGTAGTCGATGCACAACCGCATACTACCATCCTTCTTCTTGACGAGCAAAACATCCTTCTTCTTGACGAACAAAATAGGAGCACCCCACGGCGAAGCACTTGGTCGGATAAAACCCTTATCGATCATATCCTCAAGTTGTTTCTTAAGTTCTTGTAACTCAGGTGGTGCCATACGATATGGAGCTTTCGAAATGGGACCAGTTCCGGGGAACAACTCAATCGAGAACTCTACATCTCGCTCAGGAGGAATACCAGGTAAATCCTCAGGAAAGACATCGGGAAACTCCTTAACCATAGGGATATCCTCTAACCTTAACTCTGGTGGAACGTCTTGAACACTGCATAGATAGATCTGATAACCCTTTCTACCCAATCTAACCATCTTCATCGCAGAAACCCATTTAACTGTAGGTGTAACTCTAACACCTTGATAAGAAAACCTTGAACCTGTAGGACTCTTAAGCACGATCTTCTGATCACGACACAGGAACCTAGCGTCATAGCGAGATAACCAGTCCATACCCAAAATCACATCAAACTCTCCTAGTTTGAATTGGACAAGATCGGCAGGAAGGATCGCCCCCGCAATACTGACAGGTACGTCCTTGAAAAGAACGGAGCAAGAAACAATCTCGCCCGTAGGGAGGGATATGGAGGTATGAACGAATGATGAAGAAGAGAGTCCAACACGGACGGAAAAGGATTCGAATATGAAAGACATCAATGCACCCATATCAAAAAGAAAAAAACCAAATAAAGAATGAAGGAGAAAGGTACCCGTAACCACATCTGGATTAGCATCTGCCTCAGCACGACTCATAACGAACACTCGTCAAGTCTTCGTAGCATCAGCCTTAGAAGCATCAACCTTGGGCTTCTGGGGACAATCAACAGACTTGTGTCCCGGAGCCTTGAAAGTGAAGCAAGTGATCGGATCGCCAGTAGTACAGTACTTACTTGGGTGGAAGCCTTTTCCAAATTTGAAGCAAACCATGTCCTTCTTAGCTTGACCTTGATCACGCGGAGCATACGGACGAGCCTCATACTTCTGTTTTTCTGGGAAGTACTAGCAGATGGAACGTTTAACTGATGAACCATTGGTTGTGAAGTATTTAACTGATACTCCACGGTACTATGTATAGTGTATCACCACTGCCTATATGCCTAAGACCTGGACAGACCTCTCGATGCATTAACTGTACACCGAACGACACTCGGGACCTAGAACGTTTAACTGACGAATCTGGCCACCCCCGAACATAGACCAATAAACATCCGAGGAGCAGCTCTTGATTCATTCCGATAGTATTTAACTGATACTACCGTTATCTATTCGACCAGCCAACAAATAAATGCACAGTTTATGTGACACTCCCATACTCCAAGTGCCTTACCAGGACCACTCAGGTATAGAAACGTCACCATCTCGGTTACCCGAGGCAATGATAATCATAAGACAATAAAGAAACATACTTTAAAAGTAAATATAGTTTAAGCGATTACATGTCTCAACCAAAACTGTTAAATGAAATACAATCAAACCAATACTGTCTGCTAATAAAACTGAACAACTAAAGGACATCGTCTGATACAGCGGAAGACTCTTCTAACTGCAAGTGATGACTCATCCCAGCTAGCCCAAATGCATCGTATCAAACCTGCTCAACAACTGCTCACCATCCCAAAATGGATCACCACAGTTTTTAAAACATTTAAACGGAGTCAGTACTAATTACACGATACAAACCAACATGAAGCAAATACCAAGCAGCTCAATCAACACATCAATCCCCGCCCATCATCAATCTCCACACAATCGACTACACACTAAAGTGTGTAGCCCCGCTGAGTACCCATCGCAACAGTACTCCACACCGCCGATGGGGGACCGCAGCCGTTCCCACCTAAGCCCCGCTCATCTCATCGAGCGATAAACCCATGTTCCTTAATGTGCACATCCCTCCCGTGGCGGGGTTCCACAGAGGTGAATCAAGGGCGTGAAGCCACTCCCGCAAGTGGCTCCACTCAGGCCCAGGGGACGCACCCCAGAACACAGATGCAGATAAATAGTAACCACAACACAAAATCAACAACCGTCCGAAACAATTAACAATATGAAATCACAAATCGTCAATCAATCAACAATATTAAATTACAACCGCTCAAATCAATCAACAATCACTAACTACAACACAATCACCACACACATCATGTAACTAATACTGAGTAGGGAAACCCTACCTGGAATGCAATCACTATTCAGACGATCTAGCAGCTGTCTCAAAATCTTTCTTCTATGAACCCTCCTCTTATACACATATTCATATAATCACTACCACAACAATATAATCATAAAACCTCCAATTCCCAAATTAGGGTTTAACCAAAACTACCCAAATGCTATAAAAATGATACGTAAGACTTACCCTTGACGCAAGGATCACAATGATATCAAGAACGAATAAAACCGACTCCTCTAGCTCCGGGATTTGTCAATAAAGCGGAAGAACAAGGCAACGTAGGATGAATTCTCTCTTTATCAGTATATTAGGTTTGCAAAAGTGTTTAGGAAGATGACGAAAAGTTATTAAATATTAATCCGCCTTATTAACAAAACCCGTCAAATATCACCCAAAGACCGACTTACTCGATCGAGTAAGTCTCGTACTCGATCGAGTGCCACTTACTCGATCGAGTGCCAAGGCTACTCGATCGAGTACCCTACAGGCAGACTACTGTTTCGTTACTCAAACATACTTACTCGACAGAGTAAGCCCCACTCGATAGAGTACCCAAAGACTCGTAAAACCGTAGTATTACAGTCTTCCCTCCTTAAAAAGAACTTCGTCCCCGAAGTTCAACCCATACATAAAAACAAACCTACCAACTTGACTAAGACACAACAACGCAACTAAGAACTCAAAACAAAACCTCACCCTATAACACATGAACTCTTAACACCAACTCCACCAACTATACTTACCTCCACAACATGTCTCACGATATCATATCAACTATACTTAACTCCATCCACTAGAAAATCCAATATCAAAATAGTCATAACATCAAACGGAATGTTACATTCTACCACCCTTAAAAGGAACTTCGTCCTCGAAGTTTACTCACACTCATAACATCATCATCCAACCGTCAACACTATTGAAATATTCTCTCATTCCTAAACATCGAACTACTACAAGCACGGTCATGACCTTTAATAAAATCAAAACAAATATCCGTCCTTTATGCTACACCAACACTCTACTTCCAATTATACTACCATATGCACAACCATCAAAATCTCTTTTATCGCATCCTACTCCTCTTAAGATAAATGTTACGTCCTCGTAACTCACTAATACTAAATCCTAGCTATATCTTCTCATTATCCCCATCACCACCGCATGTCAAAGATAACCACTTATAATATGAACACTCGCCATGCATAAATCTAAGGCTCTCTTACATAAACAATTCTCATACTTCAATTCACTCGTCACACCACCTAACCTATACCTCAAAATCTTTAGCTTAACCAAAACTTCAATTGTTCCCTATTACTGCCAAAACAACATAATCCTCTATACATGCACCTATCTCCATACTCATAACTCACGATCCACAATTATTACATACACTCACACTAGATCCTCAAGTTCTTTTCTTTCATTACCGCAAAACTCATACATAACTTAACATGATACTAATTCCCAACACCCTACACTCACTGTCTCAACGAAAGATTATGAACCACCTGCAACTTTCAGATCATTACCACACTTGCCATGACTATGTGCACCTATGCCTCATCTACAACAAGATCAAATGTACTGTAACAACTTCTGACAACTGTGTCCCATCAACAGAATATCACTATACCATGACAACAACGAAAAAATATACAACTCTTTTTCATATCATACGCTACCCTCATTCCCAAACTGGTAAGAAACATCAACAAACAAAACAACAGTCTACATGTTCAACCAAAACTCACAAGGAACAGCAGCAAACAAAACAACAATCTATGTTTAACTGGTATGTACTTTCGAAAACTCGTATCATAATCATCTCGCCTACTCCACCACAACCGGTGACGGCATCGCAACACCGCCACCAACAGCCACACCGTAGTGCGAAAATACCCGCATCACAACACTAAGTACCGTGCCCGGATCACCACCTGAGGCACAACAACCACATCGATAGACATCACAACTACATACAATTCCCATAAACACTGACTTAGAATAACCTACCGGATAATAAAACTTACTCAAGACTGCTTTACTAGATCACAACACAATATATTATACGGAATAAACAGACAAGAATCTCATGAATACCATCCATACCTTTTCACGGAATAAACATATATCATGAAAACACATGTAAGTATAACTAGTCATGCCAGACCACCCAAACTATCACTTTTGATCATCATTCCATTAAGTTACCGTATCCAACATATATTACAGAACATTCAGATAACAACTTTATGACTTTCACACCATACCACTTATCATGAGGTCAGAACCTCACACCAACGTTTACACACATCATAGACCCATAATCACATCCAACTAGTCAATCCTGATCACGTAAGTTACCCTTCAAAAAGGTTACCTATCGCTCGAGCTTAACTCATATGCCCCTCATACATATTCCCCCATTCGCATAACCATCACCTCCTGCCAAGTATAACCCTATCATTACTATTCAACTATTAGCATCCACCTCATCTAACCACATCTTATACTCTCTCACAACCATACACATCAATCAGATCTCTACAAAATCAACCTCTTTAAAATGGCCATCTTTCCTATTTATAATCACTCTTAACCACCAGTGACAACATCTAAACACTACCATTGTTCGGACATCAAGCCTCTTACACTCATCTATAAACATCACGGTTTCCTTTCTATCTTTGGTTAACATGCCAAATCATGACATCAGATCCACCAACAAAATTTACCTCAACTTTCTTCCCAATACTATCTTAATTGTATCGTCACTCAACTCACCACCAAGATCTCATATCGTGCAAATTATTTACCCAACTTTTTACTTTCTTTAATTCCTCGAAACTCATGATCATCATGTCGTCCTGGAACTCCTATATAGCTGTTAACTCAAATCCTCATGATAGTATCATACATCTCGACGATTCCTTACTTTTATATCACATAACTCCGGTGAACATTTTCTTAGTTTTACTCTCCTCATTCTTTTCTTTTTACACTCGACAAAAGCAACTAACCATTCAACTCCTTGTTACCTCTTACCTAACTCTTTAATGCTCCGGTTGCCTTCTCATTGCTCCAAAACTCACATCTCATTATTTCATATCGATATCATCTAACTCTTTCTTACCATAAATATTCTCTTATTATGTTATCACTCACCCTTGCCACCAATCCATCCATAGAATCAACGTTTACTTGTTCAAATAATTGCATCTCCCTTTTTACATCTCTAGAAATCAAAATTCATTTTATACCGTTAATTGCCCAAGAAAATCACACATTGGTTTCACCTCTTGATAACACAGATTCCCAAACTCACTCACTATCTGCAAATCCACGTCGCGACATGTCTCCATTAAGTTCACTATATACCACTCTTCTCAATTCCTCTAAAACGACCTTTCACTACATATATTCTTAACCCACACGATTCCTAACCATCTCCCTCCATAATTCCTTACACATCTCAAGTTGCCACCATCCACATCCTTCATTTCAATCTTTTCATTCTCACGTTCCATAAACTCACATTATCCCTTGCCTACATTCACTTACTTTTACATTACTCAACACAAAATCATATCACTCATCTCATTTCACAAAACATGCTTCATGCCTCAATAAACCTTACCAATCTTCCTTTTGTTTTTCCATTACCTACTACAATTACATATAACGACTCATGTCCTCCCACCGAACTCATACTCACCACAGGTGTCACTTCTTACGTCATAAGATTGGGTAACTTATGCATCAGGACCAATACATACGTAAAAAAATGTATAACGAAGTAAAATAACACATTTGAATCAAACATAATATGCAACGAAGTCAAAAGATAGGCATATGACCCAAAACAGGGGTCACTAGATCGAGTACAGGCCACTCGAACGAGTAAGTGACTTACTCGATCGAGTAGGTGAAGGTCAGAAGCACGTAAAACAAATTACCAGGGCTACTCGATCGAGTAAGGGATACTCGATCGAGTACCAAGGTGCACTCGATCGAGTGAGGGCCACTTGATCGAGTACCCTACGCATTTCTCAGCTCTGTCCAGTTTTCGTAAAACGGTCATAACTCACTCGTTTCTTGGTCGTTTTGGGCGTGTGACCTATCGTTAGAATCGTAAAAGAACAAGATATCACCTCCAATTAGAATCACATTAAAATAATTTATGAATCTCAAGTTATAAATGTTTAAAGACAACCTCTCTATAATCGAAAACACAACTACTTGATTTTACATCCAAACAACTTAAACGACAACAAAGTAAACAAAAACAACTCGATGCTCATAAAACCAGTATCCCTAACCACATGTTACTATCTTCAAAAGCCAAGCAACAACATCCATTATGCACATGCATCATTCAATTTACCAAGCATGTATTACCTACATGTTTTTATTCTATAACTTTACGTAAACCAAATCACAAATATATAACATCAAGTCTCCTATTCACATGTTACTAGCATAACAACATTATAAAATCTCTTCCATCATACAACATGCTTTATCAAAAATCATATTATCATGCAACAATTATCTTCTTTTTCCACCAATTATTCATGCTCTTACTCAAACTTTCAGCTATATAAACTCATACAACACTACCAACAACATATATGTATACATAACTCTATGTATAACTCAAATAAAACAAATTTTCTTTCCGTATTTCTACAATGCCATATCGTAAAACAACTATCATGCTTTCAATCAATAATGTATAACATCACCTCATTATCATCTTTCTCTACACATTCCCCATTCTCCACATACATACATCCACCAATTTATACCACACTTTGCTACAAAGATACACAATTCACAAGATAAACACATAGCGATCCCGACTCATATCCCATGGTGACCGGTTCAAAATTGTAGGGCGAGTTTGCGACTTTAGGACATCTCCCAAGTCTTTGCATAGCTCCTACAACTTCTACCCCGAGTTCATTTTAATTAGACTCCCTAAGTTCATTAGATTCATTGGTTACAGGTTTCAGGATCGTCGCTCTGATACCACTTTGTGACACCCCCATACTCCAAGTGCCTTACCAGGACCACTCAGGTATAGGAACGTCACCATATCGGTTACCCGAGGCAATGATAATCATAAGACAATAAAGAAACGTACTTTAAAAGTAAATATAGTTTAAGCGATTACATGTCTCAACCAAAACTGTTAAATGAAATATAATCAAACCAATACTGTCTTCTAATAAAACTGAATAACTAAAGGACATCGTCTGACACAGCGGAAGACTCTTCTAATTGCAAGTGATGACTCATCCCAGCTAGCCCAAATGCATCGTATCAAACCTGCTCAACAACTGCTCACCATCCCTGAATGGATCACCATAGTTTTTAAAGCATTTAAACGGGGTCAGTACTAATTACACGATACAAACCAACATGAAGCAAATACCAAGCAGCTCAATCAACACATCAATCCCCAGTCTCCATCATCAATCTCCACACAACTGACTACACACTAAAGTGTGTAGTCTTGCCAGAGTACCCATCGCAACAGGTACTCCACACCGCCAGTGGGGGACCGCAGTTGTAACACCCCCGCACACCAGGACGCCTTACCAAGGACCATTCCAGTGTATGACGGTGTCACCATCTCGGTTTCCCGAGGAAGTGGATCAAATTAGACAATAAAAGAACATTTATAAAATATTAATGTACCTTATACAAAACGACTTAATACAAACTCTTTACACCAACGATAAAACTACAACACTCATGACACAACACTTCTAGACTGGTAGCGTGATGACTCGATCCCTCCAATCCTAGCTGCCACAATCAACAGTACCTGCTAAGCCAACTGCTCATCATCCCCGAATGGATCATCGCAGATACCACAAAATAACACGGGGTCAGTACCGACTAATCAAATGTAAAACAGGTAAACAATGTAACCAGCTGATCATCCTCTAACCCAGTCTCCCGATCTCGCTCAGTAACCGACAACACACCGAAGTGTGTAGCCCTGCCAGATTACCCATCGCAACAGGTAATCCTTGCCGCTAGTGGGTGACCGCAGCCCATCCCACCTAGTCCAGCTCATCAACGAGCGACTAACAATCCCTGTCCCTTAATGTGCACATCCCCTCCCGTGACGGGTTCCATGGAGGGCGAACCAGGGTGTGAAGCCACTCCCGCAAGTGACTCCACCACAATCACAACACACACAGCAGCCCAGCTGTCACTACACCTCCACACCAACATTGTCACCACAACGCTCAAACACCGATGATCAACAGATAACAAAAGATATGAAACAATAACAGTCACAATCAATTAACGGTACTGAGTAGGAAAACTAACCTCGACACAACCATGGAAGACATCTATAACAGCCAAGAAGGACTCCAGTATGCATCCTACAACGATAACCATCCTATTACACAACTATCCTCAACGAACTACCCAAAAGAAGCACAAGGCAGAAACTTACCTATCACACGCCTCGACGACGGCACAGACGACAACCACGCACGCCATCCTTCCTAAGTGAATCCCGTCCTTCCCTTGGTGAAGGTTTAGCCTAAACTCATGAGAGTGTGTAGAAATGGGTGATAGGAGAGGGAGGCAGGCTAGGGTTAGAGAAAGAGGAACTGTCGAGAAAATGGGAAATGAAATAAATCTCGCGAACTTGCGTTTTATATTAACGCGTCAACAAGAAACCCATACTACTCGGTCGAGTACCAGAGTACTCGGCCGAGTAGGCTCTACTCGGTCGAGTATTGAAGATACTCGGCCGAGTAGCCTCTGATAGGTCGAGTAAGTCATCCTATCAAATATGTGTTGTAAGTCTGGTCCTTCCCCCATTCCTCCCCAAGGTCGGTCTTGGTCAACAGAGTCAGTCAACAAGGCCCTTAAATATCCTGGGTATTACAGTCTTCCCCCCTTAAAAAGAACTTCGTCCCCGAAGTTCCGTCTCCATGACATCAACAACAAGACCACGAAAACACAATCCACACACATAAAGACATACGAACTCCGGCCGTACTCGATACTACCACCACATCACATTATTCAACCAACAAACATACCACCACAGTTAACACGTACAAAATATACGAAAAGGATACTCCCTCATAGACTCACGGCAAGGTACGTTCAAATCCCATACCACATGTTTTTCGTATACTAATCCGGTGAAAGCAACACAACGACTACTAAAAGTACACATCCTACACACCCATACAGGATTGCACGTTCAAGCTACCTACAATATAACATAGATATAACTTCAAGGAAACGTAATGAACTTCAATAATAACGTGTAATATAGTGTGATTCCAAATACCAACGTAGAGGTAGAAGTGGTTCAAGTGTTATAGACATAATTTCATCATTTGTCCTCACGACATTACTCTTTCCCTCTTAAAAGAACTTCGTCCCCGAAGTTCACCGCTAGCTACTTCCCGTAACCAAAGCCAACGCACACATCATGACTGTGACATTACCCATAAACTCTTGTTGCACAACTTACTTTATGACATTACACGCTTGTGACTCATAGAAACAACATGTTTCAGCAATTGAGTAGTGTTTATAAATGGGGTTAGCAAATGATAGCAACTTTATTCATAAGCTTTTTAGGTTGGACATGTACCGACTACTAGTTTCATTCATCCAGTTGGGGCGATTATAACCGTAACCAAACATATACACGTATAAGACTGGTGACAGCTACAACACCATCTGGGTATTGTGTTACATTTCTATATTGTTTAAAGACTCGGGTATCCCCCTGAATAATTTAAGTTCCTGGACATTAACCAATGCTATATAACTAAACATTAACAAATTAATATGTTATCCAAGCAATCGCATACCTGTGACATGATCATAGTCCATCTTTTGAACAATTAATTGCACAAAATGACAATATAAGGCACCCACAGACTCCGTCATACAATTATTCACATAACTCTTGCAATTCACATACTATCACACGTCATGGTCTCTGTATCTGCAATAATCGGCCGAGTATGAATGGCTACTCGGTCGAGTAAGCTCTACTCGGTCGATTATATTTGTATACTCGGCCGAGTAAGCTCTACTCGGTCGAGTAGTGACTATACTCGGTCGAGTTATGACAGGGAGAGGGCTTTTTGACGTCATCACGTAGAGCATTCACAAATTAACCTGCAACCAAACTCTTCACAACAATACCAAACATAACTAATTCCTAACATAACGAAATCCAACACGTCTCCACACGATAAGTTAAGTAAATAACGGCTTTATGGCCGAGTACAGTCATCCAACAGTAAATAATAAATCCCGAAAGTGAACATCCAACGCGAAAGTAATAAATCCAACACAAAAGAAATAAATCCTACACCAAAGAAGTTAATCCAAGCAATATAACAACACAATATCAATAACCAGGACCCTCCTCCATGTCATCGTCACCGCCTGCACCAGAAGTACCTGCACCTGAACTGCCCGCTCCTGGAAAACCTGCTGCTGCTGTTGGATCTCTCCCTAACTGACTGCCATAGTTGGCTCCCCACGGTCCCGCGAGGCAGCCAAACTCTGTCTCTTCCGGGGGCCTCCAGTAACTCGGATCAACTCCGTAGCTGTGGAATACTCCCGTGTCCACTCCCGGTCCCCTTCACCAGACAGGTTGTGCTAGCTGTGTCCATATGCCTTGGTTAAGGGCCATCTCATGCATGTTGTGGAGCACTAAAGTGGTGGAGATCCGCTCAGCCAGGTCACTCGGCTGCATCCTGGGGTCGTGCACTAAGGGGTAGGGCGAGTACTCGTAAGGGTAGAAGTTAGGGGCGGAGTAAGAGGGATCAGGTACAACCGGGTCTGCCCTAGACTGCCTCACCCTACGACGCTCTCGAGGTGGGGGAGGTGCTCGCTGCCCCCTCGGGCACGGTGACAGCTCGGGTAGGTCCAAGAGAATCCTTGGGTCAATCGGTAGGTCCTGGGGCGCAGCCTGGGAATGGCACAAGGCTCCCACTCACCAAATGGTCAACAACGGGAGATGGGTCAGTCCGGAAGCACCATCCACATAGATCCCCTCACCCTCCAAGCATAAGACCCGTCATCCATCTTCCTCAACTATCTGTTCTGACGCCAGTACTGAGCGTCCATGGTAGGCACAATCTCTACAAACTCATTCCCCTCAGGAGGTGGGGCCTCAAAATCTGTTAGGCGCTGAGCTAGGTGGGTCACTTTGGCCCCGCAAGCAATGTGTCGGGTATCGGACTGTGCCATGCGCTCAAGACTAGAGCACACCAACCCTGGAGCACTGTAATAGAACGGTTTTTGACGGTGTAGGTTAAGGTAAGACATAAGCAACATGACCTCATGAGAATTAAGCTTACTCACGTCGTCCCTCACATACAATAGGCATGTCATCATCCTCAAAAACATATGGAGAACAACATGCTGAACATCGTTAATTAGCATGGAACTGGCGCTAGGAGTAGGTAGTATGGAAGGTAAAGAGGTGCACCGCTGTTCTTGGCCACATCACTAAGGTACCCTTCCCCCCTCGGCCTCTAGACCCAAATGGTCAGCAAACTCGTCTAGGGTAAGCTCATGATCCTCATTCATGAGGCGAAAAGAGACAGTCTTTCCCTTTTTGTCATAAACATAGGAGCTCAAAAACTCCAAGGTCAAGTGGGGGTAAGATTTCTTCCTCAGGTGATATAACTCCTCCATACCCAGAATCCGAAAGATATGAAATATGTCCTCCTTGATCCCTAAAGTCTCACGAATACCAGAATTAATACAGCGGGTGGGACGGAAAGGACGACGCATAAGGGCCACAAAAGCCTTACGTTGATTGAAATCAGAGAAAATTACCGATAGATGTGCCTCCACCGGTGGAACTACAGGTTCACTGCTTGACTGACCCGTCTAAAGCTGGACATTAGCACGAGTTCTTTTGTTGGGTAAGCCTCTGGTTTTCACCATACTGCAAAAGAACAAGCTTTAACAGGGGATTGACACAAAACTCCTATCGCAAAAGACGGACTGTTTTCAATTGTATACAGATTTTGAAACGATCTTTTAAGACAAATTTTATCAGAAAATCACCAAATACCTTACAAATTATATGGTTACAAGCTTCAAGTTGTCTTAAACCAAAGGATAAACAACAAACAGAAAGTATTTCATTTTTTTAGCAACCCTAGAATACAGAAATCAAATTTTAAACCATGAAATTGCTCAAACAAGGGCATACATGTGGTTTGTATACTATTAAATCCAAGAAATAACAAGATAAAGACTCAATTTCAGTTGCCCAAAATGAAAATTCGAAGTATAGCTGAAATCATACCATAACTTTGAAAACAAATAGAGAAATCGAATTAAAACCTTACCTTGGATTGGTTTATAGCAAGGGAGAATGAATTAATCACCAAGGATTGACCCAAAAAGCTTGAGAAAGGTAGGGTATGGAGTTTTAGAGAGAGGGATGTGAAGATGGGAGGCGGAAATAAGAAAGAATGGGATGAGAATAGGGTTTTTGTATAACCCACTTAAGTCCCGATAAAGCAATACTCGGTCGAGTGTTGGGCATACTCGGCCGAGTATCGACTACTCGGTCGAGTATCCTTCTTGCTCGGTCGAGTTTTCAAGGACAGTAGCGATTTTAATTTTCACCAAGCGGACACTCGGTCGAGTAGCTTTATACTCTGCCGAGTATGGTCTACTCGGTCGAGTACAGTCATCTACTCGGTCGAGTTTCCAAAAGTGAAGAGGAAATCATATTTTTCATTGTTCCTGCAAAATAAATAACATCGTTCGGAGTTCCGTGCAACCGGCTCGTCACTATTAGAGCTTACTTCTACCACATTAACACACACCAACACGCATTTTTGTACATACATCATCAATTTGTCGTCACTTCTACCTACATAGCTTACTTTTACTATAGAACAATACATAGGTCACCCTAAACATATGTAACTATTTAACCACAGTACTCGCAAGGTTTAACTTATGTATTACATTATTACACGTTCCGCTAATCATAATATACTTAGCTTTAACCAATATTAACAAGACATCCATTATCACATACGCAACCATTGTGGAACAAATAAATGGGCTTACCTCTAATTACTCTTCGCCACGATTCATTCACCAACTCTAGACTTTTCCATACACATTGACACGCATCACCATAAACACAGATGCACACAACGACCACCACTAAGCAACCAACGACTCTTACTAGCTACCCTTATTCCTGTGTCTGGCTTAAGTTCGATGGGGCCATGATTTTGAAATGAGGGCGCCTTCTCACCCAAAATCTAGCATCGGCTGGGGCTCCCAACGCACATACACCAGGTTCATTTTAGTTGACACCCTACATTCATTAGATTCATTGCTTCAGGTTCCAAAATCGTCGGCTCTGATACCACTATGTAACACCCCCGCACACCAGGACGCCTTACCAAGGACCATTCCAGTGTATGACGGTGTCACCATCTCGGTTTCCCGAGGAAGTGGATCAAATTAGAAAATAAAAGAACATTTATAAAATATTAATGTACCTTATACAAAACGACTCAATACAAACTCTTTACACCAACGATAAAACTACAACACTCATGACATAGCACTTCTAGACTGGTAGCGTGATGACTCGATCCTTCCAATCCTAGCAGCCACAATCAACAGTACCTGCTAAGCCAACTGCTCACCATCCCTGAATGGATCACCGCAGATACCACAAAACAACACGGGGTCAGTACCGACTAATCAAATGTAAAACAGGTAAACAATGTAACCAGCTGATCATCCTCTAACCCAGTCTCCCGATCTCGCTCAGTAACCGACTACACACCGAAGTGTGTAGCCCTGCCATATTACCCATCGCAACAGGTAATCCTTGCCGCCAGTGGGTGACCGCAGCCCATCCCACCTAGTCCAGCTCATCAACGAGCGACTAACAATCCCTGTCCCTTAATGTGCACATCCCCTCCCGTGACGGGTTCTACGGAGGGCGAACCAGGGTGTGAAGCCACTCCCGCAAGTGACTCCACCACAATCACAACACACACAGCACCCCAGCTGTCACTACACCTCCACACCAACATTGTCACCACAACGCTCAAACACCGATGATCAGCAGATAACAAAAGATATGAAACAATAACAGTCACAATCAATTAACGGTACTGAGTAGGAAAACCTACCTCGACACAACCATGGAAGACATCTATAACAGCCAAGCAGGACTCCAGTACGCATCCTACAACGATAACCATCCTATTACACAACTATCCTCAACGAACTACCCAAAAGAAGCACAAGGCAGAAACTTACCTATCACACGCCTCGACGGCGGCACAGACGACAACCACGCACGCCATCCTTCCTAAGTGAATCCCGTCCTTCCCTTGGTGAGTTTAGCCTAAACTCATGAGAGTGTGTAGAAATGGGTGATAGGAGAGGGAGGCAGGCTATGGTTAGAGAAAGAGAACTGTCGAGAAAATGGGAAATGAAATAAATCTCGCGAACTTGCGTTTTATATTAACGCGTCAACAGCAGCCATACTCGGTCGAGTACCAGAGTACTCGGCCGAGTAGGCTCTACTTGGTCGAGTATTGAAGATACTCGGCCGAGTAGCCTCTGCTAGGTCGAGTAAGTCAGCCTATAAAATATGTGTTGTAAGTCTGGTCCTTCCCCCATTCCTCCCCAAGGTCAGTCTTGGTCAACAGAGTCAGTCAACAAAGTCCTTAAATATCCTGGGTATTACAGCAGCCGTTCCCACCTAAGCCCCGCTCATCTCATCGAGCGATAAACCCATGTTCATTAATGTGCACATCCCTCCTGTGGCGGGTTCCACAGGAGGCGAATCAAGGGCGTGAAGCCACTCCCGCAAGTGACTCAACTCAGCCAGGGACGCACCCCGAAGAACACAGACAGATAAACAGTAACCACAACACAAAATCAACAACCGTCTGAAATAATTAACAATATGAAATCACAACCGTCTGAATCAATCAACAATATGAAATTACAACCGTCTGAATCAATCAACAATCACTAACTATAGCACAATCACCACACACATCATGTAACTAATACTGAGTAGGGAAACCCTACCTGGAATGCAATCACTATTCAGACGATCTAGCAGCTGTCTCAAAATCTTTCTTCTATGAACCCTCCTCCTATACACATATTCATACAATCACTACCACAACAATATAATCATAAAATCCCCAATTCCCAAATTAGGGTTTAACCAAAACTACCCAAATGCTATAAAAATGATACGTAAGACTTACCCTTGACGCAAGGATCACAATGATATCAAGAACGAATGAAACCGACTCCTCTAGCTCGATTTGTCAATAAAGCGGAAGAACAAGGCAACGTAGGATGAATTCTTTCTTTATCAGTAGATTAGGTTTGAAAAGTGTTTAGGAAGATGTCAAAAAGTTATTAAATATTAATCCGCCTTATTAACAAAACCCGTCAAATATCACCCAAAGACCGACTTACTCGATCGAGTAAGTCTCGTACTCGATCGAGTGCCACTTACACGATCGAGTACCAAGGCTACTCGATCGAGTACCCTACAAGCAGACTACTGTTTTGTTACTCAAACATACTTACTTGACAGAGTAAGCCCCACTCGATAGAGTACCCAAAGACTCGTAAAACCGTAGTATTACAGTTTAACTGACTGTACAACTCATGCGTGAATAACATCACGACTCAACATAATCGAACAATTTACTTGACTGTCCTACCAACATATGAACAAGAGTAACCAACGACACATGCACACATTGTCACATAATAACCGTACACAACACAACATGTGAAACAAGTATCAACCATACAATGTTATAGTACTCCAGCTATAACTTTAACATTAACCATTCAATGTTATAGTAACCCTGACCATAACATAAACTCTGGATGCGAGGTTATAGTAACCTCGACTATAACTTCAACATATATAACTTAAAGTTATACTTACCTCAACCATAACCTCGGCACGTAACTCAAAGTTATACTAGTTCCAATTATAACCTTGAGCCATAAATCTCAGGGTATGTTAGTTTCAGCTATAACCTTAACTCGTACCCAATGTTATAGTAGACTCAGCTATAACCTGGATTCATATTTCCAAGGTTATACCTATTTCAGCCATAACTAGAGTATCTACCCAAAGTTGTATTAAATTTAGCTATAACACTTGAATCATCATCAAGGTTACACTAGCTTTAGCTATAACTTTGGAGAGAACTCTTGGCCGCCTATCATGCCGCCACTATGGTTTGATTCGTAAACCCTAATTGCACTCATGATACCCATAATAAACATGTAAACAATTTACAAGACATAATTAAAACATTAAATCATATACAAACATGCGAAAACATAATTAACATGATAATAAACAATCAAAACATGTACTCATCATACAAATCAATCATTAAATCACATTAATTACATCAATTGGCATAAACACAATTAAAGGAAAACACCTTGTTACCTTATTAAGCAAATAATCCTAAAGATCGTCTTCAACGATATAAACGTCTTCTCCAGGCGGTGTCTCCACGCCTTTATTGAAATCATCAACGTGCCAAAGATAACGAATCTAATAAATATATTAATATATATATATATATATATATATATATATATATATATATATATATATATATATATATATATATATATATATATATAAACTATAAAACTATAAAAACTACACGAAACATAAAAACTTACGAAGAAGATAGATAAATCCAAGAAGTAGGATCGATCTAAACACGAAAGATGATGAAAGGAGGAGGAAAGAGGCGCGGCAGAAAACCCTAGAGAGGGTGGATCTCACGGCACCAAGGGAGGAAGAGAGGAGAGAATTAGGTTTAGGGTTTTGTGAGAGAATATGAGAAAAGAAGCTAGGGTTTAGGTTAGCTTTCATATATATAGAAGATGTCATGGGTTTATATCAAGTCTGGGCCCAAAACCACCCATCCTTCTCCAAACCACACGTGTGGAGTTTGAACCAAATTACTATGGCTTACAAAAATTGCAGAGAGAGGGTCTCTCAATAGCGTTTTTGAGAGACATCTCACATGATGGGGTGAGGGACCCACTTAATTTCTTTTTTCCCAATTATATAACTAGTGGGAGACGGTCTCTCATGAGACCTACTGACTATGGCTACTTTTTTTGGTAGTCAATAAATGAATATATGATTTTCTTAGTTTTAAGAGAAAAAAAAAATTAAGCAACTTGATTCGCGTGTATCCGGTAGCAGCTCGACTGAAATCATACCAATTAAATAATTAAATCGAACTGGAGAAAAACAACACTTATCCATACTCCAATTAATATTAATCTGATTTAACAGGATTTTAACCCAAACTTCATAACCCATTTGAATGTTTTATTTAGATGGGCTATATTAATATGATGAACTGATTTTCAAATATGGTATTGACTATTGAGCATAAAAATAATTCTTTTTTTTAGACTTGGTTTTAATTTAATTCTAATTATAGTGTTCATGTCGATATGGATTAAATTCCAAACCAGCATTAATTTATATCAGACTTTTATAATTATGTAAAATAAGAGACAATTTATCAATAGTACATTAGTACTAATGTGATACTATTGTACGCATAATTTTTTTGTAATTCTTTTTTGAAGCAAAAACCCCCGAAGGGGTTAATCAAATTTCATTAAATCATCATTCATCTTGCATAGCAACTAGTTCGGAAAAACAGATTCCCAAGTACGCCTACCAACAGTCCATGGCATAACATGAGCTAGCCCGTGTACTACCTTATTAAAGTTTCGACTAACATAAGAAAACAAAACAAACTCCAATTACAAAGAACTTTAATGTCATCATAGATTAAGAACAGCTCGCCTCTTCCACTTCTTCTATTCTTCAAGTCTTCAATAACGTCCCGAGAATCGCTCTCCAGCTCGATTTTAGAGTTCCCCGCATCCTTCGCTTCCTTAAGGCCTTGTTACACCGCCATAGCTTCGGCTGATACTGTCGTTTCTGTACCAAAAATAAACCTAAATATAACTAACAGAAGCTAGTGATAAGTAGGGCCGATCTCTACAGGGAGGCAAGGTATCTATCTGTAATCCGTCTATCTAAGTCACAAATGGGGTTTTTATATTTGATTTTCTAAACTACTGGAAGTCAAAGGGTAAGAGAAATAAAGTAAGAGCAGTAAAGGAAGAAAATATGATAAAAGTGATCAAGTAAAAGAGAGTATGTCAGGATTTCGGTTCACCATGGCGCTTTATCGACTCGATTGCAAATAGCCTAGACAATCTACTGTGAGAAGGATACAGGAAAGGTCCTTCCGGTCCACTTTCTATCCTAGATTTCCGCTAACTTAACTTCCGTCCTCATTAGGGTAGTCTACTGTTCATAGCAGGTCTGTTCATTCCAATCTTCCGATCCAGGAACGAAATTAACCAGATTAATGTAATTTAGAAGCATGCATTCAACTAAATTGGTGTACAGTTATATTGCTATGCGACATATTCTCACAAGTAAACCATCTAGTCTATTCGCTACATCGTCACAATCCTACCATGGATTCCCTTGTCCTAACATAGAAGAAATTAGCTACTCACACTACTAATGGTGTCAACAATAATAATAATGAGCATACTAATCAAAAGCATGATGAAACAACAATAAAATTGCATAAATAAAATTAGGCAGAAATTAATGATAAGAGAAACAAGGGATTAAAGCAATTAATAACAAGATTAAGATTAATAAAGAGAAGAGGGATTATAATCACAAGAATTCCGGCGTAAAGAACAACCCAAATCCGAGCAAAGAAATCCAAGAGCAAAGTTACAGTAGAAAGTTTAAGGGAAAGATTAAGAGAGTAAAGTGTATTAAGAGAAGTCTTAAAGGGTAAAATAAGAAGTGTTTATTAACCTAGTTACGACTCCCTTATATAGGGAAGTGAAAATTAACAAAACTAAACCTATCACGGGATAAAAATCCCGAGTATAATAGCTAAATACTCGATCGAGGACTTTTATATCACTCGATCGAGCAAATCCAAGCTAAAACCTCTCGATCGAGTACTTTAGGTACTCGATCGAACACTTATTAAATAGGCACTACTCGATCGAGTAGAAAAAGGAGTCGATCGAACACAATTGTACTCGATCGAGTACTTTCCAGCGCACAATTCCTGCTTCGCGCACTGAACTTCAAACGGCTGCCATTTCTTGGTTACTTGGGCAAACAGGGAGTTTCCGGTGGCGTTAGAAAGCTAAGAGGACAAGCTTTCATCTTCAATTAGAATCAGTGAAAATGAGTTGTAGAACTCGATATATGGCTCTTCAAAGTAGGCACTAGCAATTTGAAGTTCTTCCTTTGCTCGCCTATCTATCTTACTTCTTTGCGCATCATAATTAGTAGTTTCCAAGCTCCAACTTAACTCATCTCCTAAATGCATGCATAGGGATAGGTATTAAGCTTGATTATGCTCCTATTTGGTTCATTCCTGCAAATAAGACAAGAGAAACCAAAGTAGACAATTCTGGGGACATTTGTAGCTAAACACTACACAAAATGCATAGAAATGCTTGAAATGAAGTACGAAATACCTATATAAAATGCACGCATCATCGGCCATCACTGGTGTTGATCCAACCGAACTTTGAACAACAACTCCGATCCTTATACGACCCTACCCGAAGCATCCCTGCAGACAGCTCCCAAACCCGCGCCCACACCCTTAACCACCCCCGCATCAACGTTAATCTTAACAAACCCCTCCCTCGGTCTCACCCATCCCTTGCCCCTATTCTCCACGCTCGTAATCCCACTCCTAGCCACATCACTCCTCATCACTCCACTCCCATCAGGCCCTTCATGTGTCACTGTCTCCATCTTCTATATTATCTCCCTCGTACGCCTAATCACCTCCTCTTCACGCCACTCTCCATTATCGAAAATCGCTTTGTTTCTCCTCTCCCATATAGCCCAACACACGGTCATAAAAGTAACACACTTCCTTTCGTTCAAGCCCATCATCACCTCCTCCGCCCACTTCCTCACCGAGTGTCGTTCGGTTTACCGAGAGTCTGGCCAGGTCTTAGACATATTGGCAGTGGTTATACGCTATACATAGTACCATGGAGGCAGTGGTTATACGCTCTATACCGATGGAGGCAGAGGTTATACGCTCCGTCAGCTAGAGGCAGTGGTTATACGCTCTGGCAAGTTAGAGGCAGTGGTTATACGCTCTAACGGGCGTTCGCTCTATTCGCTATGCTTTGTTGCTAGCTTTGCGCCTTCTGTTGCTGTGGATTGTGTGTCACCATGTTCGCTATGCTTTAATGCTAGATTTGTGCCTTAAGTTGTTATGGGTCGTGTCCTACTTTGGTTGTAAGTGTACATGGTCTAGTGGTTGCATATGGTCTAGGTTTGCATTGTCGCATCCGTTTAAGATTGATAAAAATATGGTAAGATGTACTGGGTTTTTATGAGTATAAATGATCTCACATGTTTACTGTTTATGCCTTTTAATTGTTATTGATTGTTGATTATATTCAATTGTTGTAAATATGACTGGGAGAGCATCTAGTTACTCCTGACTGGTTGTCGACCCCCATTCTCAGGTTGTTCAGATTGTTGCCGACTGGTTGATGCTTGCACTACTACAGATACAGGCTATAACAACGGTTAAAAACCGTTATTATATAAAAAAGCGGACGTTGTTAAAGCGTCCGTTGTAAAAGGTTTTAACAACGGTTGGTTTTCTTAAGGAACCCGTTGTTAAAACTATTAACAACGGTTTTAAGTGTAAAAACCCGTTGTGGAAAGTGTGACTCAATTTTGGTGGGAAAGTTATAACAACGGTTGTAATATACAAAACCGTTGTTATAACTAAAGACAACGGGTTGTTTCTCAATAACCGTTGTTGTTTGTTTTTAAAAAATAAAAAAAAATTAAATTAAATATTACTAGATGCATGCATAATTACGGCCCGTTATAATTTCGATGCATGCATTATTACTGCCATCTCTGTGCATATGAATGGACAATATGGAATGAGAATGGTTATAATAAGATTTGAAGCAGCAGAGAGAGATATGATGATGATTATGGCACTACTTCCTAAACATATATTAATTAAAAAACAACTCAAACCACACATTACTTAGTATAAATACATGCATTATCTCAACCACCATTCCATTATCTCACTATCTCCAAACCCTAACTGCTAAAACAAACTCCAAACCCTAATTAATCTTTCAAACAAACTCCAAACTTCATCAACAAAATGAATGATATCATCCTTAAGACTCTTACTATGATCGAGAACAACAACAGTTTCATCCGCCGGTTGCTCCACATTGAGGAAAGTTTCAGGAGCTACCTTGTGGATGCTCGATCCGTACTCAAGGACGCCAAAAAAGATGGCTTGATAGAGCAGCAGATGTTGCAGATATATGACGATATAGCAACTGCTGAACGGAACCTCCAAATAGCTAAGGAGGAGAGGACAGATATCATAGAAGAGAATAAGACTCTCTATGAAAATATAAGAATTGCATTTTTATTAATGTAATTCTTTTTTTAATTTATGTATTTATATATATATATATATATATATATATATATATTAATTAATTAAGTTTATCATGCATTCCTCTCTATCATCTTGCTTCTTCTTTCTTTTATTTTATTTAATTTGTTTTACTAGCTAATTACGCGAATAATAGTTAGAGAAATAACATAATGATCGATAAAAACATATACATGCAAATGAAATAATTAGAAAAAGAAAATAATGACGATGAAAGACGATGAAACCAACAGTGACGGCGAGATTTACCTGATATTTAGAGAAAGTAAGAGACGATGAAATCAACAGTGACGGCGAGATGATAAAGCGACGATGAGAAAGAGAGACAGAGACGATGAGAAAGTGTGTGTTTTGTGTTTGTGTTTGTGTTTGTCTGTGTTTGTGTTTGTGTTTGTGTTTGTGTTTGTGTTTGTGTTTGTGTTTGTGTTTTGAGGCTGTAGCTGATCTGTGTTTATGTGGTTTATAGTATGGAAAGTATTGACAACGGTTGGTAAACAAAAACCGTTGTTAAAACGTTTAACAACGGTTGTAAAACAAAAACCGTTGTTAAAAAGTTTTAACAACGGGTTTCAAAAATAACCGTTGTGATTACTGACACGTCTGTCGCGTACCTGTCAAAAATAAAACCTAACGGTCTCAACTAAAAATATAGTAGAGGCAGTCGAGTATCGAATCCGCAGGGAGGAATGCAACTACAGCTATCTATTTCTAATTCTAAGGTAACAATTGGGTTTGATTAATTTTTGGTTCTAAACTACGGAGTTGAAAGGAAGAGAAATAAGGCAAGAGCGAAAGCAAGAAATGAATTAAACTATCAATAAGAGGGGGACATGTCGGGAATTCGGTTCACTACGGTAGTACAACAACTTAGCAGTAAATGACTCAGACGAACTAATGCGAGGCGGATATTAGAAGGTCCTTTCGGTCCACTTCCCACCCTAAAATACCACTAACTTAACTTTCGTCCTCATTAGGGTAGTCTACTGTTTATAGCAGGCCTATTTAATCCAATCTTTCGATCCAGGGTTAATTGTAGCAGTTAATGGGTGACATAGAAGCGTGCACTCAACTAGGTCGAGAATTACGGTTATATTGCTATAATGACAGTCTCTTATGTCAATTGCCTAATTCATTCACTATGTCGTC
Source organism: Silene latifolia (assembly GCF_048544455.1). Classification (NCBI taxonomy): domain Eukaryota; kingdom Viridiplantae; phylum Streptophyta; class Magnoliopsida; order Caryophyllales; family Caryophyllaceae; genus Silene; species Silene latifolia. Next base: position 35,077,252 of record NC_133527.1, on the reverse strand, counting down.
ATTATTCTACCGCAGATCCCCTAATCCCAACATGAAAGGGTTTAGCTACTCATATTATTAATGAAACTAGCAGCAAACAAGATTCCAGCAGAAGACATGACGAAATAATAATAGAATTTGGTAACGGAAATTAGGGCAGAAGACATGTCAAGTGATCCACACATGACCAAGTCCTCGATCGAGTCCCCTGAAGGTCGATCGAGGAGTTTCTGCTGAGCTGATGGTCGATCGAGTAGTCTAATCTACTCGATCGAGAGGATTTTGACTTCGTGGGCTTAATCAGTCCGTGTTTTAGTTTTTCCGCATAAACACTTAGGGGTTTTGGCTATTTAACCTATGTTTACTAGGTTAATTAGGCATCTCTTTACTTATTCTTTTCACTATCCTTTTTACGATCATTCACATTAGACACTGTTACCAGCTACGTTGCTTAAACCCTCTACTGTTACTTTCGTTTTCGGATTGCTTCATCGGATTTCGAGTTCTTTACGCCGGAATCGCTTAGATTGTAATCTTCTTTCTACTCTTAATAATAATAATTAACCTTTTTGTTGTTTTAATTCTTGTTATGTTATTGATCTTTTCTGCCCTAATTTCCGTTACCAAATTCTATTATTATTTCGTCATGTCTTCTGCTGGAATCTTGTTTGCTGCTAGTTTCATTAATAATATGAGTAGCTAAACCCTTTCATGTTGGGATTAGGGGATCTGCGGTAGAATAATGACGACATAGTGAATGAATTAGACGAATTGACATAAGAGACTCTGTCACTATAGCAATATAACTGTAATTCTCGACCTAGTTGAGTGCACGCTTCTATGTCACCCATTAATCTGGCTACAATTAACCCTGGATCGAAAGATTGGATTAAATAGGCCTGCTATAAACAGTAGACTACCCTAATGAGGACAAAAGTTAAGTTAGTGGTATTTTAGGGTGGGAAGTGGACCGAAAGGACCTTCTAATATCCGCCTCGCATTAGTTAAATGCGAGTCATTTCTTTGCTAAGTTGTTGTACTACCGTAGTGAACCGAATTCCCGACATGTCCCCCTCTTATTGATAGTTTAATTCATTTCTTGCTTTACTGCTCTTGCCTTATTTCTCTTCCTTTCAACTCCGTAGTTTAGAACCAAAAATTAATCAAACCCAATTGTTACCTTAGAATTAGAAATAGATAGCTGTAGTTGCATTCCTCCCTGCGGATTCGATACTCGACTGCCTCTACTACATTTTTAGTTGAGACCGTTAGGTTTTATTTTTGACAGTGCTGCGACGGACGTGTCAAATTTTGGCGCCGTTCTTGGGGAGGCAATTGTTTAATTACTAGCTGTTTTATCTTTAATTCTTCTTTTAGTTTAAGGAACATCGTTCCTTAAACTATTCTCACATCTTGTCTGTAGTTTCGTCTTATGCGCAGGTCGCAAGGTGGTCCACTACTACCTTTTGATCCCGAGATTGAGAGGTCTCTGCACGTAAAAAGGAGACTACTATTTCAAGAACATCAGGCAGAGGAAGGGCCTAGTTCTCGTGGTAACTTTTACGAGAACGAGCTTTTCGAAGACAACCCGCCGTCTTCTCCAGTTTCCGATTTATCACTTGAGTCTATCACTTTCCCAGAATTTCCCGAAATGGCTGAGGAAGCAACCATTGCTAGTCACTCCGAGCCCACAAACCGACAATCTCTATAAAGGGTTCGAATCTGGAGATGCCAGGAAGTTCGAGCCTAAGCCTTCTTACATTAGCATGGTCGAGAAAAATCAGTTTGGGGGAGCTGCAAAGGAAGATGCAGCTCAGCATATGGAGACCTTCATTCATTACTGCTGCTCCATACCTCCTCCCACTGGCGTGACAGCTGACCAGATCAAAGAAACTATGTTCATCTTTTCACTCCGCGATGCTGCAAGGGAGTGGTACAGGGATCTGGACCGAGCTGCTCACGGCATAACAGATTGGAATTCGCTAGCATTGGCGTTCTATAAAAAGTACTTCTCTGCTTCGAGAACCATAGCCATCAGAGCTCAGATAACCAGTTTCAAACAAGGGCCCGACGAGAATTTCCACGAGGCATGGCTTCGGTTTAAGAAACTGGTGCGGACCATACCGCATCACGGTTTCGAAAAATGGAGTCTGTGCAACCATTTTTACAATGGTTTATATGATGATCAGAGGGCTATACTAGATGCGGCAGCCAACGGTCGATTTTCTGACAACTTGGGGCCGACGAAGGGATGGAAAATTATAGATGATTTAGCCACTCACAGGGCTGAATACGGGAATTCAAGAGGAAACCAAAGGAGAGCTGTTGAATCCTCTTCGATGGCCGCATTAGAAGCCCTTCTCGCTAGGTTCGACAAGTACGAACTAGGGGGAGCTCTCAAGCCAGGAATGTACCAGGTTAATGCCATGACAGACGGTCCTTTCGTGCATGCGAGAGATGTGGGGTAGATGGACATGTCGCTGATTATTGTCCTAGTCCTTATGAGCAATGTGCCGCCTTTCAACACTACAGGCAAAACAACACTCATTACGAGCCGAATATCCACCCCAATTTGAGGTGGAGCAATCGAAACAACATACTCAATCCCACCGCTCCTCCGAATCGGCGAAAGACAGCCTATATTCCTCCACACCAGAAGCAACAAGGCTATTCGAAGCCTCCGTCTTTCAACCCTCCTAACCAAGGTGCTTCGTCATCTAGTGGGGTGAGTGAGATGGGTGAGTTAAAGTCCATGATGCAATCCATTGCAAAGCAATTACAACAGAAGGACACGGCATTCAAGGCACTTGAGACTCAAGTTGCTCAACTGGCTGAAAATCAATCTTCGAGGAAGCCCGGTCATTTGCCAACTCAAAATGACAAGAACCCAAATGAGACGGTGCATCCGATAGAGTTGAGAAGCGGTCTCTCTTATGAGGGACCGAAAATGAAGAAATCGACACGAAATAGTCAGAATCGATGATGAACAGTGTTCTGTCAAGAAAAAGGGCTCACGACAAAGCGATTACTCGATCGATGAAATCGGTGGTCGATCGAGTGGAAATGGTGAAGAATCTGGTCGATCGAGTAGTCTTCTGCTCGATCGATCGAATCGAAGTTGAAGGTGGTCGATCGAGTGAGCATGTTGCTCGATCGATGAAGTTGCTTGAAGAAAGTGCTCGATCGAGTGGACACATTGCTCGATCGAGTGATATTGATGACGGGAAGCTTATTCGAGAGCCTGCTAGTGCTCGTTTAAGCAAGGAATCACCGAAAGACCTCGTTCGAGAGGTAAGAAGCGTCCAAAGGATACTTGAACTTGCTCAGGAAGACACTTTGGAGGCAAGAAACAAGGGACTTGAGATTCCAATTACGGTTCCCTTCCCGAGGCTACTGCAGAATACCAAGATTAATCAACAGTTTAGCAAATTTGTTGAGCTTTTGAAGAGTTTGGAAGTTTCCGTGTCGTTCACTGAATTGCTGACTAAGGTACCTTCTTACTTGAAATTTATGAAGGAGATTTTAGCACGTAAGAGGACCATTAATGATAATGAGACTGTAGCTTTGACTGAGATGGGGTCAGCCTTATCTCAAAATAAGCTACCCCTTAAGCAATCAGACCCGGGTAGTTTTTCGATCCCTTGTCACATAGGAATGCAGTTGATTGATAATGCGCTATGCGATTTAGGCGCTAGCGTAAGTGTTTTACCTTTGTCTCTAGCTAAGAGACTTGGTGTGACAAAACTGAGTTGCACCAACATGACTGTCCATATGGCCGACCGTAGTTTATCACGGCCACTAGGTGTAGCGAAGACGACTGTTAGGATCGGGAAGTTCTTTATTCCCGTTGACTTTGTCGTCCTAGATATCCCCGAAGATGTGCACACCCCTATCATTTTAGGGAGACCATTTTTGTCCACCGCCCGTGCGGTGATAGACGCGTCGGGGAAGACTTTGACCTTCCAGGTAGGGGACGAGGAGTTGACTTTCCATCAGTCTAAGTTCCGGAGGGCTCCCATGCAAGCTCAGCCTTGCAATGCCCTTTCTTCTGTTGACCCTATTATTGACACTCCAGATGAAAATTTGGAGAATATTGCTATTATTGCTAACCCTCCGCCTCAAACTGAGAGCAAAAAGGAGGAAAATTTGTCTGTTTTCCTTACTGCAGGTACAGATAAGGGCAAGAAAGGAGCTGTCAAGGGACATGGTACAACCATTATCAATCGAGCTGGAGCCAAGGATACCAAGGAAGATGACAGAGGGGCGAGAACGAAGGCAGTTCACACCTACATAGACTGGAACTATGTTCCACCTCCTCTTGCGAACAGTAATTCAAGCTCATGGAAATCAAAGAGGACAAATATCGGCGAGCGTCCTCCATCGAAAGCCCACGAAGGGGCTACTGACAGTTAATGGGAATTAAACGGGGAAATGCCCCGTGTAACAAATTGTAATAGATATTCGTTTGAATTACTTTTGAATTTCTTTCATTACGTTTTAATTAGGACAATTAGTTTAGATATTTTTTAGCGTAGACTAAGACTATAGACTGTGTTTCTGTATTTTTGGTATTTTGGGATGTGTTTGGATATGTTTTACGCAGGTTTGGGGAAATGCACGCATTTCGAGGAAGTAAAGACGGAAATTCAAAGAAATCTACACGAGGAAGTCCTCGATCGAGTACTTTTGTACTCGATCGAATGGAAATTGGTTCGATCGAGTCTGCTGGCTACTCGATCGAGGAAGGCTAAAGTGGAACAGGTCGATCGAGGGGACTGTTACTCGATCGAGCAGAGGGACATGAAAAAGCCCTCGATCGAGTGACTTAAAATCACTCGATCGAGTGAAGTGAACAGTAAACGGGAGTTTTCCTTCTTAAAACTCTTTACTTTTCTAATTCTATTTCATTTATCCCTAACTTCCGTCTAACCTCTTCCTTAAGTGCGATTGATTTTTCCCCAAATCCCCAAATTTTTGCCCAAAATTATCAAATCCACCACCAACATTCTATCACTAGCACTTAATTCTTCAATAGCCCCTTGTTTTCCCCTTATTTGTGTTCGTTTTCACGGTTTTTAAGAGGGATTAGGGTTCCGCGGGTTTTCGATTAAAAATCCGCCTTGCTTGCTTGTTTTTGAAGTTTAATTGCTTGTTTTAGGATAATCATCATCAAGTAAGTGTTTCTATCACACTCTTTGCAATTTCTCTTGATTTAATTCGAATTTTTGAGGTGATTTTGAATTAGGGCTCGAAAATTCCATGTCTAGTCGAATTGTTTCGATTTGATTGTGTTTATATGCCCTTAATTTGCTTGTTGATGATCTTTTCGCAATTCCTCGCTATGTCTACATGTTTAATTCGAATTTTGCGCAAATTCTGCGATTAGGGTTCCTGTAAGTCGAGTGTTTCGACTGTTAGACGGCCTCTATGTTGCCTTGCTTGCTTAACTTCAGTCCATGCCTACTTACTGCTTTGTTAATAGCTAATTGTTCGTCCCCTAACGCCCGTATCTGTTGTGAATCATTGGGACTTTTGTTCCGTGAGTGCTTTTAAACTTGCTAGTAGATCGTATGTTGCCGCATCTTTGTTCCTTGCGATTTCGATCTCTCTTAGCGGTCATATTTTGTCACTTTATCACCACTCACAGGCTGTAATTCGAGGTTTGAGGAATTGTTGGGTTTTGCATTCTGGAAGTCGAATTTTCCGACTAATAGGGCTATTCTTTTTGCTGTCACATGTTGGTTAGCGGTCGTTTTAATCACGGTTAGCAGCATATTTCTTATTCGTGCCCTTTGATATTTTGCAGGATGGACGCGAGTTCTTTGTCTTCTACTAGTACGTCCTCTAGCTCGTCCAGCTCGTCCGGGAACGAGTTAGTGGTCCCTGCTGTCACCACTTCTGCCATGGTAACCACTATAGTTCCTGCCGTTACCAGGCCTCCTATCGAGCCTTTCTCTTTCTTTGGATCGGATTCGAGCCCCGTTTCCCGCAGCTTGGTATGGTGCCACCGAGGCCACACCAGCAGGCTAGCCAGTTAGCCGTCACTTCCAGCCCTTCTGAGGCTGTTGCTACAGGGGAGAGCGCACTCACACCTCTACCGAAGATGCCCACGGTACGTTTCACTTCTGAGGCTCACCGGAAACGGTTAGCCGCTTTACTTCGTTGCCCTCTCTCCTCCACCCGTTTCCTTGCGCGGACTGACTTAGAGACCTTAGGCATTTACGAGGAGGTCTGTAGTTTGTTGAACGGGACGGGTATGTCGGGTTTGATTACCATGCAGGAGGCTACCATTCGTACCCTTACGTACGAGTTCTTTAGCTCCTATTCCTTTGACACCGACTCTTACACTGCTGACCACTCCAGTTCCTGCATTCACTTTCGACTCCGCAATGAGTCGCATCACTGGACCTTGGCCAAGTTTGGGCAGGTTTTGGGACTAGTTAGTGACGGTCCCACTGCCCCACCTCGAGAGCTCCTTCAGCCACTTTGGGCTGCTCTTTCTCACACCCCCTTCCACTAACGGAAGGGAGCTCATGTTCACTTACCTGCGCCCCGTTACTACTTGCGTCTGTTAGGAGAGACCATTTTTGGGCGCCCTGAGCCCAATAACTTGACCAACACTGAGCTAGCAATTCTCGCGGGGTACCTCAACATTGACTACGGTACCTCGTTTGTTCTAAACATCGCCTATCTGGTAGCTCAGCATTGGAACGGAATTGGGACTCGGGTCAAGACCGCAGTCGTCTGCGGCGGGCTGGTGACTAGGATTGCCCGCCACCTTTACCCCAGTGAGCCCGGACTCACTGCACCTGATCAGATGGCCCTCCTTGACCTGGAGGCCATGGTAACATTGACCTGGTTCCCAAAGGCGAAGGGGAGTGCGAGGACGTGGAAGATCTGTGGTTCCACGTCTGTTACCTTGCCGTGCTCTACCCTTCCCCCACTTTTACCGCTCTCATCTGCTGCTGAGGGAGCGAGGCCACCTCCACCTACCTACCACCTTACCTTCACCTCTCCTTCCTCTACGAAGAAGAGGAAGCGGGAGGCCGGAGCATCTTCTAGCTCCCGGCTCGGACTCGAGCCCAGGGCCGGACCGACACCCACGCCTCGGCCTACACCCACACCTACTCGGACTCATACTCCACCTCCACTTGACCCTCCTTCCAGTTCGGCTTTTCCGGCCAATTTTGTCCCCTCTCCTTTTTAGGGCGCCCGAGGTCATGGACCAAGGGCGTCGTGATGCCGTGCTTTCGGATATGTGCAGGTACATTACTGAGATGAGACGGGATATGGCTTTGGCTGCATTCCCGATCTACGAGTTCCATATCCGAGCCCGGCGACCGATTCCAGAGGGGTGGCCGCATCCTTCCTTCTACCGATACCCAGCGGACGGGTACCCTCCACTACCTTCTGACTCAGAGGAGGAGCCGGAGGAGACAACGGTAGCACGAGAGGTGCGGTTCTGGGCGAGAAGCGAGCGCGAGAGAGCCGCCAGAGAGGAGCAGAGTGACCCTCCGTTCGTGCCGGTCCGGATGATCGGCTGGAGATGACGACCGAGTCTCCCCCTTGTTTGTTCTGGTTTGGGGAGACCGTTTTGTTGAGTCGGAGTACTGAGAGACGGCGGTGCCAACGACGAGTAGCTCTTTGGTCTACTCACTTCCCCGTTTTAAAATTGGTTTGGGGAAGTTCGTGTTTTGTATGTCCTTTCACTCTTTTTATTTCGTCTCCTTTATTTTTCTTTTATTGGTTGTATACCCCCATCCCCCATTTTTCTGCTGGTGTATGCTGGAGGACAACGAGGGCGTTGTCCGTTTTGGTTTGGGGAGGGTATTGCATCCTTTTGAGTCTGTATCTGCATTTGTTTTGCATTCACGTTTCATTTTTCAGTTTGCATTTGTTGTTTATTTTCAAAAAAATCAAAAATCAAAAAAAAAAATTAGAAAATGTTAAAAATTCAAAAAATTTCATGTTGTTTTAATTTACCTGACGACCGTAGTTAAGGAAGATATTCAAGTCCTGATGCGCCTATATAGCTCGATCGAGTGCTTTGGTGCTCGATCGAATGCTTTATACACTCAACACAACATCGATCGATCGACCGATTCAAGGAGTCGATCGAGGAGGTTCAAAGAAGCGGTGCTCGATCGAGAGGTAGTTTGAGCTCGATCGAGTGACTCAGAGTTCGATCGAGTAATATCTCCATTCGATCGAGAGGATTTCGTGTGCTTTTAGTTTTTTCCGCCTAATCTTCTATGGGCTTTTGTAGTCGATCCATGGATTAGGTTTAAGACAATTTTCATATAAGATCGAGGAGAACACTACGTTACTCCGATCACTTTTACTACGCACATTTCACTTGTTACTTCAGTCACTGTTCTTTTGGGAATTCTACTCTCTACCTTGCTACTTTGATTCGGTATTATCAATCTATTTATTCCTTTATCCTATTTATTATTCTAATTCCTTTTCTCTCTTTATTTTATAATATTTCAATCAACTCGATTATTCATCATGTTTAGTTTGAATTATTTGGTTATTGTATTTGTTAATTTGATAATTATGAGTAGCTAAATTTCTATGCTAAGACTATAGGGGACCCATGATTTGAAGGGAGAGTAATCAATTTACCAGGTTAATACCGGTACCGTCTTCGTTGTTTAAATGCTACAAATAACTGTAATTGCCTAATTGAGTCGACGCAATTAGACCCTTATTCTTAGTGGATCTTGACCTGGACCGAAAGGTTGGAAGGGGGAGACTAGTAGCGAACAATAGAGTATTGCAGCGAGGGCGAAAGTTAAACTGTTTACGCTTTAGGGTGAATTAAGGACCGAAAGGCGACGTTCGCTACCCCTTAGACCGTACCACATTGACCCGGGAACTAGATTACTCGACCAGATGATTATGGTGAACCGCTTGTCTTAGCTATTCTCCCTTATCTGTCAACCTCCTTCTTTTATTCCTCTTCTCCTTACCCTGTTAGTTTAGAAATCACAATTTACAACCCCCAATTTTGATTACCTTGACGAACCTAGTTTAGCAGACAAATTCCTACCTCTCTGTGGATTCGACCCGACTTCCCTAGCTATATTAGTTAGTTAGAACCAGTTGGTTTATTTTTGACAGGTACGCGACAGACGTGTCAAATTTTGGCGCCGTTGCCGGGGAGGTGGCGCAATTTTGTTGCTTAATTAAGTTTGCCTTTCGTCTCAAGGAATTTATTCCTTGAGGCTGATCTTATTCTCTGCAAGTTTTGACATTTTGCAGATTAGCTGTTGCTTCAAAGTTGGTTGACGAAATGCCTACGATTACAGAGCATACAGAGCCATGTGGTAGATGTGGCGAGGAGGGACATGACCTCTACGAATGTGTAGCGAGTATAGAGCGTGCTCTTGCTTACAAGAAGTACAAGCAAGGGGTCCCTTTTTCTCAGCTTTATGAGGAGATAAAGAGCGTCTCTGCCCCTTCTTCGCCAGTATCACGACCGGCCTCTCCCTCTGCAAGAGAAGAGATCGCCGAGTTGAAATCCATTATGATGAGTATGTCAAAAGATTACGCCAGTATGTCACAGAAATCTGATACGGTTATATCAGAATTAAAGGAGCAGGTCGCGCAGTTGACACAGACGACGGATCAAGCCAAGTTTCTTCCAATTTGCGATCCAGTCAGTACAATAAACTTCCAAAATGACCCTCCTCATGAAGAAGACAAGGTATTGGCAGCCAATGATGATTCAGACGATGATCTAGACGAGTTCTTGCAGGAAATACTTGTTGCGTGTGCAGTAACCACTCGATCGAGCAACCAATCTACTCGATCGAGCGGTTCTAATCATCAAGTCACTCGATCGAGTGACAATGGTGGTCGATCGAGTAACTATGCTGAAGAAGACACTCGATCGAGTGACAAGACAGGACGATCGAGTGAAAATGAAGAAGAAACTGGTCGATCGACCAGTAACGGTACTCGATCCAGTGCAGTAAGTGGCGGAATTCCTAATTCGCTATCTAATACCGCCACCGTGTCATCTCCTCCTGCTGTGGAGACGTCACGCATCGATAAGGGTAAAGAAAAGGTTGCGGGACCGCTCATCGCTACCAGGGTACCTTTCCCAAGTCGTCTGAAGGACGCAAGGATCGAGCAACAGTACGGTAAGTTCGTGGACATCGTGAAGAACCTTCAGGTAACTGTTCCTTTTTCTGAACTTGTCACTCAGGTTCCTACTTACGCTAAATTTATGAAGGATATTGTGACGCGTAAGAGGAATTTGAGTGAATTTGAGACGATTTCATTTATGGAAGAGTCTAGTAACTTGCTGTTAAATAAGGCCCCTCCAAAAATGAAAGACCCGGGCAGCTTTTCTATTACTTGTGTCATAGGTAATATGGTTATTGATAAGGCCCTCTGTGATTTAGGTGCCAGCGTCAGTGTCATGTCCCTCCTTGTCTGCAAGAAATTGAATATGAGTCACTTCAAAGTGACTAACATTACCCTACAGATGGCTGATAGATCTGTTAGGAGACCTTTAGGTGTCTTGGAGGATGTGCCTGTGAAAATAGGCAAGCTTTACATCCCAGTAGATTTCATTGTCTTGGATATAGCTGAAGACACCCGGACCCAAATTATTTTAGGAAGACCTTTCCTTTGTACAGCTGGGGCCGTTATCGATGTCAGACAAGGGCGTCTGACTCTTGCAGTAGGGGACGACGCTATCACATTTAGTTTGCCCAGTACTTTAGCCCACCCAATGATAGAGGACACATGTTATTCGGTCGATATCATTGATGAGTCTATTTATGACTTCTGGTCGGGTTCTTTTATGAAGGACCAACTGGAAGCTCTCATGCTTTTTGATGAGTGTGCAGATAGCCCAGAGAACGATGACGCTGCGTTGGATTTGCTTGTTGATGATTTAGATGAGCATGACGGGGAGCAGGTGGAGCAAATGATCAGCACTCTTTGCTCCATTGAGGTAAAGGTACCGGAACGTAAGCCTCTCCCATCTCATCTTAAATATGCTTTTCTAGATGATACGAGAAGCGATATCCGTCATCGTTAGTGCCAAGCTTAGTGATGATCACCTTCTTTTTGTTAGTCAGTACTTAAGAAAAACAGGAAAGCAATGGGCTATTCACTGGATGATATCACGGGGATTAGTCCCGATATTTGTATGCACGGGATAGAGCTGGAGGAGGATCACAAACCTTGCGGCGGGGTCGGTCGTCGGGTGAATCGGAAGATGCGGGATGTTGTGATGGCCGAGGTAATGAAGTGCTGGATGCGGTATTATTTATTCTGTAGGTAATTCTAAATGGGTAAGCCCAGTACAGGTAGTCCCGAAGAAAGGAGGGACAACTGTAGTTAAGAATGAAAAGAATGAACTAATACCCACCCGAGTAGTGACCGGCTGGCGGATGTGCATAGATTACAGACAGCTGAATACCGCCACTAAGAAAGATCACTTTCCCCTTCCTTTTATTGATCAAATGGTAGAAAGGTTAGCTTCTCATAAATTTTTCTGCTATTTAGATGGGTATTCAGGGTTCTTTCGGATCCCTATCCACCCGACGATCAAGCCAAGACTACATTTACCCGTCCCAAGGGCGTTTTTGCGTGCCGCGAATGCCTTTTGGTTTGTGCAATGCCCCTGCCACCTTCCAAAGGTGTATGATGGGGATATTTTCCGAGTATATTGAGTCTATCATGGAAGTTTTTATGGATGACTTTAGCGTATATGGAAGTGATTTTTCCGATTTGTCTGTCTAACCTTGAGAAAGTGTTGCAGTATTTGTATTGAGGTTAACCTTGTCTTTGAATCGAGAAGTGCCACTTTATGGTCAACGAGGGAGTTGTCCTAGGGCACTTAGTTTCTGATAGGGGAATAGAAGTTGACAAAGCAAAGGTGGAAGTGATTCAGCAATTACCACCTCCTGTTAATGTTAAGGGGGTGAGGAGCTTCCTTGGTCACGCTGGCTTTTATCGCCGGTTTATCAAGGATTTCTCCAAAATTGCTAAACCACTTACACAGCTGTTGCTTAAAGACGCCCCTTTTGTGTTTACTGATGCTTGTCTTTCTGCTTTTAATAGGTTAAAGCAGACCTTAGTCTCTGCGCCGATCATACAGCCTCCCAATTGGGACTTGCCGTTCGAGATCATGTGCGACGCGAGTGACTATGCACTAGGAGCGGTGCTAGGCCAGAGGAAAGACAAAGCCTTGAATGCTATTTACTATGCGAGCCGAACTCTGGATGAGGCTCAAGTGAAGTACACTACCACCGAGAAGGAGCCGTTAGTAGTTTATGCCTTAGAAAAGTTTCGCACTTATTTAGTTGGGTCGAAGTCACCGTTTTTACCGACCATGCAGCTTTGAGGCATCTCCTTGCTAAGAAGGAGGCTAAACCGCGACTCGAGATGGATACTCCTTCTTCGGGAGTTTGACCTACGAGATCAAGGATAAGAAAGGAGCCGAGAACGTTGTGGCGATCACTTGTCGCGATTGATGCGACAAGAAGGGGAAGATTCTCTACCTATTGATGATTCTTTTCCTGACGATACTTTAATTCTTTGTCATATCGTCTATTGTTGACCAGGAACCCTGGTATGCGATATAGCTAACTTCGTTGTCGGTGGCAAGTCGCCGCCCGACCTTTCTTCTCGGCGAAGAAGCGTTTTCTCTATAACGCTAAGCGGATATACGGATGATCCTTACCTGTTTAAGGAATGTGCAGACGGTCTCTATAGACGGTGTATTCCGCAGTGGGAGACCAAAATAGTCCTGGAAGGCTGTCACTCCTCTTCATATGGTGGTCACCACGGTCCATCGCGCACCGTGGCTAAGGTACTTCAGTCTGGTTTTTACTTGGCCTTCTTTGTTTGTTGACGCCAAGTCTTTTGTTTCAGCTTGTGATGCATGCCAACGATCAGGGAACATTTCGAAGAGACATGAGATGCCACAAAACGGCATCCTAGAGGTTGAGGTTTTCGATGTCTGGGGCATTGATTTCCAAGGACCGTTCCCGTCCGATAAAGGTAACAGTACATTTTAGTAGTTGTAGACTATGTGTCAAAATGGGTTGAGGCAATTGCTTCACCTCATTGTGACGGTAAGACCGTGATAAAAATGTTCAAAAAGATCATATTTCCCCGTTTTGGTGTCCCTAGGGTCGTCATTAGTGATGGGGGGATGCATTTTAAGGAAAAGAAACTCACTTCCATACTGTCTAGAGTTGGTGTCCAACACCGGCGTGGTTTGGGGTATCATCCCCAAACTAGTGGTCAGGTAGAGGTCTCTAATCGCGAGCTGAAAGAGATCTTGTCTAAAGTAGTTTCTAAATCACGGAAAGACTGGAGTCTTAAGCTAGATGACACGTTATGGGCTTATAGAACTGCCTTTAAGACACCAATTGGTGCATCACCTTATAGGTTAGTTTATGGGAAATCGTGTCACTTACCTCGCTGAAATGGAATGTAAGGCCTGGTGGGCAATTCGCGAGCTTAATTATGATCCTAAATTGTGTGGTCGAGAATCGTCTTTTGCGCACTTGATGAATTAGAGGAGTTTAGGCTTAATGCCTATGACGACTCACGCATTTACAAGGAAAAGACGAAGAGATGGCATGACAAGAGAATCCTACCTTGGGAGTTTCATGTGGGGCGAAAGGTGTTCTTTGTTTAATGCCCGGTTGAGACTGTTTCCCGGCAAGTCAAGTCCAGTGGAGTGGTCCATACACGGTGACAAAATGTTACCAAATTTGGATCCGTAGAACTTGAAGACTTCGAGGGCCATAGATTCAAGGTGAATGGCCAATACGTGAAGCATTACCATGAGGCGAGTGAAGCGGACAACCGCGTTGAAGTCCTGCGCTTCGACGAGCTCGACGCGCCAGTAATTTGATACCAGAAAGGTCGTGCGGGACCTCTTAAACCAGCGCTCTCCGGGAGGCAGCCCGGACAGTTTTATTTATGCTTTTGTTAAACTATTTGTTTTTTCTGTTTTATTTGTCTTTCCTTAGCTTTACGTTAACTTTAGACGCTGCTTTATGAACAATTTCTGTACTTTCCTTGCTTTCATGCGTCCTTTGCAGGCTAAAAGTACTCGATCGAAGGGTTTTTGAGCTCGATCGAGCACTTTCTGACGCGGCTACCACTCGATCGAGGGATGATGTCCTCGATCGACCAGATCCATAACCAGACCTACTCGATCGAGTGGGTTATCAGTCGATCGATCCCTTCGTTACACCTGTTCACTCGATCGATCTGTTCCAGGCGCTCGATCGAGCAGTTATGATCTCCAGCCGCTGTTTTTACGTCTACAAAGCTACAGTTTGACTTTCCTTGACCTCCCATGTTCATGGTCGGTTTGGGGAGGTCCCGCTATATGACGTTTTGTAAGCTTTCCGACTCCACTCCTCCTTTTCTTTTTAGTTTGCATTTCTTTCCCTATTTTTGGTACAATGAGGGCATTGTACGGTTTGGTTTGGGGAGGTATGCATCCATATCTGTGTTTTCATGTTTCTTGCATTTTTGCTTGTTTTAATTTATTTATTTCCGCATGCATTGTTGTTTTAATTAATTCCAAAAAATCATAAAATTCAAAAATTTCCACAATTTTCATGTTTAAATTGAGTCGGAACGTTTGAACACTGACGCTACTTTGAATCCTTACTTGAGCCCTGCATACTCCTGACATTTAGCTGGCATGACTATGTGCATAATCTACGAGTTTTTGTTTCTCTTTTATCTGAACGAATAGACTTGATTCTTTATGTCGGCAAGCTACAATAACATTCTGAGGTTAGAGCTTATTAAACTGGTGACATTCATGACCGGTTTCTTTTAGAATGTGACTAGTACTCTCTTTAAGACATGTAACATCAATTTGCATAAGCATGAGTCTAGTCTTCTTAATACCTGTATGCATTCGGTCTGTGGATGGTGACACGTGTTAGGAGAGGCAGTCCCCCTTATTTCATTCTACCCATGAGCCTTACATAGCCAAATTGCCTTTTTGCCCATCAACTACTTTCTATAATATTTCCTATCCTAGCTGAGCTAGTAACGAGTAGTTCTTGGAATATGTTACTGCAATATGGTTATTTCATCTGATTTCAGAAGATGGTGGAAGAATTGAAGGGAAAGAAAGAAAAAATGTGTTGAATTGAAAAAAAAATGAAAAATGAAAAAAAAAAAAAAAAAAAAAAAAAGAGACAGAAAAATTCAAAATGAAAAAAAAAGAGAGGAATGAAAAAGAATGAGAATTGATCAATGCTTCACACTCCCATGCCTTATTTATATTTTATGAGGAGTTGACGACTTTTTGGTGTTTGGTGAGTTTAGTGCATAATGTTGCACCGTTTCATCTTGCTGTTATGAGTACGAAGTTGGGATGCAGTCTATATTTGGATCCGTTGTTGCTAGCCTGGCTATTAACCCCAAATATCCAAATTCATTTTAGCCCCTTCTTACCCATTACCTCACTAACCCAAATGTAAGTCCTCGGCACGTGTCTTAGTCACTAGTATGGTTGGAATGCATATGTACGGTTGTAGAGACTTTATTCATGTTAACTGCATGCATGTTCTTATAGGTCGAGTTAGGTGAGTGTCCTGCTTCTTCCTATCTTTCACATATATATTCACCTTATGCCTGATTTTGAGTGACGAGCGACCCGTGAGAGTCCGACATCTTTGAATCTTGCAAGGTCGACGGTTGATAAGATTGAAACATTAATTTAACTCGTCACGCACTTTTCGATTGCCGCTTTGTCATTTTGTTGCATTAAATTGGTTCTGTTGGATGATTTGTAGCTGATCGTTGGTCCGTTCTTTTATTCACCCTTAGTTGCATTCATATTTGCTTGGGGACAAGCAAAGGTTTGGTTTGGGGAGATTTGATGCGTGTCTTTTATATAAGGTTTTCACCTCATTTTTACACGCATTTCCGTGCTTTTTATGTAGCATCTGGCTACAAATACCCCCGAATATTCTACTTTGGTCCGTTTATTGTAATTTGCAGGAATTGACCGAGGAGGAGCTAAATCGAGCCCTAATTGTCCTATTTTTACGCATTTATGGGAAATAAGGAGCCGGAGTTTAGGAATCTTACACTTGGAGGACGTATGAGCTGAGTTAAGGAAGATATTCAAGTCCTGATGCGCCTATATAGCTCGATCGAGTGCTTTGGTGCTCGATCGAATGCTTTATACACTCAACACTGGTCGATCGACCAGTTCAAGGAGTCGATCGAGGAGGTTCAGCAAGCAGTGCTCGATCGAGAGGTAGTTTGAGCTCGATCGAGTGACTCAGAGTTCGATCGAGTAATATCTCCATTCGATCGAGAGGATTTCGTGTGCTTTTAGTTTTTTTCCGCCTAATCTTCTATGGGCTTTTGTAGTCAGTCCATGGATTAGGTTTAAGACAATTTTCAGTATAAGACTGAGGAGAACACTACGTTACTCCGATCACTTTTACTACGCACATTTCACTTGTTACTTCTGTCACTGTTCTTTTGGGAATTCTACTCTCTACCTTGCTACTTTGATTCGGTATTATCAATCTATTTATTCCTTTATCCTATTTATTATTCTAATTCCTTTTCTCTCTTTATTTTATAATATTTCAATCAACTCGATTATTCATCATGTTTAGTTTGAATTATTTGGTTATTGTATTTGTTAATTTGATAATTATGAGTAGCTAAATTTCTATGCTAAGACTATAGGGGACCCATGATTTGAAGGGAGAGTAATCAATTTACCAGGTTAATACCGGTACCGTCTTCGTTGTTTAAATGCTACAAATAACTGTAATTGCCTAATTGAGTCGACGCAATTAGACCCTTATTCTTAGTGGATCTTGACCTGGACCGAAAGGTTGGAAGGGGGAGACTAGTAGCGAACAATAGAGTATTGCAGCGAGGGCGAAAGTTAAACTGTTTACGCTTTAGGGTGAATTAAGGACCGAAAGGCGACGTTCGCTACCCCTTAGACCGTACCACATTGACCCGGGAACTAGATTACTCGACCAGATGATTATGGTGAACCGCTTGTCTTAGCTATTCTCCCTTATCTGTCAACCTCCTTCTTTTATTCCTCTTCTCCTTACCCTGTTAGTTTAGAAATCACAATTTACAACCCCCAATTTTGATTACCTTGACGAACCTAGTTTAGCAGACAAATTCCTACCTCTCTGTGGATTCGACCCGACTTCCCTAGCTATATTAGTTAGTTGGAACCAGTTGGTTTATTTTTGACAGGTACGCGACAGACGTGTCAAATTTTGCCCTCCCTGCATGTGACACCGACCACAAACCCGAATGTATGCATTTGACAAGAAATCAAATGTCATAAAAGTGCAAAAATAATGAACAAGCTATGCAAGGAGTACTACTCTCAATTCCTACATGAACCGGTTATGAACGGCACCAGTTATGGCTCTAAAAACTCAGAATTTTTAAGTAGTTTGCCAATTTATAGGTCAAGTCTAAACAGTCAGCTTATATTTGAACAGAAATTCGTAGATTATGCGTATGACACAGCTAATAACTATCAATAAAAGTGCAAGGCTCAAGTAAGATGACAAGTTATAGTGCAATTTCATCACGGGAATCTACCGTTCCGACTCAACCTATATGCAAAAATAAACGTGATTTTTTGAATTTTTTTAATTTTTAGGGTATTTTTGAATTTTTATGGAAATAAACAACAATGCAGACATAAATTAAATGTGATAACAGAAATGCAATAAAAACAAGATGCAGACACAGATATGGATGCAAAACCTCCCCAAACCAAACCGTACAATGCCCTCATTGTACCAAAACATGGAAAGGCAATGCAAACTAAAAGAGAAAGAGAGTAAATACGGAAAGCTCACAAGATTGCGCGAATAAGGGACCTCCCCAAACCAGCCAGCAACGTGGGATGTCACTAATAGCTCCCAAACATCGTCACAAGAAGCTAATCCAAGCAATGGGCGTCCAAAACAGCTCGATCGAGAGGAATAGTGGTCGATCGAGTGGAATAGTGGTCGATCGAGTAAAAAAAAAAAAATTTTTTTTTTTTTTTTTTTTTTTTTTTTTGTCGATCGAGTAGAAAGTTACTCGATCGAGTAACTCGTCTTTCTGCAGCTTAAAGGTCGAGTAGAATTCCTGCAAAGATGCAAAGAAAAACAGATCCGCAAAAACTAACTAAGCAAGCATCTTGATATAGGTTTATGGTACGAAGACCATTTATTACAATTGTAATGAAATAAAATGTAAAATAAAGTCTCCTGGTTGCCTCCCGGGTAGCGCTAACTTCGATCAGTCCCAGCTCGACCTTCTTTTTCACCAACTACTCTAATTGAACCCAATCAAAGCGACTCAAGGCTCGCACAGAACTTTGTCAAATAGGCTGCGCATGTGCTACACAAAACTGTAAGTAGCATCATAATATAGTAATAGCATAGGAAATTGAAATGCAAAATCGTTTAAGCCTAACGAATTTCCTATGACAGCTCCCAAAATCTTTCACAAAATAATTACGCCCTCCACTATGGGCGGAATATAAAAGCTCAAATTACCGCAAGTGGTAAATGAAGGAGCTCAACAACATTCAACTTAAAAATAACGCGAGTAGAATTTAAGTGCTCGGACGGGTAAGAACTGTGAGGTGAAGGAGTGCAGTCGGCTAAAGGTGAAGGTGGATAATCATCCCAGATGCAAGGGGTTGTAAAGTCAATTGGGTCAATCGGGTCCTCTATAATAGGCTCATCATCTATATCATCATAAGTATCCCATTTGACCTCAAGACTGTCTAAATCTACCTCCTCACTCTCCTTATCGCTAGACTCGTCAAGATGGAGATTCTCAAAGAGAGCCT
Source organism: Silene latifolia (assembly GCF_048544455.1). NCBI lineage: Eukaryota > Viridiplantae > Streptophyta > Magnoliopsida > Caryophyllales > Caryophyllaceae > Silene > Silene latifolia. The sequence continues at coordinate 35,058,414 of NC_133527.1, read as the reverse complement.
TCAAATCACCCTCACTATCAGTGCAAGAATCATAAAGGGGTTCTAAACTATCCTCATAAAAAGGATTGTCAACCACGCTAGTGGTCTCCTCTATGTCTCCGTCAGCAATTCCTAGATTGGTTTCTAAGGTCTCACCCACCCCCTCATTTGAGTCAACATGAAGAGAAAAGTTGGGTTTAAGAGATTCAAAGAAGAAACCAATCAAAGAATTCTAATACCTCATTTACGGGGATTCCTTCGAAATCCCACTTACCAATAGATTCTAGGTATGCTCGCGTAGGGTCATTCATACCCCGGAAGATAGTCCAGCACAATTGGAGTTCAGAAAATGCATCCCGTCTGGGCTCGAGCCACTCCATAAACCTGGCTAAATAAGTACCAAAAATTTCGTTCTCTTCCTGCGGAAATAGAAGAACGAAAGACATAATAACGGTCTCAAGGAACCGAAGCTCCCTGAGACAAGAAATAAACTAAATAAAAACAAATAAAACTACGCTGCCTCCCCGGCAACGGCGCCAAAATTTGATGCGGTCGTTTCTACACCAAAAATAAATACCTAAGTTACAACTAACAGAAGTCAGCGGCAAGTAGGGTCGATCTCCACAGGGAGGCAAAATGAGATTTATCTGTCTAATTTTAGTCTATGAGTAACGGGTCACAATGTGGGGAGGTGCTTATAAATTTTCCCCTTTTCTTATATTTTTCACCCATATAGCTCCACTTAAGCCAAATCTTGCCTTTTTGACCCATTAGCTACATCTCAAACTGAGCCTGCCTAGTCAAGCTAGTCTAGTATGTCTTTTATGGTATGATTTTTCGTCTGCAGTTTGGCCCATGTGTATTTTGTTTGGAGTTGGTGGAGAATTAAGGAAGGGAGTATGAGAAGAAAAAAAAAAAAGAGTTGAAAAAAAGAAAAGAATTACGTGAGACAGAAAAAGAAAAAGAAAAAAAAAACAAAAAATCAAAAATTTGTGATTCACGTGAAAATTCAGAAGAAAGAAAAGTATGAAAAAAAAAATGAGTTGTATGAATAAAAGAGACCGAATGTGTTTATCTCTATCTTGTGACGGTCTTACTCCTCTGTTTTATCTATATCATTTTGAGGAGATTGTGTATTGGGTAGTGAGTTTTGTGCCAAATGAAGGGCACTTGTGTTTATTTCTTAGTCAGTTGAGATTCGGACGGTCTTATATGGTCGTGTTTAGGAACTAGCTTGACGCTTTACCTCCACATTTCCATAATTTGTTTTGCCTTTTCTCACCTGAACCTCACTTTCCCATATCATTTGTAAGCCCTCGGCTGTGACGGACATTGTTGGTTGGAATGTATGTGTAGTACTTGAATCGTCTATCATCTTTGTTGCATGCATGTTATGTAGGTCGCAGTCTAGGTGAGTGACTGTTTTCTCTTTCTCTATTATACATATACATTCACCCTTTGCTTCATGAGAGAAGAGTGACCACGAGAGAGTCCAATTTTGTTGGTCTTGCAAGGTCGATAGGTTGGCTATATTTCTGAACAGCTTATAACTTGTTTGCGTATTGACTGCTTAGCTATAACTGGTAGTTTTTGTTGCATTAAACTGGTTCAAGTAGACAAGTTAAGCTAGCTCTGAGTTATCATTTCCGTTCCATTAGTTGCATTTTAGTTTACTCGAGGACGAGTAAAGGTTTGGTTTGGGGAAATTTGATACGTGCATTTTATATAGTCTTTTTAGGCCTTTTTATGCACGTATTTCTATGCTATTATCGTAGTTTATGCTACGAAATGCCCCGAATATGCTACTTTGGTTTGTTTTGTCTTATTTGCAGGAATGAACCATAAAGTAGTGAAATCAAGCCTTTTACCGTCCGTTTAGCATGAATTTGGAGGAAGAGTGAATTTGGAGCAGGAATATAGCTATTTTGAGATGCGCAAAGGAGTAAGATAGCTAGGCGAGCGAAAGAAGAACTTCAAATTGCTAGTCCCTACTTTAGAGAGCCATATCTCGAGTTCTACAACAGATATTCAGGTGATTCTAATTGGAGATGAAAGTTTGTCCTCTTAGCTTTCCAACGCCACCGGAATCGCCCTATTTGCCCAAGTAACGAAGAAATGGCAGCCGTTTGAAGTTCAGTGCGCAAAGCAGGAAAAGTACTCGATCGAGTAGATAAATCACTCGATCGAGTACTAGCTACAGCGAGAAGGTTATTGTCGAGTATGATTAGATTTATTCTTATGTTTATCTTATATCTAGTTAATAATAATAATACTACTTAGTATAAATAAGAGTAGTTTAGACCTAATAGCATATCATTCATTCCCTGGAGTCAGTAGAGGGGACAGACGACTGCTTGTTCTTCATTTCTCTATTTTTCGGATCAATTGTAATTTCTCTTCCCTTATACTTTTGCTACTCGGATTCAGATTGTATTGGTATTTTTATTTCTCTTTAATCCTTTAATCCTTTTCATTGCTTTAATTCCTTCTTCCCTATATTAATTATCGTAATTGCTTTAATTCAATTCTTATTAGTCTTTTATAATGTTGAATTCCAATTATCTATTTCTTGTTATTGATAATTCGTTGGTTATGAGTCGCTAATTCCCCTCTGCTAAGACTATAGGGGATCCATAATTATGAAGGGAGAGTAATCGTTTTATTGGGTTAATCTTTGGTATTGTCTATGTTGGTTAAATCTTTGCAGTTAATTGTATCATCACGATTGAGTCGACGCAATTAGGCATTTAATTCTTAGTGATCCTTGACCTGGACCGAAAGGTTGGAAAAGGTAGACTAGTAGCGAACAATAGAGTATTGCAGTGAGGGCGAAAGTTAAGCTGTTTACACTTTAGGGTGAATTAAGGACCGAAAGGTGACGTTCACTACCCCTTAGACCGTATTTGCATTGACCTGAGACCTAGATTACTTAACTGAATGATTATGGTGAACCGTCTGTCTTAGCTGTTCCTCTTTATCTGTTTGCTTCCTTCTTTTTATTTCCCTCTCCCTTATTCTCTTTAGTTTAGAATATCACTTTTCAAACCCCCACATTGTGACCCGTTACTCATAGACTAAAATTAGACAGATAAATCTCATTTTGCCTCCCTGTGGAGATCGACCCTACTTGCCGCTGACTTCTGTTAGTTGTAACTTAGGTATTTATTTTTGGTACCTGACGACGGTATCAAATTTTGGTGCTCGATCGAATGCTTTATACACTCAACACTGGTCGATCGACCAGTTCAAGGAGTCGATCGAGGAGGTTCAGCAAGCAGTGCTCGATCGAGAGGTAGTTTGAGCTCGATCGAGTGACTCAGAGTTCGATCGAGTAATATCTCCATTCGATCGAGAGGATTTCGTGTGCTTTTAGTTTTTTTCCGCCTAATCTTCTATGGGCTTTTGTAGTCAGTCCATGGATTAGGTTTAAGACAATTTTCAGTATAAGACTGAGGAGAACACTACGTTACTCCGATCAGTAACTCGATCGAGTCTTGGAAAGCTTAGGAACCAGTCGATCGAGCACCAATCAGCTCGATAGACCACTTGGGTCTTCAATTCAGCTGCGTCTTCACCCAAATACCTCGTAATGCGTGCAACAACACTTCCAAGTGCAACATCTCACTCTGGGACAATCCCGTCTCCTCTAAATGCATGCAAAAAGGACAGAAAAGAGCATGGTTCCGCTACTTCCGCGATCATTCCTACAAAAAGGACAAAATACACCAAAGTAGCCAATTCGGGGCAAAATACTATAAAAACAGTATATAAATGCATAGAAATACGTGCTGAAATAGGCCAAAAAGACTATACATTAGGCACGTATCAATTACTTTTCACTAACTTTGCGCCAATTTTGCGCCAAATTATTAACAACGGTTGTGCATGTTTGACCCGTTGTTAAAACTTATAACAACGGTTATATAACCATAACCGTTGTAATTAATTTTAGTAAAATTCGCGCCATACGTTCTACAACGTCTATGGTGATTTTTGTGAATAAGCGTTGTTAAAGGGGCGTTGTAGTTGCCTGGATTTGTAGTAGTGTTGCTTTGGGAAAAGTGTGGAGCGAGCTTAATAAATTGTTTAGGAGTTTGTTTTCAGTTTCAGAACCCTTTGAATAATGTATTAGTTTGTTTTGGATTTAGTAGCGAACCGGATTGGTCGGGTGTTTCCGCCACCTTGACCCTTTTATCAGTATTATACTCTGATATTTACTTTATATTATGTATTCCCTTTGTTTTATAATCCGGGTTGTTACAGTATGGAAGTAAGACAAAGTTGGCGGCGCTAGTGTTATTGGTATTCGATAATACTATGGAGTTAGGAGGGCTATTTTATGGTTGATGCTATGTTGCGAACTGCGTTGTTGAGGTAGACGTTGATAAGTGTGTTAGTGTCAAGGTTGAAGGATGAGAGTTGAGTGGTGTTGGTTGGTGGGGTGGTATGTAGGCATGCTATGTGGGTAAGGGTGTGAACTTCGAGGACAAAGTTTGTTTTAGGGAAAGAAGACTATGAGACTATGGTTTTCTAGTCTAAGCTTACTCGGTCGAGTAGGCTGTCGAGTGTTTTTAAACAGGCTACTGGTTTGGGAACACTCGGCCGAGTTGTAAGAAACTCGGCCGAGTACCCCAGGTACTCGACCGACTACCCAGTCTGACGGGATTAATTTTCGCGGTTTATTAAGGTGATTAGAGATTATATATATTTCGTATTAACAGTTACTAATTCATTTTATAAAAATCTAAACTACGTTCTTCACTACTCTAACCACCCTAATCACTCACAAGGCTAATTGATCGATCGTGAGTCTACACTTCCGTCTTTTCATACAGGTTTCGTTGGTAAGTCTCTAATGCTATGTTAATCAATTTGTGGATGTCTTTTAGGGTTTGCCCTAATTTATTAGGATGGGGATAAAGGTTGATTAGTGTAGTTTGTGGTATTGTATTGTTGTGATTCTTGCTAGGTGACGAATTCGTAGAGGAAAAATTCTAGGCTTCATTGTCGATTGTTGTTTGCAGATTTGCGAATAAGGTGGGGTTTTCCTACTCATTCGGTTGTGTAATTAATTTGAGATTGTCGTGATTTATTGATTGCGATTGATTAATATGATGCGTGGATTGATATTGGTTGAGTAGTATTGTGATTGTTATTGTAATGATGGGACCATGTTCGGGAGATGGTTCCAACCCCATATTCGCCTCTTGTGGCTCCCGTCACAAGGGGGATCTGCACATTAATGATCTGGGTGCACTCCTTGCTATTAGCAGGGCTTAGGTGAGAATGGCTGCGGTCCTCTACTGGTGGTGAGGGTTACCTGCTGCGATGGGTAATCTGGCAGGACATTTAAGTGTGTGGTCGATTATTGATTAGTAATGGAGTTTGGAGAATGATATTGCAATTGGATTGGTTGTATTGTTTGTGTTATGAATTCTTATCTTGATTATAGAGTTGACTCACCCCGTTATTGTTTTGAAAACTATGGTGATCCATTCGGGATGGTGAACAGTTGATTGAGCAGGTATAGCTTGCGGGTTTGGATGGGGGTCGAGTCATCACCAATTGTTTATCTAGTTTCCGTTGAAAGTTTATACTTTAGTCTTTTGATTGTTTTGGTTGTAACAGTTTTGGTTAAACTTTAGTTCTATCTTATTTAAACGGTTTTATCTTTTAATAAACGTTTTGGATGGTCTATTTGATAGTAGCACCTTGATATGCTAGGGTGGTCTCTGTAAGGCACCTTGGTGTATGAGGGCGTTACACATTTATTTCAAATTTAAATATTTCAGAAGAAAGTTCAAAATAAAATACTGTAATTTTTTAACTGAAAAATTATTAAAATTAGTTATTTTTCTATTTTTTAAGAGGGAAAAAAATCCATAATAAAAAAATGTGGTTTAAAATAAAAAAATAATGTATCGGGAAAATTTTGTTGTGCCCCCTTTCGATAAATTCCTGCGTCCGCCCTGCCTATGTAGTACTCATCATGTGGTAATAGAAGTACTTGACATTGTTAATCTAGTATTTCTATTAGGTAAAATGAATTCTACACATACGAAAATGACCCATGAATTTAAAAAAAAACATAGTTAAAAAAAATCATTTTATATTGCCGTACTCTTACAGCTCACAAAGCTGACCAAAGACTTGAAAATCGCCCAAAAATATGACACGAAATTGAACTAGATTCGAATTGCCCATCCTAAAATGAGTGGACTTGAAATGGCTAGAAATGATAACCTCAATGAGTTATTATACGCAAAATCTTAGGTGAAATAACCCAATGCGACCTAACCTGTAATATCTCGATCCAGAGTGACACTATCCAAATGACTTGGCTTAATAATGACTTGATAAATTATTAACCCAAAAATAATACGATGCAAAGTGATCCGACTCAAACCCAATCTGAATGACCCAATTACCATATAAATCTCTCTTAAGACAACACTATCTTATATATATATATATATATATATATATATATATATATATATATATATATATATATATATATATATATATATATATATATATATATATAGAGAGAGAGAGAGAGAGAGAGAGAGAGAGAGCAAAGTTCTTCTAAGTTCCTTTTTTTTTTTAGTCCATAAGTCCCTCCCACAACCCTTGGATCATGCATAGTGAAAGGTTGAGATTGAAAGCAAAAAACACACTTAACACTAATGAATTCACTTCTCTCTCTAGTTTTAATAATACATTCACTAATTCATTATCATACACAATTAACACCATATTTTGTCTTATACTTCAAAGTTTATGAAAATTTTGTTAACATTTTTCTGTTTCGGTTTTTTTCGTTTTTTTTTTTTTTTTTCGAGACAAGTTTTTATTTGTTTCGTTTTTTTCGTTTTTTTTTTCGAGACAAGTGTAATTTTACGAGTGTAATTCTAACAGCAAAAAGTGTAATTTTAAGAAATATTTTCGAGAATTTAGCGTTTTACAAGTTTAACTTCAATCTTTTCCGAGTGATTTTAACGAATAATATTTTGAATTTTTGTCATTTTATCACAAGTTATTGTAATTTAGCATTTTACGAGTGTTATTTTAATGACAAAAAGTGTTATTTTAGTCCAGTTAAGTGTAATTTCAGTCCAATGAGATTGTTATTTTTAGTCAAGGAGAATGTAATTTTAGTCCGGAAAAGTGTAATTTTAGTCCGAGAAAAGTATAATTTCACCACATCCATAGTCCATTGAGAGTGTAACATTAGTCCAATGAGAATATGAGAATATGACCAAGTCCATTAAGAGTGTAACATTAGTCCAATAGAGGTAAATGTAATTCTAACAGAAAAAAGTGTAATTCTAACAACAAAAAGTGTAATTCTAACAACAAAAAGTGTAATTTTAACAGAAAAAAAGTGTAATTCTAACAACAACAAAAAGTGTAATTTTAGCGAGAAAAAGTGTAATTTTAAATAGAAAAAAGTGTTATTCTAGCAGAAAAAAAGTATAATTTTAATAGAAAAAAGTGTAATTTTAACAGAAAAAAGTGTAATTTTAATGAAGAAAAGTGTAATTTTAACAGAAAAAAGTGTAATTCTAACAACAAAAAGTATAATTTTAGGAGAAAAAGTGTAATTTTAGCCGAAAAATGTATAATTTTAAGCTAAAAAAGTGTAGTTCTAACAACAAAAAGTGTAATTTTAGCCAAAAAAAGTGTAATTTTAATGGAGGAAATGTAACTTTAATAGAAAAAATAAAGGAAAAAGTGTAATTTTAATATAGAAAAGTGTAATTTTAATAGATCTCATATCAACCACTATTCTCACAAAGTAAATCTGAAAAAAACATAAGATAACAACGTAATTTTAAATACCAACTCTGAAAAAAAACCAACAATAACTCCGACTATTTTTTAACCAAAAAAAAGAGATAACAAGACAAACACGACTTTTACTCGAAAGAGATAACAAGACAAACACGACTATTTTAACTGAAAAAAAGTGTAATTTTAACTGAAAAAAAGTGTAATTTTAACAGAAAAAAGTGTAATTTTATTGGAGAAAAGTGTAATTTTAACTGAAAAAGGTATAATTCTAACAGATAAAAGTGTGATTTTAATGGAGATCTAAAAATCTCGATTTAAAAATGTCCATTTCCTAGGAGATAAATCTCCACCATCACACAAAAGAAATAAATTTAAAAAAAAACAAATCTGACACTTTTTTTAAAAAAACATACGGAGTAGATGTTAGTAATAGTAGTACAGTTAAAACAAAAACATATTAGTACCATTACCCAACCACCTTCCCCACCACACTCCACCTTCTTTGTTTCCTGTAAAACAAAACCAAAAATACACAATACAAACAAACCCACCAAACTCCACCTTCTTTGTTTCCTGTAAAACAAAACCAAAAATAAACACTACAAACAAACCCACTTTTAAAATTTTGTTTAAAAAATCAAGCACTACAAACACTCACCAACTGCATGACCACCACACGACCACCACGACACTAATAGCTCCAGATCTGAGAGGAGAAGTGGTGGCCGAGATCTGATAGCAGAGGTGACGGCCGCAAGTGGCGTGGCGGTAGTGACGAGACAAAGATGGAAAAAAAAGGGAAGCGAAGAAGATGGCGGCTGATGGCGTTGGTGGTGGTGGCCGTGGTAATGATGGTGGCGGGTTGGTGGTGAGTGAGGGAGGGAGATTTGAAATTTTTATTTTGGCATTGTTGGTGTGGTGGTTGTAGGTGGCGGTTTTGGAGGAGGTAAGAAGGGCGGCAGTGGAGGTCTGGTCGGTTGGAGGTCGTGGTGGTGGGTTGTGGTGGTGGGAGATAAGGTGTCGGGGTCAGACGGCAGTGGAGGTGAGACGCGGGTGGTGGTGGGTGGGCGTAGGTGGTGCGTGGGGTGGTGGTTGTGGGGTGGACGCGGCACAGTGGCAGCGGGGTGGGAGAAAAAGGGGGGGAATTTTGGGATTTTTTTGTTTTTGAATTTGTTTGGTTTTTTAGAGAGGAGAGGTTTTTGAGAGATAAAAAATGGGTGAAATTATGAGATATGAGAGAGAAGTGGTGTTTTGGAAAAGTATATATATTAAATTAGTAGTTAATTAGGACGAGTTAGTGATTAATTAGTATAGGTAGTGAGAGAGTGGGTTTAATGAGCTTTAATCCCTTCTTTTTTGCTTTCAATCTCAACCCTCCATCTTCCTCATCCAATGGCTCTAAAGGGAACTTATGGACTCAAATGTAAGAGGTGGACTCAAATGATCTTTACACTATATATATATATATATATATATATATATATATATATATATATATATATATATATATATATATAGAATTAGGATCACATGAGTCCACCCTATCTTTTTGAGTCCGTGAGTCCATGATATAATATCACACGTTATACTAAACAATATCACAACTTAAAAAAAAAAAAAACAAAAAACAAAAATTCGTGATATTGTTTTGTAATACAATATCACTCGTTATGTTAAACAATATCACAGCTTACAATATCACACGTTATACTAAACAATATCACGGTTTACACTAAAAAAAATTTGAAAAAAAATTTTTTTAAAAAAAAATCGTGATATTGTTTTGTAATACAATATCACACGTTATGCTAATCAATATCACCGCTTACAATATCACACGTTATACTAAACAATATCACAGCTTACACTAAAAAAAAAAAAAAAAGACTTCGAAAAAAAAAACTTTTCGAAAAAAAAAACTTTCGAATAAAAAAAACTTTCGAAAAAAAAAATCGAAAAAAAAAAAATTGAAAAAAAAAAAATTGAAAAAAGAAACGTGATATTGTTTTGTATAGTGCATGATATTGTTTTATGGACTCATGGACTCAAATATTTAGGTGGACTCACCGCATCCTACCTCTCTCTCTCTCTCTCTCTCTCTCTCTATATATATATATATATATATATATATAAAACTGGGTTGAAACGTTGTGGATGCGACACGTGTTAACCCAACATTAAATACGAGTATTAATTACAGCTGAACATTAAATATAAACATAATAAATGCAGCATAAATCTCAGTAAATATTAATTATAATTTAAAAAAATTTATTATAAAATTATATTAAATAATTACGTTGATTTGATTCTAAATTTATTAAAAAAAATATTTTGATAAAAATTCTAAATTCTAAATAAAAACGTTCATTGCGAAAAATGCTTTCAAACGAGTATAATTTTCATTATATTTATTAGCATATTTTGATATGTAGAGATGATTAAAGTGAGCATCTTACAATATTTTACATTTACGTAAAAAAAACATTTTGAGAAAGTTATAAAACTTAGACCGACCATTAATTTTGTTAAGAAAAATATATATTGAAGAATAATTGTGTTTATTAAAAACAAAACTTAAAAAAAACTATTAAGATATAAGTTTTTATAGTGTGGGAACGAAAAAAATATATTGCGACAAAATGAATACATATGAGATTTTAAGAGGTTTAAATACGTGATAACGAGTATGTATGTACACAGTGATCACGAGTGAGTTTGAATAATTAAAAGAAAAGTAATCATTATTAAGTAATATAATATTATATAGGGTTTTTCTACGTGGTACCCCGTGTTTCTTCGCATTCTACGTGGTACCCCTATATTTTTGAAAATATAAGTGGTATCCAAAATTTAGTAAAATGTTCTAAAAATACCCAATCTACTAAAAATCACGTTTTTAATATGTTAGATTTTGTAAAAAATAATACGTTTACAATTGAGTAGACGATGTTTATGTTAATAACATGACAAATTATTGGCAAAAAATCTATAAAAAAATGTATAAATTAAACATTTTAAAGAGGCGGATTAGAGCATTTTGGGTATTTTAAGATGTTTTTATCATGTCTAGGGGTACCACGGGTATTTTTGAAAAGCGAGGGGTATCACGTAGAATTCGAATTAATACAAGGGTATCATGTAGAAAAAACCCCATTATATAAACAACATGAAAAAGTAGAATACACATTACATATTCCTTTAATATCTTTAATTAAATATGTATACGTCAAGAACAAAACATTAGTTATGACTAACTAGATATTACTTTTATTTAAATATTTTATATGTTATCTTATAAAAATGATATTTGAGAAAATTCAACCTATTTTATTTACGGTAAACTCTTAAACATCGTTATATATAGTTGTTAAAAAAAACAAAAGGTGCAAATTTCTGATGGATATGTATGACACATAGCACATGTAAGACACAACCAAAACATTTGAATAAGTTTAGTTTGGGCCATATATGTTTGATACATAAATGTCAAACGATATACATATAAAATTAAAAATTGCATAAAATTATATTCACATCATTTTGAACAAATATTTTAACTGATTTGGAACATAACGCATCGTGAAATGATATAATTTGATACCTTAATGTTCATTGTTGCATTATTCGAATAAATTTTATTTTAATTAATGTGATATTTGATCAGTTACAATTTTTTTTTGGTAAAACGTTGATTATGCGTAATTAACTATAACTTAGTATTAGTTTTAATAAAAATTATATGTATTTTATTTTAAAACACTGAACTTAAACCTAAAAACATAAAATTTGAGAAAAAAAATTAATTTATTTTTATTAATAGGTAAAAATATTAAAGGTTATATATGAATTATATTATTTTTCTTCAATTATAATAATAAAATTTTAAAACAGTCTGCGCGAAGCGTGTGATACTACATAGTCTGTTTTAAGGTTGAGACGGGTCAACTGCATACCACTTATGACTTATGCATACACTATACATATATATAGTATGAGACTTGATCCGTTTTAAACTTCAAAGCGTCTTGCTTGTGACGGGTTAATCCCGTCACAAGCTGAAGACCTCTCACAAAAAGGGAGAGAGGACAAGGTGGGGCACCCCCCATGTGCTTCCCCACTCACTTCTTATGGGTATTATTTTCCGTCACAAGCTTGTGACAGATATAGCCGTCTTCAATGAAATTTTGCGTTTAAACTTAAACTCGATAGTACCGTCTTAAATTAGAATATGGACTTCCCATATCTACTCACACTTGCCAAAAAAAAAAATGGGTTTTTCTATGGTGTACCCCTCAACTATTCACTTTTCCCCGATGTATCCTTGCGTTTTTCAATTTATCGCTTGTACCCTTAAACTCTGTTACTTACCATTGACCGTGCCCCTTGGCTTTTAATCCGTTAGTTTTGACGTTAAATGAATACTTCCTCCATTCAACTCCACTCTACCATCTTTCCTTTTTCATCCATTCAACTCCACTCTACCTATTTCCTAAAAAGGATTGTCAAATGACCATTTTGTCCTCATACCCCATTACTTATTTACAATATTTGCCACTCATACCCCACTACTTCTACATCAAACTCCACCCTTTTCTACTCATACCCCACTTAATTACATTATACCCCATTATTTATTTACAATATTTTCCACTCAACCCCACCCTTCTTAATATTTGTGCAAAATACAAATAGGTAGAGTGGAGTTGAATGGAGGAAGTATGTGGCAAAGCTGAGTTGGATTTATTTTCTTGACTATACTATCTTTGACTTCAAACCCTTCACTTTCCTTTCCTTCTTCTTCCTTCCTTTTCATGCACTAATTTTCATTTCTCTCTTTTTACAAGCATTGTTACTTCATCCATTACAATTTACAAGCCATAAAGTTGATTGTCCGTTCTTACATCTACAAGTAAGGTTTTCGTGCTCTTTCTTTTTTTTTTTTTTTTTTTTTTTTTTTTTTTTTTTTATATATAAATATTGTGACAAGTTTTTAATCTAGTTTATCAGGGATTTTTGGATGATCGTATATTCGTATTCTCTTACTTAAAAAGCTAAACTTTTTTGTGTTTTGATTGTCGATATATTGTGCTATTACACCAAAGTTTCTAACTTTGTTAATGAGAATGTGTTTTACTGCGCATTGTGTTGTGGTACTTTATTTAATTTGGTTTGATCATTATCACATTATGTGATAATTGTACGTTTTTATGGCGGTTTTTTATGCCTGTAAATGTAACACAGTTTGAGTTCTTAGACCAATTGGAAGCTCCAGTTATGAAGGGGAGTGAACTTGCAGTGTCCAATCCAAGGAGAAGCAAGGAAGGGAAAGAAGCAAATCTAATGCATTGCTAGTGTTTGTAATGGTTGTCACTTGTCAGTAGTACAAAAATTTTGAATGGTTGTAAAAATAATGACAAGATTGAATATTTTCAGAATGTAAATTAATGTTTAGAATCTTTTATCCAATTTTTGCTTTAGAATTCCTTAAAATTAAGACACCATTTAAATCTGGAAAACAACAACAATAACAAGTACAAATAACTCAAAAACATTCAACTTATTCCAAAACTCTAGCCATTTAAGATTAAGAAATTCTTTCTTTAAACCCAACTTTGTCTTCGCTATTCCAGCAACCTTACTGCTTTGGGTTCGTTTGTTGACTTTCACAAGGCTATCCGGTTCTTGGACTGCTAAGACGAAGAAGAAATGAGTGACAAGAACTAAGGAATTAAGCTGGAGGAGGAATTGGGAATAAGATATAAATAGGAGAATGAGGAAAGGAAGAATAAGAGGAAAGATTGGTGGGAAATTTTCAGAAAAATGAAGGAAAACAGTCAACACAAAATGAAAAATCAACTCAGCTTGCCACATACTCACTTAACGTCAAAAACTAACGGATTAAATGCTAAAGGGTACGGTTAGTGGTGAGTAATAAAGTTTAAGGGTACAAGCGATAAATTGAAAAACGCAAGGGTACACTGTGGAAAAGTGTATAGTTGAGGGGTACCCATAGAAAAACCCAAAAAAAATTCAGGTTAGTACACCACGTGATTCATGGGATCATGTCCCTATGTCAGTAGTCAGCTGCTCAGCTCAGCAGCTCTTTCTAATCAACTACCTCTACCGAGTACTGATCCAACTCAAACACAATCAACCATTCATGGCGAAAATACACAATAATAATCTTAATCTCCTCATTTATTTTCTCCTATTTTCCAATCAATTCCCTATTTATCTTTTCCAAAAACCAACACAAGATTCCTTAATTTCATGCCTAAATAATCACAAACTCACAAACTATTCTACACAATCTTCATCTAACTTCCACCACCTTCATAGATTCTCTCTACAGAATCTAAGAGCAAAAAGATTCCCTCATCCATACGCAATAATCTTGCCTGAAACCAAGGAGCAACTTATCAGTACTATACTATGCTGCAGGAAATCATCTCTAGAGATACAAATCAGAGGTGGGGGCCACAGCTACGAGGGTATCTCCTCAATGCCACGTGGCAGCAACCCATTTGTGATCATCGACATGATGAATCTCAACCGTGTGATAGTCAATGTCGAATCCGAGACTGCGTGGGTGGAGGGTGGTGCCACACTGGGGGAGTTGTACACCGCTATTGCTGAGAAAGGTAGCGGATACGGGTTTCCAGCAGGTGTCGGGCCGACTGTTGGGGTGAGTGGGCATTTCTCTGGGGGTGGGATTGGAGTGATGAGCCGAAAGTATGGGCTTTCCGCGGATAATGTGGTGGATATTGGTTTAATTGACGCCGAGGGACGGGATTTGGGCCGGGCCGAAATGGGGGAGGATGTGTTTTGGGCCGTTCGTGGCGGGGGTGGTGGGAATTTTGGGATAGTCTATAAGTGGAAGGTTCAACTGGTTAAAGTACCTCAAAGGGTTACTTGTTTTCGTGTGACCAAACAAGGTCCAAATAATCATGAATTGGCTAAGTTAATGTATAAGTGGCAATTTATTGCACCAAAATTAGAGGATGATTTTTATCTAGCAATTTATCTTACTAATGGTGCAAACAAAGAAGTGTATGTTACATTCTTAGGATTTTACTTGGGTTCGAAAACCGAAGCAATGTCGGTAAAGAACCGAGAATTTCCCGAGTTGGCTATTGAAGAGGAAGAATATCGCGAAATGAGTTGGATTGAATCAGTTTTATATTTTTCGAATCTTCCGAATGAGAGCACGATTCATGACTTGAAATCGCGGTATTTTGTGGGTAAGTCGTGTATTAAGACTAAATCTGACTATGTAAGGGACTATGTCTCGGTCAAAGGCCTAGAGGGTATGCTTGATATGGTTGCATTGGAACCCAATGGACTTGTTATATTGGACCCGTATGGCGGAATTATGGATCGGATTGAAATAGATGCGATTCCTTTTCCTCATAGGAAAGGGAACTTGTACAATATTTTGTATGTAGCATTTTGGAGGGAGGAAGATGGTGAAGATCGGTACTTGAGTTGGGTTAGGAGGTTTTACGAGTACATGACGCCTTTTGTGACGGCGACACCTAGAGGCGCATACGTGAACTATGTGGACCTTGATCTTGGGACGGTAGATGCCATTGAAGATGGTAATATTGTGGAGAAGGCAAAGAGTTGGGGGGAGAAATACTTTATAAGTAATTATGATAGGTTGGTTAAGGCCAAGACGATTATTGATCCTCACAATGTATTCAATCACATCCAAGGGATCTACCCTGCTAATGTACAATATCATGATGAGCTGTGACTCTGTGAGTTCTTGATTTTTGTTGTATGCTTGCAATGGATTTATTATTGTTCTAAACAAGTTTCGTGTAGAGTGGTTTTACATGACAAGTTTGTAACACGGTTTTTTAGCAATTAACTTTGACATTTGTATTAGGAGATCTGTAAAACGGTTTTGACCAATTTATAAGTCAGACCACCGGCGACGTTAAATGAGACTAATTGTATCTAATGTCACTTGATTGCAGTTGTAAATTTTCAAACACTAACTGGTCCAACTTTTGGAACTTGTAGTTTTGTAAAAGCTTGAAAATTTTGACCCGGATTTGTAAACCTACTTAAAAAAGATTAATCAAACACCAAATTTTTTGCATAGTGTGATATCTATACAAGATTTTGTGTTTGTTTTTGTCTTCCTTTTTTAATGGCTTCGATTGCTCAAGCATTCTCCCTGCTAAGCCTTATTCTGCAAATTCATCTGTTTTCATGTAAGTCCGTCTTAAGAAAAATTCTTGTGTCCTCCCGTTTTAATTAGCAATACGAACAATTTATCATATTGATCAAATAAAAATCATCTCCTAATCATGTGAATTTTATTTGACAGCAGGAAATGCCAAAACATTAACAATAATAAATAACTGCAGCTACACGGTTTGGCCAGCTATAGGAAATACTACTGCCACAGGGTCAGCTAATGTTTCTGGATTCGCCCTCAGGGAGGGTGAATCCAGTATCGTTGCCGTTTCAACTCAGTGGACTGGTCGAGTGTGGGGCCGAACACTTTGCTCGACCAACAAATCAACCGGCAATTTCTCGTGCCAGACCGGTGACTGCACCACTGGTAAGATCGAATGCACTTCATCATATAAAAGTCCTGCCACCTTAGCCGAGTTTAGTTTCAGCCGAACTAATAATGAGGACTTCTACGAGGTTAGTGTGATAAATGGGTACAACCTCCCTTTGTTGGTTGCTCCAAATGTTGGCAGTTCGCCAGGGTGCACGGTCACTGGGTGCGTGTTCGACCTTCAAAAATCGTGCCAGCTCGCTGAGCTCAGGGTGGTAAGCAAGATTAATGATAGTATTATAGTTGGATGTAAAAATCCCTGTGATGTGTTTGGTACGGACCAGTTTTGTTGCACAAGTGTGTCGGACTGTCAGCGTTCCAATTTTTCGTCACCGTCATTGATCTTCAAAAAGCCTTGTCCACGAGCTCTTAGCTACGCTGCTGACGATGATATGGACAGCTTTGCTTGCGATGGTTCGAGGGCGTCTTCATATAACATTACTTTCTGCCCCTCTACTGCTATGTCCAGGTGCTTGTTCAGTTTTCTCCGACTGATTTTTCTCTTCATTTGTTTATATTCTACAGTTTAGTGTAGTTGTTAAAGTCACTAAAAGTCGGCACTTGCGATCCAATTTCCAAACTTATAATTTGTCTGGAGTACCACTCCTTCGGAATTTACTCCAGACGAATTATAAATTTGGATCACAAGTGCCAACTTGAAGCTTTATTGATCAATTGGTCTGGAATTCAATTTGACTATAAATTATTGGATCATAATTCTATTTCATTCTTAAAATCTCGTGCATTCTGACATTCTGTGTATGTGCACATTAATTCTTTAAGACTACTCTCCATACCTGCTTCACAAGCATTACAGCCGGCATTGGCACCAATTTCACACCAGAACTTAACCAGTAAGTTACAGAACAGTGTTATGCTCCTTTTGTTAGTTAGTCGAGAGCATGATATACATTTGTATCCACTAGTATACTTCTAATGTAAATAAATTAACTTATAGGCAATACCAGTAAAGGGAAGGTGCATACGGCTTTGATGATTGCCTTTCCGACAGCAGCTGGAATTTTGATTTTTATACTGCTTGGTATATATCTCTACATTTCTAAAAGGAAGGCCATTAAAACATTCAATGGTAAGTCACATTTTAGATTATAATGGTAAAATACTACGCAAACTTAGTACTTTACAGAGCAAGGATCTTTTTGTCGAACATTATTACATGATCTCGAGTACATCTATAATGTTTTGAAGTCTGCTGCGTATGGCAGAATTAAGGATCTTTTTGGTTTCAGAGGACGGATAATCCATGATGAAAAATGTGTTATGACGATACTCCAATTTTATTTGCAGTTCAAACAGATGAGATGCAAAGGTTTGTGGATTCTTTGCAATTCGATTTCAATAGAATTCGACTAGCTACACACAACTTCGCGGTAAATAATAAACTTGGAGAAGGTGGATTTGGTGAAGTCTACAAAGTAAGTAATACTAACTCTAGATATGCCATTGGATGTTTCATGTACATGCCATTTGAATGTGAAATATGGATTTGCGGATTTCGTTCTCAGACATTTCAATAATACTCCTACTACATTCTCGCTATCTAGGTCAGGCCATGTCTATTGAAAATCATCTCTAACATAAATGTACCATCCACATGTATTTATATCACCATTACGCTTCAACCTCAATTAATGTTCCAAAAAATCTTCATGAATGCATCAAGTAAAGTTGTTTTTTGAAACCTAAAGAGCTCTTATTTTTCAAAACAGGGGGAACTTGAGGGTGGACAACAAGTAGCTGTGAAGAGGCTTTCCAAAAATTCAGTACAAGGAATTGCTGAATTCCAAACTGAAATTGTCCTTGTTGCCAAACTCCAACACAAAAACCTGGTAAAACTATTAGGATATTGCGCATCGCCTAAGGAAAGCCTACTTGTCTACGAGTTTCTTCCCAATTCAAGCTTGGATAAATTCCTATTTGGTAATACTACTTTTATTAAGTAACAAATCTGTACATAATTATGAACTTCAGCTACTGAAACTCAATGGACTACCTATTTGGTACAATAACTCATAACTGCAGATCCCGCCAAGAAATCATCTTTAGATTGGCAAACTAGATTCAATATTATCAGTGGTATTGCAAGAGGGCTTCAGTATCTTCATGAGGATTCTCGAATTAAGGTCGTACATCGAGATCTCAAATCAAGCAATATCTTACTTGATGAAGACATGAACCCGAAGATTGCAGATTTTGGCTTGGCAAGACTTTTTGAAGTTGACCAAACTCAAGGGGACACTAAGAGAATAGTTGGCACTTAGTAAGATATCTTGCATTCTTTTCCTAATTTTGCAAAGTACAAAAATAGTAGAAAACATGACAAATTTTCATAATGGTATTTCATTACTCTGAATTTACAATGCAGTGGCTATATGGCCCCGGAGTACGCAATAACGGGTCATTACTCGGTGAAATCAGATGTTTTCAGTTTTGGGGTCATAGTGCTTGAGATAGTAAGTGGCCAAAGGAATCGATTCTTTAGACGATTGCAGCTCGATGAGGCACTACTACACCGAGTAAGTTCACATGATCAACACAACTAAAATTAATATGCCAAAATGTCAAAATGTGAAAGAGAACCCACTAGTTATTTTTCGATTGTTTGACAGGCATGGCGGCTATGGAACGAGGATGAGCCATTGAATCTAATAGATACAGAGTTGGGAGACAACTTTGAAGAGGAAGAAGTACTAAAATGCATCCAATTAGGATTGCTGTGTATCCAAGAAAATGCTATTGACAGGCCGAGAATGACCGCCATTGTTGCTGCCCTTAATGGTCAAGCTATTCGCCTTCCGACACCAAAGCCGCCTCATTTTTTTGGTTCCGCGGTTGTTGACGAAGCTACGGATATGGCGGATGAATATCCCGCTCCATACGTGCATACGGGGAATGAAAATATCACGAATGTGTATTCTCGTGACTGAAAACGGTTACTCCCTCCGTCCCGCTAATTTGTTTACCCTTGGTTTTGGCACAAAGACCAAGGGAGAAGGAGGGAGTCAATTATTAGCTGACAATTGGACCAAATTGATGGTGTCGTATCCGAATTACTCATCACAGACATTCCTAAAACAAAAATGCAAACAATTGACTAAGATACCCCAAGATGCAATAGGCAAACAAATGGCCAGGACAGAGGGAGTATATTTTATACTCAATATAATCCCGTCCCGGTTAAGTATCGAGTATATTTGAAAAAATTAATAAGCTCTTTCAAATAATTTGTTTGTTTGAAAAAACCATATGTAGAGATTAGAGAATGAATTAGCTTCCTGGGCAATTGTTCGAATTGGAGAATTCGAATGAAAATAGACACTTTTACGGGGCAAATTATTATTTTACATAGAATTCTGGCAGTTTTGTAAACAGAGAATTGTAATTATATTTTGTAATTAATACATTTCAAGCATTTGAAATCCTTAGAATTTGGAATTGTAATTATAATTCCATCCTAGTTGATATTTGGGGCTCTCAAATTTCTAACATATGGTAGGCATTTTAATTTAATCGCTATTCCAAGTCAATTCCGTCACTTGTGATTGTCACAATCCCTTTCCCACCCGCTCTCCCACTTGCAGTTTGTGAGGGAGATCACTAACTTATGACAAAAAATCGTTTTAGGTTGGGTCAACAAAATTGGGATCAATGAAAGTTCGAGTAAAGCTGGATCGAATCATATAAATCGAATTTTGGAAACAAGTTATGCCCTTTCGGGTCATATCTGAGCTTGGGTCAACTTTATCCCATAGGGTCAACCTTATCCCATGGAGTCAACTATATCGGGCTTACACAATTATGCATTTTATGGTTCGCAATTTGTTGGCCTTTCATTTGGAAGTTGGAACCTATGACACGGAAATGTAGAGCCCCTGACCACTGTACAAAGAAACTGGAAATTTTAATGGCTACACTAGCTCAAGCATCCACTCTGCTAATTTTTATTCTGCAGATTCATCTATTTTCCGGTAAGTTCCTTTTAATAAGCAAACCAACATTATTTATTACCCGTATATTCTTTAAATAAAAACACATATTCTAATCATGTGAATTTTACTTGACTGCAGGAAATGCTAAAACATTAACAATAACAAATAACTGTAGCTACACAGTTTGGCCAGCTATAGTAACTACTTATTTGAGTGCCACAGACAGAGGGTCAGCTAGTGTTTCTGGATTCGCCCTCCGGGAGGGCAAATCCAGTGTCGTTGTCGTTCCAAATCAATGGAGTGGTCGAGTATGGGGCCGAACGCTTTGCTCAACTGATAAATCAACTGGCAATTTCTCATGCCAGACCGGTGACTGCGGCAGTGGTAGTATGCAATGCACCTCTTCAGTTGTGAATCCTGTCACTTTAGCCGAGTTTGTTTTCGGTGAATTTAATACGAGTAATAAGGACTTCTACGACGTTACTGTGCTAGCTGGGTATAACCTCCCTTTGTTGGTTGCCCCACATGTTGATAGTGGGACTGGGCCTAGGTGCGAGGTCACTGGGTGTGTGTTTGACCTTCAAAAATCGTGTCAGCCTGCCAAGTTCATGGTGGTAAGCAAGAGTAATGATAGTATGATAATTGGGTGTAAAATGCCCTCCGATTTTTCGTTGGCTTCATTGATCTTCGAAAGACCTTGTCCACGAGCTTTTAGCAACTACAGCGACAACAGTGGAGAGAATGTGACTGGTACCTTCACTTGCAATGGTTCTAGGGCGTCTTCATATAACATTACTTTCTGCCCCTCGCCTGCTATGTCCAGGTGCTTATTCTGTTTTCCTCTACTATTCTGTTTATATTTAACTTATCCAAATTCTCTTATATCTGTTGTCTTATCTGTATGTGGCATTTGCACATTAATCCTGCAAGACTTCTTTCCATACATTCTCCACAAGCATTACAGCCCGGATTGGCACCGGCACCGGAACCAGACACAATGTCACCAATGGTGTTGCCCTCAACCTTACTTAGTAAGTTCCAGTGCTATACTCCGTTTGTTAGTTAGTCAATAACACACAAGTATACTTCTGATGTAAATAATTTAACTTGTAGGCAATACCCGTAAAAGGAAGGTACATACGGCTATGCTAATTGCCTTTCCGACAGTAGCCGGGATTTTGATACTGTTACTGCTTGGAATATATCTCTGTATTTCTAAAAGGAAAGCCATTAAAAAAAATGGTAAGTCACATTATAAATTAATAAAGGGGAATTACTAGGCTAACATTCCGACATCACACTTGTTTGTTGATTTCGAAGTGCACCAGAACATTACGTGATGTTTTGAAGTCTTATTGGTATGGCATAGTACATGGTCTTTTTTCAGAGGAAGGATAATCGTAATCCATAATGAAAATGGTGTTATGACGATCATTAATCCAATTATCTTTTGCAGTTCAAACAGATGAGATGAAAAGGTTTGCAAATTCTTTGCAATTCGATTTCACTACAATTCGACTAGCTACACACAACTTTGCAGCTGAAAATAAACTTGGAGAAGGTGGATTTGGTGAAGTCTACAAAGTGAGTCATTTGAACTCTATATTTGTCCTTGGAAGTTTCAATGCAAGGCAATGAAATATTTGTCTTTCGACTACCAGCTGGGGCGATGATCACTTGGCCACTGCAGCCCCCGAAGGGGGTGGCTTACATGGTCCATGTGGTGGTGCGGGAATGCATGGGCCGGGGGGATTCAACCCCCTCGTCATCAAAAAAAAAAAATAAAAAAAAATGAAATATGCAATATGGATATACCGATTTTATTCACCATCCTGCCAATTTGAAAGCTCTTTTAAAATTGCGTAATTCTGTTTAAGGTGCATAAACGTTCCAATTTGACACCTATTTCATTCTAGCTTTCTACATCCGACATATTCATGAAAATATTAAGTAATATTTTCTTAGAATTAAACGAGTTCTCGACATTTTTCTGAACAGGGCGTACTTGAGGGTGGACAAGAAGTAGCTGTGAAAAGACTTTCCAAACGATCAGCACAAGGAATTGCAGAATTTGAAACGGAAATTGTCCTTGTTGCTGGGCTACAACATAAAAACCTAGTAAAACTATTAGGATATTGCTCATCGCCTAATGAAAGCCTACTTGTTTACGAGTTTCTTCCCAATTCAAGCTTGGATAAATTCCTATTTGGTAATACTACTTTTATTATCTATCATGTACTTTAGCTTACTGAAGAGTTCAATAATGGACTAGCTATGGTACAATAACTGCAGATCCCGCCAAGAAATCATCATTAGATTGGCAAACTAGATTCAATATTATCAGTGGTATTGCAAGAGGGCTTCTATATCTTCACGAGGATTCTCGAATTAAGGTCGTACATCGAGATCTCAAATCAAGCAATATATTACTTGATGAAGCCATGGACCCGAAGATTGCTGATTTTGGCTTGGCAAGGCTTTTTGAAGTTGATCAAACTCGAGCAGACACTGAGAGAATAGCTGGCACTTTGTAAGAAGATATCTAACATTCTTTTCCTCTATTTACTGACATAATACTAGAATTTGTGCCACAACAGTTTCTCACATACTTGTATCCAGGATGTTGACTTTGACGGGTTTATTTACACAATCTACAAATTATAACAATCATGACAAATTTTGTATAGTGGCTTTTTATCACGCTGACTGTGCATTGCAGTGGCTATATGGCCCCGGAATACGCAATAAAGGGTCGTTACTCGGTGAAGTCAGATGTGTACAGTTTCGGAGTCATAGTGCTTGAGATAGTAAGTGGTCAAAGGAATCGATCATTTGGACGATTGCAGCTGGACGAGGCGTTACTACACCGAGTAAGTCCACATTATCATCAAAACAAGTATATAATTAATATTTGCCAGAATACTTGAAAGAGAAGGCATTTGTTTGTTTGTCGATTGTTTGATAGGCATGGAGGCTGTGGAACGAGGATGAGCCATTGAATCTAATGGATACAGAGTTGGGAGACAACTTTGAAGAGGAACAAGTACTAAAATGCATCCAATTAGGATTATTATGCATCCAAGAAAATGCTATTGACAGGCCGAGAATGACCTCCATTGTTTCTGCTCTTAGTGGTGCTACTCGCCTCCCGACACCAAAGCCGCCTCAGTTTTTTGGTTGTGCAGTTGAAGATGAAGCTCGCGATATGACAGGTGCAGCTCCATATGTGCATACAGGGGATGAATTTATCACCAGTGTGTATTCTCGTGACTGAAAACTATACCAGACAAGACTTGCGCACCTGAAGTACGAGTAATTGTTACAAGGAAATGGAAGAAAAAAATTACAATACAGTTGTAGGAAATGATGTAAATCAATACTAAGTGATAGCACATTCCATCGAATTTAGTGACAAAATTTCTGGAGTAAGCTATCGAAGAGGAAAGAATCGAGAGATGATTTGTATTGAACCCGTCTTGTATTATTTGACTCTTCCAAATGCGAGCACGATTCATGACTTAAAATCACAGTATTTTGTGGGTTAGCCATCCAGTGGAGGACCTAGGAAATTAGTACAGGGGTACTGAATTTTTTATTTTATTTTATTTTATTTTATCATATTATCTTTCTTTCATATTTTGGAATTCTTTTCCCCAAAATTAGTTCAGGGTTGTCTCTAACATTTCAGGCCCTGTGCAAAATGTTGAAATCGGGGCCCTATTATAGCAATTTTTTTTTTTTTTTTTGTTAAATTCTATCGGTTATATAAATTAAAATTGAACCAATGATTGCGCAGCCAAAATTCATAGGTAGGTGAGAAAAAATTAAAGGGGCAAATGTGAATTTCATATGTTAAACACGGAAAAATTCAAAATTTTTACAAAATTCAAAATTTTAATCTAACAATTCTAAAATTATTATCATATAATATGTTATCTTTAACTTATATTTATCCCAACTAATTTAAATATGTTATCTTTAACTCATGTAATTCTATAGGGTATGTAAATGAACTTGAAGAACCCAAGAAAAAAAAAGAATATAATTACCATAAAGATGACGTAAAATCAAAGAGTTTGTAAATGAATAGATAGCTCAAATCCAAGAAAAAACAAATGCCAAAAAAAGAAAGTTTGTCAAAAAAAAAAAAATGCCAGCCGGATTCGAACTTGGGATGTCTTGCTAAATCAAAACTTAAATGTAAAATTGTAACTACTATGGTACGTTGAACTACATAGCAATTTACTCTGTTAATATGATCTTATTATTTCAGTTCTCATTTTTTTTCCATGCGCCTCTAACCAGTTTTGGGCCAAAATTTTGGGGGCCCTGTGCGATTGCACGAGCCGCACACCCTCAAAGACGGACCTGAATTAGTTACTCGTATTATATAAGTAAAAGCATTGAAAAATAATTGGTTTCAATAAATAGTATTTTATTTTGAAAATTTCTCAAAATACATTATACTTCCCTCATTTCATTCAATTATATACATTTGTTTTTTGGCACTATTCGTAAAGTGTTTTATTTTGAATTTTTTTTCAAAAGATAGTCTTGTGAAATCTTGTTTAAATTCTCTTACCGAGTATATTGTGAATATCAATTTTTATTAATATATAACTAAATGTATGAACAAAAGAAAACGAGCATTAATGTACGTGTATAAACTAAATGTATAGAATTGAATGAAATGGAGGGACTACCTTTAAAATAATATATCTTGTACAAGATATAATATATTTAAGTACTTAACTTTGCATGAAATTCAAGTAGTTCAACGAATTTGTAGTAAGTACTCCCTCCATTATTTTATATATGTCATTCTCACATTTCGAGACACTCACTTCTCTCTTCAATTTCTCTCAAAATATATAAGTTAATAATATGAAATGTATACTCTTTTGAGAACAAATTTTATGCCGAATCAAATGATATAATTTTCATAATTTTCTCTAAAGTATATTTTTATATAATTGAAAGTCAAAGGCTTACCTCGTAAAACAAAAACGTCATATATAAAATAATGGAGGGAGTAAATCACTTGAAGGTCAAGGTTCGAAACATCTAACAACCGATATGAACGCCAGTAAGCATTAGTCCCCTTTAATTGACCATTTCTTCTTGATTTGGCATAAATGAGTGAAAGAACCAATGTTCCTACTTCCTATCAAACATTTTGATGATTAGAGAATCTCGCCACGCTGACGGATTTTGAGTTTTTCTTCCTTAGATGATAATAGGGTAGTAGGGCAGGTGGGATCATTAACATTTCCCTCACTATCGACTTCATCATCAAATTCATCCTCAAAGACCATATTGTACTGTCATTGATGGAAAAAAACCAATCCTTGACCAATAACAAATGAAGGCGAAATTCCGTTGTTGAAGCAACCCTATTAATGCGTAAAAGTAATTATTGAAGACCCCGTATTTTAATAAATTTGTATAAAATCGACTAAAACTAGTAACGTATTTGTGTGGGATGTTGATGGTAAAATTCATTAAAAAAAAAAGATAAGTAGCAAAGTGGTAAACCAATTTTGGGCCAGAGACTATTCTAAACTTCCAAGTTCTTCCAACGTTCTACATGGTCAAAGGTTAAAGAACAATCAACATAAAACTTCCAGCCATCTATGACATACGCTCAATTCACCATACAAAACACTTCTTCAATCGAGAATAGGGAACTTAACCAAGAAACAAAAAGGATGGTTCAAATTAATATGTTGCTCTATTTCCTAATTACCTTAATGATGATAATTCCACTATTTTCATCAGCGCCAACTTATGTGAACAGCATCTGCTCAAACACTACCATGTTCACCACCAAGAGCCAATACCAAACAAATCTAAACACCGTTTTTCAGTATCTTTCTGATAACGCCACCAACCCTTTCGGCTTCCACGCGGCGCAAGCTGGGAACGGGACTAAAAACTTTGTGTACGGCCACTTCCTTTGCCGTGGAGATCAAGTCCCCAGCTCGTGCCAGGAATGTGTGACTACGGCAACCACAACGGATCTACCAAAGACATATTGTCCTAATAGAAAAGAAGCAATTATATGGTACGACCAGTGTATGGTACGCTACTCCAATAAGTCGTTTTTTGGAGTGCTGCAGCAAGACCCTGGTCTAGTACTAACTAATACACAAAATGTTACGGGGAATGTATCACAATTTTTTATAGATGTAATGAACAATATGATGAATAATGTTGTTATTCGAGCTGCCAATGGCGGCCCGAATAAAAAATATGCGACGACTTATGCACCTTATCCAGGTTTGATGGGAATTTATGGGTTGGAGCAATGTACCCCTGATCTTAGCGCTCTTAATTGTGCCCAATGTTTGCTAAATGCAATCGGGTCGCTACCAATTAGTGAGGGGGCCCAAACAATTTTGCCGAGTTGCTCTGTTAGATTTGAAATCTCACCCTTCTTCAATGGCGCTTCCAATTTGACGGTATCACCCCCGCCACCATCATTGCCACCGTCACCGCCTGCATCGAGGAACAATTCAACCAGGACAAGTTCTAGTAGTGGTAAGTCCTGCTTACCGAAACTTGGATTTCTATTATGCAAATTGTCAAGCACCCATATCATGAAGTGGCACTTGGGACTATTTTTGATTCTTCCTAATCAATTAACGTATTCTAATAGAGAAAACTGTGAGAGTTTGTATCAGCCAAAGGTTAAAGATTGTATTAACATATGAACATATATACAAACCTATCGTCAGACATTAGGAAAACCCTAGCTACGAGTACAATAATCCTAAACAATACGAAATACAAAGATTACAGAGGATAAAATAAAATAAAAAAGATAAAAATAAAATATACAAAATTATTTCTTAACATGCCCCCGCAAGCTGGACGGGCCGTGCGTAAGGCCAAGCTTGTGAAGCAACATTTCAAAACGCGGGCGCGGAAGAGGCTTAGAGAGAACGTCAGCAAGTTGGTCATCATTGTGAACGGTGTAACACGGAGAGCGCCAGACTGAACGAAGCTCACGAAGAAGATGACTCAACCATGTAAGCTCAGCAGAGGTATTGGGGACCGAGCGAGAAACAGAGCGCTGCTTTTTAGAGCTCCACGAGATAATCAATGAAATCCCTGGCGTCATACTGGGCAATACACAAAATGTTACGGGTAATGACTCGCAATTTATGGATATAATGGGTACTATGATGAATAATGTTGTTATTTGGGCTGCCAATGGCGGCTCAAATAAAAAATGCGCGACGAATTATACGCTGTCACCTCCGCCACAGCCACCGCCTAGATCGAGGAGCAATTTGACCAGGACAAGTTCTAGTAGTGGTAAGTCTTTTCTAATCTTTGAATTCTATTATGCACATTGCCAAGCATCCATGAGGTGGCACTCGGGACTATTCTTCCTAATCGATTAACGTATTCAAATAGAGAAAACAACCTAAATAATTGCACAGCAAAAATAAATACTAAATTTAATAGAGAAAAATACATAAATAACTGCCTAGCAAATATAAATACTCCGTATTAACTAAATTTAATAGAGAAAACAACATAAATAATTGCAAAACAAATGAATATAATCTAAATTTAGTAGTTATTTTATAGTACGTATTTCCATTAAGTTCTATCCTCATAATGAACATGTATAAATTGTTGGAGATTTAAGTGTAAATTGCCCGTTGTTTAAGTGTAGTCGGGATTTGTGCAAAATGGAATAACTATGCAACATTATAACTATGCGACAGTATTATTGGAATTATTGTACAACTGGTAGCAAATCTTGAAATGAATCAAACTAACACCAATTTAATACAAGTAATGCATACATGTATACTACTAAAGTTTAATATTTAAATTTGTAGGCAACACTACTAAAAGGAAGCTGCGTACCTCTATGACGGTTGCCTTTCCAACTGCAGCTGCGATTGCGATTTTGCTTTTCCTTGGTATATATCTTTGTGTTTCTAGATGGAAGGCCACTGAAAAAGTTAATGGTAAGTCACATTTTAGATTGAAAATGGTGAATAAACTTTACATTGTAATTGTACGCTTCTAGCTTGAAGAAACACCAGTACACGTATTGCTATTGTTCTTGAATGTATTCAAGTCATCTTTTTGCATTATGCGGATCATTAATCGAATTATCTTTATGCAGTAAAAACAGATGAGGTGAGAAGGTTTGCGGATTCCTTGCAGTTCGACTTCAATACAATACAGGTTGCTACACACAATTTCGCGGCAGAAAATAAACTTGGAGAAGGTGGATTTGGTGAAGTCTACAAAGTGAGTTATTTGAACTTTAGGTTTGTGAAAATATTTGGATTTACCAATTTTATTCACCATCCTGGCAATTTGAAAGCTCTTTAAAATTGTGTGATTATCTTTAAGGTGCATGAATGTTTCAAACAGCTAATACATTATTCTAGCTATGTAGTCGGCTTTAAACACACATCAATCAAAATGTATGAATATCACCAACTGTCTCAACCTTTAAAATATTCAAGAACATGTTAGAACATGTTATTGAATATTTTAAGCAACGTTTTCCTGGAATTAAACGAGTTCTCGACATTTTTCTAAACAGGGCCAACTTAAGGGTGGACAAGAAGTAGCTGCAAAAAGGCTTTCCAAAAATTCAATACAAGGAATTGCAGAATTTGAAACGGAAATTGTACTAGTTGCTAGACTACAACATAAAAACCTGGTAAAACTATTAGGATATTGTGCATCGCCTGATGAAAGCCTACTTGTCTATGAGTTTCTTCCCAATTCAAGCTTGGATAAATTCCTATTTGGTAATACTACTTTGATCACGCAACAAGTCTGTATATAATATGTGCATTAGTATAATGAAGAGCTCATGGACTAGCCTATGGTATTATATTTGCAGATCCCGCTAAAAAATCAATTTTAAATTGGCGAAGTAGATTCAATATTATCTATGGGATTGCAAAAGGGCTTCAATATCTTCACGAGGATTCTCGAATTAAGGTCGTACATCGAGATCTCAAATCAAGCAATATATTACTTGATGAAGACATGAACCCAAAGATTGCGGATTTTGGCTTGGCAAGGCTTTTTGAAGTTGATCAAACTCAAGGAGATACTAAGAGAATTGTTGGCACTTAGTAAGATATTTTTCATTCTTTTCCTCTTCTTTTGACATCATTCTATTTTATTAAAATAGTAAGTACTCCGTATTAAAATAGTTTGTCTTGATATATATATATATAATATACGAGTAACAAATTTTTCATTTATAGTTTTTCATTAATCTGAATTTGCAATGCAGTGGCTATATGGCTCCGGAATATGCAATAACGGGTCACTACTCGGTGAAATCAGATGTGTACAGTTTTGGGGTCATAGTGCTTGAGATAGTAAGTGGCCAAAGGAATCGATCCTTTGGACGATTGCAGCTAGACGAGGCGTTACTACACCGAGTAAGTTCACATGATCATCACTACAACTATAATAAATATTTACCAGAATACTTGAACGATAAGCCTCTTGTTTGTTTGTTGATTTTTTTTTTATAGGTATGGAGGCTGTGGAATGAGGATGAGCCACTGAATGTAATAGATACAGTGTTGGAAGACAACTTTGAAGAGGAACAAGTACTAAAATGCATCCAATTAGGATTATTGTGCATCCAAGAACATGCTATTGATAGGCCGAGAATGACCTCCATTGTTGCTGCCCTTAGTGGTCAAGCTATTCGACTCCCAACACCAAAGCCGCCTCATTTTTTTAGTGGCGCAGTTGATGATGAAGCTCGCGATATTCCCGATGGGTATACCTTTCCGTACATGCATACAGGGAATGAAACAATCACCAATGTGTATTCTCGTGACTGAATACTATGCGAGTGCAGAACTTGTCTGTAGTACAAGTAGTTGTTACGAAAAAAGAAATTACAAAAGATAGTTGTAGGGAATGATTTAAAACCATTGTGGGAACTAGGAAGTGATAGCACATTCGATTTAATTTAGTGACAGAATTTCCGGAGCTAGCTATCGAAGAGGCAGAATCGAGAGATGATTTGGATTGAATCTGTCTTGTATTTTCTGAGTCTTCCAGAAGGGAGCATGATGACGACGCCTTTCGTAACCGCAACTCCTAGAGGTGCTTGCATTAACTATGTGGACCTTGATCTTGGGACGATGGATAACATGGAAGATGGTAATGGTGTGGATAATTCAAGGAATCGGGGAAAAGTATTTTTAAAGAATTATGAAAGGTTACTCTTGTAGTCTTGTTAGAGTTGATCAAATCGTGAGCACAACACACAAACTTATGGTTATTTAATGTTTTTTTATTCTTAATTGTCAAATTTAGTGCTACCTTAAATCAATCAATCAATCAATATCTATCTATCTATCTATCTATATTAATAAAGGAAGCTTTTTTCGAGTGTTTATAGAGAGTCCAAGTTTTAGAAAAGACCTTAGATATAGAGTAAACCTTAGATTCCTAACCGTTAATAGTTTAATACATACAACAATTTAATACATACAACAATACTAATCTCATTGCAATGCCAATTACGAGCATTAGTTGTTGGGTTACGTTCTTATTTGTTATTGATAATTTTTGGTGTAACATGAATTCTAAAACAAAACAAATACTTTCAGTAATCACATAGTCTATGCGACTATATATACTCCTATATTAATATGTCGTTTCTCTTCCTAAAAAATATAGTTCCATGTTCGTTTATCTGTTAATCTGTATGTTTATGTTTATATCTATGTTTATGTTTATTACTAAAATAATTTCGTATGTATCGCAGGAAATATATATGAGGACTAATGCGATGTTCAGTTTTTGGTGTTCCGAGTTTTGACCGCCGAGGAGGACCGATCCGAGAGTTCTTTAGCCTTCAAAAATCATTTTCATCGGTGTTTGTACCTTAGTATGTACGTTTTTTTTCAACTGGCATCATGTTGTTGAAGCTTTAATTCAAAATATAAGTTCTTCTCTGTTTGTATTCTAATTGTTTACGAAATATCAATGTTTTTCGCTTCTAAGTTTGTATTTTGATTGGGGTTATGATGTTAATGTCAAACTCTACAATCTTCTACTCCCTTACATCATCTAATGCGCCTCTTTAATGTTTTATACAACTCCCAATAGGTATTGAATTGTCAATTAATTTGTATATAATTTGAATATAATTAGATTTCGAACCAGATCATTGCTAGAAGATTTAGGATTTATGACACCAAAGTACCTAACAATTTTTTTTCCCACCAATTCATAATGAATTCGTTCAAATTTCAATTCATATATAAACCTCCATTAACACCACCATCATGTCCACCAAGTTCCATTCTTCACCCGCGAATCGAACCCGACAATTCGACAAACCCAATTTAGTTATTTAGTATCACTGAGCCATCATCTTCCACAATATTTACCGAGCAAATCGTCTACAACACACGCTGCTAGCATGGAGGGTTCGTGTGACAAGCATGCCGTCGTCGTGGAGAGGGCGTAGGATAACCTCGCTGCAGCCATGGATCATTCGTGTGGCACTTGCGAAATGCCCTTGGTGTGTTCGTGCATTACACACGACAATGCCGAAGTTGTCTCGTGTGAAATGTGCATGAAGCCACGAATGCACCATTGTGTGCGTATGAAATACCCCATCATTATGAGTCTGCTTCTTTAGTTTATTCAATACTCGATTCTTCTTTTGTTCAAATGCAGCCTTTTAGTGTCCAAATCATTTTCCAATTAATTTTTTTTTTTTTTTTTTTTTTTTTTTTTTTTTGCTGCAATGTCAATCAATCTACAATTGTTTTCATCAACTGATGCAAATAACTAATTAAATTAAGTAAACTAAATGAATGACCTTGATTCTCTTGGATAATGTTGCTAAAAAACTAAATTATTGTTCTTCATTAGGTTAGATGTTAAAGATGACGAGTTGGGAGGGGGAAGGGAAGTAAATAGAAGATAAAAAAGGGCCGAGCTCCCTGTATTCCACAAACAAGTGAGGAGGAGCAAAACGAAATCGAACCGTAAAAAGGCCGAGCTCCCTGTATTCCACAAACCAATCATTTCACAAGTGAAATAATAATCTTTCAGCCAAGTTGTACGTATACATGAAATTTTCTTTCGGGCTTTCACATGCACGTGGTCCGCTAAGTTTATAGCCCAGAATTGAACAAGTTAGCAAGGGCTTTTCAGTCTTTTTGGATGGATAATAAATGAGGAAGCCGCATCTCAAACAAAGGGAGCCGTCATTTGGGATTTTCTGGGTTTCGTTGCTGGGCAGAGAACGGAAAGTGTAGGAGTAGTTAGCAATTTCTTAGTTTTCTTCTTCAATAAAATCAAAAATTCCAACTTTCTTTATTTTTCTTAGTTTAGATTTACATTTGTATGAAGATCCACAATTTCATTTCCATTTTAATACAAGCTTGGTATTATTCTCTTCTCTCTCTCTTTTATTGTCATTTTCATTAGTGTTGTGTATTAATTAGTTTAATCATCCTTAATTAGTTAAAGTTTTAGTCTTTAATTACTCTTAACATGATTAGTGTTAATTTATTCATGTTTAGTCTTGAGATTAGTTGTTAAAGTTTCAATCTTTATCACTTTACTTTGTTTAATATCATGTTTAAAGTAATTATAAATATGTCTTGTGTTAGTTTAAGTATGTTTAGTGAGTAGTATTTTCACTAGGGTTTGATTAATCCCTAACATGCCAAGTTTACATAATTAAATCCCATTTTGATTAGTTGTTGGGTAATTAGTTTGGGTTAATTAAAGGATTTGACTTGTAATGTTTTATTTGGGATTGTTGTTGACTTTTGACCCTTGACCGTCAACGGGAGTTGGCTAGGTTGGGAGTCGGCTCACCTCACTTAAACTAGTTGTCAACTCGAGTTGAACCCGGGAGGGAGAACTTGAGGGGGGTGCCTTTAATTTTCGGTTCGAAATCGACCCTTGGGAGAGGGAGTGGGATGACCGGGAATCTATCATAATCTTAATGACCTTGACCAATATTTGTGTTGGGGAAATTGAGTCATGAGCCCGGGAGGGAGTTGAGTCGATACTACTAGTGTCCTATTATGAGCCCGGGAGGGAGTTAATAGGCGAATTAGAGGCGTTTCCCCTTGACTATTACCCTAACGATTAATTAACGGGATTTATGATGGTAGATGAGCATGTTAGTGGATAAATCGGACCCTAGGCTTTTCTTATTGCTTAAATCTTTATTTCACTACTTGTTTATTTAGTTTAGTAGTCTTAGTTAGTTTAATTTAGTTAATTAGTTTAATATCAATCAATCTCATGATCCGCGTAGCTAGCTTGTAATCTAAGACAAAACTAGTACTCAAACTTGATCTCCTTGTGGTTCGACCTCGACTACCCTACTACATTAGTTGAGTTATTTGTTTGATTTGGGGAGTGCGACAAACCCGCTATCAAAATGGCGCCGTTGCCGGGGAGATTAACGGATTGATATTAGTTGAGTTTTAGATTTGTTAGGCTACGTATTTGTTACTTGAAACTTGTTGCATGTTACTTAAGTGTTGCAATACTTGTTTTCTTGTGACTTGTCTCTTATTTGTCACTTCTTTGAGCACACATGGCAATGTCTTGCATACGCGATCATTGTAGACCAAACCTTACTCATATTAACCGACCTATTAATATTGGGGTGGTGGAAGTTGATTATGAGTTTGATATAGGTCTTATTGAGTTGATTCGGCAAGATGTCTTTTGTGGTTTAGATAGTGATGAAGCAATTGACCATTTAGAGACTTTTGAGGCAAATTGTGACCTTGTTAAGAAGGAGGGATTATCGGACCAAACCATTAAACTCTTACTTTTTCCCTTTAGTCTTAAGGGTGAAGCTAAGAGATGGTTACGCTCACACCCTTCTAGCACCTTTTGCACTTGGGATGACTTAGCTCAAGCCTTTTTAAACAAGTTTTACCCTCCCTCTAAAACCGCCTTTAGGAAACGTGAAATTTATAATTTCCAACAAGGTGAGTTTGAGACTTTGAGTGAGACTTGGGATAGGTTTAAGGGTTTGTTGAGAGCTTGTCCCCACCATGGTATTTCACCTTGCCAATTCATGCTTATTTTCTTTGATAATTTGCTTCCTTCTCTTAAAAACTTTGTGACTATATCATCCGGAGTTGGGGCATTTGATAAGTTAAGTGTTGATAAGGCTAAGGATTTAATTGAGAACATGGCTCGTGTTGATGAGGATCGGAATTCTATTTGGGCTACATTTAAGAGAGGACCACAAAGTAGTGTTAAACGTAATGATTATTCTTTGTTTGATGCTATAAGTGGAATGTGGACTTCTCTTCTCCTATGGATGTGCCTTATGTTCATGATCACCATGTTCCTCCTTCCCCCATGGATGTGGAATCTATGCATGAGTTAACATTGTCTTATGAATCTTGTGGTGATGACCCTAATGCTTGCCTTTCTTATGTATCTCCACCACTTGTGAATTTGAATATGATGAATGATGTTGATGATGATATACATGCCTTTGAACCTTCTTGTGAACCATCTAACCCTTTTCCAAGAGAACTTTCACACCCCTTATTCCAATCTACACCATACTTAGTGAATGTTGTTGATGATTGTGAGTTGGAGAGGGTGAAATTTGATGATGATGATGATGATGATGATGATTGGTTGAATGAGCCAAATAATGTTCTTAGTGAAAGTTTTGAGGAATTAGGTTTGTGTGAGTTTGTGAGAGTATCTTTTGAGGTGGACTATGAGGTAGTGGAGAAGGAGTTGATTAAAGAATGTGTTGAGGAGCCTATTTTGGAGAAATTTGATGTTTTCCTCCTTGTTGATGATAAATTCCTTGAACCCATTGATTCTTTAGACCTCATTTCTCTTACCCCTTTGCTTGAGATCATGATTGTTGATGAGGAGTATGAAGCTCCTATATTTGATAAAGCTTACATGGGTAAATTGTTTGAAACCTCTCTTCTTGATAAATTTAATGAATATGATGTGTCATTTAATCTCTTTGAGGATCATGTGTTTGAAAAGGTTAAGAAAGTAGGAGTGAGAGACAAGGTGACTAATCGAGTCTCCTATGTTGTTGATTGTCCCTTAGTTATTGGTTTTGATCATTCTCCTCCAATGAAGGAGGAAATATTTTATGTAGTTGAGTTTGAAAATGATGAGGAGAATGATCAAAACCAAGAAATTTGGAAAGATTTGAGCTTCTTTAACAAGATAAAGGCAATGAGTGGCCTTGGCCATAGATTGTGGGATCCCGGCTAGTTAATGGATCCACTTGTAGGTTTGGCGGTTTCCTTAAAACCGCGCTTCTTGGGAGGCAACCCAAGTTTTCTTTTATTCATTTTTTTTCTTTTTGATAAATTTTTCCAAAAATCAAAAATATGTTCTTTTGTTTGAAAAAAATTTTAAAAAACCCAAAAACATGTATTTATTTTCTTATTCTCTTCCTACACTTGATCCATTGAGGACAATGTACATTTTAAGTGTGGGGAGAGAAATATCCACCTTGTATATATTTGAACATTTGTAAATTCGTTTAAACTTAAAAAAAAAAAAAAAAATCGAAAAAATTGAAAATTTATCCAAAAACATGCTTTCATTTATTTTAATTTCCTCCCATATGTAAATAAGTAAGCGTGGGGAGGAAACTTTCCTTACATGTCTTGTATATATTGTTGTGTGTGAAATAAAGTGTATAGGTACATTTGGAACATCGGAGGCATAAGCTAAGGAGTTAGAAGACGCTTGGTATAATCGTTCCTATCTATTCTCCTTTCTCCCTCTCTTTTCTCTTATTTATAATTGAGGAGGTTGGGCTTTGTATGTTGAGGAGGATGTTCCAATTTTGGAACTTGGTGATGTGTGCCTTTGCTAGGGTTAGATTGCATTAGTTTACTTGGCATATAGTTTGATAGTTGCACTTGCACTATAACATGTATATACTAGTTGCATCCATGACATATAGTTGCATAGGGGAAATGTTTTGGAAAAGTGCCTAATTGAGAATTTTGACAAGAGCATTTAGGGCCGTTACAAATACTTTTTCAACTTAAGACTTTGCCTACTATAATGGATTTAAAACACCCTAGGTTGTGTCATACTAGTGTCTTTTGACCCATGACCCAAAGCCTAGTCAAGGGTTTGCATGTGAGTCACCTATCCAACCCCGTGATGCGATATGGACTTGATTAACTTGTCTTGGTGACCTTGATTGACTTGGCGGTATGACAACCAAAAAAAATATTTTTCATGAATAAGTTTAAAGTGCTCATTTCAAAGATTTTGTGATGTGGAAACTTTTTAAATGCCAATGAAACCTCAAAGTATTTTGAAATGTTCAAATTTTGCGAAGTTAGTTATGTTGATGGAGGCGTACCACTTCGATGTGCTTTGGAGAGGGATCTATTGAATTGGGCCCCCACACGGTTGTGAATTCAACCGCCCAAAGACAGAGTGACTATCACCCCGAAAAGCTATTGTCTAGAGGTTAACCGGTTGCCTAATAAGCGATTGGCGAAAGCAAAGGACATTAGCAAGGAAGGGACAAATCCCATCTTAAAATTTTGAAATGTGAAATGCGGAAGTTGAAATGAGGTCAAATTTTGAATGATAGTCAAATCCACCTTTTTGCACAATGACTTGAGCACTTCATTCCCAAAAACCTTTTTGTTATGCCACCTTGTCGAGTTTGGGACGATCCATGACCTTTACTTTTGTAGAGAATTCGAGGCTTGTCATGTCATATGCCACTAGTTTCATGGGGATCATCATTCCACGCCATCCGATCGCTCTTGACGAAAGCATTTGGAAATTGAGGACGAAAGTAGTCTAGTTTAACACCATTTGGTGGTGATTTGGTTTCATTCTCTTAGACTTAGTGGTTTGTTGAACTAGTATTTGTGACGGAGTATATGCCCTTATATTTGTTCCCTCTTAGTTGACTCCGCCACTTAGATGAGGAAAGTGGCTCTTCATTTTGTTGATGCATCCTTATTTGTTTCTTTGTGCCTAATTATTGGACGTGTCAAAATTTTGTGCAAGACCTCACTTGCCTTGCGAGTTTAGCTTTTCCCTCATGAGCAAAACTACGTGAGTTGAAAGGGCGTTGAGTGCGCTAATACTCATTCGGCTATTATTAGTAGAATAACTAAGTGATGCTTATATTGTGAACACACTTCTAAGTAAATGGTCTATCTTTTGCCTTGCATTGATCATGATTTTGCTTACTCGAGGACGAGTAAGAGACAAGTGTGGGGAGATTTGATGACACTTTATTTTACGTATTTTAAACCCGCATTTTATCCCTTATTCGATCGAATTAATAAACCGAGCTAGCATTATTTACTCATTTTAGTATTAAATAGAATGTTAGATAATTAGTTTTAAATAATGCAATTATATACTCCCTCTATTTTTTTATATATGACTTTCTCACATTTCGAGACACTCCCTTCTTTCTTCAATATCTCTTAAAATATAAGACTAAATATTATGATATGTATACTCATATGAAAGAGTTTTTCGTAAGGAATTTAATGGTACCATTTTTATATTTTTTGAACAAATATATTTTTGTAAATATTAAAGTTAAAGGCTTACCTCGTAAATGTAAAACGTCATATATAAAAAAGTGAAGGGAGTATCATTTTTGGATATTTGGTACTGTTTTTCGATGTTTTATTTTATAGGTATCAAAGCGGAGGAAAAACCGAGTTAACCAAACAAGTGAGGAGGAGCAAAACGAAATCAAACCGTAAAAAGGCCGAGCTCCCTGTATTCCACAAACCAATCATTTCACAAGTGAAATAATAATCTTTCAGCCAAGTTGTACGTATACATGAAATTTTCTTTCGGGCTTTCACATGCACGTGGTCCGCTAAGTTTATAGCCCAGAATTGAACAAGTTAGCAAGGCTTTTCAGTCTTTTTGGATGGATAATAAATGAGGAAGCCGCATCTCAAACAAAGGGAGCCGTCATTTGGGATTTTCTGGGTTTCGTTGCTGGGCAGAGAACGGAAAGTGTAGGAGTAGTTAGCAATTTCTTAGTTTTCTTCTTCAATAAAATCAAAAATTCCAACTTTCTTTATTTTTCTTAGTTTAGATTTACATTTGTATGAAGATCACAATTTCATTTCCATTTTAATACAAGCTTGGTATTATTCTCTTCTCTCTCTCTCTCTTTTATTGTCATTTTCATTAGTGTTATGTATTAATTAGTTTAATCATCCTTAATTAGTTAAAGTTTTAGTCTTTAATTACTCTTAACATGACTAGTGTTAATTTATTCATGTTTAGTCTTGAGATTAGTTGTTAAAGTTTCAATCTTTATCACTTTACTTTGTTTAATATCATGTTTAAAGTAATTATAAATATGTCTTGTGTTAGTTTAAGTATGTTTAGTGAGTAGTATTTTCACTAGGGTTTGATTAATCCCTAATTTGCCAAGTTTACATAATTAAATCCCATTTTGATTAGTTGTTGGGTAATTAGTTTGGGTTAATTAAAGGATTTGACTTGTAATGTTTTATTTGGGATTGTTGTTGACTTTTGACCCTTGACCGTCAACGGGAGTTGGCTAGGTTGGGAGTCGGCTCACCTCAGTTAAAC
This sequence comes from Silene latifolia, assembly GCF_048544455.1. Taxonomy (NCBI): domain Eukaryota; kingdom Viridiplantae; phylum Streptophyta; class Magnoliopsida; order Caryophyllales; family Caryophyllaceae; genus Silene; species Silene latifolia. Next base: position 35,019,492 of record NC_133527.1, on the reverse strand, counting down.
TAGTTGATGCGTGTCATTTATATGATGTTTTACATCTCTTTTTACACGCATTTCAGAGCTCATTTGTGTAGTTTATGCTACATTTCTCCCTATTTCCGTCTACCTCCGTATTTTGTACGTTATTGCAGAAATGTGAAGAATTCAGCGGGAAATCGAGTCAAATCCGCCCCCCCGAGTAATCTGCATTGCAAATGACGTAAAGGAATTGCTAAGGAACGAGCTTGGTGCGCAATCCAAGGCCCAAAAGACGAGTCCACGAGTTTAAAGAAGTCAATTAGCAGCTCTAGCAGTCGATCGACTAGACCCATCAGTCGATCGACCAACTATCGGGATCCGTGGCTACCGTTGTGAGATCCGGTCGATCGACCTCCCTGCTTAGTCGATCGACCACATCGCTGCTTCAGACGAGAATTAAAAGATCGAGGAACTTAAAGCCCATTGTGTTTAGGTTTTGGAATAAGATGTTACGTATATTTCCTATATAACGTAACCTAGATCATCAGTTTATTATCAAGTCTTTTATTCAGAGTTTTACATCAAGTTTTGACATTAAGTTTTCATTCAAGTTCTTTATCGAATAGTTAGGGTTTGGGATTATTGTGAGCATCGGAATTTCGGTTCTTAATAATCAATCTTTCCCCTGCAATTCGGTATTCCTCCTGTTTACTTTCAGTTCATTTATTTTGCTAATAGATTAGAATTGCTGGTAGATTCCCGAAACCATCTTTATTATTGCATGTTAATTATTTGTTTTACCGCTTTAATCATGAATTCAGTACCTTATTGCCCTAGTATTATTGTTGTTATCACTTTCATCATGAGTAGCTAAATAGTTAGTGCTAGGATGTAGGGGAATTGTAGCATAAGCGGCACTAGATTGAACACGGACTGAACCCGCGTGTCAGTCGATCGACTGACATTGTTGGTCGATCGACTGACCTTGTAAGGTTATCCTTCGTTTTAATTGTTTTTAATCTTGTATTTAACAAATCGAATGCATGCGACCAGTTAGATGCCTATTTTGTGACCGACCCATTAGATCGAAAGATAGGGAAGGTTATTTGACCGTCAATTAAATCGACTAAACTGTGCTAAGATCGAAAGATAGGTATAGTTTAGACCATTAGTCACTTTTCAGGACGAAAGTTAGTATTAGTGACATTAGGGACCTATAGCGAGATCGAGAGATGCTATTTGTTAAGAGCGGACCGAGAGGACCTCTTTATTTCCCGCCTTACCTGTGTTTGATTCAGACCGACTTAGTTTGTCGCCGCCGGCTATAATGACCTCGACCATCCTAGTACCCTTCTTTTTATCTTTTATTTCGTTTATTTAGTTTATTATCTTTGTTCACTTTAGTCATCGACCAATTCAAATCAACCCCCATAATAGTTACCTCGATCAACATAAATCAACTAAAGTTTACAACCGCCTCCTTGTGGTTCGACCACATTACCACTAGCCTAGGTTAGTCTTAATAGGAGATTATAAATTTTATCTTTGGTACTCACAACGACGGGTATCAAATTTTGGCGCCGTTGTTTGGGGAGGCAATAGTCCTAATTTTAGTTGTTTTTATTTTTAGTTTTTCTCGCTTTAAGGGACTTCTGCTCCTTAAACTCTTCTTATATTCTTTTTGTAGTTTCTTCTTATGCGCAGTCACGGGGTGGAGAATTAGTACCATTGAACCCTGAGCTTGAGAGATCCTTGCGCGAGTTGAGGCGAACACAAAGAGTATTACCGACAGAGGAAGAGCCGAGTACTCTGTCAAGCTATCACGAGAACGATCTGTTCAAGAAGACCCACAGATCTTCACCCGTTTCCACTTCTTCACCGAGACAGTTACTTCTCCGGAAATTCCAATCATGGCCGAGGAAGCAAGTATAGCTAGTTTTTCCGAGCCGACAACCGTGACAATTTATACAAGGGGTTCGAGTTACGGAGATGCCGGAAATTCGAACCAAAGCCTCGCTTACATTACTATGGTCGAGAGAAATCGGTTTGGGGAGCTGCAAATGAAGATGCAAAGAAAGGCATATGGAGACCTTTATTGACTATCTGCCGCTCCATTCCCCCACCAGCTGGCGTGACCCAGGATCAAATCAAAGAGACCATGTTCATCTTCTCCCTTCGTGATGCTGCAAGGGAGTGGTATAGAGATTTGGACCGGACCGCTCAGGAGATCACTGATTGGAATACATTGGCATTGGCGTTCTACAAGAAGTACTTTTCTGCTTCAAGGACGATCGCTATTAGAGCTCAAATCACGGGCTTTAAACAAGGGCCAGATGAGAATTTCCACGAGGCATGGGTTCGATTCAAGAAGTTAGTGCGAACCATACCGCACCATGGGTTTGAAATGTGGAGTTTGTGCAATCATTTCTACAATGGGTTGTACGACGATCAGAGGGCCATTTTGGATGCTGCAGCCAATGGAAGATTCGCTGAAAATTTGGGAGCAACCAAGGGGTGGAAGATCATTGACGATCTAGCTACCCACAAGGCCGAGTATGGGAATTCGAGAGGGAACCGGAGAGAGAGTCGCCGAATCTTCCTCTCGTTCTGCACTTGAGGCTCTCACCGCGAGATTTGACAAGTATGAGCTAGGAGGAGCTTCTAAAGGTGGGATATACCAAGTCAATCTTTGTGTCGACGGTCCCTTCGTGCCTCGTGAAAGGTGTGGAGTTGAGGGCCATGTCTCGAAAAACTGCCCTAGTCCCTTTGAATCATGCGCTGCCTTTCAACACTATAGGCAGACCAACACCTACTACGAGCCACAACATCCAAACTTGAGTTGGAGAAGCCAGAATGTTTTGAATCCAACTCAACCTCCGCCACAAAGAAGACCCATATGTGCCTCCGCATCAAAAGCAACGCAAGAATATCAAAAGCCTCCTTATGTGCCGCAGCAAAGAAGAACAAACACAAAATTCTGAATTTTTCGAGTCAAGAATCTCGCTGCAAGGAGTCCCAAGCAAGAGAGGCCGGGATGAAGTTACTAGAGAGCCAAATAGCTCAGTTGGCTAGCAAAAGTAACACCCGAGCTCCCGGACATCTACCGACTCAACCTGAACAAAAAGAGACCCTACATGCCATCACTTTGAGGAGCGGGTCCACCCTTGAAGGACCCGCCATGGTAGAGAAAGTCATTGAAAAGAATGAGGCGATCCGAGTCCAAACAAAGTCAGAATAACGAATAAATCAAAAAAAGCAGTGCTCACCTGTATTTCGATCGATCGATCGACGTACCTAGTCGATCGATCAAACACGGGTTACTGAGCTTCGAATCGTGCAACCCGATCGATCGATCGAGGAGGGTGGTCGATCGACCAATATCACTGCTGATGTTGAAGAATTTCGTCCTTTAATGCCAACTAATCTAAGAGACCATTTGTTTCGGGTACCACATCCCGAAAATTTTGGGGCGTAACCGAGTCTTGATGGGTCGATCCCGCTCAAGTTCGATCCAATGACGGTCAATGGTTCTCATTTGAGACGGTCTGAGGAAGGGTCTAGCTTCAACAAAGAGAAGGTGACGGACTTTCAGCCTAAGTCCAAGGACACCGGCACCCGCGACTTAGAAGAGAGGGCTAAGGTGCTCCTTACAGCCCCATATCCGGAGAGGCTCGTGCCGACAAAAGAACAGATATCTTTCAGTAAGTTTGAGAAAGTTATCCGTAGTCTGAATGTGCAAGTCCCCTTCCTTGAGTTAGTTAACCAAGTACCCGCTTATACTAAATTTATGAAACAACTGTTATCCAAAAAGCGGTCACTTGAAACAGTGCACACTGTCGCACTCACCAAGGAGTCTTGCTCCTATCTGTCTCACACTGCGCCCCATAAGTTAGAAGACCCGGGCAGTTTTTCCGTCCCTTGTAGCATAGGTACCTTTTCTATCGAAAAGGCATTATGTGACTTAGGAGCTAGCATAAGTGTCATGCCCTTGAGTCTAGCTAGGAAGCTTAAACCACTGGTTTGCAATAACTCGAGATGACAGATTCGATGCCTGACGACCGATCTGCGGTCGAGCCCATAGGAGTCCTAGAGGACATACCCGTCCAGATAGGGAAGTTTTTCTTCCCTGTTGACTTTGTTGTCCTTGACATGCCTGAGGATGACCATATTCCCATTATCTTGGGTAGGCCGTTTCTGCACACTGCTGGTGCAGTTATTGACGTCGGTTTAGGAACCTTGACCTTCAAGGTTGGGAAACATTCTATCATCTTTGCCCAACCTGCTAAAAAGAAGGACGCCATGTGGCCTGTTACATGTAATACGGTTTCTGAAAAGAAATCGTACTTCGTGCTTCCTGAATTACCTGTCTCTATTACTACTCCTGTATTAACCCCTCCGCCCCGGATTGGGAGCAAGAAGGAGGAAGAATTTGTTGTTTTAGATAATGTAGGAGCTGGTTTGGGGAAGGATGAGCTGCAGGTCACTCCAGCCACGACAGAGCAGATCGTTTCAAGAGGCGGTCTTGGATGCCTAAGCTATGGGACCGATGAGGAAGTGGAAGATGAGCCAGCCAAGGTGAGATGGTCTGATTTGGATTCCGACGATTCCAAGGAAATCCTTGATTGGGGAGATGACGAAGCTGATCAGCTGAATTCTCCGACTGTCGAAGCTAAGAAGGGTGCAACTGATAACATGAGCACCTATGAGGCTACCTCTAGTAGCCAGAAGCCGACGAAGTGGGCCATACCGTGGTCCTTCTTGATCAACTATTAAGTTGATCAAGTGCGTTATAAACTTCATTTTAATTTTGTTATGACATTTTATTGCTTTTGTGTGCGCGAAAACTTCGCTTTTATTTTATTTGCTTAGGATTTTTATGCACTTTAGACATTCTTCTGGGTTTTGCGCAATTTTGGGCGCGTATTATTGTGCTTTTGCAGGTATTTAGAGCTTATTAGCTCAAATCATTGAGCAATTACGAAGAAATAAGACGCTGCAGCAGTGTTTTTCATCGATCGACGGCACCATTGGTCGATCGATCAATTGCGGTTTACTGAAGCTCACGTTCACGCCCACCTGGTCGATCGACTGATCTTCTTGGTCGATCGACCACTGCTGCTGCTGTATTTGTTCTCGACCTCTCCCCTGCTGTGTTTGGTCGATATGCGGATTTAAGGGAGTCTTCTACTCCACTCTATTTTCCGTCGAATTATCTATTTCTTCTATTTGTCTCATTTGTGCACAATTTTTACGTTTCAAAATTGTTTTCTTCAGTCTTATGCGTGGTTTTTAATTGTCTTTTCAGGTCCTTATTGGTAGCACTGCTGGCTACTGAAACCTCCTAGCTAACGCTGGTTTGAGGAGGTTTCCTTTTCTGCGCTCAAAGTCTTGTGAGTTCCATATCTTTCCTTTGAGTCTTGCTTATTTATTTTCTCGCAAATTCCCGTTTCTCTTTTCTTTCATTATATGATTTTGCACAATGGGGACATTGTGCGTTTTGGTTTGGGGAAGTTTGATGCGTGTCATTTATATGATGTTTTACATCTCTTTTTACACGCATTTCAGAGCTCATTTGTGTAGTTTATGCTACATTTCTCCCTATTTCCGTCTACCTCCGTATTTTGTACGTTATTGCAGAAATGTGAAGAATTCAGCGGGAAATCGAGTCAAATCCGCCCCCCCGAGTAATCTGCATTGCAAATGACGTAAAGGAATTGCTAAGGAACGAGCTTGGTGCGCAATCCAAGGCCCAAAAGACGAGTCCACGAGTTTAAAGAAGTTAATTAGCAGCTCAAGCAGTCGATCGACTAGACCCATCAGTCGATCGACCAACTATCGGGATCCAGAAGCTACTGTTGCTGAGATCCGGTCGATCGACCTCCTCGCTTAGTCGATCGACCACATCGCTTTCGACGAGAATTAAAAGATCGAGGAACTTAAAGCCCATTGTGTTTAGGTTTTGGAATAAGATGTTACGTATATTTCCTATATAACGTAACCTAGATCATCAGTTTATTATCAAGTCTTTTATTCAGAGTTTTACATCAAGTTTTGACATTAAGTTTTCATTCAAGTTCTTTATCGAATAGTTAGGGTTTGGGATTATTGTGAGCATCGGAATTTCGGTTCTTAATAATCAATCTTTCCCCTGCAATTCGGTATTCCTCCTGTTTACTTTCAGTTCATTTATTTTGCTAATAGATTAGAATTGCTGGTAGATTCCCGAAACCATCTTTATTATTGCATGTTAATTATTTGTTTTACCGCTTTAATCATGAATTCAGTACCTTATTGCCCTAGTATTATTGTTGTTATCACTTTCATCATGAGTAGCTAAATAGTTAGTGCTAGGATGTAGGGGAATTGTAGCATAGGCGGCACTAGATTGAACACGGACTGAACCCGCGTGTCAGTCGATCGACTGACATTGTTGGTCGATCGACTGACCTTGTAAGGTTATCCTTCGTTTTAATTGTTTTTAATCTTGTATTTAACAAATCGAATGCATGCGACCAGTTAGATACCTATTTTGTGACCGACCCATTAGATCAAAAGATAGGGAAGGTTATTTGACCGTCAATTAAATCGACTAAACTGTGCTAAGATCGAAAGATAGGTATAGTTTAGACCATTAGTCACTTTTCAGGACGAAAGTTAGTATTAGTGACATTAGGGACCTATAGCGAGATCGAGAGATGCTATTTGTTAAGAGCGGACCGAGAGGACCTCTTTATTTCCCGCCTTACCTGTGTTTGATTCAGACCGACTTAGTTTGCTGCCGCCGAAGCTATAATGACCTGACCATCCTAGTACCCTTCTTTTATCTGTTTATTTCGTTTATTTAGTTTATTATCTTTGTTCACTTTAGCTGTCGACCAATTCAAATTAACCCCCATAATAGTTACCTCGGACTGAACATAAATCAACTAAAGTTTACAACTGCCTCCTTGTGGTTCGACCCTGTTACCACTAGCCTAGGTTAGTCTTAATAGGAGATTATAAATTTTATCTTTGGTACTCACAACGACGGGTATCACTAGTTGCCCACTCGAGTTGAACCCGGGAGGGAGAACTTGAGGGGGGTGCCTTTAATTTTCGGTTCGAAATCGACCCTTGGGAGAGGGAGTGGGATGACCGGGAATCTATCGTAATCTTAATGACCTTGACCAATCTTTGAGTTGGGGAAATCGAGTCATGAGCCCGGGAGGGAGTTGAGTCGATACTACTAGTGTCCTATTATGAGCCCGGGAGGGAGTTAATAGGCGAATTAGAGGCGTTTTCCCCTTGACTATTACCCTAACGATTAATTAACGGGATTTATGATGGTAGATGAACATGTTAGTGGATAAATCGGACCCTAGGCTTTCCTTATTGCTTAAATCTTTATTTCACTACTTGTTTATTTAGTTTAGTAGTCTTAGTTAGTTTAATTTAGTTAATTAGTTTAATATCAATCAATCTCATGATCCGCGTAGCTAGCTTGTAATCTAAGACAAAACTAGTACTCAAACTTGATCTCCTTGTGGTTCGACCTCGACTACCCTACTACATTAGTTGAGTTATTTGTTTGATTTGGGGAGTGCGACAAACCCGCTATCAATACTTTTTTATTCCCAATATTTATGTTTTTTCATACAATTTTGTAAGTTCTCATGTACGTTTAATTTTTGATTATTAATGATTTTATTAGTACATTCCGTCTGTTTGAACCAAACTTATGTACAAACTCATCAAAAAATTATTTGATAGGTGTGTCCAATTTCCACTATGTCATGCATATCAACGCACATAGTCTCAACTAAGCTACAAGGAGACTCATCACAAGCAAATATGCCGTACCGATTTTTCTAATAGAAAACGATCTAAAAAAATACAATGAAAGTCAAGTGAGGAGATTAAATTTGTAACTGTAGATAGTATTAACCATAATCCTTCCATATCTTCCAATATTCACAAACAAGCAAGTAAATAATTCATATTGTGTAAATATAGCTAGTGTATAATCCTTGTCTATAGGCTCCTTATTTTCACCTAAAATAGAGGTCCCTTAGTCCCTATAAATACCATTGTAATTATCAGTATAATGTATCCTTTACACACGTTCAATATAACCCTTTCTATATGGTATCTATGAGCTTTAAAAGATCCGTCAAAAACCTCCTTTCACCTCGGCAAGCTACCTCATTCAAACGATCTAACCCTATTTCCGTCACCATCACCACACCCGCCACCATGACAAATCCCGAAACCACCATCCCTAACCCTCACGACACCACCACACCTTGATATCTCTCAACCTCACAAACTGTGCAAAGTTGAACCCCATGAATTATGTCTCATGGAGGTTTCAACTCATGAAAATTTTATTCGGCTATAGCCTATTCGGGTTTCTTGATGGAACCCAACCCGCACCATCACCAACCATCACAGGTGATGACAAGCAAGAGAAACCAAACCCGGCCTATCTCTCATGGCTAAAACAAGACGGTCTCATTCTAGGTGCTCTCATGGGCACTTTGAGTGCCACCGTTCAAGCTCTCATCGTGAGAGCCACCACGGCCAAGGAAGCTTGGGACATCCTCACTTCAACCTATGCAAACCCGTCTAGAGCGCATATTTTACAACTTAAAGACCGCCTAGACTCCATAGTCAAAACCTCTGATCAATCGATCAGTGACTACATAAACTCGTTCAAAACCTGTATCGACCAACTCGCATTGTTGGGCAAAACCGTAGACCCCGATGACATTATATCGAAAGTCCTCTGTGGCCTCGATTACAACCTCTATAAATCAGTCATCGACACCGTTCGCAACCGTGACAACCCAATTTCCTTTGAATTACTTCATGAAAAACTACTCCACCATGAATTACTACTCAAGCAAACAACCATCGTCTGATTTATTTCAACCAACCGCAAACCTATCCTATCGAAACAACAACAACCGCGGCAATGATCGCCACCAATACCAGCCGTCTGCCACCCAATACAACCCACTGCCCCACCAACCCCCAGCCTCCACCAACACCACCTCTCGTCCCTTTAAGAGTCGATGTCAATGGTGTAGGCAAACGGGTCATGTTATCGCTAATTGCCCTTTATTTAGGAAACTTTTTCCTAACATTGTGTTTCCATCACCACCATCTCGACACAACCAGACCCCACCCCAGGCCAACACGGCCACCTCCAACAACTCCGGCCCCAACCCTAACTACCTGCTCGACAGTGGGGCCTCCCATCACGTCACCCACGACCTTGACCCACTCGCCCTTCACTCCCCTTACCTCGGCCCAGACAATCTCTTTATTGGAGACGGTTGCTCATTGGATATTGCTAATATAGGTTCGCTTTGCTTACCTTTCTCATCTCTTAAATTTACCAATGTTTTACACGTGCCTCGAATTTCTCGTAATAATTTATCTATTTCACAATTATGTCGTGAAAATAATGCGTATGTAATTTTCTCATCCTCTTCGTTTATTGTAAAAGAAATCTCGACGGGAACGATACTACTCCAGGGCCGAGCTAAAGACGGGATTTACGAGTTGAGCCCGTCCCAACCACGCGCTTTTTTCACCAAGAAAGGCTCAACTCCTCTTTCGTGGCATCATAAATTAGGACACCTGACTTATGATGTAATGAAAATCATTAATAAAAATGCAACTTTTCCATTTTCCATTTTTTCTTTTTGCAATTCGTGTCATGTTAGTAAGAGCACGAAATTACCATTTGCAACATCGTTATTCACTACAACTACACCATTCGAATTAATCTACTCGGACCTATGGACAAGTCCCGTTCTCTCACGCGAAAATTACAAATATTATGTTATATTTGTCGACCAATTTACCAAGTACATTTGGTTATTTCCATTAAAACAAAAATCCGAAACTACTCAAGTCTTTCTCCGATTTAAGGTTCTAGTAGAAAAATATTTTAATAAAACCGTTACACATTTTTTCTCCGACAATGGTGGAGAATTCCAAAAATTAACACCCGCTTTACTAGATAATGGAATAAGTCATTCCACCTCTCCGCCTCATACCCCCGAGCATAATGGATACGCGGAAAGACGACATCGTCACATAGTTGAAATTGGGCTCGCACTACTATCCCATGCAGGTCTTCCCACCACTCTATGGCCCTTTGCGTTTACTACAGCTACGTATCTAATTAATCGTCTACCCACTAAAACTTTAAACAACAAAACTCCGTACTTTAAATTACACAATGTTGAACCAAACTATGCCAAATTACACAATTTCGGATGCTTGTGTTACCCATGGCTTCGGCCTTATACAAAGAATAAACTCGACTATCGTTCTATACCGTGTATCTTCGTGGGATATTCTACCACCCAAAGTGCTTTTCATTGCTTCGACCCTAAGACAAATCACATCTACACCTCTCGTCATGTTAAGGTTATTTAAGACGAATTCGCTTACCAAAGTCTTCTTAACACCTCGCCAACCCCTCATACTCACACTAATCCCGATGATTGGTGTAACCTTGTCATTCCCGTGTTACCACAACCTACAATTGATACTCCCAGTACCTCTCCTTCCGCTGCCCATCAATCTCGTCACCCCATTCATAATGTCTATACACGCTGAACTACCTCCTCCACCCTCTTCTCATCCGCTGCACCCTCGACCTCTACCACAATTCCCTCCACCTCGGCCAACATACCCACACCGAACTCTCCACCACCTCGCAATGTAGTCACTCGTCTTCAAAATAATATTCGAAAGCCCAATCCTAAATATGCAAACCTAGCTCAAGCTTCCACCACAGCTCACTCGCTACCAAACACGGTCAAACAAGCACTTATACTTACTCCATGGCGTCACGCCATACAAGACGAATATGACTCTCTTGTCCGTAATCACACTTTGACTCTTGTTCCTCGACAACCCTCACACAATGTAATTGGCTACAAATGGGTATATCGGATCAAATATAACCCCGATGGTGCCCTCAAATAGCATAAAGCGCGTCTCGTGGCTAAAGGCTTTCACCAAAGACCCGGCATAGACTATACTGAAACCTTTAGCCCCGTGATCAAACCAACAACCGTACGTCTTATTCTCTCTCTCGCGGTCACCAACAATTGGGCACTTCGACAACTTGACGTTAATAATGCCTTTTTACAAGGCACTTTAACTGATAGTGTGTATATGGCTCAGCCGCAAGGCTTCATTGATGTTGCACAACCTGACTTTGTATGCAAGCTAAACAAGGCCATATATGTCTTGAAACAAGCCCCTCGCGCATGGTATACTGAACTAAAGACATATCTCGTCACCTATGGCTTCAAACAATCCATATCCGACTCCTCGCTATTTCTTCTAAAAACACCAACGACCTGTATGTACATGCTTGTCTATGTCGACGACATCATTATTACCGGTCCAAACCACACTCACATACAATAATTTATAACCAATTTAGCAAAACGATTCTCAATAAAAAATTTAGGACCACTCTCTTATTTCCTTGGCATCGAGGTCGCACATAATGATCTCGACATACACCTCAATCAATCTAAATACATATATGACCTACTAACAAAGTACAAAATGTCCGAAGCAAAACCCATAAACACTCCTATTGCTACAGACATACAACTTGTCCGTGAAGATAAAAAACCAGTACAAGATCACTCGGATTATCGTGCCATCGTTGGGAGCCTGCAATATCTCTCTCTCACACGACCAGACATCGCTTTTACTGTCAACCGTCTAGCTTAGTTTCTCCATCATCCTACTTCCACTCACTGGACTGCCCTGAAATGCTTACTCCGTTATCTTCAAGGCACTCAAACCACGGCCTTAAACTCCATCGCACCTCACCTTTTTGTCTTCATGCTTTATGTGATGTTGACTTTGCAGGTGACAGACAATCCTACATCTCCACACCACTGGCTACATCATTTACCTCGGACACAATCCCATCTCTTGGTCCTCGAAAAAACAACGTGGACTGGCCCTATCCACAACCGAAGTTGAGTTTCGTGCTGTCGCTGCTCTCACTACTGAGACTCTTTGGTTGCGCAACCTGCTCACTGAACTCGGCATAGTCACCACCAAAGCACCTGCAATCTACTGTGATAATATGTATGAATCCCTCTATGCCAAAAATCCGGTTTTTCATTCACGAATGAAGCACATGGCTCTTGCCTTTCACTTTGTTCGAGAACAACTTCACCTTGGTCACATTCGCATCCAACACATTGCTGGCAAAGATCAACTCGCTGATGCTCTCACCAAGCTACTTCACAAGCCAAGATTTCAAGAATTACGAGACAAGATTGGTCTTCTCCCTCCGAAGACCATCTTGCGGGGGCGTATTAACCATAATCCTCCCATATCTTCCAATATTCACAAACAAGCAAGTAAATAATTCATATTGTGTAAATATAGCTAGTGTATAATCCTTGTCTATAGGCTCCTTATTTTCACCTAAAATAGAGGTCCCTTAGTCCCTATAAATACCATTGTAATTATCAGTATAATGTATCCTTTACACACATTCAATATAACCCTTTCTATAGATAGAATTCTATTAGTATTAGATAAGTCAGTCTTTTAAGAGATTGTCTTATATTTAATTAGTGTGACATAAGTCACATAACAAAAACTATTCTTAATAAAAGTAACAAAAAAAATAAGAAAAAGAAAACAAAATAATTACCCCTATTATGTGAGAGGTCTAACTCATATAAACATTACTGGGAGACCGTCTCTTAGGAAAATTTGTGTTGCAAATAATTTAATACAAATGTCACCCGATACTTTGTATGATGTACTTTTTGTTTTAAAGGATAAAAAGATGTATATATTTTGGCACAAAGATTAAAGAAAGAAAGGAGAGTGATTTTTTTTTTTTAAAAGGAGAGTGATTTTGGACGAGACAAAATTATAATATCCACTTACCTAGGAGATCTACAATAACATATCATAAATGGAAATAGATAACTATTGAATGAAACACCCTAAAAATGAAATAGATAACTATTATTCGGGACAAACGGAGTATATAGTAGATTAAAATCAGTCGGACTTTTGTTTTGTTAGATGACTCTTGTTAATTTTGCTATTCCCTCCAAATTTTATCAATCTAACATTTTCAATAAAATACTACTCACATATATTAAAGAAGGGAGAAAATACATATCACTTGAAAGGAGTATAATATACGGACTTACATAGTACATTGGTAAGAATAATGACATTATGGCACGCAAGGCATGTGAACTTATTTCCTTAACCACTGAGTAAAAAACTTACTTATAATAGCAAGACTTGAATTATTGAGTATTCCCTTCCATCCAATCTAAATGTAATATTGACCCACTTTTGAAAAGTGGATCTATATTACCTTTAGCTTGGATGAGAGGGAGTACTAGATTAATATATGGGTATTATAAGTTATAAGCTCTATAAGATGGACGAAGCATAAAATTTTGATAATTTGGTTAATTATGCACATGGTCAAGTAATTTCAAGGGTATGATATTAGCTAACAAAGTAAATTAATTAGAAAAGCATCATCGATGTTGGGTCAATAATATACATTATATAAGCTTACTCTATATATAAGATGTTACAACTTCTTCCCATCATGGTGCTCAAATGAACATCAATATCAACTCTCGGACGCCATAAACCAAGTTGTATTTTATAGCTTACGTAGTCCACCACGTTAAATGACCTTTTACTAAACTCAGAATATTAATATCAATAATGGATAAAATTGTGTAGGATAAGAAAATTGTAAGAGGTAAGTTTGTTCTAATACATATGCTCAATCTCATGTTGTTGGATTTCTAACAAGATTAAATATCTATTTATTTATAATGAAAATTATAATTATGTTACCTTTCTTTTCATTTATATTTTCCTAATTTTCTTTTTATGATAAATGACTTACATACCCCTTAGACTTAAAAGAAAATACGACTGATTCGATGTGATAGATCTCACAAAAGGGTTGAAGGAGTACAAGATTCTTAAAGTTAAAACAGAGCATGATGAAAGATATGCCAAATTGGCAATTATTTCATCAGAACATCTGTGTAATTATGAGTAGAACGTCATACAAATAAATAATATATAGTTCAGATAATGCATACACTTTAACACTATTCTTACATCATATACGACAGAATATTACAAATAGGCTCGTGCATCGCACGGGCATTTAGACCTTGTTTGGTAAATAGAGGATTAATTTCAGCATAAGTAGATTGCAAAAGCAGATTATAAATGACAGATTTTATCAGAAGGTTTGACTAGCATATTATAATTAGCAGAATTAATTTGAGTGTTTGGTAATTGGCAGATTACGATTAGTAGATTGTTACATTTCTTTGTAAAATGGACAAAAATTTCCTATTTTACAATATGCTAACCAATATGCTGGGGTAAGCAGCATATTGTAAAACAGCATATTGACCTCAAATATGTTGTTTCAATATGTTGTTCACCAAACACCAAAATTAGCATATTGATTGGTCAAACATGCTATAACCCTTGAATATGCTAAAAATTGGCCAATATGCTGTTTATCAAACAGCGCGTAATTCTAGTACATATATAAAGCAGAAATTTTTCGAGCGACATTAGAGAGTCCGACTTTTTTAGAAATCCTAACAAGAGTATATTCGAAACAAATTTACTAAAATTATCCTAATAAAAGTAGATTTCTTAATATTTAAAACAAAATTTAATAAAATTATCTTAATATAAGTAGATCAAGCATATTTTAATAAAATTATCCATATAAGTAGGTTACAATTATCAAACAGACATTTATAATATGTTAGGTTATCATTTTTATTTTTCTCACACTTATGGTCTCACATTTGTATGTACTTACACGAAGTATATACTATAATTATTCCATCAAAATATAATCACAAAATAATCATTGGAGTGTGTATATAAATCATACACGCCTCGATACACATTCAAGTGATCAGTACATATAAAATAATTCACCGATCTATATATGTTACTCTCTCCGTCTCAGTCAATAGTTTACAATTACTTTATACACGATTATTAAGGTAATGAGAGAGGAATGAGTTTATAATTATTAAAAAACAGTGGGTCTCATGAGAGACCACTAAATTAGTGGGAGACATAGCAGGGAAAAAAGAAATTACATAACTTCATCACCCCATCATGTGAGAGGTCTCTCAATAACGCTATTGAGAGACCGTCTCTCTCAAGTTTTTATGATTAGAAAAATCAAAAGCAACTCGAAATGAGAAGTAAATAAAATGGTCCCCACCCACATAAGTTTGTTTATTTACTAAATAAGAAAAGTGTAAACTATTGATTTATTCACCTTAAATAGGAAAGTGTAAACTATTGATCGGGTTAGGAGGAGTACTATTTTGTTTCATTATTTTATTCTATATAAGAATGTGTAGATCTTATATCGTAGAGGTACGAAACCGAGAATAATTGAAGTAATGTTTGGTGGTTTGAATAACTTAACTTAAACAAGGAGAACAAAAAAAACTAATTAAAATGCAGAAAATCAAAACTTTTTTTACCATTTAGGGTGTGTTTGGATAACAAAAGTGGAGGGAAAGCAAGTGGAAGGAAAGGAAGGGGAGGGGGAAGAAGGGAAGGGAAAGTGTTGAACCATATAGGTATATATGTTTATGTTTTGATGATGTCAAGAGTACTTTATATTATATATACTCGTTGCAGGTAATTATTCGTTTAGTCTTTCATATTAGACTTATTATTTGCAAAGCTTAACGGATTGTGATGAAAGTATACAAAGAACTATTGTGATCAAGCCCTCAATCAAGGATCAAGATGTTGCAAGATATCGAAAGAATTATTCAAGCGTCATGAGAAGATGAAGCTTATCTAAAGATTAATCAAGCTTGCATGAGGAAGTAGCCTATATTCGAAGATCTCCTAAAAAGAGTAGAATAGTATAGGTGATTATCTCGTAATGGTAACATAGGAATGAATTTCTTATGTCAGTAAAGTTATAGCTTGGCAGCTATAACATTACTTATGTAAGAGCTCAATGTTATAGCTCTTCTACTATAACATTGAGATGCTGAGCTTATATAAAACACGACTCAAGAAGTTTTCAAATTGTTTTTGAAAAATGTTTTTGTTTCTTTTAAATGTTTTAGCAAAAGTATTTATTTAATAAGAAAGCCCATATTTATATTAAGTATGGTTTTTTTTTAAACTTATAATTAGTAATTATGTTGGATCAACTTATGAGTTGAGCCATATTACTAACTAGGGTTTCTAATAAGGCATACTCTTGAATCCTAAATTTAACCTAATATCATGCTAGGGTTTTCACGAAAAACGAGGCATATGAGCCGTGTTTGTTTCGCGTGAGCTTAAGATAAAAGTTGCCTATTGTTAAGATTTTATTCTCTAGAATTATCTTAACATATCTTTTATATTTAGCTTGATATGTTTATTTATGATAAAGATACTTTTGTTATGGAAAATCATATCATATCTTAAGATTTAAGGAAAGAATAATAAGAGAATAATTTATAAGTTATCTTTTGGAATATTCTCTATTATCTCTTAGGGTTTTATGGAAGGAAATAACAAAGATATGATTTGTTTACATGTTTGTTATTTCGGCCTCTAGGGTTTCGTGTAAACCGAGTGCCATGCTTCCTCCTTTGCTATAAATACTTTACTCTTTGCTACACTTAAAAGTAAGACCTTTAAGCATAATTTGATTTAATTTTTTAAGAGCAAAAACCGTGTATTTCAAACAGGAAAACCGTTTTGCAATTTTTCGAAAAAGGTCGTGTGTTTATAAACTTGTGCATTCGTTCTTTTGTTATTGTTATAAGATAATAGTGCTTAATTGATTTTTTACTCGTTCATTAACGTGAACTTTTAGAAGAATCAATAGTGCTTTTTTATTAGCGTAAGTTAGTCACTCGAGTATTTAACGGTACTTTCTTGAGTTACAACTAGAGTTAGGTTTACGAGTTGGGTTAGTAAATTTGTAATCCGTAGAAAGGTACTAAATTTATTAATTGAGATTAGTGGACGTAGGTTTCGAATTGTGAAACTGAACCACTTCAAAAATCCGTGTGTCTCTTTCTCTCTTTCGTTTATATTCGTTTATTGGTTAATTAGTTAAAGTTCAATAAATCAACTTTAAATAATTAATTATACTATTACAATCGAAAAAGTAGGTTAAAGTTTTTAATTCTCAATTCACTCCCACCCCCTCCTCTTGAGTATTTCAGATCGATAGACTCTTCAGAAAAGGAGAGAATGGAAGGGGACGAGGAATGAGGTATGTGTGTTTGAATACAATTTCCCTCAAAATCTTGCCTATTGTGGAGAGATTTTGATTAGGCTTGGACGAGGGAAATTGGATCCCTCCCAATCTTTCCTTCTTCATTTATTCCCTCCACACTCATTTGCTATCCAAATAAAAGATTCTAAATCCTCTACTCTCCCTCCATTTCTTTTCCCTTCAAATCTTTCAATCCAAATATACCCTTAGAGTTTAAGTGTTGGACTCATGAAAAATTGGAAATACTAATAGAATAATAGTAGGTGGTACTCTAAATAAACAATGTAACTAATTATATGGTATATCACTACTACAAAACTAGGCAACCACAACGGCCCTTTGACAACGCTTATTCACGAAAATTACGAAAAGACGTTGAATGGATTATTGTTTTTCCGCGCAATTTTACTAAACTTAATTACAACGGTATTATTTGTCACTCGTTGTTATTAGTTTTAAAAACGGGTAAAACTTACATAACCGTTGTTAATATAAAAACTAATAACAACAGTTTACTTTGTAATAATTATAACCGTTGTTAATAATTTGGCTCAAAATTAGTGAAAAGTAATTACAGCGGTTATATTAGAACCCGTTATTAATACTTTTTAACAACGGTTGTCAAAGGAACCGTTGTTAATATATTATCTAATGACAACGGGTTTATGTGTAATAACCATTGTCAATACTTTCAAGCAAATACCACAATATATACTACACAAACACAGATCAGCTACAGCCACAAACACAAACACACAACCACACTCTTTCTCATCGTCTCTTTCTCATCATCGCTTTATCATATCCGTCACTGTTGTTGTCATCGTCTCTTTCTTTCTCTAATTATCAGGTATATATCTATCGCTTTATGGTTTTAGGTTTTGTCATCTCCGTCATTATTGTTCTTTCTCTAATTATTTTATTTGTTGTGTTTTTCTCCGTCATTGTTCTTTCTCTAATTATTCGCTTTGTTTTTCTGCGTTTATTAGTAAAACAAACTAAAAAAAATAAAACAAAGAAGATGATGGAGAGGATAGTAAAACAAATACATATTTAACATACATGATGATTCCTTTGCTATTTGGAGGTTTCGATCTGCAGATGCAATATCTTCATATAGCTGCATTATCTGCGGCTCTAACTCCTGCACCAAGCCATGTTTCACTGCGGCTCTATATCCTGCACCAAGCCAGATTCGAGTTTCCTCAAGGAAGAACCTGTTCTTCCTCTCGATTTCCTGCAAGCGGCGTATGAAACTTTTGTTGTACTCGGTCATAATGCATGTTAAACGAATGGTATCATTCATTATTGAAGGAAGTTTGAAGTTTATTAGGTTTTAAAGATTTAGAGTTTGGAGTTTAGGGTGGAGATAGTGATATAATGGATTGGTTATTGAGATAGTGGAATGAATTTATAATTAGTATATGTGTCGTTTGAGTTGTTTTTTAATTAATATGTTTAGGGTTTGATGCTTAAATTAATACGAAGTATATTTTTGTTTAGGAAGTTGTGTCATATCCCTGTTTCAAATCTTATAACCCTTCGCATTCCATATATTGTGTCCTTTCATGCAGGGATTTTGGCAGTAATAATACATCTAGTAATATATAATTAATTGATGCAAGATGGATTTTGGCAGTAATGCTTTGTATTTTTTTTTTAAAAAAACAATAACAACGGTTATTTAAAAAAAACCCCGTTGTCTTTAGTTATAACAACGGTTTTTTCTATTGTAACCGTTGTTATAACTTTCCCACCAAAAATTAGTCACACTTTCCACAACGAATGACTCGTAACGACAACGGTTTTTAACCGTTGTTAATAGTTTTCACAACGGGTTTCTTAAAAAAACCAACCGTTGTTAAAACCTTTAACAACGGATGCTTTAACAACGTCTGCTTTTTTATATAACAACGGTCTTTAACCGTTGTTATACCCTATATCTGTAGTAGTGTATTAATAACATACAAAGTACGCATTCATATATTATATCCCAAATTTCATTAGTCATACTAAAACTGAAAAGTTAACTGAAACCTTAAAAAAATAGCTTAAAAGGTAACTGAAAATTAGGAGTTGGTAAGTTAACTGATTATATAAAAAATGTTTGAAAAACTAACCGAAAAGCAGCTGTTTTTTTTAGTAAAATGACATAAAAGGACATAATGAGTACTCCATATTTAATATTTTACATTGAAGGATTAAAAATAAGAAACAAGTAACTTATTTTTGTAAATAATTTATCTTCCAAATATTTATAAGAAATTAAGATAAATGAAATTTTTGTCAAATAAGCTTAAGCTATTTATTAGAAACAGAGCTTAAATATGAGATTTTTCATAATCTCCCAACCTTCTTCATATCAAATTAATTTCTTATTTATGTCTGCCCATGTTTACTTGCTTTTAAGCCTATTGTTAGGAGTTGATTCCAAGTTCCTTTTAATTTTATAAACTTTATTGATAGAATAAATAACTATTGATTCAGAATAAATATTAGCAATTCGACATTATAACACATATTACAAATATACTCTATAATAATCATGAGGAACAAAATAATAAGCAATTGGTTCAAAATAAATATTGGCTTTTTACATAAAAATAAAAAGTGTTAGCTCTACAATAAAAGGAAGCAAGTTTGATAAAAAAAGAGAAAATCTATCACATACAAGTGTCCAATTATGTCGCATTTGTCTTGGATGCAGCGAATACAAATAAAGTCTTAGGCTCAAACAGAATTTTAAATCATGACAACCATGAGTGTTAGACATGGGTAAAAATGTTATGAGAGTTGTTTGAGAAAGTTATAGAATAAAGGAGTATAAAACTATTTTAAGATCTTCACAAGTTGAGTTAGTTATAGTTTTGAAACTTTTTACCCACTACAGGAAATACGACAACTAGGGAGCATGTAATTTTTCTATTAAATACGAGTATGAGAAGACCTACAACCGTGACATTCCCTCCCTCGTATGGCATCCTTGCTTTCAGCAGTCGTTTTTTGTTTTCGTTATGCAAGACTTGGCAGAGTACTTTAGTAGGGTTAGACTTAAGAAGCAAAATTCATTATATTTTAGGAATTTCACACACTAAATGTACTTCATCATCCTCTTCCCAGTGATTTTATGTTTTACTTGTAAACAATTGTAATTGCAGTAGTTTGACCATGATTTTCGACATTTTAATGGTAAAAGTTATAAAAGTTTGGCCTCTTAAGAAGCAAGGTGGAAGATGTTTAAGAAGGGAAGGAGTATACATAATTCATTTCTTAATATAACTCATAATGGTAAGCTCTACCACAGTACCAAGTGTGGCATGCCAATTATGTTGTTGAGGAACATTAACTCCGTAAGAGGATTATGCCAGTTATGCCAGACCATGCATGGTAACGTAAACCGTTCTCAACGATGATCTAAAATACTAATTTGGTAACTCAACGATTTTGTTGATGGCATAAACTACTAACGGATGTTGTCAAATATGAAACTACTAGGTGCCCCTTGCATTTTATGTAATAGAATCAGATATATTTTTGATTGATTGTTGTTTAAACTACTAATTATATTGGAATTTAGTTTGGATTTGATTTTGCGAGAATTTTATAAGGATCAAATACCTTTAGTTGTATGTAGATAGTAAGGTAAAATTATGTTGTTAAAAATCTAGCATTTTCTCTGAATATACTAAATATATATAACTATGATACCTGTTGTTTTACGTAACATATCATTCAGTATTACGTAGTTATTATTGGTGAGAATAATTTGTAAAACTCATAAAAGGCATGTCTTCATTATTAAGGTTTAATTATAGACATATTGTTTTGTATTTAACTTAAAACTGGATGTGCCTGTGAAAATGAAAGAAGTTAATTACATACTATAAGTATATCTTGATGTTATACTACTAAGGGCAAAACTTATTTTTACAGATAATTCTAATGGGAGCCCCGTGCATCGGACAGGCTTTCCAACTAGTAATATAGAAAAATTAATTAATTAATTAATTCAAAGGTTTTTATGATAAGTAATCGTTATTTGATACAAATGCTAATTAACCTTGCTAATTTAATATTTTTATTTTTTTTATCTTTTACATTATCCCCCCCCCTATATAAAAGTGTGCAAGGGTATGTTAAGGGTGTTTTTTGTTGCAAAATAGTCGGATAAATAGTTGAACTTTTTTTGTCTTCTTGTGCGGATTGGGCTATGTAATTGGGTCTTGCTTGTTTCCCTTGCATTTGATTTTCTGGACTACTAAACAAAGGCCTCTTATCGATTGTTATCGTCCCAACTCATTCTCGGGCGGTGCCTATTAATTTGCCTTTATCGCCTGTCATTATTATGTCACCTTCTCCGGCCAATTTATTGACGACGTTGTTTATTGCCCGTGCCTTATCTGCCCTCGCATGTTCTTTACCTTGCTATTATCGTTCAATATTATGTCATAGTTTCCGGCCGTATTTTCCGGGGCACCTTTTCCGGCTCCCTTTTCCGAGGGATTTTTAGCCGTGTGCATTATGTTTACCGCATTCGCTATTTAACTTCTTCGACATGAAAATGGCCGCAGACTTCATGTCCCCACTTTGGCGGCCGTATCTTGTATGAGACTGATGGGCGACGTTTTCCTTCGTCCGTATGAGCTCATGTTTCCTGAATTTGTAATTTAAATTGCATTTATGGTCTTAAACCTTTTGCGCAGGCCATCTGCCCCCTACATTTAGTGAGCACGATGCATTCTGTTATGTTGTTTATTAGCATTTGAATAGTTAAAATTTAAAAAAGAGGCGGGGCAATCTACAATTGGCCTTCAATGGGCGGTCGTCTCTAAATGGTTATTTGGCCCGCGCCACCGTAATTTGCGATTGTTCGCGGGTTGTTTGTGCGTAGACATTAATATTTGGTCTTGCAATTTGTTTTTTCGCCGACAAACGATCGATACAGCTTTTAAATGGCTGGCCGGGTTTTATCTTATTTAAAAATTAAATGCATATTCGAACATTTTTTGCTTCGCGGAAGGATTTTGTTTTTTTGGTCAAAAGAAGCGGGTAAAGATCCCAAACAAGAAACGCAAACAAACAAGAAAACGAAACAAAAAACAACTACAAACTACTAACTAACAGACGGAACCACACGAGGCCAGGCCACCCCACCAACGTCCTGATGAGCTAGACGAGCTAACTGCAGAGGTAAGGTGTTCTCCTCGAAAACAACCAGCTGTTGTGATTGTGCAGCTCCAACATTCGCCAACCAGTCCGCACATCGATTTGCCTCCCGATAGATGTGTTGAATCTTTACATCCCAACTGGTATCTTGGATAAAACATTGGCAAATCTTAACCATATGCGAATGGGCAGATGGTAGCTCTTGGGTCGAACGTAACAAACTCTCCACCACACGCGAGTCCGTTTGAATGAACACTTGGGGGAAATGTCGTTCCTTTGCCAGAATTAGTCCACACTTCAAAGCCATTATCTCGGCCCGAGTAACAGTAGCAATCCCAATGTTCTCCGCAAACGCTGCCACCACACGACCCTCACAGTCCCTAAACACTCCTCCTGCCCCCGACATACCCGGATTACCTTTAGAAGCCCCGTCAATATTCAACGCAATCCACCCCGAAGGAGGAGCCACCCAACGTACAAAAATTTCCTTCACTCTTCATTCACTGGGCATACCTCCCGTGTCAAGGGATTCCCGCGCATTATGAATATCCCAAATCCTTTGCATCAAAAAAGCTTGTAAATTAGACGGGATGTCGTCATCTCTACCATACACCCGACAGTTTCTCCACTTCCAAATCCACCACACCGCTACCGAGAAGAAAGTAGGCCAGGAATCAAGGCCATCCTTCCTCTGTTTTTCCAGATTTTTAGTCACCCAAGTTCGTAAAGAGTTTCCTTCATAAAACAGTTGATTTCTAGCAGCCGGAAACAGTTGCCAAACCACCTTAGCAGCCTTGCAATCCCAGAGTAAGTAAAGGGTCGATTCCTCTACCCCTGTGCACAACCCACAACATGGATTGTTCGTGAAGCCTCGACGAGCTCGATTGACATTAGACATGATTCGATCATGGAGAAGCAACCATAAGAACATCCTTATTCTCTGCGGCACCCAGGTTTTCCAAGGCAGCTGCCAAAATCGCTCATTACCTTCCCTTGGTGTATCTCTAATCAGCCTAATGGCCGATGATATAGAGAAGAAACCCGAAGGGGTTTGCGACCAATAAAGTTCGTCGTCATTATCCGTTCATGTAATCACTTCGAACGATGCTATGGTTTGCAGGACATTTGTTGGAAGAAAGTCAGCGAACGTCTCCCAACGCCATCCCGTATTATTATCCCACATCTCATCCACCTTGGCAGATCGAATTTCCTCAGGTATCAGTATCGGTGAGAAGCTCTCCAACGGTTCACTCATAGCCCATAGATGACTCCAAAACAGAGTGTGCTTTCCATTCCCAATCGAAGCATTCAAACCTTTCTTTAAGACATGTGAAGCACCTACAATCCTTTTCCAGAGGTTTGAGCTTGATTGTTTGTCTTGAAACATATCGAAGTCACACCGACCTTTGCAATATTTATGTCGTAGAACTCTTGCCCACAAAGCATTAGGCTCCGTCAACATACGCCATCCCAATTTCGCCATAAAAGCTACATTTACTTGCCTCATTGATCGTAAACCCAATCCTCCATCCTTTTTCTCATTTTTTACCGTACTCCAATTCACGAGATGAAGGCCCCTGCTATTATGGTCTCCTCCCCATAGAAACCGCCTGGATTTTTTTATCTAAATCATCACAAATAGCAGTTGAAATTTTCGCCGTTTGCATCGCATATGAGGGAATGGACGAAAGAGTTGATTGGATAAGAGTTGCCCGACCCGCCAAGGATAGGACGATTTATGTTACAAGTACATTGCGGAGGCGTGCAGAGTTGCATCATGCTAACTACGTGGCTCAACCTTAACATTGGATCTTCACAATTTTTGCCCGGTGGTCATAAATAGCTTAATATTAAACTGGGTGTGTTTTTGTAGGTGCATGGTGGTCTAATGGCAATGCGTAGCATCGAGGAGGATCTTTTGTTTATTTTCTTTCCTTTGATGTGATTTAACTATGCAGCCTAATTGACAATGTTGGGAAGGCCATGATTTTAGCTATATTTATGATGAGGAGTATTTTAGTCATATTTTACCCCGCCTTCATACCTTATTCCGACTCGATTTTACATACTTTTATCGAATTAAAGCTCATTTTGCTAATTAATTAGATATTAATAGTTTTATTATATTAATTGAAAATTGTTATGTGTCAAATATTTGGTACTCCTCTGGTTATTTTTATTTTGTTGGAACCGAATCGTGAATAAAAGAAGACCGAGTGAAGTGAGACGGAGTCTAATGGGAGGGAATGGAGACGGGTCATGAAAGAAGGTCACATTGACCAATGAGTTTTGCTAAAATCACCAAACCCCAGTGCTCCTTTTGTTTTGCTCAAACTCCTTCAACAATTGCAATTAACAATGGCCAAGCCCCTCCCAATTCAACAATCACCACCATTAATTTTCACATCACTATCATCCTCATAGCTAACCCATCACCATAATGATCTATTACCTCCAACATTTCCATGTTTCTTCGAAAACCCGAAAACCCGACATCGGAGCTCCTAAAATCTCACCACTAACCACCTCCTACATCACAATTTTCATCCTCTATAATCACCATTTCATCAACCATATTCATCCATCATCATTATCATTTCGCCCATTTCACCATTATCATAGCTCCACCTTCACTGCTCCATTTGATTTCATCCTTCACCAATTCACATCTTACCGAATCCGAAACCGACCTCGAGCAGCAGCCTCGGCATCGAGATCCGAGCCCGACATCTGGTAGCAGCAGCACCGTCCTCCGACATCCAGCAACCGCCATGGACGCATCAATCAACCTCCATCATCCTTCCCTGCTCGTCTTACCTGCAACAACCAACAGCTCTCGAGTCTCAAACTCGAGCTCATCTCCTTCCACCATCGACACCGAGCCCACGACCTCAGCTGCTCTGTTCAATCTCAAACAACAACGAGCAACAACAATTAGACCTCCACTTTTGATCTAACGCTGGAATTGAGCAATCATAGATCTGAAATTACCTTTGAATTGAAACCCGAGTTGAATTTGCAGTCGATGCTTTTAAGGAAGAAGGAAGCAAAAGGGGGATTTAATTATGCAACCATCGAGCTTAGAAATCAATGCAGCCGAGGGGTGTAATTATGCCCGGTCGGGTGAAGGTGATGCCCGGTCGGATGAAGGTGATGACCGGTCGGGTGTAATGTTACCCGGTCAGGTACAATATCGGAGGAAGATATTTTGGTTCTTGGCGGAAGAAGACTGTTAGACCTGGAATTTCGCACTACTGGCAGGATGGAATTCTACCCTCGCCTGACGATCAGGGCAGGTCCGTCAGGGTACTCCAAGTTTGGCACCAACCGATGAGCCTAGACTCCCGCGTCATCTTCAGGATCAAGTTCAACCCTGGCCTGACAATCAGGGTGTCAGGATGTCAAGCCATCAGGGTGTCATGACGTCAGGCTATCAGGGTATCAAGAGACAGGCACCAGGCCGGAGAGGACAACGGTCAAGTGTAAGGTCAACATTTGACCAAGTCAAGGATAATTATATAGGATTATTACCACATTAATATGGTAATTAAGAGCATATTGATGATGAAGATTCTGTCATAAATAAGGAGCATTAATAGGCATTAATGCGCAATAAAGACTGCAATTAAGGAGAAATATTCAGCATTAAGTACAAAGATTTGGCAGCCATTCAGCCTGCCTATATAAGGAGCATTTGAAGATCATTTGGAAGGACGAGACACACTTCAACGTACACAACATATGCTCTACAAGATTACAAGCCGCACAACACTTAGAGAAATATTACAAACATTGTCATTATCATGCTTATATTCTCCCAATCACATAGTGAAATCCTCTCCTAGCTTGGTGCCCGTGGTTTTTTCCCATTCAAGGGTTTTCCACGTACAAATTCCTTTGTCTTATTATTTAATTTATTTGCATTACTTTTATTATAATCAACCCTGCCTAGGCATGATCACGATAATATCAAAATAGGATAATACTAGTTAACCCTCATACTATTCTACCCTGGTCATATTTCCAGTCTTGCGCAAAATATGGACAAAACAATTGGCGCCGTCTGTGGGAAAACTAGTTTATTAATCCTACAAAAATGTTCGCAAGATTTTTTCTTGTTACGAGTTTAAGAGCCTTGAGAAAAATTGGTACAATGATTTTTTATAACCCTCGTTTGGAATGAAGAAGTGCTAGATCCGACGGAAATATTACTAAAACAAGTCAAAAATCCTTCCAACAATCATAAGTGTTACAACCTCCGGTGTTGCCTAAGGAGAATTCAAGGGCATATTTGTCACTAAAGAAATTCAAAGATAAGTTTTTCCTATACCTAATACATGTTTTGCAAAGTATAAGAAATATATCTTATAATTTTGGTACTTGCTTTTATTCTACGGTGAATTTTCCTAATTATAGTAATTTGATGTTTTTAGGAAGTGTAACCTTAAACTTCAAAGAATTCGAGCCTGGCTGGAAAACTTAGTCCTGACCAGAACAGGCTTCAAAGTCAGTTATGAATAGTATCAGTGCAGGCCTGATCATCATTTCAAGCCTGAATATTCAGTTCAACCCAGAACGGCTATACCAAAGCCAGATTATTCTTAAGATCTGATCAGGACAGGTCAACCTTTTCAAGGCAGGGAATGCTAGCCTGATTACCTGTAAGATTTGATCAGGTCAGGTAAGTCCTTCTACCGCCAAAGCGCAAAAATGAATCATAAAGGTATTCAAGTATTCCTGCAATGGTAAGTTGTAATTCTTTGCGTAACGTTTAAATAAATATGTCATCATACTACATATTGCAAGGTAGATATGAATTAAATATTTTTTAGTAGTGACCATATTACACATGATAGTTTTTGGGCAGTCCTGATATGCCAGGGTCAGTCAAGCTTATCCTGACCTGGCTGATCAGGGAAAAATAAATCGACCAAGCCTGACCTGATTGTCTTTTTGAAGGATGAATTAACCTGTCATGACTAGCCTGGCCTGATATGCTTAGATCTTTTATCACGCTACTATTATGAATCCTTACGTGATTACTCATTAGCTTTTCATTATTATACATCAAGCATGTCTAACATGAGATTAGAACCTTTGATCAATAGAATTTTTAATATTAACATGTTACACACATTATACAACATGAACGTTTGGAGACATAATCTATCCTGGCCTGCTAGTTAACATTGTTGTGATTTGTAAGTCATGTGTATCATTTATAACCCACATGTGATATCCTTGTAAGATATTTCGGTCCTGCCAAGTACAACTTTATGTGACATGTGGTAAGTTTATGAGTTACATGGTGACCAAAGGAGATGTAACAGTCAGTCCTGAACGGACTAAAGCAATACTAGAGTTCCAATTACCAAAACCAGTCAGGGACATCCAAACTGACAAGCTGGATTCCGACCTAAACAAAAATCAGCCCTGGACTGTTATTTTGAAACCTTAAAGCCTTCCAAGTCAGGTAAGTTCCTCACCTAGCAATTACAGTATCCAGTCAGAGGCACATGTGTAGCATCACCCTGCATGAAAATAGATCAGGTATGAGTACCCTGACATGCATATATTAATAAGATCTCACTCCCCTGATTCTGTCAGGCCTGAATTAGCAAATTTCAAAAAAAAATTATATAGCTTTGCTTGATTTCATTTTTATACAATTGAAGTATATGCTAATCTCATCACCTATAGGCTCAATATTGACACATCTATGAAGTCTGTGCGACAGAAACAGCACAAATCCGCCCCTAAAAAAAATATAAACATCTACGAGGAAGTCAAAAAACTCCTGACGAGGCAACATTACCCAACGATTAGAAGCTATATTTATCATCGTCTCCATTTTTACTGGCCAAGCCAGGCAAAGGAAAACCCCCTGTCGGTTTATCCCTCTCTCATTGACAATACTGTTAGTGCCTAGTTAAAGTACAGGAAGGACTCAAGAGATCGCAGGCTGGACCCTACCTGAGATGCTTAGAGCCTGATGAAGCCAAACTAGTACTTCAAGAAATACACGATGGACACTGTGGCAACCACAAAGGAGGAAAGAGCCTGACAAGCAAAGTTCTCAGGACAGGCTACTACTGGCCTACACTGAGGGCTGACTGCCTAGAATACTCTTCAAAATGCGAAGCCTGCCATAAGCATGCTCCGACTATTCATCAACCATCTGAGTTATTACATCCAATCCCTACACCCCAGTCATTTGTGAAGTGGGGCATGGCTAACCTAAAGCAAATGGTTAAGCTGAATTAAATGAAAAGGTGGTCGTCAAAAAAAAGAAAAAAAAAAATTTGCCAGCCTGGCCAATCAGCCTGAACCCAACAGATTGAAGAACCTTACATGCCACAAACACTGCAAGGAGACATGATTCTAATATCTTGGAATGTCATCCACCTGAAAGCACAATCATACTTGTGGTAATATCTGCCCTGCATGTTCTAGGTAAAAAATTCCAAACTTATTTCATCTGAATGTGTGCTATGTCGTGCCTTTCCTGAACATGTTACGTGACAATGTGCATTCTCTTCCTGCCTGCGTGTTTGCATTTCACATGCTGGATGTTCTAACCAAATTTGTTTTACTTGAATCCTGAACAGTTATACATGATAAATGTTTATATGCATAAATATTCAGGATTGAGGGCTACTCCACTATATGTCAAAATCTGAAACAAAAATTTTGCACTTAATTGTGCCCAACGAGTTGGTAACCATCACCGGATACAGTAAAGAGTCAGGACCAATCAGGCATGAAATAATTGCCTGACCTGACTAGGTTTACTGCCACGGATAACGACCGGCTGGACGCAGCAAGACGGTGCAAGGGTGTTTTATCCCGACCATCAGTCTAAAATGCCCTCTTGACAGGCCGAATACCAAGCCCTCCAGCCAGGCAGGGGACATAAGCCCTCCTGACAGGCCGGTTTTCCCACCCCTTCAACCATTATGGCAAAAACCATACATGGTTGAATTACTCACGATAGCTCAAATGACAGGACAAGTTCAAAAATGTTTTACAGGTTAACAAAGTAAAGATTTTGACAGGTCCACAGGACTGGAAAAATAAAGTTCACAGGTTTGAAGAAAACAGGTTAACAAGTTTAAAGAATGACAGGATTGAACAAAGCAAGCCTAAAAGACGAAGCTTATATCATTAATAAAACCCTTACCCTCTGGGGCAAAGGTAGGAAAATGTATATCCATCCTATCAGGGATAATCTCCCTGACTAGGACCAACAAAATATAAAATTGTCTTTACAAGGATATTCCCCCGGGGAAAATGTACAAAATGATTAATGATTCTACCAAGGACATTCTCCTTGGTTGGGCAAAATACCATTGATTGACATTTCTGCGAATGATATCCCTCTTGCCAGGGCTAGATACTAACACCGATAAGAAATTATTCCTCGCCTGACCGAGCTATTCCTCTTTCTCACGAAACATACTAGCCTTTTATCGGCTCAGGATATTTTTCCAATATAGTCCTTGGCTTACCCTGCCTTGTCGCAGCAATGAACATTGACTCAAACACTCCGCGAATACACTTTATAAAAAAGCAAACATTACTGATTCATATGGTGGGGCAAAGATAAGCCGGTCAATCAGACGTAGGCTACATGATCAATCATACGTACAGGGTAACATACTGAATATACCAAGTAGGAATGGCAGGGGGCATCAGGTCGATCAATTAGCTTATCAAGATCGGCTCCAGATCAAGACAAAGCCAACCACCTGTGAACTTTCCTGCTTTCCTTTGTACTAACAGAATTTGTGCAGGGCAAACAAAAAATCGAAGGGTACTCACCACCAACGCATGCATCGAAATTAAGATACGCCAGGTCAGGCCCAACTAAGTTGGCCCTGATACATATGACCAGTCCACCCAAATGGGAGAATTTTTAGGAATCCATACGCCAGAATCAGCAGGAATGATCCCTTCATCCTTCAAAATTTTCTCAAACTTAGGTTTGAGACGATTGAGGAAAAAGTGTTGTTCATCGAGAACCTTCATCGGCTCAAATTTTTGTAGAAGATGGTGACATTATCAACAGCTAGAGCAAGGGATGCATCTCCAAAAGTGACGGGTTGATTTCCAGAAGATTCAGGCTTATTTTCAGAAATATTTTAAGAGTTTGAGACGAAAGGTGTGCCAAGAGCAACAACAACCCTGGTTGATTATTTTTTTTACAACCATGGTTAGTTTTTCTGGTAATTTCAAGGAAAATAGACGAAGGTTGAAGACAAAGATCAAAGAAAGATTGGGAGAATTATAGAGAAATTGATCAAGTTTTGGTGGATAATAAAGCATGAAGTGAAGAAATTATTTATAGACTGTAAAGTTTGGGATTTACTGCAACTAGCCGTTTTCTTAATGATGAACCTCGTTGAATCGTCCTGAAGAAGTCGTCTAAAGATGAAAAGAGAAGGTTATCTCCTTATTTCTGGCCTGACCCAGCGATAATAAGGAGATAAGGGGCAATTGTTAGACCTGGAATTTCGCACTACTGACAGGATGAAATTCTACCCTGGCCTGACGATCAGGGCAGGTCCGTCAGGGTAGTCCAAGTTTGGCACCAGCCGATGAGCCTAGACTCCCGCGTCATCTTCAGGATCAAGTTCAACCCTGGCCTGACAATCAGGGTGTCAGGATGTCAAGCCATCAGAGTGTCAGGACGTCAGGCTATCAGGGTATCAAGAGACAGGCACCAGGCCGGAGAGGACAACGGTCAAGTGTAAGGTCAACATTTGACCAAGTCAAGGATAATTATATAGGATTATTACCACATTAATATGGTAATTAAGAGCATATTGATGATGAAGATTCTGTCATAAATAAGGAGCATTAATAGGCATTAATGCGCAATAAAGACTGCAATTAAGGAGAAATATTCAACATTAAGTACAAAGATTTGGCAGCCATTCAGCCTGCCTATATAAGGAGCATTTGAAGATCATTTGGAAGGACGAGACACACTTCAACGTACACAACATATGCTCTACAAGATTACAAGCCGCACAACACTTAGAGAAATATTACAAACATTATCATTATCATGCTTATATTCTCCCAATTACATAGTGAAATCCTCTCCTGGCTTGGTGCCCGTGGTTTTTTCCCATTCAAGGGTTTTCCACGTACAAATTCCTTTGTCTTATTATTTACTTTATTTGCATTACTTTTATTATAATCAACCCTGCCTAGGCATGATCACGATAATATCAAAATAGGATAATACTAGTTAACCCTCATACTATTCTACCCTGGTCATATTTCCAGCCTTGCGCAAAATATGGACAAAACAAAGACAAAAGGAAAGGTGGAAGCTGGGATTGTGTTTTGGGTTTTAGCTGTTGTGACACAATTGGAGGGGAGGAGATGATTATTAACTTTTTTTTAAAGATGCGCGCAGCTTTCATAGATAGAAAAATAAAGTTTACATGAAATTGGAGGGGAGCCGAGAGACAATCTAGGCCCCACCCCCTTAGCAACAACAAAGTTAAGGGTATTATTATTATTATTATTATTATTATTATTATTATTATTATTATTATTATTATTATTATTATTATTATTATTATTATTATTATTATTATTATTATTATTATTATTATTATTATTATTATTTTTTTTTTTTTTTTTTTATTATTATTATGCGCGCAGCTTTCATTAAAATAAAAATAAAAATAAAAGTTTACATGAAATTGGTGGGGAGCCGAGAAACAATCTGGGCTCCCACACCCTTAGCAATAGTAAAGCTAATACGAGTAAAAATGTAAGCGGCTACCCGAGCCCCCGCATCCTGAGATACCGAGAATTTCTGGATCCGCTTGAGCAAGGCACCAGCATCCGAACTCAACTCCCCAAGTGAAGAGAAAGAGAAAGGTAGGAAACCATAACCCGCTACCGCGCACAAATCCCCATACTTAGCACACTTTCGCCGAGCAAAGATCGGCCGACAACCCGGCCCGACACAAAACCCGCTAACCTGATCCTGAGTCAAAGGTGAAGAACCTGTCAGGTCGACGCACACATCACGCCCCCTGTCCCAAGAATAAAGCAATAAATCCGCAGGACGAAGAGAGCCACCATGTCCATCAACCAAACCGATATCCACCTCCTTCCCCGCAGTAATACCAGATCTATAGCAGATGTCGAAAAGAGTGTCCCGGACAAGGTTATGCCGAAGAGAGCCACCATATTATTATTATTATTATTATTATTATTATTATTATTATTATTATTATTATTATTATTATTATTATTATTATTATTATTATTATTATTATTATTATTATTATTATTGTTATTATTGTTATTATTGTTATTATTATTATTATTATTATTATTATTATTATTATTATTATTATTATTATTATTATTATTATTATTATTATTATTATTATTATTATTATTATTATTACTTTTATTTATTTATTTATTTATTTTTTGATAAAATGTAATTATTATATCAAAAGATAAAAGTAGTCCATACAACAGGAAAATACGGAGCCAAAACAAAGAAAAGAAACACATGGGCTCGTTTCCCATCCAAACAAAAACGGGCCAACATATGCCCATTAAGACATCAAACTCTACCGGATCCGTTTTGTGTAAGCAACAAAACCAGATCCCCCAACCCCTAATCTTCTTCTTCTTTCCTGACAATCAAATGCAGATCTCAAACATCGCTTACTAACATCGACCGCCTGATTTCTTCAATCAAATTGCATTATTATCAATGAGTCCTCGATTCCATATCCTATCTGCATTAGCCATCTTCATCGAGCACCCCTTTGTCCTGATCTTTATCTCATCAACAATGGTGGCAGCCACCTTTTTCGGACAAATAAGAGTGAGCTCATGTTTGCTCAAGTTTCATTGGCTCCATGTATGATAAATACACGCATTGAAGACGGCGTTAATCACATCAATCCTGATCTTCGATTGCCCCCTTCTCAAGTTCCATTCACGGAAATTCTGGATAGGTAGCATGATTCCAATCCATTGACCAACTATCTTAATCACCTCCTTACTATAGTCGCATGTAAAGAAGAGGTGATCCATAGTTTCAGTTTGATATCCACAAATGTAGCAGGTATCATCCGTACTTATACCTAATTTATACAGCTTTTCATTGGTATTCATGTTTTTGTGTTGATAAATCCATGCCATGAAACCATGTTTAGGTATAGTCAACTTATTCCAAACCATATTATGCCAGTTGATCTTCTCGTCCTTGTCTCTTAATAAGTCGTAACCTCTAGCAATAGTGTATTCATTCTCCGGGCTATCACTCCACTGGTTTTGCTGGTAAGCTGCAGTAAAGGCTTCTTTGACCTGACAAACTTTCCTCCAATACCAGCTTGAGGATGCTGGTGGAGAATAAGTGTGCCAGTCCTTGTTCTTAATGTAAGTGTGATTCACCCACTTGACCCAAAGGTGATAAGCTTTAGAGGTAATCCACCATACTAGCTTCCCTACTGCCGCTTTATTCCAGATAATGTCATCCTTGATGCCCAACCCTTCTTCTTCTTTAGGTTTACAAATTGTATCCCAGGAGACCAAATGAACTTTTGTGTATTCAGTTCCACCATCCCAAATGAAGTTCCTACAAATAGCTTCAATTCTATGAATGAGTCCATTGGGTAGAATGAACATAGATGCCCAGTAGGTATGCAAAGTGTTGAGAATAGCCTTGACAAGTACCAACCTCCCTGCGTATGAAAGTTTTTTTTGCACCAATAGACCTGATTCTTTGCACAATTTTATCCACTAGTGGTTTACAGTCCACAGCAGAGAGCCTAGTAGTCTTGATAGGTACCCCTAGGTACCTAAATGGTAGAGCTCCCTCCACTAGACCAGAAACCTGCATTATCTCATGTTTAATACTTTCTCTTACCCCATTGAAATAAGCATTAGATTTACCTCTGCTCATTTTAAGGCCTGAAGAAATGGAGAAAGTAGAAAAAGTTCTAAGGATGATCATCATAGAATGAACATCTCCTTTGCAAAAAAGCAGCAAGTCATCTGCAAACATCAAGTGGGTCAGCTGCATAGGTTTACACAATGGGTGATAATTGAAACCCCCATTAGTAGTAGAATATTTCAGGAGTCTTGAGAGGTACTCCATGCAGATAGTAAACAAGAGAGGGGATAGGGGATCTCCTTGTCTCATCCCCCTTTGTCCTTTAAAAAAACCAAACATGTTGCCATTGAGGTTGAGAGAATAGCTTGCTGTAGTCACACACACCATAACCCATCTCCTAAATTTCATGGGAAAATCCAGAGCTTCCATCATTTGGTTAAGAAAATTTCATTCTATGGTATCATATGCCTTTTGAAGATCCATTTTAAACATGCACCTGGGAGATATGGCTGTTTTTTCATAAGATTTGATGATATCCTCACAGATTAAGATATTTTCAATTATGCTTCTCCCCTTGATAAAGCCACCTTGAGTAGGAGACACCAAATCTGGTAACACACCTGCTAGCCTGGAACAAATGAGTTTAGAAATGCACTTATAAATTACATTACAGTAGGCAATTGGCCTATATTGCAAGACAGTTGTAGGCCTCTCCACCTTGGGAATGAGAGTAATAAGAGTACAATTTATTTGTTTGAGGAGCTGGCCAGTTTCAAAAAAATCAAGGATAACATTGCTTACTTCCTCCCCCCACAATATCCCAAGTGTCCTTGAAGAACTTACTAAAATACCCATCAGGTCCAGGAGATTTGTCATTAGGAATGTGGAATATAGTCTCCTTAATCTCCTCTTTTGTAACTGGTATCATTAAGCTTTTCTTATGGTCTGTAGAACAAATACTTCCATTTTTGACAATAGAATTATTAACTCTTTGAGTAGAAGACTTTGTACCTAGTAAAATCTCATAAAAATCAAGAAAAGCTTTTTGTATACCCTCTTCATCAGTATAAAGACGGTCCCTGTAATCCTTAATCTCTTGAATAAAATTTCTATTTCTCCTAGCTCTAAGAACTCCATGAAAGTAGGAGGAATTAGCATCTCCTTCAGCAATCCAGTGGGCTTTGGCCTTCTGTTTCAAAAAGAGTAGTTTGGCTTGTTGAAGAGACTTAGAAAGTTGATTGGTATTATACTCCTGTCTGATTAAATCCCCATCCCCTGGCTTAAGAGCCAGCTGTTGTTGAAGTTGGTGTAAAGTGACACTTGCAATATCAGCTTTATTTTCCACGTCTGAGTAATGAGTTCTATTAATTTTCTTTAATCCAGGTTTCAGAAACTTAAGCTTTTTCACCACTCAAAACATCTTTGTCCCATCTATATGTGTGTTCCATATCTGCCTGGCACATTCATGAAACCCAGGGGCAGCACTCCACATATTGTAATACTTGAATGGCCTATTTTTATAATGTCCTTTGGAAATCTTACCCACCAAGCAAGGGGTGTGATCAAAGTATCCCTCAGGAAGGAAATTGGCATAAAAATCTAGAAATTTCAAAGACCATTCATGATTTACAAAGAGTCTATCCAACTTACTATACACTATAGTTTCAGGAGGTTGTTTGTTATTCCAAGTATAGTAAGCTCCTGTTGATTGTATATCCATCACCTCATATTCCTCTAGACATTGTTGAAATGGCTCTGCTTCAGCATCAGAAAAAGTCCCTCCAAGCCTGTCACTAGCTTGAGTGACACAATTAAAATCATCACCTATTACCCAAGGACCCTGTGTACTCCCAGCAAGTCTCTTAAGATTGCCCCAAAGAGGCTCCCTTTCTGTGACACCATTAAATGCATAGACAAAGGTAATAGTAATATGCTCATGAGTTTCTTTATCAGTGACATGTAAGTGAATATATTGAGCATTATAATCTAAGAACTGAACATCCACCATATTTGGTTCCCAAAGCACCCAAACTCTCCCACCTTTATGATAAGTAGAGTTAGTAGACATACTCCACTCACTGAAAACCTTATTCACTACTGTTGGCACTCTAGTTGGGTTAATTTTGGTTCCAAGTAACCCAAAAAGCCCTACATTATTTGCTATAAGAAATCTATTTACATCAATCTGCTTCCCCTCCCTATTCATTTCTCTTACATTCCAAAAACCAAAGTTAATCATGGATTCAGGTTTAGAGAAGCACTATTATTATTATTATTATTATTATTATTATTATTATTATTATTATTATTTTTTTTTTTTTTTTTTTTTTTTTTATTATAATTATGCGCGCAGCTTTCATTATAATAAAAATAAAAGGTTTACATGAAATTGGTGGGGAGCCGAGAAACAAGCTGGGCTCCCACACCCTTAGCAATAGTAAAGCTAATACGAGTAAAAATGTAAGCGGCTACCCGAGCCCCAGCATCCTGAGATACCGAGAATTTCTGGATCCGCTTGAGCAAGGCAACAGCATCCGAACTCAACTCCCCAAGTGAAGAGAAAGAGAAAGGTAGGAAACCATAACCCGCTACACGCACAAATCCCCATACTTAGCACACTTTCGCCGAGCAAAGATCGGCGACAACCCGCCCGACAAAATCCGCTAACTCGGTCCGAGTCAAAGGTGAAGAACCCGTCGGTCGACGCACACATCACGCCCCCGTCCCAAGAATAAAGCAATAAATCCGCAGGACGAAGAGAGCCACCATGCCCATCAACCAAACCGATATCAACCTCCTTCCCCGCAAATACCGATCTATAGCAGATGTCGAAAAGAGTGTCCCGACAAGGTTATGCCGATGTTTAACGCCCACGTGACCAAGACAAGAAACAGCGTGGTCCCCAAAAACATCCCCAAAGAAAAACCCCGAGAGCAAGCGGACAGGGCCTAGATACCGAGAATAACGGAACACCTGTGCGATACCCCAAAGACACTACGGTAAGTCCTCCCGTTCATAGTCCGCCCCAACCCCGAGATAGGAACCGCACGTAACCAATCGTAGGAGTGAGAACCTCGCCGAGACCGCCATAGAGCGATCCGGCGAGGTGTCAAAGAAAAAAAGACTACGAGGCGTAGCAACCGTCGTGAAATAAATATCTCCAATTTCTTCATAAGTTTGGGGGCGACAATTTCACTAGGGTGACCTAATATATCGAACCGTAGTCGCAGAAAACACCGTGCGGCATCATCAAAAGCAGGGCCAGCGGCTACAACACGAGAAGGGCCGAGGAGCTTAGCCTCGCAAACCAAATAGATCGCAAGCGGGACGCAATAAAAGCATAGAACAAAACATCTCCGGCCGCATAAACACCAAGGCCACCCAGATGAAAAGGGAATGTAGCAAGGCGCCACTGCCAATCCCCAAAACCCGGCCCTGATGCGGGTAGTAGTAGTAGTAGTAGTGGTAGTGGTATTATTAGACTAGTACTCCCTCCATTCAACTCCACACTACCGTTATCTATTTTGTACACTATTCATAGTTAAGCATTCAATTTCAATTTTCTCTCAATACATAAGTGAAAATATATTCATGTAGTATCTTGTTTTATTCGTCGTTACGAGTATATTAAAAATATCTAATTTTTATATTTTTTGCAAATACGTAGCTAACGATATTTAGCGCGTAAAAGACGCGTTGACAAACGTGAAAAAAGAATTGAATGGAGGGAGTATAAAAGAGACATTACATTAGACCACACCACCTTACCTTAGTTTATTCTACATAAACCCTATATTAGATTATTTTCACTCTTAATTTCTCCGGAATCAAAGTTATAATCTTTCTTTCATATTAATTTTATTTTTCTTTAGTTTATTCAAGTTCTACAATTCTCATTAGTTTACATTTAGATTAGTGTGTTGCAATTTGAAGGAGGAAGATATTCATCCTTATTATTTCAATCCACGTTTCCATATTTATTGGTTGTTGGTATCATTCTTCTTCTTAATTCTTTCTTTTATGTTCATTTGTTTACATTTACTTTCTCTTAGTTTTATATAAATTGTTTGTATTTGAATCTCTCTTATTAGTTGTTTGAACCTTTGATTAGTAGTGTCAAAGTTTGTGTCTTTTTGCTTTAATCTTTCCTCATCTTAGCTTAATTAGTCTTTCCTCATAGATTTTTTAAATTATTGCATGATTAATTGTAGAATCCATTTTCACATCTGTTCATGCTTAAAGAATTCATCTTTGTCAATTATTTTGTCATAATCAAGATGATTAGTGATGAGTAGTCTTTTAACTAGGACTCGGTTTACCCAACATGAGTAATTTGATTGATTGGTTCCCATAAAGGCTTGTTGTTGGGGAGGATTAATAAGGGTAGGCTAGAGGATTGTTTTGATAAATTGGTCAATTTTGGGTAAAGTTGGTTTGTGACCTTTGTCCACCAACGCAAGTTGGTTAGGTCGGGAACCGGGTACCCGGGATGTGGTCATATTGCTATCTTTGGTTGAGGCCGAGAGGGAGAGTCAATGGAGGACACCTCTAGTCTTAGGTTTGAAATCGACCTCCGAGATGAGGAGTGGGATGCCCCGGATTTTGATGCGGGCGTAATGACCTTAGCTAATGTTAGGGTACCTTGGGAATGTGCATGTTTTCGGGTAACCGGGTGTTTAGCTAGGGATACCGATCTTCGAACCCGAGAGGGGGGTTGGTCTATTTGTTGGGATTGTATTTAAAATCCGCTGGTTGGGAATGTATTTAAATTTAGTCTATTTGTTGTCTTCCTTTTGAAACCTTTGGGCATTTGGTTATCTCTTGTTCTACAGGGAACTGCTGGCGTTATCTTGGCTGGACTGCTAGGTGCTGTCAGAGCACAAGGTCGGCCATTGTCCGACTTTGTGAAATAGAAAATTGTTGTTGTTGGATCTGGGAGGTAAGATTAGAGAAACATATTTTTTTTTTCTGATGGCGTATGATCGTTTTTTTTTTTTACATTTATTACACTTTCTTTGCCTAATTCCTTTTCACATCTAGAAAATAAATTGACCTCTAGAAGGTGGTTTTCAGTGCAGGGATTAGTATCCTAAACATGGCTGTTCAAGTTATTTCAAGGATGGCTAGGATAAATGGGATAGCAGACATGCATCAATTTTATCTTATAGACAAACACGTATGTGTTTTGTTACTTGAGCTTTATGTGCCTTTGGTAATAGCATTGCGTGTAAATTATAATAGAATCTAATTGTATCCATGTGTTAACCGAATCACAAATTCTTGTTTCAGACCGACACTTTTGGTCTTATTTGTCAGACGGATAAAATGTTGCCATTTTTTAAGAAAATGTAACCAATTAATTCACAAAATATTATGACTAGAGGTGTCATTTTTTACCCTGAAAATGATGTGAACAATAATGGTAACATGTTATCAGAAAATAACAACATTTTATTGTAAAATGATGACATGTTATCCGTTTTATTTCAGACCAAAAGCAATGGTCTTAAGAAAAACGGACCGTAACCGAATAGTGATGAAAGTATTCATTCATTACGACATTACCCGGCTGCTTCTACTGTTTGGACTCTAGTAATTGACGTTGGTTCGTATCTTCTTTGATACATTGTATACTGTTTTTTTTTATTTGCTTCCAAACGTTTAAGACATGTAGATTTTACATTGATCAAGGTAATCTTCAGTGTTATTTTTGGCTTTGTTTTAAAAGCTTTTGCTCCTTCTGGGTAGTGTAGAACGTCATCTCCTTGTTTAATAATGGACATTATAAAATCAAAGGCCCTGTTAGCCTTGGTTGATGTCTGGCAGTAACAATAATTGTATGTGAATGCAAGGGCTCGTTACTAAAGATAGAAAAAAATTAGATCCAACTACTGCATCCTTTGCTAAATATCCTGAAGAAATTGACGGGCTTAGGGAGGGGGCAAATCTTGCTGAAGTGGTAAGTTTTCTGTGTTGGAAGTATTGCTTAGTTTTACTTCAAAAGAATCCCACATTGATAAAATATGTTGGAGTATTATAGTTTATAAGTGATCATTTGTATTGGACTACTAGATATGTAGTGGTAAAGGGACCGTACCACCACACACGCGCGCGCACGCTACGCCACGTCGCCCTGGGCTCAGGGCTCTGATAGTACATTCTTCTGTACTGATTTTTGTGGTCTACCACACTGACTTTGTAAACATCTAAAACCTATTTACGAGACACAATTCTTGAGCCTTCCTACTCTCACTATATATACTTCTTATCTCAACTCATTTCGGAACACACAAAATATTCTGATTATCATTTTCTCTATTCTCTCTACAATACATATTTTTCTATAAGCTGATTTTCGCAACATTCTGTTACTAGTCCTCAATCTGAGTCTTTGTTGTACACCTTAGACTCGGACGTCGTGTAACCCTGGGGGTTGGTTGCCAAGAGGCCGTGTGTATCGAGCGGGGCAAATTCAACTTTAGGGCACTGATTCTTATCACGCCACGACTTCTCTCTTTGCCGATTCTGTAAGTTTTTACCGTTCATTGTTTTCTTAATAGCTATACCGCCTACAGTCTAAAGTTGAATTTTAAAATATTTTTTCTTGCTCGTTAAAATTTTATCTTAACCGATATGGCTATGCCAATTTCTGATGCTTCTTTTAATCTGACTCTTATGCCTACAGTTTTTATCCCTGATATGTCAAAATTGGATTTACTTGATGGTAAAAACTATTGGCTTTGGTCCGGAAAAACTTGATTTTCTTTTAAGCCAGTTAAAGATAGACTATACTTTAACCGGAACTGAAGCACCAGAAAACAGTGAACGGGATTTTCCTGCAGACAGTAAAACTTGTCGTGGCATTTTACTGCACTATATGACCGAACCTTTATTTTTTATCTATAGTAAGCTTGAAACTGCTAAAGAGATCTGGGACGCTCTTAAAACTACGGAACAGATGATTTTGGCACTAAAAATATGCTTGCAATAGATGGTTAAATTTTCGTATAACTGATGAAAAACCTGTGTTAGATCAAGTTCATGAGTATGAGACTTTATGTGCTGATATTATCGCGGAGGGTATGAAAATATGTGAAACTTTTCAAGCTAATTGTCTACTCGAGAAACTTCATTTATCTTGGCAGAATTATGTGCACTCCATGAAACACAAGCAAAAGGATTTCACTCTTCTTGAGTTAGTGTCACATATCAAGATTGAAGAGAAAAATCGAATCCAGTTAAGAGGTAAACAAGTTGAA
Source organism: Silene latifolia (assembly GCF_048544455.1). Taxonomy (NCBI): domain Eukaryota; kingdom Viridiplantae; phylum Streptophyta; class Magnoliopsida; order Caryophyllales; family Caryophyllaceae; genus Silene; species Silene latifolia. The sequence continues at coordinate 34,977,908 of NC_133527.1, read as the reverse complement.
CATTCCTCTTCCAATGCCAATCCCGTTGAGACAAAAAATCGCAACAAGGGTCCTAGACGTAATAAGAACAACAACCATAACAACAAGGGACCAAACCAAATCCACGGAGTGAAAAAAACAAACATATTTCAAACCCAAAAGGCCGTTCAAAGGAGAATGTTTCACTTGTGGTGAAACGGGCCATTCCGCAAAATACTGTCGCAAGGATCCCAAGGAAAGTCAAAAAATAAGCATCAAGCTCATCTCACCGAAACAGATGAAGTAATTGCCACCGTTGTATCCGAGGTAAATCTGGTAAGCAACGTCACAGAATGGGTTTTGAATACCGGAGCTATGAGTCACATATGTTGTAACAAAGAAGCGTTCAAAAAATATGTGCTAGAAACTAATGGACAATGCGCGTTCATGGGCAATTCTAGCACTACACGCGTGTTTGGTAAGGGAAAGGTACAATTGAAGCTAACTTCCGGTAAAATTCTCGAACTTAATAATGTTCTTCATGTTCCAGAAATTCGTAGGAACCTTATTTCAGGGTCTCCACTTAACAAGGCCGGTATAAAACTCACTTTTGAATCTGATAAACTTGTACTCACTAGAAACAATAACTTTGTTGGAAAAGGTTTTTGTAATGGCGGGCTTTTTGTGCTCGATTTAGTGACTATTAATAAAAACTTTATTGCTTCCATTTATCTCACTTAGTCTATTACTTTATGGCATGCCAGATTAGGTCATATAAATGTTGATTATGTTAAAAAATTGAAACATCTTGACCTTATACATGATTTTAGTAATATGGTTTTTGACAAATGTGAGATATGTGTAGAGGCTAAATATTCCAGGACACCGCTTAATAAACAAGTCCATCGTGCCTCAACTCTTCTTGAATTAATCCATTCGAATTTGGGAGATTTCAGAAACACAATGAGCCGAGGAGGTAAGCGTTATTATATCACTTTTGTAAATGATTTCTCTAGATATACGAAAGTGTATTTGTTAAGTACAAAAGATGAAGCCGAGCAAAAAATCATGATCTATAAAGCTGAAGTTGAGAATCAATTAGACCTAAAAATCAAACGTGTTAGGTCTGATAGGGGCGGTGAATATGAGGGTTATCCATTTGAAAAATATTGTGAAGAAAATGGTATTATCCATGAGATCACCGCCGCATTCACACCTCAACAAAACGGAATAACTAAAAGAAAAAAAAAACAGATCTTTAAAAGACGTGATGAATGTTATGCTTATCAGTTCTGGTATACCTACTAACATGTGGGACGAGGCCATTCTTTCTGCTTGTTTTGTACTTAACAGAGTTCCACACAAAAAACTAGATACAACTCCTTATGAGCTCTGAAAAGGCCACAAGCCTAATCTCAACTACCTCAAAATGTGGGGGTATTTGAGAAAAATCGGAATACCTGCATGTCAAAGAAGCAAAATTGGACCAAAAACAATCGACAGTATATTCATTGGCTATGCTTTTAACAGCGCGGCCTACAGGTTTATTCTAAAGGATGGTTCAGGTTTTGGTTCTATTAAAGAATCTAGAGATGTGTTTTTTGAGATTATTTTTCCGATGAAAACTAACCTTGAACCTCGTTTACCACTTATTTCCAATAATGTCGATATTGCTTCTACTAGTGCAGTAACTAAGGCAGATGCAGTGACTGAACGTAGAAGAAGCAAGAGGGCTAGAATAGAAAAAGATTTTGGCCCAGACTTCGAGACAAGTTTGGCAGAAAAAGAATTTCTTGATGAGGAGGACATTCTTTCTTATGTTCTAGAAAATGATCCGAGAACTTACAAGGAGCCCATGAATTCTATTGATTCTACTTTCTGGCTAGAAGCTATCACCAGTGAGATAGATTCCATCAAAGGTAATAACACTTGGATTCTCACCGATCTGCCTAGAGGGTGTAAACCTCTAAGCAACAAATGGGTCTTTAAGAAGAAACTAAATCCTAATGGATCTATCGATAAATATAAAGCTAGATTGGTTGTATGTGGTAATCAACAAACCAAAGGTTTGGATTTCTTTGACACTTACTCTCCTGTTACTAAAGTTGGTACTATTAGGGCCTTAATTGCACTAGCTTCTATACATGGGCTATTTGTGCATCAAATGGACGTTAAGACAACTTTTTTTGAACGGAGACTTGAATGAAGAAATATACATGAAGCAACCAGAGGGTTGTGTAATTTCAGGACAAGAAGATAAGGTATGTAAACTGGTTAGATCATTGTATGGTCTAAAGCAAGCTCCGAAGCAATGGTATGACAAATTTCATCAAACTATTACTTCTTATGGGTTTCATGTAAATGATTCGGATGCTTGTGTATATGTTAAAAGTGACAAAGATGAATGTGTCATTGTGTGTTTGTATGTTGATGACATGCTCATTTTTGGCACTAATATGAAAGTAATCAATGACACCAAAGCCTTCTTAAGCTCTCATTTTGACATGAAAGACCTAGGTGAAGCCAATGTTATTCTTGGTATAAAAATTTCTAGGACCAAATGGGGTTTGAGTTTGGATCAGTCATATTATGTCGAGAAAATTCTTAAAAAATTTGACTGTTTTGATTGTGCACCAGTCAAAACCCCATATGATCCTAGTATACACCTAAAGAAGAATGAGGGTGTCAGCATGAACCAAGAAGAATATGCTAAGATAATTGGCAGTGTCATGTTTTTAATGAATTATACAAGACCAGACATTGCTTATACTGTAAGTCGTCTTCGCAGGTATACACATAGTCCAAATCAGTCACACTGGAATGCTTTATATAGACTTCTAAAATAACTTAGGGGAACAATGGATTGGGGTTTGCACTATTCCAAATCCCCATGTGTTTTAGAAGGATATTGTGATGCTAATTGGGTGTCTGATAATGATGAGATTCATTCTACTAGTGGATATGTGTTTACTTTGGTTAGTGGTGTTATCTCTTGGAAATCTTCTAAACAAAGTTTTATTGCAAAATCAACAATGGAATCTGAGTTTATTGCATTAGAATTGGCAGATCAGGAAGCCGAATGGCTAAGGAACCTATTTGCAGACATTCCATTGTAGAGGAGACTGGCTCCATCAGTTTCAATGCATTGCGATTCTCAAGCAGCCATTGGTGTGGCAGGCAATCAAGCTTACAACGGAAAGAGGAGAAATATACGCTTGAGACATGCTATAGTGAGGAATTTGATCAGAAATAATGTGATATCACTGAATTATGTAAAATCAGAGAGGAATATTGCGGATCCTCTCACGAAAGGCCTCTGCAGAAAATTAGTGTTGGAGTCAGCACGAGGAATAGGTTTAACGCCTATTGGGAATGAATCATGACGCGGCTCCCCCACTTAGGTTTACCAAGTTCAATGGGTCAAACGAAGTCACGAGGATCTCATGTTGTAATACTACTACCATTCCTATTTTAATAAAAGTGATGTAGTATTCTTTTTTTTATATTGTGTTATTTCTGTCATGTGAAGAAGGTTGAGCTAAGCTCTTAATAAGTCCATAGTCCTTACTTAAGGATGGTTTGTGACAGTCAAACCTGATGGACTTACCTATGTGAATGTAGGGGAAATGCCATATCCCCTATGAGGTTCTTAGGCTTTAGGACCTCTTGAGCGTTCACGAGATCCCAGGCATGTGAGGGGCACCTTTATGACATTTCGCGAGGACGAACACAGATTCGAATGCAGGCTTGTGCGCAGTTATCTGTTACGAACCACTGTGGAGAGTCCAATGCCGAGAGCAACTCGATACGGCTGTAGCAGGTAATTGTATGCACTGGGTGACAATTCAATTCTTCAAGAACATCGTCATCTTAAGACTTACGTTTCGTTGCCTTAATCAACTATTTCTCTTCTTCTTCTTTTGAATTATGTAAGGGATTGTTGGAAGTATTGCTTAGTTTTGCTTCAAAAGAATCCCACACAGATAAATAGGTTGGATTATTATAGTTTATAAGTGATCATTTGTATTGGACTACTAGATATGTAGTGGTAAAGGGGCCGTACCACCACACACGCGCGCGCGCACGCCACGCCACGCCGGGCCGGGCTCGGGCTCTGGGCTCTGATAGAGCACCTGCGGTGCGTACCGTAGGCCGTTTTTGGAAGTACGATCAATTATTCTCCATTTTATTTTTGCACAATTTCCGAGACTGATTACTCAGTCCTCTATACGTGATTGTTGCTTTTTCCTATACTGATAGTACAGTTTTTTGTACTGATTTTTGTGGTCTACCATACTGACTTTGCAAACATCTAAAACCTATTTACGAGACACAATTCTGGAGCCTTCCTAATCTCGCTATATATACTTCCTATCTCTACTCATTTCAGAACACACAAAATATTCTGATTATCATCTTCTCTATTCTCTCTACAATACATATTTTTCTATAAGCTGATTTTGGCAACGTGCTGTTACTAGTCCTCAATCTGAGTCTTTGTCGTACACCTTAGACTCGGACGTCGTGTAACCCTGGGGGTTGGTTGCCAAGAGGCCGTGTGTATCGAGCGGGGCAAATTCAATTTTAGGGCAGTGATTCTTATCACGCCACGACTTCTATCTTTGCCAGTTCTGTAAGTTTTTACCTTTCATTATTTTCTTAATAGCTATACCGCCTACATTCTGATCTTGTGGACCATGGTTTATAAACTTAAATCACTGCATAGACTTTTGTTGCAATCTCTTTTACCTTTAAAATAACGTTACTTAAAAATAAGCCTAATCCAAGCTCCATGTCTTTTAGTCATATTAGTCTTAAATATTACAGTAATCTTTAATGTTATCATTATCTTTAATACATCTATCGTTCAGGTTAGGAAGGTCAAGCCATATGTGCTATTTGATTTGTCTGGAGTTGGGGGTATCTTCACTGAAGAGGTGAGTCGTCCATGAATTTTTAAATTCCATCATTCGGCTGATATATGATTATTATTTCATTTCTGAGATATAAAATGTTGATTTACTTTCTATAGATGTTATGCCAAATATGCTGGTGACAAACGTTTTGAAGAATACAGTTATTAGCAATTTTGACAGTTGATTTATGTGTCACATACTCACTTGTATCTTTCCTGTAAAATTTATTGTTATTAATGTTTTGTATTAATAGGTGGAAAAGGGAAAGTTCAGTATAATCCAGTTGTAGATATAATATAATGAAAGCCCAATTACAGATATGATATAAAGAACCAACCTGCTAAAAACATCGTCGACATTTTACTAATTATCGTCGACATTTTCTAATGACTTTCCTAATCTACCCCTCACTCTAACCTCCCATATTAACATCTTTTTTTGAAGTACGACATTTCCGTCACCACCGCTTCAATTCTGCCACCAAAGTCAAGGAATCGACGACAAGTAATCTAAACTAGTTTAATTTTTTTACAAATTTGTAATTAGTTAGCAGATTTAGGTGGTTTAAAATAGAAATGTTATTTTTAAAACGAATTAACGATTATAGATTACCGCGCCAAAAACTAATCTAAGCCAAAGAAACGTTTTTTTTTTCAAAAAAAAATAATTTTTTTTTTGCCGGACGAAAAACATTTTCGTTCAGACCTAGGTCCAGACGAAGAAATTCTTCGTCCAGACAAAACAAAATTTCGTCTAAACCTAGGTCCAGACGGAAATTTTTTTCGTCCGGACCTAGGCCTAGACGAAAAATATTTTCGTCTGAAAAAAAAAAAAAAAAAATTCTCCCGGACAAATTTTTTTTTCGTCTGGACCAAGAAATTTTCCATTTGGACGAAATTTTTTTTTGTCTAGACGAAAATTTCTTCATCCAAACCCTTTTTCGACATATTTTTTTTTAAAAAAATTATTAATTTCCGTCTTAAATTAGTTTTGGACGCAGAGATCGATAATCGCTAATCCGTTCTACTCTAATCAGTTCGTCAAATCATTAGTCGATATATTTAAAACATTTTTAATCGAAAATTTCGTAAATTAAATTACGATTTTTTTCCGAAAAACCGTCTTTTTTGTTTCAGAAAGATTAGAGAGAGAGAGGGAGAGAGAGAGAGAGAGAGAGAGAGAGAGAGAGAGAGAGAGAAAGAGAGAGAGAGAGAGAGAGAGACAAGGGGGACTTAATGGAGCAATATTGGAAAGTTGTGTTAATTGTTGACGATAATTAGTAAAAGTGTCGACCATATTTAACACAGCCGATAAAGAAAGCCCAATTATAGCCAAATTCATTTAGACGGGAAAATTTGGAGATTTCTTATTCTTTTAGTATAAGGGGATGTACATGATAGATTATAAATGGTCATAATCCTTTAGATTTAAATATTTACAACATGCAATATTTCACATTGTGTACAAATTTATCTCAAGGCTTTTTATAATAAATATTTTTTTTTTTGAAAGGACTTTATGATAAAAATTCATAGTTAAAAAGTTGTGGCTGAAAAAAATGTTATTAGTAAATATTTGTAAAATAACATCATTTATTTCGTAGTAAAAAAGTTTCAAAAAAATAAATACTCATTTCATTATTCTTACAATTTAAATTTTTATTCCTCAATTCAAATAAAAATACAATGATAAGAAACATGAAAAATAAATAAATTGTCAATCTGAATTCCATAAATAATAATACCGTGGACGCGGGCCCACGGGGGTCGCTCAGTGAAAACGAGCAAGCTTTGCATTTGTGGAGTCGCCACCAATTTATTGTGGAAAATTGGAAACCGTTCGAATACATCGTGTCATGTCAAGACACAAAGTAGTGACATGAACACCAAGAACTCGTTACCCTTAGCATTCTTTGTCTAGAATGACTATCGTGGATGTCAATGAACACAGATGTTCACAGAGATTTGAAGTAAGGGGTGAGGGTACGTATTAGAAAGCTCTTTTGATCGAACACCTAATCCCGCCCGCCTCGATAGCAGATTCTACTAATAATTAGGGAAAATCATCTATACTTGATATGTTGTCGGTTATATGCATGCAATGCAACATCCAATAAATTAATCCTAGCATGTGAGAATTAACTAAGTCGGTAGACACGTAATTTAACATGCATTAATGTCGAGGTAGAAATTTATGTTGATTGCATGTGAGAGCATACAAATAATATGATAAAGAAATAAATACAATAATTGAAAATTGCAATAATTACAACGGGTTAATTGATCTACGTCGAAAATACACTTAAAACGGATAGTTTTAGAAAAGAAAGGGAAAATAAATAAACGAACAGATTATTAGGTGATAATACGAGTAATAGTTAATTAATACGTAAGCTAATAACTAAGTCAAAGCAACAACGGAAGTTCAGGGGCAGAATTCAACAAGGAACAGGCGCAGCAGTGCTGCGTCCTTTGGAAAGGCGCAGTGCTCACCGTGTCTGTTCCTGAGGTGAATTCTGGTTGTGAAGCCGGAATTGCACATCGTTAATGTTCATTGGTGAATTTAATGCTTGATTATCGATATTTGACTCGGATAGAAGTGGATTAATATATTATTTACATGTGAATTGGTCGTAAAAACAATAAAACATGAGATAAAGCTAATTAGGACAAATTAATTACAAGATTAATTATAAGGTTAATTACAAATTAACAAACTAGTTAGGTTATTAATGCTAAACTAACGATGATGATGACGATAATTAATAGATGAAAATATACAAAAGATGAATTTCAGAGACTTGATATTGATGAATCGAATCTCTAAAACCCGGATTTGATTTTAATGACGAAAACCCGCAAATATGAGTTATGAGGGATTTAAGTCGGGAATTAAAAGATGATAAATTAATAATGATTCATATGTCAAAATTATCATGGTAATAAAATAAGAACAAGCAAAGACGAAACAAGATAAACAGACGAATTAAATAAAAGACGAAGGAAGAAGAAGGAAAGCAGGAACTGCGACAGCCTCAGGAAGAGGCGCAGCAGGTGCTGCGTCCCTTCTCGACATCTGTCTCCCGTTAATCCGTTAAAAAAGGTTTCAATAAAGGTTTTGTAAATCAGTTTTGAATATATTTTCGACGTAAATCTTACAATAATGACTACTAAAATAAAGTACAATAATAAAAGATGGGATTTACACCCTCAGACTTACATGTTTGACGAAACGAGATTAACTAAGTTAACGTTTAGTGATGCTCGACTCGAATGTACGACGAAAGTGCCCTCTGAGAGGAAAACGAACAAAATTGATTAAGTTGATTGATGTGGAGTTGGTCAAATTGGTCGGTCATGCAAAACGAGGCTGGTACTCAGAAGGATCCGAGCTTACGTGGTCGAAAGTTCAAGCACGTAGACGTCAAAAAGCAAGAGCAAGGTCTTAGAATGCAAAGGGAGAGGAGAAGGGCGGACACTCGCGTGAGAAATATGAGGAACGAAGGTCCCTATTTATACTAATCACACGAAGGAACTAGGGTTTCGGTAAAACTTTGGAAGTAAATCTCGAAAAGATCTTAAAATACGCAGAAAGGAGTTGGGGAAGAGGCGCATCAACCACTACGTCTCTTGGAAGAGGCGCAGCAACTGCTACGTCCTTTCCTCAAAGATTTCCTCCTGCGGAAGAAAGATTTTCCGCGTTTCTATTATGGAATTGCGGTTGATCTTAATTTCCTTATTATTTAAAATATAATTTCGGGATATAATTTACCAAAAGATTAAAAGATTGAAATACGGAATAGAAATATCCGGAACATTCCAGAATATTTTGACTCGGGCATTTTAAACGGTTATTAGAAAATGAAGACGGTTTTTGACCCATACTTCAAATGTACTCTAATTACTGTCAAAACGACCGTAATGGCGCGTAGATATCGACCAAGGGGTAGACACAAGTATTTGAGCTATCACTTGACGATAAACTTACGAACTGTCATAAATCGTTCCGTGTACAAAATATGCGGCCCAATCATCACCAGGTGGTTTGCGGGAGGTGCATAAATGAGGTATCTATAGAGCCCCCACTTTGACTGAGGCTTGGACAAGGCGAAAGTCAAAGTATAGCCATCAGGTCAAACGAAGCTTACAACCTGACGACTATGGCGACGCGAGGTGGCTTAAGGGGTCTGAGCCAAGGGCCTGTCGTCGGGAACATTTAGAGTCTGTCGAATTCCGGGGAGGGTCGTTTAAAGTCCATTAGATTACATAAGGAGGCTCGCCAGCCATAAGAAGAGACCATACCTGAGATTTCTTGAGACTCCATACTCTGTCGGACTCCAAGGGGAAACGAAACGTAAGATTGAAGGATTGAAGGGGGCAGCAGGGCGTCGGTAGGAACTGCTGGGAGAAATCTGCTTGGGTCGGTCTTCAAACAAACTTAAGATTGATGTTGAACTCCACGTGTTGAGAGGGAGAATTGGCTGTCTTGAACTCTCGCTGGGGGAACATAATTGAGGCGTGTCAAAACACCTGTCAGAGGATATTCACTCATTGTGGCAAGCGAGGCCTTGATAAGGTACTGCGACAGTTCGCAGTTGGCTCAAAAATACGGGTCCGGATGAAGAATAAATATCAAACGGACCAAATATACGATATATGGTATTGAGGAAGAGGCGCACCAAAGATGGGCCCACAAATAACGAACTTATAACAAATTTTCGAAAATTAATTTGGAGAGAAGCTGAGGAAGAGGCGCAGTAAGAGCTGCGACTCTTGGAAAAGGCGCAGCACATGCTGCGTCCTTTCCTGGGTGTGTCCCTGTCTGAGTAAAAAACTCGATAAATATCGTGTTTTACTTCATAATTTCGAAACATAATTTCGTCAAAACTCTCTCAAATTACAACAATTTTTTCGTCAAAATTTCATCAAAAGCTTGAATTTGCCATGACTAATAGAGGTATGTGTACTATTTTTGCATTAATCATCCGTATTTGCTTGATTTGAGTCAGGAAAATTAGGGTTTTCAACCCAAATAACTCGAACATTTGGGTCTTTTCCCCCAAATGAATTTTCTTTGCGAAATTGACTTTAGAAATGGATAATTGGTAGTATAATGATCATAACCATGTGTTCATTTCGAATTTTCATCGAGCATTGAGCATTTGAGCGAAATTGTGACGGTCTCACAGCTGAGTCGTAAATTGCATCGAAAATAGCCTTAGGATTGTCCATTCGCGACGAAACTTGATATTTGGAATCCTTGTGTGATGGGTAAACTTCCTACCATCTCGGAATTTTGATTTGTGATGGCTTTTTCAGGACACTTTTCTAGGGCATAATCGCCGTTATAACGAAATGCTGTCGAAATTACGACTCGAACCCATGACTAGGCTTGAACTTAGGCTTGACTTGACCCATATTACCAATTGAGCGGTCGGGTTTCGGGAGAAATGGCCAAGGATGGCGAGAAAAGGGCGATTTCGGAGCTTTGAAAGCTTGAAAATCCCCTAATTAAGGCTCGTCGTCATTTGACGCGGCCTAATTCACTTTAATTTCGCAGGTGATGAGACTTCTACGTCCGGGAGGACTCCCATGGACGTGCACACTGGTTTCGACCCTTCTCTTACGCTCGACGAGGCGTTAGAGAAGGCTTTTGCTGCAGTGGCGGCCGCGGAGGAGGTCGCCGAGGAGGAGGTTGTTGAGGATGAGGCCCCGAGGCGGGACAATGTCGGACGAGGCGGTCATCAGCTGAGGGGAGCACCCGAGTGGGCTGAGAGATGGGATAGCCGACATCTCATGTGGGCAGCGGAGAGTCACCTGTTGTAACAACCCGGATTTTCAGAACTTTATTTAATAAGTCGAAAATAGGAAACATCGGAAGATACATTACATATCCGAGTCATTACTATTCTCTACTAACCCAAATATAAAGAATATTAAATATTACAATTGTTTCTAACAATTTACAACACTTTCTAATAAAAATATATCTAAATCCCATCTTCAGCTTCATCTGTCTCGGAAATGTTCGGTCTCCACAAATCTGATAAACGTGAAGTTTTTTTTAAAAAAATTTTGTAAAATTTTTATAAAGAAACAAAAAACGTCAGATGGGTAGATTAACTTCTTTAAACAACTAAAACATAACGTAAAAAATCATAACAGAATCATACGTCCATAGTTTTAACACATAATTTTTGGGAAAGCAAATAAATTTTCCAATGCCGTATTGTTTTTAATAACATTTTATCACGATATACCGGCCAATTACCGTACACGTCCCCACTATATGACCAATAGTTGAAACCTGTATGATAATCATATATCGCCAATCACATCGATACCAGGGGGCTTACATTTATTACCCATGTTTACCGTGGTGACATAAGCACGTTTAAAACAAAATTTGTCCACTCATCTCAAGGGTCGAATGCCGGTGCGTGGGGTTGACAGACCCGCACCACGGACTACTCACCACCCGGCTAGTTATCCCCGAGGTCTACCACCTATCACCAAGACCTTTGGAAACCCGGATGCGATCCACCTAACACGTACGAGACTAATCAGGTCCCCACCTAAAGCATGGCCACACTCCCGCCTACTCTCGAGTTTAAGGATAGGTCCACCAAAGACCCTTCGTACGCACGGACGGTTTTATACGGTTAAGCTAATTGCTATTCTTCCATGTCATTACGTACACAATAGTAACAACATGCTTTCCCGCTCAATGAGCTTTCGAATTCAGCCCTAAAAATGCCCAAGAAAATATGAAATATTTTGAAATTCATTTTTAAAACATTGTGTTAACAACTCCAATTTCAAATCGAATTTGTTTCCTTGATAAAAGTTTTATCGAAACCAAATAGCACAAATTCAATCATTGGTCGCCTTATTGGGTTTGTCCCTATTTATAAGCCGGGACTTCGCTATCGAACTAGAGTAATAATACAAGCGAAATACCATATTATCAAACCAAGTTTAATCAATATAACTAAGGGACGGTCTTAAACCCTTGGTAGTTAATTGATTGTAAAATCGCTTCCTAATTCAGTTTTTACTAATCCACTTTATATAATTGATTTTATTAACTAAATAATCCAAGTAAAGAAAACTTGACCGAAAGTGGAAAGTGACTTGTTTTAAAATTTCAATTTGGTACTAGATTATAATAAGGAGATTAAAGAATCATTTCCTTATTCACTTAAGTTCACTCTATACTATTAAATTTATTAATTGAAAATATCAAGTTGAGAGGATTTGTCCGAAAGAGTTTTACAAGAACTTTGTCAAAATTCCGATTTAGTAATTCTATATTTGGCTCACAAAACGGTAGGCTAAGAGGACTCGGTTTTAATTGAGAACTTGAGTTTGAGTAAAGATTATATTTAAGCTTTTGAAAATTTGACTCTAATTCGCAATTTGAATAATATACCTTGATTGAGAAATTTCAAAAGGAACTCTTTTAGTCAAATCCATTTACCTAAGGTAAAAGTAGTAGGTACTCAAATCCTTTTTAAATTTATGTGACAATAATTGTGATCAAAAGGTGACTCATAAAATAAAATTACTTCTGAGTCGTTACTACTTAAAATTTGAAATAGGGCTAACGATATCGTGAGTCAGGCCTAAACGATTGCCAAGGTTCTAAAATTCTACCTTAATCGCAGAAAATAAACTAGGTCTTTATATCATTACATTTTTTTTGGGTATAGTTGGTCAAGTCTTGCAAACAATAAATAAATTACATTTCCTTTTGAACCAATCAAATAAACAAAACCAAAAACTAAATTACATAAACTCTCGGCTATGCAGAAATCATTAAAACAAATCAATTAGATAAGAATATAACATGTGTAACCAGGTCTTACGAAATTACTATAGGTCGATCACATTAAAAATAAGATTTGACACCTAAATATAATATTAATAATTTAGACAAAAAATTGTATCCAAATTTTCTTGTTTGGTACTAAAGCGTCTCGGCCAAACTTTCCAATTCTTAAAAGAAAAACTTTCCAATAATATAATAATAATAACTTATTGAATTAGGTTAAAAGTTTGCAACCAAACTCCAAATGACAAAAGGCCATCCGGCCAACATTTATATTGGCCAAAATTTTTCCTTCTCATAATTAAAATTTTAATTATTAAACTATGTAGTAAAACTTTTATATTTTGCATCACTATACAAATGCAAACGACACTCACCCACATTGATTCACATGCACGGTAGTATAAATGTATAATGAAATAAGATTGTTAATTTACCCACCCTTGGAAGGGACTTTGCTAATTTGATCCAAGCTCGGTCTTGAGACGATTCCAGAAAATCGATTCTGTCACGGTCCATCTATTCTCCTTCTCGACAGCCGTGTCACGATAGTAAGCATGTCTATTTTATACCAAAATAGAAATCGCATAGATTGAATCTTTTAAGGAGCATAGTACTAGTACCTTTAATTAATCAAAGGATGAATAGAAGAAATGAAAATCGGAAAGTCTAATCTTGGTGTTGAACAACATCTCGTTTAATTGAGATGAATAGAATGGGGACTCTTATTTTCTTCACAAATTGTTCTATAAGACCTATATATAGGTAAGACTAACTTAATAACATAAGGCCAAACAAAATTACTTAACAAAAATATGAAATAATACTTTTATTTTAATAATCCAATATTTTAAATTAATAACTTATATATTTAAATATGTTAATTTTCATTATAAAGTATAAAGTTATCAAAATAAAATCAAAAATTTAATATCTAAATGCTTTTGCTTGGACTTTTCTCATATTAGGCCAGTCCTATGCTATAGCACGGTCCTATAATAGAGTTGCTGTATTTTCTTTTGTTTCTAGGAGTGTTAGGAAGGCAGTGGAGGATTTTGTTTCATTATTTTGGCTTTACGGTAAAGTGAACATGGAAAGGGGATTAGTGAGGATTTTATTGTTTTTTTTTTTATTATTTTGTTTGTAAATTAAAGAGATAATAAAATGAGGTGTCATTAAAGGGGGAGCGGTGGCCACACGTGGAAAACGAAAATAGTGGCCATGCAATGAGTCCAGTCGGCCCAATTTGATCGTTTTTACGGGTTTAGAAATCGTCTCAGTACAAGGTTTTGTTATAAATAAAATTTTATAAGATTAGTTTTCAGAGTTTCATAAATATGATTATATATTTGAGACACAAAATAATTAAATATAATCAAAATAATCTTTAAAATAAAAATGGTGTAATTGTACAAATAGGACTCGAGTAGTTAAATAATTAAGTCAGGTCACAAGTCGATAATAATCGCGCGATAATAACATACTAGTAACGGCGAAATGTATCATTTTTAATATTTGAAAATGACGGAGTGTCACGATGTCAAACAAGTCCAAAGTCATTATAAAGCGATAGATTTAAATAGTTTGAGACAAACTATAAACTTAATAACTTAACAAGTTTTAAGTACATAGTTCATAAATTGGACTCGGGTTAATAAAAGACGTTTTATTAACATATTATAAACAGACTACTTTAACAACGTATTTTGAAAGTGGCGTAAAATAATATTCAGAAATTACGTTTTAATATCTTTCGAACTACATTTTAATACGAAAGATCATTTTTTTGAAAAGGGTATACGCACAATAGTCGTACTAACGCCGGGTTAGATATATGGAGTCTCTCACGTGATCCTTGGGTTATCGGATAAACCTTGTCCACCTGAATGTCGAAATTTGACTCCGGCTCCTTCTGCTAAGTTGTACCTCTCATTCATTTCTTCAAAACTTATATAAGAACGCGACAATAAATAACATGAGAATTATGTCCGTCTTAAGTTGAAATGAAAATGTTAAAAATCAATTAGAATAAAAATGAGATTCTTAGCGAGAAAGGATTAAAGTCAAGTGATTTTAGAAAAAATAAAAATGTGACAACATGTCCACCCTACGAAAGGAGGTCTAGTAGTTTTAAAATCGCAACGAAATATAACATAAAATAAGAAGAATTTTTAAAAGATTGGTAAAAATACGGGGTGTTACAGTCCTACCCACTTACAAAAAGTTTCGTCCTCGAAACTTGTAAGATACGAAAATTACTGAGAATGGTTTGAGTTCCTCAATGTGTGTCATACCTCTGCAAAATAGCAAAATAGCACTTATACGGGTCCAATCTTCAAGAGATGGTATATCTACATGCTCAATTTCATCATCCTTATAAACTTACTAACTACCATAATCTTGGTTTACCAAATGTACACTCGTCTAAATAATTATCATTTCTTTACCTTTCTAATCACTCTCCCATAATGTTATCTAACATATCCATCAGCTTTTCACCGTATCTGGTTTTCCAACGTTCCTCAAAATTTGTTTATGAACCCAATCGATATTTCAACTAAGAGACAAATACTTATTCATCCAAATTATATTTCTACTCCACTAGGTCCTTAAATCTGAGGCTTTTCAAATAGTCTTAACTATCTTCAATGATGAATCTCCAAATATAGATGGTTTACAAACAACATTCACGAAACCTTTAAGTCATCCTTTGTCCTTTCATCGTTACTAAGTCTCCTTAATTTCCTTTGTTTCTCATTACCTCAATTGTGGCCTAGGATTTGCTTGTTCTCACATTACGAATTCACCCATAGTACATACCCATTTCTAATATTCCGGAGTCTAAATATATTTATATCTTCAATACATTCACCCATAATTTACCTTTATTATCAATGTCATTCCGTAAATGCATCCTAATAATTTTCTTCCAACTTCTAAATTCGTCATCATTATTACATAAAATTCCATTATTCATAAAATTCCATTATCGATCACGCTATTGACTTATCCACCACAATTCCATTCTATTCCTACAATAACAAAGTCCAAGTTCTTTCATTATATCCTTTGGTTATCCCAAAACCGAAATAGTTACTCCAAGAGTTTAGATCAACTAAGTGCTCCTTAAGTGGTAACATATTTTTTTTTGTTTTTTTTTTCACTTATTCTCTTTCGACAAAGTATATATCGATATCCTTAAAATATCCTCAGGCATTTCACCAAGTTAATATTCATAAAGTAAAGCTCATTACATTCTCTAACTCCCTTTAATTATTACATTTCCAATTTCGAGTAAAACTATTAACTCAAAAGTTTTAATCGACAACTATTCCTCAAATAATATATTTCCTTTCATAATCCAAGTCAAATTTTGGAATTCTCGGATCAAGTATACTTTTCTTTGTTCATTATGTCACTTAATACACTGCGCTGTCTAAGGCTAGATTCACTACTACAAATCCAGGCAACTACAACACCCCTTTAACAACGATTATTCACGAAAATCACAATAGACGTTGTAGAATGTATGGCGCGAATTTTACTAAAATGAATTACAACGGGTATGGTTATAAAAACCGTTGTTATTAGTTTTAACAACGGGTCACACATGCACAACCGTTGTTAATAATTTGGCGCAAAATTGGCGCAAAGTTAGTGAAAAGTAATCACAACGGTTATTTTTGAAACCCGTTGTTAAAACTTATTTAACAACGGGTGTTTTTTACAACCGTTGTTAAAACGTATTTCACAACGGTTGTTATTTAATAACCGTTGTCAATACCTTCCATACTATAAACCACACAAACAGAAGTCTCCTGCAGCCACAAAACACAACCCTTAATACACAAACACAAACACAGCAGACAAACAAACACAAAACACATACACACTCTTTTTCTCTCTTTCTCATCGTCGCTTTATCTTCTCGCCGTCACTGTTGATTTCATCGTCTATTACGTTCTGTATTTATCAGGTAAATCTCGCCGTCACTGTTAGTTTCATTGTCATTATTTTCTTTTTCTATTTATTTCTTTTGCATGTATGTGTTTAATTTTATCGACCATTATGTTATTTGTTTAAGTATTGTTCGCATAATTAGTTAGTAAAACAATGAAGAAGCAAGATAAACATAATTAATATATATATATATATATATATATATATATATATATATATATATATATATATATATATATATATACATAAATTAAAAAAAAAATTACATATATAAAAATGCAATTCTTATATTTTCATAGAGGATCTTATTCTGCTCTATCGTATCCGTCCTCTCCTCCTTGGCTATTTGGAGGTTCCGTTCGATAGTTGCTATATCGTCATATAGCCGCAATCGTTGCTGCTCCGTCAAGCCATCTTCTTTGGCGTGCTTGATGCGGATCGAGCATCCGCAAGGTAGCTCCTGAAACTTTCCTCAATATGGAGGAACCGGCGGATGAAGCTGTTGTTGTTCTCGATCATGGTAAGAGTCTTAAGGATGAAATCATTCATTTTGTTGGAGTTTTTGGAGTTTGTTTTGAAAGATTAAGTAGAGTTTGTTTTAGCAGTTAGGGTTTGGAGATGAATATATTGAGATAATGGAAATGTTAGTTGAGATAATGCAATGTATTTATACTAAGCAATGTGTGGGTTGAGTTGTTTTTTAATTATTATATATGTTAGGAAGTTGTGCCATAATCATCATCATATCTCTCAATGCTGCTTCAAATCTTATTACTAACCCTTCTCATTCCATATTATCCGTTCATATGTACAGTGATGTCAGTAATAATGCATGCATCGGAATTCTAACGGGCCGTAATTATGCATGCATCTAGTAATATTTAATTTAATTTTTTTTTATTTTTTAAGAACAAACAACAATGGTTATTTACAAACAACCCGTTGTCTTTAGTTATAACAACGGTTCTGTATATTAAAACCCGTTGTTATAACTTTCCCCCCAAAATTGAGTCACACTTTTCACAACGGGTCTTTATACTTAAAACCGTTGTTAATATTTTTAACAACGGTTTGCTTAAGAAAACCAACCGTTGTTAAAACCTTTTACAACGGACGCTTTAACAACGTCCACTTTTTTATACAACAACGGTTTTTGACCGTTGTTATAGCCTGTATTTGTAGTAGTGATTCTATATGGGTAAGAGTGTGTTTAATATTTGAAAGTGTTCTAAAATATTCACAAAATCATAGTTCACAAAATCATATTACGCTAATAATGTAGATAAGAATGATGTTTAAGAAAATAGGAGGGTATATAAAATGTTCCATTTCGAACAGCTTTACATGTAAAAGATGTTAGTGAAATCAAATTATGAACTAAAACTATCTAGTTTGTTTTGAAAGTAGATAATAATTGACAGATTTTGAACTACTTCTTGCAAAAGTGATATTTCTAAAATCGCTATATCTTAAAAGAATTCAAAGAACATAAATTTTATCGTAGCCAGCTTAAGAGCTTAGACAACACAATAATAAATATTGAAAATAACAAATTTGACGCGATTTTGAAAACAGGGAAAGCAACAATAATATTTAAATCTAATTAGCGAATTCTCACGTCAACGGGGTCGAATCTAGCGAACGCAATTGCCGGGGCTTCACTTGTTCCAGCGTGTCGGTAAAAATGGAGTTTAAGGAGACAAGAAGGCACGGATATATAAATCTTTATATAAAAAATGTTATAATGTCAGACCAAGTTTGTAGGTAAAAAGATATTTGTGAAATTAAGAGTTTAAATGGAACCAACTAGTTAGACAAAGATATAAATAATTATAGTAGACTACTTTTTGCCAAAATATAATTTTTATAAAGTGGGCAATATTAAAAGAATTTTGAAATCAGTATGGGCTGAGAAAAATCATGAGAACGTAAATTTGTTGTGACCAAATTAGAATCATAAAGATATCATGATAAAAAAAAACAATTCGATACAAATTTGAGAGGATAGTGCAAAGAAAAGCCAAAAGAGAATATACAAGTAAAGTCTAATATAACGACTCCATATAAAGGGTAAAATATGATTTGACAAATTAACCCTGAGTTTTAAATGAGAAAATATTTCAGTAATTTTGAGTTTGGAAATCATGTTAAAATGACTTTCGGGAGTA
This sequence comes from Silene latifolia, assembly GCF_048544455.1. Taxonomy (NCBI): domain Eukaryota; kingdom Viridiplantae; phylum Streptophyta; class Magnoliopsida; order Caryophyllales; family Caryophyllaceae; genus Silene; species Silene latifolia. The sequence continues at coordinate 34,959,076 of NC_133527.1, read as the reverse complement.
AGGAATGAACTTAGGAAATTAAAAGAGTATAACGGCTTGTAAAAGTATTTGAATAAAATCAAGATACGAGTTTTTAATAAGCAGCTGGCTAGACAAAAGAGTAAACAAATTTCAACACTAATTTAAGTATAATTTTATTTTATTTTTCAAGGGAGCAATAGTACAAGAATTTTTATAACTTAAGTGAAAGGAAATCAAGAGAACAAATATTTCTTATTAACACTTAACAAATAAAGAGTTTATACGATATTATTATAATGTTAAAACTCAAAAGAAATCATTTGATGCGAATTTGAAAAGAGGGCGGCGTAATGAAAAACCGAGGGAGATATATGTAAAAATAATATTATAACGAATCTTTTGTATAACGAGGTGGTATCCATCAAATGCAGCTACGCGATCTTCATTCATCCCAGCAGTCTTAATAATAACACGGTCTCCATAGTGACGAAGTTAGTTGAAGTTACATATCAATTATTTGGTTAGTAGTTATAAAGGTAAGACCACCAATAGCTACCAATTATACATTAAGAAATAAAACACACAAGTCAACCATAAATATCGAAAAAAATAAAAACTACGGGTCCCTAAAACTAGGCCGGTATTTAGTATTTCTACTCTTTTTACCCAATACTTTTCTTTTTCGGTGATCTGGTCATTTTACCTATGATCCTAGAAAATAGATGACTCGTTTCCATGAACCGGGGAGCACAAAATTTTAAAGCCAATGTTAAAATATGGAGATTTTAACACCAACCAGAAAAGCCATGCTCTGATAACAACTGTAACAACCCGGATTTTCAGGACTTTATTTAATAAGTCGAAAATAGGAAACATCGGAAGATACATTACATATCCGAGTCATAACTATTCTCTACTAACCCAAATATAAAGAATATTAAATATTACAATTGCTTCTAACAATTTACAACACTTTCTAATAAAAATATATCTAAATCCCATCTTCAGCTTTATCTGTCTCAGAAATGTTCGGTCTCCACAAATCTGTTAAACCTGACGTTTTTTTTTAAATTTTGTAAAATTTTTATAAAGAAACAACAAACGTCAGGTGGGTAGATTAACTTCTTTAAACAACTAAAACATAACATAAACAATCATAACAGAATCATACGTCCATATTTTAACACATAATTTTTGGGAAAGCAAATAAATTTTCCAATGCCGTATTGTTTTTAGTAAAATTTTATCACGATATACCGGCCAATTACCGTACACGTCCCCACTATATGACCAATAGTTGAAACCTATATGATAATCATATATCGCCAATCACACCGATACCAGGGGGCTTACATTTATTACCCCTGTTTACCGTGGTGACATAAGCACGTTTAAAACAAAATTTGTCCACTCATCTCCAGGGTCGAATGCTGGTGCGTGGGGTTGACAGACCCGCACCACGGACTACTCACCACCCGGCTAGTTATCCTCGAGGTCTACCACCTATCACCAAGACCTTCGGAATCCCGGATGCGATCCACCTAACACGTATGAGACTGATCAGGTCCCCACCTAAAGCACGACCACACTCCCGCCTACTCTCGAGTCTAAGGATAGGTCCACCAAAGACCCTTCGTACGCACGGACGGTTTTATACAGTTAAGCAAATTGCTATTCTTCCATGTCATTACGTACACAATAGTAACAACATGCTTTCCCGCTCAATGAGCTTTCGAATTCAGCCCTAAAAATGCCCAAGAAAATATGAAATATTTCGAAATTCATTTTTAAAACATTGTGTTAACAACTCCAATTTCAAATCGAATATGTTTCCTTGATAAAAGTTTTATCGAAACCAAATAGCACAAATTCAATCATTGGTCGCCTTATTGGGTTTGTCCCTATTTATAAGCCGGGACTTCGCTATCGAACTAGGTTAATAATACAAGCGAAATACCATATTATCAAACCAAGTTTAATCAATTCAACTAAGGGACGGTCTTAAACCCTTGGTAGTTAATTGATTGTAAAATCTCTTCCTAATTCAGTTTTTACTAATCCACTTTATATAATTGATTTTATTAACTAAATAATCCAAGTAAAGAAAACTTGATCGAAAGTGGAAAGTGGCTTGTTTTAAAATTTCAATTTGGTACTAGATTATAATAAGGAGATTAAAGAATCATTTCCTTATTCACTTAAGTTCACTCTATACTATTAAATTTATTAATTGAAAATATCAAGTTGAGAGGATTTGTCCGAAAGAGTTATACAAGAACTTTTCAAAATTCCGATTTAATAATTCTATATTTGGCTCACAAAACGGTAGGCTAAGAGGACTCGGTTTTAATTGAGAACTTGAGTTTGAGTAAAGATTATATTTAAGCTTTGGGCGGACTACACTGGCGTCCCTCCTCTTGTTTGCTTATCTTAGTGGGTACCCAGGCCTTGGGCGGACTACACTGGCGTCCCTCCTTTTGTGGCTGAGGTCCTTCGACCTAGGAACTCGAGCTGGTTGTTGCTGAGGATGTCGATGAGTCCCGTGTGGTACTTGGGCGAGCGTTTGACTCGCCAGTGCTCTCGAGATGTCTTCACGGTCCCCATCGATCCTCCTCGGACGATGTCTAGGGAGCCTTCCGATACTGAGAGGGAGGCTGACCTGGCAGACGTCGGCGGTGACGCTCTCCTTCTTCCTGACGAGGACTACTCCGCGTTCCTCTATCGGAGGTTGGCGTACTGGCCGGTTGTGGTGAGTGCTTCACTTTTCTTTCGATTGGCTTGAAAACAAGATGAATGATCATCGATTAATGGAAACCATTGGAATTTTTGCAGGAGGTTGAGGCGGCGGGCGTCGAGCCCCCAGCGTACCCCGAGACCCTCGAGTACACTGACGCGACGGAGATGACGACGGTCTCCGAGCTTCGCGACTTCGGAGAGGCGGTGACAGATGCTGGCCTGGACGAGTGGCAGCATCTGATTCGGAGGGTAAGTTCCCTAACTTAATTAGCTTTTGTATAAGAATACATTTGTTTAATTCTTGTCTAATCATTGAGAATCCTTGTTTATTGAAATACAGGTAGCACCATCTCGGTTCGTGGCTTTGTGGAGGGTAGCCAACCGGTTACGGACTACTACCGTCGAGGCACTTGCTGGCGGTCGAGGACGTCAGGTATGAACCTTCCGTTTACTTCGTTTTTGAATTTTCTAACTTTCTTTATGTTTGAAATGATTAACGTGAGCCAATTCTTGTCATTTCCAGAAGGAGCGCGACTTGGAGCTAGAGCTAGCGCAGTCCCGGAAGGAGACAGCACGCCTGCTGAGGGAGTTGGAGGTCCGCGACGCCGAGATCGCTGCTTTTGAGGCGAGAGTTATTGAGCTAGACGGTGACCAGCAGTAGTTTGTTTGTTTTGTTGTTTTTGTTGTTGTCTGTACTGCACACACTTTTGTACATTTTAGGACTTTCATTTTGGACTTTTGAACTTTGTTTCGGGCAAGAGCCCTCAGTTTGGTGTACATATTTCCTTTTAGTTGTATATGACGGCCTGAGTGCCTTTGCTGCTGGGTTGCCTTGTTTGTACCTGCAGGTTAGCTTTGAACAGGTTTGGTAGATGACGGTTTATGCCGTCATGCTGCCGAAATTTACACAAAAATCGCACATAAAACACATATTTGTACACATGGCCTAGATTAGCGCAAGACAAAGACTCGAAGAAAATGCAAAAAATTTCCCGAAAATGACCGGACGGCAGGGAGGGTTACCCCCTAAAAAAAATGAAAATAGAAACATATAAGTTTGAAATGTAGTATGAAACGGGAGTGAAATGATTCCCCCAAAAGAAAAAATAAAAAGAAATGGGTAAGTTTGAAAATAAATAGTTAAATTGGTGAAATGATTCCCCAAAAAAGAAAATAGAAAAAGAAATGGGTAAGTGTGCTTGTATGACGAAAATGCCGATTTTGCCTCGAAAACCGTGGCCGTAAGATTAGGAAACTCGAAATATGGTAGCTCAACGGAATTACCAAAAATAATACCCATATGAATAGGAAATTACGCTTAAGGAATTAGGAAAGATCCAACGCGGAAAATCACAGAAATACCGCTGAGGAAGAGGCGCAGCACGTGCTGCGCCCTTTCCCCAGTGTTTCTGTTCTGACAAATTTTAGGAAACAGCTTTTAGTATAAATATAGACGTCGATGGAGGTTTTATTCACATAATTAAGCCGTCTTTCTTCCGTCTATTACAAAAAACTCTCTCATTAATCATACAACATGGATGCTTTAGAAATCCGTCTCAAAGAATGGACAAACGAAATCACAAATGTGGAGAAACATGATATGGGTGCCTACAACTTTGGATCGATTTTGAGCTTGAAACTAGTTAAAGTTGTTAAGCCATTCTTGGATGCTTGTCTTGAGTATTGGGACCCTAATTTCCACGTGTTTGCCTTCCCTAGAGGAGATATCTGTCCGTTTCCCGAAGAAATTGCTGCAATCGGTGGATGGGACCCGGAACATATGCCTGCTATACCCTCTACTTCTCAAGGATATAAAAACAAGTTTAGGGATTTGCTTGGATTGACAAGAGCTGAGGTTGACGTCTTGTGACCTCAAAGGGAGTCCGAATGCTTGATTTCATTGATCGGTTCATAAATAGGGCAGACCCTTCGATCTCCTATGTTGCGAGACGTAGGGCATTTGGGTTTTGCCTATTGCATGGTTATGTCCTCCAAGGGCATGTTGATGAGTATATGAGAGGTGATCCTCACTATTTGAGCTTAGTTGAGCAAATGGAGCTGCGTAGGAGCCCAGCTTGCCTAAGTTTAGAAGAGATCCTATTGGGGTTGGATAACAAGAAAGCCAACCGCGACCTTCCTTATTTAGGAAGTCCCATCATTTTGCAGGTAAAATAATACAACCTTTTTTTTTCTTCTTTTTTTCTTTTCGTTTTTTTTTCGTTCTCTTTTTTTGTTCTTTTTTTGTTTTTTTGGATTCTAATGCCTGCTTTGGTAGGTTTGGCTTATGGAGCGTTTGCGGTTGATCGAGCCCCCAGTTAATATTCCTGCTTATCATGCTCGCTCAATTGCAATGAGGACCAGGCTTTATATGGTGGACTTTACTCGGGTTTACAACTACTGGGAGAACAAGTTGAAGAACGAGGATGGTCCCCTGATTAGATGAATTGTACCATGGTGTCATCTCAAGTCTGTCACTGGAGTATCATCTCTGGATCCTACTCGATCACTGCGCATTCCTGGCTTGGATTTATGATATGCATCTTCCCCGAGAGACTGATGAGGCAGGTTGGCTTGAAACAGATGATTCCGAAGCTTGATATTGTTCCTCAGACTGCCATGGCGCTTACTACCGAGAGTCGAAGAGAGTGGGCCATCAAATGGGCTCAGAGAAACATGTGGTTCTTAAACTCTTCTGTTAGCGCATTATGGGTATCAGATTCCTACTTGCAGTGGAGGAAGGCGACTACTCCTGAGGAGCGCGAGAGGTGATACCTAAAGACTCGAGGTATGCTCTCGTAAGTTCATTCATATGCCGGAAAATAGTGCAGCATATTTGGAGATCAGAAAAGGCATCTCGTCAGGGCTCAATAAACTCCCAAAGTCTGGCTAAATAAGCACCAAAGATTTCATCCTCTTCTTGTGGAAAACTTAGAACATGAAACATGAGAACGGTCTCAAGGAACCGAAGTTCTCTGAGACTAAAGAAAGAAAGACTAAAATTAAAAACAACTAAAACTAGCGCTGCCTCCCCGGCAACGGCGCCAAAATTTGATACCTGTCGATGTGAGTACCAAAAATAATATTTATAAATTCCAAACTACAACTAGCAAGCGGTAGTAAGGGTCGATCCGCAGGGAGGTAGGGAGTTCTAATTGTCTTATTTCAGTCTATGAGTTTCTGGGGGGGTTTTTGGAGTGGATTATATCTAAGTCTAAATGCATAAATAAAAGGCAAGTAATAAAAGGAGATGTAAACAATAATAAAAAGAATGCTAAGACGGACGGTTCACTGCAGCTACGACGATGGGTTCCTAAGTAAGTCTGAATAATCACGATAGGTGGGAAAATAAGAAGTCCTCTCGGTCCATTCTTAACTAGTAGCGCCTCTCAGCCTATGCTACTGGTCCCTAGGTCTCACTATTACTAGCTCTCGCCCTGAAAAGTGATTCCTAATGCCTAAACTTTACCTATCTTTCGATCTTAGTAAAATTTAGACGTTTTAATTTAGTCAATTTCCCTTCCCTATCTCTCGATCTTCTGGGTCGGTCAATTCCTAAGTAATTAACAAGTCTCCTCTCGGTCTCGTTGTCAAACATTGCAATTAAAACATTGAAACGAAAGCTAAACTATCGCGCGTCGGTCGATCGACCAGCTAAGCTAGTCAATCGACCAACAGGTCCAGTCGATCGACTGACTAATCCAGTCGATCGACCAAAGGCCGACTTCAGGTCTACTAATCTACATCGTCTTCGTCACAGGTCCCCTCACATCTTAGCACGGGGTAATTAGCTACGCATATTTAATCTAACTACAACTACGAGATTGATAATAACGAAAAAAGGGTGCATAACTGAAGTAATTAAATGATGGAATTGCATAAATTAAAACTACGGCTATAGGAACTTACTACCAATTCAATACTAATGAAGGAATTAAAGTAAAATAAACTGAAATTAGGAAGAAGAATACCGAAATAAGGAAGGGAGGAACTGAATCCGAATGCTAAAGATAACTTTATTGATAAAACTAAACTAATTATAATTAAATCTAAAACAATAATGTCAAATCAGTAAACGGGATTAACCCCTATTGAATGCCCCCCAAAACTGATGTTCGAGGTCCTATTTATAGAGACGTCACGCAAAAACCTAAAAACTAATTACAACTGGGCTTTCTAATTCTCGTTATTAATTTGCGTCAGAGTCGAGGGCTGGTCGATCGACCACTGGGACCAGTCGATCGACCAACCTCCGCTGTATAGTAGCTTCTGATTATCGCGCTCTGGTCGATCGACCAAAGGAATCAGTCGATCGACCATGGGTGCTGTACAGTAATGCATTCTGACGAATTATGCAGCGCGCACCGATCTTAAAATGGCTGCCATTTCTTCATTACTTGGTCAAATCAGGCATTCTATGGGGCGTTGGAAAGCTAAGAGGATAAGCTTTCACATCCAACTTGAATCACTCGATTATAAGCTCTAGAACTCGAGATATAGCCATCTGAATCAGGCTACAATGTCGAGAAGCACTTCTTCGCTTGTTTAAGCTTTGCAACTTGTACGCAACCATGCTTTTGCTATCTTTTAGGCCTTGAAATGCATACCAAGTTCATCTATCGAGTCACTACTTCATGTCAAATCCTATGCCAAGCAGTTAGGGACGGATTCGGCTTGATTTCCGCTGAATTCTTCACATTCCTACAAAATCACACGAAAAGGAAGAAATACACGAAACAAGGGAAATAGTAGCATAAACTACTCAACTGAGCTCTGAAATGTGTGTGAAAAGAGGTGCAAAACATCATATATTAGACACGCATCAAGAGGCTAAGGAAGCGTGAGCCTGTTGATTACAAGGTTCATGATGTAGCGAAGGAGAAAGAGAAGTACTTTACCGAGGGAGAGGAAGAATTCAGATTCCGAGTTGTTCATCCGTCGAAGAAATCGAAGACCTCTCCTGTCGTCGAAAAGGTGGTTGATAAAAATGGTAAGGCTAGACCACGAGAGAGACCATTGGTGATTAGGTCTGAGATAGCGCAGGAGCGCCCGGCTCGTGGTCGAGATAAGAAATATGACAAGAATGACAAAGGCAAAGGGAAAATGGAAGAATAGCCTAAGTCTTAGTATTATTTATTATTGTTATTACTTATAATAAAATGGTAAGGTTTTTAGAAACCTAGCCTATTTATTTTAGCATTATTTTTATTATGTGGCATATTATTATTATTATGAATAAAAGATTGATTGGTTATGAAACCGTTGTGATTTTCTTTTATTATTCTTGTCGAATTCCAAATGCATATGCAAATGTCCTTCTATTTACATTTAAAATAATGGGTTGTATCCTGTGAAGGATTGCCTACGCATTCATTTTAAAAAAGAAATCAAACCTTTACGCGTAGTTCAAGTAAATGTAAAAGAATAATTGTTCTAAGCAAGAGCTTGTAATGAACTAGAAAATAAGAATGAGCTTTACTTACTCCTAAAGCACAATTCAGTTTATTTGATGATACGAGGATGACGAATTGTCAAAATGCAAGAGCAAAGTGACAGAGGCTTTATTTCAGCTGGCCAGGGGCCGTTTTTATTTCGTACCACATGAGCGACACGTGAGGTTACGCGAGGCGCGTTTTTGTTCCTATTCTATTCATAATATCGTTTTAGTTGGTCGAGGTTAGTTGGGTTGGCAAATTCATTCCCATCTAGGTCTGTGATTCTAACCGCACCTCCGGGGAGTATGGACTTGACCAAAAATGGACCGGCCCAGTTGGGTTTGAACTTTCCTCGTGGATCGACAGGTAAAAGATCTCTAACTGATTTGAGGACTAAGTCTCTCTCTTTGATGTTTCTTGGCTTAACCCTTTTGTTGAAGGCTCGTTTGATACGTGCCTAATATGTTTGCACAATGTGTAATGCGCGCAATCTTCGTTCATCCAAGAGGATGAGTTCTTCATAACTATCCTTCTTCCAATTGGCTTATGGAATCTGACTTTCGAGTAGAATGCGCAAGGACGGTATTTCTAGCTCAACTGGCTGCACGGCTTCCATGCCGTAAGTCAAATAAAAAGGAGTGGCCCCAGTGGGCGTCCTAACAGATGTGCGATATCCCCATAAGGCAAATGGTATCTTACTTGGCCAATCTCTATAATTGTCAATCATTTTCTTGAGGATTGTGACAACATTTTTGTTTGCTGCCTCTATTACGCCATTAGTTTGTGGTCTATATGGCGAGGAATGATGGTGTTGGATCTTATACTTGGCTAGCAATTGCTCAGTCTCAGCCTGGAAATGTGACCCATTGTCACTGATGATCTCGTGTGGGCAACCGTATCGACAGATGATATTGGTTTGTATGACTTTTGCCACGTTCTTGGCTGTGAGACTAGTGTAATAAGCCGTTTCTACCCATTTGGTGAAATAATCGATTGCCACTAGAATGAAACAGTGACCTCCTGTTTCGGCTGGGGTGATCTTCCCGATGATGTCGATTCCCTAAGCATAAAATGGCCAAGGAGACGTCATGGTGTATAGTAACGAAGGAGGGACATGTTGCACATTCCCGAAGATTTGGCAGTTGTGGCAATGTCTGACTTATTTGATGCAATCGGATTCCATTGTGGTCCGGTAATACCCCAAACGCGTGATTTTCTTTGCCATCATTGGTCCACTCATGTGAGGGCCACATTCTCCATCGTGGACTTCTTCCATCACTTTTCGTGCCTGTGAATGATCAAGGCAACGCAAGACTACACCAAGAGGTGTTCTTTTATACAATTCTCCTTGCATGAGGACGTAATGAGAGGCTAGTAAGCGTATAGTACGTTGTCCCCTCTTATCCATATCTGGTGGATAGGTGCCGTTGAGTTTGAAGTTCAGAATTGCTTGGAACCAAGGTTCCTCTGGGTTTTCTTCCTCATCTGTAATTTGGTGCACATAAGCTGGCTCTGACCGTCGTTCGATGAATAAAGGCATTTCTACCATATTATCCGGCATATTAATCAAGGATGCGAGTTTTGCAAGAGCATCTGCAAATTGATTCTCTTCTCGAGGTAGGTGTAGGTAAGTTACTTGATCGAAGAATTGGGCCACTTGGTCTATTCTGGTTTGATAGGGTGCTAGGCTTTCACTCCAAATTTTCCAAGATCCCGTAATTTGGTTGATGATCAATGATGAATCTCCATGTACCCAGATATTCTTGATGCCTAAACCTACTGCTGCTTGTAGCTCAATGAGGCAAGCTTCCTATTCTGCTGTGTTATTTGTCACCTCGAAGTCGAGTTTGACAGAGAGTGGTGTATGCTCACCTTCAGGAGAAATGAGCAACACTCCTATTCCAAATCCTCTTAAGTTCGACGCTCCATCAAAATAAAGGTACCAGGAGTCTACATCGGGTTGGAGTATATCCTCATCCGGAAAAGACCAGGTGTCTATTGTTTGTGCATCATTGATGGGATTTTCTGCGAAGAACTCGGCGACAGCGCGTCATTTTATAACTTTCAGAGGTACATATTTGAGATCGAACTCTGAGAGCATCAAAGTCCATCTCGCTAGGCGTCCATTGAGAACGGGTTTTTCAAAGAGGTATTTGACAGGATCCATTTTGGAGTATATTTTGACGGAGTAGCTAGGCATGTAATGGCGTAGCTTCTTCGTTGCCCACACAAGAGCGAGGCATGTCTTTTCGAGTGGTGTGTACTTGCACTCATACTCCAAGAACTTCTTACTAAGGTAGTAGATAACTCTTTCTTCTTTTCCCACAGTTTGTGCTAGCATAGCTCCCATGGCTGTTTCAGTTACTGTGAGATATAAACCAATAGGTTGATCTCGTTGGGGTGGCATAAGCACTGGTGGTTTGGTTAGTATCTTCTTGATTCGGTCGAATGCCTTTTGACAGTCATCACCCCACATGGTGTGATCTGTTTTCTTTCGCTTTTTGAAGATAGGTTCACAGATCATGGTGAGTTTCGATATGAATCGACTTATATATTGTACCTTGCCCAAGAATCCTCTAACTTCCTTCTCTATTTGAGGTTGCGGCATTTTGATTAGAGATTTTATCTTGGAAGGGTTTATTTCTATCCCTCATTGGCTAACGACATACCCTAGATGTTTGCCGGATGTTACCCCAAATGCACATTTCTGAGGGTTGAGCCTCATGTTGTATTTTCGTAGTCTTGAGAAGAACTTTCGAAGGTTCGCAATGTGCCCCTTTCTATCCTTGGACTTGACAATCATATCATCTACGTATACCTCAACTTCTTTATGCATCATGTCATGTAGTAGCGTAGTTGCGGTGCGTTGATACATGGCTCCGACATTGATTAACCCAAACGGCATAACAGTGTAGTAATAGGTGCCCCATTGAGTGACGAAGGCGGTCTTGTGCATGTCTTCTATGGCCATCTTGATCTGGTTATATCCCGCGTATCCATCCATGAAGGACAATAACGCGTGATCTGCTGTATTATCTACCAATATGTCTATATGTGGTAGAGGAAAGTCGTCCTTGGGACACGCTTTTTTAATGTCTCTGAAATCAACACAAACACGGATTCTCCCATCCTTTTTTGGTACAGGTACTATGTTGGCTACCCAGTCTGAGTACTCGGAAACTTTGATGAACCCGGCTTTGAATTGCTTATCAACTTCTTCTTTGATCTTAAGAGCCCATTCTGTCCTCATTCGACGAAGCTTCTATTTTACAGGTTTGAAACCTGGTTTGATTGGGATTCTGTGCTCTGCGATATCCCTATCGATCCCTGGCATGTCTTTGTAGGACCAAGCAAAAACGTTCTTGAACTCGTGTAGAAGGTCTATAAAACTGGCCCTTTAGGTGGGGCTCAAGGTCGTCCCTATCCTAAGTTCTTGGGGTTCTAGTTCGGTTCCCACGTTGATGGGTTCGGTGTTTTCTATGACTGGTCCCCCTTCCCCCTCTTGTAGTATTTCTTTAGCTATGCAGGGAGGTATTTCGATTGAGTATGGGTCTGGGTCATCCTCATTATCATCATAAACAGAATTGCATTCAGAATAACACAAAGAGTAAGTAGAACCTGATTTATTCATATTAAAATTTGAAAAGAGTTGAAACAAATAAGCCATCTGTCGGTAGTCAGTGGCGGTAAAGGGAGAGCTGTTGGGACATTTCCCGAACTACTGTTACTACTTGATGCTAAGCTAGGAGAAACAAGGGGAGTGAGAGTGACGACAGGAGGAGACTCTCTAGGGACTTCTCTAGACTCCGACTCTGATTCCGACTCCGACTCTGACTCGAATTCATCGTCTTCTGGTTCTCCTTTGAACATTTCTCCTTCTCCAGTGGTGAGCTTGAAGAGTCTTCCTTGGTTGTTCGTCCACTTGATCGACTTTCTATTCGAACTGGGTGCGGTGCCTAGCGTGGCAATGATCTCATCTATGATGCTTTCAGCTTCTTTGATTAAGGGAAGATCTTGGAGGTAGACGTCTTCCTCGCTATCTTTCCATATCCCGTTGATTGCCTCCTCTTTTGGGGAGATAAGATGTGAGCAATCTAAGGTAGATTCGTCACTTGTAATCATCAGAACTCCAAGAGGATTCTGAGTATTGTTAGGCTTAACTCCAGGCGGTATGGGTAGGCGACAGTCTTCAATCATGTCTTGAAGTACATATTTTAACTTGTAACATTTTTCTGTATCGTGTCCCTTACCTCTATGATATTCGCAGTACGAATTATCGTCCTAGGACTTAGACTTCTTTTCAGGTTCAGGTGTAGGCCCTATGGGTTGGAGCTTACCCTATTTCATCAATCTTTTCAGATCGTTGGAGTATGTATCTCCAATATTTGTGAACTTCCTTTATGGGTTATTCTTCTTTTATGGTTCGAGAAGGTTAACCTCGTCAGTCTTGCTAGTAGAGCCGTAAGAACGACTTGTCGAGCCTTGATATCCACGACCTACCGTTTTGGACAAGAGCCTTTTACGGATGTCATCTTCGATCCTTGTCCCTAGTACAGTTAAGTCCTTGAAGGTTTTGATATTTTGGTACCTCAAATGATTTGCATAAATAGGATTCAAGTTGTCCACGAATTTTTCAACGAGGGTAGCTTCATCTGGATGCTCGACAAGTTGGGTACTTGTCTTCCTCCACCTACTTAGGAAGTCGGTGAAACCTTCTTTCTCATTTTGGGTAAGAACCTCTAAAGTGTGCATATTGACTTGGATCTCAGCATTATCCGCATATTGTTTAGCGAACTCAATTGCGGCGTCATCCCAAGTGGCGATCTTCTTGTGTTCTAGGGAATAGAACCATTGCTTCGGGATGGTTTCGTGAGATGAAGGAAAAATCCTTAAGAACATCTCGGGTTTAATGCCTTTGATAGACATGTAATCCTTGAAAGCACGGATATGGTTCAAAGGGTTTTCATGCCCCTTGAATTTCGGGATATCCGTCATGTTGAAGTTGGTTGGCAATTTGGGACTCACGGCCTCATACTTGCGATTGTTTCCCTATAGATATCATCCCCTTTGAGATAAATCAATTGTTCCTCCAAATATTGGAGTCGTTTTTCAGCTTCGGTCAGACCTACGAGAGGGTTGACTTCTTGTGCTCCCACAAAAGGCGAAGGATTATCATTCACGAAATCATTAGGCACTTCACTTTCTGGAGGACGCAACCTAGTTTCTACAGCAATAATTCGGCCCTCGATCGTGTTGAGGCGATCATACACTTGGTCTTGGTTAGTTTGGAGACGAGCGAGCGCGGCTAGGATTTGATCATTACCATTCTGTGGTTGACTGTTGCTTGTGGTGCTAGTGTCAGGCATCTTTAAAACTGGATAAGAGATCGATGATGAATCAAAACACGATCGACCATTCTAGCACACTTACTCAAAGAAAAGACTCGACTCGGGAAGTGGGAGTGTGCCACTTGTGTCAGTGAGGTTTGAAAATGACAAAGTTTTGAAATGTTGGTCCTATTCAACTATAGTGTAGTTGTAGGAGTGCATTCGAAGTACGGTTTTGAAATGGGCTTTGAGGCCTGAATTTTGACTCGAAAATTGGACAGAGTTTTGACTGGTTTTGCGCTAATATTAGGCCTATTTCGAAAATTTACATTTTTTTTTAAAAGAGGTTTTGATTTTACAAAATTTGTCATGGTTTCGTTTAGAAGATGGTGATCACATATAAAAACAAGCATTTATACATGCATTATAACGGGATGTTGAGTGTATTTAAAAGGGTTTTGGTTTAAAGGGTGGGTTGCCTTACCGAACAATCAAACCCGGGGTCTGTGGAGAGGCTCGTACCAAACAGGAGTAAGGCCGATTCCTAGTCCATTTCCTCGAGTAGTGAAAGTTCTTGATACAAACAGGAGTAAGTACCATGGTATGGTTGACATCAATCGTTATCCATCCTTAGGCCCAAATAAGAATTTGGACCGTCTAGACGGGACGATTGGTCGAATGGGTTGGGTTAGGCCTAGGAAGGCTGAATAAACGATCTAGGAAGACCGAGTTATGAAAACCGGCAATTGTCTTGTACAAACTATTCCCTAACCTTGTTCAAGTTTCACCCTTGGCTACACGTAAGTGTATTATCCCCAGCGGAGTCGCCAAACTGTGGACGAGGGCCCACGGGGGTCGCTCGGTGAAAACGAGCAAGCTTTGCATTTGTGGAGTCGCCACTAATTTATTGTGGAAAATTGGAAACCGTTCGAATACCTCGTGCCATGTCAAGACACAAAGTAGTGACATGAACACCAAGAACTCGTTACCCTTAGCATTCTATGTCTAGAATGACTCTCGTGGATGCCAATGAACACGGATGTTCATAGAGATCTGGAGTAAAGGGTGAGGGTGCGTATTAGGAAGCTCTTTTGATCGACCACCTAATCCCGCCCGCCTCGATAGCGGCCTCTACTAATGATTAGGGAAAATCATCTATACTTGATATGTTGTCGATTATATGCATGCAATGCAATATCCAATAAATTAATCCTAGCATGTGAGAATTAACTAAGTCGATAGACACGTAATTTAACATGCATTAATGTCGAGGTAGAAATTTAGGTTGATTGCATGTGAGAGCATACAAACAATATGATAAAGAAATAAATACAATAATTGAAAATTGCAATAATTACAACGGGTTAATCGATCTACGTCGAAAATACACTTAAAACGGATGGTTTTAGAAAAGAAATGGAAAATAAATTAACGAACCGATTATTAGGTGATAATACGAGTAATAGTTAATTAATACGTAAGCTAATAACTAAGTCAAAGCAACAACGCAAGTTCAGGGGCAGAATTCAACCCGGAACAGGCGCATCAGTGCTGCGTCCTTTGGAAAAGGCGCAATGCTCACTGTGTCTGTTCCTGAGGTGAATTCTGGCTATGAAGCCGGAATTACATATCTTTAATGTTCATTGGTGAATTTAATGCTTGATTATCGATATTTGACTCGGATAGAAGTGGATTAATATATTATTTACATGTGAATTGGTCGTAAAAACAATAAAACATGAGATAAAGCTAATTAGGACAAATTAATTATAAGATTAATTATAAGGTTAATTATAAATTAACAAACTAGTTAGGTTATTAATGTTAAACTAACGATGATGATGACGATAATTAACAGATGAAAATATACAAAAGATGAATTTCAGAGACTTGATATTGATGAATCGAATCTCTAAAACCCGGATTTGATTTTAATGAAGAAAACCCGCAAATATGAGTTATGAGGGATTTAAGTCGGGAATTAAAAGATGATAAATTAATAATGAGTCATATGTCAAAATTATCATGCTAATAAAATAAGAACAAGCAAAGACGAAACAAGATAAACAGACGAATTAAACAAAGGACGAAGGAAGAAGAAGGAAAGCAGGAACTGCGATAGCCTCACGAAGAGGCGCAGCAGGTGTTGCGTCCCTTTGAAGAGGCGCAGCAGCTGTTGCGTTCCTTCTCGACATCTGTCTCCCGTTAATCCGTTAAAAAGGGTTTGAATAAAGGTTTTATAAATCGGTTTTGAATATATTTTCGACGTAAATCTTATAATAATGACTACAAAAATAAAGTACAATAATAAAAGATGGGATTTACACCCTCAGACTTACATGTTTGACGAAAAGAGATTAACTAAGTTAACGTTTAGTGATGCTCGACTCGAATGTGCGACGAAAGTGCCCTCTGAGAGGAAAACGAGCAAAATTGATTAAGTTGATTGATGTGGAGTTGGTCAAATTGGTCGGTCATGCAAAACGAGGCTGGTACTCAGAAGGATCCGAGCTTACGTGGTCGAAAGTTCAAGCACGTAGACGCCAAAAAGAAAGAGCACGGTCTTAGAATGCAAAGGGAGAAGAGAAGGGCGGACACTCGCGTGAGAAATATGAGGAACGAAGGTCCCTATTTATACTAATCACACGAAGGAACTAGGGTTTCGGTAAAACTTTGGAAGTAAATCTAGAAAAGATCTTAAAATATTCAGAAAGGAGCTGGGGAAGAGGCGCAACACCTGCTGCGTCCTTTCCCCAAGGGTTTCCTCCTGCGGAAGAAAGATTTTCCGCGTTTCTATTATGGAATTGCGGTTGATCTTAATTTCCTTATTATTTAAAATATAATTTCGGGATATAATTTACCAAAAGATTAAAAGATTGAAATATGGAATTGAAATATCCTTAACATTCCAGAATATTCTGACTCGGCATTTTAAATGGTTATTAGAAAATGAAGACGGTTTTTGATCCAGACTCCAAATGTACTCTAATTACTGTCAAAACGACCGTAATGGCGCGTAGATGACGACCAAGGGGTAGACACAAGTATTTGCGAGAGATTTGCGGGAGGTGCAGAAATGAGGTATCTATAAATACTACCGAATTCTTAAAACAGTCTCAAAAGACGGGCTACCTAAACAACCAATCACCCACTCACCCTTAATCCCCTATAAGTTAAAATCACTCTAAAGTGTCTTCAATACACTTTGAGCCCAAACATGCTCATCTCCACAAAATCTTCCCAATATCTCAGCTTTATACAACCTGACCATAATATTAGCTAGCCTATGATCAACTTCACCATCAAACGAAAGCTCAATATTCCCAATATCTCAACTCCTCCAATTTAATCCATTTTCAAACTTTCAATGTATACCCAGATGCTCATCTCCAGAAAATTCTTGATAAATTCCTGCAATCTCGAACCCTCAAAGCGTTACGCGCCGTTCACTCACTTAATATTATAGTTTGACCCTTTATAAGACAACTCATTTACTTCACTAATGATGTTGTATCGTTCTATATGAGTTTTGACGAGATTGGTGTTGCACGGAAGGTGTTTGATAAAATGCCTGAGAAAAATGTCGTTTCTTATAATGCTATGATAAGTGGGTATAGGAGAAGCGGGTCTGTGTCGTGGATTGTTGTTGAGGAATGGGTGTGTTGTTTATGGCTTAGTGGTGAAGAATGGCTTGTTTTCTAGGGATCCTTGTGTAGTTTTGTGGGGACTGCTTTGATTGGGTTGTATGGTAGACTTGGGTGTGTTGATGAGTCTTTGCAAAAGTTTGATGATATGACATGCGCGGAAGAATTTGGTGACTTGGAATTAGATTATTTCTTTGCTAGGGTATCATGGCCCTCACGGGCCTGTGGAATAGTCAATGGTTCTCTTACGTGAGCTCTTGAAAAATATAAGAGGTGATGTACGAAAAACGAAGGAAATTTGTTAAAAAATACTCTCTGTCCCGGTCATTTATTGTCCTTTTTCATATTGGGTGTCTCACTCTAGACCTGTCAAAACCTGACCCGACCCGAAAACCGTCCGTAACTCGACCCGTAAATAACCTGCAAATAACCCGGTTTTTTCAACCCGAACCCGAAAAATACCCGAACCCGTTTTGACCCGTAAATAGCTGGTCGAAACCCAACCCCTAACGGGTTGTCCGTTGGGTCAAGGCAATATATCTTCCTTAAAATTGATAATGTTAAATAGGTATTGACTTATAAAATTTTAAGGAAAGATATATATCTATACGGAATGCTACGTCATCACCTCGAACCTTATGCCACGTCATCACATTAAAGTGTGTGTCACGCCGTCACTTTCACCATATTACGTCGATCCATATGCTACGTCAGCGCTGCCATGTCATCATTTCAGACGACATGCCGCGCCATTACTTTCACCGTGTGACATGGAACTGCATTCCACATCGGCACTGCCACGTCGTCATCACTTCGAAGTGTGTGCCACACCGCCACTTTTATCGTATTACGTGGAATCGCATTCCACGTCAGCACTGCCACCTCATCACCTCGGATCACATGTCACGTCATCATTGTCATCGTATTTGAGACTCACTGTCGTACTTAGCGAGTTAGTGAGGGTAATGATGATGATGACGAGGTGAAGATGGCGAGAATGGTGACAATTAAGTTGACTAACACGAGCAAGAGGAGACAACACGTATAAATGGTGGAATTACGATATAAAAGAAGTTTTAAAAAATGACAGAAAAAGATGTTGATCGACCCGTTTTTTCACCCGAACCCGACCCGAAACCTGTATCGACCCGTTCATATAACGATGTGATATGAAAATATTAAGCAAAAAATATTTAATCTTACTAATATCATATATTAAACTAGATAATAATAAAAATTTAAGAATAATTATCTGTTTATAAGTAAAATTAAAGAAAATGATTTTTTTTAAAAAGACGTTAATATGACCCGTTTCCGACCCTAAACCTGACCCGAAACCCGTATAAACCCGACCCGTATAAACCCGTTTTTTTCAAACCCGAAATAGACCCGACCCGTATTTTACCCGAACCCGAAATGACCGAACCCGTAACCTGCCCGTTTGACCCATTTGACAAGTCTATCTCACTCATTTGTGGTCCTTTCTATTTTAAGAATGAACTTGAAAAATAATTTGATCATCCACACTCAATTTATTTCATTTGTCATTTAATAATTAAAAAACAATTTGATTATCCACACTCAATTTATTCCATTTGTCATTTAATAATTGGCCCTCTCACCTTTCCTTGGTCTTTGTGCCAAAACCAAAGGACAATAATTAACGGGGACGGAGGAAGTACTTAAATAAGGAGGAGAGAGAAGGTTACCTATGGTAACTGGTTATAATTTTAAGTAAGTTTGTTTTGGGATAAGAAAAATTTAATTGAAATTACTAATAGGATAAGTGTTATTTACAGAATTTGAATATGATATATTTTTCCTATGAAATAATCTTTGTAAAACAAATCATTTCGAGTCACTATGAACTATTAACAGAATATCTTCGATATCCTCCATATCTTCCACCTCCAAAGATATCTCGACATAAACAGCAACATATATTTTAGAGAACTGCATATATTGTAACTATAGGATGTATTCTTACACAAGACACCTATACTAGCCTAAATTAGATGCTAGGTTTTTGTATAAATAGATTAGCATTCACTGTAATTATCATTCATTAAGAAATACACTACATTTACCAATCTTATATGGTATCACACAGTCCCAATCGATCCACAAAAACACCCTCCTACAACATCTATCCGTGCGTCGCTGCCTTCAAACGCACCACCACCACCATCAAAACCTCTCAACCTCGCCTCAATATGTCACCAACTGAAAACTTCATTCCTAACCCACACGATGCAACTCACCCGCTCACATCGCTCAACCTGAATCATTGTGTGAAATTAACCTCTGTTAATTACACCTCTTGGAGATTCCAACTGACTAACATTCTTTTTGGTTTTAGTCTTTTGGGATTTCTTGATGGTTCTCACCCTCAGCCGTCACCCACACTTGCCTCGGACGATAAATCCGAAAAACCTAATCCTGCTTATTATACATGGCTTAAGCAGGATGGTCTAATACTTGGTGCTCTTATGGGCACCCTATCACCAACCATTCAAGCATTGATAGTCCGCGCAACCACCTCGAAAGAGGCGTGGGACATCCTTGCTCAAACGTATGCAAACCCGTCTCGCATACATATTTTACAACTAAAGGATCGACTTGATTCAATAGTTAAAACCACAGACCAAACTATCACCGAATATATGCACGTCATCAATGTGACACCCCCGTACTCCAAGTGCCTTACCAAGACCACTCAGGTATAAGAACGTCACCATCTCGGTTTCCCGAGGCAATGATAATCAAAAGACAATAAAGAAACATAATTTAAATAGTAATAAAGTTTAAGTGGTTACAATCCAAAACCAAACTGACGAAAGTATAATACATGTTCTCCAAAAACCAAAAGCCTAATAACTAAACAAAATGTCTGACAACAGCGGAAGACTCTTCTAACTGCAAGTGATGACTCATCCCAGCTAGCCCATAAGCACCATATCAAACCTGCTCAACAACTGCTCACCATCCCCGAATGGATCACCACAGTTTTATAAAACAAAGACGGGGTCAGTACTAATCACACAATTATATAATCACAATAAAACAGAAATCAACACAACTCAATCGTCACATCATCCCGAACTCCATCACCAACTCCTCAATACTGACTACACACTAAAGTGTGTAGCCCTGCTAGAGTACCCATCGCAACAGGTTACTCCTCGCCGCCAGTGGGGGACCGCAACTGTTCCCACCTAAGCCCCACTCATCTCCATCGAGCGATAAACCCAAATCCATTAATGTGCACATCCCTTCTGTGGCGGGTTCCACAGAAGGCAAATTATGGGCGTGAAGCCACTCCCGCAAGTGACTCCACTCAGCCAGGGACGCACCCCCGAGGAACATAGACAGATACAATGAACAACAAACAACAATGATAAAATCCACAACCGTCACAATACCAATATGATACTTTAACAACAATCACAGTCAACACCAAACCACATTATGTGACTACTGGAATGCAAACACAAGCAGACGATCTCAACAACTGAATCAAAACCTCTCCTCTACGAATCCTCCTCCTATCACATAATCACATAATTACTACTAGCACAACTAACCATAAAAACCCCTAATCCCTCAAATTAGGATTTAAACAAAGTCAATTAAATGCTATAAAATTGGTATGTAGATCTTACCCTTGACGCAAGGATCACTAAGATGCAAAGAATGATGAAATCCGACCTCTTAAGCTCCGGGATTTGTCAATAACACGGATGAAACGAACAACGTAGTTTCAATCTCCTTTTTAAGTTTATTAGGTTTGTAAAAGTGTTTAGGGAAGAAGACGATATGAATTATATACTAATCCGTGTTATTAACAAAACCCGTCAAAATAATACCCGTTAACCGACTTACTCGATCGAGTAACTAACGTACTCGATCGAGTGCCACTTACTCGATCGAGTACCCAGGCTACTCGATCAAGTACCCTACAAGCAGAATACTGTTTCTAAAATCAAAACACCCTTACTCGGCAGAGTAAGGCCCACTCGATAGAGTACCCAGAGACTCATAAAACCGTAGTATTACAATCAAGGCATGTGTCGACCAATTAGCCCTTATGGGCAAAATATTAGACCCTGAAGATGTCATTGCCAAGGTTCTCAAGGGCCTTGACTATAACATCTTCAAACCTGTCATTGATGTGATTAGAGCACGAGACACACCGATTGCATTTGAAGCGCTTCACGAGAAGTTTCTTCAACTGAGATACATGAAACACATTATGCACCCTATCCTAAGAAGACGGTAAAGCCAAACGGTAAGCAACCTCTCCAACCCGGTCTAAGATCTCATATGGTCCTATGAACTTCTGACTCAGCTTGCCTTTCTTCCCAAATCTCATAACCCCACGCATAGGAGACACTTTCAGAAGAACCTTGTCCCCAACCTGAAACTCTATATCCCGGCGATGTAGATCTGCATAACTCTTTTGCCTATCTTGAGCTGCTCTCATCCTCTCCCTGATCATCTTAATTTGCTCAACCATCTCATGTACCATCTCTGGTCCAAAAACCACTGCCTCAGCACTGTCGTCCCAACAAATCGGACTCCTACATCTCCGCCCATATAAAGCCTCAAATGGTGCCATGCCAATACTAGTGTGATAGCTGTTGTTGTAGGAAAACTCAATCAAATCTAACCTCTGTTCCCAGCTACCACCAAAATCCATCACACAAGCTCGTAACATATCCTCAAGAGTCTTGATTGTTCTCTCTGTCTGACCGTCTGTCGCAGGATGAAATGATGTACTCATCTTCAATGTCGTTCTATAATACTCCTGCAACTCTTTCCAAAATATTTAGATAAACCTCGCATCTCTGTCAGATACTATGTCTTTAGGACCCCCATGTAACCTTAGAACATTCTTCCGATAAGCCACAGCTAATTGTGCCTTAGTCTATGTATCTTTCATTGGCACAAAATGAGCTGAGTTGGTCAGTCAATCCACTATAACCCATATCATGTTGTTACCCTGCTGACTCTTTGGCAAACCCACGATAAAATCCATGGAAATGGATTCCCACTTCCACTCAGGTACCTCTAAGGACTGAATCTTACCTTGTGGTCGTCGCTGCTCCCCTTTAACTCTCTGACATGTCAAACAACGGGCCACAAACTCAGCTATTTCTTTCTTCATCCCAGGCCACCAGAAAGTCTTCTTTAATTCCTTGTACAACTTGTCACCACCTGGATGTACCGAATATGGTGTACAATGCGCCTCTGTCATGATTGTCTTTTTCAGCTCCTCATCATTAGGGACGCACCACCTCCCATCAAACCTCAAACTACTGTCTGAATGAATAGAGAATCTAGACACTGTCCCTTTCTCTACTCCTGCTCTCCACTCCACCATCTTGGGATCTAACACCTGTTTACCTCGAATATCATCATATAGATCAGGCTGCACTGTCAAATCTCCCATAGCATCCCCCTTCTGGATCATATCTATCCCAAACTTCCCAACCTCATCTCTCAACCTCATCAAGGATATGGCTGTGCACAAGGAATGTACACTCTTTCTGCTCAAAGCATCTGCAACTACATTGGCTTTCCCTTTATGGTAGATAATATCCATATCATAATCGCCAATCAACTCCATCCACCTCCTCTGTCTCATGTTCAACTCCTTTTGAGTGAAGATGTACTTGAGACTCTTGTGATCTGAAAATACCTTAAAGGTCGCCCCATAAAGGTAATGTCTCTAAATCTTGAGAGCAAACACAACTGCACCCAACTCCAGATCGTGTGTAGGATAATTCTCCTCATAAGGCTTCAATTGCCTAGAAGCATAGGCAATCACTTTACCGTTTTGCATCAACACACATCCCAACCCATTCTTTGAGGCATCAGTATAAACCTCAAAGTTCTCACTCCCTTCAGGCAATGCTAAGATTGGTGCTGTGGTTAAACGCTCCTTTAATGTTTGGAACGCTGTCTCACAACTCTCATCCCAACGAAACCTGTTCTCTTTCCTCATCAAAGCTGTCATAGGTCTAGCAATCTTGGAGAAATCTTTCACGAACCGTCTGTAATATCCAGCTAAAGCCAAGAAACTTCTGATCTCAACTACATTCTTTGGTGCTTCCCACTTGGTAACTGCCTCAATATTTGCCGGATCCACAACTACCCCATCTTTAGAAATCACATGCCCTAGAAAAGCAACTTTCTCCAACCAGAACTCACACTTGGACAACTTTGCATACAACTCATGCT
Organism: Silene latifolia; assembly: GCF_048544455.1. Lineage (NCBI taxonomy): Eukaryota > Viridiplantae > Streptophyta > Magnoliopsida > Caryophyllales > Caryophyllaceae > Silene > Silene latifolia. The sequence continues at coordinate 34,935,733 of NC_133527.1, read as the reverse complement.
CCCTCAAGGTCTACAACACAATCCTCAGATGATCCTCATGTTCCTCCTTAGTCTTGGAATAGACTAAGATTTCATCAATGAAAACCACCACAAACTTGTCCAAAAACTGACTAAAGACTCTGTTCATCAAATCCATAAACATAGCCGGCGCATTAGATAACCCAAAAGGCATCACCACATACTCATAATGGCCATACCTCGACGTGAAAGCTGTCTTTGGTATGTCCTCCTCTCTAATCTTCACCTGATGGTACCTCGACCTCAAATCAATCTTGGAAAAGACTGATGCACCACTCAAATGATCAAACAGGTCATCTATCCTTTGCAAAGGATACTTGTTCTTCACCGTCACTCGGTTCAGCTCCCTGTAATATATGCACAACCTCAGACTCCCATCTTTCTTCTTCACAAAAAGAACTGGTGCTCCCCACGGTGATACACTAGGTCTAATGTATCCCCTCTCTATCAGATCATCTAGCTACTTCCTGAGCTCCTCCAACTCCTTAGGACCCATCCGGTACGGTGCCTTAGAGATTGGCCCCGTCCCCGGTTTCAGCTCAACACTGAAATCTATCCCCCTCTTCAGAGGCAACCCCGGAATCTCCTCTGGAAAGACATCTCAAAATTCCCCCACAACTGGTATATGATCAACTGTCGGACTCTCCAACCTGTCATCTCTCACATGGCACAAGATCATCAGGCACCCCTTCCTCAGATAGGACTTCAAGGTCACAGCTGCAATCAACTTAACTTTGGGTTTGACAACAAACCCACGATAAGACACATTAATGCCCTTAGGACCTCTCAGAGACACTTTCTTTTGATGATAGTCTATCTTAGCTTTGTACTATCCTAACCAATCCATCTCGACTATCATCTCAAAACCGTCTAAGGGAAACTCTAGCAAGTCCACAGGTAGATCAACTTGCCCAACTACCATAGATACATCCCTATACAACCTCCCACATGATACAGACTCACCCGAGGGTATAAAAACTTTCTCACTTACAGACTCATATTCCCTCAGACGCAACTGTTTAACATGACTCAAAGATACAAACGACTGTGACGCCCTCGAATCAAACAAAACAAAGGTATGAACACCATTAACAAGAAAAGTACCAGTGATAACATGTGCGTCGTCCTCAGCTGCTTTCTTCTCCATCATAAACAACTTTCCACTGGTCTTCTACCCACCTCCCTGGACAGTACTGGCAGAGGTGGTCAGCTTAGCACCCGACCCTTGATTGTTGTTGGTATTCGTAGCTGGCTTCTGATAAGAATTACCGACATTGCGGTTACCTCCACCGTTGTTGCTTTGACCTCCCCGGTTGTTCCATGACCCAGCTGGTCTGTTGCTCGCATAACTCTGTGCCGGACCCTGAGAATAGCTCCCCTAAGCCAGTCTCTGAAAACCTCCCGGCAACACACTGGTACACTCATGCCTCTTGTGGCCTACACCACCATAGCCGAAACAGGTCATTCCTCAGCTAGCACTCCCACTCCCACGGCCACGCCCAAAGGAAGCCCCAGCACTAAAACCCGAACCAGATGAATATGCTCTAGTCTGACTGTGGTTGCCCTTCTTGTAATTGGATTGGCCACCACCCTCACTCTCAGCCTTTCTTTTCTCAGCTCCTCTCTCTCTGGTCATCTCTACCAGCCTCTCAGCTCTCCCACCCCTCTCAAAAGCTTCCTTAACATCTGTAAGGATTCCCACGAGTAGCTTCTCCATTATCTTGGGAGTCAACCCCTTCTCAAACCTCAGAGCTAGGTTCTCATCACTTAATCCCATATCCTCAACATACCTAGACTTCTCATTGAACTGTCGTTAGTACTCAGCTACCGACATGTCATATGTCATCTTAAACCCATCGAACTCCTCTCTCAGCTTACTCCTCAAATGCTCAGGTACAAACTCCCTCCTCATGGCCCTTCATAACTCTTCCTAAGGTATCGCAGGCAGCCCCTGCTTCGCATACATGTCCCTATGATTCACCTTTACCTTGTCCCACCACTCACCTGCCGCTTCTCTCAAGTAGAACGCAGCTTGCTCGACCCTCATCTCATCCGGACAATGCACCAAGTCCAGGATATTCTCCATCTCTCTGTGCCAATTATCTAGAAGCATTGGCTCCCCGGTCCCCTTATACTCTTTCGGGTTAAACCTCGCTATGTAGAGACTGATCTTTGAGTGATCAAACTCCTTATCCTTCCCCACTCTCTTTAAAGCTTCCGTAAGAGCATCTTGGTGCTCCAACATCTTAACTATGTCATCGGTGGTCATGCTCTCAGCTCTAGCGTACAAGGCGTTTCTCTTAGGCGGCATCTTGAAACTATATAAGAAAAGTTAGATATAAACACGCATACCACATCCCAAAACACGTATATAAACTGAACAGACCCCACTCGACCGAGTACCAGAACCTACTCGATCGAGTTGAGGCTACTCGATCGAGTGCCTCGACTCCAGAACCTTATCAGACCTCCTGATCACACACATACTCGACCGAGCTGACATGCCACTCGATTGAGTGCCCCTATGTACTCGATCGAGTACCCAAAAATACGGTTCTGACCAGAAAAACATCAAACTAACCACTCGATCGAGTCAGACCCACTCGATCGAACACCTCACCTACTCGATCGAGTGCCCCCCACTCGATCGAGTCATGCAGACTCGTAAATAACTACCTGCATATTATCTCACTTTCCCAAACATACTATGCAATCTTTATAATTTTAACCAAAATAAACATGACTACGCATGCAAATCTACGCAACTCTTATATAATCACCAAAACGATCTATTCATGTTATCAAAATGCCACATTATAAACATCCAACATACTTTTCATTCAATTCAACATGTAAACACATCTACTCCAACGTTTACTCATACTTCAAATTCTCCACATCCAACATCCAACAATTCATCACACATGCAGTTATGCACACATACAAACCAAAAGACAACACACACGACCCTGACACATACCCCCCATGTGACCAGTTCGAAATTGCAGGGCGAGTTTGCGACTGTAGGACGTCTTTCAAGCCTTTGCATTATCTCCTACAACTTTTACCCCGGGTTTATTTTAATTGACTCCCTATGTTCATTAGATTCATTGGTTACAGGTTTCAGGATCGTCCCTCTGATACCACTTTGTGACACTCCCATACTCCAAGTGCCTTACCAGGACCACTCAGGTATAAGAACGTCAACATCTCGGTTTCCCGAGACAATGATAATCAAAAGACAATAACGAAACATAATTTCAATAGTAATAAAGTTTAAGTGGTTACAATCCAAAACCAAACTGACGAAAGTATAATACATATTCTCCAAAAACCAAAAGCCTAATAACTAAACAAAATGACTGACAACAGCGGAAGACTCTTCTAACTGCAAGTGATGACTCATCCCAGCTAGCCCATAAGCACCATATCAAACCTGCTCAACAACTGCTCACCATCCCCGAATGGATCACCACAGTTTTATAAAACAAAGACGGGGTCAGTACTAATCACACAATTATATAATCACAATAAAACAGAAATCAACACAGCTCAATCGTCACATCATCCCGAACTCCATCACCAACTCCTCAATACTGACTACACACTAAAGTGTGTAGCCCTGCCAGAGTACCCATCGCAACAGGTTACTCCTCGCCGCTAGTGGGGGACCGCAACCGTTCCCACCTAAGCCCCGCTCATCTCCATCGAGCGATAAACCCAAATCCATTAATGTGCACATCCCTTCTGTGGCGGGTTCCACAGAAGGCGGATCATGGGCGTGAAGCCACTCCCGCAAGTGACTCCACTCAGCCAGGGATGCACCGCAAAGAAAACATACAGATACAATCAACAACAACCAGCAATGATAAAATCCACAACCGTCATAATACCAATATGATACTTTAACAACAATCACAGTCAACACCAAACCACATTATGTGACTAATACTGAGTAGGAAAACCCTACCTGGAATGCAAACACAAGCAGACGATCTCAACAGTTGAATCAAAAGCTCTCCTCTACGAATCCTCCTCCTATCACATAATCACATAATTACTACTAGCACAACTAACCATAAAAACCCCCAATCCCTCAAATTAGGGTTTAAACAAAGTCAATTAAATGCTATAAAATTGGTATGTAGATCTTACCCTTGACACAAGGATTACTAAGATGCAAAGAATGATGAAATCCGACCTCTTTAGCTCCGGGATTTGTCAATAACACGGATGAAGCGAACAACGTAGTTTCAATAAAGTGTTTAGGGAAGAAGACGATATGAATTATATACTAATCCGTGTTATTAACAAAACCCGTTAAAATAATACCCGTTAACCGACCTACTCGATCGAGTAACTAACGTACTCGATCGAGTGCCACTTACTCGATCGAGTACCTAGGCTACTCGATCGAGTACCCTACAGGCAGAATACTGTTTCTAAAATCAAAACACCCTTACTGGGCAGAGTAAGGCCCACTCGATAGAGTACCCAGAGACTCATAAAACCGTAGTATTACAATCAAGGCCTGTGTCGACCAATTAGCCCTTATGGGCAAAATATTAGACCCTGAAGATGTCATTGCCAAGGTTCTCAAGGGCCTTGACTATAACATCTTCAAACCTGTCATTGATGTGATTAGAGCATGAGACACATTGATTGCATTTGAAGCGCTTCACGAGAAGTTGCTTCAACATGAACTTCTTAACAAACAAAACCCCACAATCGATCCTTTTCAACCTACTGCCAACCTCAATTACCGGCACAACAACCACTACCGCCACAATGATCGCCACCAAAACAACAACAACAACATTGGCCAATCCCAGCCAACCAACAACCCCACCCCACGGCCCTTCAAAGGCCACTGCCAATGGTGCAAGCAGGTCGGCCATGTAATTGCTGACTGTCCCCTTTTCTGCAAACTCTTCCCCACCATCATATTTCATGCACCTCCAACTCGCCAACACCAGGCCGCACCTCAGGCCCACACCACCACATCCCAAGCCGCACCAGCGCCCAACCCTCACTACCTTCTTGACAGCGAGGCCTCTAACCATGTTACCTTTGACCTAGATACACTCGCGCTCCACTCGCCGTACCTAGGTGACGATGATCTTATCATCGGGGATGGCTCTGTACTTCCTATTGATAACATAGGTTCGCTTACTTTACCTTCATCTTCGATTAAATTATCAAATGTTTTACATGTTCCGAAAATATCTCGAAATATAATTTTAATTTCACAGTTATGCAAAGATAACAATGCTTACGTTCTGTTCTCTGCTTCCAATTTTTTTGTTAAGGACTTGAAGACAGGAACAATACTACTGCAGGGCCAGGCTAAAAACGGCATCTATGAGCTGAGCCCGAAGCCCAAAACCGTTTACGCAACACAACCCGGCTCAACTCCGAACTTATGGCATCACAAATTAGGACACCCTACTTATGATGTAATGAGATTAATTAATAAAGATTTTACATTTAGTTTACATAATTTTTCTCACTGTGATTCATGTTTGATAAGAAAAAGCACCAAATTACCTTTTGCGACATCGTCATTTAAAACCACGGCACCACTTGATTTAATATTCTCGGACCTATGGACTAGCCCCGTATTATCTCGAGAAAAATATAAATACTACATCATGACCACTTCAGTAAATATGTATGGTTATTCCCACTTAAGCAAAAATCCGAAACAACCCAAGTTTTTATTCGGTTCAAAGCACTCGTTCAAAAATATTTTAACAAACCAATTCGTCGTTTCTTCTCCGACAATGGTGGAGAATTTCAAAAACTAACGCACCATCTTCTCAATAATGGTATTAGTCATTATACCTCTCCTCCTCACACTCCGGAACATAATGGATACGCCGAGAGGAGACACCGCCATATTGTTGAAACTGGACTCGCCTTACTAGCACATACTCGGCTCCCCACCACACTTTGGCCGTTCGCGTTTAGTACGACAACTTATTTGATAAATCGTTTGCCTACCACCACTCTTCATAACTCCACTCCATTCTTTCAATTACACAATATAAAACCCGATTACTCCAAATTACATAATTTTGGTTGTTTATGTTATCCATGGTTACGACCCTATACCAAACACAAACTCGAATACCGCTCAACTCCATGTATCTTTGTTGGGTATTTTTCGACCCAAAGTGCTTATCATTGTCTTGAACCAAAAACAAACCGACTCTACACCTCAAGACATGTCAAATTCGTTGAGGAATAATACCCATATACCCGTCTTCTTTCTCAAAACCCGCCACCCTCCGACAACACAACCATCGATGATTGGTGTCACATAATACTACCTCCCATTCCACCTCCTACTATCACGACTACTGAACCCTCTACGCCTTCTCCTCATCTTCCCAATAATTCTCCTCATCCAAGACCTCCTATAACCCAAGTATATACCCGTCGAAAGCCCACTACCCAACCGCCACCATCTACTCTACCGTCCACTGAACCTACTCCCGACGCCCCACCTACAGCCCCCACCTCTATTTCTACTTCTCCCATGCTGCCTCCCACTCCAACACCCTCCACAATTCCCACTCGCATTGTTGTCTCACGGCAGGATCATGGCATTCATAAGCCCAACCCACAATATGCCAATCTCGCTCAAGCTTCAGTCACACCGACATCCTTACAAAACATCGTCAAACAAGCCCTTGTTTCCTCGCAATGGCGACAAGCAATGGAAGACGAATTCTAAGCTCTTATCAAGAATAATACCTGGTCACTTGTTCCTCGTCACCAATCTCAAAATGTAGTCGGCTGCAAATGGGTCTATCACATAAAGTATAACCCCGATGGGTCCCTCAAACAGCACAAAGCTCGTCTCGTTGTCAAAGGCTTTCACCAACATCTAGGTGTTGATTAAACTGAAACATTTAGCCCAGTAGTCATGCCCACCACCATTCGTCTAATTCTATCTCTCGCTGTCACTCATTCATGGTCCCTACGCCAACTCGATGTTAACAATGCCTTTCTATAAGGCACATTAACCGACAATGTCTGTATGGCCCGACCGCAGGGATTTATTGATGAGTCAAAACCAGATTATGTTTGTAAGTTAAATAAAGCTATTTATGGACTAAAACAGGCTCCTCGAGCTTGGCATACTGAACTCAAAACCTATCTCATTTACTATGGTTTCAAACAATCGATCTCTGACTCGTCATTATTTATTTTACAAACAAATACCACTCGTATCTATATGCTTGTCTATGTTGACGACATCATAGTTACAGGACCTAACAAAACCCACCTAAAACAATTTGTCACACATTTAGCAAACCGCTTCTCCATTAAAGACCTTGGCCCACTCTCTTATTTTCTCAGTATTGAAGTCACACCAAACCATCTTGGTCTTCATCTAAATCAGTCTAAATATGTTCATGATCTTTTACTTAAATATACATGTCCAATGCCAAACCAAACACAACCCCTATGGCTTTTGACACACACCTCATTCGTGAAGACAATAAACCAATTAATAACCACTCCGACTATCGAGCTATTGTTGGTAATCTCCAATATCTCTCCCTCACCAGACCTGACATCACTTTCACCGTCAATAGACTTGCACAATTTCTTCATCATCCAACCTCAAATCACTGGTCTACTTTGAAACGCTTACTTCGTTACCTTCAGGGTACCCAGACCTATGGTATTCAACTCCATCGCCTCTCTCCCATGTGTTTACATGCATACTGCGATGCCGACTTTGCAGGTGACAAAGATAATTATCTCTCCACCTCTGGATACATCATCTACCTTGGCCGTAATCCCATCTCTTGGTCATCCAAAAAGCAACGTGGCCTTGCTCTCTCTACGACAGAAGTCGAATTTCGAGCCGTCGCAACTGTAACAACTGAAACTCTTTGGCTTCGCAATCTCCTCACTGAGCTCAACATTGTAATCACTAAAGCAACTACGCTATATTGTGACAATATGTCTGCCACGCTCTACGCCAAAAACCCAGTTTTCTACTCCAGAATGAAGCATATGGCTCTCTCATTTCACTTTGTTCGGGAACAGCTTCAACTTGGTCGCATTCGTATACAACATATCGCTAGCAAAGACCAACTGGGCGATGCTCTAACCAAACCACTTCCCAAGCATCGCTTCAATGAACTACGAGACAAGATTGGACTCCTGTCTGCAACGTCCATCTTGCGGGGGCGTATTAACAGAATATCTTCGATATCCTCCATATCTTCCACCTCCAAAGATATCTCGACATAAACAGCAACATATATTTTAGAAAATTACATATATTGTAACTATAGGATATATTCTTACACAAGACACCTATACTAGCCTAAATTAGATGCTAGGTTTTTGTATAAATAGATTAGCATTCACTGTAATTATCGTTCATTAAGAAATACACTACATTTACCAATCTTATATGAACATTACTCATAAGTTGAAGACAGATGTGTCGTTTTGGATTGGGGCAAATGAGACCAATAAAAGTTCGAGTCAAGTTGGGCCGAGTCAAATCAATTCGAATTTTGGAAACGACTTATGCCGGCCCTTTCTGCAGATCCTGGGTCAACTCTTTCCCATGGGGTCAACTTTAACGGGCTGCTCACGCTGAAACAATAACAGGGAATTGTAGATCCACTTAACAAAGAGACTGGAAAATTTTCTCCATACTACTGTAATGGCTACACTTGCTCAAGCATCCTCTCTGATAATCCTTATTCTGCGGATTCATCTATTTTCATGTAAGTCCGTTTAAATTTGCTAAGCAACAAAATTTATTTGCTTTCTTATTCATTGTACGAGTCATTTGTTTGCTTTCTTATTCTTTGTCATTTGTTTGCTTTCTCATTCTTTGTACGAGTCATTTCAAATTTGTACTTACAATTAAACAAACTATCATCAAATAAAAAACTCACCCTCCTAATACCACCATGTGAATATTACTTGACAGCAGAAAATGCCAAAATATTAACAATAATGAATAGCTGCCGCTATACGGTATGGTCATCTATCTTAACTAGTTCTGGTACATTGTCCACTGACGACTCCGGTTTGCCCTCGAGGAGGGTGAATCCAGAGTAGTAACTGTTCAATTTAAATGGAGAGGCCAAGTGTGGGGCCGAACCCTCTGTTCGACTAATAAATCAACCAGCAATTTCTTGTGCCAGACCGGTGACTGCACCACTGGCAATATACACTGCAACTCATCATTTGCAAGTCCGGTTACATTATCTGAATTTGCTTTCAGCCAATTCGACAATTACGACTTCTATGACGTTAGTGTTGGAAAGGGGTACAACCTCCCTGTATTGGTAGCTCCACATATTGGAAGTTATTGGATATATAAATTTAGTTAAAAAGTTAGTTGAGCTAACCATGGTTTACGCGTGTTAATCATAGTTAGTTAGCTGTTATGTTTGTTAGAGAATTGGTTATAAATACCAATATCTCGTATAATTGTATTCACAACTTTGAGAAATAAAAAATTTACAGTTACAATTACCATCAACAACAGTTCTATAATCTCTCCTTCATTACAATTCACTCTTTTACATATTATTCATCTGATTCTTCATATCTTCATAACAGTTCTTCAAGCTTTCTTGTACTGTCTATGCACATCTTTATCATCTAGTTTGGGTTTCTTTATGGTATCAGTGTAAATTGGTTCTTAATTCTGGGTATTTCTCTCTGTTTCTTGCCTAAAATATCACAAGAAATAGAGGTATTTCCAAATGCTTCCGCACTTTTCTTCATTCGTTCATCCTTTACTTCATTCTATTCATCGTTTTTCATATAATCAATCATGCTTGATCACGATACTTCTGAGAATTCATCACCTTTTGATTATTATGATGACCCCCTCTATCTTTCTACAAGTGACCAACCTTCAGCAACTTTGTCGTCTTTTCTTTTTTAGGGTCATGACTTTTTGGGGTGGAAGAGGGAAGTTCTTATGGCTTTAGCTGCCAAGAACAAAGATGGTATGATTGATGGTTCATGTCCATGTCCTCCTTCTACTGATAAGCGTCATAAACAGTGGAAGAGATGTGATTTTATGGTCATGAGATGGATTTCTAATTGATTGGACAAAAGTTTAAAGGAAAATTTCAAATTTGTTACATCGTCTAAAGAATTGTGGAATGAATTGATTGAAATATTTGGACAATCTAATGCTTTGGAGGTTTATCAATTAACTAAGGACTTGGGGGCAATCTCTCAAGAAAATCTTTCTCTTGTTGAATATTACAGCGAGATGAAAAATCTTTGGGAGACACTTGATTCCCTTGATCCACTACCTTCATGTTCTTGTGGGAAAATTTCTCTTTATTCATGTGCCTTGATGAAGAAAGTAATGGAAAGAGAGAATAATGCCAAAATTATTCAATTCCCGATGAATTTGAATAATAGTTATGATGGGGTCAGAACTCAGATTTTATCACTTGATCCTTTACCTTCTATCAATAAGGTGTTAGCACTGCTGCAAAAAATTGAGCGACAAAGGTAAATCACAGACACTGTTTCAGTTTTGACAGATGCTAATGCATATGCCAGTTGTAGACAATCTGACTCCAAGAAATCTGGTGATGCTGGTCCCTCAAATGTTAAGTACTGTGATCACTACAAGAAGAATGGGCATATAAAGGCAACTTGTTTTGGTTTGACAAAATGTCCACATTGCAACAAGACAGGCCATAACCAAGCAAACTGCTTCCTGATTAGAGGCTTTCCTGGTGATAAGACTAAGGGTAAAGAGAAAATGTCTTATAGCAAGGATAATCCCCCTAAAAGAGGAGCAAATACTGCAGATGTATTGTCTGAGTCTCCTTTAGAAGATTCTTGTTCTGCTGCAGTTGAAACAACTGGCAATGTTGTTCCTGGCAATGCTTCTGGTGCATTTAATGGTATTTCTTCTGAAGTTCTGGATGGCCTTGTCACTTCAGTAGTTGATTAGGTCCTTAAAAGGATCTCTGACCAGCAATCAGCAGATTTATCTTCTGCCAAATTTGCAGGTATGATGTATCCTTCTTCTTTTGCCTTAACTACTAATAATTCTGGTTTCTTGACTGATTGGATTGTAGACACTGGTGCATCTGATCATATGACTTATGATGTGACTCTTTTGACTGACATACATATGTTTAAGAGACCAATAAGAGTAGGGTTACCTGATGGTAGTATTAAACTTGTTTATAAAATGGGTATTGTTTTACTAACGGATAGGATAAAGCTGTTTCATGTATTTTACATTCCTAATTTTAAACAAAATTTGCTATCTGTCAGTAAGTTGCTTGATCATCATAACATGACTGTTATGTTTTCTTCTCATGATTGTGTGTTTCATGACCTTACAAATGATGTTATTATAGCCAAGGGAAGGAGGATTGGTGATCTTTATAGGTTTCACAGAAGTTTAGATAATGCTCATCAACTAAATCATATAGTTCATACTGTTAACCAGCTTGTATTAAATAAATTCTTGTCCAAAGATAAAGACATTAGTTTTCTTATTCCTTCTGCTAATTCTGCTTCAGATTCTAGACTGATAGATTTATTACATGCTAGATTGGGGCATATGTCTGTTGACAAGCTCAAATTTGTATCTGATTTTAATCATGCAATAAAAGGATCTTTTCATTGTAAGTCTTGTGTTTTAGCTAAACATCATAGATTGTCATTTCCATTGAGCACACACGGAGCTTCTACTTGTTTTGAATTGATTCATATGGATGTTTGGGGTCCCTATACCACACCTTCTATGTCTGGGGCTAAGTATTTTTTAACTATCTTAGATTATTTTTCTAGGAATACATGGACAATATTGTTTCAGCACAAGGATCAGGTTTATAGCTTAATTAAAGATTTCTTTGCCTATATCTTAAATCATTTTGATGCTCAAGTAAAGACCATTAGATCTGATAATAGTACAGAATTTTTACAATTGCATTGTGGAGCTTTATTTAAGGACAAGGGCATTGTATATCAGACTAGTGTAGTGGGAACACCTCAGCAAAATGGCAGGGTAGAAAGAAAGCATAGGCATTTATTAGAGACTGCAAGGGCTCTTAAATTTCATGCTAATCTGCCTGTTAAATTCTGGGGGGACTGTTTATTAAAAGCCACATACCTTATTAACTTGATGCCAACACCCCTGATTCAAAATAAGACTCCATATGAATTGTTGTTTAAATCTGTGCCAGTATATGATAAATTAAAAGTGTTTGGGTGTTTATGTTATGCTACCAAGCCCCCTACATTCAATGATAAGTTTGGGAGTAGGGCTAGGGAGTGTATATTTGTTGGTTATCCTCATAACCAAAAAGGATACAGATTGTATGATTTAAAACTGCACAAAATTATTGTTAGTCGAGATGTTACCTTCCAAGAACATATATTTCCTTTTCATAAAGATAATCCTTATGAAGATCTCAATATTACTCCACGTGAACTTGTGAATTCTGCTGCCACGACCCTTATTATTCATCCTGAGGCTGTTGTTCAAACTGAGCAAGTTGAGCAATTAGTCTGTGATCAGTCTGTTAGTACACAGTCATCTGTCTAAAACAGTGTTGGGCAAAATACTGGTTCTCAACAGCCTGAAATTAGTACTAACATCGGAAGATCTTCAAGACCTACTCAGCTGACTTCAAGACTGAGAGGTTTTCAATACAAGTTACTTGGCCAGTAATCTGCTTCAGATACAGTCCAAGCTTCTGCTGTAATACTCCGTATTTACGAGTCTTAGGGTACTCTATCGAGTAGGCCTTACTCTGTCGAGTAAGGGAGTTTTGCGAAATAAAATAGTTTCTGACCTGTTGGGTACTCGATCGAGTAACTAGGGTACTCGATCGAGTAGGGGGGGTACTCGATCGAGTACCATGGATACTCGATCGAGTAGCCGGTTTACGGGGGTTGTTTTCTCGGGTTTTGTTAATTATGCGATTAAGGTATATAATATTTTCGTCATTCATTCTAATCACTTTTCTAAAACCTAAATCACTGTGAGAAGAGAAAGCAAACTACGCTCATCACCTTAATCGCATTGTTAACAAATCTCGGAGCTTGGAAGGTCGGATTTCGCTTTTCTATACATCATTGTAATCCTTGCGTCGAGGGTAAGACCTTTATACCATTTTTATTATATTTCGTCAAAGTTAGTTAAACCCTAATTTTGGGAATTGGGGATTTTGTTGTGTCATGTGCATAGTAGTGATTATGTGTTTGTATAATTAGGAGGAGGATTCGTAGAGGAAGCTTTCTGATATCAGCTGTGAGATCGTCTGATTATTGTGCTTTCCAGGTAGGGTTTCCCTACTCAGTATTACTTACATGTGGTGTGGTGTTGTGCTGTAATTAGTATAATTGGTTGATTCAGACGATGTTGTGATTGTGATTGTTTGTCTGTGGTTCTCGAGATGCGTTCTCGACTGAGTGGAGTCACTTGCGGGAGTGGCTTCACGCCCTAGTTTCGCCCTTCTTGGAACCCGCCACGGAAGGGGATGTGCACATTAATGGGACAGGGTTATCGCTCGGTATGATGAGCGGGGCTTAGGTGGGAACGGCTGCGGTCCCCCACTGGCAGGGCTGGTCCAGTGGACAGTCGGTGACGGAGATGGAGTGGAGTGCTTGATCGTGTATGATTATTTGAGTTGTGTTGGTTACTGTATTATTAATTATATCACTTGTGTAAATAGTACTAACCCCGGTTAATGTTTTTAAAACCTGCGGTGATCCATTCGGGGATGGTGAGCAGATATTGAGCAGGTATGACATGAGTACTGGGATAGCTGGGATTGCCACGATCTGATGATAGGAGTCTTCCGCTGTAGCTTAGTAGTTTTCATATACATTCAGCAGTTCAGTAGACAGCCATTTTGAGAACATGTATTAGTATTTGGTTTGGTTTTTGGATTGTAACCTTTCACTAAGTAATTCTATTTAAATGTTGTTTCTTCATTGTTTATTTGATTATCATTGTCTCGGGTAACCGAGATGGTAACATCCTTATACCTGGGTGGTCCTGGTAAGGCACTTGGAGTATGGGGGTGTTACATCTGCATTTCAAACAAAGGTTTTGAATGCATTATCAGATTGGCATCCAGAATATGTCAGTTCAATGTTCAATGTTATAAAAGAACATGAACCATATACTTTTAAACAAGCACAGCAGGATCCCAGGTGGGTTGAAGCTATGACTAAGGAAATCAATGCTTTAGAGGAAAATAAAACATGGGAGATTGTTCCTTTACCCAATGGTCACAAAGCAATAGAGTCCAAATGGGTGTATAGGATTAAATACAAGCCTGATGGCTCAGTAGATATATTTAAAGCAAGACTTGTAGCAAAGGGTTATAATCAAGTCAAAGATAAAGATAACAAGCATACATTCTCACCTGTTGCAAAATTTACCACAGTAAGAACATTACTTGTCTTAGCTGCAGCTAGAGATTGGCCATTGTTTTAACTAGACATTAATAATGCCTTCCTTCATGGGTTTTTGGATGAGGAAGTTTATATGAAGCCCCCTGAGGGATTTGATGTAGGACAAGGCTTAGTTTGCAAGCTCAAGAGGTCCTTATATGGACGGAAGCAAGCATCTAGGCAGTGGAACAAAGAATTAACCAGGTTTCTCCAACAGCTAGGCTATGTCCAATCCAGGTAGGATTATTCACTTTATACCAAAACAAACACCAAAGATAAGTCATTTACTGTGGCTCTGGTCTATGTAGATGATGTTTTGCTTACTGGTACATCTATTCCTGAAATTGAAAGGGTGAAGAAGGAATTACATGCTACATATTCCATAAAGGATTTGGGTCCCCTTAGATATTTCGTTGGATTAGAAATCTCAAGGAATTCTGATGGCCTGGTGATAAATAAAAAAAAATACATTATGGATATCTTAAAAGATCTTCAAATGGAGAATTGTTCTCCTGTCAAGTTCCCTATGCAACAAGGTTTGAAACTCTTTGTTGATCAAGGAGAGATTCTGGATAATCCAGAACAGTACAGTGTTGGAGCTTGTGTCCTCCACAAATTAGTGTGAAACATTTGTAAATCTCTTACAGGTTCACAAGGGTATACTTCGTATATTTAGTCAGTTGATTAACGTTTACCTAATAACGGTTGACTTGCTAGAAAGTTTGACGTTATTATCATCCAGATGGCGGTGATCAACTGGTCCCTAAAGGTCACACCTATAGGATGTGTTTGAGAAATGTGGTTATAGAAATATAATCACATTGATGCCCAAAATGACTAAAAAGTTAGTCGATGTGTTGATGAGATAATTATTTAATGAAAATTAAATAATATTAAGTTGAGACGAATTAACTGTCAATTCGTAAATTAAATATAATAAGTTATATTTAATTAAATATATATAATGTTAGCTTGGACGAATTAATCTGTTAATTCGTAATTAAATATAATCAGTTGTATTTAATATCAACAAGCTGAATGTGTCATAGTGGTAATAGTGAGGGTACACATACCAAGAGGTCATGGGTTCGATCCTCACTAGATGACAATTCAACACATATTATATATTTTTGGAAAGACCAAAAATAAGGAGAATTTTAGTCCTTATTTCGGTCAGCTTGGCCGAATATTAGGAGAGATTTATCTTTCCTAATTGACTCCAAGTTTCGGTCTGTATAAAAAGAAAGGGAGAGAATTATTTCTAACCTAATGCTTTTTCTTGACCTTGCCTCCTCTCTCTTATCACAAAACACAAAAACAACTAAATTTTACAGAAAATTTTAGATCGATTCTAGCATAATCAAAGGGCATATCTCAGATCGTCTTGGGTGCAACTAATAGGCGAATATCTACTTTGATATTGTTCTTAGGCCGTATTTGCTAGGACCGAAGGTTATTTCTGAATCCTCTTCTTTTGTTTATGTATTTTATTTTATGACTAGTGATCGTCATCATAAAATTCGTTATAATCCTTAATAATAAGGGAAGTATACAGATTATTTCCCACAAGTGGTATCAGAGCCAAGGCCACGAATTTTAATTTTGATGATTTTCATAAAATTGTTTGTAAACAATAATTAGGGTTTGCGAAAAAAAAGGTAATCGGCTGGATTTTTTTTTTGAGCCGTGGAATTTTTTTTTCGTTTCCGTTACTGTTCACGGATGAACAGTACTTTAAAAAAAAAATCTCTTTTTTTCTTTCGGTTTCTCCTGAAAAACCGATTAAAGTTTTTTACGGCTGTTTTTGTTTATGCCGATTTCAAAAGCATCCGAGAAAAGAAATTTTTTTTTCCTGTTTCTGTTGATGTGGTTACTGTTCACAGTGGCAAGAATAAAAAAAAAAAAATTTTTTGTTTTGTTATGGTTTTTACAGAAAAACCGCAAGAAGAAAGAAATAAAAACAGGCTATTTTTGTTGTTTTGTCTATCCAGCCGAGAGAAAAGTAAAAAAATTTTTTTTTTTTTTTCACATCGTTTCACGTGCTTTGGATGATTTAAAAAAAAAATTTGTTTTTTTTCGGTTTTAGCTGTAAAATCGAGAAAAGTTTTTTTTGGGTTGTTTCGGTTTTTACCGAGATAAATTTTAAAGAAATTGTTTTTGGGTTTGTTGTGGCCAATTAATTATTGTGCAGTGGTTCATATTTCATGGATACCTAATCATTTTAAAGCAGTTTAAAATTTTGACGGATTAAATTCATATTACAAGTTTAATATGAATTAAGATTGAAATTAATGTGATTAATTGAGAAATTGTCACTTAATTTGATAATTTAAATGGGTGGTTTGGATAAAATTAATCTACATAATTAAAAAATTACGTCTTGCATGTTTAATTTTTTTAGTTGATGCATTTTATTTAGTTGAATGAATCGTTTGAATGGTTTAGTTTACGTATTTTTGCAATCGGTTATAATTTGTAATACTTAGTGTGGCCTTAGTCAAATTATGTTTTCGTAATGAAGGAAACATAATTTTTATGTAATTATGAGATCTCGAATCTCCTTTTTTTTCTTTAGTTTTGGGTTTTTGAAATTAGAATGTAATAAATAGGTTTATTATGTAATTTTATTTATTGTAATTTCAAAGAAGACTAAAGTTGGAGGTTGGAGCTCACTCCCGCTACATGGATCAAGATGGAACATCAAGACAAGCTTCTCGGGTCCAAGGATGGATTCCAAACTTGTATTTATTGTTCATTTTGATAGGATAGGCCACACTAGGACTTTTACTGTTTTTACGTTTTCATTCTTATTGCTTTTCTTTCACATGATAGTTTTTGCATCATATTCCGCCTAAAACCAAACCACCTACTAAAATGCATGAAAATTGACACATATAGGTTGTATGTTAGTTTTCATAGACATACAGATATCACATGTTTTTAAGCCATCACCTTAGTTTATTCATTCACGCATGCTAGATATTAGTTCACTTAAAATGAATTAAAACGAAGTTGATGGGATCTTCCTCTAAAACGGAAATTGAGATTAGTCTTTATAAGGGCAAACAACTATGAATCCCTTCTTCGTCGGTAGGCATAATATGACCCCTTCTACGTTGGATAAATAGTTTGTGTTGACTTAGTTTATCTCAACATTATAGTCCGAAGAGTTTCTCGTGATTATAATGGACTAAAGATAGAATTTACAGAAATTTATCGACCAAGAATTCTAAAGGTAGAATTAGCCAAGAGGTGGACTTATCAATTTACAGAAATTGAGTCTTGGGATCATTTATATAATTCTTGAGGAAGGTCAATTGTATAAATGCATGAGTCTTCGCGTTATAACAGTATTGCATTAGACTCAAAAATCAAATCGATGCATAGGCTTATCATTCATTCTTCTTTTCGCAGTGTAGAACACGTTTACATTACTGTTACAACAAATGGCTGGAAATAACGAAATCCCAATGCCAAGTGCCACACTTGATCGCGCGTCCTGGCTGAAAGTTTTTATGGACAACATGAATCAGTTCACACGTCTGAAAAATGACGGGTCCAACTTTGCGGACTGGGAGGCGGCACTACGGAATGCTGCCATTGCTGACGGTAAGCTCAAGTACTTAACTGAGCCAATACCGTTCAACTCAGGCCCCAATGCAGGAGTCAACGAGTCACTCGCTTATAGTGACTTCGTTATGGAAGCGGGTGCGATAAAGAACGTACTCATCTTTGCAATGGAAACCAATTTGCAGAGACGCTTCATTGCCCAAGGTGCAAACAAGATTTTCACCACGCTCACTAACGAGTTCTCAAAAGCACCGAGAATCGTTACATATGAGCATACCTGTCGCTTCTTTGATGCGAAACTCCAGAAGGGCCAACCGGTTAGCCCACACATTCTTCACATGATTGAGAATGTCGAAAAGCTGGAGGCACTGAATTGTAAAATCAGTGAGAGCATTGTCATTGACCGAATGCTTCATTCTCTTCATGATGGTTTTGCCCTTTTCAGGACGAACTACTACATGAATGACTTGAAAAAGAGTCCTCATGAGCTACACTCCCTTCTCGTACAGACCGAGAAGGATATGAAATTGAGTGGGAGCATGAAGCAGGATGTTCTCATGATTTCAAACAAGTTCAAAGGTAAGGGCAAGGCTCATGGCGACCTAGCTATAGGTAAGCCAAAGTTTAAAAAGCCAGGAAACGGTAAGAGTGCACCTGGTGAGACTAGTGGCTCACAGGGCAAGGCAAAGAGCAAGGGCGGTGACATAGAGTGCCACCATTGTTACAAGACTGGACATTGGAGGAGGAACTGTCCAGTCTACCGTGAGGACATCAAAGCAGGCCGCGTCGTTCCTGTTGGTATGTCATCTTATATTCATATGATTGAGATTAACCATACAAGTTTCGGAACTTGGGTACTAGATACTGGTTGTGGTTCTCATCTGTGTAATAATTTGCAGGGCCTAAAGAACATCACACCTCTCGCAAAGAGTGATGTGGACCTGCGAGTCGGGAATGGAGCACGAGTTGCTGCAGTCTCGAAGGGAACATACGTAATCCAACTCCCTAGTGGTTTTGAGTTATTTTTATAATCACATTACTATGTACCCAGTTTATCTAAGAACAAGATTTCTATTTCCGTACTTGCTAAAGACGGTTTTGCATTTTCAATAAAGGATAATAGCTGTATTTTCTTTTTATGAAATGATTTATGGCAAAGCAGTTTCCATGAATGGAATTTACATCTTAGATCAAACCACGGAAGTATTACACGTGAATAATAAGAAATTAAAGGTTGGTGACAAAGATCAAACCTATCTATGGCATTGTCGAATGGGACACGTAAATGAGAAACGTGTAAAGAAACTCGTCGATAATGGGACTATTCCCGCATTCGAATTTTCTACATATGGCACGTGTGAATCATGTCTCATTGGCAAAATGACTCGAATTTCCTTCAAAGGTGTTGGAATGCGCGCTAGTGACCTATTAGGACTCATACATACTGATGTTTGTGGACCTATGTCAATTACCGCTAGAGATGGCTATAGATATTTTATCACTTTCACGGACGATTGAAGTAGATACGGATATGTCTACTTAATGAAGCATAAAAGTGAGTCCTTTGAGAAATTCAAGGAATACCAGAACAGGGTACAAAACCAACTGGGTAGAAAGGTTAAAGCACTCCGTTCAGATCGGGGTGGCGAATATCTTTCAAATGAGTTTGATCAACACCGAAAGATCGTGGAATCGTTCTGCGAGCTTAACTCCACCTGAACACCTCAATTGAATGGTGTGTCCGAACGGAGAAATCGAACCTTACTTGATATGGTTCGATCCATGATGAGTCACACCGTAGTGCCTGATTCATTATGGGGTTTTGCTCTTTTGTCAGCTGCTCTTATACTTAACCGAAGTTCGTCTAAAGCTGTCGACAAGACTCCATATGAAATGTGGAAGGGAACGGTCCCTAACTTGTCCTTTATTCGGCTTTGGGGCTGCGAGGCTTATGTCAAGTAGAGACACGAGGATAAGCTCGGCCCGCGATCGGTCAAGACATACTTTATAGGTTATCCAAAAGGAACATTTGGTCATTACTTCTATTCGCCTACCGAACATCGAGATTTTGTTGCGGCTAGTGCGACGTTCTTAGAGAAAGAATTTCTCGAGAACAAGACGAGTAATAGAACCTTCGAGCTGTCGGAGATTCCAGAACCAACAACCGAGGAACGGATGGAGGAAGTTGTTCCTCCAACTGATGATACGGTTAATATTCCTGAGGAACCTAGGAGGTCGGGTGGAGTCTCTCATCCTCCGGACAGATAAATTGGTATGGTCGAGGAGAATGACGTTTTACTCCTAGAGAGTAATGAACCCGCTACCTATAAAGGTGCTATGACCTGTTCCGACTCAAAGCTATGGCTCGAAGCCATGCAATCCGAGATGGACTCCATGTATGAGAATAACGTATGGGATCTAGTTGATTTACCTAATAAGGTAAAACCTCTACAGTGCAAATGGCTTTACAAGATAAAGCATTCTGTAGACGTGCAACCAGATACCTATAAGGCACGACTTGTGGAAAAAGGTTTCACTCAAGTGCACGGATTGCATTATGATGAAATTTTTGCACCTGTAGTTATGCTACGTTCCATTCAGATAATCTTAGCGATTGTCGCATTTCATGACTATGAAATTAGGCAAATGGATTTGAAAACCGCCTTATTAAACGGTTATTTGGAGGAAGAGTTGTACATGGTGCAACCCGAAGGTTTCATAGATCCTGAACATCCTAAGAAAGTATGCAAGCTTAAGCGTTCTATTTATGGACTTAAGCAAGCTTCTCGGAGTTGGAATCATCGTTTCGACCAGGTGATAAAAGAGTATGGTTTCACTCGATCGGTCGAGGAACCATGCTTATATATCAAGTCAAGTGGGAGTAAGATTGTATTCTTGATATTGTATGTCGATGACCTACTCTTGATTGGGAATAACATTCCTCTATTATCTTCGGTAAAGGATGGTTGAAGAACCATTTCCAGATGAAAGATCTAAGTGAGGCACAACGTATTTTGGGAATCCGTATCTACCGAGATAGATCACGACGGACGTTATCACTTAGTCAGGAGTCTTATTCGGATAAGATTCTTGAGAAGTTCAGCATGACAACCTCCAAGAAGGGGAACCTTCCAATGACGTCTGGGATGCAGTTGAGCAAGTCTCAGTCACCCACGACGCCTGAAGGGATTGAGCGCATGAGTCGTGTTCCTTATGCATCTGCAATAGGATCAATCATGTATGCCATGATATGCACACGTCCAGACGTGGCATATGCATTGAGTATGACGAGTCGGTACCAAAAGAATCCAGGTGAAACACACTGGATAGCTGTTAAAAACATCCTTAAGTACCTACGGAGGACTAAGGATTGGGTATTGACTTATGGAGGAGATACTAAGCTATGCGCAATCGGTTACGCATATGCTAGCTTCCAAACGGATCGAGATGATTAGAAATCTCAGTCTACATTCGTTTTTACTCTTAATGGTACTGCGGTCAGCTGGAATAGTTCCAAGCAGGAAGTTGTAGCAGATTCTACTACTGATCCATTGAAATATGATAAGCATAGAGGGCACGTTATTTCCATAAGAATTAAACGTGTACCTGAGTTATAGTAGTTGATTATGAATTCGATACGTTATCTTTTTCATATACTATTTATAACTTCATCGTTTTATTATAATATTTTGTTTTTCATGTGGATTGTACTGACAACATTGAACGCCACAAAGTGAACTGAATTACATTATATTTGTTTTAGTCCGTAATCGCCAATGTAAGCTGATAACTCCGGCTATTATATTGTGCAGTCGAT
The DNA here is from genome assembly GCF_048544455.1 of Silene latifolia. NCBI lineage: Eukaryota > Viridiplantae > Streptophyta > Magnoliopsida > Caryophyllales > Caryophyllaceae > Silene > Silene latifolia. Next base: position 34,913,886 of record NC_133527.1, on the reverse strand, counting down.
TGATGGTGGGTTCAACAAGCCATAAGTCAAACGTTTGACTGATCATTCACAAATACGAGATTATAACGATACCTCGTAGGACAAATTTTCGTGACAACGTAATGGAGTCCTAAATGTTTAAAAACATTCGGTGCCAGGTCGTGGATAGGACATCCATTGTGTTCCTAGAGTCGATTCTTTTGACTATCAACTGTCTCTTGAGATTAAGGCAGTTTTTGGGTGACTTTGGTTTCTTTCTCACAGTCTACCGTAACTGGAACTAAGTAGATTTTTTCTGGGTCATTTCATACTGTGCTTACATTTGCAGGATTCGAGTTGAGGAAAATATCCAACCCTTATCAGGTATAGTTATTTCTCAAGGCCACTCGAGGAGTTGTAACTGAAATGCATGGCCATGCTCGAATGTTGATTCGTTTATCAGTTAAGTTACTCTCTAGTCGGGAAAACCACTCTTGATACTGATCGCTTGTAAAATACGACCTTTGTGAATTCGGATTTGCAAATTGTTTTACATTGAGTGGGAGAAATTTTAAAGGATATGAGAATCGGTTATCGCACATACACTTGTGAGGACAAGTGGGAGTTTGTTGGAGCTTGTGTCCTCCACAAATTAGTGTGATAACATTTGTAAATCTCTTACAGGTTCACAAGGGTATACTTCGTATATTTAGTCAGTTGATTAACGTTTACCTAATAACGGTTGGCTTGTTAGAAAGTTTGACGTTATTATCATACAGATGGCGGTGATCAACTGGTCCCTAAAGGTCACACCTATAGGATGTGTGTGAGAAATGTGGTTATAGAAATATAATCACATTGATGCCCAAAATGACTAAAAAGTTAGTCGATGTGTTGATGAGATAATTATTTAATGAAAATTAAATAATATTAAGTTGAGACGAATTAACTGTCAATTCGTAAATTAAATATAATAAGTTATATTTAATTAAATATATATAATGTTAGCTTGGACGAATTAATCTGTTAATTCGTAATTAAATATAATCAGTTGTATTTAATATCAACAAGCTGAATGTGTCATAGTGGTAATAGTGAGGGTACACATACCAAGAGGTCATGGGTTCGATCCTCACTAGATGACAATTCAACACATATTATATATTTTTGGAAAAACCAAAAATAAGGAGAATTCTAGTCCTTATTTCGGTCAGCTTGGCCGAATATTAGGAGAGATTTATCTTTCCTAATTGACTCCAAGTTTCGGTCTGTATAAAAAGAAAGGGAGAGAATTATTTCTACCTTAATGCTTTTTCTTGACCTTGCCTCCTCTCTCTCATCACAAAACACAAAAACAACTAAATTTTACAGAAAATTTTAGATCGATTCTAGCATAATCAAAGGGCATATCTCAGATCGTCTTGGGTGCAACTAATAGGCGAATATCTACTTTGATATTGTTCTTAGGCCGTATTTTCTAGGACCGAAGGTTATTTCTGAATCCTCTTCTTTTGTTTATGTATTTTATTTTATGACTAGTGATCGTCATCATAAAATTCGTTATATTCCTTAATAATAAGGGAAGTATACAGATTATTTCCCACATACATGAGGCTTATTAGGAGACTGTTATATCTTAACATGTCTAGGCCTGACTTATCTTACAGCATTCAACATTTGAGTTAGTTTGTTAGCCATTCTAGGATACCTCATATACAAGCTGCATTACATATGGTCAAATATTTGAAGGGCACGATCAATGCAGGGCTATTTTACAAGAAGCAGTCTGATTTACAAGTTGTTGCATTCAGTGATGCAGACTGGGGACAGTGTGCATTCTCCTGTAAATCCTTGAATGGTTACAGTGTTCTGCTTGGCCAATCCCTAGTATCTTGGAAGACTAAAAAGCAGGCTACAGTAAGTAAAAGCTCTACTGAATCTGAATACATGAGTTTATCTTATACCACTTCTGAATTAGTCTGGTTAGCAGCATTATTAAAGGATTTGGGTGTGCAGATCTCCATTCCTATTAATCTTTACTGTGATAACAAAGCAGCTCTACACATATCAGATAATCCAGTATTCCACGAGAGGATGAAAAATCTAAGTATAGACTGCCACTTTGTTAGAGACAAGCAAGAGCAAGGCTTTCTGATTACCAAGCATGTCAGAACAGGTCTTCAGCTTGCAAACATAATGACTAAACCATTAGGGACTGAACAACACAGATTTCTTTCCTCTAATCTTGGCCTGATTTTCCAAGACAGCCCAGCTTAATGGGGGGAATATTGGATACATAAAGTTAGTTAAAAAGTTAGTTGAGCTAACCATGGTTTACGCGTGTTAATCATAGTTAATTAGCTGTTATGTTTGTTAGAGAATTGGTTATAAATACCAATACCTCGTATAATTGTATTCACAACTTTGAGAAATAAAAAATTTACAGTTACAATTTCCATCAACAACAGTTCTATAATCTCTCCTTCATTACAATTAACTCTTTTACATATTATTCATCTGATTCTTCATATCTTCATAACAGTTCTTCAAGCTTTCTTGTACTGTCTATGCACATCTTCATCATCTAGTTTGGGTTTCTTCAGAAGTGGACCAAGGTGCGCGGCCACTGGGTGCGTTTTTTACCTTCAGCACTCGTGCCTTGCTGAGCTCACCATGCTCGGCAGCCCACATAATGGTAGTAACATTATTGGGTGTAGAAGCCCGTGTGAGGTGTTTAATACAGACCAGTATTGTTGCAACAATGTGACTAATTGTCAACGTTCTAGATTTTCGTTGTCAGTCTTGATCTTCAAACAGCCTTGTCCACGAGCGTATAGTTACGACCGTGACGATGATAATACTTCCACCTTCTACTGTAATGGTTCTATGGAGTCTTCCTATAACATCACCTTCTGCCCCTCTTCTGCCATGTCCAGGTGATTCTATTGACGCCCGTTTGATTAGTTAATAATGTTACAAAAAAATGGTACTTGTGAATTTAGTATTAAATTCCGTCGGTAATAAACTTGCCTTAGTCGCCTCACGACAATAACTAGTTCCCATTCAGTTCCGTTAGGAACTTCTTGAAGATCCTTCACTTTATATACATTTGCTTTGAAGTCGGGTGATCTAATACTACAGAGTATAAATTAATTTGACACTTGTTTTGTGGTGGAACTAGCACGGTAAATGAGGTAAACGAGTCGATCAGAGCTCGAGCTCGAGTGGCCTCGGGCTCTACGAGCCTAAAGAATTCAAGATCGAGCTCGTTTTGTCATTATATTATTTTCACTTTCTCATCTTTTGAATCTACTAACTAAATGTAAATATTTTTAGAAAACAAATAATAATATAAAATATTATATTATAATATACTTATTTAAATGCCTAAATAACATATAATTTGAAATAAAATAAAAATTGTACGAAAAAAATTATAAACGAGCTTCTGAGCCGAGCCTTGTTGAGCTCGGACTCGGCTAGCTCGAGCTCGAGCTCGGTTTGACCGAGTATGAGCCAATTCCGAGGGCGAGCCGGTTCATATCATTTACAGCTCTAGGCGGAATCAAAGTCATTAGGGCGTGCTTATCACTAATGGAATGAGGTAAACTAACGAAAATGTTCACTAAAAATTTCAATTAATAGATTGTTAGAGAGGAACAACCGCGTGCTGCTAGCTCCCTATAACTCTGCCCCTGCTCTTCTTGAATTAAATTTGAAATACATGATTGGAACTAATTCTATTTCATTCTTAAATATCTTGCATTCTGACATTCTGTGTATGTTCACCTTAATTCTGCAAGAATACCCTCCATACCTATTTCACAAGCATTACAGCCGGCGTTGGCACCAGAACCAGACACATCGTCACCAATTCCATTGTCACCAACCACTAACTCGACAATGAAACCTACACACCAAAACTTACCTCGTAAGTTACAGTGTTATATATACTCCGTTTGTTACTTAGTCGAGTGCATGATATAGTTTTGTACCCAGAAGTATACTTCTAATGTAAATAATTGAGAATTATGACTTGTGTTTCTACTACTGCTTACTCCCTTTCCTTAAATGGAAATAGCTTTGGATTTTTCAAAGGTAAAAGAGAGCTCAGACAAGGGGATCCACTCTCACCTCTTTTATTTACTATATGCATGGAGTATTTGTCTAGGATTCTCAATGTCATTAGTTCTCAGGAAGACTTCAGATTTCACCCTCTGTGTGGCTCTCTCAAGTTAAATCATTTGCTATTTGCGGATCACCTGCTTCTCTTTTCAAAAGTTACTGTTGCTTCCATCATGTGGATGCTGAAGGCATTTTCCACTTTCTCTAAAGCTAGTGGTTTATGTCTCAATAGGGAGAAATCAGATATATATTTCAATGGAGTTCCTAGTCAGGTGATTGCTGACATTCTCCAAGTGTCTGGGTTCAGGCAAGCGGTCCTGCCATTTAGATACTTGGGTGTTCCTATAACTGCACATAAGCTTAGCAAAAATGAAGGTATGCAACTTACTGATAGAATTACTGCTAGAATAAGATCTTGGGGTTCTAGACAGTTATCCTATGCTGGCAGGCTAGCTCTCATCAGATTTGTACCCACTACTTTACATTCTTATTGGTCAAGTATGTTTCTCATTCCAAATGGTATAATGAACAAGATTGAAGCAATATGTAGAAATTTCTTGTGGAGTGGTAAGGATTCTTATCAAAGAGCACCAAATGTGAGTTGGGATAGGTGCTGAAGTCCAAAGGATGAAAGTGGTTTGGGTATAAGAGACTTGAAAACTTGGAATAGAGCTTTGTTGGGGAAGTACACTTGGTGGCTTGCTAATAAAAAGGACCATCTTTGGGTTCGTTGGATTAATCATGTTTATATGAAAGATACTCATTGGTCTAACTATGATCCGCCCTGATTGTAGTTGGACTTTGAAGAAGATAGCTCACTCTATGGTTCTTTTTAAGCAAGCCTACACTAATGATTTATGGTTAGCATCTGATAAGGAATACACTGTAACTGAAGGGTATGAGTGGTTGAGACAACCTAAGCCTAAAGTTCTGTGGAGACATGTCTGTTGGAGTTCTATGAATGTGCCTAAATGGTCTTTTATTTTTTGGGCTGTCCAGTTGAAGAGATTGCTCACTAAAGATCGAATGATTCAGATGGGTTTTGGACATGATCCTTGCTGCTATTTGTGCTTTGCTGTTGATGAGAGCCATGACCATCTGTTTTACCATTGTCCATTTAGTGCCCACTGTATCAGCTGTTTGCAAAGAAAGCTAGGTGTGCATTTTTCTGCAGATAGTTTGGCTCGTTGGGATTCAAATGGAAGAGCAAGAAGTAAACTTCAGAGAAAGATCATTAGTACCTGCCATGTTGGAGTCACCTATTGCATCTAGAATTCAAGAAACAAAGCTCGGTTAGATGCTTATGTTATGAGACTTGAAGTCATTGTTAGGAATGTCATTAAAGATGTATTAGCACGTTTTTGGGCTAAAACTTCCTCTGTTCTGTCTACTAGGGATGTTAGATGGATTCAGAGTCTTAGCTAGATGATTATACTGTATATGCTCTAGAATACTCACTCGAACTTTGATGTAATTATTTTTTTGATATCAATATACTTACTTTTACCAAAAAAAAATGTAAATAATTGAACTTATAGGCAATACCAGTAAAGGGAAGGTGCATACGGCTTTGAGGATTGCCTTACCGACAGCAGCTGGGATTTTGATTTTGGTGATGCTTGGTATATATCTTTGTATTTCTAAAAGGAAGGCCATTAAAAAGTTGAATGGTAAGTAACATTACAATGGTGGAATACTAGGCAAACTTTACATTTCACCTATAAGGCAGCTATAACATACACCCTTACATAATGTTACGACGATACTCCAATTATATTTGCAGTTCAAACAGATGAGATACACAGGTTTGCGGATTCATTGCAATTCGATTTCAATACAATTCCACTTGCTACACACAACTTCGCGGAAAATAATAAACTTGGAGAAGGCAAATTTGGTGAAGTCTACAAAGTAAGTAATACTAACTCTAGATTTCTTGTTATTCAGGTACATACATGCCAGTTAATGTCAAATATACATTTGCGGATTTTATTCTCCACCATGTCAACTTGAAAGCTCTCGTAACATTGTTTGATTCTCTTTAAGGTACATAATTATTTCAATAAAACACCTAATACATTATTGGATTTCTCACTATCCAGGTCGGACTATGTCTATTGAAAATCAGCTGTAACATACATATATATTTGTATTAAGTAAAGTTGTTTTGTAGAATTTAAAGAGTTCTTAGCTTATTTCTCCAAACAGGGCGAACTTGAGGGTGGACAACAAATAGCTGTGAAGAGGCTTTCCCAAAATTCAGTACACGGAATTGCAGAATTCCAAACTGAAATTGTCCTTGTTGTCGGACTACAACACAAAAACCTGGTAAAACTATTAGGCTACTGTGCGTCGCCTAAGGAAAGCCTACTTATCTATGAGTTACTTCCCAATTCAAGCTTGGATAAATTCCTATTTGGTAATACTACTTTGATTATGTAACAAATCTGTATATAATTATGTACTTTAGCTTAATGAAGAGTGACTAGATATGGCATAAAAACTGCAGATCCCGCGAAGAAATCATCTCTAGATTGGCAAACTAGATTCAATATTATCAGTGGTATTGCAAGAGGGCTTTAGTATCTTCACGAGGATTCTCGAATTAAGGTCATACATCGAGATCTCAAATCAAGCAATATATTACTTGATGAAGACATGAACCCAAAGATTGCAGATTTTGGTTTGGCAAGGCTTTTTGAAGTTGATCAAACTCAAGGAGATCTAAGAGAATTGTTGGCACTTAGTAAGATATTTTTCATTCTTTTCCTCTTCTTTTGACACCATTCTATTTTATTAAAATAGTAAGTATTAAAATAGTTTGTCTTGATTTATATATAAAATATACGAGTAACAAATTTTTCATTTATAGTTTTTCATTACTCTGAATTTGCAATGCAGTGGCTATATGGCCCCGGAATATGCAATAACGGGTCACTACTCGGTGAAATCAGATGTGTACAGTTTTGGGGTGATAGTGCTTGAGATAGTAAGCGGCCAAAGGAATCGATCCTTTGGACGATTGCAGCTCGACGAGGCGTTACTACACCGAGTAAGTTCACATGATCATCACTACAACTATAACTAATATTTGCCAGAAAACTTGAAAGAAAAAGCAGTAGTTTGTTTGTCGATTGTTGATAGGCATAGAGGCTCTGGAATGAGGATGAGCCATTGAATCTAATAGATACAGAGTTGGAAGACAACTTTGAAGAGGAAGAAGTAGTAAAATGCATCCAATTAGGATTATTATGCATCCATGAAAATGCTATTGACAGGCCTAGAATGACCTCCATTGTTGCTGCCCTTAGTGGTGCTATTCGCCTCCAGACACCAAAACCGCCTGATTTTTTTGGTTGTGCAGTTAAAGATGAAGCTCGCGATATGACGGACGCATATGCAGCTCCATATGTGCATACTGGAGATGAATTTATCACCAATGTATATTCTCGTGACTGAAATCTATACCAGTACACGACTTCCCACTACTACAAATCCAGGGAACCACAACGACCATTTAACAACGCTTATTCACGAAAATCACCAAAAGACGTTGTAGAATTGATTGCGCGGAATTTTACAAACTTAATTACAACGGTTATGTGTTGTTAACCGTTGTTATTGGTTTTAACAACGGGTCAAACTTGCACAACCGTTGTTAATAGAAAAATTAATAACAACAGTTTACTCTGTAATACATTATAACCGTTGTTAATAATTTGGCGCAAAAGTAGTGAAACATAATTACAACGGTTATATTAGTACCCGTTGTTATTAGGTTTTAACAACGGTTGTAGACGCAATAACCGTTGTTATTGAAGTTATGAGGAAAGAACAAACACCACGTACAGATCGCTTTATTCTGCTGTACGCTACAAAACACAAACACAAGCTAATACTGATACACAAATATCATCCTCCATTCCTCCCTGATCGTCTCTCTCTGTCTTCATCTCCATCACTGTTGTCACCGTCTTCTCTCCCTCATCGTGTTTATCAATCAGGTATATATGTTTCTTATTAACTATTTCTTTTTAAGATTTTCACGCTATATTTATATATAGGATTGTTCAATTTTCTGGCCTATGAATGTCGATTATTTTTAAATTTGTGAATTTGTTGGGTTATTATCTAATTTGTTGATAATTTAGCTTAATTGATTTCCTGAATTTCGTTTATTTGTTTGCCTATTATTGGATTTTATGAATTAGTTGCCTATATATTACGAATGTAGAAAAATGACTTGAACTTGGATGATTGCTGCAAATATGAGTGACCCCAACAATAAGGATGGTTTAGCTGAATTTTATGAAGTCGTTGCGAACAATTTGAAAGGTTCTTCTAGTATTCCATGTCCTTGTGAAAGATGTGGTAATATTTGGTATATGGCTTTTCCGGACGTTAAAATACACCTAGAAAAGTGGAGATTTAGTCGATCCTATACACGTTGGATTTTTCATGGGGAACCATTAGAGGACGAGAATAGCTTTGAAGAAGATGATGTTGAGGTATACGAAAGGCTAACTGATGATCCTGAATTTGCCGAGTTTTTTGAGTTGGAAGAGTTGGAAGCAGACAAGTTGAATGTTGGGTCTATAGATAATGAAGAGAATGATGATGAGTCGAATGCTTTTCAAGATGTAGGTGATGAAACTATTAATTGGGATGACCTTAACAACATGTATGAGAAGTTGTGTGAGTCTGAAGCACCTCTGTATCCTGGTGTAAGTTCACAAAAATGTCGGCTGTGGTGAAGTTGTATAAATTCAATGGGGCAAATGGGGTGAGTGACACGTGTTTCACTAGTTTTTTAGTCTTGATAAAGGAGTTGCTTCCAGATGGTAATGTTCTACATGTTAAGACATATGAGGCTAAAAAACTAATAAGAGGAGTGGGTATGAAATATGAGAAAATACATGCATGTCCAAATGATTGCATATTGTATCGGAAATTATATCAAAACTTAAACAATTGCCCTAAATGTTTGGAGTGGCGTTATAAGGATAAGGAAGGGATCCCGGATAAGCTGTTGTGGTATTTTTCAGTGATACCAAGATTCATAAGGATTTATGCGAATAACGATGATTCAAAAATGTTAACTTGGCATGAAACTGGAAGAATAAATGATGGAAAGCTAAAAGACCCGGCAGATGGTATGCAATGGAAATCGTTCGACGCTAAGTACCCCAATTTGGCAATGAACCTAGAAACTTACGTCTAGCGCTGTCCATTGATGGAATGAACCCACACGGAAACATGAGTAGCCAACATAGTACTTGGCCAGTAGTGTTGGCTATTTATAACTTACCTCTATATGTGTTCATGAAAAGAAAGTATTTGATGTTGGCGTTGTAAATTTCCGGCCCTAAACAACATGGAAATGATATAGATGTCTATTTGGAACCTCTTCTAGATTATTTGCGAATGTTGTGGGATAGTGGGATAGAAGTATTTGATGCATATAAGAACGAAACTTTCAATTTGAGAGGGATGTTATTGTGTACAATATCTGACTATCCGGCTTATGGCGACCTTTCTGGGCACACAGTTCATGGGAAAGAGGCTTGTCCATTGTGTGGGGAGGATATCGAGTCTGAATACTTGAAGTCTTCTCGTAAGTATGTGTATATGGGAAATAGAAGGTTCTTGTATCATGGCCATTGTTATCGCAAGATGCAGAAAGCATTCAATGGAAGACAGGAACTTCTCAACCTCCTAAAATTTTGAGTGGGCATGAAGTTTATCAGAAAGTAAAGCATATTGAGATAGATTATGGGAAGAAGAGCGGCTCTAAATTGTCTACTCGTGGGTATAAGAAAATATCCATATTTTTTGATAAACTTTCATATTGGCCTGACCTGGAGGTCAGGCATTGCCTCGATTCCATGAACATTGAGAAAAATGTCTGTGATAATATTATCAATACCCTTCTGAATGTTCCCAGTAAAACAAAGGATAACGCCGCAGCTAGGGAAGATATGAAAATGATGGGTATTAGGCTAGAGTTGGCACCACAGAAGAGAGGTAATCGTACATTTTTACCGCCAACAACTTATACCATTTCACGGAATGAGAAAAAAGAGTTCTGCGCATGCTTGAATGGAATTAAAGTGCCACATGGTTATTCGTCGAACATCAAAAGCCTAGTGTCGATGCAAGACCTAAAACTCACCGGGTTAAAGTCACATGATTGTCACACTTTGATGCAACAATTACTACCTCTCGTTATTCGTTCCATTTTACCTGAAAAGGTAAGATATGCTATAACTAGATTCTGTCTCTTCTTCCAGTCCATATGCGAGAAAGCCATCGATCCCGATGACGCGGATTCATTGCAGGACCTCGTTCTAACCTCTCTTTTTTAGTTGGAAATGTATTTTCCACCCTCTTTCTTCACTATCATGATTCATCTGACCATTCACTTGGTTAGGGAGATTTTGTACCTTGGGCCCGTGTACTTGAGATACCAGTATCCTTTCGAAAGATTGATGAAAGTCTACAAGGACTATACATCTAATCGGTATCGTCCGGAAGGTTGTGTTGTTGAACGCGCTATTTTAGACGAAGCTCTTTCATATTGTTACGCTCATCTCTCCCCTGAGGAGTTGATTGGCGTTCCTAAGAATCGTCATAGTGACTGGATGACCGGAAAAGGTATTAGGGGCCGGGTTGAAAAAATTGTGACACGTGAAATGTTGCATTTAGCACATACGTATGTGCTAAACAATGAAGATGAGGTGCAACCTTATATTCAACAATACAAAGATGAGCTCAAATACGATCACCCAAACAAGACCGAGAAGTGGATTGCAAACGAGCATACGAAGACGTTTGGAGAGTGGTTTAGGAATATTGTCTTAGAGTATAAGAATCAAACTGGTGATGACATCTCTCCTAGGTTACTACGTCTTGGTTTAGGTCCAAGTGACAGGGTCACCTTTTACAGCAGTTTTGCCATTAATGGATATACTTTTTACACCCGCGAGCAAGATGAGTTGAGCACAATGCAAAATAGTGGTGTGAGTTCTGAATTTGAGGCAATGCACTTTGCTACTTCAAAAGATAAAAAGCCTATTTGGGGAAAATGCCTTTATTATTATGGTGTTATTCAAGAAATATTGGTATTAGATTACATTGATTTCACAATGCCTTTGTTTCGATGTAACTGGGTTGATAACATCCATTGTGTCCGAAAGGATAAGATGGGATTTACGTTGGACAATCTGGTTAAGGTTGGCAATAATAAGGATGATCCTTTCATAATGGCATCCCAAGCTAAACAAGTGTTCTATGTCACCGATCCTATGGATAAGAAGTGGTCTGTTGTAGTGTCTATAAGGAGTAGAAGGAGTAGTGCATCCAATAATGGGATGATGATCAGTATGTCATTTTTTAGGGAATGGATCACTCTACCACTGTATCTTATTTCGACGATGTTGACACTGATCATGAGAACACTGAAAGCATCTATATGCGTGATGACCATGGTGAAGGTATTTGGGTTAACGAAGAAACTATGACATCCAAGAAATGTCCCCGATCCTGAGATGGTCTATAATGTAAGTTATTAGCTTTTATTTTTATTTTTATTTTTAAATATATATATATATATATATATATATATATATATATATATATATATATATATATATATATATATATATATATATATATATATATATATATATATATATATATATATATATATATATATATATCTTCCTTTTAGTTTTTTTTTAAATAACTATCTCCACTGAACAGATTTGCATTTAGGAACTGCATATTTAATACAAACGTAAAGCACTGATACTCTCGACGCTACGTATACAACAGTACTGGAATTCTTACAAGACCACAGGGTTACACATTACCTTTATTTAAGTTGCTTTTTCATACAGGCCTACGACACTGCTTATGATAGGCGGATACAGACACACACAGTTTGACACTCAACAAATAACACACGACGTTGCTTGGAAGTTTCAGTCACAGACACAGACACATTTTGTAGGGGTTTTAGGAGTACATTGCTTGGAAAGTAGCCACAACCTGGTTGTAGGCATCGACGCTTTCTGAACTGGTCGACTGCTGCTCATCAAAGATGGTCGCATACGGCAGTTGGACATAGTCCACGGTATTCTTCAGAAGCTCGGCATCCTTGTCTGTGGCTACCCAGAGGTATGGTTCGAGTGTTGATCTATTCGGAGCATTTCAGTCGTTCCTGCCATGGCCTCTGAGTTGAAACATCATGTCAAGCTTAAATGTTGATTCTACATATGCAGGTGACGTTCCAAACTGAATGAGTAGACTCCCTTTGAATCCCCATGGCCCCCATTGTGGCTTAATTCTGCTGACCGAGTATCCCAGCTCAATAAGCTTATTCCTCAAAGGATTAAAGCTTTTGGCAGCAAATTTTCCATTGTCTATATCTATGTGGCCTGGGGCATTCATCGGACACGAAGATATGGACGACCAACATTTTGAGTCATTTTCAGACCAGTAATTTGATGGTTTATTTGTGAGTTGTGTGGAGCTAATGGATACTGAGCTAATGGGATGCCTCTTTTCTGAATTTATAGCAAGTTTGAGATGTGTTGCTGAAGTGTATGTATGTTGTCTTTAGCTTTTGGTAGCTTTAAAAAGCCAATATAAGCAATGGTCATTGTTAAAGATTCCCAAATTTGCATGACATGGTAAATCCTGTAGATATGCGGTATGCATGTTGTTGTTATCATATTTTCTTGATCTTGTTATTAGATGTGGATGCTATTGTTGAAATTGTTGATTAATGTTGCAGTATATAGTGCTTCTGCTGTTATTCATTGTTATCTTTCTTTGTATTATTCAGAGTTTGGACTATGTAATGCAATTACAGTAATTTAAAAAAAAAAGTGTTAAACAATAACAACGGTTATATTGACATTACCAGTTGTTATTACTTTCAACAACGGTTGTAGTACTTCTATCCGTTGTCATTGCTTTTTTTTTAGACATATTTCATTTTGGCGCAAATTGGGTGAAAATATATTACAACGGGTATATTTTAACCGTTGTAATAAAGTTATGACAACGGTTGACTTTTATTGACCCGTTGTTATTAACATATCACAACGGTTTTGTTTTAAGGACCCGTTGTTAATAGTTTGTCTTAATAAAAAAAAACTAATTTACAAACACATACAGGTATACAGCATACCACACAAACACACACAACAGTTCAACCGTTGGTATCCTGAGTTTATTCTCTCTCCCCTGCTTTCTACATTCTCGTTGCCGGCCGTCGCCCAATTTCTGACGCCCATATTCCGTCGCCTTCCCTTATCATCTTGCTCGTTCTCTTTATCATTATCATCAGGTATGTTCACTTTTGTGTTTCGTCATTAGGGTTTTAAGATCATCTTTTTTGTTTTTCATCTGTTTGTTTTTCGTCTTCTTTGTTATCTTTATCATCCCGCATCATCTCATTCCTCTTATTAGGGTTTTAGAATTTTAGAAGCTCAAACTATAGTTTTAAATTCATTCCTCTTTAGGGTTTTAGATACTCTGCATGTCTTTGTTCATTTCCTATTTCATTCTATATTTAGGGTTTTAGGATTATCATGGGTGAAAAACGGAAAAGAAGTCAAAAGGATAATAAGCCTGGGGATAATAAGCCTGGTGAGAGGGGTGTTACGAAGTGCCCTGCAGCCCATGCAACTATAGCGGCTAAACAGCCGCTTAGTATAACATGGAACGCGAAGGGTTTGCCTACTGGTCCAAATGCGAAGGATTTATCCACTTGGATTGGATGTTGCACAAGACAGTTTGTGCTTATCCATTTAGATGAAATCAGGAATTTGAATCCTGTATTGGAGAAGTTATTCTTGGATCGTATAAAGGTATGATAACTTATGTAGCGAAACAACATTTTATTTTGGAGGTAAATTGAATGCTATGTAAATTGAATGATGATATGATGATGCAGGAAGCCTTTGATATTGTCGAATGCTATGATAAATATTTAATACAGAAGGCAGAAGGCGTCTTAAGGCAGTGGAAGTGTGACGTTGGTAAGTATTGGTTGTATGTGGACAAGGAGACGGGGGAGATGTAAAAGCCCACTGTCAAACAAGTGTCCCACCATCACTCAGGAACAATGGGATCTTTTCAAAGCGATTCGAGCTAGTGAGAAGTTTGAGGTTAAGTATCCTCGCCTTTTAATTATTTACCTATCATTTTTTTAATTAATGATTTCTCTATAATTTTTTTATTATCTCATCTACTTGCGCTTTTATATAATTTGAAGGCCGTTAGCAAAAGAAATCGTGCTAACATTTCATGCAAGAAGGGAAAATGGTATGGTTCTCGAGGCGGTTACAGATTGATAGAAGACCAACTCGTAAGTAGCATCCCCCTGTTTATTTGATTTTTTTAATCACACTTGGACTTGATACACATTTATATATATAACTGGTACCATGTTAATATGTAGGTGGCAAAGGGAGTGACCGACTTGAATCGGCACGTAACTTATAAAGAAGGGCACACGCCTAAAGGATCCCGGCCGTGTGACAAATATGATCAGGAAGTGTTGGCCAACATAGTAAGCATTATTTTATTAAGACGGGTTCATTACTAACTTTATTATTTTAGTCACAAATATAATTTGAATTTTATTTAATATATTATAGGAGAAGGTACTACTGAAGGAGGTACAAAAAGGGAAATTCACTCCCAATGGTCGTGATGTCGTTCTTGCTAGAGCAATCGGCCGACCCGAACATCCAGGTCGATTGAGAGGCGTCCCGTTACATGTTGGAGTCACGAAATATTATGGGACAATTGCCCCAAAAAAGAAGAAAAGAAAGGCTAAGGCTGACATGGTACCATTTATTCTATTATTTTCATTTAAGTTCACATGTTATTGTTTTAAACAAATTGCTTAAACATTACATTTTTGGCACGCAGGTTCAGTTATTGGCATCCGTGATACTAAAGATGAATTCTGGAGGCAAGCCTTCCGAAGAAGAATTGAAGATGATGGAGGATGTCATTAAAGGGGGTAAGGTACAACAGATTGGTCAAGAGGCCGAGAACACTACTACCTTGACAATACATGAGGAGGAAGTATCGGTCAACGAGATTCAGAAAGATCAGGTACCCACTGCTTCTGAAGTTTTAACAACTAAAGCCGATAAGGTAAATATATGACTTCCTTATTTTTCTTTTCTTTTTTTTTTGGGTAAGATTAGGAGGTGTGTTCCCTGCCAGCTCTAATGCTATAACTTCTGACATCGTGCCATTGGTTAATTTTACTAGGTAAATGAGTCTGAAAAGTGGATGCGACTTGAGTTATCCGCCACAGCTGACAATAATCAGGGGATGCAACTTGAGAAGACGGCTTATGAAAAACAGCAGCATACATCCCCTTCAAATCAGTTCCCAGTTTTCGGCAAGGTATGCATGAAGTCTTTATTAGTGAAATTTATATGAATTCTATTAAATTTTGGGATATAATATATAATGTATTTGTATTCTTCAGGCCATAAACAGGAATGTAGTTATTCTTACTGACCCTAAATCCGTGAAACCTGTGCGTGTTGGCCGGGGTCTCGTAGACTTACCCAACAAATCAGCGGAAACTTTATTGGTTCATGGCGAATCACTTTTCCCGAATCATAGAAAAGTGGAGATAACTCAAGTCTTTGAAAGCCATGAAAAATTTCAACTGCCCGTCCCAGTTCGTGACGACATTACCATTCTGGCAGATGCGGTTGGAAGTTTCATCCAATGGCCTAATTCTCACATCTTCCTGGCTCGTTCGTCTCCGCCTCAACCGAAAGCAGTTGGGGTTAGAAAAATACCTTTATATGTTAAATTTTATATGTTAAATGTTTTTATATGTTAAATTTATATGTTATTTTGTTTTTTGTAGGGAACAAAAAACACGGATAAGCCGGATAAGCCTAAGTCCCCAGACATGTCAACTACCTCGTCGAAACAACAACTTGATGAGGTATTTAATTAACTTCTCCATTTTTTTAAAACCTCTCTTTATTTATATTTTTTCTGTATTTCTAAAAAGCATGGAAATTTTGTGTAGGGGACAAAAAAGACGGATAAGCCTAAGTCCCCAGACATGTCAACTACCTCGTCGAAACAACAACTTGATGAGGTATTTAATTAACTTCTCCATTTTTTTAAAAACCTCTCTTTATTTATATTTTTTCTGTATTTCTAAAAATCATGGAAATTTTGTGTAGGGGACAAAAAAGACGGATAAGCTTAAGTCCTCAGACATGCCAACTACCTCGTCGAAACAACAACTTGATAAGGTATTTAATTAACTTCACCATTTTTATAAAACCTCCCTTTATTTATATTTTTTCTGTATTTCTAACAAGCATGGAAATTTTGTGTAAGGGACAAAAAAGACGGATAAGCCTAAGTCCCCAGACATGCCTACTACTGCCTCATCATTGAAAGAGTAGGTTGATGAGGTATTTAGTTAAGTACTCTTTTATTTTTATTACTCCAACTAGGATATGTTACCTTTGGATTTTTTATTATTTTATTTATCTACATGTATAGGCTGGTAGTAGCACAAAAAGAGAAAAGCATTATTTTCTCGAACTGTAAGATGTTAGGAGTATAACCTCCACTAATTTTTGTGGGAGCGAATACATGCAAAAAGTAAGAACGCTGACGATGAGACAACTGTATTTGGAGGTTAGCCGTCGCATAGCAAACGAGCAATTGATAATTATTTCGCTCGATGAGGATATTTTGGGAATTGAGCGCGAAGCAATTCTGTCATGGGACCTGCTAGCCATTTGGTCTGGCCTTCTCAAGATTGATGTCCAACATCTATTTGTTTGGATGAAGTAAGTTTCTTAATAAATCATTTCATATTCTAATATTCTGACTAGATAGTGTTTTAAATACCGGAATTAATACCGTAATAATGTAGGTTCTTGAAATCGAGAGTGATCCCCGAGAACAAGATTCCATGTGATCAATACGGATTCTTGTGCCCCTATATTTTATCTATGCATATCACGTTGATTTCGTACGAAGATCGGGTATATTATATTGCTCGAGAAATGGCGACAAAAAAAAGCTCATTTTTGCCCCTTATAATGAAATCGGGTAATAAAAAAATTAATATTACGATTCCGCCTACAATTGCATTTTCATAACTAATATATGTACTTGTTAATAATGATGATGTCTCTTGATGTAGGAGTCATTGGGTGCTAGCAGCCATCATGCCGACCAAGAAAAAAGTTTTTTGGTTGGACTCTTTGCATAGAGAACCAAACGAGACCTTTAAGGGCTTGATTATTAAGTAAGTTTATAATACTGATTTATTTATAATAACATTAAGTTTCAATTTTTATTTATAGCAAAAAGCTCATTTTGCCCTAAAAATATGAGTTTCTGCCTCCTTTTTTTTATAAAAAAAAAAGGGCCTTTGAGAAGAAAAGAGCTAACGAGGATCAACCCACAAAAGATTCTGATGATGGCCCTACTTTTATTACGATAACAGGGGTACGTGCTCAAATATAATACCTTAAGTGCAAAAATCTGTCTTTAATAATAATATCTGCGCAAATACAATACCTAAAGTGCAAAATTCTGATGTGGGCCTTCTCGTCTCTTCGTTTTTTATGTAATAATAGGTCCCTCGCCAGCCGGATAGCATACAATGTGGATACTACGTTTGTCGGTTCATGTTGGAGGTTATTATGCAAAGATATATCCTTATTCCAGAAAAGGTTAGTAATTTAATAATGTGTTTATTACTTTTTTTAAATTAGAGCTGTTGTTGTTTTGTTTGCTGCTATACCATGATGTTGCTATGTTGAATGATGTATGTTGTTACATTAATGAACAACACTAATGCTGTTGTCAATCAATAATGTCTTGTCTTTGTTTTTTCCGCAGTATGTAATCAGCGCGCCACAAGTACTTGAGTACAAAAAGCACCAAATATACGAGGTAAGGGACTTGTTGGGCAAATACGTCTTAGAACATTGCAATGAAGACTAAATTCATGATACTTAGAGCTTAGATCAGCTTAGTAAATTTTTTGTTGAAGTTAAGGACTGATCTTTGTAGATAGAGCTAGGGGGATGCACAGTTTTAGGAATCTTAGTTCAAGTAAAGTGATCAAATTATTAGTATGAATTAATCTGAAAGTGAAACAAATTGTAAGTATGATGCTGCTGTTGTGGTTGAATTGTATCTATTGAGTTCTGATGAACCCAGCTGTGATTTATGCAGGATTTTGAATGGCATGAAACAAATTTAATTTTAAAAAAAATTACGAAAAAGTAATAAAAACGTTTACTAAAAAACCCGTTGTAAATACCTTTCACAAATACTCGCGCATAATATTCAACAACAGGTTTTAAAAGAAGAATCGTTGTAAATACCTTTCACAAATACCCGCGCATAATATTCAACAACAGGTTTTAAAAGAAGAACCGTTGTTACTAACAATTTCAACAACGGTTATGTTCCGTATACCCGTTGTTAAAAGTCTTCACAATTTTGGTGGGAAAGATACAACAACGATTTTTTTATATTATAATCGTTGTTATATCTTTCCCACCAAAATTTTGTCAAACTTTCCACAACGACTTACTCGCAACAACAACGGCTTTTAGCCGTTGTGAATAATTTCCACAACGGTTTTAGTAAATAACCTAACCGTTGTAAATACCTTTTATAACGGCCGCTTTAACAACGTCCATTTTTTATTTTAACAACGATTTTACCCGTTGTTATAGCCTGTATCTGTAGTAATGTGCGTGAAGTACGAGTAATTGTTACGAGGATAGTGGAGGATAATTCATTCCAACTAATTTAGTGACAAAATTTCTGGAGTAAGCTACGGAAGAGGAAAGAATGAAGAGATGATTTGGGTTGAAGCGGCCTTGTATTATTTGAGTCTTCCAAATGGGAGCACGATTCTTGACTTAAAATTACAGAATTCTGTGGGGTAAGCCATCTATCAAAACTAAATCCGACTATGTGAGGGATCATGTCTAAGTCCAGGGCCAAGCTCCCCTCTTCTTCAACATTTAATTTACTTGCTTTAATTTACTGCAAAATTGTGGAATAATTTACCTACTGAAATTAGTAATAGCATATTACACAGATTGCCTGTCAAAACCCTAATCAAATTCACTACTTTGTCTAAATCATTCTTCTCTTTAATCACAACACGCCAATTCCCACTTATTACTTCGTTATTTTACCCCCGACAAACAAGAAATCTACCATTTTGACCCTGACCATCACACTTTTTCCGGTTTCCAAACTCAAGGATTGCTTATCCCTTTACTTAATTATCCTCATGAGTGGTTTACTGTGGTGGGTTGCGTAAATGGTGTTATTTGCTTGGTTAATGATTGTCGCATTGAGGGTGCTCTTATTATACTTTGGAACCCATCTATAAGTAAGTTTGTTCATGTTCCGGAGCCTATTATGGTGTTTGAAACATATGGCGGGTATCAGTCTGCCTGTGGTTTCGGGTTTGATTCTACTTCGGAACCCCCTTATTTCGCTTGACTGGAGCCTTTTAAGGAACTGGGTTATGTTATTGAATGCTGTTGCGGAATTTAGATGAAGTGGTGCAAGATTTTTGTTATACCTTCCTGAAACATGTTGTAAGAATTATCATATTAATTCTCTATTATGTGGACCTAATTACTGACGTCAGTCACTCTAATAGATAATAGCTAAATATGATGTTTCGGGTTTTTAGTCGGAGTAATAGACTAAGTGGATTACGGTTAATGTTTACAGGCCATTAACATATTAGGCCCACTTATCTAATTATGCCCCTCCTGCCACCTATATAATAAAAGCTACACCTGTTTGTGGTTTTAATCTAATTCATATTCATTAAGAGAAACACACAAGAAGAGAATTAGAGTATAAGGAAGGCAGGAGAAGGCAAAAGATTGGAGTTTATCTTCTTGTTGATTTCAAGAAATCTCCTTATCAGATCTAATGACTACTCCACGTAAGTACTCATCTCAGAATTATCACGCAATCAAGATCCTCTAAATTTATGTTTACATGTGGTATCAGAGCAGGATTGTGATTGCAGTTATAGTTCTGATTAATGATTTAATTATGTCTTTTGAATGAAATTAATGTTTAATTATGATTGTTTCCGCTGCCTTAATTGAATTATTTCAATTCTTATGATGCCCTAATTGAATTATTTCAATTCTTATGATGCCCTAATTGAATTATTTCAATTCTTATGATGCCCTAATTGAAATATTTAAATTCTTATGATGTCCTAATCGAATTATTTCAATTCGTATGATGTTTGTATTTTATTGTTTATGGTTCTTTATCGCACATCTACACTGTTCACCGACAGCACTATTCACGAGCACTGTTCACGCAGAAAGTTACTGTTCATCAGTTTTGAGTGTCGGATTTTGATATTATAATAATGTTTTTCGAGTGTAAACGGCATTCTAAATTAGACTGCAGAGCAGGGTTAGCGTTTTTAAGCCTAATTTTGACGTCTTCATTGAGTTTCAGGACGTTTTTGGTTAAAAATTATGATTTTTTGTTTATTCATAATAGTTCTCGATCGAGCTAATGTTTCACTCGATCGAAGCTCTTAAGCATGAATAAGTTCCTTCTCGCATTATAGTTTACGATACCTTATGTTTGATTATGTATGCTCGTGTGATATTTATGTTATTAAGTACATAAGTTAATATAATTATCATATTGTTGTTGTAACCCTACATATTATTGTGTAAATATATCATTTGATATTGAATGTAAGAGACTTTCGCATTATGACAAGTTTAAATTCACCACAGTGATTTCATCTCGTACGCGATCAAATCTCATAATGGAATCATATTGAACATTCACATTAGGTTGAGGTTCACCACAGTGGACTCAAATTATGTAGTGAATTTCCGACTAAGCATCTAATGGGGTAAAGTAACTTGTATTAAGGTTTTACCCACAGGTAACCTGACATTAAAGTAAAACACCCATTAAGGAGAGTAAAGTAACTTGTATTAAGGTTTTACCCACAGGTAACCTAACATTAAAGTGAAACACTCATTAAGGAGGGTATACTCTATTATGTAATTAAGCATGTGTAGGTTGTCCACAGATACTATACTTGCCTGATAAATGTTTATGAGTTACTCATTTAAGTTTCAAGTCTTAGTCATAATTGCTATTGTGTGTTAAACTCAAAGCCTAATGTTTTGAGCATTGTTCATAATGCAGTACTGTTGCAAAGCTCTCTCAATAACTGTGTCCAAGCTGTTCCACAACTTGATGGTACTAATTACTCATAATGGAAAGAGCATCTCGAGTTCTATTTAGGGATCCTTGAACTCGATCAAGTGCTTACTGGGTCAGCTCCAGCTGAACCAGCTTCTGATGCGAGTAAAGAAGTACTTGAAGAGTATAACTGGTGGAAGAAATCTGATAGTCTTTGCCTAAAGTTTTTGCGTCTTACCACTGCACCAAACATTAAGTCCTCCATTTCGGAGACAGGCTGTAACACAGCCAGCAAGTACATGGAAATCATTAAGGAACGCTTTCAGACTACCGATAAAGCGGTAGCTGGAAGGCTTATGTCTGAACTTACCACTGCTAAGTATAATGAGAGTGTAACCACCATGCAGCAGCATGTGTTACACATGACGAATCTGGCAGCTAAGTTGGGAAAACTGGGCATGAAAGTTGAGGATCCGTTCCTCGCCCAGTTTATCATCAACTCTTTGCCTGATAAGTTTGATGCTTTCCATCTTCATTACAACACTGTTAAGGAAATTTGGAGTGTTAATGAATTGACCAATAAACTGGTTTAGGAAGCAGCAAGAATCAAACAGAAAGATGAGGCTGATGCCTCAAGTAAGAGCACTGGCTTATCCAAGGCATATCATGTGCATCATGTAAGTGGGAAATCTAAGGGTAACTTTGGAAACAGAAAGGGTATGAAGTCTGACCCTTCTGATAAGCTGTCTGGATCTGGCATAAAGAAAGATATTAAGAAGCAGGAAAGTTGTTTTTTCTGTAAGAAACCTGGGCACTTTCAGAATGTTTGCATAAAGCGTAAGAATTGGTTCGAAAAGAAGGGAAAGCCTTTGGCTTTAGTATGTTTCGAATTAAATTATGTTAAAGTTCCTTCTAATACATGGTGGCTAGATTCAGGCTCTAATGTACATGTTTCGAATTCCTTGCAGGGATTCCTTACGACAAGAACCATAAATCCAAATGAGGCCTCCTTATACATAGGGAATAAAGATAAAGCCACCGTAGAAGCCGTTGGAAGGTTTAGCTTGGAATTAAGCACTGGATTTAAGTTGAAGTTGGAGGATACCCTTTATGTTCCCTCCTTCGGACGCAATTTAATTTCAGTTTCTAAGTTAGATAATGATGGTTTTAAATTAAGTTTTGGACAAGGTTGTTTCAGTATGTTTCGAGACAATATTTTTGTTGGTTCTGGAATTTTGGAAAACGGATTGTATCGAATTTATTTAGATAAATTGTTTTCAGAATCTCCTTGTGTTTCTCATAAAGTTTCCCTGCATAATAATGTTATTTCGAAACGTGGAAGGTCTAATGAAAGTTCCTCCTTGTGGCATAAACGTTTGGCCCATATTTCAAGAGAAAGAATGAGCATATTGGTTAAAGACAATATACTACCTTCTCTTGATTTTACGGATTTTGGGACGTGTGTGGAATGCATTAAGGATAAGCAAACCAAACACACTAAGAAAGGGTCCACAAGAAGCACTGCTCTTTTAGAAATTATACATACAGACATATGTGGTCCATTTGATGTTCCCTCCATGAGCGGAGAGAAATATTTCATCATCTTTATTGATGATTATTCACGTTATTGTTATCTTTACCTTTTGCATGAAAAATCTCAATCAGTAAACGCTTTAGAGGTTTACATTAAGGAGGTGGAAAGGCAATTGCAAAATAAAGTGAAAATCGTAAGGTCAGATAGGGGTGGAGAATATTATGGCAAATATAATGAATCAGGACAACATCCTGGTCCTTTTGCAAAACTCCTTGAAAGTTTGGGTATTGTCCCTCAGTACACAACTCCTGGTTCTCCATGGATGAATGGTGTTGCTGAGAGGCATAATCGAACCCTATTAGAGGTTGTGAGGACAATGATGAGTAATACCAATCTACCCATGAAGTTGTGGATGCATGCCCTTATGACTGCTGTGTATGTTGGAAATCGGGTTCCCAGTAAAGCAGTTTCAAAGACACCATTTGAACTGTGGAAAGGATGGAAACCGAGTCTTCAACACTTACATGTATGGGAATGCCCAGCAGAGGCACGCATTTATAATCCACTTGAAAGGAAGCTTGATCCTAGAACCATTAGTGGTTTCTTTATCGGCTATCCAGAAAAGTCCAAAGGGTATAGGTTTTACTGTCCTACACACAAGACAAGAATTGTTGAAACCGGAAATGCCAAATTCCTTGAGAATGGCGAAGTTAGTGGGAGTGATCAGGTAAGGGATGTCGTCGTCAATGAGGTTAGGGTGGCAATTCCAGTTCCTTTGCCCCCAATTTCTATTGATGAAGTTCTACATAATGATAATGTTGACTCAGTCAATATTGTGGAACCTAATGTTGATGGTCCTCCACTCCCGAATGATAACATCGCCACTGAGGTTGTTGATACAACACCTGAAATAACATTAAGAAGGTCCACAAGACCTAGAAGGCCAGCTATTTCAGATGGCTATGAAGTATATCAATGTGAATTTGACATTAATGTGGATAATGATCCGGTTACGTTTTCACAAGCTATGAATAGTGATGATTCCGATAAATGGATTAATGCCATGAAAGAAGAGATGGAGTCTATGGCTAAGAATGAGGTCTGGGAGTTGGTCAATTTACCGAGGGTCATAAGGTCACGGCTGCAAGTGGGTCTTTAAGACCAAGCGCGACTCCTTAGGTAATATTGAACGACATAAAGCCGACCGGTAGCTAAAGGCTTTAATCGAAAAGAAGTCATTGATTATAATGAAACCTTCTCTCCAGTTTCTAAGAAGGATTCTTTACGGATCATTTTAGCTTTAGTAGCTCATTTTGACTTAGAGCTACATCAAATGGATGTGAAAACGGCATTCTTGAATGGGAGTTTGGAAGAAGAAATCTATATGGCTCAGCCTGAAGGCTTTATTATTGATGACAAAGAGGACAAAGTCTGTATATTAAAGAAGTCCATTTATGGGCTTAAGCAAGCTTCTCGGCAATGGTATATTAAGTTCCATAATACCATCACCTCCTTTGGGTTTCAAGAAAACACTGTTGATCAGTGTATATACCTGAAGATCAGTGGGAGTAAGTTTGCATTTTTGGTCTTATATGTCGATGATATACTCATCGCATGACGATGATTTGAGACTATTACATCAAACTAAAGATTTCCTATCAAGCAACTTTGAGATGAAAGATATGGGAGAGGCGTCCTATGTGATCGGGGTGGAAATATCTCGAGACAGATCACAAAGGACATTAGGGTTGTCTTAGAAAGCCTATATCATGAAGGTCTTAGAAAGATTTAACATGGTAAATTGTAATCCCAATAATGTTCCTATTCAGAAAGGGGATAAGTTCAGCTTAAGTATGTGTCCTAAGACTGAACTAGAACGAAATGCCATGAAAAACTTTCCTTATGCATCTCTAGTTGGAAGCTTAATGTATGCGCAGGTCTGTACAAGACCTGGCATAAGTTTTGCAGTGGGTATGTTGGGTCGATATCAGTGTAACACCCCCATACTCCAAGTGCCTTACCAGGACCACTCAGGTATGAAGACATTACCATCTCGGTTACCCGAGGCAATGATAATCAAACAACAATAAAGAAACAACGTTTATTATAAATAGTTTAATGAATAAATACAATCCTCAAAACCAAACCAAAGTACGATACATTATTCAAACTGACTGTCTAACTGAAATGTAAATAAACTAAAGGCTACAAATGGAAGACTCCTATCATCATGTCGTGGCATCCCACTATCCCAAAGACTCATCTCAATACTGCTCAATATCTGCTCACCATCCCCGAATGGATCACCGCAGGTTTACAAAACAACACCGGGGTCAGTACTAATCACACAATCAATATAGGCAACAATAATAAGATAAACAGACAGCTGAACTGTCACACACACACACACACACACCAATTCCCATCATCTCAATCGACCGTCCACTTTGGACCCATTACGCCATGGGGGACCGCAGCCGTTCCCACCTAAGCCCCGCTCATCATACCGAGCGATAACCCTGTCCCATTAATGTGCACATCCCCTTCCGTGGCGGGTTCCACGAAGGGCGAAACTAGGGCGTGAAGTCACTCCCGCAAGTGACCCCACTCAGCCGAGAACGCATCTCGAGAACCATCAACAGCAATCACAACCACAAACACAGTACAATCATCATATCAAACAACTAACTACAGCACATCACCAATATCCCATTATGGGACTAATACTGAGTAGGAAATCCTACCTGGAAAGCACAACAGTACAGATGGTATCAACAGCTGTCTCAAAAAGCCTCTTCTACGAATCCTCCTCCTATCATATAACACATAAAGGCTACACATCACATACTACCCATAAAACCCCCAATCTCTAAATTAGGGTTTAACCAAACTTAACAAAACATTATAAAAATTATATTAAAAGCTTACCCTCGACGCAAGGAACTCAACGACACGAATTACGACAAGAACTGACCGTCTGAACTCCGGGAATTGCTAAGGATGCGATTAGGAAGATGAACTGGTTGCTTTCTCTCTTAAATAGGGTTTTAGGTTTTGTAAAAGTGATTTAAAAAAATGACGATTATGTTTAAATACCTTAATCGCATAATTAACAAAACCCGAGAAAACTCCCCGTAAAACCGGACACTCGATCGAGTACCCAAGGTACTCGATCGAGTACCCCCTTACTCGATCGAGTACCCCAGCTACTCGATCGAGTACCCAACAGGTCAGAAACTATTTTATTTCGCAACTTACCCTTACTCGACAGAGTAAGGGCTACTCGATAGAGTACCCCAAGACTTATAAATACGGAGTATTACAATCAGTCCAATCCTGGAATGGGTCATTGGAGTGCGGCTAAGAAAGTTTTAAGGTACTTAAAGGGAACAAGGGACAAAATGCTCACTTATAGACACACTGATCAGCTTGAGGTTATTGGATATGTTGACTCAGAATTTGGAGGATGTGTGGACTCATGGAAAAGCACCTTTGGTTATGTGCTTGCTTTAGCTGGGGGGCAATCTCCTGGAAAAGTGCTAAACAGACAATTATTGCCTCATCCATTATGGAAGCTGAATTTGTAGCGTGCTTTGAGGCTACTATTCAAGCTTTATGATTGCGGAACTTTCTTTCAGGGATTAGCATTATGAATTATGGTGCAAGGCCGCTGAAAATTTACTGTGATAATGCCGCAGCTGTCTTCTTTTCGAAGAATGATAGGTATTCTAAAGGTATAAAACACATGGAAATGAAATACCTATCAGTTAAGGAGGAAGTTCGGAAAAACACTGTGTCAATTGAGCACATCACGACTAGTGCCAATATAGCAGATCCTTTAACTAAGGGGTTACCTCCAAAGACATTTTTAAAGCATCCTACTGATATGGGTCTGGAGGATAATCATTAAGGCTTTTCGTTTGTGTTTGGATCATGCTGGTGTTTTGTAATGATGACACTTATGTTTTGATTAATCAACTTATGTTTTCTTATGATTATGATTTCCGAATGATTTTCTGTATCGTATTATTGTTATTGTATACATTATTATTGCACGATTAACAGAATCAGTTCTTTTCCTCAAGGACATTATCGGGGATTATGTTTGCTCCTTGTACAGACTGATTATTCTACTTGATTGGTCCGTAGTACATGGAAGGACCACTTCTCTTGTATAGTAGTGTTTCCGCCATGACTCAACCAGTTGTTCGGAATGATCAGGGTAATAAAGATAAACCCATTATGTATTCATTTAGTTTTCTACGGGACTTATGACTCTGTTTGCACGTGACATTATGTTTAGGTCAGTAATATGGTCCAAGTGGGAGAATGTAAGAATTATCATATTAATTCTCTATTATGTGGACCTAATTACTGACGTCAGTCACTCTAATAGATAATAGCTAAATATGATGTTTCGGGTTTTTAGTCGGAGTAATAGACTAAGTGGATTACGGTTAATGTTTACAGGTCATTAACATATTAGGCCCACTTATCTAATTATGCCCCTCCTGCCACCTATATAATAAAAGTTACACCTATTTGTGATTTTAACCTAATTCATATTCATTAAGAGAAACACACAAGAAGAGAATTAGAGTATAAGGAAGGCAGGAGAAGGCAAAAGATTAGAGTTTATCTTCTTGTTGATTTCAAGGAATCTCCTTATCAGATCTAATGACTACTCCACGTAAGTACTCATCTGTAATTATCACTGCAATCAAGATTCTCTAAATTTATGTTTACAAATGTGACTTAAGAAATCAAGAATCAGGTTATCCCCTTCCTGTTTTTTTTAATCAATGAAGTCTTTCAACCACTCCAGTGTCTTCTTTGTGCGATTAGTGGATTGTTTCTTTCTCAAAAAAAATTCCTGAGTCGAATATGCTTCTGCTTGTGCGGTAGTGTTTCATGGATGGAGAGTATATTGTCATTTTCAGGCACGAGTTTTTTATTCTCATGTAGATAAGTGATAAACTGAGAAATAATGTTGTGTGAAAGATTGGCTAATAGCCGAATTAATTGATAATCGAAAAAGAGGGTTACAAGCATGAGATTATATACTACACACAACAAACGTAGGAGTCAAAACTACCCTAATGTACATCCTAGAAATAAGGTAACAAATCATCTAAAATATACAACAATATATCTCCATATATCCAAAATATGTGGTCGATATATTTCTATACTCCCCCTTAAGTTGGAGCATTGGGAGACCGAATGCCCAACTTACGTTGTAGATAGTCGAACGCTTCTCCACCAAGAGCCTTAGTAAAGAGGTCCGCTATTTGTTCCTTACTGCGAACATGACTTGCCTCAATATTTTTGCTTACCAAATGCTGTCGAATGAAATGACAGTCAATTTCAATGTGTTTCGTGCGATCATGAAATACGGGGTTCTTAGCAATGCGTAAGGCCGATTTATTGTCGCACAAAACACGCATAGGATGACTATGAATGACTCCAAGTGAATGAAGGAAAGATTTTAGCCAAATAAGTTCACTCGTGACCGCCGCCATTGCTCTATATTCGGCCTCGGTTGTGGATTTAGCTACTGTCGGCTGTTTTTTAACCTTCCAAGAAATCGGTGTCTGCCCCAATGAAACAAAATACCCGGTGAGTGATCGTCTCGTCAAAGGACAGCGGGCATAGTCTGAGTCTGAATAGCCAATTAGCTGAAAATCCGTTTCCTTGCTCATTACTATTCCTTTCCCCGGATTGCCTTTTAAATACCGGACTACTCTGAGAGCAGCATCCCAGTGCTCTTTCCGTGGTGCCTGAACGAATTGTGAAAGGGTGTGCACTGCATACAATAAATCTGGTCGGGTAATGGTGAGGTACACTAATCGTCCCACTAATCTCCTATACATGATTGGGTCCTTTAGGAAATGACCTGAAGCGAGTGCTAGTTCATGATTCTGCACAATGGGAGTGTTGATTGGTTTCGCACCTTCCATCTTTGCCTCTTTAATTATCTCCATTGCGTACTTACGCTGACAAAGAAATAAGCCTGTCGCTCCATGTGCCACTTCAATTCCCAGAAAATATTTTAACCGACCGAGATCCTTGATCCCGAATTTGCTGTCAAGGAACCCTTTCAAATCGTTACTGGCCTTGGCATTATCACTCACAATAATCATATCATCAACATAGACTAATAGTCCAAGGAAATACCCGGTTGTTTTCATAGTAAATAAAGAATAGTCCGCCAATGATTGCGTAAAACCGTACTCTTTCAATGCATCCGTCAATTTTGCAAACCAATTCCTCGAGGCTTGTTTTAGTCCATATAAAGATTTTAAAAGGCGACAAACTTTACCTTTTCCGGTTGCGTTGAATCCTTGTGGTAGTCGCATATACACTTCTTCACTTAAATCCCCGTGAAGAAATGCGTTATTGACGTCTAATTGAGCGATATTCCACTTCTTAGCCACTGCTACGCCCAATAATAGTCGAACACTTGTCATCTTAGCCACCGGTGCAAACGTTTCATGATAATCCACCCCCTCGATTTGAGTGAAACCTTGGGCTACTAATCGGGCCTTATACCGCTCTATGGTTCCGTCTGCCTTATGCTTGATTTTATAGACCCATTTGCACCCAATTGGTCGTTTGCCTTCCGGTAAGTCAACGATTTGCCAAGTGCCATTTCTTTCAAGTGCTGCTATTTCATTTGCCATGGCTACCTTCCATTCATCGTGTCTCATGGCTTCAAAATAATTTCTCGGTTCTCTAACCGCATCAATGGCTCCAAGAAAATTCCTGTGACACAATGAAAAACAACTACTTGTGACATAATTAATTATTGGATAACGAGTACCTTTCGTAGATGACGGAGTTTGAGACGGGTGAGCATTAGTTGGAGACATGACACGAGTTGATTTGCAAACATAATCCTTTCTCCATGCGGGCTCAAATTTCTGTCGCTCTCCTCGACCAAGTCTCGGTTCCTCAGCACCTGTCTGAACCTCCCCCTGATTGTCAGAATTTTGAGTTTCTCCGTCTCCTGTGGTAGTTCCTGTCACAGTACTATCAATTGTGGGCTCCTCTGTTTCTCCTTGCAAGTGGGTCCCTGTTGCCTCATTGACTTCTAAATTTTGAGTAACAATGGATTCATGGTTGGGACGTCCAAACGCAAGATCCATGATGGGGTCTGGTATATCATCATTGGTGACACATGGGTTCACATCCGGTTTGTCAGTTGCATCCAAATAGGGAAAAATATTTTCGTAGAACTGAACATCCCGTGAAACAAATTGACGTTTTGTTTTTAAATCATACATTCTCCATCCTTTTTGAGTCTTCGGGTAACCAATAAAAATGCATCGAGTCCCCCGTTCTTTAAATTTATCTTTCGGTCTTTGCTTATTGTGAGCATAAGCAAGACAACCTAAGACACGTAAATTATCAAAGCTAGGAGCGTGACCATGGAGTAATTCATAGGGTGTTCGCCCATCTAAAACTTTAGTAGGTGTGCGGTTGATGAGATGGGCCGCTGTTAATACGCACTCTCCCCAAAATTCGATCGGCAAGTTGGCTTGAAAACGAAGTGCCCTTGCCTTTTCTAAGAGGTGTCTATGTTTCCGTTCTACCCGGCCATTTTGTTGAGGGGTGTCAATTACACTGGTTTGGAAAAGCATACCATTTTCATTGTAGAAAGTTTTTAATGACCCCGAAAGAAATTCGGTACCATTATCACTTTGTACGACCTTAACTTGCTTTCCAAATTGGGTATGTACCATTTTACAAAAAAAATTTATCAAATCACATACTTCCCCTTTGTCTTTCATTAAATGAACCCAAACACTCCTACTATGGTCATCGACAATGGTTAAGAAATAGTGTGCCCCGGATAGACTACTGGTATGGTATGGTCCCCATATATCACAGTGAATCAAATGAAACAAAACTTCATGCCGTTTATTATTAATATTAAAACTGGATCGAGTTTGTTTTGCACGGCAACATGGGTCACAAACATATTCGGAATCACAAAATAAAGGTTTCTTAATTAAATTGCTCAAAAATGGAAAAATATGGCTTGAAGGGTGACCTAATCTTCGATGCCATACCCGGCTTTCATGGACGTTTACTCGTGCCACTACCTCCTCAACTCGTGTCAAATAATAAACTCCGTCTCGTAGCTCACCCCATCCAATCTCCGTCTTCAAAGACTGGTCCTGTATTATACAACAATTAGAGGTGAATGTCACGAAGCAATTATTTTCACGTATAAGTTGAGGAATTGAAATAAGATGGCAGGTTAATGTTGGGACATATAAAACATCCTTGAGCTCGAGAATGTTATTGAGCACAACTTTCCCGTGTTCTCTTGCTACTATGATGGAACCATCTGGCAACCCGACATTCGACGGTGCTCCCTGCCACCGGCTGGTAAGTACAGTTTGACATCCGGTCATGTGGTGCGACGCACCACTATCGAGCATCCAGTCACTTAAATTTACATTATGCATACCTGTTAATTTTTCGTTACCTTCCGCCTTTGCGCTTAGAAGAGTCCGTAGCTGATCAATCTCTTCGGCAGTGAACTCCTTCTTGGCAGACTCACCTTCACTGGTTGTTGCAGAGTTAGCAACCTGATGGTTGTTTCCAGCACCTCTGCCAGCACGGCCTCCACCGCGGCCTCCGCGCCTGCCTCTACCACGACCTCGACCAGTAAGCCCGAGTTTTTCCAAGCAATTTTCCTCCGTATGGTACCACTTTTTACAATGAGTGCACCTCGGTGGTTCATACTCCTTTTGCTCGGCCTGGGCAGTAACAAAATTGTCACGACCCCGACTTGCTCCAGTACGGGCACTCATGGCAACTTCATTCGTCTGTTCCTCTCGGGCACGCGTCATGGCCTTGTGGCGCTCCTCTCGCAAAACGATGGCATAAACACGATTTAGAGAAGTCAGGTCATCATCCATCAACAAGTTGGAGCGAAGATTATCATATAAAGCTGTGTTGAGCCCCATAATGAATTGATGAACTTTCTCCTCCTCTTTCTCCTTAAGAAACTCTGCTCTGGCACCGCAAGTACATACTGGGACACGGCTATAAGTGGCTAACTCGTCCCATATTGATTTCAGATTAGTATAGTAATCAACAACGGAACGATTCCCTTGCCTGCACTCTATCAA
Organism: Silene latifolia; assembly: GCF_048544455.1. NCBI lineage: Eukaryota > Viridiplantae > Streptophyta > Magnoliopsida > Caryophyllales > Caryophyllaceae > Silene > Silene latifolia. The sequence continues at coordinate 34,881,861 of NC_133527.1, read as the reverse complement.
ATCAGCCTTGAGTTGATGAACACGGGGAGCATTACCTGCTGCATACCGTTCCTTTAGTTCCTTCCAGATCTCGACAATAGTGCCAGAAAAAGCAATGCTTGGATGCAACTTCTCGTCTATCACATTCCGCAACCAAGCCTTGATCATGGCGTTGCATTGACGCCAAGCCACCACTTCATAATTATCTTCTTCGGATCCCTCGGGTTTCTTAACGGTCCCATCAATGAAGCCTAACTTATTTTTCGCGTCAAGCCCGTTTTTCACCGCATCAGCACAGAGATCGTAATTATCGCCATTGAAAATCGTTTGAGTCAATTTGAGACTCGGACTATCGGAAGGATATAGGAATAGAGGAGAGGACAGAGGTATAGTCATTGTTTCGGTACCACTGCCTTTCCCTTTTCCACCGTCAAAACCGGAATCTCCGATTTTTGTCATGATGAATAGTGAAGGTGTATTGAATTCGGAAAAAAAATGACGGATGCAAGGATCAAACCTGCTCCGATGATACCATGATAAACTGAGAAATAATGTTGTGTGAAAGATTGGCTAATAGCCGAATTAATTGATAATCGAAAAAGAGGGTTACAAGCATGAGATTATATACTACACACAACCAACGTAGGAGTCAAAACTACCCTAATGTACATCCTAGAAATAAGGTAACAAATCATCTAAAATATACAACAATATATCTCCATATATCCAAAATATATGGTCGATATATTTCTATAATAAGACGCGTAATTTCTCATTTCTCAATCATCTACACTAAGACCAAAAATAGTGTTCAAATTAACCGTTTAAGAGATCATATAATGCACTTACTTCGTCTCAATCATTTGTGTGCTTTTTTTTATTCCTTGTAAGAAGTATTTTGATCAAAGGTAAACAAATGATGAGATTAAGTGACTGTTATGAGCAAAAAATGTTTATTCCTTTTAAGTCTCTAATATTTGTTTCCTTCTTCGTTCTCTTGTTCTCCAATCAAACTTCGGATACCTAACTACCTATTATGGAGATCTTGGGAAGGGGCAGAGGGGAGCTAGGAAGTTGACAGTGCCAAAAGTCGTTTAAGAAACTTTCAATGAGCTGAAATGTATTGCTTTACATTCCCTGGCTATTTGGCTAATGTTTCTGATTTCATGGTTTCCTCTCGTCACTTACAAGACCTGCTACTGTGGTTTTGGTTTTGATACAAGGGTCTGAATAAGATAGCTTTGTAATGTCATGAATAAAACCGCTTTCAAGAGCATTTACGGCCTTAGTTGACGCCAGAATAACAAACATTGATTTTTGGAAGAAAATTTGCATTTGAAATTATTTGAAAGTATAATGATTCTTGTCTTAGCTAGGACTTAATATCAGATTTTCACTATGTATGGAGTAGTAATTATTACAGCACAAATTCGTAACTAGCTGTAGCTTCTTTTCTTTCATACATCAACTTTTTAGTATCATTTTCTACACAAATTCTAGGATAAGAGAGTCCATTTTATTTTAAAATATTTGTGCATTTGGTGCTAATAAATGAGTTGTCTTTTTTATATAATGGGACTGTCTCACATTGTGATCTGAGACAGTTTCACACTAGAATTACTGCATTTTCTTTCTTCTAAAGTCACAAATTGCAGAATCAGTAAGTTCGTTGGATAACTATGTGCCTCGAGGTGCTCTACTGTTAGCTAACTGTTCTTGGTTGATTACAATATTAATTGCAGTTGCTGGGGATTAAAGACTGCTGACAAGAGAGTTACAATTTTAGAGCATCAGAATCTCAGACCTTTGTGTAATTGTTTTTGATAAAGTATTGGGTTGCATCAAATGATGCGAACAGCTTAACTTTGTTTTCACGATGACTGTAACTGGTAAGACATTCATTCTTCGTCAGGGTCTTACTCTAAATTGATCATTTCATTATATTGCATCGAAAACTATGGCTCATTGGAGTATTAGGTGGGAAAGAAAGACAATAATAACCGTAAACATGTATTTTACTATTTTAGCATGTGTAATAGCATCTGAATAATTCTGTCCGTAAATCAATCAAGAGTATAGCAGATTTAGACATTGACCACAGCTTATCTCATTAAAATGCAAGTGGAAACAGTTCTCTACTATTAAAATTGCTTGAAACTTTAATTTAAGTGATATATTTCATCTGTTTTTTAATATATTTCATTTGCGACATACCCAATTTATACTTTGAAAGGTATAACCGTATAACTATGTATACAAATTGAGGAAGAGTTCAACAACAGATGAAATAAGTCAATTAAGTTAGAGTTTTGAAACAATTTTGGGTCAAAATGCAACTTAGGAGAGTAATTTTAGGAAATTTTTTAAAAGGGAGTAATTTCTAATTTTTATGTCTCAACCTTGATTTATGTTCATGACATGGTCATGAATATATTAAGTTAGGTTTTCTTGAAATTAAACGAGTTTTTGAACAGGGTACAATTGAGGATGGATAAGAACTAGCTGTGAAAAGGCTTTCCAAAAATTCAGTACAATTGGGTCGACATTTATTGTTTCAATATTTCTCTACTACATAAGGGTAAGTACATCCGACCCCTATCTCGCAATTTGCGGGAGTCATTGAAACACTGAAGTAATATTGTTGTATTTCTTTACTATACAAATTTTTTGTGTGAAAAGATTTTACATGAAAAGTTTGTAAAACGGTTTTTTTAAGTAACTAACTTTTTATTCAAGTGATTCATAATATTTGTATTATTAAACACAAAATCTCACTTTAAATAGACATTATCGGTCTAAAGTTGTAGCAGGTCAAATATATCACTTTGTGGGATGGTGGGGAATTGTCTTATTATAAAAGTTGTGACATACTCCCTCCATACCACACCAATGGTAACATGGACCCACTTTTTGTGAGGGGAAAAGTGGGTCCATGTTACCATTGGTGTGGTATGAAGGGAGTATTTAACCTATTTATATCTTTAGACGGATATACCCATCTACAATGAGACTAATTAATTATTAAATCATCCGTCTACCGATACTGTATTGCACTTAAAACTTTTCAAACCCCAATTGGTCCAACTTTTTGGCACTTGTGTTGTCTTGTACTCACTCCGTTTCATTTGTCTCGTTACATTTACTTTTTGGACACTATTTATTAGTTAGGAGAATTTTCAATACAACTTCTAAGAGCATCCACAAAGGTAGGGCTTCTCATATTTTCTCTTTCCTTCTCTTATTCGTCCACCTCATTTTCCACTAATTTTTTCATTTACCCTCCTCATTTCATAACTACATGTCTACCATTTATGCAACAATGGGGTTCCCCAATTCACACACAAAAATTTGGGAACCTCCCCATAAGTAACACAATTTGTCTTACATTTTTTTTTGGGGGACCTTCCCTAAAAACAGTGGAGCCTCAAATAATGGGAGGTTGGTGCAACAATGAGGATGCCCATATGAGGAGAGAGGGTGCATATGGGGAGCTATTTTTCCACCTTTGCGGATGCTCTAATATATAACATAAAATATAGTCATCTGAGATCTTGTTTAAATCGTCTCACCGAATGAATTAAGAAAATCAAACTCTTATAATTTTAGTAACATGTAGCTAAAATATGAACTAGAGAAAACGTATATTGGCATATATGAATATAAAGCAAGTACAATCTTTACATTTATGACAGGAATTGTAAACCTACTAAGAGCATACGCAAAGGTGAGGCTTCCCATATTTTCTCTTTCTTTCTCTTATTTGTCCACCTCATTTTCCAATAACTTTTTCATTTACCCTCCCCATTTCATAACTACATTTATGCGACAATGGGGTTCCCTAATTCCCACACAAACATTTGGGAACCTCTCCAAAAGTAACACAAATTGTCTTGCTTTTTTTTGGGAACCTTCTCTAAAAACATTGGAGCCCCAAATGGCCAAATAATGGGAAGGTTGGTGCAACAATGAGGATGCCCATATGAGGAGAGAGGGTACATATAGGGAGCTATTTTTCCACCTTTGCGGATGCTCTAAAAACACTAGTGTTGTCTTGTACAATCTTTACAATTAGGGAAATTTTATGGTGTACCCTTGAGTTTTTGCGTTTTCCATGTTGTACCCTTGCTTTTTTTTATATTCCACGATGTACTCCTGAACTCTTTACTTCATCCGTATAATGACCTCTTTCAACACTCTCTTCACTCGTTGTCTCTTAACAATCGTTCTTTAACCTCAAATCTCATTGATTAACATCATATCATCTTCTTTTATGATAATAATCACAAACTAACTTTAAACAATTACAAATTACCTTTAATACCTATTTAAAGAAGCAAAAAAAAACGAAATGAAAGTTTTGTGCATTTTTGGAAATGTTAGTTGATTATTAAGCGAGTTAGTTGATAATTAGATGGGCTAATAACTAAGCGGGTGTGTTAAGGAGTGATTGGTGCATGAATGACTGAAATAGTCGATCAACTAACGAATTACGTTAACAAAGATAATTAATAAGGTCATGTTATAGACTATAATATAGAGTTTAGGGGTATGACATAGAATTTTAAAAAAGCAGGAGTACAACTTAGAAAACTCAAAAATTCAGGGGTACACCGTAGAATATCCCTTACAATTATGACACGGAATTGTAGACCTACTAAAAAAAGCTTAATCAAACACCAAAACTTTTGCCTCGTGTTATATTTATACAACCACGTTTTTTTCCGCATTATGGCTACGTTTGCACAAGCATTCTCCTTGCTAAGCCTTATTCTGCAAATTCATCTGTTTTCAGGTAAGTCCATTTTAATTAGCAAACCAACATAATTTATCATATTAATTCTAAATAAAAATCCTCTTCTGATCATGTGAATTTCATTTGACAGCAGGAAATGCCAAAACATTAACAATAATAAATAACTGCAGCTACACGGTTTGGCCAGCTATAGCAACTTCTTCTGGCACAGGATCAGCTAACGTATTTGGATTCGCCCTCCATGAAGGCGAATCCAGTGTCGTTGCCATTTCAACTGAATGGAATGGTCGAGTATGGGGACGAACCCTTTGCTCAATTAATAAATCAACTGGCCATTTCTCATGCCAGACCGGCGTCTGCACCACTGGTAATATCCAATGCACTTCATCATACATAACTCCAGTCACTTTGGCCGAGTTTAGTTTGGGTCAATTTAATAACGAGGACTTCTACGACGTTAGTGTGCTAGCTGGGTATAACCTCCCTTTGTTGGTTGCTCCAAGTGTTGCCAGTCTGCCTGGGTGCAAAGTCATTGGGTACGTGTTTGACCTTCAAAAATCGTGCCAGCTCGCTAAGCTCAGGGTGGTAAGTAAGACTAATAATAGTACCATAGTTGGATGTAAAACTCCCTGTGATGTGTTTGGTACGGACCAATTTTGTTGCAGCAGTGCATCTGACTGTCAGCTTTCCAATTTTTCGTTGGCATCATTGATTTTCAAAAGGCCTTGTTCACGAGCTTTTAGCTACGCTTTTGACAACACTGACACCTTCGCTTGCGATGGTTCGAGGACGGCTTCATATAACATCACTTTCTGCCCCTCTGTAACACCCCGATCCAAACTGGGTCGGGAGCGGTTACTTATGATAGCTCACCAGGCTGTGTACATGGCCCACAGATTAACACGGGTCTTTTATAGCGCATTCTGTCCTCACTCATGCGCATCCCGCAAACCTTCCCAGGATGTCACCCATCCTAAGACTACTCCCAGTCAAGCACGCTTAACTTTGGAGTTCTTTCGCATGGATGGCCATAAAAGAAAGTGCACTTTGTTGATATGAGTAGTACTTCAAATCCCTTTAAGCACTAGTCATTTAAGCCTATCACTGGACCTCTTTAATTAACGTGGGGTGTTACAATCACCCCCACTTGAAGAACGCAACGTCTTCGTTGCGCCTGAGAGCATAACCGCTAACCCAGAATCCTCCCCCGCTTAGTGGGTGATCACAATGGAGCGTATAAAACTGCCTCCAGGAGCGTATAACAACTGCCTCCCATCACCACATGGTCGCAGGGTTGCTCTGATACCACTTGTAACACCCCGGCCCAAACTGGGTCGGGAGCGGTTACTTATGATAGCTCACCAGGCTGTGTACATGGCCCACAGTTCAACACGGGTTCTTTATAGCGCATTTTGTCCTCACTCATGCGCTTCCCGGAAACCTTCCTAGGAGGTCACCCATCCTAAGACTACTCCCAGTCAAGCACGCTTAACTGTGGAGTTCTTTTGCATGGATGACCATAAAAGAAAGTGCACTTTGTTGATATGAGTAGTACTTCCAATCCCTTTAAGCACTAGTCATTTAAGCCTATCATTGGACCTCTTCAATTACCGTGGGGTGTTACACCCTCTGCTGCTATAGCCAGGTTCTTGTTCGGTTTTATTAGACTGATTTGTTTTTCTACATTTGCTTATATTCTACAGATCTCAGTTAGTGTAGTTGGTAAAGTCACTAAAACTCGGCGTTGTGATTCAAGTTTATAATCCGTCTGTAGTAAGCTTGTTTAAGTTAATACAATTTAACTTAAAGCTTTCGGAATTTGAGACTACTTCTACTTCATTTTTAAATCTCTTGCATTCTGACATTCTGTGTATGTGCACATTAATTCTGCAAGACTACTCTCCATACCTGCTTCACAAGCATTACAGCCGGCATTTGCATCGGAACCAGACACATCGTCACCAACCACTAACTCGAAAACGAAGCCTACACGCCAAAACTTACCTGGTAAGTTATAGTGTCGTACTCCGTTTGTTAGTTAGTCGAGAGCATGATATACATTTGTATCTAATAGGAATATTTATAGTAGTTGGACCTCAACCATCACCTTAAGGTTTTGGTTGAGTTGGTTCATCTATCATGGTATTAGAGCCAGTGTGACCGAAGGTCACGGGTTCAAATCCTGGAAACCTCAAAACTCCTCAAAAACTCGAAGTGGAAACCCAGCACACGGCACGGGGGAGCCGGTGTACAACCAACCACTCTTCAAGCCCAATGGGCATTTGAGTGAGGGAAAATATCAGTAAAGGGAAAGTGCATACGGCTTTGATGATTGCTGTTAGGACATATTTGTTGATGATGACATGCCCAATTTAACGTGTTTCTAAGTGTACCTTTTCAAGAATAATGCACCCTCCTCAAGCAAGAATTAATCAATGTCAAAGTCAAGAATGGCTGATAATTTGCTACCCTAGATTTAGAATCAATTGTGTCATCTAATGTACAAGTTAGGGAGTAGAGTATTTAAACGCAACAACAACAACAGTCAAGACTACTGTTACTCTTGCAAGTAACAATAGCCTGGACTGTTACCTTGGTCCGTAACACTTGAAACTCGGTTTCACTTTTCGAAAATCCTTTTTATCTTTTTAAATGGCTTGGATTTAAATGATGACTTTCAGATTTCTTTTTAAGAGTTGGGTTTCTAGAAAAGAGGTTTAGCTAATTATCAAATCAAATTGTTTCATTCTTTGAACAAGAAGTACTAAAATGCATCCAATTAGGATTATTGTGTACCCAAGAACATGCTATTAATAGGCCAAGAATGACCTCCATTGTTGCTGCCCTTAATGGTCAAGCTATTCGCCTTCCGACACCAAAGCCGCCTCATTTTTTTGGTTCTGCAGTTGTTGACGAGGCTAGCGATATGGCGGACGGATATGGATTATGGAGCTCCATATGTGCACACAGGAGATGAAACGATTACCAATGTGTATTCTCGTGACTGAAAACTATACCAGTACGAGTAATATTTACGAGGACTGGAATTTTTTTTATAAAAGGCAGCTGTAGAGATTAGAGAATGATGTAAAATCATCATATCAATACTATATATTAATTCTAGAAACCAAGGGACTTTAATGTAATTAAAGAAAGTTATACAAATTAATTATACTATATAGTTTTAAATCACTAACGTGCGTCGGGAACAAATATGCTCTGATACCAACTGTGACACCCTCATTTTCAGCGTTAAATAAACACGTAAATTCTACAGAAAAACTGACAGGATATGTTTGTAATTGGTTCAACTAGATAAAACCTGTAATTTTAAAAAAAACTTTTCTAAACCATTCACAAACATTTCCAAATGAAGAGTGCCAAAACCTGCAAAAACTAACAAACTAATTTACATAACATAGAGCTAAAGTCACGAGAATAAAGTGATACAAACCAAAGTAAGAGAGGGAGACATATGTCCCTCCAAAATATAAACACAACCATAAGTTTAAAGGTTTACTACAAAATATAACCAAACTAGGTCCAAGGTTCTTTTGCTCACTAGCTCGTCTGTGTACCCCATCTAATCATCATCAACCTGTCAATCGCATTTTATACAAACACGAAAGCCACAATTCAGTGGGGAGTAACTTCGAGTCCTCCCAGCCACGAAATGTCATATTTAATGTAACATGTAATGTAACATGTAAACAACATCATAAATCAATTAACTATCGAGTATTCTACCATATGAACACTAAACTGACCAAATTAAACTATCATGTGAAACATATAACAAGCAGTAATCCAAACTTTATCAATTGTAACCGGCTTGCATCTCACCTATTACAATTCATAAAATCACCATACAAGAAAGGGCAATATATCAAAGACAGGCATAAGTTCTTAGCACCGTCAATAGTTACTCTGTAACTCGAGTCTATACCACGAGGTAGGGAAGGTAATCGAACCGGTATCTTGGCTCAGAGGTTCTATCAAAACATGGCCAAGACACAACACAACCCTAGCCTAAAATCTGCGCAGACCTAGACATGCGGATACACACCACCGCACCCAAGACCCACAATTTTTTTAAAACAAAGTGAGTACCCTAAGGAGTCCACCAAAGGGTTGGCTAGTACTTAAGCTGACCACTTACCCTCAAAATAAGTAACGAGGTCATGCCCCAACTTGGATATAAACCCACCAAGTCAGGAACACAAAGGCTATTAAGCAGTGAACATATACTCGTCAAAGACTATAAAGACCTATCTATGACAAACACAACAACCTGCAAGAAGAATTCAATACCAATTCCATTTCAAGCAATATTAACAATATTAAAGGTTTCAGGGAATCTAAGGCCGTTTCTACAATATAAGAAACCATTCAATTCAACCAACAACACATGTGAACTAAAAACATAATAAATGGCCTAAAACAAGAATAAGGCCAATTATCCATTTTTCACAATAATTTTCATCCAACCGAATTTTTACCCGCAACCCCGTCTGCGGCAGTGCACGGTTCAATCGCGGTGACCAATCACACAATTGACTGACATCGATTCAGTCAAAGGGACCAAGGGCTCAGTTTTCGGCATAATCATCCAAACATTACAATTATCGCTATAAAATTCATTTTAAGCCTATTCATTACAATTTCATATCATAACCTATCCTAACATGTATAAACTACCAATATAAGCATAATTTTACCAACATCATTATATTCATTATTAACATTATTCATTTCAAAAGATTACCCATATGTTACTTATACTAAATATAGCATTAATAAACCCGAAACGACGAACAACGCATGAAAAATCGCGAAACAAGCAACGGGCCGACCCGGGCCAACCCAGGGCCTGCCGGGTCTCCTGGGCCTGCTGGCCGCCACCCCCAACCCTCCATTTCTCCATTTTTGTTCAGTTTAACATCGTATGAAGCATCAATTAATCATTCCCACTTCATTTCCATACTAATATGTGAACTTAAACTAACAAAAGACATGATTTTAACCCATATATTCATGTGAAATAAACTACTCAAATAACATTCACCAAAATCATACAAAAAGCAAAGAATGTGACATTTATTCGTCGAGTAACTCGAAATATGTTACCTTAAGCTAGAAAAAGGCAAATAACCCTTGAGAAAACCCTAAAAACAGTAGCTATCCATCATCCTCTACTATATAGGAGTCCCCTATATCATCCTCATAATCTTCACCTATTAAAAACAACAAAAACACAACAATAATCACTAAAACCGAAATTATGCCCCAAAATCATCTTAAATCAACATAATGAAAACTGAAATTAAAACATACTAGGATGTAGATCTTGAAGAGAGGATTCCGAAAATATAAATTTTTCGAAAATCGGACTAGAAACGAAGAAGTTATTATGAAATTACGATTGTAAGTTATTTGATTTTTTTTTGGAATTTTCGGTCAAGAACAAGAGGAACAAAAGCAAGAACAAATGAAATCCTAGGAAGAAATGGGAAGGAGGGGGAAGGTGCCGCCCAAAAGGAAAGAGGAGCGGGATTTTTGGCGGAATTTCATTAGTCGGTTTTGGCTCGTTTACGATAATTAAACTGTTAAATCAAATGCAAATTCCAACATTGCCAAAATTCTTAAACACGAGTTTACAAGAAGATTTAGTACTCATATGACACATTTTCAAAATCGTTTGCTCAATTTTCAAAAGAATTGCCATTTTTTCCCGATATGCCCTTCTTTCGAAATAAAATGTTTTTACACGGTTTAAACTATTTTTAAACATTTCGAAACTATCAAAATAAATACTTTACTTCAAAATATAATAGAATTACATTTCATTGAATTATTATTACTTCAAATACATTAATATTAAATTCAACTTGATTAATAAATTACTTTCGCAAAGTAATAACGGTCCGAAATTACGGGGTGTTACACCGTGCGATGGACCCGATTAAGGGATCTCAATGCAAATATTATATTGTTTGGGTTAAAATTAAATAATATAGAAGTTTGGTAATTTTCCTAAACATTTGTAAGAGACTAAAATTGTAACATTCCGTTTGATGTCTATGAGTGTCTTGATATTGGATTGCTAGTGGATGATATATTACGGAGCTAGCAGCGTTTGTGGTCGGTAGTTGATAGGGTATGGAGTTAGTGTTGAGAGAGATATAATGGAGTTGATACGATATCGTGAGCCATGTTGTGGAGGTAGGAATAGTTAGTGGAGTTGGCGTTACGAGTTCATGTTTGGTTGGATTTTTGTTTTGAGTTCTTAGTTACGTTGTTGTGTCTTGATCGAGTTAGCGTGTTTGGTTTTGAGTATGGGTTGAACTTCGGGGACGAAGTTCTTTTTAAGGAGGGAAGACTGTAATACTACGGTTTTATGAGTCTCTGGGTACTCTATCGAGTGGGCCTTACTCTGTCCAGTAAGGGTGTTTTGCGATTTAAAATAGTTTCTGACCTGTAGGGTACTCGATCGAGTAGCTTTGGTACTCGATCGAGTAGGCGGCACTCGATCGAGTACGTCAGTTACTCGATCGAGTAGCTCGGTTTACGGGTAATGTTTTGTCGGGTTTTGTTAATAATGCGAATTAATATATAAACACTTCCGTCACTTTCATAATACGCTTTACAAACCTGATTACTTTGAAAAAGAGATTTCAACCTACGTACTTCGCATTCATCGCATTATTGAAAAATCCTGAAGCTTGGAAGGTCGGAATTCATATTTCTTTACATCTTTGTGAACCTTGCGTCGAGGGTAAGATCTACGTACCGAATTTGTTATATTTAATTAAGTTTTGTTAAACCCTAATTTTGGGAATTGGGGATTTGTGTTAGTTTTGTGTGGTTAGTGATATATGTGATGTTATGTTAGAAGGAGGATTCGTAGAGGAGGCTTTTTGATAACAGCTGTTGAGATCGTCTGACTGTATTGCTTTCCAGGTAGGGTTCCCTATTCAGTATTAGTTACATGATGTGTGTGGTGATTGTGCTGTAGATAGTAATTGTTGGTTGTTTCAGACGGTTGTGATATTGTGTTGTTGATTGTTTTAGACGGTTGTGATATTGTATTGTTGAATATTATCATACGAGTATTGTGACGGTTGTTGAAATTGGTTATTGTTGATGATTGTGATTGATTGTATCTGTCTGTGTTCTTCGGGGTGCGTCCCTGGCTGAGTGGAGTCACTTGCGGGAGTGGCTTCAAGTCCATTATTCGTCTTCTGTGGAACCCGCCACAAAGTGGCTCTGATACCACTTTGTAACACCCTCATATTCCGAGGAGCCTTAACTAGGCCTTCCTTGGCATATAAGGGCATTACCATCTTGGTTGCCCGAGGTAAGTAATCATCAAAAGTCGATAAAAGAACAATTATAGTTATATTACAAGCGTTACAACCAACTAACAAAATAAGATACAACTCGTCAGCTACACACTATCTCTATCAGTACTCGTGATGACTCATCCCCGCCAGAATTCCAGCCATCAACAACATCGACACCTGCTAAGACTGACTGCTCACCATAAGGGATCACGGCAGACACATAAACAAACAAGACAGTCACACAAGGTCAGTAACTGAGATAAGACATAACGAAACCAACAACAATCACCAACATATTACAAACACAACCAGTCACACACAATCACACCCACTCCAATCAATCTCCGTCACCGACTGTCCACTGGACCAGCCCTGCCAGTGGGGGACCGCAGCCGTACCCACCAAATCCCCGCTCATCATACCGAGCGATAACCCTGTCCCATTAATGTGCACATCCCCTCCCGTGGCGGGTTCCACGGAGGGCGAAACTAGGGCGTGAAGCCACTCCCGCAAGTGACTCCACTCAGCCGAGGACGCACCTCGAGAACCAGAGACAACCAATCACAGACAGCTGCAATACAACAACAACCGACAAACTGTATACACCAACCGATTACCGCATATACGCTGCCACACAAACACAACAACCACGACACAACAACCGACACACTAGACCATCCACAGAAACTGAGTAGGCGAACCTACTTTTACCCAACTGCAACGATTCCATGTCCACACACGCAATATCAGCAACCAAGCAACACCTATATATACAATACAATCATCTATTACTATCATTCTAATCCTAACTGAAAACACAAGACACAGATGATGATGACGACATGCCTACACGAGGAAAACTTGGCAAAGGACTGCTACCCGACTCAAGCTACGCACTCCTAAGGCATAAGGACCTTCAAGGGCTTCCATGGAGGACATATGGTGAAGGGAAGAGAAAAGGGCGACATTTAGGTATAGGAGAAAGAGGCGGAAATAATATACGGATTTACAAAAATACGATTACAAACCCTCGCTGAAAACACGCTACTTGATCGAGTGGCCCACCTACTCGATCGAGTATCTAAGCTACTCGATCGAGTAGCACCCCTAACTCAAAACATAGGATAACTTTGGTACGCACTTCTAAGGACTATCACTGCTTCCAAGGTCGGTCAACGCTGGTCAACGGGTCCCCAAAAGTGCGGGTATTACAGTCTTCCCCCCTTAAAAAGAACTTCGTCCCCAAAGTTCAACTCACCTAACCAAAGCTCACGATACGGAAACAAAGCGGCATCACAACTCCTCCGACATAGGTCACTATTCTCGAAAACACCATCCCCCCCCCCCCACCCCCCCGTGTCATCATCATCAACTGTCTAACGCTCCATATAGATCGACTTCTACAAACTACCACTTGAAATGCCAACCTCACAACACGAACCGGCACAACCAACGATTACCCAACACCTTACGAGATTACACTTTCACTAGCAACAACCATCAACTATGTTATCCAACGATACGGTTCTATTCCCAACACATGACATCATAACTAACTTTCTATGACCGGCTTTTAAGCATACTATTCAACTTTACTTCCTGGATTGGCAGCAACTTCCCACATTACCAACCCCCAACATACAAGTTACTCAACGAACAAGTGCAAACAGTTATAATTTCATACAAGAAATGTAACCAAAGTAATAGAAAACCTTATAAACAAACAATAAAATAATTGCAATATCGGCCTTTTTATTTCGCGACATTACTCTTCCCCTCTAGAAAGGAATTTCGTCCCCGAAGTTCACCACCAAATTACTACACATGTTACTTACTACTTACATCTTGACATATATCCACCCATATTATTCATTATTGACATTACTCATTAATCATACAACCATTAAACCATAAAAACATGTGCAACCATATTCGGATAACTAGCCACCGTCAAGAATGTATGTATATACCATATGTATTTGTATATGGAAGGACACAACTCCGGTGAAATATAATTAGTAGACATTACGGATGTAAAATGAATGCAATAAGAACGAACTACTACTCCACTATTTGTTATGAATAAGCATTCAAAATCCAAACACGACTTCCCACATATGAAATTAACGGTTCAGACATGTTACTAATCATCAATAACCATGTTAAACACCAAAACATATAACTATATAACCATTAAACAATTTTATTTAACGAAAAGTTCCTGTAACAATGCTACTCGATCGAGTGTCTTGGCTACTCGATCGAGTAGCCCTAAGGTCATAATACCCCATTCCTGTCACACCTGCAGCTACTCGACCGAGTGTGGGGCACTCTGCCGAGTAACCACAGGTCAAAACCTTAGAAATTCCTGTCATAATACCATATATATATATATATATATATATATATATATAAAACGTCACATACGCGCGAGTCGGGATGACAACCCGACCCCCAAAATCCTGTAAACAAGTTCAAACTAAGCAAATCCGGCCTTATGGCCATCCATACAAACCAAAATAAAAGTTCCAACTAAGAACAACTACCATCATCTAACATCATCAACCATAAACAGAAGAAAGAAAAAGGAGTATCACTCCTGCTGCTGCTCATCCATCATCTCATCTCCACCACCATCTCCTCCTGAGGTGCTTGCTCCCGATGACCCAATACCCGCATCAACCCCTGCCCCAGCTCCAGGACTCACATACCATGGGGTCAAGCCACCAAAAGCAAAGGACTGTGGTGTCCCCCATGCCGTCTGGTCCACCCCGTAAGAGTGGAAAACCCACTATAGTCCCCAACTCCGCTCCACCACACGGGGTTTGGTCCCTCGGTCCCAATCCCCTGAGCATACGCGATCTCATGCATGTTCCGGAGTGTCAAAGTGGATGACACTCTCTCTGCCAAGTAGCTCGAACGCGTCTCCGGGGTATCGAGGTAGGGGTAACAAGGAAAAGGGTGCTGCTGTGGTGCTGCTGGCCGTGGTCTAGTCTCAGCTGTCCTCTCCCTCACTCGACGAGGTCCTCTCCCCAACCTGGGTCTCTCCTCCACTGCTGCCACGTTCTCCCCCTTCTCATCGGAGTCAACAACTATCACCATCGGGTCTAACGGCTCTGTCGGTGGGAGATGCTCAGGAGCCGGGATCCTCATCCAGCTCATACCCCACACTCTCCAAGCTAGGCTACCGTCAGCTAAAGTTCTCAACCATTTCAGGTCGAGGTAGTAGTCTCTGTCCATAGTAGGCACCGGCGTGGCTAGGGGAACGTACTCAGAAGAAGGCTCAAAGGAGGCTACCTTTTCAGCTAAATTTTCATCCAACCGAATTTTTACCCGCAACCCCAGTCCTGCGACAGGTACGGGTTCAATTGCGGCTGACCAATCACGCAATTGACTGACATCGATTCAGTCAAAGGGACCAAGGGCTCAGTTTTCGGCATAATCATCCAAACATTACAATTATCGCTATAAAATTCATTTTAAGCCTATTCATTACAATTTCATATCATAACCTATCCTAACATGTATAAACTACCAATATAAGCATAATTTTACCAACATCATTATATTCATTACTAACATTATTCATTTCAAAAGATTACCCATATGTTACTTATACTAAATATAGCATTAATAAACCCGAAACGACGAACAACGCATGAAAAATCGCGAAACAAGCAACGGGCCGACCCGGGCCAACCTGGGCTGCCCGTGGGCCTGCTGGGCCTGCCGGCGGGTCTGCTGAGGCTGCCGCCGCCACCCCCAACCCTCCATTTCTCCATTTTTGTTCAGTTTAACATCGTCTGAAGCATCAATTAATCATTCCCACTTCATTTCCATACTAATATGTGAACTTAAACTAACAAAAGACATGATTTTAACCCATATATTCATGTGAAATAAACTACTCAAATAACATTCACCAAAATCATACAAAAAGCAAAGAATGTGACATTTATTCGTCGAGTAACTCGAAATATGTTACCTTAAGCTAGAAAAAGGCAAATAACCCTTGAGAAAACCCTAAAAACAGTAGCTACCCATCATCCTCTACTATATAGGAGTCCCCTATATCATCCTCATAATCTTCACCTATTAAAAACAACAAAAACACAACAATAATCACTAAAACCGAAATTATGCCCCAAAATCATCTTAAATCAACATAATGAAAACTGAAATTAAAACATACTAGGATGTAGATCTTGAAGAGAGGATTCCGAAAATATAAATTTTGCGAAAATCGGACTAGAAACGAAGAAGTTATGATGAAATTACGATTGTAAGTTATTTGATTTTTTTTTGGAATTTTCGGTCAAGAACAAGAGGAACAAAAGCAAGAACAAATGAAATCCTAGGAAGAAATGGGAAGGAGGGGGAAGGTGCCGCCCAAAAGGAAAGAGGAGCGGGATTTTTGGCGGAATTTCATTAGTCGGTTTTGGCTCGTTTCGACGATAATTAAACCGTCATCAAATGCAAATTCCAACATTGCCAAAATTCTTAAACACGAGTTTACAAGAAGATTGAGTACTCATATGACCCATTTCCAAAATCGTTTGCTCAATTTTCAAAAGAATTGCCATTTTTTCCCGATATGCCCTTCTTTCGAAATAAAATGTTTTTACACGGTTTAAACTATTTTTAAACATTTCGAAACTATAAAAATAAATACTTTACTTCAAAATATAATATAATTACATTTCATTGAATTATTATTACTTCAAATACATTAATATTAAATTCAACTTGATTAATAAATTACTTTCGCAAAGTAATAACGGTCCGAAATTACGGGGTGTTACAATCACCCCTCCTTTTAAAAAGTTTCGTCCTCGAAACTTAGAAGGAGAATTTATAGTAAACAACATCTTAATAATATAATCATAAGAAAAATATAGGTATCTTTTCAATGAAACGGTGATACTCTTGTTGATCAGACAAGAACATCCACATTCCTATCAAGATATATATAAAAAAAATATTTCTACACCAATAAATGAGAAAACCCATTATTGGGACGTCACCAATAACGAGATTTAACACTCATTAATGTTAAAACCATTAAAAATCATAAAAGCATTTTTTAAAATTTAGTTTAAAATTCTATAATAAGAATAATATCTTTACTAATTATGATTAAATACGGCTTAGTAACGCGGAAACAGAGTAAGAAAAAGGAATGCCTTACGAGAATAATTCAGGATATTTAGCTAACATAGAAGCTTCAATCTCCCAAGTCTCTTCTTCGACATTTCCACAACGCCAAAGAACACGGACTAGAGGTACAACTTTGCTCCTAAGTTGCTTGCTGGCTCTTCAAGGATCCGGATCGGCCTTTCTTCCAAAGTCAAGCTAGGGTCTAAATCTGGAATTGAAATCGGTAACTAAAACATTTAAAAGTCACTTATCGTAAGAATCAAAATTCTTTCAAGAGCTTCAACTAAAATTTTCCGACAGAACCAAACTCTCATCAGAGGAACGGAAGTGTTCTCGTTACGTATTCAAGAACATCACATTCCAAATCAAAGATAAGGTCAAAAGGCAAATCATTTGTATAAATCAAAAATCAAAATACCTTCAAAAACATTAATGAAGAGTTTTCAAAAATATAAGTCTCATTCATGGAACGGAATTACTCTTGTCGTGCACACAAGAGCGCTAACTTTCCAAGTCAGAGACAAATTTAAAACAAAAACTATTCGCCGACAAGCGTAGAACAAGTTATCAAACTTTTCCAATAACTAGTTCTAACATCCGATCAACGTTAAAATCAAAATAAGAGAAAGGTAGTCTACTCAAATTTTCTTTTGCAAAAAGCCAAAATAAAAATAAAGGTTTCACCTTTAAACTAAAAGGAGCGTTAAATTCCTGAAATATAATATTAAACTTTAACAAAGGCATCATGATTAGATCAAAGTGAATAGAATTTGGATAAAATTTACAAAAATCTCAGGTTTAGCAACTCAAAACCATGATAAAGAAGTCTATACTCAAAGAACAATTAGAGAATTAAATCAATTTTCATTTTCCAAATCTTTACAAGCAGGGAAAATTTTGTAATAGTAACATAAATTTTTAACAATGAACCAAAAATGGTAGCTTAAATATTTAGAAATTGTGTGACATGAAAAGTAAGTTAGACATCATAGATACAAGTATGCTAAGAGGGTTCAAGCTTAACCAATCAAAAGAGCTATGATGAATTTCATGGGGTAAGAATTGAAGTCGAACCTAAAAGGGTGTCAGAGATGGAGTTTCATAGGTTACCAACATCAAACTTATGAGAGGAGTATGATGAAGTAAGGAAGAGAGGTATGAGCGGTAACGCTCATGATCAAGGAAGAAGTGAAATTAGACAACAAGGAAACGCCAGACACTCTTATCTCAAACAACAACATCACTCAAAACGGTTCCGAAAACTTCCTAACAACAAAACTCATAACTACATCACTCCCAAGGGTTTCCTCTATCGCTTATGTTACCTCATCCTAATCTATTCCTTGAAACAAGGTACTCCACTATAGGTGTGATCTCATCGCTCCAAATCCTCAAACATCCAGAAACAACTTTCACAAGCTTAAGGTCAAGGCTTCCAACAAAGCTATATTCGTATCCAACTAGTGTCAACTATGGGTTCCTCAAAAAAAAGTAAACCTTCAATCAAGAATCCCAATACCAAGCTCTAAACTCCAAGAGAAGGTTCCTCAAATATTCCACAAGGTTCTCATTTCAAAACAAGGTAGTAACATACCAACCCCAAAATCTGAAAAATCAATAGGATCTCAAGTTTCTCTATTCTTTTACTTATTAAGGATTCCCAAAAGCGGAACTACACTCAGCTACAACATCATCCCATCATCTCAAGTACTCAATGCGACCTCAAGGTCTATAAAACTATAGGGTTGACAAATTCTTCTCAATAATAAGTCTTTCTCAACTCAAGAACCCTCAAGAGCCAACTAATACCAAATCACATCACCAATCCATTATGGTCATCAACATCCCAAGGAGTATTATTTCAAATTTGACATCCTAAAACTTACTTACCATCAAATTCCCAAGGAACAAGGTCTTAATTGTAACAACACTTTATCACCTAAGAGTTTCTAAAACCATGAATTGAAACTATGTTCTTTAACCTAACAATTGGTGTCAACCATACCATTACCCTTTCTAGTTACCAAAACAAGTGCTAAGACTTCCCAACAATGTAGCTTACTCTCACTCTCATACCATACCTCAAGTAGTAATCAATATCACTCACTAAAACCAACTAATAATCCCACCATTAGCTTTTCTCATATGGTCATACACATTATCAAACTCTCATGTCCAAAGTGATTATGGAAGCCAATCACAACTCGACTTACTTAGTCAATCCTACATCCTCAAATCCACCATTCAGTTTTCTCCATTTTAAGTCAAGTACTAAGCACTAGTATCCCAGACATAAACAACAAAGCCAAGTTCTATAACTTTAATCACATACGCAATTCATTCCTAACACAAAGAATCCACCAATCAATTATACTCACTTTGTCAAGGAACTAGGTATAAGAATCACTAAGTATGTCTCATCACACTACCTAAGTCTTTCCAACATCAAATCCTCTCAAAACCAGGAAAGGGTCATACACAAACAATCTCTTCAAAAGTCATAATTTCCAATCAAGGCCAACATTTCTCAAAAGAAATAGTACTATAAGAAGGCGTTAAGGAAGGATAAGCAAGGAACAAAGGACAAGTTAGGAAATACAAGAGTGACTCACAAGGAGAAAGAAAAGAGGATTTAGAAGAAGGATTAAGCATTAAGAAGTAAAGAGCAAGGCAAGGTACACAAAGAATGAGAAACATCTTCAAGGAAGTAGAAGCATTCTTCAAAGTTGAACAAATCTTCAATCCTCAGCAATAGGCACCAAATCTTGATTTTCGTATAGATAAGCTCACGGTCATTGATCCAAGAACGCAACAATTATTAAATGACAATCAACAAACATGTTAGTACCTAACAAAGAGCAATCACAAAGAGACTACAACATAAGGTCCTAAGTCTACCCATCCTACCCATCTCTCAAGTTTGTTATTTTAAGGTCAAGTTATTTATATTGGGGTGCACAAACGTGCGTCGGGAGCAAATATGCTCCGATACCAACTGTGACACCCTCATTTTTAGCGTTAAATAAACACGTAAATTCTACAGAAAAACTGACAGGATATGTTTGTAATTGGTTCAATCAACTAGATAAAACCTGTAATTTTAAAAAAAACTTTTCTAAACCATTCACAAACATTTCCAAATGAAGAGTGCCAAAACCTGCAAAAACTAACAAACTAATTTACATAACATAGCTAAAGTCGCGAGAATAAAGTGATACAAACCAAAGTAAGAGAGGGAGACATATGTCCCTCCAAAATATAAACACAACCATAAGTTTAAAGGTTTACTACAAAATATAACCAAACTAGGTCCAAGGTTCTTTTGCTCACTAGCTCGTCTGTGTACCCCATCTAATCATCATCAACCTGTCAATCGCATTTTATACAAACACGAAAGCCACAATTCAGTGGGGAGTAACTTCGAGTCCTCCCAGCCACGAAATGTCATATTTAATGTAACATGTAATATAACATGTAAACAACATCATAAATCAATTAACTATCGAGTATTCTAACATATGAACACTAAACTGACCAAATTAAACTATCATGTGAAACATATAACAAGCAGTAATCCAAACTTTATTAATTGTAACCGGCTTGCATCTCACCTATTACAATTCATAAAATCACCATACAAGAAAGGGCAATATATCAAAGACAGGCATAAGTTCTTAGCACCGTCAATAGTCACTCTGTAACTCGAGTCTATACCACGAGGTAGGGAAGGTAATCGAACTGGTATCTTGGCTCAGAGGTTCTATCAAAACATGGCCAAGACACAACACAACCCTAGCCTAAAATCTGCGCAGACCTAGACATGCGGATACACACCACCGCACCCAAGACCCACAATTTTTTTAAAACAAAGTGAGTATCCTAAGGAGTCCACCAAAGGGTTGGCTAGTACTTAAGCTGACCACTTACCCTCAAAATAAGTAACGAGGTCATGCCCCAACTTGGATATAAACCCACCAAGTCAGGAACACAAAGGCTATTAAGCAGTGAACATATACTCGTCAAAGACTATAAAGACCTATATATGACAAACATAACAACCTGCAAGAAGAATTCAATACCAATTCCATTTCAAGCAATATTAACAATATTAAAGGTTTCAGGGAATCTAAGGCCGTTTCTACAATACAAGAAACCATTCAATTCAACCAACAACACATGTGAACTAAAAACATAATAAATGGCCTAAAACAAGAATAAGGCCAATTATCCATTTTTCACAATAATTTTCATCCAACCGAATTTTTACCCGCAACCCCAGTCCTGCGACAGGTACGGGTTCAATCGCGGCTGACCAATCACACAATTGACTGACATCGATTCAGTCAAAGGGACCAAGGGCTCAGTTTTCGCCATAATCATCCAAACATTACAATTATCGCTATAAAATTCATTTTAAGCCTATTCATTACAATTTCATATCATAACTTATCCTAACATGTATAAACTACCAATATAAGCATAATTTTACCAACATCATTATATTCATTACTAACATTATTCATTTCAAAAGATTACCCATATGTTACTTATACTAAATATAGCATTAATAAACCCGAAACGACGAACAACGCATGAAAAATCGCGAAACAAGCAACGGGCCGACCCGGGCCAACCCAGGGCCTGCCGTGGGCACTGCTGGCTGCGCGGCTGCTTTGCCGCCACCCCCAACCCTCCATTTCTCCATTTTTGTTCAGTTTAACATCGTCTGAAGCATCAATTAATCATTCCCACTTCATTTCCATACTAATATGTGAACTTAAACTAACAAAAGACATGATTTTAACCCATATATTCATGTGAAATAAACTACTCAAATAACATTCACCAAAATCATACAAAAAGCAAAGAATGTGACATTTATTCGTCGAGTAACACGAAATATGTTACCTTAAGCTAGAAAAAGGCAAATAACCCTTGAGAAAACCCTAAAAACAGTAGCTACCAATCATCCTCTACTATTTAGGAGTCCCCTATATCATCCTCATAATCTTCACCTATTAAAAACAACAAAAATACAACAATAATCACTAAAACCGAAATTATGCCCCAAAATCATCTTAAATAAACATAATGAAAACTGAAATTAAAACATACTAGGATGTAGATCTTGAAGAGAGGATTCCGAAAATATAAATTTTGCGAAAATCGGACTAGAAACGAAGAAGTTATGATGAAATTACGATTGTAAGTTATTTGATTTTTTTTTTGAATTTTCGGTCAAGAACAAGAGGAACAAAAGCAAGAACAAATGAAATCCTAGGAAGAAATGGGAAGGAGGGGGAAGGTGCCGCCCAAAAGGAAAGAGGAGCGGGATTTTTGGCGGAATTTCATTAGTCGGTTTTGGCTCGTTTCGACGATAATTAGAACCGTTCGTCAAATGCAAATTCCAACATTGCCAAAATTCTTAAACACGAGTTTACAAGAAGATTGAGTACTCATATGACACATTTCCAAAATCGTTTGCTCAATTTTCAAAAGAATTGCCATTTTTTCCCGATATGCCCTTCTTTCGAAATAAAATGTTTTTACACGGTTTAAACTATTTTTAAACATTTTGAAACTATCAAAATAAATACTTTACTTCAAAATATAATAGAATTACATTTCATTGAATTATTATTACTTCAAATACATTAATATTAAATTCAACTTGATTAATAAATTACTTTCGCAAAGTAATAACGGTCCGAAATTACGGGGTGTTACACCGTGCGATGGACCCGATTAAGGGATCTCAATGCAAATATTATATTGTTTGGGTTAAAATTAAATAATATAGAAGTTTGGTAATTTTCCTAAACATTTGTAAGAGACTAAAATTGTAACATTCCGTTTGATGTCTATGAGTGTCTTGATATTGGATTGCTAGTGGATGATATATTACGGAGCTAGCAGCGTTTGTGGACGGTAGTTGGTAGGGTATGGAGTTAGTGTTGAGAGAGATATAATGGAGTTGATACGATATCGTGAGCCATGTTGTGGAGGTAGGAATAGTTAGTGGAGTTGGCGTTACGAGTTCATGTTTGGTTGGAGTTTTGTTTTGAGTTCTTAGTTACGTTGTTGTGTGTTGATCGAGTTAGCGTGTTTGTTTTTGAGTATGGGTTGAACTTCGGGGACGGAGATCTTTTTAAGGAGGGAAGACTGTAATACTACGGTTTTATGAGTCTCTTGGTACTCTATCGAGTGGGCCTTACTCTGTCCAGTAAGGGTGTTTTGCGATTTAAAATAGTTTCTGACCTGTAGGGTACTCGATCGAGTAGCCTTGGTACTCGATCGAGTAGGCGGCACTCGATCGAGTACGTCAGTTACTTGATCGAGTAGCTCGGTTTACGGGTAATGTTTTGTCGGGTTTTGTTAATAATGCGAATTAATATATAAACACTTCCGTCACTTTCATAATACGCTTTACAAACCTGATTACTTTGAAAATGAGATTTCAACCTACGTACTTCGCATTCATCACATTATTGAAAAATCCTGAAGCTTGGAAGGTCGGAATTCATATTTCTTTACATCTTTGTGAACCTTGCGTCGAGGGTAAGATCTACGTACCGAATTTGTTATATTTAATTAAGTTTTGTTAAACCCTAATTTTGGGAATTGGGGATTTGTGTTAGTTTTGTGTGGTTAGTGATATATGTGATGTTATGTTAGAAGGAGGATTCGTAGATGAGGCTTTTTGATAAGAGCTGTTGAGATCGTCTGACTGTATTGCTTTCCAGGTAGGGTTCCCTATTCAGTATTAGTTACATGATGTGTGTGGTGATTGTGCTGTAGATAGTAATTGTTGGTTGTTTCAGACGGTTGTGATATTGTGTTGTTGATTGTTTTAGACGGTTGTGATATTGTATTATTGAATATTATCATACGAGTATTGTGACGGTTGTTGAAATTGGTTACTGTTGATGATTGTGATAGATTGTATCTGTCTGTGTTCTTCGGGGTGCGTCCCTGGCTGAGTGGAGTCACTTGCGGGAGTGGCTTCAAGTCCATTATTCGTCTTCTGTGGAACCCGCCACAAAGTGGCTCTGATACCACTTTGTAACACCCTCATATTCCGAGGAGCCTTAACTAGGCCTTCCTTGGCATATAAGGGCATTACCATCTCGGTTGCCCGAGGTAAGTAATCATCAAAAGTCGATAAAAGAACAATTATAGTTATATTACAAGCGTTACAACCAACTAACAAAATAAGATACAACTCGTCAGCTACACACTATCTCTATCAGTACTCGTGATGACTCATCCCCGCCAGAATTCCAGCCATCAACAACATCGACACCTGCTAAGACTGACTGCTCACCATAAGGGATCACGGCAGACACATAAACAAACAAGACAGTCACACAAGGTCAGTAACTGAGATAAGACATAACGAAACCAACAACAATCACCAACACATTACAAACACAACCAGTCACACACAATCACACCCACTCCAATCAATCTCCGTCACCGACTGTCCACTGGACCAGCCCTGCCAGTGGGGGACCGCAGCCGTACCCACCAAATCCCCGCTCATCATACCGAGCGATAACCCTGTCCCATTAATGTGCACATCCCCTCCCGTGGCGGGTTCCACGGAGGGCGAAACTAGGGCGTGAAGCCACTCCCGCAAGTGACTCCACTCAGCCGAGGACGCACCTCGAGAACCAGAGACAACCAATCACAGACAGCTGCAATACAACAACAACCGACAAACTGTATACAACAACCGATTACCGCATATACGCTGCCACACAAACACAACAACCACGACACAACAACCGACACACTAGACCATCCACAGAAACTGAGTAGGCGAACCTACTTTTACCCAACTGCAACGATTCCATGTCCACACACGCAATATCAGCAACCAAGCAACACCTATATATACAATACAATCATCTATTACTATCATTCTAATCCTAACTGAAAACACAAGACACAGATGATGATGACGACATACCTACACGAGGAAAACTTGGCAAAGGACTGCTACCCGACTCAAGCTACGCACTCCTAAGGCATAAGGACCTTCAAGGGCTTCCATGGAGGACATATGGTGAAGGGAAGAGAAAAGGGCGACATTTAGGTATAGGAGAAAGAGGCGGAAATGATATACGGATTTAACAAAACACGATTACAAACCCTCGCTGAAAACACGCTACTTGATCGAGTGGCCCACCTACTCGATCGAGTATCTAAGCTACTCGATCGAGTAGCACCCCTAACTCAAAACATAGGATAACTTTGGTACGCACTTCTAAGGACTATCACTGCTTCCAAGGTCGGTCAACGCTGGTCAACGGGTCCCCAAAAGTGCGGGTATTACAGTCTTCCCCCCTTAAAAGAACTTCGTCCCCAAAGTTCAACTCACCTAACCAAAGCTCACGATACGGAAACAAAGC
This sequence comes from Silene latifolia, assembly GCF_048544455.1. NCBI lineage: Eukaryota > Viridiplantae > Streptophyta > Magnoliopsida > Caryophyllales > Caryophyllaceae > Silene > Silene latifolia. The sequence continues at coordinate 34,856,215 of NC_133527.1, read as the reverse complement.
GGCATCACAACTCCTCCGACATAGGTCACTATTCTCGAAAACACCATCCCCCCCCCTCCCCTGTGTCATCATCATCAACTGTCTAACGCTTCATATAGATCGACTTCTACAAACTACCACTTGAAATACAAACCTCACAACACGAACCGGCACAACCAACGATTACCCAACACCTTACGCGATTACACTTTCACTAGCAACAACCATCAACTATGTTATCCAACGATACGGTTCTATTCCCAACACATGACATCATAACTAACTTTCTATGACCGGCTTTTAAGCATACTATTCAACTTTACTTCCTGGATTGGCAGCAACTTCCCACGTTACCAACCCCCAGCATACAAGTTACTCAACGAACAAGTCCAAACAGTTATAATTTCATACAAGAAATGTAACCAAAGTAATAGAAAACCTTATAAACAAACAATAAAATAATTGCAATATCGGCCTTTTTATTTCGCGACATTACTCTTCCCCTCTAGAAAGGAATTTCGTCCCCGAAGTTCACCACCAAATTACTACACATGTTACTTACTACTTACATCTTGACATATATCCACCCATATTATTCATTATTGACATTACTCATTAATCATACAACCATTAAACCATAAAAACATGTGCAACCATATTCGGATAACTAGCCACCGTCAAGAATGCATGTATATACCATATGTATTTGTATATGGAAGGACACAACTCCGGTGAAATATAATTAGTAGACATTACGGATGTAAATTGAATGCAATAAGAACCAACTACTAATCCACTATTTGTTATGAATACGCATTCAAAATCCAAACACGACTTCCCACATATGAAATTAACGGTTCAGACATGTTACTAATCATCAATAACCATGTTAAACACCAAAACATGTAACTATATAACCATTAAACAATTTTATTTAACGAAACGTTCCTGTAACAATGCTACTCGATCGAGTGTCTTGGCTACTCGATCGAGTAGCCCTAAGGTCATAATACCCCATTCATGTCACACCTGCAGCTACTCGACCGAGTGTGGGGCACTCTGCCGAGTAACCACAGGTCAAAACCTTAGAAATTCCTGTCATAACACCATATATATATATATATATATATATATATATATAAAACGTCACATACGCGCGAGTCGGGATGACAACCCGACCCCCAAAATCCTGTAAACAAGTTCAAACTAAGCAAATCCGGCCTTATGGCCATCCATACAAACCAAAATAAAAGTTCCAACTAAGAACAACTACCATCATCTAACATCATCAACCATAAACAGAAGAAAGAAAAAGGAGTATCACTCCTGCTGCTGCTCATCCATCATCTCATCTCCACCACCATCTCCTCCTGAGGTGCTTGCTCCCGATGACCCAATACCCGCATCAACCCCTGCCCCAGCTCCAGTACTCACATACCATGGGGTCAAGCCACCAAAAGCAAAGGACTGTGGTGTCCCCCATGCCGTCTGGTCCACCCCGTAAGAGTGGAAAACCCACTATAGTCCCCAACTCCGCTCCACCACACGGGGTTTGGTCCCTCGGTCCCAATCCCCTGAGCATACGCGATCTCATGCATGTTCCGGAGTGTCAAAGTGGATGACACTCTCTCTGCCAAGTAGCTCGAACGCGTCTCCGGGGTATCGAGGTAGGGGTAACAAGGAAAAGGGTGCTGTTGTGGTGCTGCTGGCCGTGGTCTAGTCTCAGCTGTCCTCTCCCTCACTCGACGAGGTCCTCTCCCCAACCTGGGTCTCTCCTCCACTGCTGCCACGTTCTCCCCCTTCTCATCGGAGTCAACAACTATCACCATCGGGTCTAACGGCTCTGTCGGTGGGAGATGCTCAGGAGCCGGGATCCTCATCCAGCTCATACCCCACACTCTCCAAGCTAGGCTACCGTCAGCTAAAGTTCTCAACCATTTCAGGTCGAGGTAGTAGTCTCTGTCCATAGTAGGCACCGGCGTGGCTAGGGGAACGTACTCAGAAGATGGCTCAAAGGAGGCTTCCTTTTCAGCTAACCGGTTGGCAAGAGCACCACAAATCAAGTGCCGAGTTGTAGAAGTAGCCATCAAGGCCAGGTTAGCACAGACCATGGCAAGAGCATTGAAGACCACCCTCTCGGTCCGCTCCGGGTTAAGATAAGACATCAAAAGCAACAGTTCATGATTGTTCAGCTTACTCATATCCGGCCTCTCATAAAGAAGGTTCGAAATAGAACGAAGGAAGATCCTCAAAGTAACATGTTGAACATCATTAATCAACATGTTGCTGGAGGTGGGAGCTAACTTTCCGGAAAGACAAGGCATAAGGCGGCAAACACCGCACTCAGATGGAATCTCACTGATGGAATCCTTGGGAGGCTTGGCCAACCCAAGGTGAGAAGCAAAAAGGTCCATGGTCAACACGAAACTCGTGTTCATAAGACGGAACTCAACAGCTTGTGCAGCTGGCTCATAATTAAACGAGCTCATAAACTCCAAAGTCAGAAAAGGGTAGGAATGCTTCCTCAACCGATACAACCCCATAAACCCCAGGGTCATAAAGATATGACGGACATCCGTCTCAATTCCCAAGTCATCAAGAAGTGTGGTATACACACAACGGGTGGGTCTCATCTTGCGTTTCTGCAACGCCGCAAATCTCTCCCTCTGTTTAAAGTCTACAAACACTACCGAAGGGTATTCCGGTACTGCGGGTGATGGGGTTGGTGTCCTTAACAGTTAGTGCAAGGACTTATAAATCTCTAAAAGGGTCAAAGGGCATACTTTTGGTATTATTATCAGTTGATCCACGTTTATCAATAACGGTTGGCTTGCTAGATAAGTTTGACGTTATTGTCATACAGATGGCGGTGATCAACTGGTCCCTAAAAGTCACACCTATAGGATACGTTTGAGAGATGTGACAGTATGAAAATACAGTCATGTAGATGCCAATTTTGACTAACCAGTTAGTCCGAGTTATTTGACTAATAATAAGTCAAAAATGTGATGTTGAGATATGTTATTTAATACGGATTAAATAATAATGGCTAAGGCGAATTAAGCAGTTAATTCGTAAATTGAATATAAGCGTTTTATATTTAATTAAATGTATATTGAATAAAATTATACAATATCGTCTTTGTCGGACATGTATTAATAATTCAACTAACCCGTGTTATTAGTTGATATTTTAATAGCCGATAACCGATGACGATTTATAATATAAACCGTGTCATATACATTTTAGCGAGACGGGTCGGATCAGTCGGATCACGAGTTAAATGAGGAGAAAGTGGAAAGCCCACTCCCTCCTCTCATGACCCGCGGACCGAGGCAACAAAAGGAGAGGCTCCCTCTCCTTTTGACCTAGCGATTTTCATTTACAGAAAAATTAGGGTTTCAGAACATTTTCTCTGAAATCTCTAGATCTCACATCAAAAAAACCTCACAATAGCTCTCTCGATATTGCAAGTCAATTAGAGAGCATTTCTAGCACACGGGCATTTCTCAGACGATCTTGGGTGCAACAATTAGGAGGAGGTCTACTTTGATCTCTCATTGCCGAATTGCACTAGGACCGGAGGTTATTTCTAATGCTTTATTGTCTTTCTCATGTTTTCGTTTTATGACTATAATCACGTATTAAATTTACGTTATAATCCTTAAATTTAAAGGGTCTTATGCGGATATTACCCTACAAGTGGTATCAGAGCGAGGCCACGTAAATTTTCTATGTGTTTTTCATTAAACGGAATTTGATTGATAATTTTTGCTTGAAAACCGTGAGGCAGCAGTTTTTTTTTTATCACGAAATTTTTTTTTTTTTGCTGCGTTTTTCCTTGTCTCGAAAACCGTATCCTGTTTACACGGCTGAAATCTTTTTGAAACCGTGACATGTATTTACACGGATTTTTGTTTTCGTTTTTCGATTTGTTCTTTTACATGTTGTTATTTTATACGGAGATTATAGCAACATGTCAAGTTTTGTCAATTGTTGAATTGATTTTATGCGTTTTAGATCAAATTGAAATTGGTTTTGTATCGTAAAATCTGTTTTCACGAGGGTTTTGGTTTTCAGAACTTGTTTGGTCTCGATCGAGTGGATTTCTACTCGATCGAGAGCTTTTTCTGTCTTGTTTTTGCTCGATCGAGTCCTTGCTGTACTCGATCGACCTCCTTTTAAAACCCCACTGCTCGATCGAGAAGTCCTCGTACTCGATCGAGCAGTATTGCTGATAAAAGTCCTCGATCGACCACCAGTTCTGTCGATCGAGTACTTCCTGATTAGCATACCTCTCGATCGACTAGCAGTTCAGTCGATCGAGCCCTTTAGTTCCTCGATCGAGCACTTTTGTCCCTGGATCGAGGGATTTTGTTTTGGCAGCTTTGAATTTTACTCTTTTTGTCTAAAAATTCTCTTTTGGCCATAAAATGTACATTATACGGATATTGTACACTCGCTATGATTGTGAAACGGTTCACACACGTACCATTAAGTTATTTTAAAGCGTATTTAAAGTAACGGATTGTATTTGATTAAAATTAAATTGATAGAAGCGGTTTTATCACATGAATTTTAATCATTAAAAGGTGGTTTGGATAAATTTAACATAATTACGGAATTATGTCACGAATGAATTTGTTTTTAGTTGATGCATTTTTTATCGTTAATTTTGAATGCTTGTGAATGCCTTTTATTACGTATTTAATTTTACAATCAGTTGTAACTTAGTGTGGCCTTAGTAGAACGTGTTACCGTAATGACGGAACACGGTCTTGGTTGTATTTTGAGATCTCGTATCTCCGTTTTGGATTTTTCACTTGTAATTACAGTTTTTGTATTTAGAATGTAAATAGGTTTATATTTGTAAATTTTAATTGTAATTTTGAGAAGACCAAAGACGGAGAACCGGATGCTCACTCCCGCTACATGGATCAAGATGGAACATCAAGACAAGCTTCTCGGGTCCAACGGTGGATTCCAAAGTTGTTTTATGTTCTTTTTATTAGGATAGGCCACACTAGGAATTTTTATTTACGTATTGCATTCTTTTATTTATTTTTCGCAACGATAATATGCATCATATTCCGCCTAAAAACCAAGCCACCTATTTATTGCATGAAAACTGACACATATAGAGGTCACGAGTTAGTTTTCTTTGACATTCTCATGTCACACGATTTTTAAGCCATCACCCAAATTAATTCATTCACGCAGACGCTAGTTATTCGTTCACTTAATATGAATTATAATTTAGTTGATGGGATCTTCCTCGTATAAACAAAAATTGAGAATGGTCTTTATAGGTCAAACTCCAATGAGTCCCTTCTTCGTCGGTAGGCATAATATGACTCCTTCTACGTCGGGTAAGTTGGAACCGATTGACCTATTTTATCTCAACACTATGGTCACTCGTACGATCCTGTGATCATGGTGGACTATAGATAGGATTTACGGAAATCTATCGACCAAGAGTTCTTACGGAAGAATTAGCTAAACAGTTGGCTTATCAATTTACAGAAATTGAGTCTTGGGATCACTTGTATTGTTCTTGAGGGAGATCAATTATGCAAGTGCTTGAGTCTACACGTTAATATAAATTAAATAGACTTAAATCACCTCGATGAGTTGCTTATTTCGTTTTTGTTTTTCTTTCTTTTTCAAAGATAGAACACGAACTTTTAAACTGCTAAAAACAAATGGTCGTTCTATCGATAACCCAATGCCAAGTGCCACATTGGACCGTGAGTCTTGGCTTCGGATCTTCATGAATCGGATGAATCGAGTCTACTCGATCAAGAATGATGGATCAAACTTCGCGGACCGGGAGGCGGCATTACGGAATGCTGCCGCTGACGACGGAAGCTCAAATATCTATTAGAGCCCATCCCGCAAACCCAGTCCCACGGCTAGAGTCTCTTTGAAATCACCAAGTTTAATGATTTCTTAATGAAAGCGGGTGCGATTAAAAACGTACTCATTTTTGCAATGGAACCCAATTTGCAGAAACGCTTCATAGCCCATGGTGCAAACAAGATTTTCACCACGCTCACTAAGGAATTCTCGAAAGCACCGAGAATCGTGACCTATGAGCATACCACTCGCTTCTTTGATGCGAGACTCCGAGGGCCAACCAACCGGTTAGCCCACACATTCTCAACATGATTGAGAATGTCGAGAAGCTGGAGACCTTTAATTGTAAGATCAGCGAGAACATTGTGATCGACCGCATGCTTCATTCACTCCACGATGGTTTTGCGCTCTTTAGAGCGAATTACTATATGAATGATTTGAAGAAAACTCCCCATGAATCGCACTCCTTCTCGTATGCACGAGAAGGACATGAAGTTCAGTGGGAGCATGAAACAGGATGTTCTCGTTGTGACAAACAAAGGGAAAGGTAAGGGCAAAGCTCGAAAACCTAGCGAGAGGTAAAGCGAAGTTTAAGAAGTCGGGTTCGGTAAGAGTGGTCCTGGTGAGTCGAGTAACTCATCAGCGCGACAAAGAGCAAGGATGGTAACATGGAGTGTCACCATTGCCACAAGATCTGGCATTGGAGGCGTACATGTCCCGTATACCATGAGGACATAAAGGCAGGTCGTGTTAAACCTGTTGGTATGTTTTCTTCCTCTTCTACTTTTATTCATATGATTGAGATTAACCACGCAAGTTACGGAACTTGGGTACTTGATACTGGTTGTGGTTCTCATCTGTGTAATCATGTGCAGGGGCTCCGAAACATCGAACCCCTCGTAAAGGGTGAGGTGGACCTGCGTGTCGGGAATGGAGCACGAGTGGCTGCCGTCTCGAGGGGAACATATGGGATCCAGCTTCCTAGCGGATTTGAGTTATTTTTATATAACTGCTATTATGTACCCAGTCTTTCCAAAAACATTATTTCAGTTTCTGCACTTGACAAACTTGGATTTTCATTTGTAATAGAGAATAATTCTTGCATTTTCTCATTATACAATATGATTTATGGCAAGGCAGTCTCCATGAATGGAATTTATGTTTTAGATCAGACCAGCGAAATATTACACGTAATGAATAAAAAGTTAAAGGTTGGTGACAAAGATCAAACGTATCTATGGCACTGCCGCATGGGACACATTAATGAGAAACGCGTTAAACAGCTCATCAAAAATGGAGCTATCTCGGCCTTTGATTTTCAATCATTTGGCACGTGTGAATCATGTCTCATCGGTAAGATGACTCGGATTTCCTTCAAAGGTGTTGGAATGCGCGCTGCTGACCTATTAGGGCTCATACACACGGATGTATGTGGTCCTATGTCAATCACCGCACGAGAAGGCTATAGGTATTTCATCACTTTCACGGATGATTTAAGTAGATATGGCTATGTCTACTTAATGAAGCACAAAAGTGAATCCTTTGAGAAATTCAAGGAATACCAGAATAGGGTACAGAACCTATTGGGTAGAAAGATTAAAACACTGCGTTCGGATCGTGGTGGCGAGTATCTTTCTAACGAGTTTGATCAACACCTAAAGGACTGTGGGATTGCCCTACAGTTAACTCCACCTAGAACACCTCAGCTGAATGGTGTGTCCGAACGGAGAAATCGAACACTACTTGATATGGTTCGATCCATGATGAGTCACACCGTGTTTCCTGACTCATTGTGGGGTTATGCTCATCTGTCAGCTGCTCTAATACTTAACCAAGTCCGTCTAAAGTCATTGACAAGACTCCATATGAACTATGGAAGGGAACGGTCCCTAACTTGTCCTTTATACGGGTTTGGGGCTGCGAGGCTTATGTCAAGTGGAGACACGAGGATAAGCTCGGCCCGCGATCGGTCAAGACATACTTTATAGGTTATCCTAAAGGAACACTTGGTCATTACTTCTATTCGCCAACCGAACAACGTGTTTTTGTTGCGGCTAGTGCGACATTCTTAGAGAAGGAATTTCTCGAGAATGCAAAGAGTGATAGAACCTTCGAACTGTCGGAGATCCTAGAACCAAGTACCGAGCAACCATTGGAGGAACCAGTTCCTTCAATCCCGGCTGCGGTTAATATTCCTGAGGAACCTAGGAGGTCGGGAAGAGTCTCTATTCCTCTGGACAGATACATTGGTATGGTCGAGGAACATGACATAGATGATGTTCTACTCTTAACGAGTAGTGAACCCGCAACCTATAAAGGTGCCATGACTAGTTCTGACTCAAAGCTATGGCTTGAGGCCATGCAATCTATAAGAGATGGGCTCCATGTATGAGAACAACGTGTGGGATCTTGTTGACTTACCTGCTAAGGTTCGTCCCCTTCAATGCAAATGGCTTTACAAGATAAAGCATTCTGTGGAAGGTCAACAAGATATCTACAAAGCACGACTAGTTGCTAAAGGTTTCACCCAAGTGCTAGGTTTGCACTTCGATGAAATTTTTGCACCCGTAGTCATGCTGCGTTCCATTCGGATTATCTTAGCGATTGCCGCTTTTCATGACTATGAAATTTGGCAAATGGATGTGAAAACCGCCTTCTTAAACGGCTTTTTGGAGGAAGAGTTGTACATGGTACAACCTGAAGGTTTCATCGATCCAGAACATCCTAAGAAAGTGTGCAAGCTTAAGCGTTCCATTTATGGACTTAAGCAAGCATCGAGGAGTTGGAATCATCGCTTCGACCAAGTGATAAAAGAAAATGGATTTACTCGATCGGTCGAGGAACCATGTCTATATATCAAGTCGAGTGGGAGCAAGATTGTCTTCCTAATATTGTATGTTGACGACATACTCCTGATTGGGAATGACATACCTCTCTTAACTTCGGTGAAAGTATGGTTGAAAAACCATTTCCGGATGAAAGATCCGGGTGAGGCACAAAGAATTCTAGGCATCCGTATTTATCGAGATAGATCACGACGGATGTTATCTCTCGCCAGAGTCTTACATAGACAAAGTCCTAGAGAGATTCAAATGATGACTAACTCCAAGAAGGGGTTTCTTCCTATGGCTCCAGGGGTGCATTTGAGCAAGTCTCGGGCACCAGAGACACCGGAAGAGAAAGAGCGCATGACACGGATTCCTTATGCCTTGGCTATAGGATCAATCATGTATGCCATGATATGCACACGTCCGGACGTGGCATATGCATTGAGTATGACAAGTCGATTCCAACAAAGATCCAGGTGAATCACATTGGCCGGCTGTCAAGAACATTCTTAAGTACCTACGGAGGACTAAAGATTGGGCATTGACTTATGGAGGCGAACAAAAGCTATGCGCAACCGGTTCTGCAGATGCTAGCTTCCAAACGGATCGAGATGACTCGAAATCTCGATCCGGATTCGTTTTTACTCTTAATGGCGCTGCTGATCACCGGAAGAGTTCCAAACAAATCTGTTACAAGAGATTCTACGACCGAGTCCGAGTACTATGCCGCGTCTGAAGCTACAAAGGAAGCGATATGGATGCGTCAATTCTTACATGGACTATCTGTAGTGCCTAGTTCGAATGACCCGATCACCATCTATTGCGACAATAGTGGTGCCATCTTCCAAGCTAAGGAGCCAAAGTCTAGCAACAAGTCTAGACATGTACAACGGAAAGCTCATCTAATCCGAGATTACGTGGAGCAAAAGGAAGTAGTGATAGAAAAGATTGCTACAGATGATAACATAGCAGATCCTCTCACTAAACCATTACGACAAGATAAGCATGAAGGGCATGTTAATTCCATGGGAATCAAACGTGTTCCTTAGTTGTAGTACTTTTTATGGATTAGATTCATTCTCGTTTGTACTCTATACGACATCATCATTTTGATATTTATATATATTTTGTTTTTCATGTGGAATTGTACGACAATTTTGAACACCACAAAGTGAACTGAACAAACATCATATTTTAGTCCTTAATTGCCCACATGAGCTGATAACTCTGGCAATTATTTTGTGACGTTGGTTGATGGTGGGTTCAACGAGCCATAAGTCAACCGGTTGACTGACCAATCACAGAGGCGATTTATACGGATATTTCGTAGGACACCATTGTGACATCGACGTGGAGTCCTAAATGTTTTATAACATTCGCTGCCCGGTCGTGGATAGGACCTCCATGGTGATCCTAAGAGTCGATTCTTTTGACTATCGACTGTCTCTTGAGACTACGGCAGATTTTGGGTGACTTTGGTTTCTTTCTCACGGTCATCCGTAACAGGGGGCCAAGTAGATTTTTTCTGGGTCATTTCATCATGTGTGCTTAGATCGGAAGGAGTCGAGTTGAAGGAAATATTCAGCCTTTATCGTACTCGATATTTCTCGGGGCCACTCGAGGAGTCAGAATCGAAATGCATGGCCATGCTCGGATACGGATTCGTTTTATCAGTTAAGTTACTCTCTAGTCGGGGAAACCACTCTTGATACAGATCGATTGTAAAATACGACCTTTGCGGATCCGGATCTGCAAATTGTTTTACATTGAGTGGGAGAAATTTTAAATGAATATGAGAATCGGTTATCGCACATACACTTGTACGGACAAGTGGGAGTTTGTTGGAGCTTGTGTCCTCCAGTTAGTGCGGATAACGTCATTGCACATACACTTGTACGGACAAGTGGGAGCTTGTTGGGGTTGGTGTCCTTAACAGTTAGTGCAAGGACTTATAAATCTCTAAAAGGGTCAAAGGGCATACTTTTGGTATTATTATCAGTTGATCCACGTTTATCAATAACGGTTGGCTTGCTAGATAAGTTTGACGTTATTGTCATACAGATGGCGGTGATCAACTGGTCCCTAAAAGTCACACCTATAGGATACGTTTGAGAGATGTGACAGTATGAAAATACAGTCATGTAGATGCCAATTTTGACTAACCAGTTAGTCCGAGTTATTTGACTAATAATAAGTCAAAAATGTGATGTTGAGGTATGTTATTTAATACGGATTAAATAATAATGGCTAAGGCGAATTAAGCAGTTAATTCGTAAATTGAATATAAGCGTTTTATATTTAATTAAATGTATATTGAATAAAATTATACAATATCGTCTTTGTCGGACATGTATTAATAATTCAACTAACCCGTGTTATTAGTTGATATTTTAATAGCCGATAACCGATGACGATTTATAATATAAACCGTGTCATATACATTTTAGCGAGACGGGTCGGATCAGTCGGATCACGAGTTAAATGAGGAGAAAGTGGAAAGCCCACTCCCTCCTCTCATGACCCGCGGACCGAGGCAACAAAAGGAGAGGCTCCCTCTCCTTTTGACCTAGCGATTTTCATTTACAGAAAAATTAGGGTTTCAGAACATTTTCTCTGAAATCTCTAGATCTCACATCAAAAAAACCTCACAATAGCTCTCTCGATATTGCAAGTCAATTAGAGAGCATTTCTAGCACACGGGCATTTCTCAGACGATCTTGGGTGCAACAATTAGGAGGAGGTCTACTTTGATCTCTCATTGCCGAATTGCACTAGGACCGGAGGTTATTTCTAATGCTTTATTGTCTTTCTCATGTTTTCGTTTTATGACTATAATCACGTATTAAATTTACGTTATAATCCTTAAATTTAAAGGGTCTTATACGGATATTACCCTACAGCGGGTACCACGGGTCCACTACCTTCCTCAACTTCGGGCTGTGAAGCCCTCCCCCTCTTACTCTGACGGGTCCCTATGTTTAGTCTCCGCATCTGTTTCAGCATACAATTTAAACAAACTTGCATAGGCACTTAAAACATAGAATTTACACAACTGAACATTGAATAATCATCTAGGTACACACTTTCACCAACAAATTCCCAATTTGATACATAAATTCAGTTTATAGTAACTCAGACGATCTTTATATCTGTGAAAATTTTAGCATGAATGAATATGATCTACCCGACAACTACGATTATCCAAAACATGGATCAAACGCTACTCCATATATATATACTTGCTAACATGTGAAACATTCATTTATGTTCATAGAAAGGCAAATTAATACATGCCATCACCAACCTTCAACATTATGAGCAAACCTTTCAATTAAACTAGTCAGACGGTCTCTGCAGCTGTAACGATTTTGACACATTCATCAAGAATTAACATCACCACTACTAAATTAAAAGTTCAACTCTTGCATATACATTCATATCCAACACAAAATCTCAATTATAGAAAATGAATTTCAATTTGGGGCACTTTTAAGACGGAGTTTTAAGGCAAGTTTTAAGGTGAAAACCACAAAATCCAACTCCCAACATGTTATATGCAACATATAGTACTCAATTTCATCATCCAACATGTAGAAAACAACCAAAATCAATTTTGAATTTGCAAACCCTAGAAAAATTCGTCCCCAATTTTGCAATTTCTACTCTATTTTTAGCACAATTAACATCAATAATCATGAAAGGGGAGCATATGAATCACATTACAACAATTACAAGCAAATTTTGTCCATATGAATCGAAATTTTCGGACTATTCTATCATTCTAATAGGTTCAAAGTGATGAAAACATGTAAATAGAGAAGAAATTCATACCTTGATTAGATGGAAAGTAAAAGAACGAAATTAAACAAAGAGAACAACCCAAATCAATCACCACAACCACAAGAATATGAGAGCTTTTGAGAGATTTTAGAGCTTAGGGTTCGAATAAAGAAGAAAGAATAAGAGGAATGAGAAGAAATAAGGGTTTTAAGAAACCCGTAAAAGCCTCTGTACTGTAGCCTACTCGATCGAGCGCCTAGGGTACTCGATCGAGTGCCCTCTACTCGATCGAGTAGGTGCTATTTCGTCGAGTATCTGCAGAAAATTCCTACACCCCGACGTCATAGCTTCCTAACTTGATCGAGTGAGGTCTACTCGGTCTAGTAAGCACTAGCACTCGGTCAAGTAAGGTTGAGTACTCGGTCAGAAATACAAAATCAATTGAAGGTTCCTGCAAAACAATATCACGTGTCGATTCCAAACTAAATTCGGAAGTCGTCACTGGTTACCGTATTCACTTCTATATCACTATTACTACTCAAACATATCATACCGTCTCATCAGATAAGATTCATATTATATTACGCTACAACAAATTCACACAACTTGGTTTACCAGCTACCGAGTCATTCATACACACAATTATACCATTGTATTATGTCGGAATTCGTCTTACTACATGGCTATCAACTTATACTCACGTTAATCTAAAACATATAATTAACGATAAATTCCCACATGTCATCCAAGTGTATTACTATCATATTCCAGTTCAACACAAATAAGTTATTCTACACAAATTACTCACCACGCAGCGGAACTTTCGGCCATTAAACATTGTACAAATGCATCAGTATTTGCTATTTCTTATACTACAACTCAACACTTCTTTAACTATCATCATTATAGCTATGGTAGGACTTATAAACTCATATAGGATCACCATTACTATCAACCTGAAGCAAACACCAACATGACCATTTTTATACTACGACATACACCTCTACACCTTTCACGCATTTCTATTAAATAAAACATTTTTACATTTCTCATTATCATCACATATACTCACTCATTCTACCAAAACTTCACCATACACGATCCGGGTGCAACTATCACGCCTACATCGATTTCAACAAAGACTCAACCACAGATAGTTCCAACGCAGTCCACATACACGTTAAGCACATACTCATGGACTCCACATTCCCATACCCAGTGACTGGCTTAAGTACAATGGGGCCAAGATTTTGAAATGAGGGCGCCTACTCACCCAAAATCTAGCATCAGCTGGGGCTCCCATTACACATACACCAGGTTCATTTTATTGGACTCACTACGTTTATTAGGTTCATTTGTTACAGGTACCAAAATCGTCGCTCTGATACCACTTTGTAACACCCCCATATTCCGAGGAGCCTTAACTAGGCCTTCCTTGGCATATAAGGGCATTACCATCTCAGTTGCCCGAGGTAAGTAATCATCAAAAGTCGATAAAAGAACAATTATAGTTATATTACAAGCGTTACAACCAACTAACAAAATAAGATACAATCGTCAGCTACACACTATCTCTATCAGTACTCGTGATGACTCATCCCCGCCAGAAGTCCAGCCATCAACAACATCGACACCTGCTAAGACTGACTGCTCACCATAAGGGATCACGGCAGACATATAAACAAACAAGACAACCATACAAGGTCAGTAACTGAGATAAGACATAACGAAACCAACAATAATCACCAACACATTACAAACACAACCAGTCACACACAATCACACCCACTCCAATCAATCTCCGTCACCGATTGTCCACTAGACCAGCCCTGCCAGTGGGGGACCGCAGCCGTACTCCCCAAATCCCTGCTCATCATACCGAGCGATAACCTTGTCCCATTAATGTGCACATCCCCTCCCGTGGCGGGTTCCACGGAGGGCGAAACTAGGGCGTGAAGCCACTCCTGCAAGTGACTCCACTTAGCTGAGAACGCACCTTGAGAACCAGAGACAACCAATCACAGACAACTGCAATACAACAACAACAACCAAACTGTATACACCAACCGATTACCGCATATAGGCTACCACACAAACACAACTACAACACAACAACCACGACACAATAACCGACACACTAGACCATCCACAGAAACTGAGTAGGCGAACCTACCTTTATGCAACTGCAACGATTCCATGTCCACACACGCAATATCCAGCAACCAAGAAACACCTATATATACAATACAATCATCTATTACTATCATTCTAATCCTAACTGAAAACACAAGACATAGATGATGATGACGACATACCTACACGAGGAAAACTTGGCAAAGGACTGCTACCCGGCTCAAGCTACGCACTCCTAAGGTATAAGGACCTTCAAGGGCTTCCATGGAGGACATATGGTGAAGGGAAGAGGAAAGGGCGACATTTAGATTTAGGAGAAAGAGGCGGAAATGATAAGCGGATTTAACAAAACACGATTATAAACCCTCGCTGAAATCACGCTACTCGATCGAGTGGCCAACCTACTCGATCGAGTGGCCCCTACTCGATCGAGTATCTAAGCTACTCGATCGAGTAGCCTCTACTCTATCGAGTACCACCTCTAACTCAAAACACAGGATAACTTTGGTACGCACTTCAAAGGACTATCACTGCTTCCAAGGTCGGTCAACGCTGGTCAACGGGTCCCCGAAAGGGCGGGTATTACAGTCTTCCCCCCTTAAAAAGAACTTCGTCCCCGAAGTTCAACTCACCTAACCAAAGCTCACGATATGGAAACAAAGCGGCATCACAACTCCTCCGACATAGGTCACTATTCTCGAAAACACCATCCCCCCCGTGTCATCATCATCATCTGTCTAACGCTCCATATAGATCGATCTCTACAAACTACAACTTGAAATACCAACCTCACAACACGAACCGGCACAACCAACGATTACCCAACACCTTACGAGATTACACTTTCACTAGCAACAACCATCAACTATGTTATCCAACGATACAGTTCTATTCCCAACACATGACATCATAACTAACTTTCTATGACCGACTTTTAAGCATACTATTCAACTTTACTTCAACATACAAGTTACTCAACGAACAAGTGCAAACAGTTATAATTTCATACAAGAAATGTAACCAAAGTAATAGAAAACCTTATAAACAAACAATAAAATAATTGCAATATCGGCCACTTTTAAACATTTTGTAACACCCCCATACTCCAAGTGCCTTACCAGGACCACTTAAGGCATGGAAGTGCTACCATCTCGGTTACCTGAGGCAATGATAATCATAAGACAATAACGAAACGTACTTTATTAAATAAGTTTAAGTGTAATTTCTCTTCCTTATTTCATTTGTTTACATTTTGTTTTTCTCTTAATTCTTGTTTAGTTGTTCATGTTAGACTTCTTGTTGTTTAATTGATGCTAATCTCTTTATTATTCATCTTTTCTTTGTTTTCCATTGTTGTTGCTCTCAAAGATTTAGTCTTTAACCTTCTTGTGTCAAAGATTGAATCTTTGAGTTGCTTGTGTTAAAGGTTGTGTCTTTTAGTTTAATTCTCACCCATCTTTAGTTTAATTTGTCTTTCTTCATAATTTGTGTTGGATATTTGCATGATTAGTAATAGAATTTGTTCTTCCACCATGTTTATGCTTGAAGAATCCATATTTATTGTCTCTATTGCTTTTAGAACCATGATTAGGGAGTAGTCTTCTTACTAGGGTGCGATTAGACCCTACCATGAGTAATTTATCTAATTGAGTTTCATTAAATTAGTTGTTGAGGAGGGGTTGTTGGGTTTAACCAAAGGAATTGAATTGTTGTGTCTATTTGGGAGAAATTGTCGGTTTTGACCCTTGTCCACCAGCGGGAGTTGGTTAGGTTGGGATTGATTACATTACCTCTTTTTGGTCGTGTGCCGACTTGGGTTGAGCCCGGGAGGGAGAACCCAAGTGGGGTGCCTTTGTTTTTCGGTTTGAAGTTCACCTTCGGGAGAAGGGTAGGGATGACCGGGAGTTTATCGCGGGCTTAAGCCCTTGATCTTGATGAGAGATGAGCGGAGTGGGCCCACTTTTGTGAGCCTTGAGTCTTGAGTCGGGGGAAATCGAGTCATGAGCCCGGGAGGGAGTTGATTCGGTATCACTAGTGTCCCACCATGAGCCCGGGAGGGAGTTGGTGGGAGAATTAGAGGCGTCTCCACTCAATACACTTCCCCCTTAACAACTAGTTTAAGGAACTCATGATTTATTACGAATGTCGGTGGTTTAGTCGTTCCGTAGGCCTTAATTAACTTAAGTAAATCGTATTTAATAGCTTATTTTCTCATTCTATAGTTTAATTAGTTTAATTTATTTCTTGTTATTTAGTTTAGTCCTTTATATAATCACTCATCCTTTTTATTATCGACTTAGCTAAGCTTAAGGATTAGAATGATTAATACTCTCCCTAGCTCCTCGTGGGATCGACCCTCAATAGTGTACAATGACAATCGTGCACTTACGAGGTATAATTTCATAACCATCAAGTTTTTGGCGCCGTTGCCGGGGAGCAAAGGCTAGATATTAATCGTTTTATTCTAGTTTAGGCTAAGTCTTTCTTGTTTTTGCACACATTGTGGTGCCGTTTGTCTTGCTAACTCTCTCTTTCAAGTGTGTAAGCTTATTTCATGAGAAGATTGAGTTTGAAATCAACAAGTCCATGAACTTTCCCTCTATGAGTGACTCTTGTTATAGAGTGGGTGTGTTGGAGGTTGATATGAAAGAAGATTTGAATGAAGAAGGTTTGAGGGAAAGTGAGTTTGAACCTCAAATTATGAAGGAAATCGAATTGTATTTGAACTCCCCAAAATCATTACTTGATGTTGGGTCTTGGTTAGATGACTCTTCAAATGATTCTTGGAAAGCTCAAGTTGATGCCTTAGAGATGGCTTTTAATGGAGGTGGAATGAAGTATACCAAGAGTTGTGAGGAAGATGAACTTGGCCCTCCCATATGGGACACTTATGAAGACTCCTTGCAAAATGATAAGTGTGGGGAAGGAAGTTATGAAGAGCTTGGTGCCCCTATTTGGGATGTTTATGATAATGAGGAAGATTCCACACTACCACCTCCTTCCGAAATCTTTGAAGAAGAAGTGCTTGTCCATGACAAGTGTAGGGAAGAAGAAAAAAATTGGGAAATGGAGGCCGATGAATTCGAACTTGCCATATTGGGAGAGTTGAGGAGTCATGAGAAAAAATACGACATTGCTAGTTTTGACTCTAACTTGGAAGAAATTGAAGCTCTCATCTTTGGTAGTGATTCGGTTCAATTGAAGAGTCAAGAGAAATTGGATGAAAATGATGATATTATGAACCTCAATGTTGAGAAGTTGACTCCTCCACCTCTTGTTCTTCACCACTCTCCTTGTCTTGATGACCATGAGGATGCTTCCTCATTATATGAGGCTTATGAGATTCCATCCATCTCTCCTTCTCACTACTACATTGAAATGGAGGATCCTAAACACCAAGAGGATCCTAGAAGCAATATCGAGAGGAACAAGAGGAAGAACGAGAGGAAGCGTTGGAAGAAAGGTCGGGTGAGATTGGCTATAGTTTGGAGCTACCTATGCTTGTTTGAGGGTTTTGCTAAAGCTTTTGACCGTCTTCTCCGTGCCTTGAGTGACATGGATCACGCTACTTGGAAATTCAAGCAACAAAGTTTTGAATGAAAGGTTTGGTGGAGTCCCTCAAGAACCATCAAATTGTATATATTCTCTTCTCTTACTTACTTATACTTTACTTGCATTTTAGTTCCCTCCCTACATTTGTTCCTTTGAGGACAAAGTCATGTTTTAAGTGTGGGGAGAGGATTCGTTATATAAAACCCATAAAAATTGAAAATTTTCAAAAACATGTTATTTATTTTATTGCACCTTTCTTTCAAAAAATCCAAAAAAATCGAATACATCAAAAATACAAAAACATGTCTTTAATTTTGAAAAAATTTGAAAAACACAAAATATGTTCTTTATTCTTCTTATTCTCTCCCTACACTTTGTTCCATTGAGGACAATGTAAATTTCAAGTGTGGGGAGGGAAATATCCACTTTGTGCATATTGTTTATATTTGTATATATTTGCTTGTTCATTTGATAAAATTTCAAAAATGCCTAAAAATTGAAAATTTTCGAAAAAAATTCAAAAATATTGCATTGTTTATAATTATATATATTGCATTTGTCCTAACCATTTTGATAGGCAACACATGAATCATCGGAGAAGACGCTTGGTAAAATTCTTCCAATTCTTTCTCCTTTATCCTTCCTTTTCTTTTTGTATATATAAGCATGGAGGAGGACGGGATATGTAATGTGGGTGTTCCCTTAGGGAACCGTTTTGGATATGGTTGTGTTGTTGGTGTGTTGTTAGGACTAGAACTTGTATGCATTTAGATTAGACATGAATATATGTGTTCACTCTTGCATTCTCGTAAATTGTTCATATGTGTAGTTTGCATTCATACACGTTGCATTTCGTATGTAAATATTTGCATAGGGAGTCTAAATGTGGAGGGCATATGTTGCCAATGATGATAATTTGTTTTACCCATGTCATTTCCCTCTTGATAGCTCGTGCCTTTTGATGACATATGTTAGGGTTTTTGCTTGCAAAAACCCGGAAGTCTAGCTTAACAACCAAGTAACGACCACCTTGTGAGACCGTATTAGGCCCGAGACTTGACCTAGGTCCGATATAGATACTAAAATGTGAGGATAGAGCCTCCATATGGCCGGTCCATAAAACCGGTCCCGTTTAGGTCATGAGAGTAGTTCTCCTTACGTGGTATGTCATGTCAAAACGCATAAGTATGGAGCTCGTTCCTTGATTCCGTAGAAGTGTTGGTGTGCATATTGAGACGATTTTGTTCAAATAAAGTAACCTCACATTTAGCCAAATAAGCCTTTTTTTTATACCCTTGAGTCAATTGTTTCCTTTTGTTAACCCATTTTGAGCCCAAGCCTTATCATTTCTATTGCCAACAAAATAACTACATCCCATAAACAACTCACCTTGGTTGAGTAGTTCGTTATTGTAGTTCTTTTGTGGAGTATATTTGGGTTGAAATTTTGACTCACCTTGAGGTGTATGATCGCAATGCCACATGAGTGAAATGCAACTTTGGCTACTTTTGTTAATAAGAGGTGAACAAGTCGTGAAAAATACAAGAAGGAAAATCAAAAAGAAAGAAAATGAAGAAGAAAATCAAATAGAAAAAAAAAGAGAAAAATGAAGTGAAAAACAAAAAGGAAAGAATGTTGTGTTTGTATCTAATAAAGGGTTGATGGATTTGCAATTGAGTCTTGTTTTGAAAAGAATGAAATGAATGGTTAGAAATGACAATCTTTGTCAAATTTTGTGGAGGAATTATTTTGCATTCGCTATGGTTTAGTGAATTGATTAGATGTGGCGACTACTCGATCTTTAGCCCCACATATCCTAAAATGGTGCTTGCACCAACCCCTTTTCACCTAACCCAGACCCCATTACAACCCGGTTGTCTCTCTTGTATGTGCATCAATTTAACATTTCTCTTGCGGATATTGGATATCGTACCATATTAGATTGCGGGCATGCTTCGCAAGTCGAGATAGGAGAGTGATTTTAGCTACATTTTGTCACAAAAATCACCCCGTTCTTTCATTTGAGTGACTAGTGAAACCCGTGAGAGTCGGTCTTTGGTTTTCTTTTGGTCGAAGGTTTGATATGGAGTCGAATCTTGCGTGTGTCGTGTCATTCTTGGGAGTATAGCGAAGTACTTCCTCTTTCCCGCCTAGAATTTGTTTTTAGGCATTCCGTGTTGTCAATGTTGGCTACTTGAGCTAGAACTTGGGAGTTGACACCTTGGTAAGACCCGGAGACGACATCCTCCACTAATGACTCTCTTTGTTCAATTTTTGAAAGAAAAAAAAAACGGCCGCTTAGATGAGGAAAGCGGCTTGACTTTTTGTGATGCATCTTATATGTTGATCCGTGATTAAATGTTGGATGGGTCGAAATTTTCCGCAAGCCCCCACTTGCCTTGCATCGGAATGCATACCTCATTGTGTTTCGGTGTGAGTTGAAGAGACGGAGAAGGCCCGTTAATTGCCTCTCATCGGATATTATTAGTTTAGCTAGTCTTTTATATTAAGGGTCTCGGTTTAGTTTAAATGAGCTTACTCAAGGACGAGTAAGGTTTAAGTGTGGGGAGATTTGATGAGTCGTATTTTGGTTATATTTTGCCTCGCATTTATACCTAATTCCGACTCGATTTTGTGTGCTTAATTGTCTAATAAGCTCAATTAATTACTAATTTATAATAATTAGTCGTATTAGTTTATAATTAATAATTAATTGTATTTATGTATAATATTAGTATTATTATATTAATTTAATGTGCAGGCAAGACGGGAAAGTGAGGCGGAAGAGCAAGACGAGATTATGAGAAGAAATGGCGGAGGTGAAAATAGGCTAAACTTTGGAAAAATAAACTAAGTAAAGGAGCAGCTGCTAACTTCAGACGGTCTTTGCTAAGCTTTTACTACCACCTCCGGCCACCGTGGCAGCCACCACTGACCACCATACACTTCCAACATCACATCCAAATCACCCACGATCACCATGGACCACCGCAACAGCCACCACGACCTCACCTTTCCCCCCTAGCCAAAACATACAATTATAACCCTTTTCATGCGACCATATTTCAACCACCACCAAAGCCACCTCCAGCCCCCGTGGGAGCCACCCATCACAACCAATAACATCCTCCCACTTCCAAATTCACAACACAACCTCTCATCACCACCATTGACCACCTTGGAAGCTACCACGAACCCTTCTTCCACCCCCGTCCGTAAACAATACAAACAATAAACCCATCTTCTACACCATTTATCACCACCATCACAGCCACCTTAGACCACCGTGGCTACCACCTCTGGCCTCAATGATGGCCAGCACCACCACTCTAACACTCCCCTACCTCCGATCTCCACCATGGCAGCAACCAACAGCAGCAACACCACATCTCTCCCCCTCGACGTACATGTGCAACCAATGGTATACGCTGCCCTCTGCCGGCCAACCGGCAGCCACCTCCCCTACCGGCAGCCACCAACACAAACATGCCCAAGCAGCAAAGGTCTCGCTACCGGTGCCATCACCGGCAGCCGGCACGCCGGCACGCAACACTCCTTCATCTTCATCTCGCATCAATTTTGTGCTTTCTATCGGCAAGCCGTCTGCCGGCCAACCGGCTCCCACTACACGCCTCCTTTAATTCGCCCAAGCTTCAATGTGCTCGCTACCGGTGCCCAAGCCGGCGGCCGGCGGGCTGGCAGGGCCCCCCTGCTCTGTTTTTTTTACGGGAATTGGTTCCTTGTGTAAGTGTCGATTGATTAGTAGTAATTTTAGTATTATTGTTAGTATTATTATTAGTAGTATTATTATGATTATCATTATCATTATCATTATTATTATTATTATTATTATTATTATTATTATTATTATTATTATTATTATTATTATTGTTGTTATTATTATTATTATTATTATTATTATTATTATTATTACTATTATTATTATTATTATTATTATTATTAGTCTAATTAGATTTGTAATTAGAGGGTCCTATATAAGGCTCATCTCTCATTTGTATACACACATTACACACATTACTACCTTAGAATTAGACTTTCTCAATTAGATTAGAAATTAGACTTTTTCATCTTATTCTCTCAATATTGTAAGACAAAAACATCTCCAATTAATTTTCTTTTACCCAGGTTGTAATCTTTACTTAAAAATTAATACAATTGTTCTCTTGTTTATCCAAGTTCTTCATTCTTTCAATCCAAGTTTCCACCTTTTGCAATTAAGTTGGTATAATTTCTCTTCCTTATTTCATTTGTTTACATTTTGTTTTTCTCTTAATTCTTGTTTAGTTGTTCATGTTACACTTCTTGTTGTTTAGATGATGCTAATCTCTTTCTTGTTCATCTTTTCTTTGTTTTCCATTGTTGTTGCTCTCAAAGATTGAGTCTTTAACTTTCTTGTGTCAAAGATTGAATCTTTGAGTTGCTTGTGTTAAAGGTTGTGTCTTTTAGTTTAATTCTCACCCATCTTTAGTTTAATTTGTCTTTCTTCATAATTTGTGTTGGATATTTGCATGATTAGTAATAGAATTTGCTCTTCCACCATGTTTATGCTTGAAGAATCCATCTTTATTGTCTCTACTGATTTTAGAACCATGATTAGTGAGTAGTCTTCTTACTAGGGTGCGATTAGACCCTAACATGAGTAATTTATCTAATTGAGTTTCATTAAATTAGTTGTTGAGGAGGGGTTGTTGGGTTTAACCAAAAGAATTGAATTGTTGTGTCTATTTGGGAGTAATTGTCGGTTTTGACCCTTGTCCACCAGCGGGAGTTGGTTAGGTTGGGATTGATTACATTACCCCTTTTTGGTCGTGTTCCGACTTGGGTTGAGCCCGGGAGGAAGAACCCAAGTGGGGTGCCTTTGTTTTTCGGTTTGAAGTTCACCTTCGGGAGAAGGGTAGGGACGACCGGGAGTTTATCGCGGGCTAAAGCCCTTGATCGTGATGAGAGGTGAGCGGAGTGGGCCAACTTTGGTGAGCCTTGAGTCTTGAGTCGAGGGAAATCGAGTCATGAGCCCGGGAGGGAGTTGATTCGGTATCACTAGTGTCCCACCATGAGCCCGGGAGGGAGTTGGTGGGAGAATTAGAGGCGTCTCCACTCAATACACTTCCCCCTTAACAACTAGTTGAAGGAACTCATGATTTATTACGAATGTCGGTATTTTAGTCGTTCCCTAGGCCTTAATTAAGTTAAGTAAATCGTATTTAATAGCTTGTTTTCTCATTCTATAGATTAATTAGTTTAATTTATTTCTTGTTATTTAGTTTAGTCCTTTAGATAATCACTCATCCTTTTTATTATCGACTTAGCTAAGCTTAAGGAATAGAACGATTAATACTCTCCCTAGCTCCTCGTGGGATCGACCCTCAATAGTGTACAACGACAATCGTGCACTTGCGAGGTATAATTTGATAACCATAAATTACATAACAAAACCAACTGTAAAGTAAAATTACAACTGTTCTCAAACTATAAACCAACTAAATAAAACTGTCTTAACAACCACATCGGAAGACTAAAGACTCTGACATGTGATGACTCCATCCCACTAGATCCTCGCGTATCCAAGATATACCAGTCAAACAACTGCTCACCACCCCCGAATGGATCACCATAGTTTTTAAAACATTTAAACGGGGTCAGTACTAATCACACAATTATATAATCACAATCAGACAGAAATCAACACAACTCAATTGTCACATCATCCCGAATTCCATCACCAACTCCTCAATACTGACTACACACTAAAGTGTGTAGCCCTGCCAGAGTACCCATCGCAACAGGTTACTCCTCGCCGCCAGTGGGGGACCGCAACCGTTCCCACCTAAGCCCCGCTCTTCTCCGTCGAGCGATAAACCCAAATTCATTAATGTGCACATCCCTTCTGTGGCGGGTTCCACAGAAGGCGAATAATGGGCGTGAATCCACTCCCGCAAGTGACTCCACTCAGCCAGGGACGCACCCCGAAGAACACAGACAGATACAATCAATCACAATCATCAACAGTAACCAATTCCAACAACCGTCACAATACTCGTATGATAATATTCAACAATACAATATCACAACCGTCTGAAACAATCAACAACACAATATCACAACCGTCTGAAACAACCAACAATTACTATCTATAGCACAATCACCACACACATCATGTAACTAATACTGAGTAGGGAAACCCTACCTGGAAAGCAATACAGTCAGACGATCTCAACAGCTGTTATCAAAAAGCCTCCTCTACGAATCCTCCTCCTAACATAACATCACATATATCACCAACCACACAAAACTAACACAAATCCCCAATTCCCAAAATTAGGGTTTAACAAAACTTAATTAAATATAACAAATTCGGTACGTAGATCTTACCCTCGACGCAAGGATCACAAAGATGTAAAGAAAGATGAATTCCGACCTTCGAAGCTCCGGGATTTGTCAATGATGCGATGAATGCGAAGTACGTAAGTTGAAATCTCCTTTTCAAAGTAATCAGGTTTGTAAAGCGTATTATGAAAGTGACGGAAGTGTTTATATATTAATTCGCATTATTAACAAAACCCGACAAAATATTACCCGTAAACCAGGTTACTTGATCGAGTAACTGACGTACTCAATCGAGTGCCGCCTACTCGATCGAGTACCCTATAGGTCAAAAACTATTTTAAATCGCAAAACACCCTTACTCGACAAAGTAAGGCCCACTCGATAGAGTACCCAGAGACTCATAAAACCGTAGTATTACAGTCTTCCCTCCTTAAAAAGAACTTCGTCCCCGAAGTTCAACCCATACTCAAAAACAAACATGCTAACTCGATCAAGACACAACAACGTAACTAAGAACTCAAAACAAAACTCCAACCAAACATGAACTCGTAACGCCAACTCCACTAACTATTCATACCTCCACAACATGGCTCACGATATCGTATCAACTCCATTATATCTCTCTCAACACTAACTCCATACCCTACCAACTACCGTCCACAAACGTTGTTAGCTCTGTAATATATCATCCACTAGCAATCCAATATCAAGACACTCATAGACATCAAACAGAATGTTACATTCTACTACCCTTAAAAGGAACTTTGTCCTCGAAGTTTACTCACACTCATAGCATCCTCTTCCAACTGTCAAAACTATCGAACGCATAATCATCATCATACAACTGTCAACACTATTAAAATATTCTCTCATTCCTAAACATCGAACTACTACAAGCACGGTCATGACCTTTAATAAAATCAAAATAAATATCCGTCTTTTATGCTACACCAACACTCTACTTCCAATTATACTACCAAATGCACAACCATCAAAATCTCTTTTATCGCATCCTACTCCTCTTAAGATAACCATTACGTCCTCGTAACTCACTAACTCTAAATCCTATCTATATCTTCTCATTATCCCCATCGCCACCGCATGTCAAAGATAACCACCTATAATCTTAACACTCGTCATGAATAAATCTAAGGCTCTCTTACTTAAACAATTCTCATACTTCAATTCACTCGTCACGCCACCTAACCTATACCTCAAAATCTTTAGCTTAACCAAAACTTCAATTGTTCCCTATTACTGCCAAAACGAGATAATCCTCTATACCTGCACCTATCTCCATACTCATAAATCACGATCCACAATTATTATATACACTCACACTAGATCCTCAAGTTCTTTTCTTTCATCACCGCAAAATTCATACACAACTTAACATGACACTAATACCCAACACCCTACACTCACTGTCTCAACGAACGATTATGAACCACCTGCAGCTTTCAGTTCATTACCACACATGTTCTACGACTCACTTGCCATGACTATGTGCACCAATGCCTCATCTACAACAAGATCAAAAATACTGCAACAACTTCTGACAACTGTGTCCCATCAACAGAATATCACTATATCATGACAACAATGAAAACATATAAAACTCTCTTTCATAACATACTCTACCCTCATTCCCAAACTTAACTGGTAAGAAGCATCAATAAACAAAACAACTGTCTATCTGTACAAACTGAAACTCACAGGAAGCAACATCAAACAAAACAACAATTTATGTATAACTGGTATGTACTTTCGAAACTCGAATCATAATCATCCCGCCTACTCCACCACAACCGGTGACGGCATCGCAACACCGCCACCAACAGCCACACCGCAGCACGAAAATACCCGCATCACAACACTAAATTCCGTGCCCGGATCACCACCCGAGGCACTACAACCACACCGATAGACATCACAATATACACAATCCCATAAACACTGACGCAGAAATAACTTCCCGGATAAGAAAACTTACTCAAAACTGCTTTACTAGATCACAACACCATATATCATGCGGAATAAACAGACAAGAATCTCATGCATACCATCCACACCTTTTCACGGAATAAACATATATCATGAATACACATGCAAGTATAACCAGTCATGTCAGTCCACCTAAACTATCACTTTTGATCATCATTCCAGTAAGTTACCATATCCAACATATATTACAGAACATTCAGATAACAACATTATAACTATCACACCACACCGCTTCTCGTGAGGTCACAACCTCACACAAACATTTATATACATCTTTGACCCATAATCACATCCAACTAGTCAATCCTGATCACGTAAGTTACCACTCAACAAAGGTTACCTGTTGCCCGAGCTTAACTCATATGCCTCTCATAACATATTCCCCCATTCGCACAACCATCACCTCCTGCCAAGTATAACCATACCATTACTATTCAACTATTAGGATCCGCCTCATCTAACCACATCTTATACCCTCTCACAATCATACACAACAATCAGGTCCCTACCAAATCAACCTCTTTAGAATTGCTACCTTTCTAATATACCATCACTCTTAACCACTAGTCACAAACCATAACACTACCACTGTCCGGACATCAAACCTCTTACACTCATCTCTAAACATCACGATTTCTTTCCTATCTTTGGTTAACATCCCAAATAACGAACATCAAATCCACCAAAAAATTTTACCTCAACATTCTTCCCAACACTATCCTTAACTGTATCGTCATCTAACTCTCCACCAATATCTCATATCGTGCAGATACTCTATCAACCTCTTACTCCCTTAATTCCTTAAAACCCATGAATAATCATGTTGTCCCGAAACTCCTATGTAATCGTTAACTCAAATACTCATGATAGTATCATACATCTTGACGATTCCTTACTTTTATATCACATAACTCCGGTCAACATTTTCCTAGTTTTACTCCACTCATTCTTTTCTTTTACACTCGACAAAATCAATTAACCATAAAACTTCTTATTACTTCTTCCTAACTCTTTAGTGCTCCGATTATCTTTTCATTGCTCCAAAACTCAAATCCCATTATTTCTTATCGATATTATCTCACTCTTCCTTACCATGGATCTTCTCTTATCATGCTATCACTCTCACTTATCACCAATCAATCTACACGGTCAGTCCACTCCACCTCGTTTTTTTTTCAATCCCAAACTCATTTCATACTGTTAACTGTCCAAGAAAATCACACATTAGTTCCGCCTCTTGACAAACCAAATTCCCAAACTCACTCGCTATCTGCAAACCCACATCGCTGCATAACTCAATCTAAACTCTTTATACCCCATTTCTTTCCATTTACATATAACGACCTTTCCATTACATATATTCTTAACCAACTGAGTGATAACTACCTCCCTTCATAATCCTTAAACATCCAAAGGTACCACCATATGCGTCTCTCATTTCAATCTTTCATTCCCACGTTCCATAAACTTACATCACCTTTGCCCACATTCACTTACTTTTACATTACTCAACACACAATCATATCACTCATCCCGTCTCACAAAACATGCTCTATGCCTCAATTAAGCCTTCCCAATCTTCCTTTTCTTTTTCCTCTATCTATCACAACCACATATAACTCATGTCCTCACCACCGAACTCATACTCACCACAGGTGTCACTCCTTACATCATAAGATTGGTTAACTTACGTATCAGGACCAACACATACGTAAAACAATGCATAAGGAAGCAAAAGAACACCTTTGAATTAAACATAATAGGCAACGAAGTCAAAAGATAAGCATATGACCCAAAACAGGGGTTACTAGATCGAGTACAGGTCACTCGATCGAGTAAGTGACTTACTCGATCGAGTAGGTGAAGGTCAGAGGCACGTAAAACAAATTACCAGGGTTACTCGATCGAGTAAGGGTTACTCGATCGAGTAACAAGAGGTGCACTCGATCGAGTGAGGACCCCTCGATCCGTCGATCGAGTACCCTACGCATTTCTCAACACTGTCCAATTTTCGTAAAACGGTCATATCTCACTCGTTTCTTGGTCGTTTTGGGCATGTGACCTATCGTTAGAATCGTAAAAGAACAAGCTATCACCTCCAATTGGAATCACATCAAAATCATATATACATCTCAAGTTATAACATTTTAAAGACAACCTCTCTATAAACAGACAACATAACTATTTGATCAACATACATATAAAACAATGCATAAAGAAGCAAAATAACATCTTTGAATTAAACATAATATGCAACGAAGTGAAAAGATAAGCATATGACCCAAAATAGGGGTCACTAGATCGAGTACAGGCCACTCGATCGAGTAAGTGACTTACTCGATCGAGTAGGTGAAAGTCAGAGACACGTATATAAAAATTACCAGGGCTACTCGATTGAGGAAGGGGTACTCGATCGAGTACCAAGGTGCACTCGATCGAGTAAGGGCCACTCGATCGAGTACCCTATGCATTTCTCAGCACTGTCCAGTTTTCGTAAAACGGTCATAACTCACTCATTTCTTGGTCGTTTTGAGCGTGTGACCTATCGTTAGAATCGTAAAAGAACAAGCTATCACCTCCAATTAGAATCACATTAAAATCATTTATGCATCTCAAGTTATAATAGTTTAAAGACAACCTCTCTATAATCAAAAACACAACTACTTGATTTTACTTCCAAACAACTTAAACGACCACATGTTACTAACTTCAAAAGCCAGACATTAACATCTATCATGCTCATATAACATTCAACTTATCAATCATGTACTACCCGCATGCTTTAATTTTATAACTTTTCGTAACACAAAACATACTCATACATTACAAATCCTATTTCCATGTTACTAATACAAGAATATTACAAATACACTTCGTCACCTAAACGTATTCATAATCACAAAATTCATATTCTCATGCAATTGACACTCCATCTTTTCCAATCACTTCATCCATTTCAACCACATTCTTCATACAACATATACATATGAACAATAGTAGACATGTATATGAAATCATTATATAAAATTACACAAACAAAATTATGTATAATCATATCACATCCCCTAATCACATGTTACTAATATAGTCGCATTGTAGATCATCCATCCTGCAACATCATTATTCATCACATGTTATCACATATGAACTACTTCCTTTTTCCACCACATTACTCATCATTCTCATACACTTTTCTAACAATTCCAACCAACATTGTAAACCAACTATCATTCAACATGCTTTCAACCAACAACATACAAAATCACACCGATTCATGCCACACATCACTATATTGGTACACAATTCACAAAATAAACACATAGCGATCCCGACTCATATCCCATGGTGACCGGTTCAAAATTGTAGGGCGAGTTCGCGACTTTAGGACGTCTCCTAAGCCTTTGCATTAGCTCCTACAACTTATACCCCGGGTTCATTTTAATTTGACTCCCTATGTTCATTAGGTTCATTGGTTACAGGTTTCAGGATCGTCGCTCTGATACCATTTTGTAACACCCCTATACTCCAAGTGCCATACCAGGACCACTTAAGGCATGGAAGTACTACCATCTCGGTTACCCGAGGCAATGATAATCATAAGACAATAACGAAACGTACTTTATTAAATAAGTTTAAGTGATTACATAACAAAACCAACTGTAAAGTAAAATTACAACTGTTCTCAAACTATAAACCAACTAAATAAAACTGTCTTAACAACCACAGCGGAAAACTAAAGACTCTGACATGTGATGACTCCATCCCCAGCTAGATCCCTCTAGTATCCAAGATATACCTGTCAAACAACTGCTCACCACCCCCGAATGGATCACCACAGTTTTTAAAACATTTAAACGGGGTCAGTACTAATCACTGGCGGTTTTGATGGGGGTGCAGGGGATGCACCTGCAACCCCTTTCTTCGGAAATATGTAGAAGTTTATTTTAATAAGGAACATCAAACGTTTAGTGGTTCAGTGGTTGGATACTTAACTTTCAATCTGATGGTCTTGAGTTCGATCCCTAAGGAAGTCATTTTTTCACTTTTATCTCATTTAGTTATAAATTGTGTTTTTAATGCTTAGTTTTAGTTTTTTATTTTCAAAATTGTGTTAGTTATAAATTCGTTCTATTATTTTTTGGTAGTTTTATCAATTTTTATATAATTGCATAACTTATAAATTTAGCATTAAATTTATTTTCAACTAAATAAAATCCTCGTATTTATTTAGTTACGATAAAATAGTATGTACTCAACTATCTATTGCGTTTAACATAAAGAAAAATCTCATATTATTAGACTACTCATTATTTGGATCCAATTTTATTTTAATTTAGTGTTTTAATTTATCCTCGCGAATTTTTGTATTTAAATTTTAGTTTCCGACTTACCGTTGCCGAAATCGTTGTTAAACTTGCACCCCCTATGATCAAGTCCTAGAATCGCCCCTGGTACTAATCACACAATTATATAATCACAATCAGACAGAAATCAACACAGCTCAATTGTCACATCATCCCGAACTCCATCACCAACTCCTCAATACTGACTACACACTAAAGTGTGTAGCCCTGCCAGAGTACTCATCGCAACAGGTTACTCCTCGCCGCCAATGGGGGACCGCAGCCGTTCCCACCTAAGCCCCGCTCATCTCCGTCGAGCGATAAACCCAAATTCATTAATGTGCACATCCCTTCTGTGGCGGGTTCCACAGAAAGCGAATAATGGGCGTGAAGCCACTCCCGCAAGTGACTCCACTCAGCCAGGGACGCACCCCGAAGAACACTGACAGATACAATCAATCACAATCATCAATAGTAACCAATTCCAACAACCGTCACAATACCCGTATGATAATATTCAACAATACAATATCACAACCGTCTGAAACAATCAACAACACAATATCACAACCGTCTGAAACAACCAACAATTACTATCTACAACACAATCACCACACACATCATGTAACTAATACTGAGTAGGGAAACCCTACCTGGAAAGCAATATAGTCAGACGATCTCAACAGCTGTTATAAAAAAGCCTCCTCTACGAATCCTCCTCCTAACATAACATCACATATATCACTAACCACACAAAACTAACACAAATCCCCAATTCTCAAAATT
Organism: Silene latifolia; assembly: GCF_048544455.1. NCBI lineage: Eukaryota > Viridiplantae > Streptophyta > Magnoliopsida > Caryophyllales > Caryophyllaceae > Silene > Silene latifolia. Next base: position 34,824,609 of record NC_133527.1, on the reverse strand, counting down.
AGGGTTTAACAAAACTTAATTAAATATAACAACTTCGGTACGTAGATCTTACCCTCGACGCAAGGATCACAAAGATGTAAAGAAAGATGAATTCCGAGCTTTCAAGCTCCGGGATTTGTCAATAATGTGATGAATGCGAAGTACGTAGGGACCTTATAGTTTTGATTAAAAGTATAATATAAAGATGACTTGATGAAGAATATTTATGGAAATTACATTACATTAAATTAAATTAATTAAATTTAGAAAACACAAGAATATAGTGATTTTCCTTAAAACTAACATCCCCACTTATGGAATTAATTAGTATCATCATAGAGTTATATATTAAAGCAACAAGATTAATAAAATTAACGGTATTAATGTGGGAGTAGTGACGGTTATAATAATGATAGTGGGAGTAGTGAAAGTAACAGTGGTAACAATGAGAAAAAGTATGAACAATTAAATAATCAATCGACTCAAGGAAGTATTTTATTTATTTAAATATAGGCCGAATAAAATTAACGGGAATAATGAATTTAACAGAACAAAAATAGAGGAATTAGTAAAAGAAACAATAGTAACCACAGGAGTAGTGAGCGTAATGATTTTAAGAAAGAATGTCGTGAAAGTAATAATATTAATAGCGGTGTAATGAACGTGTCTCATAATTTGAAAATAAATTTTACATTTCATCATAATTACAAGATATGCCGTAGAAAAATATATTACAAACAGTAAACGTGTGAGTTAGACAACTTCAACATAGTTTATTTTATTGAAAATAAAATTTAACAGTAAATAATGGTAGCCCGGGCGAAGCCGGGCACCAAACCTAGTATTATATTAAAGCAATAACCTGTTACCCCTTTAATCGCCACGTGTCATTCCCTCTCCCATTGCCATGTGTCATTCCCACAAAATATATTATATGTTCATTTTCATATTTTTTTAAACTAAAATAAAATGTCAATTATTGATTCTTTCCCATAATACGTAGACCTTAAAAAAAGCATGATTATACCGTGATTATAAGAGGAAGCTATAATAACAACATTAAATGAAGAAAATTTTCAGTGATTGGCCTTCATTATATTTCCATAATAACTTGGATAATTTAATATTGTCATAAAACGAAATTGTGTTATTATCAGCATATTATCATAGAATCAATAATATATCACGTATCACTTTTTAAAACATAAATCTCATGGGAAAAATAACACGTCTAACTATTCAATCGCATGATCCTTTCCTCATTTGAGATCATTAACTCAAAGATTTAATAGGGGGTTTCGGAAAAGATTATGGTAACCAAAACTAATATTAATATTTCATTAAAAAATTGAGGCTGTTGATAGACTTCTATATTGAGGGTAAGAAGCAAACGAGGGCTAAAAATTCTGAATTGTGACAAAAACTAAGGGGCTCTATAGTTACGAGTTATGACTAATGTAATTTATATGGTCATTTTTCAGAATTTGTCAATTTCTTACTTGAATAAGATAGTTGGATAAATTATTTTACGATTTTTTATCATGTGCCCAATGAGCACATGGTAAGGATCCAATTTATACATCGGGTAACATTTTTTATATTTGTAAAATCTGTGCATACGGATACAAGTTGATAAAAATCAACTTACCCAAAGTTAAAAAGCATGAGAGACAATGAAATTAAGACAGGAGTACTAATTTTTACGCAAACTTCCACACAACTTAGATTTTTAGAAAAAGAAATAATACGACATTGGCATCAAAATACATGATACAAGTACAACACGATTTGTTATCTTATTTATAAAACCGTGAAAGTAGTAAATTAGCCCCTTAACTTAGTCTAATTATGAGATTCAACCCCTTAAGTTTAAATTGGGGTGATTAGGCTCCTTAACTTTTGCAAAAAGTGAAATTAAGCCTCCATATCAAAATCTCATGAGAAATTCATTTTCTCATTCCGTAAAAACCGAAATTAGTTATGTTTATTTAAAAAAAATCGGATTTTTTAAATGTAAATAAAATTATGTCTTTAAATTCTAAAAGAAATGAAATATTTTATTTTATATTTATTGAGAAAAAACGTTTTTTTATTAAATCATTTCTTTGTTACCTAAAAAAACTTTAGACAAATAAAATCAGGCACATATATTTTAAGAGTATTCAACTTCTTTCAAAAAAAACAAATATATGGTATATTTTTTAAAGATATATTTTTTTAAAGAATTGTTAAATATTTTGGAAATATATTTAGTTCATTTATAAAATTTAAATATTTTTTTATAAATAATTTAAAATCTTCTCTTATTGATGTTAATTCATTTTAGATTATGATTTCATTTGTTAATTTTTTTTTTTTAAAATTCAACTGTATATTTTATTAAAAGTATAATATATTTCCCTTTTAATATATGATATATTGAATTTCTCATGTGATTTTAGGTAAGGGGTTTAATTTCACCTTTTATATAACTTATGGGGCCTGGTCACTACAATCTAAATTTAATGGGTTTAAGTTCACAATTAGGCAAAGTAATGGGGCTAAATATATGCTTGAATCATAATACATGTACGAAGATAATATTATGCATGTATCGATTATATCAAATTAAGGAGTTATAATAGTTAATTTAGGGTTGTTCAAGGTTATGGAAAAGAGTGGCTAGGATGGAATAAGGGAAGGGGGCCTAGATTCATGTGGTGGCTGACATGCATGTAACCGAGGGAGCAATGGTTGTTGGGTACGCAAGGAGGCGAGAAAGGGGCGGGAGGGTGGTTAGAGATGGGTCTAGATGGGTGTGTAAGCGGGTCTAAGAGGATATATGTGGCAGTTCTAGGACGTTGAAGTCTGTCTGGGTGGGTGGGGGTAATGTGGTTCAGCTTCATCAAGCAACCGATGAGCGGGGAGAGGATGCGCGGGGCAGGGGGGTGATGGTTGGTGCGTATTTTTGTAGGTAGCATAATAATTAGATATGGCAATGGATCGGGTTGGATCAGGTTTTGCGAGATCCAAACCCGATCCACTTATTGGATCACTAGACCATTTCCAAATATTTCAAAATCCATACCCGATTCATTATACTTTTTCCAAATCCATATCCGCTCCAAATCTATACCGGATCCACCTATAATAAAAAATATGATCTGGAACTTGATTTGACTATATAAAAAAATCATCTTATGTGACAAAATTGAAATTTCAAGTTCAGTAAAGCCTAAATTTTTAAAATTATTTGATTGGACCTGGTTTGGTTATGAGAAGGGTTCATGGGGTGTGCCTGGGATAATGGAGGCAAGAGGAGGAAGGTAATAGGAGGACGTGAGATATGGATTCCAAGGTGGTGATTCGTTGTTGGGGACTGCTGAGATAAGGGGTTGAAAGGGATGTCGTAGTCTGAGATGTTGGGTGCGGCCGCCACTGCGGTGGAGGGTGTGCTGGTGGGTCTCGAGGTGGTCGGTCAGTGATGGTAAACACTACTTCCAAACGTCCAGACGATGGTGGGTGGGAGAAAAAAATGAGAGAGATGGCAGAGAATTATTGATAAAAAATCGTACAACAATGAGTAAAATTAAATGTATATTGCGTAGATAAACAGGTTAAGAAATCCACAATAATTTTATATCCACTTCTCAGATTTCAGTTCTCATAAGTTAAAATGTCGAGAAAAAAACCAGAATATTTCAAATAAAATTAAGCAAAATAATGTTTCCAAAAGTGTATAAATAGACTAAATGCAATTTTCTAAAATTTAGTAATTTACTAAATCCAATAAAATATGTAAGTTTTTACTTTTAATAACACTTTTTGCTACCACCCGTGCAGTGCACGGGTTCAAAAACTAGTTATAAATCAATACTAGGAAATAGAAAGTGACAGCAAATTCCAGAGAAAAAGAATTACGCATCTGAGGTAGTACCTCAGACCTTGTAGTTTTTGATTATATACACATTTTTTATGAGCATATTATCATTTATAAATATAGTTTTTGAGCAATATTATTTAGTGTAATGTTTTAGTAAATGTGCTAAAAACTTTATACTAATGCAGAACTCAAATACTTTAAAATAAAACTCAGAAAACAAAAAAATAAGAGATACTTCAGATGTATAGTCTATAAACTGCAAATTCCATCTAATTTAGCTATTAAAGAGTTAGAAACTGACAACGATTAAATCGTCTTGTATGGATATTCTTACTTGTACCCCTTAGCTTTTTCATTTTACTAGTTATTGCACCGCGGTGCCCCAATTTGGCAAAATGCTAAGCGGAGTAAGTCGGAAATATAGCTACAGAATCGAACATGGTTTTTCCTGATATTATCCTACATGAAGGGAGCATGTTAAGGCTTATATGTGATCTTAGAGGAAAAAAAAAGGCAAGGCATACTTGTATTAGTTGTATATGCTGAAGCAACATAGTTGAAACTTGGAAATTAGGATACGAGGAAAGTCGACAATAGGCACAAGTGATCAGCAGAAAGAGACGGCCTTATATTATTGACTTTAAAATTAATCTTAACGCTGCCTATAAGCACCGAAATATACAATGAAAATATTAATTGTCTCAAGTATCCTATACGAAAAATACACCGAATAAGAGATTTTCCTTCAAATAATAGTAGCTCCCAAAAACAAAGTACAATCCTCAATTCTCCAGTCAATACTTTCCGAAATGTCATTGCTGAAAAATGAAAATTAAAGGACCCATTCTAGCTAATGATTCCACAGCTACATTTTGATGACCCATACTACAAATTCAGCTACCAATAACAAACAGAGAGTTTAGTTGAGTTTGGAGCGTCCAAGTTCTGAACTTCAATGGAGTATATCAGTACAGTTATTTGAGTTGAAGGTACGAGAAAGGGACAACATCGACGACGAAGAGATTGTATCATCTGGCCGCAAGCCCGGAATATGTTCACAATTCCTTTCTATTTTCAATAAGAAAGGTCTTGACGTACAAAAGTACCCACTTCTGATAAAGGCAATGGGCAGATATGAAACATGCTAGAAAGGAAATTTAGAGACATCAGAGAAACGGAGGGAGCACTAAGTACCTGTGCAGTGTGCAGCGCCAAGAGCAATGGTAAAATGCATTGATCGATCTCCCCATTACTTGAGAAATTAGAAAAAGCTTGTTTCAGGTGTTAAGATACATCAAATACATGACCACATATATGATAATGATATTCTCCGTATGTAGTTAGTTGCAAAACAAATGACTGAGAGAACGTTTATAAAGCATACAGATTGTGCAGGATTTGACAGCCGCTTGGATGCCTGCCCATTTAAAACATTAAACCAAACAATCTAAAGGATCACAAGTTTTTTAAAATCTTCATTTCTAGTTATTTTAGCTGGGCACGCAATTTTTACTACTCCCTTAGTCTTACCCATTTGTTTATGTATTCCATTTTTTGTCTGTCTTAGGCATTTCTTCATGCTCCAACCTACCCATTATAAATACTCTTACCCTACTTGCGTAGGATTGAAGAGATCATGGGAGTATTTTGGATAAATGCCACAAGGTAAGATAGAATGGTGTTCAGATAATACTTCCAACGAAAGATGTGGCTACTTACTTTCTCACAAGCTCCTCCGCTTCAGCATAGTCATCAAGTTCAGGACCCTACTTGTTTTCAGCAAAGAATAGTAAAAGGGGAGATCTGCAAAACATACATTAATAAGAAAATTAACTGATAATCCGAAATAATAAGAATCTATTTGCAAAATACCTGGCTCTAATACAACAATGACTTAACAGTTTCTAGCCAAGTTGTTCATCGTATAAATTCAAACTGTATCCTAATTTACCCCATAATTTATTACCTGCTACGCATTTTACTTGTTAATTTTAATTTTCGTTTGAATACGTGTGACCAACACTCAACAGCAAACTCTTACATCAATATGACAATTTGACACTTTATTTTAAGCAGAAAAACATTGAACAGAAACAGAATTAGGATTTTTCATAAAAAATACAAGTTTGACACTTGGACACACACGTCAGATACATCAAACCAATTTAGAGACAATTAAGCTATGGTTATGTTGAGTTTTTTTGGTTTTCTTAGAAGGGCTACTAAAGATAGAGGCAGATAAAGAGATACAAATTCTATCTAACCTTCCACACTACCTATACTACAAAGAGTAGAATCTCAAGTCGTAATGAAAGTAGAGCAATTATATGCTACTAAAATAAACAATTCTTATAACTTTCAGTCCTAATTTACTCCATCATTTCTTACCTGCTATACATTTTACTTGTTAATTTTAATTTCCGTTTGCTTTTTCCGGTTTATTCTTATACTTGGGGTTTCGTGTGTGCAATTGTAGTTGGTGAGGATAATGGAAATCGGACGATAAGTTCAAGCCCTTCAAATCCATTTTAACCTTCGTATGGAAATCGGGCTAAAGTTGTGGGAAAAAAAGCATGATGGTTTGAGGTGAGCACCTTTTTCGTTTAAGTCTATTTAATTTCTTTTGATGATTTGATGGTATTTGGTATTTGAGGGTCTACTGGTGCAGTAGCCAGTCTGGATGCAAATTGAACTGAACAATCAAAGGAAGATGTTATCAATCAATAAAGAACAACCATCTAAAGGTATCTATCAAGAGCTTTTGCAAAATATGATTAAGAAAAACAATACATTCGGATCCGATTGTCGGATTTCAGAAATCGCCAGGGTTCATTAGCATGTGACACCGTAAAAGGCGGAACCAGGAGCAACAACAATAAAAAAAAACAGCCTTTTGCAACAAAAGAGAAAAGTGAATCAAAAATCCCAGAATACATTGATTTTTTTTTGTGCAAATGAGGGGCGAGCCCCGAGAATACATTGATTTCAAGAGGCAATAATCGATCAATGTTCATTTTGGAAGAGCAAGAAGATGAAAAGTGAAGAATGGATGGCGTAAAAGTGAAGAATGGAAGGTAAAGTAGATTGAGAATTGAGCAGTGTAAAATGGAAGGTAGAGATTGTATTGGATCACATTCATATTTCATGAATAATCGCAACAAACTACACTAAAAAATCATTAAATTATAGTATTATACCATCATTATACCTAAATTCAATTAACACAACCTACATTTCCTCTCCTATATTTGATCAAACCTAAAGCAAGTATTTTGTCAGAAATCAACCACAAGTAACATTACCAAACATATAGATGACGTAAAAGCTAATAACTCACGTTGTTAAAGCATAAAAAGTGGCTATAAAACTTAGCTTAGTGCTTGATCAGAGGTACTGTCATAGTCTCATGTTGTTCAGTGACGACTTCTTTGGCATATGATGAACCAGGTAAAAAGGAATATGGTCTTGAACCAGATTTGGGAATTTTAGCATATGGTGGTGTGACTGAAAGTTGAAGATATGCAAGTTTTGTTGGGCCCCGTTTATGACCACTGCGTACAGAATTTTTCGAACAGCTAACTGGCGCTCGACTAAAATGGGTTCCAGAATCAGAATGATTATCAATCTCAGATGAGTTTGATGGCATCTCTTCATTATCGACTCCTTGTTCCACCACACCTTCCCTACGCTCTTTGCTCCATAATCTATATTTACTAATGAAGAGAAGACATGTAGCATCTCTTACTTTGTTTGCTATTCCTCTAGAATCAACCAGCCACCTCCTGCACAATTCATTTAAAATATGAGCAAACATATTTAGTTCATCTTAAATCAAAACCATGAACATAAACTAATAATTTAAGTAAAGCCTTATCGCTTCAGGGTCAATGTAAATAATTTTAAAATGAATCTAATGCAACGTAAATTAAGCTTGTTCTGATATTTAGGTAAATTAACACGAAAGTATTAGCAATTAAAAACTGTTTTTAAACCGAAGGTTCATCAAACTATAACTACAATATGTTTCTGCATCATCACAATTGCCACCCATGTTGTCTTGACGGTGCCGTTTCCACCCAAATATTGATGCGCCTGGTTGATTAACCCTTAATTTTGGATCATCGGTCCCACCATGTTTCTGTGACTGAACTAAATGAACAAAATAATAATAGCAAATGGGGGAAATGTGATTGAACTCACAATGGTAGTAACAATATGCACAAATAGCTACTCCCTCTGTCCCGGTCAATTGTTGTCCTTTGGTTTTGGCACAAAGACCAAGGAAAGAGGAGGGGGCTAATTATAAGATGACAAGTGGACCAAATTGAGTGTGAAATATCAAATTGCTCATCAAATGTAATCCTAAAATAAAAAGGACAATAATTGACTGAGACACCTCAAAATGGAAAAGGACAAGAAATGACCGGACTGGAACAGAGGGATTATTAAATTCTGCAAATCAATGATACAGCTTTTCAATTTATATCTAAATTAGTTGCAAAATTATAAAGTTCAAAACTTCAAGATAGTGTCTAGATTAAGACAACTAACTATGACAAAGTAAAGTTTCGACACTTGCAAATCTGGGGTAAGTTAAATTTTACTGGCAAATACGACCAAAACAACACACAAACACAAAGGTACGTGGGATAATACCAGAATTACGATCTACCTCTCACTTTCTCAGGATTGATAAAATGCACACATAGTAACCTAAATCATAGATGTAACATATAAATGTCCATTAAAGCTACAAAATAGGATGAAAGAAAGTGAACCTTGCAGCGGTTCAACCATTATGACTTTCCTAAAAAGGGGAGAATGCAGAATGGAGAAAGGGACAAGAGCGGTTTTGGTTAGCGTGAAGGTTGTTTGGTTCGATATGTACTTAGACTCGAGTACTTCTCTCCCTTCTTTATGGCTGAATCCCTGATTGTCTTCTTTGGTTTAATTGACTGAACTATCTACAATAGAGAAATACGCCGTTAAAATCCACGTAAAATGCCCAAAAAAGGTCGCTGCAAGAATTACGACATTTTTTTACCTTAAATCATACCTATGTGAAGAGTTTAGATTTAAATAAATATGACAATGAATTTCGTTTTCTCATTTTCCTAAACAAATAGCTTACCTTTCTTCTCTCCATCCTTCATAAAAATGGATGTTTTTTCATTTTCTGCTAAAAAAAAAAGCTTTCCCTTCCTCTAGTCAATATATTACATTTCTGGTTTTCTTATTAAGGCTCTGTTTGGTAATCAGCAGATTGATATTAGCAGAAGCAGATTGGTCAAACAGATTATAAATGACAGATTGGATTAACGGGTTTGACTAGTATATTTCAATTAGCAGATTTAGTAGAAGTGTTTGGTAATTAGCAGATTTTGGTTAATAGATTGTTGTATCTATGTGTAGATTGTTGACGGATTCATATTTCACAATCTACTAATGTGAATATGCTGGGTAGAGCAGCATATTGGAAAACAGTAGATTGAGCTCCAATCTACTCTTTCAATATGCCATTTACCAAACACTCAAAATAGTAGATTGATGAGTCAAACATGCTAAAAGCCTTGAATATGCTGAAAATTTCTCAATCCGCCGTTTACCAAACACCCCCTAAAAAGAAAAAGCCATCCTTCCCTCCCTCCCATCCTATACAAAACGGATTTTTTGAAATCGTTTTCATATATAATCTACCTAAAATACACATGTCGTAACCTAAAAGTAATGTTGGGAAAATATCGGTATCATACATTCCTATGTCTAATATCAGAATAGACTTAAGACTGCGCAAATGTGACTGAACTCACAATGGTGGACCTGGAACGGGGTATGTTGAAACGGAACGAAGGTGTTATTCATAGGCGAGTGGTTGTGGTCAATGAAGAAAATGACATTGGTAAGTGAAGATAACACCTCGGTTACAAAGACCACCTATTAACTTGAATCCGTAACAGCAGCAGGCCCCTCGGCAAAACCGATTGCAGACAAGTATTTCCAATTTCAGAGTTTAGTTTTACATTGTTCATTTGATATCATTGAATTTTCTCGCTTCAGGAATACATATTTTGCCTCTCATAATTTGAATTATGCAATAAAGACTTGTCTAGAAATTCCAGGGACAAGCACGTAAGAATCAAGCAATCAAAGCACTTGGAAGTGAACCAAATTGCACCTACTACTATGATTATAAGTAGTATAGTATGATTTTACGACAAGCATATATCACCTAAGCTGACTTTGGTTTTTTAGCTTTTTTAGTACCATTTTCAGCACACAAAAAAAAAAAAAAAAAAAAGATATCACCTAAGCCAGTTGATTAAGTCATTGTAGGGTGATAATCATGGTATTCAATTACTCATATGATCTCGATTCAAATCCCATCACATCAAAATTGCTCTTGCCAATCACTTTACACACACAAGGAAAAACTAATTATAAGAGAGATCAAATTTCAAGTTGTAGGCGATACTGATCATAGATCAAGGAAAGAGTTAATCAATTAAATGTGACTGGATATTGCAAGCAGAAAGAAAACATGATAAAAACAAGTTGTTTTAAATATGTAACAAACCCAAAAAAAAACATAATGCACTCAAAGAAGACAGAAAGAAAAGAATCATAATCAAAAGGAAACAAACTATACCAAACGAATAAAAATGCAATCTTTTATCAAATGCAATCAACAAGCAAGGAGTTTACTGAAACTTTAATAATCCAGAAAGAAAGAAGGATAGAAACTGGTCTACAAAATGAGACAAACACTACAAACGTGAGAAGGACAAGAAAAACAATCACCATTATCAACACATGCTTCACCAGATCTAAGAACTCACCATCGTCGTTCACATCGGTCTGGTGACGGTTGTGTTAACTGGTGTTGATGGTTGTATATCATTCAATTCCCCTATCACAGGCTAAAATATGTAAAAGCAAACAAAAGTGCAAGATTTTATTACCAAGAATTTATCAAATCTGAGAATAACAAAATATAGATAGAAAAACTGTGATATCATGTAGTATACCCGACAAAATCAAATGAGAACCATATCAGCTTTTCAATTTGGTAAATCTCTAATATCCTGGAGAACAGCTCAACTTACTCTCATCTGATACAAAATAAAATAGAAATCAGAAGCACCAGCAACAAGGATAAGGATATTTTGGTAAATTTTCTAGCTGTATCAAGATATGCAAAATGAATGACATCCCCTGCCCAACTTATCTAATTCGCAATCGATATTCTACCTCAGTAGCTAACAACTAACATAAGCATCAACGAATTATTGCATGCAATAAATTCACACCCAAAAAGTAAACCCTAACTTGCAGCGTCAGAATCATATGACTACAACATTTCACTCTTTAAGCAATATGTAAGTATATTTAGTTCAACAAAAAAAGGCAGCTCAATAGTCGTAATTTCTCCACAATTGTGACTTGCAAACTAATGTCTGAATAGACTTAAGACTGGGCAAATGTGACAGTATTTTACCCTTTCCTCCCCATCTGTCCTGTTAATTTCTTAACTCGAAAAGAACAATTCCAAAAAAGAAACAAAGATGGAGCAGACCTTGAAATCTCCGAACTACTGAGCTCCTTGGCTGATAGTTTCTATTAACTCCGTCAAAGCCACCACCGTCTCTAGAAACACTACTCAACCAGGCTATGATACCATATGTAGCCCGGGTTATAGTGAGTCCCTCCCCACCATCTTGAAAATCCAATAGCCAAAAAATGCAATTATAGACCAAAAATGCCATTAGTTTCTAAAAAATGCAATTAGTTCAATTCAAAAACCTACCCAGATTATAAATCATAATGGTAACAGTTAAATATTCACAGTAAAATCGATTTGAAGTAATGAATGATGACCTAATCAATTTTAGGGGGTTACCAATTCCAGTTCTAGCTGGTCTTTGCAAAAGAATCCAGTTTTGGGGATTTGAAGTAATGAATAATGAACAGCAAAATCACCTAACTTACTTTCTGAAATTGCATGCAATCAATTTACACCCAAAAACTAAGCCCTAGCTTATTTAATTCGCAATCAAAACACGAAAATAACGCAGAAAAGGAAATTGCTTGCAATGAATTTAATCCCAAAAACACTTATTCGGTTGATTTCTTTTATAGATGTCTCAATATACTAAAACAAGAGGAAAAAATCAAACATCAAAATAAGCTGAAATGCATGAACGAAAAATTGAGAGAAGGTATGATCTAAAAATTGAAAGAAGGATCAAGCTATCATGCCTGTAAATGGTAGAGGTGAATGAAGAGGTATGTGAGATTGAAAATGTACGCAAAAATCCTAAGCTATCATCATCACCACCGAAAGTACCAATCTTCAAATCAATCATGTGAGTAATCATCGTCTCCGCCAAAAAATAGCCATTAAATCGTCGAAAATCATCTCACGAAACAAATCCCTACGATGAGTGAAGACTGAAGAGTGAGCAGTAGAATAAAAGGTTGGAAGAGAGACAGAGAGAGAGCAGCAGTAATGGACAAATACGAAAACATTAACAATAATAGACGGGCAAAATGGGAAAAAATGGGGAAAGTTACTATTCAGGGAACAGTAACTCATCTATAGACTTTTAAAAGGGTATGGATAAGGGCTATTTCTTTTTTCTTGCAAAAAAAACTTTAATCATCAATAACTCCCGGTTACAAGTACAGAATACGATAAACTTTTTCTTCAAATTGATCGTCTTCACGAGTTCTTCCGTTTGAAAAAAAAATCCGAAGACATTTCAACTCGTAGTCGAGAATTATAGTCGGTCAAAGTTTATTCGTTAAAAAACGACCAACTATAACTACCGTATACGAATTCAGAAAGTGATGACTTTTTTTTCAAATTCAGAGGCCTTCATGAGATAATTGGTTTGAAAAACAAAATTACCGTTTCCTGACTCGTAGCAGAGAATTATTATCGGTCAAAGTTTTTTGGTGAAAAATAAAAGGTACATATGAAAATATCTGTATTTTTTTTTTATGTTGATCAAGATATCTACCGATAGCTTGGACAATGTCCTTCAAAATATTAAAGACAACTTGATGGAATGACCCCTGAGGTTTTCAAACACAAATACCCAAATAGTGTCCTCAAATTGTTTGACTTTCAAACACTAATTAGTCCAACTTTTGGCACTTGTACAGCCATGGATTGAAAATTACGACACGGTATTGTAGACCCACTAAATCACTCACCAATGTTTTGCCTCCTGTAATATATGTGCACAAGCACATGCACAAGTTCAAGGTTTTTTTTTTTTTTTTTTTTACAGAGAAGTGTAGACCTACCAAACACAGATTAATCAAACACCACAAATTCTCATGTAATAATATCTATCCAAATTCTTGTTTGTGACGGCACATATCCGTCACTCTTGTGTGACGGATACCATTTTACCTCACAAAGTACCCACTTTTTCTCTCTCTGTAACACTATTCATGTGGTCCCCTTTCTCCACTAACCCATTTTCTTACCATTTTAACTCACAAAATATCCGCCACAAAAGGTAACCCGTCACAAGGGAGACCAATTGTAATATCTATACAACAAACTTTTTTGTTTTTTATTTTATATTTGTTTGAATGGATGCATTTGCTCAAACATTCTCTCTGCTAAGCCTGATTCTGCAGATTCATCTGTTTTCAGGTAAGTCCGTTTTAATAAGCAAACCAACATTATTATTATATTCTTTTTTAAATAAAGGGTTTTTCTAACGTGTATTTTACTTAACCGCAGGAAATGCAAAAACATTAACAGTAACAAATAACTGCAGCTACACGGTTTGGCCAGCTATAGTAAGTAGTGCTGTCACTGCCACTGCCACAGTGTGACGATCCGCACACTTGAACCCTTAGATTTATTTATGCTTATGTATTTTCATTTCCCTTGTACATTTGTAGTAAGTATTTTCTTAGTAGTTTTAGAGTAGGTTTCCATAAATAGGTATATCGCTATTCTGAACTAAACTTGTAAATTCAATGTATCCTGCTACCAGGACCAAACTATCAAATTTCCCTCTTTGAGAGGTGCTAGTCAATGAAAAACCGCTTCTCATCCAAAAGCTTGTTGTTGCTTGTTGCTTGCTTTCAATAATCGTATTGCTTACTTTTATTGCTTTCGTGTGTCGGACTTGATAATCGTGACTAGGATTCCCGACACACACCGACCCGAGACCCGAGTATCGCGCTAGTGGGCGATCCCTCACTAGTACGAAGATCCTTGTGCTTGCATCTTGCCTTGAGACGGGCAAGGGTGCGCGCCACGGTCCGGCAAAAGTAGCGGACCGTGACATTTGCATCGAGCCCGGTCTTCGGACGGGCGTCTGCAAGCCGCATTTGTTTATCGAGATCGAGAAAATGGGCGAAACAATCGAGGACCGAGTGGATGCCTTAGAGGACGCAATCGACGTCAAGCTTCCCAAACTCGAGGACATCGTGATGCGGATGGCCGCGAGCCTCGAGGAGTTGCAAAAGACGGTTTGTGACCTTGAGACGAAGGTAGACGGGATGGACATTCGCATCCAAGCGATCAGTGGTGCGATCCCCGACGATCGGGAGGAAGAGATCAATCATCTGCACCGAAAGGTCGAGATGTTAGAGAACACTTGTGCCACGCTCGTGAAAGCGGTAGGCAATGACGGGAAATCTATGGGGAGCCATAAGGTGAAGGCACCCCCACCTCGTGCCTACGATGGGGCGAGGGATTCGAAAGCGGTGGATAACTTTATCTTCGATATGGAGCAATACTTCCGAGTAAGTGGGCTCGACGAAGACGCGGAAGTTGTCACGGCAAGTATGTATCTAGTCGACGATGCCAAGATGTGGTGGAGGGCTAGGTACAAGGAAATCGATGCGGGCACGATTACGGTAACGTCGTGGGCCGACTTCAAGAGGATCTTGAAGGATCACTTCTACCCCGAGAACACGGAGTTTGTTGCTCGGAAGAAGTTGAAGGAAATCAAGCACACCAAATCAATCCGGGAGTACGTGAGGGAATTCTCAGCATGCATGCTCGAGATTAGCGAAATGTCCGAGTCGGATAGGACATTCGAGTTCATTGACGGGTTGAAGAGGTGGGCACAACAAGAGGTCATGAGGCAGAATCCCAAAACTCTGTCTTCGGCCATATCGGCTGCGGAGCGCCTGCTCGACTTTCACGGAGAGCGAGAGGCACCAAAAGTTGTGGCACCAACGGGGAATACTGGTGTGTCACAAAGTGGGTACAACGGACAAAGGCCACAAAGCAGCGCCATTTCAGTTGGGAACAGTCGGTTCCGCTCACAAGGAAGTCAAGCCCAATCGGCGAGCACTACAAACTCGCCCTCAAGCTCGTCTTCGAAGGGGGGAAACTCTACTGCTTCCACAACGAAGAGACCGTTCGCGTGTTTTGTGTGCAAGGGTCCTCACAAGATGGCCGATTGCCCGAACCAAGCGGAGTTCAATGCCATGTTCAAGAAGATGCCGAAAGGGGCTCAAGAACGTCTTGATGGGGCGTTGGCCGACTATCACCAAGAGTGTAACGAAGACTCGAGTGATGGTGAAGACCAACCACGGATGGGCTCACTTCAGAGGATCAGCGCGATGGGGAAGTACGAAGCTTCCTCCGCCAAGAAATCCGACGGGCTCATGTACGTGGACATGATGGTGAATGGGAAGCACGCACGAGCTTTGATCGACTCGGGTGCCTCCCACAACTTTGTTACGAAAGAAGAAGCTGATCGGTTGGGGCTTGTTTTGCGGGATGCTAACAGCTGCCTGAAGCCGGTCAATGGGAAAATGAGACGCGTCCAAGGAGTGGCTAAGAAGGTCGCGGTCCAAGTGGGTGAGTGGGCAGGGGAGCTCGACTTCACCACCGTTCCGCTGGATGACTTCAAGTTAGTACTCGGGATGCAGTTCTTTCAGAAAGCATTGGTGGTATTGAAACCGAGTGACGGATCGATGCTACTAATGGGGTCCATCGTAGTGAAGACGGTAGACAGCGATGAAGACAAGGGGCAGCATCGAATTTCGGCTATGAGGGTGATACCGACGCCGAAACAAGGGATGCGACCCTGGAGAATGCCTAAAGGTTCGGTGGAGCCAATGGCGAACAAGACCCAGGCTAACTACGATGCTAAGTGGCCTGGGGGACGAAGGAAGAGTCTACCCCCTCACCGAGGAGTAGACAATGAGGGCCGAGATGCCCAAAGAAGTAGGCCTCGTACCATCAGGGGGCCGCGTCGATCTGCTGAGTCGACGTCCTGGTTTGCGGGTCAGTCGACCCAAGAGATAAGGCCTCGTACCATCAGGGGGCCGCGTCGATGTGTTGAATCGACGTCCTGGTTTGCGGGTCAGTCGACCCAAGAGAGAAGGCCTCGTACCATCAGGGGGCCGCGCCGAAATGCCGATTCGGCGTCCCGGAGATCTCACATTCCCTTGAATGCGGTCTTTGAAGTAAGGAGAGACAAAGTGAAGGTCCGTTGGAGCCGCTTTGAGAAAGCCCGAGAGAGCACTTTTCAAGCAGCGGCAAAGTGGGCGTTCCCGAGAGACAAGGAGCACGTGGTGGACTTGGAGAACATGATGTTCGGCAGCTTCTATGTCAAAGAACTCCAGCTTATCCTTGAAGGGACGAAGAGGCCAGTCATTGTTTGGGACGAAGCGCACATTCAAGCCGAGTGGTACAAGCCAATCCCCAACACTGCGTGGACGGTCAGAGCTCACCGAGGATGTCTCACTGAAGCACCATTCAAGATTTTTTGTGTTGCCGAGGGCGGCAACAGATTAGGTGGGGGAGAGTGTGACGATCCGCACACTTGAACCCTTAGATTTATTTATGCTTATGTATTTTCATTTCCCTTGTACATTTGTAGTATGTATTTTCTTAGTAGTTTTAGAGTAGGTTTCCATAAATAGGTATATCGCTATTCTGAACTAAACTTGTAAATTCAATGTATCCTGCTACCAGGACCAAACTATCAAATTTCCCTCTTTGAGAGGTGCTAGTCAATGAAAAACCGCTTCTCATCCAAAAGCTTGTTGTTGCTTGTTGCTTGCTTTCAATAATCGTATTGCTTACTTTTATTGCTTTCGTGTGTCGGACTTGATAATCGTGACTAGGATTCCCGACACACACCGACCCGAGACCCGAGTATCGCGCTAGTGGGCGATCCCTCACTAGTACGAAGATCCTTGTGCTTGCATCTTGCCTTGAGACGGGCAAGGGTGCGCGCCACGGTCCGGCAAAAGTAGCGGACCGTGACACACAGCCACAAGGTCAGCTAATGATTCTGGATTCGCCCTTCAGGAGGGCGAATCCAGAGGAGTTGCCGTTCCAAGTCAATGGAATGGTCATGTATGGGGTCGAACGCTTTGCTCAACTAATAAATCAAACGGCAATTTCTCATGCCAGACAGGTGACTGCACCACTGGTAATATCCAATGCGCCTCGTCGCCATATGTAAATCCAGCCACTAGAGCCGAGTTCGCATTGGGCCTATTATTAAATAGTGAGGACAGCTACGACGTTAGTGTGGTAGATGGTTATAACCTCCCTTTGTTGGTTGCCCCACATGTTGATAGTGGGCCTGAGTGCGAGGTCACTGGGTGCGTGTTCGACCTTGAAAAATCGTGCCAGCTGGCAGAACTCAGGGTGGTAAGCAAGAGTAATGATAGTATAATAATTGGGTGTAAAAGTCCTTGTGATGTGTTTAGTACGGACCAGTTTTGTTGTAGCAGTGGGGCTGACTGTCAGCGTTCCAATTTTTCGTTGGCGTCATTGATCTTTAAAAGGCCTTGTCCACGAGCTTATAGCTACGTCCTTGATGATGCTACGTCCGTCTTCACTTGCAATGGTTCAAGGGTGTCTTCTTATGACATCACTTTTTGCCCTTCTCTTGCTATGTCCAGGTGCTTCTTCGCTTTTCCTCCACTGATTGTTTATATTCTACAGATTTCAGTTAGTTTAATTCGTAAAGCTCTTTCATTCGTAAAGCATATACGGAGTATATATAATATATATGCACTCCCTTCTATTCACTCATTTCCTCCCTCTTTCCGTTTTCATGGTAGTTGGATTTTCTTCCCTCTTTCTTTTTTGGAAGGTTTTGTGTGGTCCAAAATCAATTGTATGTGGGATAGAGTGTTTTGTGTGGTCTAAAATCATTTTCTTATTTCTTGTGCAAAATATAAGGGGAAGAAATGAGTGAATATGAGGGGGTGTAATTTAAGTTGACTCAAGTGTACAACTCTTTTGGAATTTTTAATACATAATCGAGACTAATTCTCTTGCATTATGACATTCTGTGTTTGTGCACATTAATTCTTCAAGACTACTTTCCATACCTGCTTCACAAACATTACCGCCCCCATTGGCACCTGAACTAGACACATCGTCACCAATTCCAATTTCACCAACCACTAACTCGGCAACAAAGCCCACACACCAAGACTTACCTAGTAAGTTACACTTTTATACTCCGTTTGTTAGTTAGTCGACAGCATGATATTCATTTGTGCAAACAAGTATACTCCTGATGAACATAATTTAATTTGTAGGCAATACCAGTAAAAGGAAGGTACATACGGCTATACTGATTGCCGGTCTGACAGCAGCTGGGATTTCGATTTTGGGGTTGTTTGGTGTATATCTCTGTATTTCTAAAAAGAAGGCCATTAAAAAATTCAATGGTAAGTCACATTTTAGATTATAATGGTGGAATAATCCATGATGAATATTGTGTAATGACGATCATTAATCCAATTATCGTTTGCAGTTCAAACAGATGAGATGAAAAGGCTGGCAAATTCCTTGCAATTCGATTTCACTACAATTCGATTAGCTACGCAAAACTTTGCAGCTGAAAATAAACTTGGAGAAGGTGGATTTGGTGAAGTCTACAAAGTGAGTCATTTTAACTCTATATTTGTCCTTTGAAGTTTCAAGTATGTCTCAACCTTGGAAGTTTTTGCTTAAATAGGGTTGAAACCCAAACTATTTAATAAAATGGTGCCGATTTCAAACTATTTACCAAAAATGGGTCCACGTCATTATTTCCGCATTTTCTTTTTTTTTTGACGAGTTCTCAGTTCCTCGCTGTCCCAGACAGCGAGAGGTAGCTTGATATCAAATTTTTTGCATGTTAATTGTTTGACAAGCTACATTCGTCGTCTCCGTTCTCCTTGCTCCGACCACCAAATAACGAAATACCACAACCGTTCTCTTCTTCTAACTTCCCTTATCATACGAAAATCTTTGTTTGAGTTATTAGTTCAATGGTTTGTGCAAATAATGGCCCGCAATATCACCCGTCCACTAACGATTTCGGTTTCGGCAATTCATTTATACTGTCTTAAGCTGATTGTTTGTTCGTATGAACTCATTTTTTATGTTACAGTACCTCGTTGCCTCATCCAACATTAGCAGCTAGAAGCTTGAGGCCATTAGTAAGGCAGTTGTCGCTGTATAAATGCACCATTGTTACAGGAATACTTCTAGGTAGCTAGTACGGTTTGTATTTCACACTTACATTAATCACATAATTACCAAATTACTAGCAAGTTTTATCAACTAATGATTATAAATCAACCCAGAATTCTATTACAAAAAAAAAAAACTAGTTCATACGATACAAACTGTTGATAAAAAACAATCAGATTAAGACAATATAAATGAATTGCCGCGAAACCGAAATCGTTAGTGGACGGGTGATATTGCAGGACATTTTTTGCACAAACCATTGAACTAATAACTCAAACAAAGATTTGCATATGATAAGGGAAGTCGGAAGAAGAAAGCGGTGGTGGTATTTTGTTATTTGGTGGTCGGAGCAAGGAGAACGCCGGGGACGAAAGTAGCTTGTCAAACAATTAACATACAAAAAATTTGATATCAAGCTACTTCTCGCTGTCCAGGACAGCGAGGAACTAAGAACTCGTAAAAAAAAAAAACAGAAAATGCGGAAATAATGACGTGGACCCATTTTTGGTAAATAGTTTGAAATCGACACCATTTTGTTAAATAGTTTGGGTTTCAACCCCATTTAAGCAAAAACTTCTCAACCTTGAGTATGTTCCTGACATGTTCATGATCATAATTAAGTAAGTAAAGTAACATTTTCTTAGAATTAAACGAGTTATCCTCATTTTTCTGAACAGGGCGTATTTGAGGGTGGACAAGAAGTAGCTGTGAAAAGGCTTTCCAAACGATCAGCACAAGGAATTGTAGAATTTGAAACGGAAATAGTCCTTGTTGCTGGACTACAACATAAAAACCTAGTAAAACTATTAGGATATTGTGCATCGCCTAATGAAAGCATACTTGTCTACAAGTTTCTTCCCAATTCAAGCTTGGATAAATTCCTATTTGGTAATACTACTTTTATTAAGTAACAAATCTGTGTATCGAAGTTGATCATGTACTTTAGCTTACTGAAGAGTTCAATAATGGACAGATCCCGCCAAGAAATCATCATTAGATTGGCAAACTAGATTCAATATTATCTGTGGTATTGCAAGGGGGCTTCGATATCTTCACGAGGATTCTCGAATTAAGGTCGTGCATCGAGATCTCAAATCAAGCAATATATTACTTGATGAAGCGATGGACCCGAAGATTGCTGATTTTGGCTTGGCAAGGCTTTTTGAAGTTGATCAAACTCGAGCAGAAACTGAGAGAATAGCTGGCACATAGTAAGATATCTTACATTCTTTTCCTCTATTTACTGACATAATACTAGAATTTGTGCCACAACAGTTGCTCGCTCACTTGTATCCAGGATGTTGACTTTGACGAATTTATTTACACAATCTACAAATTATAACAATCATGACAAATTTTGCATAGTGGCTTTTCATCACGCTGAATGTGCAATGCAGTGGCTATATGGCCCCGGAATACGCAATAAAGGGTCGTTACTCGGTGAAGTCAGATGTGTACAGTTTCGGAGTCATAGTGCTTGAGATAGTAAGTGGTCAAAGGAATCGATCATTTGGACGATTGCAGCTGGACGAGGCGTTACTACACCGAGTAAGTCCACATTATCATCAAAACAAGTACTCCGTATATAATTAATATTTGCCAGAATACTTGAAAGAGAAGGCATTTGTTTGTTTGTCGCTTGTTTGGCAGGCATGGAGGCTGTGGAACGAGGATGAGCCATTGAATCTAATAGATACAGAGTTGGGAGACAATTTTGAACAAGAAAAAGTACTAAAATGCATCAAATTAGGATTATTATGCATCCAAGAAAATGCAATTGACAGGCCGAGAATGACCTCCATTGTTTCTGCTCTTAGTGGTGCTACTCGCCTCCCGACACCAAAGCCACCTCAGTTTTTTGGTTGTGCAGTTGAAGATGAAGCTCGCGATATGACAGACGCATATGCAACTCCATATGTGCATACAGGGGATGAATTTATCACGAATGTATATTCTCGTGACTGAAAACTATACAAGTACATGACTTGCGCACCTGAGGTACAAGTAATTGTTACAAGGATAATGGAAGAAAAAAATTAAAAAAGACAGTTGTAGGGAATGATGTAAATCAATACTAGGAATTAGAAAGTGATAGCACATTCCATCTAATTTAGTGACAAAATTTCTGGAGTAAGCTATCGAAGAGGAAAGAATGGAGAGATGATTTGGATTGAACCCGTCTTGTATTATTCGAGTCTTCCAAATGGGAGCACGATTCTTGACTTAATGTTACAGAATTCTGTGGGGTAAGCCATCTATCAAAACTAAATCAGACTATGTGAGGGATCATGTCTAAGTCGAGGGCCAAGCTCGCCTCTTCTTCAATCTTTAATCTTCTTCAATACTGTGGGTAAGCCATCTTGCTCCTTATTGGTTATCAGTATTATCGGCTCTCTGTTAGCATTTTAGTCAGATTAGCTGTGTTTCATGTAGTGATGCAGTGAAACAGAATGTAACCAAGGAATAACAGAAATAACAAATTAAGAGTTTTGGCGCCAAAAGTAGTTATGAAGTTGTTGGAGTTGAGCTGTCAATTAGCTAGATATTAGTTGTCAGTTTACAGTTCCTTTGTAACAGATTCATTCAACATTTTACAGAAATTCTCAATAAAATTCTCAATCTT
The DNA here is from genome assembly GCF_048544455.1 of Silene latifolia. Classification (NCBI taxonomy): domain Eukaryota; kingdom Viridiplantae; phylum Streptophyta; class Magnoliopsida; order Caryophyllales; family Caryophyllaceae; genus Silene; species Silene latifolia. Next base: position 34,802,670 of record NC_133527.1, on the reverse strand, counting down.
TCACTAATCTCTTCTCTCTCTCTAATTCCTCTAAAATCAGTTAAATCGTGTGGAACCTCGAAATACCCTTTCTTCCATCAATTAGGTTATTTCCTGCATTCTACATCACTGGTATCAGCCATTTTTGATCCTTTCTTTTCAAGCTTCCGCCATTTTTTTTTGTTACCTGCAAATTACACTGGCACCTCCTACAAAGAAGCTCACTGTACAACAATTAAAGACAACAATGGAGGGACGAATTGCAACTTTGGAGCAACAATGGAGGGACGAATTGCAACTTTGGAGCAACAATTGGAGCAACAAACTTCTGTTCTTGGAGAAATTATGAAGATGCTGAAGGAAAAGGAGAAAAAAAAAGGGAGTATTTCTCAAGAAATGGGAAGTGATGATACATATTCTTTTCGCAATGGAGTTCGTACCAATCTCATGTTTAACCCAAAACTGGAATTTCCCTCTTTTGATGGTAATAACTCTAGGGTTTGGATGAAAAAATGCTTGAAATATTTCAATTTGTGCAAAATTCCTGATGATCAACGTGTGGATTTAGCTAGCATGTATATGATTGGTAGAGCTGAATCATGGTTTAATAGTTACATTATAATTAGACCACATGTGGAATGGGATGACTTTATTGTGGATTTATATGCACGATTTAAGGAAGAAATTGCTGGAAATGTTGTGGAAGAATTTAATAAATTGCATCAAGTTGGTTCAATTGATGATTACTTGGATGCATTTGAGAATTTAAAAGGCTTGATGATGCAGAGAAATTCTCTATTGCCTGAACAATACTTTCTGGACAGCTTTATTGGTGGTTTGAAACCTTCATTGAAACCCTTTGTTAAAGCTTTCAAACCTAGAACTTTAGCTTATGTGGTGGAATATTCTCGACTGCAGGAGGAAACCTTGTCTGTTACAAAGAATGTTCCAAAGAATTTTACACATTCTACGACCCAGGTTTCCAAAACAGTACCCTCCCAAACCATATTTGCCAATAAATCTTCTTCTAAATGGTTGTTGCCTACACCAACTTCCAGTAGTTCCCAAATTCTACCATCGAGTCAACCACAACGACCCACACGGTTTATTAGTGCAGCCGAGAGGGCAGAGAAACAGAAACGAGGGGAATGCTATTTCTGTACTGAACCCTTTGACAGAAACCACAATTGCAAGTTTAAAGGGACACAGTTGTTTGCAATAGAAATTGTGGGGGAGGAGTGTGATGAGCAACTGGATATGAGTGTGGAAGAGGTAGTTGAGGTAACAGATGTGGGGTATGATATGCTGGGGTCTGATCCATGCATTTCAGTGAATGCACTGTCTGGGAGTCCTGGTTTTCAGACCATGAGAGTAACTGGATATGTTGGAAAGAAAGCCACACATATCTTAATTGATTCTGGGAGCACTCATAACTTCCTAGATCAGGATATGGCAATAAAATTGGGTTGTAAGCTAGATAGCATAGAGCCTCAATCTGTGACAGTTGCAGATGGCAGCCAATTCCCTTGTCAGCTCATAAGTAAAAGGTTTGGTTGGCAGCTTCAGAATACTCACTTTGAGACTGATGTGTTGATTATACCTTTAGGAGGATATGATATGGTATTAGGGGTTCAATGGCCCAGTACTTTAGGCACTGTCAGCTGGAATTTTAAGCAGTTAAAAATGGAGTTTACTTACAATAAAAGAAAACATGTGTTGAAAGGGTTAGACCCTCAAAAGGTCAAAACAATTACTGGCAGCCCAGCTTCCAAACTTTTAAACAATGCTACCCATTTGTGTTTATTGCAATTGAGCAACTCTGGAGACAAGGAGTCTCAAATCTTGTGTTGTTCCAATAAGGTGGAGAATGAGAGTGAACAACCTTTGGAACTCAAGAATTTGTTACAGCAATACCAGGATATTTTTACTGCACCTACTACTTTACCACCTAGTAGGGGATTATATGACCACAGAATTCCACTCCTATCTGAAGCACAACCAGTTAACATCAGGCCTTATCGATATCCTCTTAAACAAAGGGATATTATTGAGAAACTAGTACAGGAGATGCTTGATCAGGGTATAATTCAACCAAGTTGCAGTCCATTTGCTTCTCTTGTGGTTCTGGTAGGGAAGAAGGATGGGACTTGGCGGCTGTGTGTTGATTATAGAGAATTAAACAAAAGGACTGTGAAAGATAAGTTTCCTATTCCAGTGGTGGATGAACTTATTGATGAGCTAGCTGGATCCCAATGTTTTCCAAATTGGATCTTAGGACAGGCTACCATCAGTTAAGAGTACATGATGGGGACGTTTTTAAGACTGCATTTAAAACTCATGTTAGTCATTATGAGTTCCTTGTTATGCCCTTTGGCTTAACAAATGCACCTGATTCATTTCAAAACTGGATGAACAATGTGTTTAAGCCATTGTTAAGGAAATGTGTCCTGGTCTTCTTTGATGATATTTTGGTTTACAGCTCGACTTTGGCAGACCATTGGCAACATCTATCAGAAGTCTTTGAGCTGATGAGACTGCATAAGATATATGCTAAAGGAAGCAAATGTTCATTTGCTATAAGCAAGGTGGAATATCTGGGGCATTTTATTTCTGGACATGGAGTAGAGACTGATGCCACTAAAATTTTGGCAGTGACAACTTAGCCTGAACCAAAATCTATCAAAGAGTTAAGGAGTTTGTTGGGGTTAGCAGGTTACTACAGGAAGTTTGTGAATGGTTATGCAGTCATAAGTCAACCCCTTACACAATTGCTAAAGAAAGGAGAATTTAAATGGAGTCCAGGGGCTTCTGTTGCATTTCAAAATCTTAAGACAGCACTGAGCAGTGCACCTGTCTTGGCTCTACCAGATTTTAACAAAACATTTATTGTGGAGACAGATGCCTCCAATAATGGAATTGGGGCCGTGCTTATGCAGGAGAGACATCCCTTATCTTTCATCAGCAAGACACTCAGTCCTAAATGGCAGAAGTTGTCTGTGTATGAAAAAGAGTTACTAGCCATTGTCTTTGCTGTACAAAAGTGGGAACAGTACTTGACAGGTCAGAAGTTTTTGATTAAGACTGACCAGAAAAGTCTTAAATGGCTTCTACAACAGAAGATCTCTACTCCCTTCCAACAGTTCTGGTTATCTAAACTTATGGGGTTTGATTATGAAATACATTATAGATCAGGGAAGGAAAACCAAGCTGCAGATGCTTTGTCGAGGTTGTCTGGGAGTGAACTAATGTGTCTGGCTTTGTCTGATGGACAGTCAGAATTACCAGCACTAATTCAGGGGAGCTATGATCTTGACAATTTTTAAGCAACCTCAGAGAACAGTTGCAGGCAGATGGATCTGCTGTTACATCTTATCAGCTAATTAATGGGTTGATTCAGAAGAAAGGTAGGATTGTGGTAGGTCCTGACTCTTCTCTGAGGAATAAAAATAATGGTATGGCTCCACCGTACACCTCAGAGTGGTCACTCAGGAAGGGATGCTACTACTAGACGGATAAAAACATTGTTTGTATGGAAGGGAATGACTAAGGACATCAGCCATTTTGTCAGGCACTATGTCACTTGTCAGGCTAATAAGTATGACCATTCAGCTTATCCTGGGTTATTACAACCATTACCTATTCCTTCTGAGGTATGGTTAGATATTTCTATGGACTACATCACTGGTACAGTACTTGGTGCATTGGGAAGGGTTTCCAACTCACGATTCTACTTGGGAATTTGCTGATATAATTGAACAGCAGTACCCTGAATTTGTTCAGAATTTGGCTGAGACTTGAGGACAAGTCTCTTTTGAAGGGGGAAGATATGATGCAGTGAAACAGAATGTAAGGAATGAATAGCAGAAATAACAAATTAAGAGTTTTGGCGCCAAAAGTAGTTATGAAGTTGTTGGAGTTGAGCTGTCAATTAGCTAGATATTAGTTGTCAGTTTACAGTATATAAGGAATACTCATCCTTTGTAACAGATTCATTCAACATTTTACAGAAATTCTCAATAAAATTCTCAATCTTTCACTAATCTCTTCTCTCTCTCTCTCTCTCTCTCTCTCTCTCTCTCTCTCTCTCTCTCTCTCTCTCTCTCTCTCTCTCTCTCTCTCTCTCTCTCTCTCTCTCTCTCTCTCTCTCTCTCTCTCATTCCTCTAAAATCAGTTAAATTGTGTGGAACCTCGAAATACCCTTTCTTCCATCAATTAGGGTTATTTCCTGCATTCTACATCATATAGGAATTCAGTATTTAGTATACATTGGATGCCTATTTATTTTTTTGATATATCTGTGATTCTGTGGACAGAATTATTCACATTGTGTATAGGAACTTTTAGAACTTGATACATCCAAACCCCCCTTATTTTGCTTGACTGGAGCCTTTTAAGGAGCTGTGGGTTAATGTTTTAGTATGCTGTTGCGGAATTTAGATGAAGTAATGCAAGATTTTTGTTATATCTTCCTGAAACATGTGACTTAATACGGAGTAATCAAGAATCAAGTTGTCCTCAACCTGTTTTTTTCCCCAGTGAAGCCTTTCAACCATTTCTTCAAGTGTCAGTTTCGCGCTATTCAACCATTTTTTCAAAATTGCACGTGCCGACTCAACCTGGGATGTAGATGTGTTTCCAAAATGGGTTAATTTGTTTGTATTAACAATATTGCAGCAAATAATTCCTAGCATCAATCCAATATTGTATAAAATCTTCTTAGTTCACAATCTATGTAAAAATAGCAATAGTATCAATTAGCATATCTTCTAGTATATTTGTATAGACTTATTACATCTTCTAACCTAGGTTTCTCTCCTATAAATACTTGTAATCTCTTCATTCAAAAATATACTCCCTCATATTCTCCATTTTGTTCCCCTTTGTTGTGGGCACAAGATTTTAGGAGGAGAATAAAATATGAATTGTGAGTTGTGTGGGGTTTGGTGATAGGAGAGAGATATGAATAATTAGGAATTAAATAAGAAATTGTGAGTTGGGTAGGGTTTGGTGATAGGAGAGAGAAATGAATAAATAGAAATTAAATAAGAAATTGTGAGTTGGGTGGGATTTGGTGATAGGAGAGAGGAATGAATAAAATAAGAGTAAAAGTTTCCAAAAAAGAAAAGGGGAAGAAAAACTGAATAATCCGTTTATGGAAATAGGGAAGAAAATGGTGAATAGGAGGGAGTACAATTTACTTCATAATTAAAACCCTTGTCCTATATGGTATCAACGAGCCGCGAACGATCCAACCTCCTTCGCCCTAAACGTCGCCCTTTCAAACACTCACACTCACACATCCTTCACCCGTCCTCTTCAATGGCAACCGAGTCCACCAACACCACGGTCATTCCCAACCCCCACAAGGCTGACAACCCACTCACCGCACCAAATCTCAACAACGTCATCAAACTGAATCCGCTTAACTACACTTCATGGCGGTTTCAACTCACCAACATCCTTTTTGGCCTGAGTCTCTTCGGATTTCTCGATGGCTCAAACCCAACTCCGCCTCCCACCATTGTTAACGAGGCAAAATAGGAAGTCCTCAACCCCGCACATCTGTCTTGGCTTAAGCAAGACGGACTCATTCTTGGCGCCCTAATGGGCACCCTAACCTTCGCCCTACAAACCCTAATAGTATGGGCAAAAACCGCTAAAGAGGCTTGGGACATCCTCGCCCACACCTACGCAAAACCATCGCGTATTCATATTCAACAACTTAAAGAACGACTTGACTCGATAGTTAAAACCACGGACCAAACCATTAGCGATTATATCCATTCTATCAAGGCTTGTGTCGACCAACTTGCCCTTATGGGCAAAATTATTGACCGCGAAGACATCATTTCGAAGGTCCTCAAAGGCCTCGATTATGAACTCTATAAACCCGTCATCGATACGGTCCGAGCCCGAGACATACCTATTAGCTTTGAGGCTCTCCACGAAAAACTTTTGCAACATGAGTTACTGCTTAAACATCAACCTACAGCTAACCACTTTACCCCATCGGCTAACCCTGCCTATTGTGGCCATCACCCAAACCGCGGTCCATATCGCTACCCGAATCAACCCTCACCAAACAACCAGTATGTTGCCCAAAACCAGCCTACAACCAATCCCAACCCACGTCCATTCAAAGGACGTTGCCAATGTGCCGTGAAACAGGGCACGTCATAGCCAATTGTCCCCTGTTTCGTCGGCTCTTTCCCCACATCACCTTCCCTGCCTCCACCTCCTACCGCTAGCAGCAGCAGCAGCCGGCAACCCCGCAGCCGCACCACACACCCCAGGCTCACACCGTGACCAACACCCCTGCCACCCCAAACCAGAATTATGTCCTCGACAGTGGTGCAAGTCACCATGTCACCTATGATTTAGACACTCTCACCTTTCACTCTCCCTACAATGGCTTTGATGATCTTATCATTGGAGACGATTCCGCTATTCCTATCGCCAACATAGGTAATTTTCAGTTACAATCTCTTAAATTTAATAACTTTCTTCATGTACCGCAAATTTCCCGAAACATTATTTCTATTTCAAAATTATGTCGTGATAATAATGTTTATGTTATTTTTTCTCATGACTGTTTTGTTATTAAGGCGATAGCAACGGGAACCATACTTCTCCGGAGCCAAGTTAAAGACGGAGTCTATGAGTGGTGTCCTTCAAACCGACAAGTCTACACCTCCATCAAAGGAACCGCTCCATTATCTTGGCATCATAAGTTAGGCCACCTAACATATGATGTAATCAAAATTATCAATAAAGAATTATCATTTTCTATTTCCAATTTCTCGCACTGTGAATCTTACAATATTGCTAAAAGTAAGAAACTACCCTTTTCCACATCCACGTTCGAGTCAACCGCGCCTCTCGACCTAATCTTTTCGGACCTATGGATGAGTCCCGTCACCTCCTTTGATCACTACAAATATTACATAGTCTTTATTGATCACTTTAGTAAATATGTTTGGATGTACCCTTTGAAGAAAAAATCCGACACAACCCAACTGTTTCTACAATTCAAAGCCCTTGTGGAAAAATATTTTAATAAACCGATTAAGCATTTTTTCTCCGATAATGGAGGCGAGTACATTAAACTAAACACCACGCTACTAAACCACGGTATTTCTCACTCCACCTCTCCTCCACATACTCCCGAACATAATGGATATGCGGAGACGACACCGTCACATAGTTGAAACAGGCTTAGCCCTCCTTAATCACGCCCATCTACCCACGAAATACTGGCCCTTTGCTTTTAGTACCGCGACATATTTAATTAATCGACTACCTACTCGTTCTCTCAATGGAAATTCTCCTTACTTTGTCATTCATAATAAAAAACCCGACTATACCAACCTACATAACTTTAGTTGTCTTTGTTATCCATGGCTCCGACCCTATACCAAATACAAATTAGAAAACCGTTCTACCCCATGCGTTTTCATTGGCAATTCTACCACGCAAAGTGCCTTTCACTGTCTCGACCCAAAAACACATCGGGTATATACCTCGAGACATGTGAAATTTTATGATGACATCTACCCCTTCGCAACACCATCATCCGACCCATCACCCTCCTCTTCTATTGATGAGTGGGTCTCTATCTCTCTCCCCGTGATCCCTGTGGCCGTGTCCACTACTACACCCCCCACCTGCACTCCCTCAACCACCTCGTCACCCTCCCCTGATTCGTCTGCTCCCTCCCGACATCCCATTAAGTTCGTATATCAAAGACGAGCTGCCACTCCCTCTCCCACCTCTACTACAACTTCCTCCTCTGACACCCCTACATCCAATGAAACCTCCATATCCACTACTACTACTACTACTACTACTCCCTCCACGGCATCCACCGAAGTCATGCCTCCTTCGACAACCACAGCTTCCTCATCCTCGCGCTCCATATCAGACTCGCCTCCTACTAAAACCGTCACAACCAGACTTGACAACAATATTAGGAAACCGAATCCTAGGTATGCCAATGCTAACCTTGTCACAATGTCTAACACGAGTCTTCCGAACACTGTCAAACAAGCTCTTATTCTTCCCCACTGGCGTCATGCGATGCAAGCTGAATATGATGCTCTTGCCCGCAACCAAACCTGGACATTAGTCCCACGGTCTTCCGCTCAAAACGGTATTAGGTGTAAATAGGTTTATCGCAATAAATTTAATCCCGATGGCACTCTAAAACAACACAAAGCCCGCCTTGTTGCCAAAGGCTTCAATCAACGACCGGGCATTGACTATACCGAAACCTTCAGTCCCGTCGTCAAACCTACCACCGTACGTTTAATTCTTTCCCTAGCGGTCGCAAAAGGATGGTCTCTTAGACAACTTGATATTAATAACGCATTTCTACAAGGTACGTACCCTTACCGACAATGTCTTTATGCAGCAACCACGTGGCTTTGTTGATCAACCTAAACCCGACTTTGTGTTGTAAATTACACAAATCTATTTATGGACTCAAACAAGCTCCCCGAGCTTGGTATAATGAGCTCAAGTCGCATCTCATTACAATTGGCTTCGTCCAATCAATTTCCGATCCTTCTTTATTTATTTTGCAAAACAACATCACCACCTTATACATGCTAATTTATGTTGATATAATTATTACAGGACCAGATTCCTCTAAGCTACAAACCTTCATTACTAATATTTCCACTCGCTTTTCTCTAAAAGACCTTGGTCCGCTCTCTTACTTTCTTGGTATTGAAGTCACCCCAAACCCACTCGGTATTCACCTTAGTCAATCGAAGTACATCCATGATCTTCTTACCAATCACAACATGGCTGATGCCAAGCCTAACACCACTCCTATGGCTACCTCACCTCCTCTTCTACGCGAAGATAACAAAGCTATCCATGATCAATCCACCTATCGTGCCATTATTGGCAGCTTACAATACTTGTCTCTCACTCGACTTGATATTGCATTCACCGTCAATCGACTAGCACATTTCCTTCATCACCCTACAGATACTCATTGGACTGCCCTGAAACGACTCCTTCGCTATCTTCAAGGCACTCAGACCCATGACATCGAAATTAACAAAAATAATCCTCTATGCTTGCACGCCTAATGTGACGCTGACTTTGGAGGAGACAAAGATCACTATTTCTCTACCACAGGATACATTGTCTATCTTGGTCGAAACCCCATTTCCTAGTCCTCCAAGAAGCAAACCGGTATAGCTCTATCCACTACTGAAGCCGAATTTCGAGTCGTTAATTCAGTCACCACCGAGACCCTATGGCCCCGCAACCTTCTCTCTGAGCTACGCATCACAGTTACCAAACCACCAGCCATCTTCTGTGATAATATCTCAGCCACACTCTATGCTAAGAACCCTGTCTTTCACTCCCGAATGAAGCACATGGCTATCTCCTTTCACTTTGTCAAACAGCAACTTCAGGATGGTCACATTCGTCTCTGTAGATACCCAGTATCTGCTGAGACTCCAACAAACACCCGATGATTATCGGACTACAACATGTTTTGGAATCGCGGCGTTTGATCGACAGTTTGTGTACAACTTTACGTCGGAAAACTTAAAACGATTTCGAAAATAAAACACTTCAAAACATTTTAAAAATACCTGGATTGTTTAATGCACGACGACGGGGTCGCAATGACACTAACTAGAGTCAAAATCGACACCGGACCAAAAACCGACTCAAAAATTCAAATCCCGACTCCAACAACGAGTCAAACCGAGTCAAACACAAAAAACCAAACATTTCAAACCTTCTACCTTAAGTTTTCCCGGATTCATGTTGGTCAAGTACCAAACATGTGACTACAAAACCTAGGATAGAACAAATCATGATTGCGTTTGTTGTGAAAGTGACAACACAGCTTGAAGACCCGCGACGTGGCTCGCGCCTCTTTGAGCAGCCCAAGTGGCCACGTCGCTCAAAACTCACACAACCACTTATTCTCCTATAAATACACCTCAAATGCCACCCATTTGAGAGTTACGCGAGTGTTCGCCCCCTCTTTTCTCCCTTAAAATTCTCGACTCGACTTCTTAAGTCACAACCCGACGCGTATTTACGACCTACCGATCGTAAACACGAGCCTTACACATTGTTTGGTACCGTCATCGTGCATTAAATCACTTGACCGACCACTTCGACCACTACACCATCACCAAACATTTAAAACACTCTTTTACTTACAAAAACGGTTTTAAACCGAGTTTTTTTCCGATCAAACGAGTTGTTACACTTACGTCGGTCACTCGCCATAACCAAACATGTAAGTATGAGGGTGTAAAAATCCTCTATTTTTTTTTTTATGTTTTCATTCGTTTCATGACTATAACATGCTAAAACATGCATAACATGAACCAAAACATGGAATAAACGAGCCAACACTGATTTTTGGTCTGAGGCAGAAGCCCCTTAGGTCGCCAACTAGCCCGCGCCTAAATGGGGTATTCAGACCAGAGATCAACCGTGTTTGTTCTCGTTATTTCCCTTAATCCATTTTTCATATTTGTAATCGGTTTTCACCATTTCAATTATTTTCGAACCATTGTTATTTTATTTCACGTGTTTTAACCATAAAGCATTTTTCACCCTTGGTTCCTCATACCATGATGGTTAAATCCGTGTTTCGGTGATAATATTTGGTTAATGACATTTAAAAGGTATTTTAAAGCCTTTTATTTCATTTCTTTACACTTTTCAAACAAACATATTAGTCACCAACACAAAGTCATCCTTGGTTCTACATACCATGCCGGATTTTAACCCGGATACGATGATGAGTACCGACTAGTTACATTCGAATGGACTTAAAACAATTAGTCCATAATCATTTTCAAAACTATTCATGTCAAGTTTGTCAAATCGAACCCGACACCGAATATTATCAAATAATGATGATTATTCGAGTCTAGTTCTTCAAATAAAAAAATGCGGTCTAAACGACCCCTTCAAATCAAACCGGGTTCAAATACCCAGTTCCAACACGTTTTATAACGTTTTCTAAAAGGTCAGAACACGGCACATAAACCGTGGGCTAACCCGCGCCTAAACAGGCTCTCCTTTTCTCATTTTCAAAACCAGAGGGAGGCCCCTTACACCGCCGGTTGGCTCGCGCCTCATATAGCCGTCTGGTACAGGGCCTGTTCCCTTCCAGCATTAGTCTAGGACGATCCCGACTCCGATTAACCCGGATATAGGACGGATCAGATGACTATTTGATTATCCAAAACCATATTTGCAAAATGCCTTATTAAGACAAATGGATCATGTTATGCACCCTAAACCTAATACGGTAAATGGATGTTTAATTTCCGTCTTGCATGCAAATCAACCATTAATCCAACCCGACATCTTATACTTGATACTTGGATTAAATCAACCGACTTATAAAGCTCTCACATGTTAGGTTTAAATTATTTAATGTGCATTCATGCATTTAAACGGTTTTATCAACTTTTGCATTCAACCACCCAAGATCGATCAGTAGAGGCCGCTAAACGCGGGCGGGATTGGGTGTCCGATTAAAGGGCTTCCCAATACGTACCTCTACCTCTTACTTAGAAACTTTGGATAGTGGACGACCTTATCCAGGGCGTACGAGAGTCATTCTAGAGATAGGATGCTAAAGAGGGATGATTTCCTAATCTTTAGTACCTATGTCAAACGCTGCTTTGTGCTTCGATTTGACCGAGGTATAAAGTGGAATTCGAACGGGTTCCAGACATCCCACAAATGCTTGGTGGCGACTCCGAACATCTCTAATCGTTTCGAGACCCTTACCAAGACGAAACCGACCGATCTAAAAACGATCCGGTCGAAAGCACCTTTACGCCACCGAGCGTGGTTTTCAAAAGACCGCTGCATGTCCACAGATTGGCTTGGCGTGCAGGTGGCCCGTGACTACGGACCGGTAGGTGGCCCAAATCCACAGACCGAGACATGGCCCATGTCCACAGATTGGGGACTCCGCTGGGGAAAACTAGGACACTTACGTCTTTGTGATCCCTAGATGGTGAGACTCGAACGAGGTCTTGGTTGGAATGCATTAATTGATATTACGGTCACGGTCGGGTTCCTTGTCCGGGCCCACAACCTAACCCTTTTCGACCAATTGGCTCGTTTCGTCGGTGTGAGTATTCTCATCCCCGCGTATCGAATCCCGATTGAGTCAAGCATACCGTTGACGTTACACATTTCTGTTTCGTCAAAGAGCTTTCATCACTTTCGAGCACGAGGCTAGGGCACCCTCCTTACACATTTTGTTTGGATTGGTATCCCTCTCGCAAATCGGGGTTTGATTGCTTGGTGTGTAACCCACCCTTTTAAGCCAAAACCCGTGTCAGCATAATGCATAATATAATGAACTGTGAGTGCTGATGTGCTACTTGATCATAAGTCCTTCCATGTCATTTTCAAACTTTCAAAAACACCTTTTTGCGCCGTTATAATGGCCATTTCAAACCTCGGTCTTTCGCCGACCGTTACACGCCTTTCTAGGCCGTCGTAATGACGATTTTCAAACTCGGTTTTGTATAACCATTTCAACACGCCTTTCTAGGCCGTCGTAATGACGATTTTCAAACTCGGTTTTGCATAACCATTTTAACACGCCTTTCTAGGCCGTCGTAATGACGCTTTTCAAACCCGGTTTTGTATACCATTTCAACACGCCTTTCTAGGCCGTCGTAATGACGATTTTAAAACTCGGTTTTGTATAACCATTTCAACACGTCTTTCTAGGCCGTCGTAATGACGATTTTCAAACCCGGTTTTGTATAACCATTTCAAATCACCCTTTTTACGCCGTTATAATCGCCGCGTCTAGACACGGATTTTAACCCGTTTCGCGCCGACAATGGCTTTCTTTCAAAACCCGAGAAAAGCACACACCCTTTTCTCGAGACACTTTCGGGATCCCGAGGACCATGCACCGTCGCCGAGACCTCTTCAAACATTTCAAACTCGATTTTCAAAACATACAATTTTGAATTTCAAAACCGTCTTGGGAAATAATGCACTGTTTTCCGAGCCGACTCAAACTCAAACCGTCTTTTGCAAATAAACTTAAGACAACCTTTTCAACTGATCGACTTGCGGAGATTCCTATTCTACGGAAGCCGCCCATTAAAGCGACAAATGAATCTTTTTGAAAATCTCTATTTTCGAAAACTTCAGTCCACCGTTCCAATTCCGCCTCGTGTCTATCGAGTCAAAGCAAACGTACTTATGGGTCTTTACTTATGAGTCGTCTCACCACGAGACCCGTCCAATGGCGTCACGCCGTCATGTTGGACTCGTGTCAAAGGTTCGGTCAAACACCGTCACGTCATAAATCGAGTCAGCACCGAAGGACCACACACGGCCGCCCCGTCTTGTTGGGTCTGATCTCCGTCTCGTCCTTTGTGTTGTCTGCGTTCAGTCTTAGAACCGTGTCGGATTTAGTTGTAATATGAGCTGTTTTTTTGCCTCAGAACCATGGCCTCGTCTTCAGCTTCGTCCAACAACAACAATGATAACAACAGAGATGTCACAACTGATCAGCTAGCCAGCCTGCTTACCGCTCATAAGGTCACCCTGGATCGCGTCGAGACCCGTATCGACGCCTTGGAGAACAAGGAAACTGGGGAACATAATACCCCACCTCTGACTGAAACTGAGAAGAGGCTGAAACTCTTGGAAGAACAGCTCCTAGCCCGGGGTAACAATATCTATCTTGAAAACAACCGAAGGTTGAGCCTGTTGGGGACCAGTTACCTGATAACTTCACCCTGACTGATGTGCCTAAGTGCAAGGGAGTGGAGGACCTACTCAACCATATCAGTGCTTTCAAAGACTACATGGCCATTAAGGGGGTCAAACAGGAGCTTTTTACCCGGATCTTCCCATCCTCTTTGGAACTGATTCCTCGCCAATGGTACTACTCCTTGGATCCGAAAAACCTTACTACTTGGGATGAGATCGCGGTCGAGTTTGCCAAACAGTATGCCGACAATGTCGAGATCCAGGCCAACACCCGTACTCTCGAAGTATTAACCCAAAACGACAAGGAAGGGTTCACTGAGTTCCTAACCCGCTGGAGGAGGGTGAGTACTCAATTGGTCAGTAAGCCGAGTGAATCAACTCTGGTAGAAAAGTTTGTCAACAATATCCGCCCGGTTTATGCCAACCTACTGAGGTATCAAAATATCAAAACTTTTCAAGATCTGCAGATTCTGGGAACGCGTATTGAGGACGACCTCCGAAAGGGTGTCTTAGCAAAGACCACTGGCAGGGGTTACCAGGGATCCACCTCAACCGGATCTCGCCCTTACGGTCAGACAAACAAGATTGATGAGGTTAACCTCGTCGAACCATCCGCCAAGAAAACTGAGCGCCCCCAGAGAGTGTTCACCAACATAGGGTCGACTTATGCAAGTGCCCTGAAAAGGCTCATGGACCAAGGGAAGTTACAACCGATCGGACCCACCCCGGATTCGACCGATGCCAAGAAGTCCCGATTCTGGAACCCCAATGCCTAATGTCAGTATCATCGAGGGAAAGGGCATGATATCGAAAATTGCTTCAAACTCAAGCACCTCATTCAAGACATGATTGAGAAGGGAGATTTGCCTTTACACCCACCAACTAAGCCGAACAACAAGACGAATCCTTTGGGAATTCACGCCATCTCTGACGATGAGCCGACCCTAGACCCCTCTCACCTCATCTTGCCAATTGACGACGAGGTGAATGTTTTGGAAAAGGATCCTTCAGACAGAGTGTTTGTGTTTAGTGCTGCCACTATGCTCACTATGTTTCAACAAGTTGAAGAGGCCATAGCCAGCCTCTCTGAATGAATCACCCGACTCGACCACGCTTACCGTCGACTCATCTTCAATCCCCCAACACCGCGCCCAAGGGAGAATTCCCCAAGCATTCAAAACTACCCACCCCAGGATGGATTGCTCGCGCGACCATTCTGGCATAGACCTCATGAAAATCACCCTCAAAATAATCACCCTCAAAATAACTACCCCCACAAAAATCGCCCTCACAAAAATATTCCTCACAAGAACTACCCACCGAGGAATACCCCTCCAAGGTATCCTCGAGACTCTGAAATTAACGGCATATGGAGGGATGATGTTGAGGATGTCTATATCCTCCCAGGGAAGGAGAAGCGGGCGAAAGAAATCGGACATCTCACCCGGTTCGGATGTCCCTATCAAAATCCGAACAACCCAACGGTCGTTCCAACAACTAATGACCAAATCGTCCCAGAGGTGGACACTCAATGAAGGGCCCCCGAGAACTCAATCCTAAAACAGCTCCAGAAAGCAAAAGCCGAAATCTCAATTTGGCAACTGATCGCAACATCTTTTGAGCATCGACAGGCCTTGCTGCAGGCCGTGGGAAAATTAACCGTGCCCTCCACCTCTTCCCCAGAAGAAATAGTGGCGCACATGACGAGAGACGCCCCTGATCTGAGTAACCCGGTCGTCTTCTCCAACGAGGACATCCCTCCGTTCGAAGCCAATCATAACCTGGCCCTGTACATCACCGTACAATGCCTCCAGAAAAATATACCCATGGTCCTCGTGGATGACGGTTCCGTTGTGAACGTCATTCCTCTCAAAACTGCCCCACAGGCTGGGTATCAAGGAATCTGATTTGATCCCAACGAATCAAGGAACACGCGCCTACGATGACACTCGTCGCAAGGTCGCTGGGCTAATCAATTTGACCGTCGCAACCGGAGCACTAGAAAGACAAACCAGTTTTCAAGTGGTCGACATCGACGCGTCCTTCAACATGCTCCTGGGACGTCCCAGGATTCACGCCGTCAAGGCGGTCACATCAACTCTCCACCAGAAGATCAGGGTCCCCTTCAACGGGAAAACAATCACGATTCCCGCTTCCCCAATCAAAGCAATTATGAGAAGGGGGAGAGCCTCCCAAGCCATTGAGGAGGACGACAATGAAATGTGGGGTTTCCAAACTGTGAACACCATAACTGATGAATCGGCGCCCTCTGATTGAGACCCGTTCACCAACCTCCCGGTCAACCGTATCATGATGCGTCAGGGTTACTTCCCGGGTTTGCCGCTCAATCCGCTAAAGGACCCATTGCCTCCCTTAAAACAGGCTAAGGTCCCCAACATTCCCTTTGGGCTGGGATACGAACCTACTGACGAAGATATCCGGGAGATGAACCTCCTAGTCCGAAAACGCAAGAAGCACGGGGTTATCCTCCGTCCCTACCACCTGACTCTCAACGGATACTTTGTCCCCGAGGGAGAGTCCGAGCTCTACCACGGCTTTCCGGAACCAATCTATGACTCTGTGGCGAAGGCTAGGTATCCGGGAGTGGAAGTCTTCCAGGACTGCTACTTTATCCACGACAACATCGAAGCTGCATCAACTGAGTCCAAGCCGTCACCATGCCTTGACGGACAAGCTGTCACACTCCTCTTTAGGGAAGATAACATCAAACACCTCGACTATGAGGACATCATCAACATCGCCCTGAAAGACAATCAATTTGATCCAACCGCCTTGATCTCCGATACTGACCCGGAGAAAGCCACCCAGGGCTGGAGGAAAACCATCAAGTGGACCGATCGCCAAGGCCGCATTCTCAAGATAACAACTAGAGAAGGCCCTATGTTCAAGGAAGGATGTGAAGAAGGATCTGAGTCTGAGTCTGAGTCGGAGTCAGAGTCTGTCATAGCTCCTAACACTCCCGATGTCCCGATCAAGGTCCCTTCCCATTATTTCATCACAAAGTCGTGGTGATTCGGAGGCCGAGTCTACTAGGGTCACCCCCACTTCCATGAAAGGTGACAACCTGGAGCCTGTTCCGGGGCCACTTCCTCTGTTGTGTCGCCTCGATCGACCACAAGATGTCTGTCCTTTCGAGCTTTTCGCTCGTGTCAACTTAATGAACGCTAAGTTTGCTTATGACTCGTCTCAATTTAACTGCAATGCAAATCTGAATGACTATGAGGAATTTGACTTGAGTGACTACCCACCTCACTTAGCCAAAGAACTTGACAAACGGGAAACCAGAACCCCCATCATTGAGGAAACCGAGCCTATTAACGTAGGAACCGACAATACACCTCAAGAACTTAGGATAGGGACAACCCTAGACCCCTCGGAAAGACAACAGTTCATTGACCTCCTCCACGAATACAAGGACGTGTTCGCCTGGTCTTACAGAGATATGCCTGGGATTGACAGAGAAATTGCAGAGCACCGGATACCCATTAAACCCGGAGCTAAACCTGTGAAGCAGAAGCTACGCCGGATGCATCCTGAATGGGCCCTAAAAACAAAGGAAGAAGTGGACAAACAGTTCAAAGCTGGGTTTATCAAAGTGTCTGAATACTCGGATTGTGTGGCTAACATTGTGCCGGTACCAAAGAAAGACGGAAGAATTCGGGTTTGCGTCGACTTCAGGGATCTGAACAAGGCAAGTCCAAAAGACGACTTCCGTTTGCCACATGTTGACATTCTGGTGGACAACACTGCCGAACATGCTCTCCTATCATTCATGGACAGGTATGCTGGGTACAACCAGATTAAAATGGCTGAGGAAGACATGCACAAAACTGCGTTCACTACACAGTGGGGTACATATTGCTACACGGTCATGCCTTTCAGCCTCATCAACGCCGGAGCAACCTATCAGAGAACCGCTACCACTCTCCTACATGATATGATGCACAAGGAGGTAGAGGTATATGTCGATGACATGATCGTCAAATCAAAAGAACGGGACGGCCACATCAGCGCCCTCCGGAAATTCTTCGCTCGTCTGCGGAAATATAACATGAGACTAAATCCTCAGAAGTGTGCATTCGGGGTCACCTCCGTAAAACTCTTGGGACATGTTGTCAGCAAGAGAGGCATTGAGATTGATCCAACCAAAATCAAAGCCCTTCAACAAATGCCTCGGCCTAGGAACGAGAAGGAGATTCGGGGATTTCTCGGTCAGGTCCAATACATCAGCCGGTTCATTGCCAAGCTTACTATGATTTGTGAACCAATATTCAAGAAGCTTCGTGCCTCCGACCACACCGATTGGGACGACGACTGTCAGAAAGCCTTTGACAGGATAAAGGGAATCCTATCCAAACCTCCTGTCCTCATGCCACCTCAACCGGGGATTCCTCTATCCCTATACCCGATCAAGTTACAAACACAAACATGGGGGAGCAATGCTAGCACAAACAGTTGGCAACGAAGAGCGAGCCATCTACTACATCAGCAAAAAGTTCATTGAGTACGAGACGAGGTATACCCAACTGGAAAAGACATGCCTTGCCCTAGTATGGTCAACAAAGAATCTGCGGCATTACATGCTCAGCTATACGGTCCATATCTACTCCAAGATGGACCCGGTTAAATACATCTTCGAAAAACCCGTACTAAATGGAAGGCTGTCTAGATGGACGCTGATGCTGTCCGAGTTCGACCTCAAGTTCGTACCCCTCAAGGTTATCAAGGGAAGAGCAATTGCTGATTTCCTAGCAGAAAATCCCGTCAACCAGGATCCAACGACCGACACATGGTCACTTCCTGACGAAGACATCCTTTGTGCCGACTCCGACGCATGGGACCTATACTTTGATGGTGCATCTAATCTGAGAGGCTTCGGGGTAGGAATCCTTCTAATATCACCAGAGGGAGAACATGTTCCAATCTCGGTCAAGCTGGACTTTGCCGTCACCAACAATGCCGCTGAATATGAAGCATGTCTCATCGGCCTACAAGCAGCCATCACACTTGGCATCAAGAGACTGAGGGTCCACGGCGATTCCTCGCTCATCATCAATTAGGTGTCCGGATCATGGAAAATCCGATCTGACAGCTTAGCTCCCTACCGATCAAAGATCAATCAAGAAGTTGAGTTCTTCGACCAAGTCGACTACTTCCACTTGCCGCGAGAGGAAAATCAATTTGTTGATGCCCTGGCAAAACTCGCCGCACTTGTCAACATACCTGACGACATGACATCAATGCCCCTATGTGTCGATAGAAGGAGCGAGCCAGCTCACATTTGTGCCATTATCGACGACGAGGAAAGCCATGATGAACCTTGGTACCAAGCCATCCTCAATTACAAAACCAAAAATGAATTCCCTCCCAACTCTGATCAAAGAGGACAAAGAGCCATCCGTTTACTTGCATCACAATTCGTGATAAACCAAAATCAACTCTACAAAAGAACACCCCAAGGAATTCTCCTCCTTTGAATTAACCATCACAAAGCCAAGAAAGTCATGGGAGAGGTTCACGACGGAGAATGTGGCCCTCACATGAGTGCAATGATGCTTACACGGAAAATCACACGGCTAGGTTAATACTGGACCACCATGGAAGCCGATTGCCGTAACTACGTCAAACATTGCCACAATTGCCAAATCTTCGCCAATATACAACACATACCACCGTCCCTTTTATACACCATGACATCACCCTGGCCTTTCTCAACCTGTGGCATTGTCATCATCGGGAAAGTCAACCCGATAGGCACCAAGGGGCATTGCTTCGTCCTCGTCGCCATCGACTACTTTACCAAATGGGTAGAAGCACAGTAATATGCAGTCTTGACCGCCAAACAAGTGGCCAAGTTCATTCAAAACAACATCATCTGCCGATACGGGGTACCCCATGAAATCCTCAGCGATCAAGGCTCTCACTTCTGGGCGGAAACTCAAGCTTTGCTGGACAAATACAAGATCAAACGACATCGATCATCCCTCTACCGTCCCCAAACCAACGGAGCGGTGGAGGCAGCGAACAAAACTCTTGTCACCATTATCAAGAAAATGCAAAACAACTACCACGATTGGTCGAGCAAACTCCCATTCGCAGTCTGGGGATACCGAACCTCTATTCGAACACCGACAGGCGCCACACCCTTCTACCTAGCATACGGTATGGAGGCGGTTTAACCGGTAGAGTTAGAGGTCCCTTCTCTACGCATCCTACTGGAGAGTCAAGTCCCTGAGGCGGAATGGACCCGTCGAAGGTACGAGCAACTCACTCTCCTAGACGAACGGCGACTCAACGCCTTGCACAACTTCCAACTATACCAACGACGTATACAACGGGCATTCAACAAGAAGGTTAAACCCACAAACATCCAGGAGGGCGACTTGGTCCTCAAGTCAGTTCGAGCACCATTACCCGTCGATCCGAGGGGAAAATTCAAACCCAACTGGGCCGGGCCATACCTGGTCAAGAAAATACTTTCGAGGGGCGCAGTGAGAGTGAGTGACCTAGATGGGGAGGACTTTACAAACCCGACCAACCTAGACACACTCAAGAAGTACTACCCTTGAGCCCTAGCAACCAACGACCTAGCCTAGTTTTACAACTAGCAACGACCTCAACCCTTTTCAAGTCAAGTTCCTCAACGTGTTCTGATTTGAAATTGCATGTTTTATCGAGTCTAAGCTGCGGCACCTTGCCCGTTTCGAATGTCCTTTGATCTGTCAAAGGTAACGTCCATTTGCACTAAAACAAAAAAAACCCCTGAACTACGAGCATGGTTTGATTTCGCCTCTTCAGGTGAATACGTAGGCAATCCCTCTTATGCCTGAGGGATACAACCACAAAACCCAATTCAAATTCACAAAACATTTCGAACTACGATCATGGTTTGATTTCACCTCTTCGGGTGAATACGTAGGCAGTCCTTTCTTTCACGAGAAGGATACAACCATTCCCACAGTCAAAAAAACATTACCCATATACAAAAACATCCAAAAAAAAGAGAAAGGGAAAACCATTCCCTTTCCCACAAAAATACAAAAATGAGCCTTTCTCCCTTTCCACAAAATACTACTTTCCCAAATGCAAATGTTTAGGACGATTTAAATTGAATTGCCTTTACAAGATGGATGGAAGAAACAAGCGTTCACAATTTTCGACACGAGCAATCCTCTCATTTAATTAATAACAGGAGGGATTACAATTTAAACAACAAATAAAGCTCGACGAGTCTACAACTTTCCGAGGCTAAGGTGTCAACTACAACACCTCACATAGTAAAACTAGCACAAAACACACAACAACTAGCTAGTACAACATAATAAAAACTCACAACAATAATACAACATAATAATAAAGTGGGTAATGGAGGTCTTCACTCTTCCATTCTACCCTTGCCTTTTCCCTCGGGGTACATCTTCCCCTTGTTCTTCTTGTTGGCCCGCCTAGCATGGACTTCTTCCTCGGAACGGATCCTAAACAGATCTAAGACGGCGACGGCCTCCGGTCTAGCACAAGACCCCATATTCGACCCAAGACTAGCCAAGGCACGGCTCACCATATTCTTGGGGCCGGAACTCCTCCTCTTCGGTGGTCTCATCACATTGGGAGTAACTTCATCAACATACTCGTCAAAGAAGGCACGGTTGGCCTTGCCAACCTCTCGATACTTCAAGTCGACAACCTCGTCCTTACGGAATTTGGATCTCTCTTCCAAGGACGGAGCTCGTGACCACTTGACATAAGCAGGAGTCAACCATGTCGTGGCAACGGGGTTTGGTACCTCCCAAAGTGGTCGAGTGGCCCACCACCTTTCAAAGAACACCACAAGCTCGGAGTTCCGGAAAACATTCTCTTGGACAAGAGTATCTTGAGCGGGCACCTTTTGTTGACGCCCCATTTGCCTCATGAGCCTTTCGGGATAAATGAAGGAAACAACCTTCAAACCCACCACCATCAAAGAACGAGGACTAGCACCCGAGGCGGGTAACCCCATGAAGGACCTCAAGTGCCACCACGGCACCACCCAACGGATATGAGGACCGCCCTCCTCCGCCAATCTTGCGGCCCAATAAGCCTCAGTGGAAGCAAAACTATCCGGGTACAACTTCTTCCTCATAGTAAGGTGACTGAAGGAGTAAGAAGAAGGATCAACCGGAGGCTCTACATACCTTAGCCTCTCCAATAGCCACACTTGGAGGATCCTTGGGGATCCAAAAGAGGGAGCTTCACCACAAGAGCCTTCCTTATCCAAAGCTTGGATAATCTCTCCAAGCACCAACCATGATGGATCTCTACCATGCTCCATTTGCTCAATCACAAGGATAAGGGTTATGCTACCATGGCATCTTGGCCCCTCCTTCTTCAAGACATCAACAAAGAGGTACACATGGACGAGGCAAAATGCAAGAGCCCTTCTCCTAGCCACCTCTGAGACATTAGCATCTAACCGGTTTTAAAAGATGTTGATAAGAGCCAACATATCCACACCATGTGAAGCAAGAATAAAGTTGATTTGGCTTGTTGACAAGCCCAACATGGAGCGGAATTTCTCCTTGTAGCACAACCGAGTCGGAGGAAGCACCGGAACACAACCCGGCCACCCACCAATGGCTCCAACTTCTTCGGCAAGAGAACAAAGCTCACCTTTCGGGAAAACGAAAACATGATGTTTCGAATCCCAAAACCGAGAACATGCTTCAAGAAACAAAGGTTGCACCTTGACTTGACGAAGCACCAACAATTGACCAACTCCCATGCAAGCGAGTTGATACTTTTCGGGAGGCGACAAATCCCGGCACCATTGTCGCAAGGCATTCTCAAAAGCATCCATGAAATATTTTTGTGGAAGAAGAAGAGGCTTTGTAGAGATGATTTTGTGTTTCGGATGATGAAACAATGAAGCGCAAACGTCCATATTTATACAAAATGATCAGCGCATTTTTCAGAAAAAGGGGAGAGCCGGCTTCTATCGCCAAACCTCAAACCTCCCGCCAGGAAGCTCGCGCCTCTTCGGGATAATCCGGGACATTTTGTGTTTCCTCACACTCACATTTCCTTGTTTTCGCGTTTTACGAAATCCGACACGGTTTCCATGGCGCAGCTTTAAACAAACGGATTTTTCTTTCTTTTTTTTAAGGGGGGAAGGGCTAGTCGCCCCGATCCGCGATGGATCGTTTCCATGTCAGTCGAAATTCCGAAAATTTTTCGCTTTTTTCGCAATTCTCCAAAAAAAATCAAAACCGAAGATTGATAACACGGCGTCAATTTTCCTCAAAAATTCAAGCACTCACAAATTCGAGTCTTGACCTCAAAAATCAAAAGACATATACTCGCAAAAATCCTTTTCTAAAATTCTTTCCTGACGGTTTGAGTTTGAATTTTTCGAGTCAATTTTCAATAATTTCGATGCAATTTAATTCACAACACGAGTTAATTGCTCAAATTTTCAAATCAATTCCTTTTGAATTCCGAACGTGACGACTTGTCACGGAATTTTCATAATTCATTTCAAAATTCAATTTTAACTTCAAGTCATCTTGGTTAATTTTGGTTTTCAATCAAATGCTTCTACGTGTTTGCGTTTATGTATATGTGCTATCTGTTGCCTGTTTTCTACACTAACGATGCAGGAACTGGTGCAAGCATCAAATGGAGAATCAGCAGCCGACAGCGCTCCTCCGAAACACAACACAAAAAAGCCAAAAAATCACAAAAAAAAAACACAATCCAAAAACACATATATACAAACCGCCTCACGCAAAATGTAAATATGTACAGACAAGAGTCCAAGACACGGACAAGCTACAAAAAATACTCGACGTCTCCCGTCGGACCAGTCCTGGTCTCACTAGGAGTCGCCGCCAACGCAGACACTACCACCTGCTCAGGCTCCCTCTCCGGAGAAATCTCCAGCGTCTCCTCCTCCATCACGACGCGAAGCTCCTGCGCCGCAGCCAACTGAGCCCTGAGGGAGGCAATCTCGCGTCTCGACTCCGCAGCTCGTCCTCACGATGCCTCAAGTCCTGGTCCCGACGGATGATCCCCAGCTCCTGGCCAGCAATCATCGACCTGGCTGCCTCCAACTCAGCACGGAGCCGAGCAAGCTCCGCCGGATCCGCAGTGCCCTACAAAACACAATAACAGATCCTCAAGATCTAAAAACATGAAATACAACACCAAATACACAAAAACAAAGACACAAAACGTGCACGAGAAAGCCGAGCCTCCCTCGTAGCCAGGTCACCAGCAAGCGCCCTCCAGCGGTTAGCCATCCGCCACAAGTTCTGGTAACTAACATTCGTCACCTACAAAACAAAAATGTCCTTCAATAGAATGTAAGGCAAAGTATAATCGGAGAAAGTGTTCAAGTCAGGAACTCACCCTCAGAACGATCAACCTCCACTCCATGCCGGCATCGGTCACCTCGGTCGCCGCGGGCTCCGGTAAGCGCAACTGAAGCTCCTCGCCACCCGGCCCCGTAAAAGTGGTCTCCGTCGGGAAAGCTGGGGGCTGAGTCCTCTTCAACGGGTCGACTCCCTGCCATGTTGATCCACATAAAAAATGACAAACCCTCCTATTAAGAGAGGCAATGGAAACAAAAAACAGAGGAAAATATACCTCGATCGGGTACCAAGCAAGCCTCGACAACAGGAAGGTGTCGTAGCCAACGTCCCGCAGCAACAGCTCCTCACCTCCCCGACCGTGAAGGTGCTCCTCAACCTCGTCAGGGGTCGACTCCTGGAACAACACCCTAGGCGGGTCAACCGGCACGACGAAAGTCTCGGTAAAGCACTGACGAACTAGACGCTCGCCCAAGTTCCAAACCGGCTCAATCGCCGTCTCCAAGTACAGACGCAGGGAGCTGCGAGGCCGCAAACGCTCCCTAATGGCAGCCGGGACACCCGTGTAGTGCTCCCAAGGCCGCCCAACAAACTACACTCAAAACAAAGCTATTCAGCTGACTGGGGGGCTTCATGAGCTACCTAATCATCTTATCTCTATCTATTTCTAAAAAGGAGAAGGGAAAGAAAGCGGAAACTTACATCAGCAACCCGAAGGTTGTTCACGCGACGCCTGCAGTCCTCGTAAGTCGACTTAGTCGACTTCTTCCGAGCCACCGTCCAACCCCTCACAGCAGGGTAAGCCGAGGGAACACCGTCTGTAGTCCCCGGACGCAGAGGAGTGAAGTAAGCATACAACCAAGCCTGTAATCAAACACAGCAAACACAAATCAGCCAATTTCTCAAAAATTGCCAAAGTCAAAATCAAAATCAAACTAAAAAAAAACTACCACAAAAAAAACTCGTACCTCAAAGATGAGGCCGGGACCAACTAAGGCAGGAGCACTACCCGCTCCCACTGTCTCCGGACGCACCGCCGCGTGCAAGTGCCGGGTGAAGCTCGCCAAAGCCGGCGTAACCCAGTCATACCGACCCAAAGTGTCAAGGTCGGTAAGGAGAGGAAGCACCTTGGTCGACAAGCGCTCACCCTTGTCACCAAAGTACGTGGCACCCAAGAAGTACCACAACCACAGCCGCGCCTCCTTCGCGTCGGCCTCAACCTCTGCCTCCGGGCTCGCCAACGGCGCCGCAGCAACACCTGCCACCCTCTCAGTGAAGTGGTCCTTCACGTACGAACTCGCAATCAAGTACGGAGTGACGTCTGAAGGCTCCGGCAAAGCAGTACCGATCAAAGCAGTGACCGCAGGAGAGGACACTCTCTCCGGCGTCTCGGTAAACTCAATGGGCAACTCGCCACAAGGAAGGCCGGATACCATGGCGAAGTCCTCTAAAGTCACGCCGACCTCCTCAAACTCCATGTGGAATTACACGTCTGTCGCGTACCTGTCAAAAATAAACCAACTGGTTCCAACTAACTAATATAGCTAGGGAAGTCGGGTCGAATCCACAGAGAAGTAGGAACTTTTCTGCTAAACTAAGTTCGCCAAGGTAACCAATATGGGGGTTTTAAAATGTGATTTCCAAACTAACAGAGTAGGGGAAAGAGAAATAAAAGGAAGGAGGTTGACAGATAAAGGAGGATAGCTAAGACAAGCGGTTCACCATAATTATCTGGTCGAGTAATCTAGGTCCCAGGTCAATGCAATACGGTCAAAGGGGTAGCGAACGTCACCTTTCGGTCCTTAATTCACCCTAAAGCGTAAACAGTTTAACTTTCGCCCTCGCTGCAATACTCTATTGTTCGCTACTAGTCTCCCTCTTCCAACCTTTCGGTCCAGGTCAAGGTCCACTAAGAATAAGGGTCTAATTGCGTCGACTCAATTAGGCAATTACAGTTATTTGTAGCATTTAAACAACAAGGACGGTACCGGTATTGACCTAGTAATTTGATTACTCTCCCTTCAAATCATGGGTCCCCTATAGTCTTAGCATAGGGATTTAGCTACTCATAATTATCAGATTAACAATTACAATAACCAAACAATTCAAACTAAACATGATGAAAAATCTAATTGATTGAACGATTATCAAGTAAAGAGGGAAAAGGAATTAAAAGCAATAAATACGATAAAGAAATAATTAAATTGATAATACCGAATCCGAGTAGCAAGGTAGAGAGTAGAATTCCCAAAAGAACAGTGACAAAAGTAACAAGTGAAATGTACGTAGTAAGAGAGATAGGAGTAACGTGGTGTTCTCCTCAGTCTTATACTGAAAAATTGTCTTAAACCTAATCTATGGACTGATTACAAAAGCCCATAGAAGATTAGGCGGAAATAAACACAAAACACGCGAAATCCTCGCGATCGAGTACGATGATCACTCGATCGAACTCTAAGTCACTCGATCGAGCTAGAACTACCTCTCGATCGAGCACTGCTTGCTGAACATCCTCGATCGACTCCTTAAGCTGGTCGATCGACCAATCTTGAGTGTGTAAGCATTCGATCGAGCACTAAAGCACTCGATCGAGCTATATGGGCGCACCAGGACTTGAATATCTTCCTTAACTCAGCTCATACGTCCTCCAAGTGTAAGATTCCCAAACTCCGGCTCCTCATTTCCCGTAAATGCGTACAATTAGGACAATTTAGGCTCGATTTAGCTCCTCCTCGGTCAATTCCTGCAAATTACAATAAACGGACCAAAGTAGAATATTCGGGGGTATTTGTAGCCAGATGCTACATAAAAAGCACAGAAATGCGTGTAAAAATGAGGTGAAAACCTTATATAAAAGACACGCATCAAATCTCCCCAAACCAAACCTTTGCTTGTCCCCAAGCAAATATGAATGCAACTAAGGGTGAACAACAGAACGGGACCAACGCATCAGCTACAAATCATCCAATAGAACCAATTTAATGCAACAAAATGACAAAGTGGCGACTGAAAAGTGCAAACGAGTTAAATTAATGTTTCAAGCTTACTGAACCGTCGACCTTGCAAGATTCAAAAGATGTCGGACTCTCACGGGTCGCTCGTCACTCAAAATCAGGTATAGGGTGAGTATATATGTGAAAGATAGGAAGAAGCAAGACACTCACCTAACTCGACCTATAAGATCATGCATGCAGTTAACATGAATAAAGTTTCTACAACCGTACATATGCATTCCAACCATACTAGTGACCAAGACACGTGCCGAGGACTTACATTTGGGTTAGTGAGGTAATGGGTAAGAAGGGGCTAAAATGAATTTGGATATGTGGGGTTAATAGCCAGGCTAGCAACAACGGATCCAAATATAGACTGCATCCCAACTTCGTACTCATAATGAAAGAAGATGACACGGTGCAAAATTATGCACTAAACTCACCAAACACCAAAAAGTCGTCTACTCCCCATAAAATATAAATAAGGCATGGGAGTGTGAAACATTGTGCAATTCTCATTCCTTTTCATTCCTCTTTTTTTTCATTTTGAATTTTTCTGTCTTTTTTTTTTCTTTTCTTTTTGTTTCGTTTCATTTTTTTTTTTCACAATTCAACACATTTTTTTTTTCTTTTTCTTTCCCTCCAATTCTTCCACCATCTTCTGAAATCAGATGAAATAACCAAATTGCAATAACACATTCCAAGAACTACTCGTTACTAGCTCAGCTAGGGTAGGAAATATTATAGAAAGTAGTTGATAGGACAAAAAGGCAATTTGGCTATGTGAGGCTCGTGGGTAGAATGAAATAAGGGGGACTGCCTCTCCTAACACGTGTCACCATCCACAGACCGAATGCATACAGGTATTAAGAAGACTAGACTCATGCTTGTGCAAATTAATGTTACATGTCTTAAAGAGAGTACTACTCACATCCTAAATGAAACCGGTCATGAATGTCACCAGTTTAATAAGCTCTAACCTCAGAATGTATTGTAGCTTGCCGACATAGAGAATCAAGTCTATTCGTTCAGATAAGAGAGAAACAAAAACTCGTAGATTATGCACATAATCATGCCAACTATCTGTCAAGAATATGCAGGGCTCAAGTAAAGATTCAAAGTAGCGTCAATGTTCAACCGTTCCGACTCATGAAAATTTGAAATTTTTTTTGAATTTTATGATTTTTATATGATTTTTTTTTTGGAATTAATTAAAACAACAATGCATGCGGAAATAGATAAATTAAAACAAGCAAAAATGCAAGAAACATGCAGACACAGATATGGATGCATATCTCCCCAAACCAAACCGTACAATGCCCTCATTGTACCAAAAATAGGGAAAGAAATGCAAACTGAGGAGAAAAGAAGGAGTGGAGTCGGAAAACTTACAAAACGTCATATAGCGGGACCTCCCCAAACCGACCATGAACATGGGAGGTCAAAGAAAGTCAAAGAGTGGCTTTGTAGACGTAAAACAACGGCTGGAGATCGTAACTGCTTGATCGAGCGTCTGGAACAGCTCGATCGATTGAACCAGTGTAGCTAAAGGGGTTGATCGAGTGATTATCCACTCGATCGAGCAAGCACGGGTAGAGATCTGGTCGATCGAGGACATCATCCCTCGATCGAGTAGCAGCCGCATCAGAAAGTGCTCGATCGAACACAAAAACCCCTCGATCGAGTACTTTAGCCTGCAAGGGACGCATAAAAGCAAGGAAGGCACAAAATTGTTCATAACGCAGCGTCTAATGTCAACGTAAAGCTAAAGAAAAACAATAAAACAAAGAAAACAAATAGTTCAACAAAGGCACAAATAAATCTGTCCGGGCTGCCTCCCGGAGAGCGCTGTTTTAAGAGGTCCCGCACGACCTTTGTGGTATCAAGTTACTGGCGCGTCGAGCTCGTCGAAGCGCAGGACTTCAACGCGGTTGTCCGCTTCACTCGCCTCATGGTAATGCTTCACGTATTGGCCATTCACCTTGAATCTGTGGCCCTCGGAGTCTTCAAGTTCTACGGATCCAAATTTGGTGACGGCCGTCACCGTGTATGGACCACTCCACCTGGACTTCACTTGCCAGAAAAGATCTCAACCGGGCATTAAACAAAGAACACCTTCTCGCCCCCATGAAACTCCCGAGGTAAGATTCTCTTGTCATGCCATCTCTTCGTCTTTTCCTTGTAAATGCGTGAGCTGTCATAGGCATTGAGCCTAAACTCGTCTAATTGATCAAGCTGCAAAAGACGATTCTGACCACACAATTTAGGATCATAATTAAGCTCGCGAATTGCCCACCAGGCCTTACATTCAAGCTCAACAGGTAAGTGACACGATTTCCCATAAACTAACCTATAAGGTGATGCACCAATTGGTGTCTTAAAGGCAGTTCTATAAGCCCATAATGTGTCATCTAGCTTAAGACTCCAGTTTTTCCGTGATTTAGAAACTACTTTAGACAAGATCTCTTTCACTCGCGATTAGAGACCTCTACTCGCCCACTAGTTTGGGGATGATACCCCAAACCACGCCGGTGTTGGACACCAACTCTAGACAGTATGGAAGTGAGTTTCTTTTCCTTGAAATGCATCCCCCCATCACTAATGACGACCCTAGGGACACCAAAACGGGGGAATATGATCTTTTTGAACATTTTTATCACGGTCTTACCATCACAATGAGGTGAAGCAATTGCCTCAACCCATTTTGACACATAGTCTACACTACTAAAATGTACTGTTACCTTTATCGACGGAACGGTCCTTGGAAATCAATGCCCCAGACATCGAAAACCTCAACCTCTAGGATGCCGTTTTGTGGCATCTCATGTCTCTTCGAAATGTTCCCCGATCGTTGGCATGCATCACAAGTGAAACAAAAGACTTGGCGTCGGCAAAAACAAAGAAGGCCAAGAAAAAAACCAGATCAAGTACCTTAGCCACGGTGCGCGATGGACCGTGGTGACCACCATATGAAGAGGAGTGACAGCCTTCCAGGACTATTTTGGTCTCCCACTGCGGAATACACCGTCTGTAGAGACCGTCTGCACATTCCTTGAACAGGTAAGGGTCATCCCAGAAGTACTGCTTAGCGTTATACAGAAAACGCTTCTTCTGCTGAGAAGAAAGGTCAGGCGGCAGCTTGCCACTGACAACGAAGTTAGCTATATCTGCATACCAAGGTTCTTGGTCAACAATAGACGATATAACAGCAATTAAAGTATCGTCAGGAAAAGAATCATCAATAGGTAGAGAATCTTCCCCTTCTTGTCGCATCAGTCGCGACAAGTGATCAGCTACAACGTTCTCGGCCCCTTTCTTATCCTTGATCTGTAGGTCAAACTCCTGAAGAAGGAGTATCCATCTCGATGAGCCGCGGTTTAGCCTCCTTCTTAGCAAGGAGATGCCTCAAAGCTGCATGGTCGGTAAAAAAGGTGACTTCGACCCAACTAAATAAGTACGAAACTTTTCTAAGGCATAAACTACAGCTAACAGCTCCTTCTCAGTGGTAGTGTACTTCACTTGAGCCTCAACCAGAGTTCGGCTCGCATAGTAAATAGCATTCAAGGCTTTGTCTTTCCTCTGGCCTAGCACCGCTCCTAGTGCATAGTCACTCGCGTCGCACATGATCTCGAACGGCAAGTCCCAGTTGGGAGGCTGTATGATCGGCGCGGAGACTAAGGCTTGCTTTAACCTGTTAAAAGCAGAGAGACAAGCATCAGTAAAAACAAAAGGGGCATCTTTAAGCAACAGCTGTGTAAGTGGTTTAGCAATTTTGGATAAATCCTTGATAAACCGGCGATAAAAGCCAGCGTGACCAAGGAAGCTCCTCACCCCCTTAACATTAACTGGAGGTGGTAATTGCTGAATCACTTCCACCTTTGCTTTGTCAACTTCTATTCCCCTATCAGAAACTAAGTGCCCTAAGACAACTCCCTCGTTGACCATGAAGTGGCACTTCTCCCAGTTCAGCACAAGATTAACCTCAATACAGCGCTGCAACACTTTTTCAAGGTTAGACAGACAGTTAGAAAAATCACTTCCATAAACACTGAAGTCATCCATAAAAACTTCCATGATAGACTCAATATACTCTGAAAATATCCCCATCATACACCTTTGGAAGGTGGCAGGGGCATTGCACAAACCAAAAGGCATTCTGCGATACGCAAAAACGCCCTTAGGACGGTAAATGTAGTCTTGGCCTCGATCGTGCAGGTGGATAGGGATCCGAAAGAACCACGAATACCCATCTAAATAGCGAAAAAACTTATGTGAAGCTAACCTTTCTACCATTTGATCAATAAAAGGAAGGGGAAAGTGATCTTTCTTAGTGGCGGCATTCAAATTGTCCGTCTGTAGTCTATGCACATCCGCCAACCAGTCACTACTCGGGTGGGTATTAATTCATTCTTTTCATTCTTAACTACATTGTCCCTCCTTTCTTCGAACTACCCGTACTGGGCTTACCCATCTAGAATTACCTACAGAATAAATAATACCTGCATCCAGCAGCTTCATTACCTCAGCCATCACAACATCCTGCATCTTCTGGTTTAGCCGACGCTGACCCTGTCTGCAAGGCTTGTGATCCTCCTCCAGCTCTATCCTGTGCATACAAATATCGGGACTAATCCCCGTGATATTGTCCAGTGAATAGCCCATTGCCTTCCTGTTTTTCTTAAGTACAGCTAACAAAGAAGTCAGCTGATCATCACTAAGCTTGGCACTAACGATGACGGGATACTGCTCTGTATCGTTTAGAAAAGCATATTTAAGATGAGAAGGGAGAGGCTTACGTTCCGGTACCTTTACCTCAATGGAGCAAAGAGTGCTGATCATTTGCTCCACCTGCTCTCCGTCATGCTCATCTAAATCATCAACAAGCAAATCCAACGCGGCGTCATCGTCCTCCGGGCTATCTGCACACTCATCAAAAAACATGAGAGCTTCCAGTGGGTCCTTCATAAAAGAACCCGACCAGAAGTCATAAATAGACTCATCAATGATATCGACCGAATAGCATGTGTCCTCTATCATTGGGTGGGCTAAAGTACTAGGCAAACTAAATGTGATAGCGTCATCCCCTCATCGCAAGAGTCGACGCCCTTGTCGACATCAATAACGGCCCCAAATTTGTACAAAGGAACGGTCTTCCTAAAATAATTTGGGTCCGGGTGTCCTCAGCTATATCCAAGACAATGAAATCTACTGGGATGTAAAGCTTGCCTATTTTCACAGGCACATCCTCCAAGACACCTAAAGGTCTCCTAACAGATCTATCGGCCATCTGTAGGGTAACGTTAGTCACTTTGAAGTGACTCATCTTCAATTTCTTGCAGACGGGAAGGGGCATGACACTGACACTGGCACCTAAATCGCAAAGGGCATTATCAATAATCATATTACCTATGACACAGGTAATAGAAAAGCTGCCCGGGTCTTTCATTTTTGGAGGGGCCTTATTTAACAGCAGGTTACTAGACTCTTCCATAAATGAAATCGTCTCAAATTCGCTCAAATTCCTCTTACGCGTCACAATATCCTTCATAAACTTAGCGTAAGTAGGAACCTGAGTGACAAGTTCAGAAAACGGGACAGTTACCTGGAAGTTCTTCACGATGTCCACGAACTTACCGTACTGTTGCTCGATCCTTGCGTCCTTCAGACGACTTGGGAAGGGTACCCTTGTAGCGATGAGCGGTCCCGCAACCTTTCCTTTACCCTTATCGATGCGTGACGTCTCCACAGCAGGGGAAGATGGCACGGTGGTGGTATTAGATACTGAATTAGGAATTCCGCCACTTAATGCACTGGATCGAGTACCTTTACTGCTCGATCGACCAGTTTCTTCTTCAATTTCATTCGATCGACCTGGTTTGACACTCGATCGAGTGTCTTCTTCAGTATAGTCTCTCGATCGACTGCAATTGTCACTCGATCGAGTGACTGGATGACTAGAACCGCTCGATCGAGTAGATGAGTTGCTCGATCGAGTGGTTACTGCACACGCAGCAAGTATTTCCTGCAAGAATTCGTCTAGATCATCATCTGAATCATCATTAGCTGCCAATATATTGTCTTCTTCATGAGGAGGGTCATTTTGGAAGTTCATTGCACTGACTGGGTCACAAGTTGGAAGAAACTTGGCTTGATCCGTCGCCTGTGTCAACTGTGCGACTTGTTCTTTCAATTCCGATATAACCGTATCGATTTACGACATACTCAAAGATAATGGATTTCAACTCGGCAATTTCTTCTCTTGCAGAGGGAGAGGCCGGTCGTGATACTGGCGTAGAAGGGATAGCAACGCTCTTTATCTCTTCATATAGCTGGGAGAAAGGAACTCCCTGCTTGTACCTCTTATATGCAAGAGCGCGCTCTATACTCGCTACACATTCGTAGAGGTCATGTCCTTCCTCGCCACATCTACCACATGGCTCTGTATGCTCTGTAATCGTAGGCATATTGTCAACCAACCTTCGAAGCAATAGCTAATCTGCAAAAGTGTCAAAACTTTGCAGAAAATGAGATCGGCCTCAAGGAATAAATTCCTTGAGACGAAAGACAAACTTAATTAAAGAAACAAAATTGCGCCACCTCCCCGGCAACGGCGCCAAAATTTGACACGTCTGTCGCGTACCTGTCAAAAATAAACCAACTGGTTCCAACTAACTAATATAGCTAGGGAAGTCGGGTCGAATCCACAGAGAGGTAGGAACTTTTCTGCTAAACTAAGTTCGCCAAGGTAACCAATATGGGGGTTTTAAAATGTGATTTCCAAACTAACAGAGTAGGGGAAAGAGAAATAAAAGGAAGGAGGTTGACAGATAAAGGAGGATAGCTAAGACAAGCGGTTCACCATAATTATCTGGTCGAGTAATCTAGGTCCCAGGTCAATGCAATACGGTCAAAGGGGTAGCGAACGTCACCTTTCGGTCCTTAATTCACCCTAAAGCGTAAACAGTTTAACTTTCGCCCTCGCTGCAATACTCTATTGTTCGCTACTAGTCTCCCTCTTCCAACCTTTCGGTCCAGGTCAAGGTCCACTAAGAATAAGGGTCTAATTGCGTCGACTCAATTAGGCAATTACAGTTATTTGTAGCATTTAAACAACAAGGACGGTACCGGTATTGACCTAGTAATTTGATTACTCTCCCTTCAAATCATGGGTCCCCTATAGTCTTAGCATAGGGATTTAGCTACTCATAATTATCAGATTAACAATTACAATAACCAAACAATTCAAACTAAACATGATGAAAAATCTAATTGATTGAACGATTATCAAGTAAAGAGGGAAAAGGAATTAAAAGCAATAAATACGATAAAGAAATAATTAAATTGATAATACCGAATCCGAGTAGCAAGGTAGAGAGTAGAATTCCCAAAAGAACAGTGACAAAAGTAACAAGTGAAATGTACGTAGTAAGAGAGATGGGAGTAACGTAGTGTTCTCCTCAGTCTTATACTGAAAAATTGTCTTAAACCTAATCTATGGACTGATTACAAAAGCCCATAGAAGATTAGGCGGAAATAAACACAAAACACGCGAAATCCTCTCGATCGAGTACGATGATCACTCGATCGAACTCTAAGTCACTCGATCGAGCAAGAACTACCTCTCGATCGAGCACTGCTTGCTGAACATCCTCGATCGACTCCTTAAGCTGGTCGATCGACTAATCTTGAGTGTGTAAGCATTCGATCGAGCACTAAAGCACTCGATCGAGCTATATGGGCGCACCAGGACTTGAATATCTTCCTTAACTCAGCTCATACGTCCTCCAAGTGTAAGATTCCCAAACTCCGGCTCCTCATTTCCCGTAAATGCGTACAATTAGGACAATTTAGGCTCGATTTAGCTCCTCCTCGGTCAATTCCTGCAAATTACAATAAACGGACCAAAGTAGAATATTCGGGGGTATTTGTAGCCAGATGCTACATAAAAAACACAGAAATGCGTGTAAAAATGAGGTGAAAACCTTATATAAAAGACACGCATCATGGAACAACGACGTCATATCCCAATACCGATCCAACATAGCGCGGATCAAACACAGGTTCGCCCTAATCGAAGACCTGTGAATGTCCCGCCAAGCGGCCACCAACGGCCCAAAAGCCGACCTCTCTATCAGCGCCCTCGACCCGGCTCAGAGAACGTCGTAGAGACCCAAGCAGGTAGAAAAGCCCGAGAAAGTCCTCATGGTGCCAATCTTCTGAAATCAAAAACAGACAACGTCAGAATGCCTATTTAGGCCCGACACTTCAAAAATGACAAAATTCAACCAGGGAACACGACTCACCATGCCCTCGTGAGCACGGTAGGAAAGGTGTCGGTCCAGTCGAAGCAACAACTGGCTACCGTCAAAACCCTCGGCCTACTCAGCCGCCTCCCGTAAAAGCAACCCCGTGGGGCCGTAACTCGCCTGGCTCTCCAACTCGCGACGTCAGCATCGTCCTCGGCTATCTCCACTCTCCGTCTCTTATGGCCGCGAGACTCGACGTGGTGGGTAGGACCCAACTCAACGACCCTGCTGACGTCCCGTAACGACCGTCTGGTCCCCCGAGGACGACGCTCCCTCATAGAAACCCTCTTCCCGGAGGTACTCGCCTCAGCCCCAGTCTAAGCTCTCCTAGTGCTAGCAGCCCCAACAACGGGCTCCTCACGCTCCTCGACGGCCCCTGAGGCCCCAACAGTCTACTCAGGAGGTCTCTCCTCCTCAGTGACGTCCTCCACAACCACAGCGGGCGTAATAACCGGGCCCGTCCCGAACAACTCCTCAAGAGTCGCAGCCATGAACTCGGCCTGCCCCGAACACTCTCCTACAAACAAAAAAACGTCAGCTGAAATTTCGGCATTACGACGGCATGAAATGGATAAATCCAAAAAAAAAAAACACAACCTGCAATGCAAAACAAGGGCAATCCCGCCCAAAATCCAACCGAACACAGCCATTCAAAAAAAAAACACAAAAACGACTCGCCCCTCTTTTCAAGCAAAAGACGAGTCAAAATCACAAAAACGGCATTTCAAGACCTATACAAGGTCCGCCTACAAACCAAAATACATTCCCGACGCAATGGGGTATTTTTCTACGGCTCAAAAAGGCAATTCATACGCTAATTTGAGCCCAAACCGGTCAAAATTCAAAAACGACCGCAAAAAGGCAAACGTGATTTTATCACGCCTCAAAACGACCTAAATTACCAATAAGGTCCATTTCAAGGGAAACTGACTCAATTCAAGCCCAAACAGACGCTTATTTTGTCAGACGTAAGACCGTCACAAAAGGCAAAAATCCAATTTTGCCCAAAATATCCAACGAAGGTCCATAAATGGCGAATACGGGTTTTCCCAACTACAATGCAACCTAGTGGGACCCACTACCCAAGCAAATAAACTTGGCATTGTGAAATGAGACGGTTTCTCGCCTCACTCACGTTTTTCGAGCATAGGGAGCGGGAACGGGGACCAAAATGCAAACTAAAAGCACCCCTATACTCCTAAACAGGTTTCTAACCTAATGCAAACATCAATTTCACTCGAAATGGGTTCAATCAAAAACGCCCAATTCGATTTTTAGGGCAAAATTCGCCCTAATTCAATCAAGCTAAAGGTCAACAAATTTGAATGGATTCAAGAGGAAATACATACCTTGAGATGACATTGTTGATGAAGGCGAGAATTCGAACAAGCTAGAAGGTCCAACAATGACGGATTTGGCTTTGTTTTGTCGAAGAGAAAGAAGACGAGATGATGAATGGTATGCGGCCTGAACTCGCGTCTTTTACAGAAAAATAGGGAAGCCCCTTTGGTTCGCCAGGTTGCTCGCGCCTCAATCAGGCGTCCCTTGCTTTTTCAGCGAATTTTGTGCTTTAGCCCCATTTCCACATAACAAACTTCGAATTTTCATTCGACGATAATAAAGGTCGTCATTTTCTCAAAAACAAATAGTGAAAATTCAAATTCACTATTTTCGAAAGCTTTAAACGACGGCACATAAACCGTCCCTCCAGTCGAATAGTGAAAATTTAAACTCGCTAATTTCAAGCAAACGACGATCAAAACCGTCGATTTGAAAAATAATAGTGAAATCAAATTCACTATTTTCCTCCAATTTCAGAAATAATAGCGAAGATTCAAGAACCGCTATTTCTTCAAATTTTAAGCGACGACAATTAAAACCGTCATGCTCAAAATAATAGTTGGAAATTGAACTCCACTATTTTCATCACGCATGACAACGACGGCATATAAACCGTCACTTCAATTAATAGTGGAGATTCCAAATTCACTATTTTCATCAAATGTCAACGGCGGCACATAAACCGTCACTTCAATTAATAGTGGAGATTCCAAATTCGCTATTTCCATCAAATGTCAACAGCGGCACATAAACCGTCACTTCAATTAATAGTGGAGATTCCAAATTCACTATTTCCATCAAAAGTCAACGGCGGCACATAAACCGTCACTTCAGTTAATAGTGAAGATTCCAAATTCACTATTCTTTCAAATACCAACAGGGGGCTTCCTCGCGGAACCCGCTCATTTCAAAAACAGTGATAATGAAAATCCGTACTCACTATTCCCACAGCGGCATCACGAGTTCGCTACTTTCAAAACAAGCCCATTTGACGCGGCTATTCCCATGGTCCATTAACCGACCTTACCTACGGCTGGCGAGCCTTTGTCCGCAACCTTCAAAGGACACATCCCGAAGATGCCTCGGGTACATTTCCTTATCACGGCTGGCGAGCCTTTGTCCACAACCTTCCAAGGACAGATCCCGAAGATGCCTCGGGTACATTTCCTTACCATGGCTGGCGAGCCTTTGTCCGCAACCTTCCAAGGACACATCCGAAAGATGCCTCGGGTACATTTCCTTACCATAGCTGGCGAGCCTTTGTCCGCAACCTTCCAAGGACACATCCGAAAGATGCCTCGGGTACATTTCCTTACCATAGCTGGCGAGCCTTTGTCCGCAAACGCGCAAGGACATATCCGAAGATGCCTCAGGTATGACTCCTTCTTATGACTGGCGAGCCTTTGTACGTAGTCTAATGGACTTTAAACGACTTGTACAGACAGTCGACAGACTCTAAAATGTTCCCGACAACAGGTCCTTGACTCGTACCCTCGAGTCGCCCTGGCGTCGCCCTTCCCGACGGCAGGTCCTTGGCCCGAATCCTTTCGAGCCGCCTCGACGTCGCTTGGGTCTCCAGGTTGTAATATTCGATTGACCTGGGGGCTCTACTTTGACTATCGCCCTGTCCAAGTCTCAGTCAAAGTGGAGGCTCAGAGATACCCGATGTCTGTGAGACTCCAACAAACACCCGATGATTATCGGACTACAACATGTTTTGGAATCGCGGCGTTTGATCGACAGTTTGTGTACAACTTTACGTCGGAAAACTTAAAACGATTTCGAAAATAAAACATTTCAAAAATACCTGGAGTGTTTAATGTACGACGACGGGGTCGCAATGACACTAACTAGAGTCAAAACCGACACCGGACCAAAAACCGACTCAAAAATTCAAATCCCGACTCCAACAATGAGTCAAACCGAGTCAAACACAAAAAACCAAACATTTCAAACCTTCTACCTTAAGTTTTCCCGGATTCATGTTGGTCAAGTACCAAACATGTGACTACAAAACCTAGGATAGAACAAATCATGATTGCGTTTGTTGTGAAAGTGACAACACAGCTCGAAGACCCGCGACGTGGCTCGCGCCTCTTTGAGCAGCCCAAGTGGCCACGTCGTTCAAAACTCACACAACCACTCATTCTCCTATAAATACCCCTCAAATGCCACCCATTTGAGAGTTACGCGAGTGTCCGCCCCCTCTTTTCTCCCTTAAAATTCTCGACTCGACTTCTTAAGTCACAACCCGACGCGTATTTACGACCTACCGATCGTAAACACGAGCCTTACACATTGTTTGGTACCGTCATCGTGCATTAAATCACTTGACCGACCACTTCGACCACTACACCATCACCAAACTTTTAAAACACTCTTTTACTTACAAAAACGGTTTTAAACCGAGTTTTTTCCGATCAAACGAGTTGTTATAATTACGTGGGTCACTCGCCATAACCAAACATGTAAGTATGAGGGTGTAAAAATCCTCTTTTTTTATGTTTTCATTCGTTTCATGACTATAACATGCTAAAACATGCATAACATGAACCAAAACATGGAATAAACGAGCCAAAACTGATTTTTGGTCTGAGGCAGAAGCCCCTTAGGTCGCCAACTAGCCCGCGCCTAAATGGGGTATTCAGACCAGAGATCCACCGTGTTTGTTCTCGTTATTTCCCTTAATCCATTTTTCATATTTGTAATCGGTTTTCACCATTTCAAGTATTTTCGAACCATTGTTATTTTATTTCACGTGTTTTAACCATAAAGCATTTTTCACCCTTGGTTCCTCATACCATGACGGTTAAATCCGTGTTTCGGTGATAATATTTGGTTAATGACATTTAAAAGGTATTTTAAAGCCTTTTATTTCATTTCTTTACACTTTTCAAACAAACATATTAGTCACCAACACAAAGTCATCCTTGGTTCTAAATACCATGCCGGATTTTAACCCGGATACGATGATGAGTACCGTCTAGTTACATTCGAATGGACTTAAAACAATTAGTCCATAATCATTTTCAAAACTATTCATGTCAAGTTTGTCAAATCGAACCCGACACCGAATATTATCAAATCATGATGATTATTCGAGTCTAGTTCTTCAAATTAAAAAATGCGGTCTAAACGACCCCTTCAAATCAAACCGGGTTCAAATACCCAGTTCCAACACGTTTTATAACGTTTTCTAAAAGGTCAGAACACGGCACATAAACCGTGGGCTAACCCGCGCCTAAACAGGCTCTCCTTTTCTCATTTTCAAAACCAGAGGGAGGCCCCTTACACCGCCGGCTGGCTCGCGCCTCATATAGCCGTCTGGTACAGGGCTTGTTCCCTTCCAGCATTAGTCTAGGACGATCCCGACTCCGGTTAACCCGGATATAGGACGGATCAGATGACTATTTGATTATCCAAAACCATATTTACAAAATGCCTTACTAAGACAAATGGATCATGTTATGCACCCTAAACCTAATACGGTAAATGGATATTTAATTTCCGTCTTGCATGCAAATCAACCATTAATCCAACCCGACATCTTATACTTGATACTTGGATTAAATCAACCAACTTAGAAAGCTCTCACATGTTAGGTTTAAATTATTGGATGCGCATTCATGCATTTAAACCTTTTTATCAACTTTTGCATTCAACCAACCAAGATCGATCAGTAGAGGCCGCTAAACGCGGGCGGGATTGGGTGTCCGATTAAAGGGCTTCCCAATACGTACCTTCACCTCTTACTCAGAAACTTTGGATAGTGGACGACCTTATCCAGGGCGTACGAGAGTCATTCTAGAGATAGGATGCTAAAGAGAGACGATTTCCTTATCTTTAGTACCTATGTCAAACGCTACTTTGTGCTTCGATTTGACCCAGGCATAAAGTGGAATTCGAACGGGTTCCAGGCATCCCACAAATGCTTGGTGGCGACTCCGAACATCTCTAATCGTTTCGAGACCCTTACCGAGACGAAACCGACCGATCTAAAACGATCCGGTCGAAAGCACCTTTACGCCGCCGAGCGTGGCTTTCAAAAGACCGCTGCATGTCCACAGATTGGCTTGGCGTGCAGGTGGCCCGTGACTACGGACCGATAGGTGGCCCAAATCCACAGACCGAGACGTGGCCCATGTCCACAGTCTCTCTCACGTCTCAAGCAAATATCAGATAGCAGATATTCTTACCAAGCCGCTACACAAGCACCTATTTCATTCCTTACGGGACAAGCTTGGCCTTATCACCAGAACGTCCAACTTGTGGGGGCGTATTAACAATATTGCAGCAAATAATTCCTAGTATCAATCCAATATTGTATAAAATCTTCTTAGTTCACAATCTCTGTAAAAATAGCAATAGTATCAATTAGCATATCTTCTAGTATATTTGTATAGACCTATTACCTCTTCTAACCTAGGTTTCTCTCCTATAAATACTTGTAATCTCTTCATTTAAAAATATACAATTTACTTCATAATCAAAACCCTTGTCTTATAGTTTGTTCGGTACTTGGCCCATTTTTCAATGTGCGGGAACCATGTACTATGAATATAAGCTGCTACTGGTGGCCATTACTTTGCCAATTTCTCCCACGCGACATCAAACTCGGCTCGGGTCCCGCCCTACAATCGCTCCAAACAACCTTGAAGAAATGTATATAGCCCAATTACTATCCCAACTGAGGAAATCAAGTGCTCTCGTCTCTACGGCAACATATATATGCCAAAGACATAGCAAATGGGAGGAATTCTGATAAACACTGGGAATCGCCTTCGTCAACCCTCTTTCGAAATATGTAACAATGACATTAGGCTGAACGTCGTCATAAGGGCCTTCAGATGCCGTAAGACCCATGCATAACCGTCCTCGGACTCGTACCTCACAAAAGCATATGCGATCACAAATGTCTTTCCAACGGGTGTGACCCCAACCAACTCAACAAGCGGAAGACCGTGTTTGTTGGTCTTGTACGTGGAATCCATGATGACCACATAGTAGTATGTAGACCTGGCAAAACGGGTCAACGGGTCGGGTTCGGGTCGGGCCAATTCGGGTCGGGTCAGTTCGGGTTTCTCATTGATTTCGGTTTTGTTGGGCGGGTCAGTTTGGGTTGTTTCGTTTCGGTCAATGAATAATAGAGAAATAGTCATTTTAAATCTTTTCGGTTCAATTAGAGTTATATTTTGTCGGACATTTCGGGTTTGGTGGTTTCGGATCGGGTCATTTTCGGGTCGGGCCAGTACGGGTTAAGAAAGCTCGAGTCATGTTCTGGTCGGGACGGGTTAATTCGGGTTTTTGGGTCACATTCGGGTGATGTAGTTCGGGTCACTTCGGGTCTCGGATCAGCTTTGTCGGGTCGGGTCAATCGGGTCGGGTTACTTTTGCCAAGTCTAGTAGGATGATCGAAACATCTTCACTGCTTCCGGATGAGCCATGAACACGTGGGTTAGTTGATTAGTAGACCGATCGATAACTGTAGATACCTCATTTCTGCACCTCTCGCAAACCACCCGGTGATGATTGGGCCGCATGTTTGCTACGCGGAACGATTTGTGACAGTTCGTAAGTTTAACGTCAAGTGATTGCTCAAATACTAATGGCTACCTCTTAGTTGTCATCTACGTGCCGATACGCTCGTTTTGACAGTAATTAGAGTACATTTGGAGTCCGGGCCTAAAACCGTCTTCATTTTCTGATAACCGTTAAATCCCGAGTCATAATGTTCTGGAATGTTCCGGATATTTCTATTCCATATTTTATAAATATTTCACAATCTTTAATCTTTGGTAAACAATTTCTCGTAATATTCATACAAGATATTAAGGAAAACCAAATTATTCCGACCTTCCATAACTTAAACACGGAAATCTTTCTTCCGCAGGAAGAAACCACTTGGGAACAGACGCAGCAGGTGCTGCGCCTCTTCCAAGAGACGCAGTGGCTGCTGCGCCTCTTCCCAGGTCCTTTTCTGCGTAATTTTCGTATCTTTTTCATATCTTTCCGAGACTCACTTCCCAAGATTCTCCGAAACCCTAATTCCTTCACGTGATTAGTATAAATAGGAGCCTTCGCTCCTCATATTTCTCACGCGAGTGTCCGCCCTTCTCTTCTCCCTTTGCATTCTAGACCTTTGTTCTTACTTTTTGGCGTCTATGTGCTTGAACATTCGACCACGTAAGCTCGGATCCTTCTGAGTACCAGCCTCGTTTGCATGACCGACCAATTTGACCAACTCCACATCAATCAACTTAATTAATCTAATCGTTTTCCTCTTACGAGGGCACTTTCATATTTGCATTATAGTTCGAGTCGAGCATCGCTAATCGATAACTTAGTCCTTCTCGTTTCGTCAAACATGCAAGTCTGAGGGTGTAAAATCTCTATTTTTATTATTGTTATTTACTTTTTGTATCATTATTGTAGGGTTTATGTCGAAAATACCAATTGAAACCGATTTCTAAAACCGTGCTTTAAAACCCTTTTACGGATTTCCTGAAGACAGACTGTCGAGAAAGGACGCAGCGACTGCTGCGCCTCTTCGAAGGAGCGCAGTTCCTGCTGCGCCTCTTCGTGAGGCTGCCGCAGTTCCTGCTTCCTTTCTTCTTCCTTCGTCCTCTATAATTCGTCAGCTTTTATTCGTTTTCATTTGTTTTCTTTAATTTTTCGATACAATAGCCTAATAATTTCATGTATATTATTTATTATTCATTCACATGTTTAATTCGTCATTAAATCCGACCTTAAATCCCTTATAATCTCATATTTGCGGGTTTTTTGTCATTAAATTCAATCCGGGTTGTAGAAATTCGATTTGTTCATATTGAGTTTCTGGAATTCGATCTTTGATATATATTTCCATCTGTCTATTATCTTATTCGTCATTAATTTGTCATTAATTCGTCATGTTTAACCTATTTCATTCACCCATGTCACTAATCAATCATTCGTTCATGTAAATAATTAGTAATATTCCGTCTCATCCATGTTTTATTGCTTTCATGACCTTTAATCACATGTAAATAACCTATTAATCACTTCTATCCGAGTAAATATCGTAATCAATCCTTAAATTAACCAATTAATATTAACGATTTGCAGTTCCGGCTTCACAGCCAGAACTCACCCTTGGAACAGACGCAGCAACTGCTGCGCCTCTTCCAAAGGGCGTAGTCCTGCTGCGCCTGTTCCAGGATGAGTTCTGTCTCTGAACTCCGTTGTTGCTTGACCTAGTTTAATTAGCTTACGTATAATTAACTATTATCCGTATTATCACCTTCTGACTTATTCGTTATTTCTTTCTTTTGTTCTTTTTTCTCAAATTATCCATTTTAAAGGTATTTTCGACATAAATCATTAAACCTGATGTAATCATTGTAATTTTTCATTATTGTAATTCTCTTTATTATGTTTGTCATATTTTCCTGTATCACTTGTATGTTTTCACATGTAATTGAGCATTAAATCCTACTTCGACATTTAATTGTATGATTAAATTACGTGTTAACCGACTTAGCCTAATCTTCACATGTTAGGATTAAAACTTGGATGTTGCATTGCATGCATATAATCGACGATATATCGAGTATAGACAATTTCCCTAATCATTAGTAGAGGCCGCTATCGAGGCGGGCGGGATTAGGTGTTCGATCAAAAGAGCTTCCTAATACGTACCCTCACCCCTTACTCCAGATCTCTGTGAACATCCGTGTTCATTGGCATCCACGAGAGTCATTCTAGACATAGAATGCTAAGGGTAACGATTGCTTGGTGT
Organism: Silene latifolia; assembly: GCF_048544455.1. Taxonomy (NCBI): domain Eukaryota; kingdom Viridiplantae; phylum Streptophyta; class Magnoliopsida; order Caryophyllales; family Caryophyllaceae; genus Silene; species Silene latifolia. Next base: position 34,758,155 of record NC_133527.1, on the reverse strand, counting down.
TCATGTCACTACTTTGTGTCTTGACATGACACGAGGTATTCGAACGGTTCCAATTTCCCATAAAAATTGGTGGCGACTCCAACAAAATGCAAACGCTTGTTCTCTTCCTCCCAAGCGCCTCCGTGAGCCCCCCGCTATCCACAGTTTGGCGACTCCGCTGGGGATAATACACTTACGTGTAGCCAAGGGTGAAACTTGAACAAGGTTAGGGAATAGTTTGTACAAGACAATTGTCGGTTTTCATAATTCGGTCTTCCTAGACCGTTTTATTCGGCCTTCCTAGGCCCAACCCAACCCATTCGACCAATCGTCCCGTCTAAACGGTCCTAATTCTTATTTGGGCCTAAGGATGGATAGCGATTGACGTCATCCATACCGTGATGCTTACTCTTGTTTGTATCAAGGGCCTTCACTACTAGAGGAAATGGACTAGGAATCGGCCTTACTCTTGTTTGGTACGAGCCTCTCCACAGACTTCGGGTTTGATGGTTCGGTATGGCAACCCACCCTTTAAACAAAAACCCTTCTAAATGCACTCAGCATCCCTTTATAATGCTTGTATAAATGTTTGTACCTTACGTGATCACCATTTCTAAACGAAACCATGACGATTTTTGTAAAAATCAAAACCCTTTTTTAAATAAAAATTTCGAAAAAGGCCATTGGATTAGTGCAAAACCCAGTCGAAACTCTGTCCATTTGTCGAGTCAAATTTCGGGCCCAAGCCCATTTCAAAACCTCACTTCGAGTCAACTCCTACAACTACACTATAGTTGACTAGGATACACATTTTCAAAATTTTGTCCTTTCTTCAAAGCTCACTCAACACAAGTGGCACACACCCACTTCACGAGTCAAAACATTTCTTTTTTTAGCAAGTGTGTTAGAATGGTCGAGCGTGTTTTGATTCGTCATCGATATTTTATCCAGTTTTCAAGATGCCTGGAACCAGCGAAACAAACCTCCACCAACTTCAAGATGGTAATGATCGAATCCTAGCCGCGCTAGCCCAAATCCAAGTTACCCAAGACCAAGTGCATGATCGCCTTGAGACCATCGAAGGTCGGATCTACGCCGTAGAGGGGAGATTACCTTCTCATGAAAGTGAAGTAGTTGGTGACTATGCGGATGAATCCAGGGACGAAAATCCTCCCATGGGACTGACTGTAGCTGAGAAAAGACTCCAATACTTAGAGGAGCAATTGATGTACCTTAAAGGGGATGACATTTATAGGGAGAATAATCGCAAGTATGAGGCCGTCAACTCCAAATTGCCAACCAACTTCAATATGACGGATATCCCTAAATTCAAGGGGCACGAAAACCCTTTGAACCACATACGTGCCTTCAAGGATTACATGTCTATCAAAGGCATCAAACCCGAGATGTTCTTAAGGATCTTTCCTTCATCTCTTGACACCATCCCAAAGCAATGGTTCTACTCTTTAGAACACAAGAAGATCGCTACTTGGGAAGATGCCGCGATCGAGTTTGCTAAGCAATATGCGGATAATGCCGAGATCCAAGTTAACATGCGCACTCTAGAGGTTCTTACCCAAAATGACAAAGAAGGATTCACCGACTTCCTAAGTAGGTGGAGGAAGACTAGTACCCAACTAGTTGAACGCCCGGATGAGGCTACCCTTGTGGAGAAGTTCGTAGATAATCTCAAACCCATTTATGCCAACCATTTGAGATACCAAAACATCAAGACTTCCAAGGACTTAACCGTACTAGGAACAAGGATTGAAGATGACATCCGTAAAGGGCTCTTGTCCAAAACGGTAGGTCGAGGATATCAAGGCTAAACAAGTCGTTAGTACGGCTCCACTAGCAAGACTGATGAAGTTAACCTTCTCGAGCCATCCAAGAAAAGTACCCCACCAAGGAAATTCACAAACCTTGGGGATACTTACTCCAACGCTCTTAAAAGGTTAATGAAGCAAGGCAAACTCCAACCCATAGGACCTACTCCCGAACCTGAAAAGAAATCCAAGTTCTGGGACGAGAACTCGTACTGTGAATACCATAGGGGCAAGGGGCATGACACAGAAAAATGCTACAAATTGAAAAATGTGCTTCAAGACATGATTGAAGATGGTCGACTACCAATACCGCCGGGAGGTAAACCCAATAACACTCAGAATCCTCTTGGAGTTCTAGTAATTACAAGTGACGAATCTACCTTAGATTGTTCACACCTCATTTCTCCAATTGAAGATGAAATCCATGCAATCGAGAATGAAGAGTTCTACTCCACTATCTCCCCTACCATTTCCGACTTCATCACATGGGAAAAGAGTGTGGATAGGCAAGTTTGGCAATTAGAAAACTTGGTGACAACTTTACATGATCCCAACGCAACACCCAAGGAGCATGTGCCACTAACCTTCTCTCAAAACGCTACTATGCAAGAAATAGTCACCGTGGTTGATAAACTAGTCGACCAAATCATACGACTAGAAGATGAAATCATGAGAATGAGGGAACTAGCTACAATCAATGGAGTTTGGGCCGATGATGATGAGGACGAGTATCTCATTGAAAACTCCCTAGTCAAAGAAATAGTCCAAAAAGGAGAAGACCAAGATGTGGACCACCTAACTCGTTCAGGGCGTCCATACCAAAACACTACTCAAAATGGTCCAACCAACATTGTCACGCCAACTGATAACGAAGATGACTCCACTGATCATTTGCTCAAGCAATTACAGAAGACAAAGGCTGATCTTTTAGTCTGGTAATTAGTACCAAGCTCATTCCCGCATCGCCAAGCTTTACTGCAAGCTCTGGCCAAACTAAATGTAGCACATAACTCGACACCCGAAGATGTAGTCAACTTGGTCTTCCAAGAATCACCGAAGCTAAGTAATCCTATTACTTTCTCAGACGAAGATTTGCCACCTTTTGGTGCTAGTCACAACTTGTCTCTCTACATCACTGTCATTTGTCTAAAGAAGAACGTGCCAATGACCTTGGTAGATGATGGCTCTGCGGTCAACGTCATACCCCTCAAAACGGCATACAAATTAAGCATGAAAGAGTCGGATTGGACCCCTACCAATCAAGGTGTTCGCGCATATGATGGTACACGACGAAAGGTGGTAGGACTTGCTAACCTAACCATAGCCACATGGCCAATTGAGCGAAAGGTTAACTTCCAAATAGTGGACATTGAAGCTTCCTTCAACATACTTCTAGGAAGACCGTGGATTCACGCTTCCAAAGCGGTGACATCCACCCTTCATCAAAATATCAAGATCCCACTAAATGGCAAAGTGGTGACGATCACTTCGTCACCCATCAAGGCAATAATAAAAAAGAAGTCGAATAATCAAGTCCTTGCAGATCCAGTATATGAACTTGGGGGCTTCCACATTATAAATGTCATAGAAAGCGAATTGGCGCCCTTATACTATGATCCCTACTCTAACTTGGTGGTCAACCACATACTCAAATCCCAGGGATACTTCCCTGGAATGCCTTTGAACCCTATTCGAAGAAACACCTTCGCACCATACAAGGAAGGCAACTCAAAGAGAATACCACTTGGACTAGGGTACAAACCCACTAAAGAAGAGGTAGGAGTCCAAATGCGACCCTACCTCCCTACCCTAAATGGGTACTTTGTTAAATAAGGAAGTCTAGAACTCTTTCACGGATTTTCCGAGCCTTGGCATTATCTCGAGAGGAAGTTAGCCGGAATCGAGATCTTTCACGATTGCTACTTCATCCCTCCAGAAACGGTTCCTACCGTTAAAACCCGTCAAGCACCTTGCTTAGACGAACAAGCTGTTAGTCTATTGTTTGCAGAGGATCGATTCATTAGAGCCGCACAGGATGAGATCATTACCATGATACTTCAAGACGATCGCTTCAACCCCACCGCGTTAATCACGGAAACTAACGCGAGTCAGCAGAAAGGATGGAGAAAATCAATCAAGTGGACCAACAATCAAGGAAGACTCTTCAAGCTCACCACTGGAGAAGGAGAGATGTTCAAAGGAGAACCAGAAGACGATGAATTCGAGTCAGAGTCGGAGTCAGAGTCGGAGTCTAGAGAAGTCACTAGGGAGTCTCCTCCTGTCGTCATCCCCATTCCCTTTGTTTCTCCTAGCTTAGCCTCGAGTAGTCACAGTAGTTCGTAAAATGTCCCAACCACTGTCCCTTTGCCGCCACTGACCACAGATCAGATGGCTTCTTTGTTCCAACTTTTCTCAAACTTTAATATGAATAAATCAGGTTCTGCTTACTCTTTGTGTTATCTTGAGTGCAATTCTGTTTACGATGATACTGAGGATGACCAAGACCCGGACTCAATCGAAATACCTCCCTACGTAGCCAAAGAAATACTACTTTAAGGGGAAGGGGGACCAGTAATAGAGGACACCGAACCCATCAATGTAGGAACCGAACTAGAACCCCAAGAACTTAGGATAGGGACTACCTTGAGCCCTACCGAAAGGGCCGATTTCATAGACCTCCTAAACGAGTTCAAAGACATTTTAGCTTGGTCCTACAAAGACATGCCAGGGATCGACAGGGATATCGCCGAACATAGAATCCCGATTAAGCCAGGTTTCAAACCTGTAAAACAGAAGCTTCGACGAATGAGAACGGAATGGGCTCTCAAGATTAAGGAAGAAGTTGATAAGCAATTCAAAGCCGGGTTCATCAAAGTTTCCGAGTATTCTGACTGGGTAACCAACATAGTACCTGTACCCAAAAAGGATGGGAGAATCCGTGTTTGTGTTGATTTTAGGGACTTAAACAAAGCAAGTCCTAAAGATGACTTCCCTCTACCACACATCGACATATTGGTGGACAATACTGCAGACCACGCATTACTATCCTTCATGGATGGATATGCGGGTTATAACCAAATCAAAATGGCCATAGAAGACATGCATAAGACCGCCTTTGTCACTCAATGGGGAACCTATTGCTATATGGTCATGCCGTTCGGATTGATCAACGCTGGAGCTACATATCAACGCACCGCAACTACACTCTTACATGACATGATGCACAAAGAAGTTGAGGTATACGTAGACGACATGATTGTCAAATCCAAGGATAGAGAGGGGCATATTGCGAACCTTCACAAATTTTTCGCAAGGCTACGAAAGTACAACATGAGGCTCAATCCTTAGAAGTGCGCATTCGGAGTAACGTCTGGCAAACTCCCGGGATACGTCGTTAGCCAACGAGGTATAGAAATAGACCATTCCAATATCAAGGCTCTGATCGAAATGCCACAACCTCAAACAGAAAAAGAAGTCAGAGGATTCCTAGGGAAAGTGCAATATATAAGTCGATTCATATCGAAACTCGCCATGATTTGCGAGCCTATCTTCAAGAAGCTCAAGAAGACAGGCCACACCATGAGGGATGATGATTGTCAAAAGGCATTTGACCGAATCAAAGAGATATTGGCTAAACCACCAGTGCTCATGCCACCTCAACGAGATCAACCTCTTGGTTTATATCTCACGGTAACCGAAACAGCCATGGGTGCCATGCTAGCTCAAACTGCAGGAAGTGAAGAAAGGGCTATCTACTACCTTAGTAAGAAGTTCTTGGAGTACGAGTGCAAATACTCACAACTTGAAAAGACATGCCTCGCTCTTGTGTGGGCAACGAAAAAGCTACGCCATTACATGCTTAGCTATTCCGTCAAAATATACTCCAAAATGGATCCAGTCAAATACCTCTTCGAGAAACCCATCCTCAACGGACGCCTAGCAAGATGGACTTTGATGCTCTCAGAATTCGATCTCAAATACGTGCCTCTAAAAGTAATAAAAGGTCGCGCCGTTGCCGAATTCTTCGCAGAAAATCCCATCAATGATGCACAAACAATAGACACTTGGTCATTTCCAGACGAGGATATACTTCAAACTGATGTAGACTCCTGGGACCTTTACTTTGATGGAGCATCAAACTTAAGTGGAATTGGAATAGGAGTGTTGCTCATTTCTCCTGAAGGCGAGCATACACCAATCTCTGTCAAACTCGACTTCGAGGTGACAAATAACGCTATGCAAAGATACTGAAGCTTGTCTAATTGGACTACAAGCGGCAGTGAGCTTAGGCATTAAGAACCTCCGAGTACATGGGGATTCATCCCTGATCATCAATCAAGTTACGGGATCTTGGAAAATTCGAAGCGAAAGCCTAGCACCTTATCAAGCCAGAATAGACCAAGTTGCCCAATTCTTTGATCACGTGACATATCTACACCTACCTCGGGAAGAAAATCAATTAGCAGATGCTCTTGCAAAACTCGCATCTTTGATTAATATGCCAGATGACATGGTGGAGATGCCTTTATGCATCGCACGACGGTCAGAGCCAGCTTATGTACACCAAATCACCGATGAAGAGGAAATCGCGCAGGAACCCTGGTTCCAAGCAATCCTGAATTTCAAGCTCAACGGTACCTATGCACAAGATATGGACAAGAGGGGACAACGTGCTATACGCCTATTAGCTTCCCAATACGTTCTCATGCAAGGAGAGTTATACAAAAGAACACCTCTTGGTGTAATTCTACGTTGCCTTGATCATTCACAGGCGCGGAAAGTGATGGAAGAAGTCCACGATGGAGAATGCGGTCCTCACATGAGTGGGCCCATGATGGCAAAGAAAATCACACGTTTGGGGTATTACTGGACCACATTGGAATCCGATTGCATCAAATATGTAAGACATTGCCACAATTGCCAAATCTTCGGGAATGTACAACATGTCCCTCCTTCATTGCTCTATACGATGACATCTCCTTGGCCATTTTCTACCTGGGGAATTGACATAATCGGGAAGATAACCCCAGCCGGAACAGGAGGTCACTGTTTCATCCTAGTGGCAATTGACTATTTCACCAAATGGGTGGAAGCGGCTTCCTACACTAGTCTCACGGCTAAAAATGTGGCAAAGTTCATACAAAACATCATCTGTCGATATGGTTGCCCACATGAGATCATTAGTGATAATGGATCACATTTCCAAGCTGAGACTGAGCAATTGCTAGCCAAGTACAAAATTAGGCATCACCACTCTTCGCCCTATAGACCACAGACTAATGGCGCGGTAGAGGCAGCAAACAAGAACGTTGTCACAATTCTCAAGAAAATGATTGACAACTATCGAGATTGGCCAAGCAAGATACCCTTTGCTTTGTGGGGATATCGTACATCTGTTAGGACGCCCACTGGGGCTACCCCTTTCTATTTGACCTACGGCATGGAAGTTGTACAGCCAGTCGAACTAGAGATACCATCCTTGCGAATTTTACTCGAAAGTCAAATCCCAGAAGCCGATTGGAAGAGGGATAGATATGAAGAACTCATCCTCCTGGATGAACGTAGGCTAAGCGCCTTACATAATGTCCAAACATATCTAGCACGTATCAAACGAGCTTTCAACAAAAGGGTTAAGCCAAGAAACATCAAGGAAGGAGACTTAGTACTCAAATCGGTTAGAGCTCTTTTACCTGTTGACCCACGGAGAAAATTCAAACCCAATTGGGCCGGACCATTTCTAGTCAAGTCCATACTTCCAGGGGGTGCGGTTAGAATCACATACCTAGAAGGGAATGAGTTTTCCAACCCAACAAACCTTGACCAACTAAAGCGGTACTATGCCTAGAATAGGAACAAAAAACGCGCCTCGCGTAACCTCACGTGTCGCTCTTGTGGCACTAAATAAACGGCCCCTGGCCAAGCTGAAATAAGCTAATGTCACTTTGCTCTTGCATTTTGACAAATTTGTCATCCTCATATCATCAAATAAACTAAACTGCACCTTCAGAGTAAGCAACAGCTCATGCTTATTTTCTAAGTTCCTTACAAGCTCTTGCTTAGAACAATTATTCTTTTACATTTCCTCGAACTACGCGCAAGGGTTTGATTTCATTTTTAATGAATACGTAGGCAATCTTTCACAGGATACAACCCATTATTTTAAAATGTAAATAAAAAGACATTTGCATCGCATTTGGAATTCGACAAGAATAATAAATAGAAAAATCACAACGGTTTCATAACCATTTATCCTTTTTTATTTCATTCATTCATTTTCTAGTAATAATACGCTACATAATAAAAATAAAAATAGGCTAGGATTCTAAAAACCCCACCTTTTTTTTACAACAATAATAATAATAAATAATAAATAAAGACTCGGGCTATTCTTCCATCTTCCCTTTGCCCTTGTCATTCTTGTCATATTTCTTGTCACGACCTCGAGCCGGACGCTCTTGCGCCACTTCAGACCTAATCACCAACGGTCTTTCTCGAGGCCTAGACTTCCCATTCTTGCCAATCACCATCTCCACGACAGGAGAGGTCTTCGGTTTCTTCGAAGGATGAACGACTCGAAACCCGGCTTCCTCCTCTCCCTCGTTCAGATGCTTCTCCTTCTCTCTTTCCACCTCGCGCACCTTATAGTCAACGGGCTCGCGCTTCCTCAATCTCTCGCGCTCTTCCGGAGTAGTAGCTTTCCTCCATCGCAGATAAGAATCCGACACCCATAAGGCATTAGCAGAAGAGTTCAAGAACCATACATTTCTTTGAGCCCATTTAATGGCTCACTCCCTTCGGCTCTCTGTATAGAGCGTCGCGGCAGTCTGTGGGACGGTATCAAGCTTCGGGATCGTCTATTTTAGTCCAACCTGTCTCATGAGCCTTTCCGGGAAGATGCACACCATAAATTCCAAGTCAGGAATGCGCACAGATCGGGTAGGATCCAAACAAGACACTCAAGTGACAGATTTGAGGTGCCACCACGGTACAATCCACCTAATCAAAGGGCCATCATCACTCTTCAGTTTATTCTCCCAATAATTGCAGACTCGGGTGAAGTCCACCATGTAAAGCCTGGTCCTCATTGCAATTGAACGAGCGTGATAAGAAGGAACGTGAACTGGGGGCTCGATCAATCGAAGTCGTTCCATAAGCCAAACCTACCAAAAGCAGGTATTAGACATAAAAAAAAAAAAGAACAAAAAAAAAGAACGAAAAAAAAAAAACAAAAAAAGAACAAAAAAAACGAACGAAAAAAAAAAAGAAAAAAGAAAAAAGAAGAAGATGTTCTTTTACCTGCAGAATGACGGGACTTCCCAAATACGGTAGGTCGCGGTTGGCTTTCCTTTTATCCAAGCCCAACAGGATCTCTCCTAGACATAAACAAGCTGGGCTCCTGCGCAGCTCCATTTGCTCAACAAGGCCTAGAAGACGGGGATCACCTCTCAAGTCTTCATCAACATGCCCTTGGAAGACATAAACATGCAACAAGCAAAACCCAAATGCCCTTCGCCTAGCAACATAAGAAATGGTGGGGTCGGCCCTGTTAATGAGTCGGTCAATGAAGTCCAACATTCTTACTCCCTTCGAGGTCACTAGACGGTCCACCTCGAGTCTAGTCAACCCAAGCAAGTCTCTAAATTTACTCTTGTACCCTTGCGAAGTAGAAGGAATGGCAGGCAAGTGTTCAGGGTCCCATCCGCCAATCGCAGCAATTTCTTCAGGAAATGGGCAAATATCGCCTCCAGGGAACGCAAAAACATGGTAATTCGGGTCCCAATAATCAAGAGAAGCATCCAAGAATGGTTTGACAACCTTGATAAGCTTCAAACTCAACAATGATCCAAGATTATAGGCGCCCATATCATATTTCTCCATGTTCGAAAACTCGTTGGTCCATTCTTTTAAGCGAATCTCCAAAGTATTCATGATGAAGAGATTATTTTGAGAATTTTATGTAATAAGACGAAGAAGAGACGGAAGAATTGTATGTATAAAAGCTCTATCGACGTCTCTATTTATACTAAAATCTGTTTCCAAAAATCCGCCAGAATGGAACCACCTGGGAACAGGCGCAGCACCTGCTGCGCCTCTTCAAAGGAACGCAGCTCATGCTGCGCCTCTTCCTCAGCTTGATTTCTGTGATTTTCCGCGTTGGATCTTTCCTAATTCCGTGATGAGTAATTTCCTATTCCTACGGGTTATTATTTTGGTAAATACGTGGAGGTTACCATATTTCGTGTTTCCTAATTCCGCGGGCACGCATCTTGAGACGACATTGACATTTTCGTCATTTTACCACACTTGTACATATTCATTTTAAGAAATCATTTCCATTTTAATATAATTCATTTTAAGAAATAATTTTCATTTTTATAATTCATTTTAGGAAATAAATTTAATTTAAATTTATATATTTATTTCATTTATATTTCTTTCATTTATTTTTTTAATCATTTCATTTTTTTCTTTTTTTAGGGGTAACCCTCCCTACCGTCCGGTCATTTCCGGCAAATATTTTGCATTTTGCGTGCTTTTGAGTCATTCGTTTTGCGCTAATTCAGGCCATGTGTATATACAAATGTATGTTTTGCATGATTTCTATGTAAATTTCGGCGGCATGAAGGCGTAAACCGTCATCTACCAAACCTGTTCAAAGCTAACCTGCAGGTACAAGCAACACAACCCAGCAGCAAAGGCACTCAGGCCATCTTATATACAACCAAAAAGGGAAATGTACAACAAACTGGGGGCTCGAGCCCCAAACAAAGTCCGGAATGTTCAAAATGAAGGTCCAAAATGTACAAATGTGCAAAATACGGCCAACAAACAAACAAAAACTACACAAAACTACTGCTGGTCGCCCTCCAGCTCTGCAACTCTTGCCGCAAGAGCAGCAATCTCGGCGTCTCGAACCTCGAGCTCGCTCAACAAGCGAGCTGTCTCCTCCCGAGACTGAGCCAACTCTCGCTCCAGCTCGCGATCTCCCTGTAAACAACAAAATTGGCTCATGTCAATCATTTCAAGCAATTATAAGAAAAGTTGGAAAATCAAAATTCAAAAATGGAACAGGCACAAGGTTCATACCTGACGGCCTCGACCGCCGACAAGTGCCTCGACGGCAGTAGCTCGCAGCCGGTTGGCCACCCTCCATAACGCCACGAACCGAGACGGCGCAACCTGCATTTTCAAAAAGAAGTTCTCAATAATTGAACAAACTCAATCAAATGTGTTCCTACACAAAAATTATGCAAAATTAGAGGCTCACCCTCCGAATCAGATGCTGCCAATCGTCCAGGCCAGCATCCGTCACAGCCACGTCAAAGTCACGCAGCTCGGAGATCGTCGTCCTCCCAGTCGTGTCAGTGTACTCGAGGGTCTCGGGGTACTCTGGGGGCTCGATGCTCGCCGCCTCAACCTCCTGCAAAACCAAATATTTCTCATTAATCGATGATCTTTCATCATAGTTCTCAAAAATCAAGTAAAGAAGAAGAGTAAAGATGCTCACCACTACCAGCCAGTACGCCAACCTCCCATAGAGGAACGCCGAGTAGTCCACGCCAGGAAGAAGGAGGGCGTCACCACTAACGCCAGCCAAGTCGGCCTCCCTCTCTGCCTCAGAAGGTTCCCTGAACATCGTCCTGGGAGGGTCGATGGGAACCGTCAACACGTCCCGAGAGCACTGACGAGCCAAACGCTCGCCCAAGTACCACACAGGACCCATCGACATCCTCAACAACAGCTGGCTCGAGCTCCTAGGTCGAAGGACCTCAGCCACAAAAAGAGGCGCTCCAGCATACTCCGCCCAAGGCCTGGGCACCCACTGGGATAAGATAAACAAGGAATTATTCTTATGATCAATTTAAAAGCAATGAAGAAGCAAATGAATACAAGTGAGATGCTTACGCTGTCTAGCTGATGAGTGTTCACGTCCCGCCGGTAGACACCGTGAGAAGAACACTTGCTCTTCGTCCTGCACATCACCCAATCCCTCACCACGGGATAGGCCTTCTCCAGCGGCTCCGTCCTCTTGGGCGCGAGGCCCGGAAAGTAGGAGTACACCCACGCCTGTGGAGTAGTCAGTAACGATCTTTCGTGATTTGATAAAGAAAGGAATTGATTTTGGTCTAAACGAAGGTTCATACCTCCAGTAGTAGTCCAGGTCCGACAGCGCCAGGAGAAGTCCCCTTCTCCATCAACTCTGGACGAAACATGGCCCTCATGAAGTGGATGAGGACCGCAAAACCAGCAGTGAGCTAGTCTCAACGCCCTAGGGAGCTCAGGCCAGAAAGGAAGGGAAGAAGCTTCGTCGACAGCCTCTCTCCCTTGTCTCCAAGGTAAATCGAAGACAGAAACCACCAGAGCCACAAACGAGCCCTCTACTCAGCTGTACAGGGAGGAGGAGCCGTCTCTCTGATGTGACCATAATTAGAGCATATTTAGCCCCCGAATTAGCCTTGTTCCCATGCTTTTTAGTGCATATTTGGGTCGTTTATTGTCTTTAGTTCTTTGTTTTGCATATTCTTTGAGGTTTTGTGTCCTTGGTAGGAAAGGAGTGCAAACCTTGCATTTTCATGGTAAAATGAGACTAAATTGATTGAATTCAATGACCAAGCATCAAGGAGAGACAAGATTAGAAGGCCTTTGTACATATTATAGTAGATGGGCAATGTTGAGGAAAGATCCTTGCATCCCCAAGGAAATCCCCAAGGATTTTATGAAGAGAAAGGGAAGAAAAGAAGAAAAAACAAAGCTGAGCAACAATCCGTGCAGATTGTGCTGAAGACGCCCGTCCTCCACCTTACAATCTGTGCGTCTTCAGCCAAAGACGCCCGGGCAGCAGCTACCAGAAGACGCCCGTCTTCTCCCAAAGACGCCCGAGCAGAGACACCTGAATCCGCACGTCCCGTGCCTAAGACGCACGGATTCCAAGGCAGCGCAGATTTCGTTCTTCAAGCCCCAATGAGAGATGCCCATCCTTCGAAAAATACCGGCGTTTCCTTGCTCAAATCTAAAAAGTGTAATTACTAATTTAGCCTTAGTTAACCCTAATGCATCCACCTAATTTCCACTATAAATACCCCATTAGTCTAATTGGAAGAGCATGTTCTTCTAAGCAATCTTTAGTGTAGTTAATATCAATCAAATCTCTCTTTAGTTTTGTAATCAACAATTAATCAAGTTTTAATACAAGTTTTATTTCCTTAATCTCTCTTTTGTTCATCCTTTATTTTGGGTAATTGAAGATTATTTGGGTTATTATTGGGAGATTGACAACCTCTCAATCAAGCATCAAGTACTTCTTTTATTCTTGCTTTATTATTGGAATCATTAGTAGGTATAATTCTCTTAATCCCTTTTTAATTATTGCTAATTACTTTCATTTATTCATCATGTTTCACTTTGTTGGTATGATTGACAACCTTGCTAGCATGATCAACATGATAATGAGTGAGTAGTCACCTAGCTAGGATTAATGGGTAATTAGGAGAAACCAACATGGGGAATGATTCATGCTTAAATTAATATGCTTTCATGGTTTGTTTGCTTGCTTGTTTTGATCTCAACTCATGCACATGTTATGTTTGATGAAATGCGAGCCTATGAATCCTTGCATTTTTTACCCACCACCTATCTTTTCAATGAGACTTGTAAGACATAAACCAACTCGAGTCTCATTAGACCATGCATGTTGTTGAGTAGGGAAGATTAAGTCGACTTGTAGGTGTTGTACAATCTAATCGATTCGGCTCCGGGACCCAAACTTTCCTAGGATTGTAAGATATAACCCAACTCAATCCATCGCAACAATAATTGCTTGCTTATAATTTGAGAACATGTTTGTATGGTCAATTTCCATGATTCCCCTATGACCCCATGACACCCTAGTGCTTTTTATCAATTGTTTACAACCCTTTTTATTTCATCTTGCTTGTTTATTTTCATTGCTATTTAGTTTAGTGACCTTCTACATCAAACCCAAAATTGTGACACCCCTAAGACACCACTAGTTGCAATAGAAATCTCATCTCAATTTCCGTCCCTTGGGATCCGACCTTTACTTGCCTCTTTACTAATTGTAGAGTTGTTTGTGAAGTTATAAATTGTGTTTTGGTCTAGGTGCTTCCAACGACAATTGTTCCGAAAAATAGAATATAGCTCCGAAATCATGCCGTAGTCCTCCAGAGTGACTCCCACCTCACCAAAAGGCATGTGAAACGTGGAAGTCGTATCCCAGAATCGGTCCAAGAAAGCGCGGACCAGGCTAAGGTTAGCCCGCAGCTTCCTCTTCGCGATATCCCTCCAGGCCTGCACCAAGGCACCAAACGCTCCACGCTCGATCATGGCGCGCTCCTCCGCCGACAGCCGCTCGTAGCACTCCATAGCCGTCGTGTAACCCGAGAACGACCTGATGTTCCTGGCCTCTTATTGTGATTTGAAACAAAAGCTATCTTTAGTTTTGAGTGAAAATTGGAAGAGATATGAACAAATGAATGAAAGGACATGAATAAAGAGTAGTGAATTCCTATTTACCAAGCTCTTCACCGTCCTGTAGGACAGGTGACCCTCTGCAGCCTAAAACAGGTGCCTAGTCTCCAAGGTCTCAGCCCACGCGGGAGCTACCCTCAGCTGACGACCTCCTCGTCCAACGTTGGCCCGTCTCGGGGCCTCCTCCTCCTCCTCAACAACCTCCTCCTCATGGACCTCGTCCCCAGCAGCCATCACCGCAGCGGTGAAGGCCTGCTCCAAAGCCTCCTCAATAACAGCAGTATCTATCTCCATAGGAGCCCTCCCAGAAGTAGAAGCCTCATCACCTGCAACATTAAAGCAAAATTAGGCCGCGTCACGTGACGGCGACCCTTGGTTAAGGGATTTTCGAGCCTTCGGAAGCCCTGAAATCGCTCTTTCTCGCCATCTTTGGCCATATTCTCACAAACCCGATCACTCATGTGGTAATTAGGGTCAAGTGGGTTCGAGTCGAAATTTCGGCAGCATTTCGTTATAACGACGATTATGCCCTAGAAAAGTGTCCTGAAAAATCGGTCACAAACCAAAATTCCGAGATGGTAAGAAGTTTACCCATCATCCAAGGATCACAGATATCAAGTTTCATCGCAAATGGGCAATCCTAAGGCTGTTTTCGAAGCAATTTACGGTTTAGCTGTGAAACCGTCTCAAATTCACTCAAATGCTCAAAACTCAACGAAAATTCGAGGTTAAATACATGGTTATGTTCCTTATATTACCAATTATCCATTTCTAATACTAATTTCACAAGGCAAATTCATTTGGGGGAAAAGCCCCAAATTTTCGATTAATTGGGTCATAAACCCTAATTTTTTCGATCCAAAATTGAACAAATACAGAAGATTAATGCAAGAATGAGACACATACCTCGATTAGTCATGATTAATGCAAGCTTTTGGATCAAACCTTGGCGGAAATGGTTAGGATTTGAGAGAGAAAATGTGTAATTTGTGTTTCGAACAAATGAAACAATCCCTCTGTTTATCGCGTTTTTACGCAGAAAATACACCCTTAGGAACAGACGCAGCAGGCGCTGCGCCTCTTCCAAGAGACGCAGCTCTTGCTGCGCCTCTTCCTGGTGTTCCCTCCATACGAGTTTTCAAAAATTCGTTACAAGTTCGTTATTTGTGGGCCCATCTTTGGTGCGCCTCTTCCCCGATGCTATTTTACCCTTTTGGTCCGTTTGACGATTATCTTTCATTCCGACCCACATTTCTAAGCCAGCAGCAGACTATTACACGTTATTTATCGCTTCCAAGACCCTTTGCTTGTCACAACGAGCAGATATTCCTTCACAGGTGTTTCGACACGCCTTCATTATATTTCCCCAACGAGAGTAAGCGGAAAGACTTTCCCTCTCGAGACATGGAGATTAATTCCCGATTATGTTCCCCAACGAGAGTAAGCGGATAAACTTTCCCTCTCGAGACATGGAGATCAACATCAGCCCCTATTTCTTCCGAAGTTTGTTCGAAGCTGAACACGAACAGATTTCTCCCAGCAGTTCCCGACTGTGTCCTGCCGTCTTTCCTCAAAATCATCGTTTCCTTTTAATCCTTCAGATACCCCTTTTTAGGATAAACCGTCATATCTTCAGACACCAAGTTGTCTTCAGGCCCAAGAGTTTCGCCGAAGCACCTTCAGTCCCGTTTCGTCCGGAAGTCTCAGGGATGGTCTCTTCTTATGGCTGGCGAGCCTCCTCACATAGTCTAATGGACTTTAAACGACCCTCCCCGATAGTCGACAGACTCTAAAATGTTCCCGCCGACAGGTCTTTGGCTCAGACCCCTTGAGCCGCCTCGCGTCGCCATAGTCGTCAGGTTGTAATCTTCGATTGACCTGATGGCTATAATTTGACTTTCGCCTTGTCCAAGCCTCAGTCAAAGTGGGGGCTCTGTAGATACCTCATTTCTGCACCTCTCGCAAACCACCCGGTGATGATTGGGCCGCATGTTTGCTACGCGGAACGATTTGTGACAGTTCGTAAGTTTATCGTCAAGTGATTGCTCAAATACTAATGGCTACCTCTTAGTTGTCATCTACGTGCCAATAAGGTCGTTTTGACAGTAATTAGAGTACATTTGGAGTCCGGGCCTAAAACCGTCTTCATTTTCTGATAACCGTTAAATCCCGAGTCAGAATGTTCTGGAATGTTCCGGATATTTCTATTCCATATTTTATAAATATTTCACAATCTTTAATATTTGGTAAACAATTTCCCGTAATATTCATACAAGATATTAAGGAAAACCAAATTATTCCGTCCTTCCATAACTTAAACACGGAAATCTTTTTTCCGCAGGAGGAAACCACTTGGGAACAGACGCAGCAGGTGCTGCGCCTCTCCCAAGAGACGCAGTGGCTGCTGCGCCTCTTCCCAGGTCCTTTTCTGCGTAATTTTCGTATCTTTTTCATATCTTTCCGAGACTCACTTCCAAAGACTCTCCGAAACCCTAATTCCTTCACGTGATTAGTATAAATAGGAGCCTTCGCTCCTCATATTTCTCATGCGAGTGTCCGCCCTTCTCTTCTCCCTTTGCATTCTAGACCTTTGTTCTTACTTTTTGGCGTCTACGTGCTTGAACATTCGACCACGTAAGCTCGGATCCTTCTGAGTACCAGCCTCGTTTGCATGACCGACCAATTTGACCAACTCCACATCAATCAACTTAATTAATCTAATCGTTTTTCTCTTACGAGGGCACTTTCATATTTGCATTATAGTTCGAGTCGAGCATCGCTAATCGATAACTTAGTCCTTCTCGTTTCGTCAAACATGTAAGTCTAAGGGTGTAAAATCTCTCTTTTTATTATTGTTATTTACTTTTTGTATCATTATTGTAGGGTTTATGTCGAAAATACCAATTGGAACCAATTTCTAAAACCGTTCTTTAAAACCCTTTTACGGATTTCCAGAAGACAGACTGTCGAGAAAGGACGCAGCAACTGCTGCGCCTCTTCGAAGGAGCGCAGTTCCTGTTGCGCCTCTTCGTGAGGCTGCCGCAGTTCCTGCTTCCTTTCTTCTTCCTTCGTCCTCTATAATTCGTCAGCTTTTATTCGTTTTCATTTGTTTTCTTTAATTCTTCGATACAATAGCATAATAATTTCATGTATATTATTTATTATTCATTCACATGTTTAATTCGTCATTAAATCCGACCTTAAATCCCTTATAATCTCATATTTGCGGGTTTTTTGTCATTAAATTCAATCTGGGTTGTAGAAATTTGATTTGTTCATATTGAGTTTCTGGAATTCGATCTTTGATATATATTTCCATCTGTCTATTATCTTATTCGTCATTAATTTGTCATTAATTCGTCATGTTTAACCTATTTCATTCACCCATGTCACTAATCAATCATTCGTTCATGTAAATAATTAGTAATATTCCGTCTCATCCATGTTTTATTGCTTTCATGACCTTTAATCACATGTAAATAACCTATTAATCACTTCTATCCGAGTAAATATCGTAATCAATCCTTAAATTAACCAATTAATATTAACGATTTGCGATTAAAACTCACGGCCAGAACTCACCCTTGAAAGACGCAAAGAATCGCCGCGCCTCTTCCAAAGGGCGCGATCTCTTGCGCTGTTCGAGATGAGTTCTGTCTCTGAACTCCGTTGTTGCTTGACCTAGTTTAATTAGCTTACGTATAATTAACTATTATCCGTATTATCACCTTCTGACTTATTCGTTATTTCTTTCTTTTGTTCTTTTTTCTCAAATTATCCATTTTAAAGGTATTTTCGACATAAATCATTAAACCTGATGTAATCATTGTAATTTTTCATTATTGTAATTCTCTTTATTATGTTTGTCATATTTTCCTGTATCACTTGTATGTTTTCACATGTAATTGAGCATTAAATCCTACTTCGACATTTAATTGTATGATTAAATTACGTGTTAACCGACTTAGCCTAATCTTCACATGTTAGGATTAAAACTTGGATGTTGCATTGCATGCATATAATCGACGATATATCGAGTATAGACAATTTTCCTAATCATTAGTAGAGGCCGCTATCGAGGCGGGCGGGATTAGGTGTTCGATCAAAAGAGCTTCCTAATACGTACCCTCACCCCTTACTCCAGATCTCTGTGAACATCCGTGTTCATTGGCATCCACGAGAGTCATTCTAGACATAGAATGCTAAGGGTAACAATTGCTTGGTATTCATGTCACTACTTTGTGTCTTGACATGACACGAGGTATTCGACGGTTCCAATTTCCCATAAAAACTGGTGGCGACTCCAACAAAATGCAAACGCTTGTTCTCTTCCTCCCAAGCGCCCCCGTGGGCCCCCCGCTGTCCACAGTAACCCAAAAGTGCACGTATTTATGTTGAACCGCAAGTGCCAACATTTGTTGTGCCGGGTTTCTTCCTTCTCTTTCGTCGGCCCTCACTTTTTGAGCCCGGTTGTAGATTTGTCGTCTTGCGAGTCGTGGTTTTTCTGGATTCTGCTTATGTAATCCCGCACTTATCAGAGCCGGTGGTACATGAGCTCTAGCTTGGGCATCGATAAACGACAACTCATCATCATCAAGCTTAGCATAATATCTATCACCGTCGCCATACTTCACCAAAGCATGATTATGAACTCTAAATCGCATGTAAAGTAATCATTGTGGAGGGACGGCTTTTACTTGAACAATTTTCATTTTGAATTTGCAATCACACCATTCGAAACTCGTGTTAGCCCTCATTAACGAGTCCCTATCATCATTGTTAGGACGTCTCCCACCTCTAGGACATACAAAGTAATCGACACGAAGATCCGTGTTTCGACCCCGTCTCTTGTTGCTTGCCCTTTTAATGCCAAAACCGAGTTCAAGTGCGATCTGATATGCCCAATTGAACCCTTATTTACTTGAAGTGAATACTCTGTTGGTAATGAAATGTTCCGTGTAATCAACACCGTTGCTACCGAAATCATCGTACTAATCCTGCACGAATTTCAAAAATTAACATATTAAACAAAACAAATTTAAAATATAAATAAAATTAAAAAACGATATTTAACACGAAAATTACATAAAACTAAAAAACGATATTTAACAACATTTGTAAAGCATAATTTATTGTAATTATTTAATTAATATATTTATCGATTTTTGTAAAACGGAAATTAGTTTATCGTAATTATGTAATTAATATATTTAACGGTAAGACATAAATTAGTTTTTTTTTTAGAAAACAAAAAAAAAAACGAAAATAGGCATGGACGAAAAACTTTTTCGTCTGGATGAATTTTTTTTCGTCCAACCCAATTTCGTGTATTTTTTTTTCTAAAAAAATAATAAATTACGTCTTGAAATTGTTTGTGCGTGGGAATGAGTAATTGCTATTCCGTTCTAATCTAATCCGAACAACAAATTATAAAATAAAAAGCGTAATTAAAAAGAAAACTTACCCCGGCGAATTCGTTGCTAGCTTGATTATTGTTAAGTGTTAACGTTATTATCCGACATGATTAAACCGTTTTAATCGAACATTACGTAAAAAAAAACGTCTTTTTTTAGAAAGATTTTAGGGAGATAATTAGGGGGGGCAAAGTTGACAACTTGTCTTAATAGTCGACGACAATTAGTAAAAGTGTCGACGATATTTAACACGACCGATGGATAAACCCTCTCAAGTTCCGCTTATCTATAACTATTATTAAAATGGTAAACCTTAAAAGCCACATAGACAATGTCACCTCGCATTACTAAATGCCACCTTGCACAACCAAAATTTCACGTCACCAACTATAGAAAGCCACGTCATTATTTCTTATTTAAAAAGAAAAAAATTGAACCATTAAATGTAAATAGCATGACAAATATTAACTTTAGCTTTTTTAATTTTTAGATAAATTAAACAACCATTAAAAATAAATTCATACTAAATTTAAAATTTTTACGTTTATTGTTAGAATATTTTAAGCAGCAAAAAAATATCACATAATTATAATTTTACATCATTTATAAAATAATAACTAATTTGTAAATATTAAGAGCAAATAATAACATAATTAACATTAAACATTAATATTTTAATTTTTAAAACTAGAATAGGTTAAACGAAAAATTAAAAATTTACATCATTCTAATTTTAAACTGTTTATATGTACAACTCCCTCTTAAATCTTATTGAAATAAACTTGCTCAATTTTGTTAAATTTGATAAATAAATAAATCTATAAATATAATTTATAAATAAAAGGGAAGGCAAAATATCCACCTCTTTTAGTTTCGTAAGATAACGCCCTAAACAATTCTCAGGTAATGTGAATTTTGTAAAAAAAAAAAAAGAAAAAAAAAACTTTTACATTTCATTTCTATTTACTCTATATTTCTATAATAAATATGCTACTCAAAAGTCATGAAACCTTTCTAAATATTTATGTATATATTAACTTTGATGATAATAATAAAAAAAAAGTCTAAAAGTCATAAAATGCATCCTTATTTAGCTATATAAAATGTTTTATGGAAGACAACATTTGTGAGCCAAAATTCTAGCCAAATTTTTTTTACTCCTATTGCCAAAAGAATTGTATGTATGTATCAATAATCTTTATTATCATTGTATCAACATTAAAGTAAGTGTATTAAGGTTTTAAATTAATAATTTATTTATTTATTTTTAAATTCCATTGGTTTGACATAATATTCACATTTTTAACCTTAATATATATGTAATTTTGTTTTCATTTAGAGTCTATCAAGATTTGTGGAGTTGAACTATTCAAAGGTACATTTACTTATATCTTCATAATTCCATGCCTATTTCTTACCTTATTTAAGAGAAAATTTAAATTAATAACGATAAGGTTAATATTACATAAATCAAATTCCGCCATTTTATTTGTTATTAATCACTCAGTGGATTTTGTTTTGTATAGATAGTTAATTGGAGAAAGAAAATTGTATGAAGAAGAGAAATACTATAATTGCTTAAACAAATACTCTCTCCATTACACTCAATACTATGTTATAAACTAACTACAAGATTGACAACGTGAATGTGAATGAGTAATTGTTTTTGGGTTCATAATTTTTTATTATTATTTCAGAAACTTTCAACATATGTTTTATTTGGGTATGTGTTAGTTTTTAATTCATCATTTTTTCTTTGAAATACCTCTCATAGAATGAAATTGGAGTTGCGAGGATCTCAATCTTATTAACAAGTTGGACAAAAAAATATCTTTTGGCATTGATAATAGCTAAATGTAAATTATTGTCTAATACTTATGCGTACATGTCATATTATCTTGTGTGTATGTCTTATAACACAAATGGGATTGCAATGAGATTTGTAGTAGGCTACCATTTAACTCATTTTATCTTTTATGCAAAATTTTAAAATTTAGGATTTCTAATAAATTGATATAAACGATATATTATGAGTATCATTTATTAAACTTTATAATTATGCTACTATTAGAAAATATGTTTATGAGAATTAAAAGATTGAGAAGATAAAAAGTCCTATAATTCTATATCTTCTTAACTCCTTACATTTTGAGCTTTATTATTCTCAAAAAAAAAGAAGAAAAAAAAGATTAATAATTTAATATTATGGATTAATTTACTCTTTCGTCTTCACGTACTAAATGACAAAGTGACATTCAAGCTTTCACATAGAAAATTTAGTGCATAATCTATACAATATAATTAAAAGGAAATCTTAAGCATTTATCATGAATTATTGGACTTATTAAAGGTAATTTTTTTTTAAAACCACGTGTTATTAGTATATTAATCAAAATAAACAACTAAAGTGCAATATATAGTTTTGAAAATAAAACAGAGTTGTCAAAGAAATAAGACACTAACCGACTAATTTTTATGTATTCTAAGACTATATTTTTTAAATGGATCAACTAATTGCTCAGACAAGTATAAATAAAAAGATAAAATTAAAAAAATTAAAACAGATAAACCCGTGAATTTCACGGGTCACAAACCTAGTTCACACTCAAATACCCAAATAGTGTCCATAAATTGTTGGGGACTTTCAAACACTAACTAGTCCAAGTTTTGCCGCTTGTACAGCCTTTTGTAACGGCGACACCTAGAGGCGCATACGTGAACTATGTGGACCTTGATCTCGGGACAATAGATTCCAATGAAGATGGTAATATTGTGGAGAAGGCAAAGAGTTGGGGGAAGAAATACTTTATAAGTAATTATGATAGGTTGGTTAAGGCCAAGACGATTATTGATCCTCATAATGTATTCAATCACATACAAGGGATCTACCCCGCTAATAATGTACAATATCATGATGAACTGTGAGCTCTTGATTTTTTCGGTATGATTCCAATGGATTTATTATTGTTCCAAAATCGAAACAAGTTTCACAACAATACAACACTTGTGTTGTATAAGTGATACTTCCTCTATTTTTATCATTTTCATTTCTATACATTTTGATTCAGATAATACTCATACGAGTATATAATTAGTAAACGTATAAAAATGAGATTACTGGAGGGAGTACATATTACAGGTGAAGTGTAAAAGTAACATAAAGATTTGATAAAAAAAAAAATATAGAACTCTTGTTATAGTTCGTCGTATGGTGCCCGTAAATTACGTTAATATTAGAAGCACAAATTGACAAGTCTCATTATACTTTGTTTTTTTTTTTTTTTCACATTTCTCTATTTTACAAATGTTTTATATAAAAACGATCTTACATAAGAAGTTTGTAAAACGTTTTTTCGGTAACTAACTTTTTATTCAAATAGTTGATGATATATGTATTTAAACAACCGTGTACGTGTTACCCTAGGTGAGGTGACCTTAATTAGATTAATTGAATCTATCTAATGATACTTGATTGCAGTTAACTTTTCAAACACCAAATTTTCAACTTTTGGAAGCTGTAGTCTTGTACAACCTTGAAATTTTTGACACGGAATTGTAGATTAATCAAACACCAATTTTTTTGCCTCGTGTTATATCTATACAATACAACCAACCTTTTGTCTTCTTTTCCTTTTTTAATGGCTTCGTTTGCTCAAACATGGTCTCTGCTAAGCCTTATTCTGCAAATTATTATGTTTTCCGGTAAGTTGGGTTTAATAAGCAAACGAACATAATTTATCATATTGATCAAATAAAAATGATCTTTTAATCATGTGAATTTTATTTGAGAGCAGGAAATGCCAAAACATTAACAATAACAAATAACTGCAGCTACACAGTATGGCCAGCTATAGCAACTACTTCTGGCACAGGTTCAACTAATGATTCTGGTTTCCTCCTCCGTGAGGGCCAATCCAATGTCGTTGCCGTTTCAACTGAATGGACTGGTCGAGTATGGGGCCGAACCCTTTGCTCGACCAACCAATCAACCGGCAATTTCTCGTGCCAGACCGGTGACTGCACCACTGGTAATATCCAATGCAATTCATCATACGTAAAGCCTGCCACGTTAGCCGAGTTTAGTCTCAGCCAAACTAATATTAATGAGGACTTCTACGACGTTAGTGTGGTACATGGGTATAACCTCCCTTTGTCGGTTGCTCCAAATGTTGACAGTGCGCCCGAGTGCACGGCCACTGGGTGCGTGTTTGACCTTCAAAAATCATGCCAGCTCGCTGAGCTCAGGGTAGTAAGCAAGACTAATAATAGTATCATAATTGGATGTAAAAGTCCCTGTGATGTGTTTGGTACAGATCAGTTTTGTTGCAACAGTAGTGTGTCTGACTGTCAGCGTTCCAATTTTTCGTTGGGGTCGTCGATCTTCAAAAGGCCTTGCCCACGAGCTGTTAGCTACGCTCTTGACGATGATACTGACACCTTCACTTGCGATGATTCGAGGACGTCTTCTTATAACATTACTTTCTGCCCCTCTGCTGCTATGTCCAGGTGCTTGTTCGGTTTTCTTCGACTGATTTGTTTATATACTACAAATTTCAGTTGGTAAAGTCACTAAAATTTGGCACTTGTGATCCAAATTTATAATCCGTCTGGAGTAAAGCTTGTTTAAGTTCTTTCGGAATTTGAAATACATGATTGAGACTAATTCTATTTCATGGTTAAATCTGTTGCATTAATCCTGCAAGACTACTCTCCACACCTGCTTCACAAGCATTACAGCCGGCATTTGCACCGAAACCAGACACATTGTCACCAACCACTAACTCGAAAACGAAGCCTACACACCAAAACTTACCTGGTAAGTTACAGTGTTGTACTCCGTTTGTTAGTTAGTCGAGAGCATGATATACATTTGTATCCACAAGTATACTTCTAATGTAAATAAATTAATTTATAGGAAATATCAGTAAAGGGAAAGTGCATACGGCTTTGTTGGTTGCTTTTCCGACAGCAGCTGGAGTTTTGATTTTTGTACTGGTTGGTATTTATCTCTGCATTTCTAAAAGGAAGGCTATTGAAAAGTTCAGTGGTAAGTCACATTTTAGATTATATATTATGGTGGAATACTAGGCAAACTTTACAGTGCACCCTTCTAACTAGAAGTCTTGAAGAAACACCATCACACACACTTACTACAATACTACATGATCTCAAGTACATCTATAACATTACATAATTACATAATGAAAAATGTGTTATGATGATAATCCAATTTTATTTGCAGTTCAAACAGATGAGATGCAAAGGTTTGTGGATTCTTTGCAATTCGATTTCAATACAATTCGACTAGCTACACATAACTTCGCGGTAAATAATAAACTTGGAGAAGGTGGATTTGGTGAAGTCTACAAAGTAAGTCATACTAACTCTAGATATGCCATTGGATGTGAAATACGGATTTGCGGATTTCGTTCTCAAACATTTCAATAATACTCCTACTACATTCTCGCTATCTGGGTTAGACCATGTCTATTGAAAATCAGCTCTAAGTACCATCCATGTATATTTACGCTTCAACCTCAATTAATGATCCAAAAATCTTCATGAATGCATCAAGTAAAGTTGATGTTTGGAATTTAAAGACTTCTTATTTTTCCAAACAGGGGGAACTTGAGGGTGGACAAGAAATAGCTGTGAAGAGGCTTTCCAAAAATTCAGTACAAGGAATTGCAGAATTCAAAACTGAAATCGTCCTTGTTGCCAAACTACAACACAAAAACCTGGTAAAACTATTAGGATATTGCGCATCACCTAAGGAAAGCCTACTTGTCTACGAGTTTCTTCCCAATTCAAGCTTGGATAAATTCCTATTTGGTAACCACTACTTTTATAAGAAACAAATCTCTATGTAATTAAGAACTTTAGTTACCGAAAAGCTCAATGGACTACCTATATGACAATAACTGCAGATCCCGCCAAGAAATCATCTTTAGATTGGCAAACTAGATTCAATATTATCAGTGGTATTGCAAGAGGGCTTCAGTATCTTCACGAGGATTCTCGAATTAAGGTCGTACATCGAGATCTCAAATCAAGCAATATATTACTTGATGAAGCCATGAACCCAAAGATTGCCGATTTTGGTTTGGCAAGGCTTTTTGAAGTTGATCAAACTCAAGGGGACACAAAGAGAATAGTTGGCACTTAGTAAGATATCTTACATTCTTTTCCTGATTTTCTGACACAGTTTAAAAATTTGTTCTACTTTGGATGATTATATAACACCTTAAAAATAGTTACAAATTTTTCAAAGTACAAAAATAGTAGAAAACATGACAAATTTTCATTTATAGTTTTTCATTACTCTGAATTTACAATGTAGTGGCTATATGGCCCCGGAGTACGCAATAACGGGTCATTACTCGGTGAAATCAGATGTGTACAGTTTTGGGGTGATAGTGCTTGAGATAGTAAGTGGCCAAAGGAATCGATCCTTTGGACGATTGCCGCTCGGCGAGGCACTACTACACCGAGTAAGTTCACATGATCAACACAACTAAAATTAATATGCCAAAATGTCAAAATGTGAAAGAGAACCCACTAGTTATTTGCCTCACTTGTTTGACAGGCATGGCGGCTATGGAACGAGGATGAGCCATTGAATCTAATAGATACACAGTTGGGAGACAGCTTTGAACAAGAAGAAGTATTAAAATGCATCCAATTAGGATTATTGTGTATCCAAGAACATGCTATTGATAGGCCAAGAATGACCTCCGTTGTTGCTGCCCTTAATGGTCAAGCTATTCGCCTTCCGACACCAAAGCCGCCTCATTTTTTTGGTTCTGCAGTTGTTGACGAAGCTAGCGATATGGCGGACCGATATGGAGCTCCATATGTGCATACAGGGGATGAAACGATCACCAATGTCTATTCTCGTGACTGAAAACTTTACCAGTATACGACTTGTCTGAAGTACGAGTAATTTTTACGAGGATAATGGAATTATTTTTAATAAAAGACAGCTGTAGAGAATGATGTAAATCAATAGTAGGAATTAGAAAGTGATAGCAGATACCATCTAATTTAGTTACAAAATTTCCGGAGTAAGCTATCAAAGAGTTAGAATCGAGAGATGAGTTGTATTAAATCGTCTTGTATAATTTTGTAACAGATGGTAATATTTTTTTTGGAATATTTTTATATGTACCCTTTAATTTTTTCATTTTCTAATGTGTATCCTACTCTCGGCTACAAGTACATAATATGAATTTTTCTTTTTTTTCAAAATGATCGTCTTTACAAGCTTTTCAGTTTGAAAAAAATCACCGACATCTCAACTCGTAGTCGGGAATTATAGTCGGTCAAAGTTTATTCGTAAAAAAAACTTTGACCAACCATAACTACCGTATACGAGTTAAGAAAGCGGTGAATTTTCATCAAATTCAAAGGACTTTACGAGATAATTGGTTTGGGAAAAAAAAAGGATATTCTCTAGTGTACTCCTTAACTTTTTCATTTTATAAGAAGTATCCCTCTTTTCTTTCAAAAAAAAAATTTGAGCGACAATAATTCTTGGCTACAAGTTCAAAATACGATAATTTTTTTTTTTCAAATTGACCGTCTTTAAGAGGTCTTCAGTTTGAAAAAAGAATTCACCGACGTCTCAACTCGTAGTCAGGAATTATGGTCGGTCAAAGTTTATTCGTTAAAATAACTTTGACCAACCATAACTTCCGGCTACGAGTTCAAAAGGCGGTGAGTTTTTTTTCCAAATTCAAGTCCTTGACGAGATAATTGGTTTGAAAAAAAAATTATCATTTTCTGAACTCGTAATAGAGAATTATTATCGGTCAAAGTTTTTTTGTGAAAAACGAGGGGTACATCTTAGAAAACGAAAAAATTTAGGGAGACACGAGAGAATATCCCTTAAAAACAAATTACTGTTTCTTGACTCGTAGCAGAGAATTATTATCAACTCATAGCAGAGAATTAATATCGGTCCAATTTTTGAGAGAAAAACGAAGGATACACCTTATAAAATGGAAAGGTTAAGAGGGTGTTGCTCTTTCATGTACAATTATACAGGTGAGAATATCCCTATTTTTCTTGGGTGTTATGTTACTCAATCATGTACATGTTTTACCATTTTACCCTTCACATATAAATATTCATTTTCTCAAATTTCTATCAATTTCAGTTTTCTCCCTTTCACCATTCACCTCCCAACCACCACTAATGCCGCCAGCCACCATCACTGCTGCTACCACCCGACCACCAGCTTTCCCTCTTCGTGCGCCTACCTTGTGCAACTATGACAGATCGAGCAAAAACGTGACCAAAATTTGTTAACCAAACATTAATAAAATCTGCAATTTTTGTGCAAATCCTTATTGAATCAAGGACCATCTTCTTGAATGTGATGCATTGCAATAGAATACTGTTTTCATGGTGACCAATCTGCGGGTAGGCCTGTTATGGGGTTCTGATTGAGGATTCGGGTGGGGTCCAAAGATAGGTATCGTTGCTCCAGTATCACGATGGGGATGGAGGCGATAAAACAGAACGCGCCGATAGCGATGGTGGAGACCAGGTGGCTAATCGGGGTGGAGGTATGGTGGTCGGGATGGCTAGGGTAGAATGGTGGATGATAATTAGGGAAGGGATGGAGAGAGGAGAAGAAGGTTTTTTTTTGGTCTAAACCATCCGGTAATCCGAACCACATTGGCCGACTAATCCGGATTTCGGGGCGTGTCCAAGGATTACGGTATTTAAACCCCTCCCAATCGCAGTTGTGGGGGATCGATCCGCAGACCTCCCTACCAAGCGCAGCCCCATGCTACCACTGCGTCAACCAACGATTGGTTAGAAGAAGGGTAGTGTGTCAATTTTATGAAAAAATGTCCATAATTGAGTAAAAGTCGTACTTGAAAGAGCAACTACGTTTTTCTTTTGGTGTTGACCAAAAATATACTCCCTTCAATTTTCTTTTATCTTCCCCTTTCTTTTGGGCACAAAAATTAAGAAAGGGGAAGAAGGAAGTAATAAGGTAGAATAAAGTATTGTAAGTTGTAAAATTTATAGGGGAGAGAAAATAATAATGAATAAAGAATGAGTCCATTTTTGAAATAATGCTCAAAAATAAAATATTTATCGTTTTGGGTCGGTTTTGAAAATATTTGTCAAAATGGTGTCCACGTAGGTTCGGGATTTCTGGACCTAAAACACGCCATTACCAATGGCGTGTTTATAATGAGTAGGGAAAGAAATTTCATTAAAAAATGGACTAAAACAAACACGCCACTCCCTATGGCGTGTCTTTATAATTTTTTTTTTTTTTTTTTTTTTTAAAGTTATGTCAGTTGAAGAAAAAAATTGTTGTAAAGACACGCCACTGCTAATGGCGTGTTTCCTTCACAAAACACGCCATTGGTGGTGGCGTGTTTAAGGTCTAGAAATCCTGAGCCTACGTGGACACCATTTTGACAAATATTTTCAAAATCGACCCAAAACGACAAATATTTTATTTTTGGACATTATTTCAAAAATGGATTCTTAAAGAATAGATAAAGTAATGGGAGTGGTTATTTTTTAAGGAGAGAGATATTTAATAAATCAATAAGTCTTGCTTGTGACGGGTCGGATCTTGCGACGGGTATTTTGTGAGTGGAAATGGGTAGAGGGGACAAGGTGGGCACCCACCCCATGTGCTCCTTCTCTCACCCCCTATGGGTTTTTTGTGAGACAATATGGTACCCGTCTCTTATTTGTGACGGATACCCTCCGTCACAAATAAGAATTTGTGTTAATAAAAAAGTGAATGAAACTTACAAAAAAAAAAAAGGGAAAGAGGGAAGATAATCAAATTTGTGTGAGAAAAGAAAAAGGGGAAGATAATAGGAAATTGGAGGGAGCTCCGATAATCTCATTCAGAATACTAACCTAATGACCCTCCAAATTTGACTTATTCACACTCAAATACCTAAAAAGTGTCCTCAAATTGTTGGACTTTCAAACACTAATTAGTCCTACTTTTGACACTTATACTGCCATGGATTGAAAATTACAACACGGTATTGTAGACCCACTAAACACACATTTACCAAACACCGCAAATTCTCATGTAATATCTACGTATACAACAAACTTTTTTAGTTTTATTTTTTATTTTTTTGAATGGAAGCATTTGCCCAAACATTCTCTCTGCTATGCCTTATTCTGCAGATTCATCTGTTTTCCGGTAAGTCCGTTTTAATAAGCAAACCAACATTATTTATTACACATCTTCTAAGTTCTAATAATGTGAATTTTACTTGACCGCAGGAAATGCTAAAACATTAACAATAACAAATAACTGCAGCTACACGGTTTGGCCAGCTATAGGAAATACTACTGCCACAGGGTCAGCTAATGATTCTGGATTCGCCCTCAGAGAAGGCGAATCCAGTGTGGTTGCCGTTCCAACTCAATGGACTGGTAGAGTATGGGGCCGAACGCTTTGCTCGACCAACAAATCAACCGGCAATTTCTCATGCCAGACCGGTGACTGCTCCACTGGTAATATCCAATGCGCCTCGTCGCCATATGGAAACCCAGTCACTTTAGTCGAGTTTAGTTTGGGCC
This sequence comes from Silene latifolia, assembly GCF_048544455.1. Taxonomy (NCBI): domain Eukaryota; kingdom Viridiplantae; phylum Streptophyta; class Magnoliopsida; order Caryophyllales; family Caryophyllaceae; genus Silene; species Silene latifolia. Next base: position 34,727,866 of record NC_133527.1, on the reverse strand, counting down.
AATTTAATAATGACGATTTCTACGACGTTAGCGTGATACATGGGTATAACCTCCCTTTGATGGTTGCCCCACATGTTGACAGTGGGCCTGGGTGCGATGTCACTGGGTGCGTGTTCGACCTTCAAAAATCGTGCCAGCTGGCCGAGCTCACGGTGGTAAGCAAGAGTAATGATAGTATCATAATTGGGTGTAAAAGTCCCTGTGATGTGTTTGGTACAGATCAGTTTTGTTGCAACAGTGTGTCTGACTGTCAGCGTTCCAATTTTTCGTCACCGTCATTGATCTTCAAAAGGTCTTGTCCACGAGCTTTTACCTACACTTTTGACAATGATACTGACACCTTCACTTGCGATGGTTCGAGGACGTCTTCATATAACATTACCTTCTGCCCCTCTGCTGCTATGTCCAGGTGCTTGCTCGGTTCTCTTCCACTGATTTTCTTCTTCATTTGTTCATATCATATATCATCATATATTATATTAAGGGTTATGATAAATACAACCCATTGGGTTATATTTTAAAAAACTAAAAAAGGAAATAAACACTTAATATATGCATTAATTGCATTGATATATGTGTAATTTATTCTCTAATTTCTAAATTAATACCAAATTTAGAAGGGTATTAAATGCTTAAATACAACCCATTGGGTTGTATATAGCATTTCCCTTATATTAAAGCTGAAACCGCAAGCCTATTCAATTGACACGTGTCATTACCCATTTCCTTGCCTAGAGGTGGCAATCGGGTGGGTCGAGTTGGATTCAAGTCGAGTTATTTCAGGTTCGGGTTATTGTGATGTCGGATTGATTCGAGTCGTGAACATTATTGGGTCGGATCGGGTTTGGTCGGATTATTTCGGTTATGACTTACTTGGGGTATCGGGTCGGAATGTGCAACACTTGGTCGGCTGACGGTTGTTATAGATCGGGTCAGTTCGGCTAAAAATCATGTAGCGGTTCATATCGAGTCAAAAAAGTAAATGATAATAATTCTTATCGGGTTATAGCGGGTATACCTGACAAAATTGACCCGTACTCGAACCCGACCCGACACCCGAACCATTGGTGATTGATTATGAATTTATGAACTAAGCATCTCACTTATATAATATTGAATGAGAATGTATGGGAAATATATTTTGACTCGATTGTGAAATCACCGAATTCACCTAAATTCGAATTAAACTAACTATAGTTAACCGAACTCGAATTGACCCGAACCTGAAATGTAGCTTGTTGTAACGGAGGCGTCCCGTTACCCAAACAGTTAATTGATAAGGTGATAAGAACAATAAATAACGAATGTAAATAAAGTTGACACAAAGATTTACGTGGTTCACCAGTAAAATAACTGGCTACGTCCACCCTGCGAGGAGATCAAATTTCACTATAGTGGAGAAAATAGTACAAAGAAGAGACCCAGACACACGCGCTCAATGTGAGCCAAAAGTATACCCTATTCTACCAACAAATATAGTAGTCTCAAATGAACAAAAGAGACTACCCCAATAAGACGAAGGACAAATAATCTTGAGGCCTACCAAGATCTGAACAAACTCCTTCGATCTTCAAAGACAGACGAACACCAATAATAGAGCCAGGAACAAATTGAGTTTTCTTCTTCAGAAGGAACCTCACAAATCGATCCTCTTTATTGTGCTCTCAAATCTCTCTCTTAATTAACCTAGAATAAAACTTGGGTCTTTATATATTTATTTCACCCAAGATAAAATATCTAGACTAATAAGAATAAACTAATAATAGGAAATTAATAACTAATTTCCTAAACACTAACAAAGACGTCAAAGGAATAAGTAATGACAAAACTAATTAATTAAGAGTCATGCTAACCCTTTATACCAAAGCAGGTCAACGTGTAAAACAAACCCAATTCATATAGCATGTAATGCCTGACATATAGACAACATCACACGTACAAGAATCAGTTGCCATCAGATACTTCTGCGACCCGCACGTCAGGCCTACTTCATTCCTTCGACGCTTCTTTTACTTCTTGTCTTAATTTAACCCGTCTTCGACACAAATTCAAGGCACAAATTCCTAACAAATCTCCACCTTGACTTGAATTATTCAAACACGAACCCAATCAAGAACCAAACCCCAAATCAGCTTCAATAGAGTCGATCCACAAGTCACTATCTGTCCCGATAGTCTCCACTTGACTTGAACACAACTCACAAACGGACAAACGAACCAAGTGTGCAACAAATGTGACCAAATATACAAAGTACCCAATGTAGCAAGCTGCGACTACCAAATGTACTAAGTACCCAACATATCTTCATACCAATAGGAAGGCCAAACGTAGCAAACTCCGAAGAGGGCAAAAACTACCAAACGCCAACACAAATATATGAGATACCCAATGTCACTATGATGGAACGGTGTACCAAAACAACACACACAAGACTTCAAACAAAATCCCCTCCAAAATACATGGCTAAATGTACCGTCGTACCAAACTGTCCCAAAAAGAACACAAACACCATGAACAAAACAAATGTCTCACTTGAGTAAACTAGGTGTCATGACCACCACAAAAATGCCTACACCAAGGCAACAAAACTCAAGTCGAAACCAAACAAAAACAAACATTCTAAGCGAGCACAAATTACCTCCATCAAAGGTACAAATTGTTAGACAAGATAGCCCAACCCAAAAGCTCCAAAGAATAAACTCCCGTCGAAGTTCCAAATGACCTCTTATGAGTTCCCAAACGACTCTCTTTCAAGAGCCACAACAGCTCCACCTGGAGCCCCAAACTGCCCCACCTCTTGGGGCGCAGACCGCCTCATTGAGGCGAAGAGCCAAAAGTAGATAGCTTGTCTTGAGAATTCTGTAGCTTGACTGACTCTTAAATAGACTCCACCTTCACATCAACACTACCATTCTTACTAAAGCTATCCAAACCCGAATTATCTAGAATATCACCAAGTGACCCAAACTGGATGTGCTTCAAAGTATCGTTCACATATCCAAGTTGCATATGCCCCAACTTAGACTCGAGAGAGACAGAAGAACGATTACCTGATGCTCCAACAACAAAGACAAAGGCCTTGAAGGACATAAATAGTTCCTTCCTTAACACCCCTCCAAGTAATGTAAGAACCCTTACCAACGCACAACGATCCACTATCACCTTGAAAACTGTAGCCCTGATCAACTAACATTCCAAGTGATACAAGATTTCTCTTCAAACGTGGAACATGCCTAACACCTTCTAGGAAGATAACAACACCATCACATGTCCTAACCTGAATAGTCCCAACTCCAAGCACCTCACAAATAGACCCGTCACCCATGGCAACATTAACCCCATGTGAAGCTTCATAAGAAGTAAACCATTCCCTAAAAGGACACATATGATAAACGCATCCCGTATCCAAAATCCAACTATCCGAAGAACGTGGAACAACATCAACAACGAGAGCATAATCTTCCTCAGAATCGTATTTAGCAACCTTTTGTGCAACAAAATGCAAAACACCACTTCCTTCAACTTAGGACACCGATTTTTCCAATGACCTGTTCTTTGCGATAATTGCGGACATTCTTACGAGGACCCTTAGACTTGGCTTTACCCTTACTAGAACCCTCCGAATTCACAACAAGCCCTACAGGACTACTGTCTACAACACCACCTGACGCTACTCGGCGCAAATCCCTAGTGTGAAGCGCTGACCTCACTTCCTCTAGGGTCAAAGAATCTTTACCAACAACAAACGACTCCACAAAAGTCTCAAACGAATTTGGCAAAGAAACTAACAAAATTAAGGCGGCATCCTCATCATCTACCTTAACATCTAAATTACGTAAATCAAGTAAAATAGAGTTAAGACGGTCTAGATGGTCCTTGAGAGACGTACCTTCCTGCATACGAAGACCAAACAAACGCTGCTTAAGAAGCAACTTGTTGGTTAGAGTCTTTGTCATATACAAAGATTCCAACTTCAACCACAAACCTATAGCAGTTTCCTCATCGGCAATCTCAACCATAACATGATCAGCTAAACATAACAGAATTAAAGAATGAGCCTTCTCTTCCAATACTACATCTCATCTTTTTTTTTTGTCTTTGCTTTGCATCGACGAACTACTCCGCTGAATTTGCTTTTGAGATAACGAGACCGTACGCCTTCTTTGTCTAAGCAAAGCTCTCATCTTTAACTGCCACAGCCCAAAACTATTTCTCCCAGTGAACTTTTCAACATTCAAAACATTCGTAGACGACATCTTTTCACCTGAAAATCAAGAAACCCAAATAACGCCTAAAAGACAATTACATCCCAAATCAGAACTCTAGCTCTGGTGCCAATTGTTGTAACGGAGGCGTCCCGTTACCCAAACAGTTAATTTATAAGGTGATAAGAACAATAAATAACGAATGTAAATAAAGTTGACACAAAGATTTACGTGGTTCACCAAGAAAATAATCGCTACGTCCACCTGCGAGGAGATCAAATTTCACTATAGTGGAGAAAATAGTACAAAGAGAGAGACCGAGACACACGCGCTCAATGTGAGCCAAAAGTATACCCTATTCTACCAACAAATATAGTAGTCTCAAATGAACAAAAGAGACTACCCCAATAAGACGAAGGACAAATAATCTTGAGGCCTACCAAGATCTGAACAAACTCCTTCGATCTTCAAAGACAGACGAACACCAATAATAGAGCCCGGAACAAATTGAGTTTTCTTCTTCAGAAGGAACCTCACAAATCGACCCTCTTTATTGTGCTCTCAAATCTCTCTCTTAATTAACCTAGAATAAAACTTGGGTCTTTATATATTTATTTCACCCAAGATAAAATATCTAGACTAATAAGAATAAACTAATAATAGGAAATTAATAACTAATTTCCTAAACACTAACAAAGACGTCAAAGGAATAAGTAATGACAAAACTAATTAATTAAGAGTCATGCTAACCCTTTATACCAAAGCAGGTCAACGTGTAAAACAAACCCAATTCATATAGCATGTAATGCCTGACATATAGACAACATCACACGTACAAGAATCAGTTGCCATCAGATACTTCTGCGACCCGCACGTCAGGCCTACTTCATTCCTTCGACGCTTCTTTTACTTCTTGTCTTAATTTAACCCGTCTTCGACACAAATTCAAGGCACAAATTCCTAACATAGCTTATAAGTAAATTTTTAAGCTAAGCCTAATCATCTTAAATTAATTAAGTTTGTTATCTTAATTTAATTTAAGTAATGTTTAAATTTAAGTTAACTCCAAATTAAATTATGTTTAACTAAGTTAAGTGTAAATTTAAATTTACTTAAATTAAGCTAAGTTTAATTTAGCTCAATTAAGCTCGGTCTAATTTGGCTCAATCCAGTTCAATACTATTCAGTCCAACTAGATTTAGTTCAATTTAACTCAATTTAGTTCGGTACAGCTACAATCAATTCAATTTAGCTCGATATAACTCAATTAAGTTTAGTTTTGTTACAATCAGTTCAATTTAATTCGATTAAGCTCAACTAATTTCAACTTAGTTTAACTTAGCTCAATCAAACTCAATTCAATTCAGTGTAACTACATTTAGTTCAATTTAGCTCAATGAAGTTCAGTTCAGCTACAATCAGTTCAATTTAGCTCGATTAAGTTTGGTTCAGCTACAATCAGTTCAATTTAACTCGATTTAACTCAATTAAGTTCAACTCAGTTTAATTTAACTTAATCAGGTTCAATTCCATTCAGTTTAACTACATTTAGTTCAATTTAGCTCAATTAAGTTTAGTTTAGTTACAATCAGTTCAATTTAGCTCAATTAAGTTCAGTTTAGTTCAATTTAGCTCAATTATGTTCAATTCAATTCCATCCAACTACTTTTGGTTCAGTTTAGCTCAATTGAGTTTAGTTCAATTACAATTAATTCAGTTCAGTTTTGCTCTATTAAGTTCAGTTAAGTTTAGCTCAGCTCAGATGCGTTTCAGTCTAATAGAGTAAGACCTTAGTCAAATAAACTTTAATACGGAGTATATACCAATATTAAATAAATTTGTATAAAATTGTCTTAATCAAATATTTATGATAGCCGATTGCCCAATATTCTTAGTAAAAACGTGGGATATATAAGAAATAGTATTAATTAAGTCACCCACTTAAGCCATTTTCTATTTATGCATAATGGGTAAGTCACTTAAGTACAATGGTAAGCAATTACCTTGTAGCTTCACAAATCCGCATCACATTTTAAGCAATAATTTTGTAGCTTGATAAATTCATTCCAATGGTTGAGCTAATTTATGAAAAAAATCAAACCTAATTAAATTTTAATAAAATTAAAATTATGAAAATAAACTAATTTGTCATTGGTTGATATGATATTGTGGGACCATTTAAGCAACTAGGTTAATGATGCTTGTTGCTTAAGGCAAGCTAATCTAGTTGGACATCTCCAATGGTGTAGCAACTAGCTTGCAATTTTAAGAAATTGCAAGTAAGTCCCTAAGAGTTGTGGCTAACTGGCTAATGCCCACAAAGACACGTTTAGAAGACTATAGAAATTAGGAAGTTGCAAATTAAATAGTTGTGGCTTTTAGTTTTCACTCTTCACCGTACAACATTCCAATAACTCCAATTCAAGAATTAGCAAATCGAAAACAAAAAATCTCTAATAAGCATCATACACAAATTCGGGTTTGTATCGGTTAGTCGAGTTTTACTCGGGTCGGGTTTTTTCCTTGTCGGTTTCGGTGTCATGAGGTCCGGGTTATATCGATTATCGGATGTTATTAAGAATCGGGTTATATCAGATCGGTCTGGGTCGGTTTCGAGTGTTATGATTATTTTGTATTTCCGGGTGCCCGACGGGTTCGATATCGGGCGTGTTAAATTCTGGAATTCTTGATTTTTATACTAATCAATCACCATAAGAAAGTCAACTCAACATTGTACGTGAAACCAACATAATTTGTTTTTATTGCCAAAATTAATACCATCTACTAATTTATTGGGGGCAAGTTTGCATAATGCCATGATAATGATATTATTTATATTAAACATATTAATATACGTTACATATATAAATGTTCATATAATCTCTATAATAAAAGCACTATCTATGTTAATATGCATTTTAATATAAAACAAATCTATCCTTTTCGTAAACTTACCATATTATTGCCGCGATTACAATAAGATTCAAAAGCAAAATCAATTATGTAATTATTCCCATAAATAACTTTGATTCAATAGTTGAAGAATGTGTCGTCCCATTTGCATATAATGCTAATCGATTATTAAAAGAGGAGATCACACTCAAATAATACTGATACAAATATACATTTGGTAATCGTCATGAGAACCGAGATTGTTCTTACCTCTAATATTGGTTTTGGACTTTCTGTCATCTTTGTTTAATAGGCACATCCAATATTTTTTTGTCATGCATTATACAAATGTTAGAGTTTTAACTTTTTATTGTTAGTTTACATTATTAAAGTTAATTTTCTTAATTTTAGATGTTGTTTACCATAATTTATATTAGCAAATATTTTCGTATAATCTATCTTTCATTTCATGCTATACTGTATGTTCATTATATCAAACTCTAAAAATATTGGCATATAAGGAGAGTATTGACTTATTTTGCACAGATGGCTAAATTCTTGCAAGTCAATCGAAGATTAACAATATTTCAATTCACACTTATATGACGGATAATATCCGTCTAAAGTGAGAATTTGTGTGTTAGTTATGGCTAGCTTCTTTGATAGATGAGTGGAATCCGCTAAAAATCTTTGCTCTTTTGTTTTACAAGAAGATGAATTCATATAGTTGAATAATATGAAAAATAGGTAAAGATGAGATAAAAAGTACAAAGTAGTCTATAATATAGAAAAAGCGAGAAGATTATATATATATATTTTTTTTTTTTTTAAATGTCCAAACATAAAATCCGAAAGATAATTTTGAGATAAAAGGAGTTGTTATCAAGAATGGGATTGCTTCAAGCTTAACTTTTTAAAATTAAAAATATAAAATTGGTGTTTAAATACAAAATGTTGGATTTTGAATTCTCTAAGAAATTATTTTCAACTTTGAAAAAATGATTGTTTGACCATTTTGTATTTTTTTTTACCCAAAAACACTTTAGAATTTAATCCAAACATACTAAGTACAATTCAGTTTATATTAATTGAATGATTTTGTCGTACTTTCAATGGCGTGGATTTTGAAATTAGATCTTTTGATACAACAAAATTTCCATATAATCATCTTAATTATAGAATGACTTTTTTGCAATAAATATGCCCTACTCCCTTTCAACTGTGAAATACTTGCAAAATAAGATTTAAAGAGTAAGAATATACTTAAACATATAATTCAAACTCCCAAAAAAAAAATACTTGCTTCAAAGTAGGTTATTGAGACAAATAAAGCATGTTTATGTCATATTAGGGAAAAAAAACAATTCAAACATTAATTAGATTGTACATCTAAAACGGTGAACAATACTGAGAAGTATTAAAAACAAAAGGTATTTAAGAACAGAAATGTAATTAAATGGTATTAAACAGTTGATTGGTCTTTATGTATTTTTTTTCATATTTTTTTAACACATACCATTCTCATAAAAGACAAAAAAAAATTATTTTCTTATATTATTTTTCTTTTAAAAAACAATTATTGGCAAATTCAATAATTATGCATCCAAATTCACAATTGATCAAGTAATAATTTTATTTTTAATCCTTAAACATCAGCTTATCAATTTATTGTATCAATCTAAAAATTAAGGTTCAAAAATAATTTTAACTATTTAATTCAAATTAGAGTTTTATAGAGGGAAAATGTGTATGGGGAGAGGGGTGCATGGGAAGAGCGAGAGGCTGTGGGCAAAGGAATGAGACTTGAGGAAGGGTCGGTAATTGGTGGTTGGGATGACGGTTGCGAAGAGGTTCATGTGTCGGGCAGTGGAATTGGATGGTTTGGCTGGCGAGCGAGGTTGGTTAAGCTTACCGATGAAGGAGGTGAGCAAGAGCGAGGGGATGAAGGGTCTAAGTGGTGGTTGGAGCCTTGGAGGAAGGGAGGGTATAGCGCAATGTGGGGTAAGGAGGGGGAAGATTAGGGTTGGTGAGGGTAAGAGTCGAGGTGGCGCGGTCGAGGTGGGTTGGTGGTTAGGTGATGACGGCGGGTTTGGCGGTTTGATAAAGTTGAAAGAGAGAATTAAATGAGTTGAAAGTTAATATAAGATGGGTAAAGCGAAAAACTATTTAAGTGATTGAGTAAATTATATACATAAAAAAAAGCAATCTCCTTTAAGGAAAGATAGCTAGACAGGACTGTTTATTCAAATTTTATCACTTTAATTAATAAGGTGAATATAATTAACATTTGAGAAGGCAAAAAAATAACAGTAAATCTCTCTTATAACTCACATAATTTAATTAGAAGAAAAGAAAAAAATCACAAAGTATTAATGAATTAACCTTACCCCTTCACTCCAAAAGCTATATATTTAAGATCTATTTCGATTAACACTATACATTGCCACCCGTGCAGTGCACGGGTTCAAAGACTAGTTCTATTGATTTTAATTAGTATATATAGTTGGTCAGGATTGAAAAGATTCAATTTCCCTCCTCCAAGCCTAATCAAAATCTCTCCACAATAGGCAAGATTTGGAGGAAAATTGTATCAACACCCACACCCCACACCCCATTCCCCCTCCCCTTCCCTTCTCTCCCTTTCCCTTTCCCTCCTTCCCCCTCCCCTCCCTTTCCCTCCACTTTTGCTATCCAAACACACCCTAAAAATCGACACTTGTGATCCAAATTTATAATACGATCCGTCTGAAGTAAGCTTGTTTAAGTTCTTTAATTTAATACAATTTGATCAATTAGTATGAATATATAATTTATGTTGACTCTAGTGTACCACTCTTTCGGAATTTGAATCTATAGCATTCTGACGTTCTGTGTATGTGCACATTAATCTTGCAAGACTACTCTCCATACCTCCAACACAAGCATTACAGCCGGCATTGGCACCGGAACCAGACACAAAGTCACCAACTCCATCGTTGCCATTTCCATTGTCCCCAACCACTAACTCGACAATGAAGCCTACACACCAGAACCTACCTAGTAAGTTACAGTGTTATACTGCGTTTGTTAGTTACTCGAGAGCGTGATATACATTTGTACCCACAAGTATACTTGTAATGTCAATAAATTAACTTGTAGGCACTACCAGTAAAAGAAAGGTACATAGGGCTATGCTGATTGCCTTTCCAACAGCAGCTGGGATTTCGATTTTGGGGCTGCTTGGTATATATCTCTGCATTTCTAAAAGGAATTCCATTAAAAAATTGAATGGTAAGTCACATTTTATATTATAAGAGTGGTATACTAGGAAACTTTTTACTTGACCCTTCTAACTAGAAGAAACATCATCACACTTGTTAATTGATCTCGAGTAATTACAGACTGTAATATTTGAAGTCTTCTGCGTATGGCAGAGTAAAGGATCTTTTAGTTTTTAGAGGAAGGATAATCCATGATGAAAATTGTGTTATGACGATCATTAATCCAATTATCTTTTGCAGTTCAAACAAATGAGATGAAAAGGTTGGCAAATTCTTTGCAATTCGATTTCACTACAATTCAATTAGCTACACAAAACTTCGCAGCTGAAAATAAACTTGGAGAAGGTGGATTTGGTGAAGTCTACAAAGTGAGTAAATTGAACTCTAAATTTGTCCTTGGAACGTTCAAATGCATGCCAATGAAATGTGAAATAGGATATACCGACGACATTTTTCCAAACAGGGCGAACTTGAGGGTGGACAAGAAGTAGCTGTGAAAAGGCTTTCCAAACGATCAGCACAAGGAATTGCAGAATTTGAAACGGAAATAGTCCTTGTTGCTGGACTACAACATAAAAACCTAGTAAAACTATTAGGATATTGCGCATCGCCAAATGAAAGCCTACTTATCTACGAGTTTCTTCCCAATTCAAGCTTGGATAAATTCCTATTTGGTAATACTACTTTGATTATGTAACAAATCTGTGTATTATTATATACTTTAACTTACTGAAGAGCTCAATGGACTAGCTATGGTACAATAATTGCAGATCCCGCCAAGAAAGCATCATTAGATTGGCAAACTAGATTCAATATTATCTGTGGTATTGCAAGAGGGCTTCTATATCTTCACGAGGATTCTCGAATTAAGGTCGTGCATCGAGATCTCAAATCAAGCAATATATTACTTGATGAAGCGATGGACCCGAAGATTGCTGATTTTGGCTTGGCAAGGCTTTTTGAAGTTGATCAAAGTCGAGAAGACACTAAGAGAATAGCTGGCACATTGTAAGATATCTTACACATTGTTTTCCTCTATTTACTGACAGAGTACTAGTGTTTGTGCCACAACAATTGCTTGTATGCAGGATGTTGACTTGGACAGATATATTTACACGATGTACAAATAATAACATTTCTTCAGAAGTATGAAAATAATATTCGTATTATTTTTGATATATAATGAGGACAAATTTTGCATTGTGGGTTTTCATTACGCTGAATGTGCAATGCAGTGGCTATATGGCCCCGGAATACGCAATAAGGGGTCGTTACTCGGTGAAGTCAGATGTGTACAGTTTTGGAGTCATAGTGCTTGAGATAGTAAGTGGTCAAAGGAATCGATCATATGGACAATTGCAGTTGGAAGAGGCGTTACTACACCGAGTAAGTTCACATGATCATCACAACAACTATTATTAATATTTGCCAGAATACTTGAAAGAGAAGGCATTTGTTTGTTTGATAGGCATGGAGGCTGTGGAACGAGAATGAGCCATTGGATCTAATAGATACAGTGTTGGGAGACAATTTTGAAGAGGAACAAGTACTAAAATGCATCCAATTAGGATTATTATGCATCCAAGAAAATGCTATTGACAGGCCTAGAATGACCTCCATTGTTGCTGCTCTTAGTGGTGCTACTCGCCTCCCGACACCAAAGCCGCCTCAGTTTTTTGGTTGTGCAGTTGAAGAACAAGCTCGCGATATGACAGATGCATATGCAGCTCCATATGTGCATACAGGGAATGAAACAATCACCGATGTCTATTCTCGTGACTGAAAACTATACCAGTAACTGACTTGCCTGAAGTACGAGTAATTGTGAAGAGGATAATGGAAGAAAAAAAATTACAAAAGACAGTTGTAGGGAATGATGTAAATCAATACTAGGAATTAGAAAGTGATAGCACATTCCATCTAATTTAGTGACAAAATTTCTGGAGTAAGCTATGGAAGAGGAAAGAATCGAGAGATGATTTGGATTGAACCCGTCTTGTATTATTTGTCTTCCAAATGGGAGCACGATTCTTGACTTAAAATTACAGAATTCTGTGGGGTAAGCCATCTATCAAAACTAAATCAGACTATGTGAGGGATCATATCTAAGTGAAAGCGTCTTGCTTGTTACGGGCTAATCCCGTCACAAGCTGAAGACCTCTCATAAAAAGGGAGAGGGGACAAGGTGGGGGCACCCCCCATGTGCTCCCTCATTCACCTCTTATGGGTATTTTGTGAGAGGAAACGGTATCCGTCACAAGCTTGTGACGGATATCGCCGTCTTCAATGAGATTTTGTGTATCTAAGTCGAGGGCCAAGCTCCCCTCTTCTTCAATCTTTAATTTTCTTCAATTTTGTTGGTAAGCCATCTTGCTCCTTATTGGTTATCAGTATTATCGGCTTTGTGTTATCATTTTAGTCAGATTAGCTGTGTTTCATGTAGAAATTCAGTATACATTGGATGCCTATTTATTTTCTTGATATCTCTGTGATTCCGTGTACAGAGTTTATTAGGATATTAGGCCCTTAGGGTTTAATCGTGGAATTTCGTCGTCATCGCGATGGCTATCTTTAGGGTTTTAGCGCCTATTCTTTTGGGACTTAATTTGATTAATAAATTGATTCGATTCGATTCATTCCATTCGATTCGATTGATTCGTTCCCATTCTCCATTCGATTGATTGATTCGATTCGATTCGATTCATATTAGTTTATTTCAACATTACTATTACTATTATTATTCTTATTGATATCATTATTATTATTATTATTTTTGTATTAATGTATTTACTATTATTATTATTATTATTATTATTATATTTATTATACTATTATTATATTTATTAATAATTAATTCGTGTTATTTATATTATTATATTTATATTTATTATTGTTATTATTATTATTATTATTATTATTATTATTATTATATTCATTATTATTAATATTATTCATAACATATTTATTATTATTATTATATTTAATATTATTATATTAATAAGTTATTATTTTATATTTATTATTTATTATTTTATTAATATACTCATTATTATTAATATTATTAATCACATATTTATTATTATTATTATATTTAATATTATTATATTTAATATTATTATGTTAATAAGTTATTATATTAGACCTATTATTATTATTATTATATTATTTATTTATTTATTTGTTATTATTATTAATATTAATATATTATATTATTAATAATGTTATCATTTATAATACTAATATATTATTATTACTATTACTATTTTATTTTTAATATATCTTATTAGATTATTATTATTATTAATGATTAATATTATAATAATATTTATTATTATTATTATTGGTATTATTTTTATTATAATATTTATTATTAGTATTATTATTATTATTATTAATATAATCTTTTTATTATTATTTCAATTCAGTTCAGTTCAGTTCAGTTCAGTTCAGTTCAGCTCCATTAAATTCAGTTCAGTTCAGTTCAGTTCAGACAATTTCAGTCCAAAAGAACAGGGCCTTAGTAATGCTTGGTTTCTTGTAAGGTATTATAAATACCGATCATTTTAATGATATCAATAACACAACAACTATTATCAATTACAATTGTCTTATGCAAAGTTCTCCCCTCTATAATAGCCGTCACGACTAAGCCCTGGATGATAGCCAGCGTTAATGTGCCTAATATCCTAATAATAATTGAGGTTGAATTGTTTATAAACAGTTTAATGATTATTAGTAACGAACCAAGGATTTAAAGTTAGGGCGAAGTATTGGTGCGATAAGGTAACTAGAAAGAATTGGAAATTTTATATGGAAATATTAGAATTTTTGTTGCTAGGGATGACTGCCTCTGTTAGTCCCCTCGTAGTTTTGCTATTAGCTTTTGAATGTTGATATGATCATTACTGGTGGACTTGGGTTTTGTAGTTAGGGGCGAACTATAGATGCTATAAGTTAAAGTGTTAAATCAGAAAGATCTTTGAAAATTTAAATAAAAATTTCAAAAGTTTTGTTGCTAGGGATGACTGCCTTTGTCCGTCCCCTCTTAGTTTCGCTATTGATGATAATATGAATAGTGATTAAGAGAAATGATATTAATAATTCAGGGACTAGAGTAGACTACCTTTATTTCGAGTTGAATTTAGGACCAACTATTGTTTGAGTGTTATCAGGGATATTTCATGATCACATAATTGATGTTCATTGTCTTCTGTGGAGTTTTTCAAAAGAGACTTCAAGAATAGACTGCTTTTTGTATCTTTATGAGCGAGATGTTACTATGAATTTTCATATGATGGGGTGTATTTTTGTCCGAGACTATTTTATTAATAGCTGGCGATCTGGGATGGACACTTTTTGCCTGAATAAAACCGCTTTCAAGAGCATCCACGGCCTTAGTTGACCAGAAAATTTGCATTTGATATTATAATAATTATTGTCTTAGCTAGGACTTGATATCAGATTTAATTATTACACTAGTACATAACTAGCTGTATCATTTTTTTTCTTCACAAATTCATCAATAAATGAATTGTCTTTTTATATAATGAGACGGTCTCATAGTTTCACACAGGAATTAATTTTTTCTTCTAAAGCCACAAATTGCAGAATCAGTAAGTTCGTTGGATAACTATGTGCCTTGAGGTGCTATACTTTTAGCTAACTGTTCTTGGTTGATTACAATATTAATTGCAGTTTCTGGGAATTAAAGATTGCTTATAAGAGAAAATTACAATTTTAGAGCATCAGAATCTCAAACCTTTGTGTTTGATAAAGTTATTGGGTTGCGTTAAACGATGCGAACAGCTTAACTTTGTTTTGATTTTTGACGATGACTGTAATTGGTACGACATTCATTTTCATCCCGGTCTTTACTCTAAATTGATCATTCCATTATATTGCATCGAAAACTATGGCTCAAAATCGGAGGTGGATGTGTCTTGGAGTATTAGGAGGGAAAAAAAACATTTCTAGGATAAGACGGTCCATTTTGCATACGTTTGTATTGTTTTCATTGTTTTTGTATTGTTTCATACGTTTGTACATTGCATATTTGCCAAATCGTTTTAATTCTTTCATAAAACCCAAATTTAAGACGAAATTAAGCATACAAATCATGTCACACAGTTACAGAAAACGCATTAGTTGATGCTCTCCTTGGAAGAAACAGAGCACGTGCTGGGCATCTTCTAAGGATCGCGTGACTTGCTGATGGTTTCCTCTTTTCTCGATCTGCATGCCTAATTATCGTTGATTCGAGAATATCAGTTTTTCGAGTCATCTTCTTTTGTTTTCAAACTGTTCGATTGTTTTCAAAGTCTTTACCTCTACTCAATTTAGGGGTCGTTTGGTTCACTACTAAGGAATGGAATTGGATTGGAATGAGAAACCATAGGAGTATGGGGTTCCAATTCCATTCCTTCTCAAACATGTTTGGTTCATTAGAAAAATAAACATGGAGGAATGGAGTTTGAATCCATGGGGAGGAGGTGGGTATGAGATTCCAAGGGGTTGGGGTGGAATGAGAATCCATCAGGATTCTAACTCCATTCCAAAACACCCCAACCAAACACTAGAATTACTAGAATCCATTCCATTCCATTCCAAACCTCCCAACCAAACACCCCCTTAATTCGTTTTGAATTGTTAATATCCGATATTAGTTAGTTAAACCGTTTTAAATCATCTAATCTTACCTTAGAAAGCCTAATAGTCAATATTAGTGACTTTAATCTTAAGTTTTACACCTTTGTTTCAATTCTTCTAATTTTAATACGGGAACAATTGATTCTTGAGACTGAGGGGATAGGGTAGTAAGTTGATGCGTCTTGAATGTCTTAGTGGATCGATTTCCTTGTTCGTCGACAGAAGGGGAGGGATTTTGTAACGAGAGCATTTTTTGTTAAGTTCAACCCTATTGGCGGGTAAAAATAATTACTAAACACCCGGTATTTTAATAAATTAGTTTTAGTCCCGTGCAAAAAATGCACGGTTATACTATCAAAATTTTAGACGGACGGATATAACTATAGAGAGTTGAATAGAGAGTCGTATTTTTAATGACCTGATAAATGAATTAATTTCTATGTTATTATGATAATCTAAACCCATGTAAATTTGCGCAGTATGATGTTTTAAAACATTAGATGTAAGCCTGTAACTAAAAGTATACAAAAAATGATTACATTCTCTGTCAAGTCATATATAACATTTTAAATTTGAAATATAAATTACGTACATTAGATATTATTTAAGATATTGTACATATGTTGAACCCGTGACATTTCACATAACCTACATTTTAATATAATAAAGTGTTGATTAGCATTTCATTTTTCCAGCCTCTATGTACGTTTTTTAGTCTTTAAGCTTCTTTTACGTTTTATATTTTCTCTTAAAAGATACTTTAATCTGCCTGTTAGAAATACGTGCCTTGAATTTGTGTCGAAGGCAAACTAATTTAAGACAAGAAGAAGGAAGATGAAGAAAGGATTTATCATTACACTAGTCGCGCTTTAATCTGATTGTTGGTGTGAAGTTTCCGTAGTTGCTCACCTTTGACATCAATCTTCTTGGTCAATGGTTAGTGTGTTGATTACATATGACTTTGACTTGGCTTTTGGAAATAGTGGGCTTTGGTTTTAACTAGTCATTAGTTAAAACTTTTACTCTTTGGTAAAACTACGGTATTACGTAAGTGCTAATCCCGTCTTTGCTTTGTATTAGGAAAGCCTTTATTTCCAAATAATTTATTTCTTATTTAGTCTAGATATTTTATCTTGGGTGGAATAAATATATAAAGACCCAAATTTTATTCTAGGTTAATTAAGAGAGAGATTTGAGAGCACAATAAAGAGGGTCAATTTGTGAGGTTCCTTCTGAAAAAGAAAACTCAGTTTGTTTCGGGCTCTATTATTGGTGTTCGTCTGTCTTTGAAGATCGGAGGAGTTTGTTCAGATCTTGGTAGGCCTCAAGATTATTTGTCCTTCGTCTTATTGGGGTAGTCTCTTTTGTTCCTTTGAGACTACTATATTTGTTGGTAGAATAGGGTATACTTTTGGCTCATATTGAGCGCGTGTGTACCGGTCTCTTTCTTTGTACTATTTTCTCCACTATAGTGAAATTTGATCTTCTCGCAGGTGGACGTAGCGATTATTTTACTTGGTGAACCACGTAAATCTTTGTGTCAACTTTATTTACATTCGTTATTTATTGTTCTTATCGCCTTATCAATTAACTGTTTGGGTAATGGGACGCCTCCGTTACAACAATTGGCACCAGAGCTAAGGTTCTGATTTGGGATCTGCTTCCGCGTTAGTTGTCTTTTAGGCGTTATTTGGGTTTCTTGATTTTCAGGTGAAAAGATGTCGTCTACGAATGTTTTGAATGTTGAGAAGTTCACTGGGAGAAATAGTTTTGGGATGTGGCAGTTAAAGATGAGAGCTTTACTTAGACAAAGAAGGCGTACCAGTCCATTATCTCAAAGGCAAATTCAGCAGGTAGTTCGTCTGATGCAGAAAAGAAAGCAAAGACAGATTCAGAGGTGGTCTTGGAGGAGAAGGCTCATTCTTTAATTCTGTTATGTTTAGCTGATCATGTTATGGTTGAGGTTGCCGATGAGGAAAATGCTATAGGTTTGTGGTTGAAGTTGGAATCTTTGTATATGACAAAGACTCTAACCAACAAGTTGCTTCTTAAGCAGCGTTTGTTTGGTCTTCGTATGCAAGAAGGTACGTCTCTCAAGGACCATCTAGACCGTCTTAACTCTATTTTACTTGATCTTCGTAATTTAGATGTTAAGGTAGATGATGAGGATGCCGCCTTAATTTTGTTAGTTTCTTTGCCAAATTCGTTTGAGACTTTTGTGGAGTCGTTTGTTGTTGGTAAAGATTCTTTGACCCTAGAGGAAGTGAGGTCGGCGCTTCACACTAGGGATTTGCGCCGAGTAGCGTTAGGTGGTGTTGTAGACAGTAGTCCTGTAGGGCTTGTTGTGAATTCGGAGGGTTCTAGTAAGGGTAAAGCCAAGTCTAAGGGTCCTCGTAAGAATGTCTGCAATTACTGCAAGGAACCCGGTCATTGGAAAAATCAGTGTCCTAAGTTGAAGGAAGCTGGTGTTTTATAACATTTGCACAAATGGTTGCCAAATACGATTCTGAGGAAGATTATGCTCTCGTTGTTGATGTTGTTCCACGTTCTTCGGATAGTTGGATTTTGGCTACGGGATGCGTTTACCATATATGTCTTTTTAGGGAATGGTTTACTTCTTATGAAGCTTCACATGGGGTCAATGTTGCCATGGGTGACGGGTCTATCTGTGAGGTGCTTGGAGTTGGTACTATTCGGGTTAGGACATGTGATGGTGTTGTTATCTTTCTAGAAGGTGTTAGGCATGTTCCACGTTTGAAGAGAAATCTTGTATCACTTGGGATGTTAGTTGATCAGGGCTACAGTTTTCAAGGTGATGGTGGATCTTTCTGCGTTGGTAAGGGTTCTTCTGCTACTTGGAGGGGTGTTAAGGAAGGAACTATTTATGTCCTTCAAGGCACTGTGTTGACTGTTGGAGCAGCAGGTAGTCGTTCTTCTGTCTCTCTCGAGTCTAAGTTGGGGCATATGCAACTTGGATATGTGAACGATACTTTGAAGCACATCCAGTTTGGGTCATTTGGTGATATTCTGGATAATTTGGTTTTGGATAGCTTTAGTGAGAATGGTAGTGTTGACAGTAAGGTGGAGTCTATTCCGGTACAGGTCAAGCTACAGGGTTCTCAAGACAAGCTATCTACTTTTGACTCTGCGCCTCAATGAGGCGGTCTGCGCTCCAAGAGGTGGGGCGGTTTGGGGCTCCAGGTGGAGCTGTTGTGGCTCTTGAAAGAGAGCCGTTTGGGACCTCTTAAGGGGTCATTTGAAACTTCGACGGGGTTTATTCTTTGGAGCTTTTGGGTTGGACTATCTTGTATAACAATTTGTACCTTTGATGGAGGTAATTTGTGCTCGCTTAGAATGTTGTTTTTGTTTGGTTTCGACTTGAGTTTTGTTGCCTTGGAGTAGGCATTTTTGTGGTGGTCATGACACCTAGTTTACTCAAGTGAGACATTTGTTTTGTTCATGGCGTTTGTGTTCTTTTTGGGACAGTTTGGTACACGGTACATTTAGCCATGTAGTTTGGAGGAGATTTTGTTTGGATTCTTGTGTGTGTTGTTTTGGTACACCGTTCCGTCTTAGTGACTTTTGGTATCTCATATATTTGTGTTGGCATTTGGTAGCTTTTGCCCTCTTCGGACTTTGCTACGTTTGGCCTTCCTATTGGTATGAAGATATGTTGGGTACTTAGTACAATTGGTAGTTTCAGCTTGCTACATTGGGTACTTCGTATATTGGTCACATTTGTTGCACACTTGGTTCATTTGTTCATTTTGGGAGTTGTGTTCAAGTCAAAGTGGAGACTACCGGGACAGGTAGTGACCTGAGGATCGATTCTGTTGAAGCTGCCTTGGGTTTATTTCTTCTTGGTTTGATTCGTCTTTGGGTAATTCAAGTCAAGGTGGAGATTTGTTAGAAATACGTGCCTTGAATTTGTGTCGAAGGCAAACTAATTTAAGACAAGAAGAAGGAAGATGAAGAAAGGATTTATCATTACGCTAGTCGCGCTTTAATCTGATTGTTGGTGTGAAGTTTCCGTAGTTGCTCACCTTTGACATCAGTCTTCTTGGTCAATGGTTAGTGTGTTGATTACATATGACTTTGACTTGGCTTTTGGAAATAGTGGGCTTTGGTTTTAACTAGTCATTAGTTAAAACTTTTACTCTTTGGTAAAACTACGGTATTACGTAAGTGCTAATCCCGTCTTCGCTTTGTATTAGGAAAGCCTTTATTTCCTAATAATTTATTTCTTATTTAGTCTAGATATTTTATCTTGGGTGGAATAAATATATAAAGACCCAAGTTTTATTTATTCTAGGTTAATTAAGAGAGAGATTTGAGAGCACAATAAAGAGGGTCAATTTGTGAGGTTCCTTCTGAAAAAGAAAACTCAGTTTGTTCCGGGCTCTATTATTGGTGTTCGTCTGTCTTTGAAGATCGGAGGAGTTTGTTCAGATCTTGGTAGGCCTCAAGATTATTTGTCCTTCGTCTTATTGGGGTAGTCTCTTTTGTTCCTTTGAGACTACTATATTTGTTGGTAGAATAGGGTATACTTTTGGCTCATATTGAGCGCGTGTGTCTTACTCTCTCTCATCTTGTCTATTTTCTCCACTATAGTGAAATTTGATCTTCTCGCAGGGTGGACATAGCCAGTTATTTTACTGGTGAACCACGTAAATCTTTGTGTCAACTTTATTTACATTCGTTATTTATTGTTCTTATCGCCTTATCAATTAACTGTTTGGGTTACGGGACGCCTCCGTTACAACAATTATCGTTTAATGGCAACTATTAGGTAACAGGATATCTTTATTACAACAGATATTTAGTCTGTTTTAATGATAGGACGTTTCAGTTGAGTCAAGGGAGACTAACTGTATCAACTATATGTAATGAAGACTTGGGATAAGATAAAAAATTTAAGGTCTTGGCCTATTGGGGTGATGTTCAAAGGTTTTAACTTGAAAACAAGCAAGAAAGTCTTCACTCACGCACTAATCTTATCAATGAAAATGAAATTGTACATTATTTTTCATCATAGTTTGTCATGTGTCACTATCGGACCATAAGACTTGGTCAAGATTAAAGAATAATCAACATAACCTTTCAGCCAATAAGCCAAATAACTGTCCCTCCCATACATTCAATTCACCAAGAAACAAAAAAGATGGCTAAAAGTAATATGTTTCTCTATTTCTTAATTACCTTAACTATGGTAATTCCACTATTTTCGTCACCGGCACCGCCAATTTATGTATACAACATCTGCTCAAACACAACCATGTTCGACACCAAGAGCCAATACCAAACCAATCTAGACACCGTTTTTCGGTATCTTTCCGCCAACGCCACCAACCCATCCGGCTTCCACGCAGCGCAAGCCGGAAGCGGGACTAACGACTTTGTTTACGGTCACTTCCTTTGCCGTGGAGACCAAGTCCCCAGCTCGTGCCAGGAATGTGTGACTACGGCAACCACAACGGATCTACCAAAGACATATTGTCCTAATAGAAAAGAAGCAATTATATGGTACGAGCAGTGTATGGTACGCTACTCCAATAAGTCGTTTTTTGGAGTGCTGCAGCAAGACCCTGGTGTCATACTAAGTAATACACAAAATGTTACGGGTAATGTATCGCAATTTGTGGATATAATGGGCAAAATGATGAATAATGTTGTACTTCGGGTTTCCAATGGTGGCCCGAATAAAAAATATGCGACGAATTATGCGCCTTATTCGAGTTCGGTGGGGATATATGGGTTGGAGCAATGTACCCTGTTGAGTTTATGGATTCAAGTACCTAAGAGGGGGAGGGGGTGAATTAGGTACTCTTTTTAAAATTTTAACTTCAACTTTATTGGATTAAAGTAAGTTAAGTGAACAAAAGAGATTAGAAGATACTTTGAATAATATTGAAAGATTGAACAAGTATCACAATGAATGTTTCTTTGAAGTATGAAAGAATAATCGTTTTCGATCAGTATCTATTTGTCTCGGTTTGTGGAGTATTCTGCATGACCATACGACGATATGATGAATCATTCTTCTAAGTTTAAGCGAAACAAAACAAACAAAGTTACAATGAATGTTTCTTTGAAGTATGAAAGAATAATCGTTACGATCAGTATCTATTTGTCTCGGTTTGTGGAGTATTACTGCAGACCAAATACGACGGTATGATGATGAATCATTACTTCTAAGTTTAAGCGAAACAAAACAAACAAACAAAGTAAATAAACAAATGGAAATAAAGTGATAAGCAATGAACACGAGATTTTGAATTGGTTCGGCAAATACTAAAGTGCCTACGTCCAATCTACCTTTTTATTACTTTCCTTTAGTGATCTACTCCGACAACTAAAAGACCCTTGTAATAAAAGACGCCAACCTACTCCGGTTGCAAAGCTAGTACAAGAACTACTCCGTTCTATGACAAGCTAACTCGCAATCTACTCCGATTGCCAAGAGTTAAAGGACTACTCCGTCCTAGAACTCAATACTCACAACCTACTCCGGTTGCCAACTCACAACCTACTCCGGTTGTCAAGAGTTAAAGACTACTCCGTCCTAAACTCTTCTAACACACTTAAAATGTAAAGGATCAAGTTTCCACTAACACATTCTTAACAAAGAATAGAGGTGGACAACTTTTACAAGATCAACACTTTTAAGCAAGAGAGTTTAGTATAGAAAAAAAACAACAGAGCCACGATCGTAGAAAACCGAAAGACACTTGAAGACTTTTAAAGGTTTTTGCAAATAAACACAACTTTTAAGCTTTAAAAACAATTTGCAAAGATGAAAGAATTATTTCAGAAAAGTCTTGGGAAATTAATGAAGGAGGGACTCGGTATTTATAGAGGAGGTGAGTGAAGGGATTGCTAGGGTTTTGAAGGGTCAAAAGGCTTTGCATGTGAGGAGCAATGGTAGCCACCCAAACACTTGCACCAAAGAGGAGTCTTTTGCAAAGGTAAGAATAGAGAAAGAAGGTTTGAAAGGTAACCTTAAATGCTCATGCAAAATCTGAAAACAAGGGATGTAAAACAAGTCATATGATGACAAGTAATCACAAATAAGGCAAAAAGAAACTTTTGTTTTCTTAAAATCCAAAGGATTGATTTTGCACAAAGAGGAAACATTTTGAATAATTCAAACCACTCTTTATTGGATACTACCTCCTTAATAAAAATCTGAATTTCTTTCTTTGAAAATATGGGTCACGTGAAAGCATTTGAAAGATAAAAGGGACTTCAAGTTTCTCGAGTTGTGGCATAATCCAAACAGTTGTTTGCGTGTAAAAGCAACAGTCGTCTGGACTGTTTCTATTACTCTAATATACTCTACTTTCTTGCTTGTACATTAGATGACACTTGACTAAATACAATGGGATGATTAACAACTTCAACACTTCTTAATCCAAGCTTGATTACATCATTAATCCTGAAAAGGTAAACTAAGAATACACAAATCAAGTGGGCATGTTATCATCAACATAAGGAACCCAACAAATTCCCCCTTTGATGATGACAAGCCCCAAACGAATGTATAAGCAATGTAAACACCTTAATTCAAGATTTTAAGCAAGTAAGATCAAATGATAGAGAAGGGACAATATTACCTTACCAAGGGCAAAAGCTAGAATCAAACTATCATGACAATTTTACATTGCCCCAAAACAAGAATCAAGCTAAGAAGGTTAGACAAGCCATTAGTTTAATCAATAAGCAAAGAGATTCAAAGCATGAGTTTACCTTTTCCCCCTCTTGACATCATCAAACGGATAGGGATGTCAAAAGCATTAGAGTGCAGATAATTCACAAGAAAACACAAAAAGACACATGTAATTGTAACAAGGTAACAAGGTCAACAGAAACGAAGATTAAACATAAGTTAATCAAAGTTCAACATGGCTAAAGATAGTTTAAAATACACCACCAAGCATCAAAATAACAAGTAAAGAAAATAGTCTTAGGAGGGCACAACAAGGTGGGACAAAAGATGTAAGGCAAAAGACAAGTGTGATTATGGGCAAATTTAGGGTGCGGAAGTTTGGTCATCATTTTGGAGGATAATGAAGAGGATTGAAAAAGGTGGAGGTTTGACAATGAAGGGCCGAGTCACAGTCATCTCAACTGTTGCATTGGATTTTGTTATATTGAAACCACCAAGGTATGCATCGATATACCTTCTCAACATATGATGAAAGAGCATCCACTTCTCATATTTTCCTTAGTACACGACATGTGATGAGGGATCATCAACTTCTTATATGTTGCTCTCATTTCATGAAAATTCTTGACAAATTTGATCTTGACCTTTGAGCATAGCAACAGTGGCATACACTGTGGCTTCCTTTCAATTTCTTCCAAATTTTTGCTTTCCTTCTTTTCTCAAGACCGTCGCATTTTTCAATTTCATCTATCTCGTTTCCAATAATCACTTTGACATTTCACATATTGCTTTCCCGGTTTTTTTTTTTTTTTTTTTTTTTTTTTTTTTTTTTTTTTATCTTCCAACCAACTTCAATTTTTAATTTCATCTATCTCCGTTTTCTAACCAACTTCCCGATCATCTCTTGATACATATGTAGAACATAGACCATTGTGACGATGAAGTAGCTTTATCCTTTCTTTTGTTAGCTTTCCTTGCCGGAATCGAAACGGAATCAGTAGACATGGTCGGATTTTCATTCAAATCAATAGAGGTTTCTTCAATGTCATCGAGATTCACAGTGACGGTTTTGGTGACGGTCTCAGTGGAGCAGCTTGTGACAGAGGTTTGTGGAGGAAAGGCATGGGAGATTTTTTGTGAAGTCATTGTTGGGGTTGTTGATGTCGGTGGGTGTGATGTGACAGGTGGTGAGGTCAAGTTTGTTGGTTTGATGGGTATGTGGGTATTGAAAGAGGTCTTGACCATGGTGGGTTAATAGGTAGGTGAGATGAGGGAGTTTTGTGGATTTGGAGATGAAAGGTTAGTGGATTAGGATGTTTGGGACGGGTAGGCATAGGTTTTGGGTTGAGGTAGTTAATGGCCCATTAAATGTGGTAAGTGAGGTGGTTGGCCCAACTAGACAAATTTAATCACTCGAAATAAAAACGCAAGGTAGCATATAATAAACGTAAATTTAGATATGAGGTTGAGTGATTACCGACTCACAAATACGGTGTCAATTTTTGGTCTAAACATGATGTCAATGCACTTAGAACACTTAATAACATATATCCAATTTTAATTTAATCAATTAAGGAATTTTGTAAAACTCACACTAAAAATCACGAGCTATTAATTAACCCAATTTCTAGCCTAAATTTCTCAAAATGTTCTCTTGCAAGTGGCTTAGTAAAAATATCGGCAATTTGATTTTCGGTTTTGCAAAAGATAAGTTTAATATGTCCTTTTTCCACATGATCTCGAATAAAATGGTGACGGATATCAATATGCTTAGTTTTAGAGTGTTGAATAGGATTTTTGGAAATATTTATTGCACTCGTATTATCACACATTAAGGGAATGAAGTCAAAATAATACCAAAATCCAAGAGTTGTTGTTTTACCCAAAGGAGTTGAGAACAACAATGTGCCGCACTAACGTACTCACTTTCGGCCGTAGAAAGAGCTACCGTGTTTTGTTTCTTTGAGGCCCAAGAAGTCAAGCAAGGACCCAAGAACGTTGCAATTCCGGAGGTACTCTTTCTATCCACCGTGCACCCCGCATAGTCCGCATCTGAAAAGCCTATAAGATCAAAAGGACAATATAAGGGGTACCAAAGGTAAAGATTTTGTGTTCCAATCAAATACCGAAGAATTCGTTTAACGGCTTTGAAATGTGATTCTTTCGGATTTGCTTGGAACCTAGCACATAAGCATACACTAAAGAGAATGTCGGGACGACTTGCGGTCAAGTAAAGAAGTGAGCCTATCATACCTCTATACACCTTATCACTAACATTCTTACCGAGTTCATCTTTGTCCAATTTGGACCCGGCTACCATAGGTGTATCATGAGGCTTACCATTAGTCATCCCAAACTTCTTAAGCATTTCTTTGATGTACTTTTGTTGATGGATCATGATTCCATCCTTTGATTGCTTAATTTGGAGCCCAAGGAAAAATCCTAGCTCACCCATCATGCTCATTTCAAACTCCGATTTCATTAGTTCCGAAAAATATAAGTAAAGGAGTTCATTTGTTGCACCAAATATAATGTCATCAACATATACTTGTACAACCAACAGTTAAATCGATTGTTGCTTCAAGAACAATGTTTTGTCAACGGAGCCTCTTTTAAAACCATTTTCAATAAGAAATTTAGACAATCTATCATACCAACATCTTGGTGCTTGTTTTAAACCATAAAGAGCTTTGTCTAATTTGAAAACATGGTTAGGCAAATCATTGTTCTCAAAACCCGGTGGTTGCTCTACAAAGACATCTTCTTCCAAATATCCATTTAAGAAAGCGGTTTTGACATCCATTTGGAAGAGTTTAATGCCTTTGTGAGCCGCAAAAGCTATAAGTAATCGTATGGCCTCAAGTCTAGCTACCGGTGCATAGGTTTCATCATAATCAATACCCTCTTGTTGGTTATAACCTTGCACCACTAGTCTAGCCTTGTTCCTTACAATTTCTCCCGAGTCATCAAGCTTGTTGCGAAAGACCCACCTAGTACCAATGACGGTACGATTAGGCGGTCTAGGGACTAGATGCCATACCTCATTTCTTTTGAATTGATTGAGCTCATCTTGCATGGCAAGCACCCAATCTGCATCAGTCAAGGCGACTGTTACATTTGAAGGCTCAATTTGAGATAGGAAGGCATTATGGGCACAATACTCATTGAGGTGAGCGAGATGGTTGACGGATGATCTTGTTCGAATTCCCGAGTTAAGATCACTAGTGAGATTGGAGAGTGGATGAGAGCTTTGATGTTTCCACTTCTTTGGAACAATGGTTTCTTGTTCCCCCTCAGCAGCATCAGTCACAGTGACTGTTACTATTGGCCTGGAAGGTTCTTCATCCTCACTGTTTTGGTTTTCTTGATTCGAGGTAGAAGCAACGATCGTTGGTCTGTTGCTTCCAGAGAAAAACAATGCAGAGGTGCTACGTGTTCCCCCTGAGTTGCTATTTTCCTTTGAAGGCGACAGTCTCTGTGTCTGTTGCAATTCAGTGCTGGGAGCTTCTTCATCCGTGAATACAAAGTCCTTTCGAACAAGACCAATCTCAAACTCATCATCCTCATCCTCATCATTATCATCCATGTTTTGTACCTGTCCAAGCACACTAGATTCATCAAAAATGACATGGATGCTTTCTTCAATTAACAAGGTTCGTTTATTGTAAATTTTATAGGCCTTGCTATGATCGGAGTACCCAATAAATACTCCTTCATCACTACGTGGATCGAACTTACCCAAGTTGTTTTTACCATTGTTATGAACAAAACATTTGCTTCCAAAACATCTAAAATATGAAATGTTGGGTTTTCTTCCAAGTAATGATTCATAGGGAGTTTTATTTAATATACTCCTTATCATGACACGATTATGAATTTAGCAAGCGGTATTTACCGCTTCGGCCCAAAAATTCTTAGGCAACTTACTAGTTAACAACATTGTTCTAGCCATTCCTTCAAGGGTTCTATTCATCCTTTCAACCACACCATTTTGTTGTGGGGTTCTAGGAGCCGAGAAGTTATGGTCTACACCATTGTCATCACAATAAGCACCAAATGATGAGTTTTCGAATTCGGTTCCATGATCGGTTCTCATTGAAACAAGTTTTAAACCAAGTTTATTTTGAATCTTTATTAACCAAATTAGAAACTCATCAAATGTCTCATCCTTAGAGCTTAGGAAGAGTGCCCAAACAAACCTAGAGTAATCATCAACAATGACACACACATAACGACTACCACCTCTACTTTTAGTTCTCATTGGTCCACACAAGTCGATATGTAAAAGTTGCAAAGGTTGAGATGTACTCATAATTCTTTTGGATTTAAAGGAACTTCTAACATGTTTACCTCTAGCACATTCATCACAAACTTTATCAAATTCAAATTTTATGTTAGGAATGCCTTCAACTAAGTCAAGTCTTTTAAGGGTATTAAGAGTTTTTGTACTAACATGACCAAACCTTTTATGCCATAACCAAGGATCATTGTTCATTACACTCATGCAAGACATAGTGTGACCGGATAGAGAGTTCAAATTAGTTAAGTAAACATCTTTGACACGTCTTCCTTCGAGTATTAGTTCATTAGTAGTGGCATCAAAAATTCGACACACATTAGCATGAAATTCAACGACATTACCCTTATCACAAAGTTGAGAAATACTAAGGAGATTATGTTTCAAACCTTTGACAAGCCGCACATTGTCGACACAAAGTAAGGATGACTTACCAACTTTTCCAATACCAATTACTTCACCTTTCTTGTTGTCACCAAACCTTACCGTGCCACCATCATACGCTTTAAGTGAGAGGAATTGGCTTATATCACCCGTCATGTGACGAGAGCATCCACTATCCAAGTACCAATTGCGGCCGCCTCTCACCAAGCCCTACACAAGATTAGTTTTTGAGTTTAGGAACCCAAATGAATTTGGGTCCCTTTTTGTGATCAACATAACTTGTGGTGTCTTTCTTAATGTTCATTTCATTTAATGCTTTGGTGTTCTTGTCAATGTCATCAAATCGTTTTGTACATCCATTAAAAACATGACCATTGTCACCACAATAATTACAAATGATGTATTCGGGAAGACCTACATACTTCCTTCCTCTAAAATCGTTTTTAGGCTTGGATGCAACAAATCGATCGACTGTTCCATTTGAAGCCCAAACCCGCAACTTTGTCACATTTCTCGGTTTGATTCGTGAGGAAGTTTAACACGGTTTGACTTCCTTCCCATTTTTCAGTGATGTTCTTAGCATTAACAAGTTCATTGGTCAAGTCATGGACACGTGAGAGAAGATGCAAATTCTTTTCTTTTTCTCTTTTAAGTTCATCATCGTTGTCACTTTCTATGGACAATCTTTTCTCAACAATGAAGTCATGGGTGTGGTTGTTGAGCTTAGACACAAGATATATGATTTTTTCTTTGGACTCTTCATATTTACATGTCATCTTGTCAAGTCTTTTGTTTAGATCAACGACTTCATCGGATCTAAGGTGAGGAGAAGAGCTAGAAGTGCTACATTCGGGCATACCTTTTTGAAAGAAGGTAAGCCTATCATGGAGAACTTCTATTTCATTTTTGAGACAAACAACCTCACTCTTAAGACACTCATTTTCATTTTCCAACCATTCACCTTTTCTTTTAAACTTGTCTAAATCGTGGTCAGAAGCAACAGTCTTAGACACTGTTTCTCTTAAGTCTACAACTTCAACAACAAGGTCATAGATCTCATTTTCAAGATCATCTTTGTCCTTCAAAAGATCATCACGTTCCTTGGTTAGTGAGGAAACTTGCATCACCAAGGTAATGTTGACATTTTCAAGGTCAGAGACGTCCGTGGATGTCGACCTAAGACGCTCTAGTTCTTTAGTCAAATGTTTGTTTAACTTGTTGACTCTTTTAACTTCGTTATATGCTTCAGATGTGACAGTGACGCAGTCTGTTGCTTTTAGCTCATTTTTCAGATTAAAGTTCTCTTGAGCAATTTCCTCAATCTCATTTTGCATTATATCAAGCTTGTTAGTTTGAGACCGACACTTATCAAAAAGTTGATCAAGAAGCTTACATACTTTCTCTTTGGAGTAAGTTCTAGCCTTGGCCTTTAGATGATTTACCTCGTTGTCGGAATCGGAGTCGGAATCGTCGGGGTTAGCCATGAGACATCTTAAGTGTTCGAGTTTTGGGTTTTTTGAGACTTTTTCTTTACCATGATTTGCAAGACACATTTTAGCCTCAAGTTCCTCCTCGATGAGTTCCTCATCTTCCTCGGAGTCGGACATTCCCCATATAGCACTCATGACTCTATGTTTATAGTCTTTTTTAACCTTTTCTCTTCTTTCCTTAGATTTGATTTCCTCCCACTTGGGACATTCTTTAATTTGATGAGTTTTGTCACCACATTTAAAGCATCCCACGGTGGAAGTAGGTCGTCTCTTAGGAAAGCGTTTTTTCGAGTAATTATTAGTGAACTTTTTGTTACCTTGTCCATTTATCAACCCGGCTAAGTTTCTTGTGAACATAGCAAACTCGTCTTCCTCCTCATCTTCTTCATCACTTGGAGAAGATGTGAGGGCGAGACTCTTTCCCTTTGATGACTCACTAGAATGCTTATCGAGATTAAACTCGTGAGCCATTAGTGATCCCATTAGTTCATGAAGAGATAGGATTGACAAATCTTTAGCTTCCTCTATGGCGGTGACTTTAGGTTGCCATTTAGGGGTTAGACTACGAAGGATTTTTCGAATGATGTCCTCGGACTCGAAATTCCTTCCTAGACTTTGAAGCTCATTAATTATACAAGAAAAACGAGAAGAAAAATTATTTAAAGACTCGTCCTTTGACATTCTAAACATTTCATATTGTTGCATGAGAAGGTCAATACGGTGTTTTCTTACTTGGGACGTCCCTTCATATGCAAGTACAAGGGAATCCCAAATGGATTTTGCCGTAGGACACCCGGAGATTCGACTAACTTTCCCCTCACCAACACAACGTTGAAGAATCGACATTGCTTTGGAATTCTTTTCGGCAAGCTTGAAGTCGTTCTCATTGTAATTTCTTTCCTCTTTTGTCTTGGTGAAACCGTTAAGAATATCGGTTTCCTCAATGGCAAGAGGTCCATTTTGGATGATGTTCCAACATTGATAATCGATACTTTTGATGTAATGTTCCATTTTGAGTTTCCACCATCCAAAATTCGAACCGGTAAAGACCGGAATCTTGGAGTGTTTCTCGGAATCCATTACCCACGAATCAAACTCTAAGGCGGTTAGCCTCGATCAAGAGCACGAGGCTCCGATACCAATTGTTGAGTTTATGGATTCAAGTACCTAAGGGGAGGGGTGAATTAGGTACTCTTTTTAAAATTTTAACTTCAACTTTATTGGATTAAAGTAAGTTAAGTGAACAAAAGAGATTAGAAGATACTTTGAATAATATTGAAAGATTGAACAAGTATCACAATGAATGTTTGCTGAAGTATGAAAGCAACAATCGTTTCCGATCGTATCTATTTGTCTCGGTTTGTGGAGTATTACTGCAGACCAAATACGACAAAATATGATGAATCTGTTACTTCTAAGTTTAAGCGAAACAAAACAAACAAAGTTACAATGAATGTTTGCTGAAGTATGAAAGCAACAATCGTTCTGACTGTATCTATTTGTCTCAGTTTGTGGAGTATTACTGCAGACCAAATACGACAGATGATGAATCTGTTACTTCTAAGTTTAAGCGAAACAAAACAAACAAACAAAGTAAATAAACAAAAAATAAAGTGATAAGCAATGAACACGAGATTTTGAATTGGTTCGGCAAATACTAAAGTGCCTACGTCCAATCTACCTTTTTATTACTTTCCTTTAGTGATCTACTCCGACAACTAAAAGACCCTTGTAATAAAAGACGCCAACCTACTCCGGTTGCAAAGCTAGTACAAGAACTACTCCGTTCTATGACAAGCTAACTCGCAATCTACTCCGATTGCCAAGAGTTAAAGGACTACTCCGTCCTAGAACTCAATACTCACAACCTACTCCGGTTGCCAACTCACAACCTACTCCGGTTGTCAAGAGTTAAAGACTACTCCGTCCTAAACTCTTCTAACACACTTAAAATGTAAAGGATCAAGTTTCCACTAACACATTCTTAACAAAGAATAGAGGTGGACAACTTTTACAAGATCAACACTTTTAAGCAAGAGAGTTTAGTATAGAAAAGCAACAGTAGCCACGACTGTAGAAACTGAAAGACACTTGAAGACTTTTAAAGGTTTTTGCAAATAAACACAACTTTTAAGCTTTAAAAACAATTTGCAAAGATGAAAGAATTATTTCAGAAAAGTCTTGGGAAATTAATGAAGGAGGGACTCGGTATTTATAGAGGAGGTGAGTGAAGGGATTGCTAGGGTTTTGAAGGGTCAAAAGGCTTTGCATGTGAGGAGCAATGGTAGCCACCCAAACACTTGCACCAAAGAGGAGTCTTTTGCAAAGGTAAGAATAGAGAAAGAAGGTTTGAAAGGTAACCTTAAATGCTCATGCAAAATCTGAAAACAAGGGATGTAAAACAAGTCATATGATGACAAGTAATCACAAATAAGGCAAAAAGAAACTTTTGTTTTCTTAAAATCCAAAGGATTGATTTTGCACAAAGAGGAAACATTTTGAATAATTCAAACCACTCTTTATTGGATACTACCTCCTTAATAAAAATCTGAATTTCTTTCTTTGAAAATATGGGTCACGTGAAAGCATTTGAAAGATAAAAGGGACTTCAAGTTTCTCGAGTTGTGGCATAATCCAAACAGTTGTTTGCGTGTAAAAGCAACAGTCGTCTGGACTGTTTCTATTACTCTAATATACTCTACTTTCTTGCTTGTACATTAGATGACACTTGACTAAATACAATGGGATGATTAACAACTTCAACACTTCTTAATCCAAGCTTGATTACATCATTAATCCTGAAAAGGTAAACTAAGAATACACAAATCAAGTGGGCATGTTATCATCAACATAAGGAACCCAACATACCCCTGATCTTAGCGCTACTGATTGTAACAATTGTTTGGTAACTGCAATTGGGGTGCTGCCAATTAGTGAGGGGGGCCAAACAATTATGCCGAGTTGCAATGTTAGATTTGAAATCTCCCCGTTTTTCAACACTGATAATTTGACGCTATCACCTCTGCCACCTCCACCACCTCCACCACCTCCACCTCCACCGTTACCACCACCTCCACCTCCACCGCTACCACCACCTCCACCACCACCATCGAGGAGCAATTTGACTAGGACAAGTTCTAGTAGTGGTAAGTCTTTTCTAATCTTTGAATTTTATTATGCATGTTGCCAAGCATCCATGAGTACTCGGGACTATTCTTCCTGATCGATTAACGTATTCAAATAGAGAAAACAACCTAAATAATTGCACAACAAAAATAAATATTCCCTCCTAGTCGCTTTTTTCAACCCCTTCCATTTTACACAAGAAATCAATATTATATATTAAATCCAGAAATCAAGGGATTTCAATGTAATTAAAGAAAGTTATACAAATTAATTATACTATATAGTTTTAAATCACTAGCACCGTGTGATGGACCCGATTAAGGGATCTCAATGCAAATATTATATAGTTTGGGTTAAAATTTAATTATATAGAAGCTTGGTAATTTCCTAAACGTTTATAAGAGACTAAAACATGGTCAATTTCCTTAAAATAAAAATAATTAATTAAGATGCTCAATTTCCTTAAAATAAAATAATTAATTAAGATGGTCAATTCTAAGGAGATTAAAAGAAAGAAGATATTTGATAATTTTCCTAAATATTTATAGAAGACTAGGAGATGGTCAATTTCCTAAAAATAAAATAATTAATTAGTATAAACATGCACACTTATAGTATTAATTATTATCATCGTAAAACTATATATTAAATTTAAAATCTATGCAATTTTATTAAACTTTATAGTTTATTAGATTTATAGAGATGTTAAATATTTAGCATACAAAAATATAATAAGTAGGTTATAAATAATTCAAGTTAGATCCATAATATATAATATTGCATAATTCTTTCGATTTGATTTAATACATATATGTAATATATTTATTTATATAAATATATAATCCTCTTAAAATTGCATGCCTAAGTAGTAAAAGTAATTTCGTTAGTAAAGAAAAGAATTGTAGTAACACTGGATATAGTTATATGATAGTAATCACTCATTTGAATAGTAAAAGTAACAATATTATCAGCGAGATTGGTGAAAGTGGTAGAAACAACAACGGGAGTAGTGAAATAATCAATATTAATGCGGCAATAGTGAAAATAACAATAATTACGACGGGAGTAGTGAAATTATCAATATTAATGCGGCAGTAGTGACTGTAACAATAATTACGGCGGGAGTAGTGAAAGTAACAATGATTATGGGCAAGTAATGAAATGTTATTACTATTGTTTCATTAATAAGACTAAAATATTAATAGAGGTAGTAATGAATTTGTCTCAAAATTTATTTGATCGTAATTTTAGGATAGGTCATAGAAAAATATATTAATGATAAATTTATGGGTTATCCAACTTTAAGTAATTTTATTTAATAAAAAAAAATTTAGTGGTAAGTAGAGGTAGCCCTGGCGAAGCCGGGCACCAATACTAGTAAGGAAATAATTTTGGACCGCACAAACCACTCTACCCCACATGCAAAATAATTTGGACCATACAAATCTTTCCAAAAAAGGAAAGAAACTCCGACTAACATGAAAAAGGAAAGAGGGAAGAAATGAGCGATTAGGAGGGAGTATTAATTTATCTATCTATCTATCTATCTTTTATACTAAATACTCCCTCTTATTCTACATACAAAAATTCGACCGTCCTCCCGGAGGACGGTACTCCTCACACATGACTTGTCAGTCGGTTAAAAGCCGACCGCTCTACCACTGAGCTACTGAGGAACACTATTGGGCTGTGGCTTAAGGAAGCCAATGTGAGGAGTATCGTCCTCCGGGAGGACGGTAGATTACTCTTCTACATAACCTTCCCTCTTTTTTTTTTCATTTATTCACAATAGCTTCCCTATTTCTTTATTTAATAAAGTTTTATACTTATTTTAATCACATCACCCCCACAACAATAACCCACCTCACCCCACAACAATACTTATTTTAATCAACTTACCCCACAAAAATACTTATTTTAATCACTCCACCCACAATAATACCACACAATAACTTTTCCTCTCTCCAATTACATAACCCCACTACAATACTTTACCTTATTTCAATCTCTCTCCTTAATTCTAGTACCCTCATAAATAGGGAGGTTTATTTATAATCCCCATACTACTAAGAGAGTAAAAATTCTCTTAGTTTTCCCTCCAAAAAGCATCTAGCTAAATAAGGTAATAAATAAAATTTTATTCCATTACATTATTATCTTTTCAATGAATATATTCTTATAAATAAACTCTAATTTTTTAAATAAATTCATAATTATGATTTTTTCATTAAAATAAGTAAAATTAATATTAAACTATAAAGTATAAGTTGTTAAATTTTTCAGTAATGCAATAATTATTACTGTAGAGAATAACTTGACACATACTTACTATTAGCTTCAAGACAAAAAAACATTCACTAAAAAAAATTCACAACTTAAATAAATTGTTTTATTAGTTTTCCATTTCATTTTTTTGTTTCATATCAAAATAAAATTGTGTGAACTGATAAATATTAATGAGGTGCAAATTTAAAAAGTATATAAATCCTCCTATATACTAAGATAATACAACTTTTCTAAAATTTTCCCTACAAAGTGCTCAAACTTATGTATGGAAACAAATTAGATTTTCATTTATTATACTAATTTTGCGTTTAAAATAATCTATACATAAAAACTATATCTCCTATTATTAATTTTGTGACGAAAAAAGATTTTTTTTAAAAAATAATTTGATGTAATAAAAGTATTTTCATAAAAAAACACAATTCATGAAATTATTCAGTTCTTTTGATTAATTTTAATATTAGTTATTTTTTATAAAAATTTATGAGATATAAATCTAAAATCTATAACTAAGACACTAGAAATTAAAAGACCGATATTTACCGCGCACTTGCGCGGGATCTACACTAGTAGGAAGGAGTAATAAAACAAGAACCATAACCACGTCTTTTTCCGCCTTTCTACCCAAATGCTTCATTTCCATTAAAAACAATACTTCCTAAATTAACCGGGGAAGTGGTGATTTAGCCCCATAACTCTTTACAATTGTGAAATTAAGCCCCATAACTCTCAATTGGAGTAATTTAGCCCATTACTTATACATAAAGTGCAATTTGGCCCCAATTCAAATTTTCATCAAAATCTCAATAGCTAAACCTCAATTTCTACCCCAATCTAATTTTACCTTACACAAAAGGTAATATATTCTTGTTATTATCATTTAAATCGTCTTATTTTGTTACTAAATTAGATTAATTAGAGAATTATTTATGTTCATTATTTGGTATATCAATGCGTCTCATTGTAGACGCACACTATCCATCTAAAGTTGTAGACGGATACTGACCCTCTCACAAAATGCAAGTGAGAGAGTGAGTGAGACACTATATGTCTACAACTTTAGACGGAAGAGTAAGTGAGACACTATATGTCTACAACTTTAGACGGAAAGTGTCCGTCTAAAGTGAGAATTTGTGTTGGTGTATTATATGGTTGTTCAATATATAGACATGGGAGTGTTTGCTTATGGCTGCTACTGCTTTGATTTTTTTTTGGTTACAGAAGTTCGAAGAATGTATATCGTTTATGAAGAAACAACTATGTACGAAAATGTGAAATTGTAATACGTATATGGAGAGTACAAGTTTTTTTTCTTTTCTTATTTTTTAAGGAGAAATTGAGGAGAAATTGATTTGAAGGGAGATATTAGATACGATTTGAATTGGAGGCTAAATTTCACTTTATGTATAAGTATTGGGACTAAATTACTCCAATTAGAAGTTATGGGGCTTAATTTCACAATTGTAAAGAATTATGGGGATAAATCACCACTTTCCCCCCTAAATTAACTCCTAAAATAAAGCAATTCTACTTTTTTATAATAAAATTTGATTTTATGTAAAAATAACCACTATCACATAATATATACTAGAATGTTACTTAAAATATTTCTTTTAACTTAAAATAATATTTTTCTGATATTAAGGAATGTCGAAAATAGTGCTTTATACAAAAAAAAAAATACCGCATGTTACATAAATTATCAGATTTGATAATATTTTTAAGGGTTTTCCCTCGTGATTTTCCCCTAAAGCATTGTGTCTGGGAGCAAAAATACTGAAATTAGATATATATTATCAAAGGCAAGTGACAACCGTTGTTATTTTGTACCCTTGCTAAAAGGCCCTTAGATGTAGTTATTGAGAATATCCATAGCTATATTGAGCAAATAGAAAGCAATCATTCACAATCCCACGAATCAAGCAATCTTTCATATGTTTACATTTTAAATATAGAGTATATTGCATTAGGAATCAATTAGTATATAAATCATATAATTTGTTACCTTATTTTCTTATGTATTTACACTATATAATGTATATATTCTATTGTAAGCATCACTTATTCAATAATATAAACTCTACATGGTATATAAGAGCTTTCATCGATCCTAAATAGCTGCCACCAACCCGTCTCCTACAACCAAAATCTGTCCGTCCTCTTCAACCCACCCACCACCCATAAGGCCACCCACGACTCTACAATTCCCAACCCTCACGACACCACCAAACCCCTCACATCCATCAACCTAAACAACTGTGTCAAACTCAACCCCACTCAACTACTCGACATGGCAATTCCAACTCTCTCATATCCTATTCGGTTATAGCCTACTCGGCTATATCGATGGAACCACTGCCCAACCTTCCCCCACCATAGTCAGTGCCGACAAAACCGAACAGCCCAACCACGCCTATCACACTTGGCTAAAGTAAGACGGTCTCATCCTCGGTGTCCTAATGGGCATGTTGTCCTATGCCCTTCAATCCCTTATTGTGCAAGCCAAAACCTCGAAAGAGGCTTGGCCAGGAGATCCTCGCTCATACCTACGCCAACCCTTCACGAGGTCATATTTTACAAATAAAAGACCGTTTTGATTCTATCGTCAAAACAACCGACCAAACTATCACTAATTACATGAATTCCATCAAAGCATGTATCGATCAACTCGCCCTCATGGGCAAAACTGTCGATCCCGAAGATATGGTCTCTAAAGTGTTCAAAGGTCTCGATTACGAAACTTACAAACCCGTAATTAATACCGTAAGAGCAAGAGATACACCAATTACCTTTGAAGCCTTGCACAAGAAACTGATTCAACACGATCAGGTTCTCAAACAACAAAACCCAAACACCTCCTTCTTCCAACCCACCGCAAACCCGACCTACCGCCACAACAATCATAACAACCACTCGCGTAACTACCAATGCTCTAACAACCACGGTTATGACACCAACCCATGCCCTCCCACTCCTCCCAACTCGGCTGCACCACCCCCGAATGCTAAGCCATTCAAAGGTAAGTGCCAGTGGTGCCACTGGCCATGTTATCAAGTTTTACCCCGACTTTCGTCGCCTCTACTCAACCATAGACGTTCCTGACCCTCCCACCACTCGCAACAACCAGTACACTCATCAAGCCCACACCGCTGTGCACGCTGCCTCCAACCCTTCCTCATCGTACCTCCTTGATAGTGGTACATCTTATCACCTCGCCCATGATCTTGACACATTCACTCTCCATTCACCATACACGGGCTCTGATGAGGTCGTAATAGGTGATGGCTCCACCCTTCCGATTTCCAATATAGGTTCATTCAGTATTAACAATCCTTCCTCCTTAACTCTTAATAATGTCTTACATGTACCGCTTATTTCTCGCAATATCATATCTATCTCACAACTTTGTCGCGATAATAATGCTTGTGTTATTTTCTCACCCGACTCTTTTCTTATCAACGAACTTGCAACGGGGATGTCACTCCTCCAAGGACCCGCTAAAGACGGAGTCTATGAGTGGAGCCCGCCAACACCACAAGCCTACCCAGCCATCACAAGACCGTCTGCACTTTCGTGGCACCACAAACTAGGCCACCCATCTTATTCCATTATCAAATTAATTAATAGCAATATTTCTTATCGTATTTCCGATTACAACCACTTTAACTCTTGCAATTTGAATAAAAGTCACAAGTTACCTTTCGCAAGCACCACGTATACTACCACTAGTCCCCTCGATCTTATTTTCTCGGATTTATGGACAACACCCGTCCCCCCCACACGATCATTACAAATATTATATGGTATTTGTTGATCATTTCACCAAATATACATGGCTATTTCCATTAAAACAAAAATCCAAAACCACTCTCGTCTTCAATCGTTTTAAACTGCTTGTAGAAAAAAAAAATTAACAAACCTATTCGACGTTTCTTCTCCGACAACGGAGGAGATTACGTTAAACTCAATCATTCCCTACTTAGTAATGGTATCTCCCATTACACTTCCCCTCCTCATACACCAGAACACAATGGGTATGCGGAAAAAAGACATCGTCACATTGTTGAGACGGATTATCCCTTCTCACATACGCCCAACTCCCCTCTACATTCTGGCCCTTCGCTTTTAGCACCGCCGTCTATCTCATTAATCGTCTTCCCACACCCACTCTCGAAGGTCAGACACTCTACTAGCTATAAGCTCCTCAACACTCAACCGGCCGGCTACACCAAACTCCGTAACTTTGGGTGCCTTTGTTATCCATGGTTACGCCCTTATACAAAGCACAAAATTGAACCTCGATCTCTCCCTTGTGACTTCATTGGATACTCCACGACACAAAGCGCATACCATTATCTCGACCCAAAAACAAACCGCATTTACACCTCTCGACACGTTCGTTTTATCCATGATGAGTACCCCTATTTACGCCTTGTCGCAAACGCCACCCCTTCACCATCTTCAACCACCGATGAGTGGTGTCGACTCCATATTCCACTGTTGCCTACACCACCCCTTCCCACACCTCAATCACCTCCATCTACCCCCACGAACCCCACCATCAAACAACCCTCCATCTTCTCTAGTCCACACACCCCCTTCCGCTGCCACAACTCCTTCTTCTCATGCCACCCGCCACTCATCTTCTACCTCTACTGACACTTCCCCAACTACCTCTCCCTCCATACCACACTCTGACCCCTCTTCCACAATCGATCCCTACCCAACCTGCCCAAACCCATCCACAACACCCCGATGGCACGCGTCTAGCAAATAACATTTGCAAACCTAATCCCAAATATGCGA
Source organism: Silene latifolia (assembly GCF_048544455.1). Classification (NCBI taxonomy): domain Eukaryota; kingdom Viridiplantae; phylum Streptophyta; class Magnoliopsida; order Caryophyllales; family Caryophyllaceae; genus Silene; species Silene latifolia. The sequence goes on along the minus strand of NC_133527.1, from coordinate 34,687,808 downwards.
AAGTAGCCACTGCTCAACCGTCCCTCAATATCTTCCCAACACCACTAAACAAGCCCTTATCATACCCCAGTGACGTCATGCTATGCAGGAGGAAATTGATGCTCTTGATCGAAATCAAACATGGTCACTTGTTCCTCGCCACAATATCACAAACGTAATTGGGTGCAAATGGGTATATCGTATCAAATACAACCCTAACGGCACTCTTAAACAACACAAAGTAAGACTCGTTGCAAAAGGTTTTCATCAACGACCTGGAATCGACTACACGGAGACATTCATCCCCGTTGTCAAACTAACAACAGTTCGACTCATCTTGTCTCTCGTTGTTGCTCACTCCTGGCACCTTCGTCCACTTGATGTCAACAATGATTTTCTACAAGGTAATCTGACTGACACTGTTTATATGATACAACCACCCGACTTTGTCGACCCATTAAAACCTGATCACATATGTAAATTAAACAAAGCCATTTATGGTCTCAAACAAGCCCCAAGGGCTTGGTATAAGAAACTCAAAAATTATTTACTCACTTACGGTTTTCGTCAATCCTTATCCGACCCCTCCTTGTTCATTTCAAAAACCTAACTCACTCACCTTTATGTCTTAATCTATGTCGATGACATTAGTGTCACCGGACCACATCCAACCGAAATACAAAAATTTATTCACTACCTAGCAAACAAATTCTCTATAAAAGACCTAAGCCACCTTTCTTATTTCTTAGGAGTAGAAGTTGTCCCCAATTCTCTTGGATTACACCTTAACCAATCCAAATACATTAGTGACATTTTATCCAAATACAAGATGACTAATGCCAAACCCGTAGCTAAACCTATATCGACTCACCCGCCAATGGTACGAGACGATGGTAATCCTGTTGTCGATCAATCCGACTATAGACCCCTTGTTGGTCGTCTCCAATATCTGTCATTAACATGTCCCGACATAGCTTATACGGTTAATCGACTTGCACAATTTTTACATCATCTCACCACACTTCACTGGACAACGCCGCTCAAACGTCTTTTACGCTATTTAAATGGTACCCTTACCCACGGCATACAACTCTATCGCAACACACCCATATGCCTACACGCGTTTTATGATGCTGACTGGGTTGGTGAGATAGACAATTACGTCTCCCCCTCAGGCTACATTATCTACCTCGGTCGCAACCCTATTTTATGGTCCTCAAAGAAAAACGAGCACTGTTACGATCCCCAACCGAAGCTGAATTTCGAGTCGTGGCTAACACTACTGCCGAGACACTTTGGCTATGCTCACTACTTACCGAACTAGATATTACACTCACAAAACCACCTGCTATCACAAACCCGGTCTTTCACCCGAGAATGAAATATCTTGCCTTATCATTTCATTTTGTTCGAGAACAAGTTCATCTACGAACCATCCGTGTACAACATATTTCAAGTAAAGATCAGCTCGCTGATGCTCTAACGAAACCGCTCCATCGTGCTCGTTGTCATGAACTACGACTCAAGATAGGACTCTTGCCACGCATGTCCAACTTGCGGGGGTATATTGAGAATATCCAAAGCAATATTGAGCAAATAGAAAGCAATCATTCACAATCACATGAATCAAGCAATCCTTGATATATTTACATTGTAAATATAGAGTATATTGCATTATGAATCAATTAGTATAAATCATATAATTTGTTACCTTATTTACTTATGTATCTACACTATATAATGTATACATTTTATTGTAATCATCACTCATTCAATAATATAAAATTTACAGTAGTAGTATTGTGGTTTGTAAAAATTTCTCTCTAGCATATTAAATACGGGTTGGAAGTAGGGGATTGCTGTCATCAAGGTATGGATTCAATTTGGGTTTTCCAGGGAAGGTATGTGAGGGGGTAAGTTTCTTGACCATCGACAAATTGACGGGAACGGGAGGGTTGGAGGGGTCATTGGTGTTGATGATTGAGGTTGTGAGGAAGGGACGAAAAAGGGTGGGGGAATCGGTTGTTGATCAAAAATTGGTTATCGAGTTTGAGGATACCACATAAACTTTAGAAAGGTTATGAATATATTGAATGAATAATTTGATATAACCTAATGAGCTATTTATACGAGTGAATTATGTACAATTGACTAACACTAGAACATCTATAAACTTGATCTCTACAACTCAGTAGATAGAAATTATAGCTAAGCTAAATTATCAATAAGTTAGATAATATAAACAATTGTGAACAACAGGATAAACAATTATCATGCCGGCTAGAGAAGCCAAGTATAGGGCCGAATCCTCTGTTCGACTAATATATCAATCAACAATTTCTCTTGCCAGACTGGTGACTGCACCACTGGCAATGTGCACTGCAACTCATCATTTACAAGTCCGGTTACATTAGCTAAATTTTTTTCAGCCAATATGACAATCACGACTTCTACTACATTAGTATTGTAAGCGGGTAGAGCATCCCTGTATTGGTAGCTCCGCATGTTAAAAATGGACCAAGGTGTCCGGTCACTGGGTGCATTTTTTACCTTCAAAACTCTTGTCTTGCTGAGCTCACCGTGCTTGCCAAGAGCCCGTATAATAATGGTAGTAACATTATTGGGTGTAGAAGCCCGTGTGAGATGTTTTATACGAACCAGTATTGTAGCAACAATGTGACTGATTGTTGTCAACACTCCAATTTTTTGTTGTCGTCCTTGATCCTTAAACAGCCTTGTCCACGAGCATATAGTTACACCCGTGACGATGGTACTTCCAACTTCTACTACTATGGTTCTATGGAGTCTTCCAATGACATCACTTACAACCCCTCTCATGTCATGTCCAGGTGATTCTATAGACGTCAGTAATAAATATCGTATAATACTCGAGATATGAAGAATGTTTATATTATTCGGAAATCGTGTCTATTACAAAGAAAGCTATTATTTATAATACAAGAGAGAATCGTTTATATACGGAAAGAATTGTATAACAGCTATAATAATTACACAAAAGGAAGGATATGATTTGTAGCCTTGATGAGATGATTTTGGCTAACAGCCATATTGAGGAGCAACGGCTCAATTACCCCCTCAAGTTGGAGCGTGTATGGACGAAACGCCCAACTTGGAGAGAAGTGTGTCAAACGTGGTGCGTCCCAGTGCTTTAGTGAGAATGTCTGTGAGTTGCTCGGTTGTGTGGACATAGCATGTAGCCATAGTACCCTTTAAGATCGCGTCCCGAACAAAATGACAATCAACTTCAATATGCTTAGTGCGTTCATGAAAAACGGGATTCCGAGCAATGTGCATAGCGGATTGACTGTTGCTGTAAAGTTGTATAGGACTGTCGTGAGTAATGCCGAGAGAATGGAGGAGCCCTTTTAGCCATTTAAGTTCACAAGTGGTATGGGCCATGCCACGGTATTCTGACTCGGCTGATGATAGAGAGACGGTGGCTTGTTTCTTGGTTTTCCAAGAAATAGGTGAGGGGCCTAAGAAGACAATATAGGCGGAGAGGGATCGACGTGTTGTGGGACAGGCCGCATAGTTGGCGTCACAATAAGCATGTAAGCGGAGATCACTATTCGAGCGAAGAAGAATACCTTGTCCGGGACTGCCTTTGATGTAGCGTACGACATTGAGAGCAGCTTGCCAATGGTCGCGTCGAGGAGCATTCATAAACTGAGCTAAAATATGGACTGAGTATGTGAGTTCCGGACGAGTGATTGTAAGATAAACTAGACGTCCCACTAGACGCCTATAAGGTTGCGGGTCTGTGAGGAGCTCGGAGTTCGAGGTGGTGAGCCTGTGGTTGGAGTCCGTTGGAACGGAAGCCCGCCGCGAACCTAAGAGTCCCGTTTCGGTGAGAATATCCAAGGCGTACTTTCTTTGGGAAATGAAAATACCGGTATTATTTCGAGCAATTTTGAGACCCAAAAAATATTTCAAGGAGCCCAAATATTTCATGTGAAAACACGTACTGAGGTAGTCCTTGAATTGGCGAATGACGGTGTTGTTGTTGCCACAAATAACGAGATCATCCACGTATACGAGGATGTGTAGTTCGGTGCCATTTTTAATCATAGAAAATAGCGAGTAGTCGGATGGGCACTGAGTAAAACCATAATGTATAAGAGCGTTAGCAAGTTTGGCATACCAGCATCGTGGTGCTTGACGTAGACCGTATAATGATTTGCGAAGACGGCATACTTTCCCATTAGCACTTGAAATGAAACCGGGAGGCGGTTTCATATACACTTCTTCTTGAAGATCGCCATGTAAGAATGCATTGTAGACATCCATTTGGTGAAGCTCCCACCCTTTGGCCGCGGCAATAGCGAGAAGAGTTCGAACAGTGACAAGTTTGACGGTTGGAGCAAATGTTTCATTGTAGTCGATGCCTTCGACCTGTCGATTTCCTATGACCACTAACCGAGCCTTATATCGTTCGATGGTGCCATCAGCATTGTACTTGATTTTGTAGACCCATTTCGATCCAATGGCTTTCTTGTTTGGTGGAAGATCCTTGAGAGTCCAAGTTTTATTGGCCTCTAAGGCATCGATCTCGAGCTTCATGGCGTTTTGCCATTCGGGTACCTGCATCGCTTCTTTGAAATGACTTGGCTCGTGGTATTTAGTCTCGGCCGATAAAAATATTCGATGGTTAGCGGAAAATTTTGCATAATTAGAAAAGTGGGAGATAGGATATCTAGTACCTTTGGACGATGATTGGGTGGCGAGATGGTCTGTCGAGGGGCGTATAGGGGGTCGAACAAAACCAGTGAGCCAGGAATTGGGAAATTTAGTGCGTTGTCCTTTGCCCATAAGAGTGTCGTTGGGAGGGTCGTGGGAATCGGTTATGGGTTGTTGAGGCGATTGTGGGTCGTGAGGAGAGGTGAGGTCCGTGGGTGAGGAGTGATCGTTCGTGGGAGTGGAAGTGTCGGGGTTGGTGGTTGAAGAGGTGGTCTTGGGTGGAGCAGTGTGTGTGGGTTTAGATGGAATGAGTATATGTTCTATGGGAGTGAGAGTGTCATCAAGAAAATTAGGGCCGTCAGTGTTTGTGTCGTGAATGTGGAGAGATTGATACGGGAATTCGTGCTCGATAAAGACAACATCGCGGGAATTAAAATGAGTCCCGGTATCCAAATCGTAAACTTTTCATCCCTTTTTGCCAAACGGGTATCCTAAAAACACACATTTACGGCTTCGAGAGGCAAATTTATCACGAGAACGGTTAATGTTTTTAGCATAACAAAGGCATCCAAAAGTGCGAATAAGGTCCATGGACGGAGATTTATTAAATAAAATTTCGTAAGGAGTCTTGCCATGATGAATGATGGAAGGGGTTCGGTTTATTAAATGAACCGCAGCGAGGACGCATTCGCCCCAAAAATAAAGGGGTAGACCGGCTTGAAATAAAAGGGCACGAGCGACATTTAAAATATGACGATGTTTGCGCTCGACACGACCATTTTGTTGAGGCGTGTCGACATTAGAAGTTTGAAACAAAATGCCGTTTTCGTTAAAAAAATTCGCAAAACTTGTAAATTCGTTGCCATTATCACTCCGAAAGGCTTTTATTTTCTTTTGAAATTGTCGTTCAATTAATGCAAAAAAATTTAATAAAGTTTGTCGAGTATCACTCTTATGACGTAATAAATAGACCCATGTAGTTCGGTAAAAATCGTCAACAATAGTTAAAAAATAACTTGAGCCACAAGAAGCGTTTTCAGAATAAGGACCCCAAATATCGCAATGTATCAAATCAAAAATACCCGTAGCAATGTTCGTGCTTAAAGAAAAAGGTTCTCGAGTTTGTTTTGCACGAAGGCAAATATCACAATGTTGACTTTGAAAAGTAGTACGAGATGTCTTATTAGAGAAAGACAAAAAACGGAAAATGTTTGAAGAGGGGTGTCCCAACCTCCGGTGCCATAATTCAAGAGTATTCGTGGTAGTGATGGCATGGGCTCTAGCTTCGGTCTGTCGAACACCCGTGAGATAGTACAACCCCTCACGCTGCTCACTCTCCCCAATCACCGTCTTCGACGAACGGTCCTGGATAAGGCACATATTATGAGAAAATTGAATAATTAACGATGTATCACGCAATAAAGTAGATACCGAGATTAAATTACAATGAAGGTTAGGGGCATATAAAACATTGCGTAAAATAAGACGGGATGACAAATGTATATCACCACTTTGAGTGGCGAGAGTAAGGTCGCCATTTGGTAACCCAACAGATAAAGGAGTAATAGTATGAATATTCGTAAAATGAGACAAACATCCCGACATGTGATGGGATGCGCCCGTGTCAATAATCCAAGAGATAGAGGAGATATTACCATTCAATCGATCAGTAGAGGACTCGGTTTTGCGTGCTTTCCACCACTGCGATATTTCGTCCAATTCCCTAGGTCTTAGGGTGTCATGAGCAGGGGCACCCATAGACGAACCAGATGCCATATGAGCACGGGGCGGGTTTGCGGCAGCCATAGGAGTTCGATGCTTATTTCGATCATACATAGCTCTCCCACGTTCGTCAGGGACGAACACAGCCTGACTTAAATCAGTTGCATTCGGAGGAAGGTAGATTTGATCGCGGGGACGATCACCCCACCACTCCGGGAATTCTCCAGTAACCCGAAAGCAAGTTTTAAAAAAATGACCAGAACGCCGACAAGCAATGCAATAAGGGCGAGTCGAAACTGAGGAATTGGTCTGAGGTTGGTCGTTTTTATCGTGTTGTCCCCTACCCCGGTCAGAATGTCGAGGTCCATTGTGGACACGGGTGGCGAAAGCCATAGTGTCAGGTTTAGTGTCGGTCTTTTGAGACGAAAAATTTCGCACACCCTCTTCTTGAACAATACGGTTATATGCTTGATCAAGGGAGGGTAGAGGGTCAGTTCCAAGAATTTGGGACCTAGCATTATCAAAGCGGTCATCGAGACCCATCAAGAAATCACGAACACGTTTCTTATCACCTTGAATATCGAGGAGACTTACCCAGTCACAAGGACAAGGCTTGCACGAGCATGAAGGTAAAGGATCAAATTCGAGAAGGTCGTCCCAAATTTGAGTGAGGCGCCCATAGTAGTTGATGAGTGATTTTGTGGGTCCCTGACGGCATGCCAGAAGGTCGGCCTGCAATTGATAAATACGAGCATCGTTTCCACGGCGAAAACGGTTGCGAATTTTCACCCATACCTGGTGTGCTTCGCTGCCACGGTAGAAAATAGATCGTTTAAGTTCTGTCTCGATGGTATTGAATATCCAAGCAATCACCAAAGCATTAGTGGATTGCCATGCCTCGAAATCTGTGTCGGTACCCGTGGGTTTAGTGACGGAGCCATCAATTTACCCAATCTTGCCTTTAGCAATAGGTGCGAGTTCGAAGGCGCGAGACCATTCGTCGTAGTTGTTACCGGTAAAGGTAACTTGGGAGATTCGAGCTCCTGGGTTCTTAACATGGACCAAGGAATAGGATGAGTTTTTAGATGAATCGGTATTAGAAGGGTTGATAATTTGAGTTTCACCAGTGTTTGTCATATTGTATGTGTCGAAGAATAGAAGGAGATGGAGGCAGACGATGTTGTAAAGAAAAAAAATGACCTAGCTCGATACCATAATAAATATCGTATAATACTCAAGATATGAAGAATGTTTATATTATTCGGAAATCGTGTCTATTACAAAGAAAGCTATGCTATTTATAATACAAGAGAGAATCGTTTAATACGGAAAGTGTTCCGGGTGTAATTTCAGAGCAAGTATCGTTACCACCCGTGGCTAGTAGAATAATGTCTTGGGTTGAACCCTTCTTGCCTTTATCGTTCCTCTCGGCCTCTCCTGCAACAATGAACGAACTGAGGGCTTGGCTTTGTGCCAAGCGTACTCACTCCGACGCTCAAGTCAGTAAACTTAAAGGATTAAGTCGTGTTGCTTGGCTAGATATATATCGTAGAGAGATGAGGGAGATATTACCAGATGAATAGTGTATTAAGGCTAAGTTCTGAGATCCTCTCCTCAATGAGGGTTGAGGAGTATTTATAGGCTTTCACCTTTTGTCACGTAGTGGCCAAGTGGCCAAGTGGCTAGCAGGTGGAAAGACTGATCTACCCCTCGGCCGAGGGACCTATGGCAGGCCGGCGGGCAATGTTGACTCGCCGCCGAGGGGTCTTGGATATGAGTACGCGGGTACGTGTCCCGGCTGGCAGGTTGTCACGCCGAGACCCAGGCTAACAGGCCGATGGGCTGCATCGGCTAGGCTGTCTAAGTCGTTGACTTGCTGTGGATATCTTTGACCTTGTTCAATATGTTGACTTGGTCAGCGGTGCAGAATATGCCCCATCAATTTGCCCCCAGCGTAGTCTATGCCGTGGTATGGGCTCCGATGTACGTTTGAGCGTATATTCTGCGCAAGTAATTTGTCAAAATTGTTCTGCATCGGGCTCTTCTGCGGCGGCTTCTTTTACCTCGGTCTGGTCTTCCCCTAGGCCGTACCATATCCCCCCTCCACATGGATGCGTAAAGGGTATCCGATGTGGAAAAGAAGGTGACGCTGGCCGAGACCAGGGTTGAGAGTGCCGGTTGCTTTTGATTGCCCCCGGCCGGCGCTACCTAGCTTGGTTGATAGAGTGGCCGGCGGAGAACAGATGCTTGGGAAATTGTTGAGGAAGGTGGATAGGCGGAAAAATATGAATGGGCGTGTTGAAGACGCTTGGTTACTGTTGCATTGATTGACGTCTAACTGTTGCAACGATTGACATCCCGTGGTTGCATGTCCGACACGTGTCTGCACGCTGATTGGACGACGCTTTATGGGCTGTTCGCTGATTGGTCCTTCTTTATGGGCTTTTCCCTATAAATAGGGCAGTTATTCCGTGAAATTGGCCACCAATTTCAGTTTCTCAAATTTTTCTCCAAAATCTTCCATCTTTCTAAACTTTCGAGGGCTTCCTTTTCTTCCAATCTTCATAGTTTTTTATCCGGCGAGTGTTTTTCAGGTAAACAAACAAATTTCTTCACTTTTTACTTTGTTAAATAATTATTGCTATTATGTCTTCTGCTGACGCCGGGACTAGTACTTCTGCGCCGGGGGGTTCCCCGTTACGTCTTGATGGGGAGGGGATACTAGACGCCATCCCGATAAGGTTTGGGGGCCCTAGGTCTCCTTCTCCCGTGGTCGATCCGCCAATTTTGGAGGAACGGGAGGATGAGGGTGACGATGCTGGTGAAGATGAGAGGACTCCTTCTGATGGTGGGAGGCTGTCTATCCCAGATCACGGCGAGCCCTGCACGACCGGTCTTGACCGATCTTGGTCCCATAAGTTCGCCAGTTGTTCAGGCGAGGCATTTTTCGGAGACCATTTCTCCTTTGGTGAGGGGTACAAGATTGTTATCCCGAAGAAGGGTCAGGCGGTCTGTTGCCCCCCACCGGGTTACACCGGTGTGTACCTCAAGCACCTGGAGTATGGGCTGCGGTTTCCTCCGAATAGATATGTCGCGGCCATCGTCAAAGCCATGAACGTCGCTGTGGCCCAACTACATCCGCTGGCCGTGAGGACGATAGTTGGCTTTGTGTGGCTCTGTCTTTTTAGGGGGGAGGTCCCGACAGTCAACTTATTCCGCCGCCTTCATCATCTACGGCCGTCAATTGCTGGCAAGGTGGGGTGGTACAGCGTGCAGACGGAACCTGGCTATGTCTCCGTGAACAAGCTTACTTCTTGCAAAGACTGGCAACGGCGGTGGGTGTACGTCCAAGTGCCGGAGGAATACCCATTGCCTCGGTCTTTCCAGAGCCCTGTTCACTTGCGGTGTGAGACCCCGGAAGAATACGAGAAGTGTATCTCCCGGGGTAAGGTCAAGATGGACGCTTCGTTGGTGCCCCTTACCGCGGATGAGAAATGGGCGATGCATTTGTTTGACGCTGAGAAAGGATGGCTGCCCCCAACTCAGATCATTCTTCAAGACGAGATGCTTTGCCGCGTCGGCCTCATACCGGCCCTTAACCAGGGTGAGTGGGGTCGGTGTGAGGCCCACCTTTGTTTGCTATATTCCTGTTTTTGGAACCTTGTTTTTCTTTTATGTAACTTTTATTTGATTTGTTGCAGATCGATTTGGTCAGGATCTGTCTGAGGGGGACTTGGACAGGTTAGGGCTTGACAAAGACGGGGAGGTCGTTATACAGCATCCTACGGCTGACTGGCGTGATCGCAGACCGTCCCCTAACGAGCTCATGGATAAGGAGCTGAAGTCGCTGGATCCGGCGGCGGCCCAGGCAAGGGTTCTCGGGGGCGTGCCAAAGAGAACAAGGAAGGCAGCGTCCAGGTTGGCGGCAGCGTCTGCGCCAGCTCCCTCTTCGACCCCAGTGGTTTAGGAGCCTGTGGAGGTCATCGACATCGCTGATGGGGCGGTGACCGTTGCTAAGGCCTCTTCTCCGAAGAAGAGGAAAGATCCTCCGTCTGCTTCCAACGCTCCCGGGGAGAAGACTGACTCAGCCGGCCCTCGAACGAAGAGGGTCCAGACTGGTACGGATCTAACTTGTGGTTCGGATTTAGCCGGTTCGTTGGGCATCCCGGATGACCGGCTTTCTGATGTGTCAATGCATGGTGACATGGATGCTCTGTGTAAATTTTTTGTAGATCCTCCTTCGGCAGCCGCCGTTCTCACTGAACGGCAATTGGGGAAGCAGCCTGAGAAGGCTATCGAGAAGGCGGGTGACAGAAATGTCGTCGTCGACTCCTCGGTTCAGAAGGTTCCTCCCTCCGAGCTTGTGGCGGAGGGTGTGAAATTATATAAGAGGATGGCCAAGTGGACCCAACAAGCCGGCTCCTACATCCTGGAGCAGGAAAAGACCATGGGTCAAGCTGCCCCACTGATCGCGAAGCTTAAACTTGATCTCTCCGCCGCGAGGGGGGAAGCCTCGAAGGCTAAACTGGATCTCTTGGCTGCCAGCCGACGCGTGGAGGAAGTTGAGAAGCTGCTAGGGGCCGAGAGGGCCAAAGTGGAGGAAGCTGATGCCGCCACTGCCAAAATGATGGGGGAGCGGGACAGGTACAAGGATGCCTATGACGCCGTGGCTGCCAGGGGAGAAAAGTGGAAGGATCAGTTCCACAAACAGGCCGAGGCGCTCAGGGATGCGCAGGCTGCCCTTGCTCAAAAGGAAAAGGATATTGAAATGCTTTAAGATGTGCTTCTCCCTAAACTGTGCGCCCAGTTCCGGGACCAAGCCGAGGAGGCGGCCAGGGAGGCAATAAGGAGGCTCGTCCCCGAGGGCTCTTTCCCGTGGGATAAGTTTGAACAGCTTCTGGATGAGATGGCTGAAACTGCGGAGGCAGCGGCCGCACAGGAGGCGGAGGCGGCGAAGGCGGCTCAGATAGCTGAGGCCAAGGCGGCCTATGATGCGGAAGTGAAGGAGGGTGAGAGGCTGAAGCTGCTGGAAAATGTTCAGCCTTCCTCAAAGCCGCCACCAAGACGCCGCGCATCGACGTGGGGCGGGGCAGCAAGAATAGCATAGGGAGACGGGCGGTCGTCACCAGACTCACCCGGCGTCTCGGATAGCTTTAGCTGTTCGGGGGCCAATTATTGAGCCTTCTCTCCCTGCCATCCTTTTGGCGCTTCAAATCCCAAGTCTGTAATCTTTTGCTTTTTTGTTTCTTCGCTTTTTGTAAAGCTTTGGTAGGTAGAGTTTAGGCTACCCTCATGGGGACGGCCGTCGTTTGTACTCTCCTTGCAATCATCTTTAATAAAGTTATCTTATCGGCCTTTGGCTTGGCCGGGGCTTCGATCACAATTCCTCGTTTGTCTTTTTGCGTTATTAATTGAGTGCGTTCGTTTTTACACTCGGCATGACCGAGGCAGTTTGAATGCATGTCTCAACTGTGTTCAACGTCTTTAGCGTTCGTAACTGTGTAGGCATATTGACCGCCAGATTGGCGTCTCAATTGCACTAAGTATACGTTCTCTTTTTAGCGTATCGGCCGGCGTGTTCCCCGTCGCTCTCGGCTTTGACCGAGGTAATCGGGGTTGCGGCTTCGATAGCGTTCGTAACTGTGTAGGCATATTGACCGCTAGATTGGCGTCTCAATTGCGCTGAGTATACGTTCTTCTTTTAGCGTATCGGCCGGCGTGTTCCCCGTCGCTCTCGGCTTTGACCGAGGTAATCGGGGTTGCGGCTTCGATAGCGTTCGTAACTGTGTAGGCATATTGACCGCTAGATTGGCGTCTCAATTGCGCTGAGTATACGTTCTTCTTTTAGCGTATCGGCCGGCGTGTTCCCCGTTGCTCTCGGCTTTGACCGAGGTAATCGGGGTTGCGGCTTCGATAGCGTTCGTAACTGTGTAGGCATATTGACCGCTAGATTGGCGTCTCAATTGCGCTGAGTATACGTTCCTCTTTTAGCGTATCGGCCGGCGTGTTCCCCGTCGCTCTCGGCTTTGACTATGCCGATGGTCCGATCGTTTCCGGATCTGGGGTTGTACTGTATCCGGAAGGATTTTAGTTCTGAAGCGACAGCTCTCACCCTCACTAGATACCTTATCGTCCCGTAGTCCTGGGCTTCGCACTCTCCTTTGATCTGGCTGGTCACTAAGAGTGAGTCTGTCGTCACCATGATACGCTCTGCTCCGGCGGTTTTAGCTAGCTTAACTCCGGTTATTACCGCCTCGTATTTGGATTCATTGTTTGAGGCCAATGAGGTAAGCTTTAAGGCGTGCTCAAACACGTCTCCGTTTGGGCTGATAATAACGATGTCGGCTTTCGAGCTATTCGTCGCGGAGGGGCCATTAGCGTAAACCTCCCATAGATCGGGACCCTCCTCGTTCTTCGAGATGAGCTTCTGCGCCTCCCCCCGGTCCGAGACATATATCATTGTCAGGGCCCTGATGGATATCACAGCGTCAATTTCGCTCAAAGTGACCCGGCCTATGAGAACGTTGTAGGCAGACGTGCCGTCGATGACTACGAATTCAGACATAACACTCTTGGCTGCACCCCCCTCGCCGAACCTCACCAAAGAATCGACCGACCCCAGGGGTACCAGGCCGTCCCCAGAAAAGCTGTACAACGGGTTGGTGCAGGGGCTCAAATCTTCAATCCTCAGCCCGAGGCTGAGAAAGCATTCTCTGTACATAACGTTTGTGTAGGCGCCTGTGTCAATCAGGCACCTCTTCACCAAGTGGTTGGCTATGTCCAGGCGGACTGTAAGTGGGTCGCTATGAAAAGCGACGACTCCATCGTAGTCCCCCTGTCCGATGGTCATGTCTGGGATGCTGGGAGCGGGGGTTGCTGTGTTGGGCACAAAGTTGATGGCCGGATAAGGTTCATCCTGGGGCCGTTTGTGCTCATGAGCGGACCCACTGCTCTCGTTGTCCCTGATGACGACATTGACTACTCCTACCCGCTCAGAGGCGGACTTGCTATTCGATCCGCCGGCATCTGGTTTTTGGCCTCTGACAACATATTTGCCGAGGCTCCCCTTTCGGATCAGTTCTTCAATGGCATCCTTCAGGTGTCGGCAATCGTTGGTTAAGTGTCCGGTGTGGCCGTGGTACTCACAGTACTGGCTCGTGTCACCGTCACTCCTCGGCCTAGGGGGTCTTTCCCATTTCTGGCCCTCGTTCTTGCTCAAAGCGAAAACCTCGGCGGCCGATACGACTAGGGGGGTGTGATCTTCGTACCGTTTCTTGTAGTACGTTCCCGAGCTCCCCCCGGCATCCGCCGAGCTTCGTTTCCAGGCAGGCTTGTCTGACCGTGACCTATTATTCTCACGGTGTCTTTCATCCGGGTTGTCCTCCCGGTGACCTTTCTTTTCTGAGTGCTCGGCCTCGCTAGGGCCTACCCAGGTCTTGTGATAGTCCTCTACCTTGATGGCCTGGTCGGCCATCCTCCTGGCGGCGTCCCAGCCCAGGCCTCCGTACTTGATGAGCTCATTTTTTAAGTCTCCCCTTGGGAGGCCCTTCATCAGCGCGAAGGCCGCCGCCGGGATTAATCTCTCGAATCTGCTGGACCTTTCCATCGAACCTCTTCACATAGCTTCGTAGAGACTCGCCCCCCTCCTGTTTGATAGTTAGGAGGTCCGATGTCTCCACGGCCCTTCTTTTGTTGCAAGAGTATTGGGCTAGAAGGGCGTCCCTTAGGTCGGCGTAGTAGTATACCGAGCCGTCGGGAAGCCCCTTGTACCAACTTTGAGCCATCCCATGCAGAGTTGTTGGGAAAACTCGGCACCAGACCTCATCGGGCTGCTCCCATACCGACATGTAAGACTCGAAAGCCTCAGCGTGGTCGGCTGGATCACTGACTCCTTTGTATGATAGAGGTGGCAACTTGAGCTTAGTTGGCACCTGGATTTCTAGGACGTAGGCGCTGAGAGGCTGTCTGACCACGTGTCGAACGACACGAGGCGATCGGCTCCTCGCATTCCCAGTCCGGCTCCTCCCCTCGTATCGGGAAGGACTCCTTCTTCGACTCGGACTTCTCCTCCAACTCTGCTGAGTTGGACTCCTTTGGCTCCTTTGGGGTATGCCTCGTTCGTGTGGCGGGGACGCTGTCCTCCCACGAGTGCGGGAAGGGCTTATGTCTACCGCGCCCACTTTGGGCTCCCCCGGCGACTTGGCTGGGTCAGCTTCTCCCAGTGCTCCGTTCAAATTTCTCGGAGTCACGTTCTGGGCCCTGGTCTCCTGATCGGTTTCCGCCGCTCTTGTCGGCGTGACAGTGTGAGCAGGCGTATTGCTAATTAGGTCCAGGAGCATTTTCAGTTTTGCTACGTCAACCACATGTCCCATGATGGTGACCTGGTTGGCTGGCAGCGGCGTGTCTGGTGTTATTGGCATTCCGAACTCTGGTTGGATTACTCCGCCGGTGGAGGGCTGCATGACTCCAGAATTGTTGAAGGTATCATCTTGGTAGAATGCGGTTTCGTCGGTCACGACTGCGTCTTGTTGTTTCGACATTTCCTTAGCTTTTTGGGTGGGTTTTTTGTTGTTGTTTTTTTTTTGTTTGGGAATGAATGTGACTAGCTTCTAGTGTCTTCCCCACAGACGGCGCCAATTGTTCCGGGTGTAATTCCAGAGCAAGTATCGTTACCACCCGTGGCTAGTAGAATAATGTCTTGGGTTGAACCCTTCTTGCCTTTATCGTTCCTCTCGGCCTCTCCTGCAACAATGAACGAACTGAGGGCTTGGCTTTGTGCCAAGCGTACTCACTCCGACGCTCAAGTCAGTAAACTTAAAGGATTAAGTCGTGTTGCTTGGCTAGATATATATCGTAGAGAGATGAGGGAGATATTACCAGATGAATAGTGTATTAAGGCTAAGTTCTGGGATCCTCTCCTCAATGAGGGTTGAGGAGTATTTATAGGCTTTCACCTTTTGTCACGTAGTGGCCAAGTGGCCAAGTGGCTAGCAGGTGGAAAGACTGATCTACCCCTCGGCCGAGGGACCTATGGCAGGCCGGCGGGCAATGTTGACTCGCCGCCGAGGGGTCTTGGATATGAGTACGCGGGTACGTGTCCCGGCTGGCAGGTTGTCACGCCGAGACCCAGGCTAACAGGCCGATGGGCTGCATCGGCTAGGCTGTCTAAGTCGTTGACTTGCTGTGGATATCTTTGACCTTGTTCAATATGTTGACTTGGTCAGCGGTGCAGAATATGCCCCATCAGAAAGAATTGTATAACAGCTATAATATTTACACAAAAGGAAGGAGATGATTTGTCGAGATGATTTTGGCCAACAGTCATATTGAGGAGCAACGGCTCTATTAGTCAGTTTGATTAGTTATTGAATTTACGAAAAAAGTGGTACTTGTGAATCTAGAATTAAAATCCGTCAGTAATAAATTTGCCCTGGTCGCCTTCACGGAAATAACTAGGTCACATTCAGTTCAGTTAGGAACTTGTTGAAGATCCTTCATTTTATTTATAACTTCACGTTGAAGTCTGCTGATCTAATACTACAGAGTACGGAGTATAAATTAATTCGACTTTTTCTTTACTTTAAGCATCAGACTCTTGTTTAGTAGCGGAACCAAAGTTATGAAGGGACCGCGGTACATCACATGTAGCAGCGGAAGACAGAAACGCGGTCCTCCTGAGACCTATTGCATTTAAAAAACTTGTAAAACTGGGTAAAGGGACACATACTTTATGTGTAGACAATAAATTGGTCTAACCCCGAAAATACGGAGTCTCTAGTGTATCCACACCGGTAGATAGACTAACGTTCTCAACCCTTGAGACGACCTCGGAAATAGAAAAACACTTTCTCTATAATAAGTATGTATGAGAGAATGAAGGTTTTATAAACTTTTTGGTTTTTCGTATCGTCAAATCACAAACCATCTTGTGCTATTTATAGCAAAGTAAACTTGGGGAGCAAGTCATAGCTTACTATAGCCTTACGTAACATATTAAGTCATAACAAAGCCTTAAGCATTAAGAAATGGTTTGTGTAATGACACATGGCTACTTGGCTAGTCATAAGATAAGAATGCCAAATATTACATGAGTTATCAAGAGAAAACGTGACCTCTAAGGTCCAGTTGACTCGACCCATTTTTTCTCATACAACCGTCTTTCCGATATTAACTATATTTCCGTGTTAGCGGACAATATAAAAATATGTCGTCGAGATTATTTAATTAATTATCTCATAATAAATTAAATAACCGTAAACGTTAAATATCACACCGTAAGTGTGTGACCACATAGGTTCATCGCTAAACCGGTAATAATTAATCTCATTAACTATTAATCGAGGTTGGCGTCTAACAACACTCCCCGACGGCCGGATAACGTGAATACCAATATTTACTGTACTCGAACCTGGTAAAGGATACTGTATTTATTTCCCTCCGTCGTTCCAACTCCGGATCGTCCTAGGGTATGGTTTGACTGTCAAACCCCACTAGACGACCTCTATGTTACATGTCTATCATTATTGGTCAAGAATGACTTTAAGAAACTCCTTTCTTAAAACATTCGTATGCCCTGGCCAAGGTCTTTATATGACCAATAAGATTAATGACAACATAGAGTTCAAACTCATTACCTTGAGCTGACGGATTCCATCTTGACTCACCACTAATTACATAGGTACTTAATTATACCCAATGACCATTCAACTAGCATTTTTACACACTAGGTGTCCGGTATCTAAGTACAATAAGTAGTCTATTAACTACAATGATGATCTCAGGTCAAAGGATAAAATATAAAACTATTCCTTAAGAGAATTTCCACATTGACAGTGTTTAGGTAATAATAACCATTTGGGAAATCTCACTGTTGGTCAGTTCAATAATCATATCTCCATATGCATTATCTATATTATAACTTAATGAATGAGATCCATTAATACTCATCCTATGAGTAACGTTATCAATATATTGGTCTATCCGGATTATCATAGTCCCGTTCTGATAATCCCACGACCAAGAACATTTTTTAGACTAAACTCTATATATAATACTCGACTCTCATTATCATAATCTCCATTATGATGTCAAGTATACCAGTTTAATCAAGGACTTATCATCGTATTAATACCTTAATAAGATAATAAGAAAATGCCATCTAATTATTAATCTCCATTAATAATTACATTGTATGAAATTTGTTCAAAAACGTTTCATAACGATTGCTCTGGGGCATAGTTCCAACAATCTCCCACTTGACCTAGAGGCAATCGGTCATGAACCTTGATCTTTGATCCCACTTGCGCTTGTCAAACTCCTTTGATATAAGCGCCTTTGTGAAAGGATCTACATCGTTTCTTTCCCTTACACCTGATGAATTTGAACATCTCCATGTTCGAACATTTCTCTCATCAGGTGAAATTTCCGAAGAGCATGTTTAGATCATTGGTAGACCCTTGGCTCTTTAGCCTGTGCAATAACTCCTTATTGACACACAATAGAGGAATACCTTCCTCCACTGAAGGAACAACACCAAGTTCTATTAAGAACTTTCTTATCCAAACGGCTTCCTTAACAGCATCACATGCGGCTAAGTACTCTCTTTCGGTTACTGAGTCAGCTACTATAGCTTGTTTGGAATTTTTCCAACTCACTGCTCACCATTTAAGGTGAAAACATAGCTAGAGATAGACTTGCTATCATTCTTATCCAATGCGAAACTTGCATCAGTACCGCTAAACACTTTTAGCTCACCATCTCCAAAAAATGAGGAATTGGTCCTTAGTCCTTCTCAAGTACTCAAGGATGGTTTTCACCACTTTCCAATGTTCCTCACCCGGATTGCCTGATGCCTACTCGCTACTCCTAGCGGGTAAGCCACATCAAGCCTTGTACAACATCATAGCTGAGTGTGTGTACAAAGATTGGGAGAGCTCAAGCAGCTTCCTGAATCCATCTCCATAGATTCTTATTCAAATAATATAAGCCGCTTCTCCCATATCCTTTATGGAGAACTGTTCAGATAGCCAAATCTTTGTCTCTTGCATGGTTAGCACATCATTTCCTATTAGCAATATGTCAGCCACATATAGCACTAAGAAAATGAATGTACTCCCACTAGCCTTCTTTGAGAAATCTTAGTCGGAAAGAAAACAATCCATAAGAACATAATCATACATCATCATGATATGGACTTCCTCATAATGATATATAAGAATTTTAAAACATGCATGAGCCCCCTGGTTGTCAGGTCGCTTCTCATCATAATTAAAATTCATCTGATTTTATCTTATAAAATCATTTTAGGCTCTACACTACATAGTCCCCTGGTTGTCAGGTCGTACCTATCAGTGTAGTTGAGTTTATCCACTCTAGTGACAGAAAATTAATAAATGTCATACCCTTTGGGTTGTCCAGACTAAAAGTATAAGATTAGTTAACTTTTCTTCACCCCTGTATCACATACAATAGACAATATTATTATATGTCCGAACTACAAGCCCCCTGGTTGTCAGGTCGTATCTTGTAAACGAAAATAAAATAATTTTATTGTCTACCTGAGTGGCAACCTTTGACAAAATATCTCATATTTTATCAATTAAAAAACTCAATAATCTTTAAGTGGTCAAGTTTTAATGTCATTCAAACAATTTGAATAACACAGTGCTTATATTGTATACTAGCACCTTAACAATTATATCTCATATAACTGTCGTACACAGTTATCGCATAACTGTAGTGATCCATGTTTTATGTGTCATTATAAAAATTTAATAACACCCTTGGCTATATCTAATATAACCCAACTGATAAGACTGACCCTCATATCTCATACAAGAGTCGGCTCCTATCACCATATACTTTGCATGCTAAATAACAATCATAAGCTTTAAAACAGCTTACCCACTCATATGTTACTCAAACATTACAATGACATTATATTAACAATAAATGATCAAAAATGTAATGATTGAAACAATGATTATCATAAAAGTGGAAACGCCTTTTATATCCACATAATAGACAAAAGCTATTTACGCATGCATGTAATAGATTCGTTACTCAACGAATTACGAGAACTATTCTCGCGAGACCCAAATTTACAAAATGTAAATGCAAAATTGGCTCTGATACCAATTGAAGGGACCGCGCACATCGATGTAGCAAATGGAAGACAAACGCGGTCCTCCTGAGACCTATTGCATTTAAAAAACTTGTAAAACTGGGTAAAGGGACACATACTTTATGTGTAGACAATAAATTGGTCTAACCCCGAAAATACGGAGTCTCTAGTGTATCCACACCGGTAGATAGACTAACGTTCTCAACCCTTGAGACGACCTCGGAAATAGAAAAACACTTTCTCTATAATAAGTATGTATGAGAGAATGAAGGTTTTATAAACTTTTTGGTTTTTCGTATCGTCAAATCACAAACCATCTTGTGCTATTTATAGCAAAGTAAACTTGGGGAGCAAGTCATAGCTTACTATAGCCTTACGTAACATATTAAGTCATAACAAAGCCTTAAGCATTAAGAAATGGTTTGTGTAATGACACATGGCTACCAAATATTACATGAGTTATCAAGAGAAAACGTGACCTCTAAGGTCCAGTTGACTCGACCCATTTTTTCTCATACAACCGTCTTTCCGATATTAACTATATTTCCGTGTTAGCGGACAATATAAAAATATGTCGTCGAGATTATTTAATTAATTATCTCATAATAAATTAAATAACCGTAAACGTTAAATATCACACCGTAAGTGTGTGACCACATAGGTTCATCGCTAAACCGGTAATAATTAATCTCATTAACTATTAATCGAGGTTGGCGTCTAACAACACTCCCCGACGGCCGGATAACGTGAATACCAATATTTACTGTACTCGAACCTGGTAAAGGATACTGTATTTATTTCCCTCCGTCGTTCCAACTCCGGATCGTCCTAGGGTATGGTTTGACTGTCAAACCCCACTAGACGACCTCTATGTTACATGTCTATCATTATTGGTCAAGAATGACTTTAAGAAACTCCTTTCTTAAAACATTCGTATGCCCTGGCCAAGGTCTTTATATGACCAATAAGATTAATGACAACATAGAGTTCAAACTCATTACCTTGAGCTGACGGATTCCATCTTGACTCACCACTAATTACATAGGTACTTAATTATACCCAATGACCATTCAACTAGCATTTTTACACACTAGGTGTCCGGTATCTAAGTACAATAAGTAGTCTATTAACTACAATGATGATCTCAGGTCAAAGGATAAAATATAAAACTATTCCTTAAGAGAATTTCCACATTGACAGTGTTTAGGTAATAATAACCATTTGGGAAATCTCACTGTTGGTCAGTTCAATAATCATATCTCCATATGCATTATCTATATTATAACTTAATGAATGAGATCCATTAATACTCATCCTATGAGTAACGTTATCAATATATTGGTCTATCCGGATTATCAT
This sequence comes from Silene latifolia, assembly GCF_048544455.1. Classification (NCBI taxonomy): domain Eukaryota; kingdom Viridiplantae; phylum Streptophyta; class Magnoliopsida; order Caryophyllales; family Caryophyllaceae; genus Silene; species Silene latifolia. The sequence goes on along the minus strand of NC_133527.1, from coordinate 34,666,927 downwards.
AGTCCCGTTCTGATAATCCCACGACCAAGAACATTTTTTAGACTAAACTCTATATATAATACTCGACTCTCATTATCATAATCTCCATTATGATGTCAAGTATACCAGTTTAATCAAGGACTTATCATCGTATTAATACCTTAATAAGATAATAAGAAAATGCCATCTAATTATTAATCTCCATTAATAATTACATTGTATGAAATTTGTTCAAAAACGTTTCATAACGATTGCTCTGGGGCATAGTTCCAACAAGTTATTAGGGGCGTATCACTAATGTAATGTGGTAAACTAACGAAAATGTTCACTAAAAGTTACAAATTTTCAATTGTTAAGGGAACGACCACGTGCTCCTAAATCCGCAACTGCTCTTCTTGAACTAAATTTGAATCATGAGTGGGACTAATTCAGTTTCTTTTTTCAATTTGTTGCATTCTGTATATGTGCACATTAATCCGGCAAGACTACTCTCCATACCTGCTTCACAAGCATTACAGCCGGCATTGGCACCGAGACAAGGCACGTCACCATTGACGGGTGTTGTCGCCAATTCTGTTATCTGAGATAACTAACTCGACAGCAAAGCCTGTACAACAAAGCTTACCTAGTAATAAGTTACAATATTGTTGGAATTATTGTACACCTGGTAGCAAATCTTGGAATGAATCAAACTAACACCAATTTAAATAATGCATACAAGTATACTTCTAAAGTTTAATATTTAAATTTGTAGGCAACACTACTAAAAGGAAGCTGCGTACCTCTGTGACGGTTGCCTTTTCAACTGCAGCTGCGATTTCGATTTTGCTGTTGCTTGGTATATATCTTTGTGTTTCTAGATGGAAGGCAACTGAAAAAGTTGATGGTAAGTCACATTTTAGATTGAAAATGGTGAATAAACTTTATATTGTAATTGTACGCTTATAGCTTGAAGAAACACCAGTACACGTATTGCTATTGTTCTTGAAGACGACTACAGAATTACCCAATGTATTCAAGTCATCTTTTTGCATTATGCGGATCATTAATCGAATTATCTTTATGCAGTAAAAACAGATGAGATGAGAAGGTTTGCGGATTCCTTGCAGTTCGACTTCAATACAATAGAGGTTGCTACACACAACTTCTCAGCAGAAAATAAACTTGGAGAAGGTGGATTTGGTCAAGTCTACAAAGTGAGTTATTTGAACTTTAGGTTTGTGAAAATATTTGGATTTACCAATTTTATTCACCATCCTGCCAATTTGAAAGCTCATTAACATTGTGTTTCAAACACCTAATACATTATAGCTATCTATATAGTCGGCTATAAACACACATGAATATCACCAACTGTCTCAACCTTATTTATGTCCTGACATGTTCTTGAATATTTTAAGCAACGTTTTCTTGGAAATAAACGAGTTCTCGAGTTTTTTCTAAACAGGGCAAACTTAAGGGTGGACAAGAAGTAGCAGCAAAAAGGCTTTCCAAAAATTCAGTACAAGGAATTGCAGAATTTGAAACGGAAATTATACTAGTTGCTAGACTACAACATAAAAACCTGGTAAAACTATTAGGATATTGTGCATCGCCTAATGAAAGCCTACTTGTCTATGAGTTTCTTCCTAATTCAAGCTTGGATAAATTCCTATTTGGTAACCACTACTTTGATCATGCAACAAGTCCGTATATAATATGTGCAATTAGTATAATGAAGAGCTCATGGACTAGCTTATGGTATTATAATTGCAGATCCCGCTAAAAAATCAATTTTAAATTGGCAAACTAGATTCAATATCATCAATGGGATTGCAAAAGGGCTTCAGTATCTTCACGAGGATTCTCGAATTAAAGTCATACATCGAGATCTCAAATCAAGCAATATATTACTTGATGAAGCCATGAACCCAAAGATTGCAGATTTTGGCTTGGCAAGGCTTTTTGAAGTTGATCAAACTCAAGGAGATACTAAGAGAATTGTTGGCACTTAGTAAGATATTTTTCATTCTTTTCCTCTTCTTTTGACACCATTCTATTTTATTAAAATAGTTTGTCTTGATTTATATATAAAATATACGAGTAACAAATTTTCATTTATAGTTTTTCATTACTCTGAATTTGCAATGCAGTGGCTATATGGCCCCAGAATACGCAATAACAGGTCATTACTCGGTGAAATCAGATGTATTCAGTTTTGGAGTCATAGTCCTTGAGATAGTAAGTGGCCAAAGGAACCGATCATTTGGACGATTGCAGCTGGACGAGGCACTACTACATCGGGTAAGATCATATGAACATGAAAAAAGAACTATAATTCATATTGCCAAGTACTTGAACGAGATGCCACATGTTTATTTGTCGACTGTTTGATAGGCATGGAGGCTGTGGAACGAGGATGAGCCATTGAATCTAATGGATACAGAGTTGGGAGACAACTTTGAAGAGGAAAAAGTACTAAAATGCATCCAATTAGGATTATTATGCATCCAAGAAAATGCTATTGACAGACCAAGAATGACCGCTATTGTTGCTTCACTTAATGGTCAAGCTATTCGCCTCCCAACACCAAAAGCGCCTCATTTTTTTGGTTGTGCTGTTGATGATGAAGCTCGCAATATGCAGGATGGAGACGCAGCTCCATGTGTGTATACAGGGGATGAAATAATCACAGACGTGTATTCTCGTGACTAAAAACTAAAACACTACCAAGGCTCGCCTGGAGTATGACTGTACGAGTAATTGTTACGATTTACGAAGATTATAGAAGAAAAAAAGTAGCTGTAGACAATGATGTAAATAGTAGAATTTGGAAGCGATGGTACATTCCATCTAGTATAGTGGAAGAACCCATGTCAAGCTTAGTGGCTTAATGTGAAAAAAGTAGCGTATTAGGTTTCAACCATTAGCTTAAGCATTTTTGTTAAGATGATTCTTTTACATGATATCATAGACTAAAAGACCTCAAGTTCATATCTTGCTATTTTTACATGTGAATTTCAGTACAAGGTTTGATGGACCTATCACCTATGCATTATCCACCGGCCTTCAAGCCTACAAACGTGCGTAGCAGATAGACTTTTGTCAACGGGTGTATTAAGGTATATAAACTAATTATTGGCAACAACAATTTCTCTACGGAGTATAACTTTTTTTTTTACAAGTTTTATCTATAATGAAAGATATTAACAGGGTAAAGTGAACCATTAAAGGTAAGAAATAAGAGTAGGTCTCCTGAGAGACGGCCTCTTAATAAGCTTTATTGAGAGACCATTGTACAATTTTAAGAAAAAATGGTACTAAAGCTAATAAAATAAGCACAAATCATGATTAATGGTAAAATGGGTACATTTATTATGTAAATAGGTACGAAATTACTATGTTACGATCAATAACAAAAGGGACCAAAACCTTAAGGTTATGGTTGCGGCCCAACTATTATAATTATTCCTATTACGCTCTCTCACTCAAATGCCCATTGGGCTTAAAAAGTGGTTAGTGCACATGGTAGATGAACCATCTCAACCAAAACTTTAAGTTTATGGTTGAGGCCCAACTGTTATAATTATTCCTATTACGCTCCTTCACTCAAATGCCCGTTGGGCTTGAAGAGTGGTTAATTGTGCACCGGCTCCCCCGTACCGTGTGCTGGATTTCCACTTTGAGTTTTTGAGGAGTTTTGAGGTTGCCAGGATTCGAACCCGTAACATACGGTCACACTGGCTCTGATACCATGATAGATGAACCAACTCAACCATCACCGTAAGGTTTTGGTTGAGTTGGTTCATCTATCACGAAATACAAATAAAAGGGTACAAAAGATTGGTCTCTCAATAACTTAGTGAGAGACGTCTCTCCTAAGTTTTAGTGAAGAAACAATTAATATAAATAGGACTGAGAGACTAATCCAAATATTAACAAGTTGATCATTTTGGTTTAAAATAATAAGACGGGATTTTTTTAACTATTTTACCGCTAAACGTGACAATTATTGAGAAACAAGTTATCATAAGCTATAATAACATTTGCGTTGTAACATTGTGGTTACATTTAACCACAAAATAGTCACATATGTCCCGATGTCCGTCCGAAGGCTCAAACGAAAAGTGGCGATTTAAAACAAGAATTTGCGAATACAAATATACAATTGATTACGTGGGGAAATGAGTTTTATAAAAGACTTTACGCGTCATTTGACTCCAAAGCCTAACTTTTTTTCACATGTAAAATGTTTATTCGGTACATCAGATTTACGGCCAATCAATTCAAACCTTCATTATTATTTGACTTACTAATTAGCACCAAAAGAATTAATTCAACCAAAATTTTCAGCATAACATACAGTTGGGAAATATGACAAGAATTGAACTATATATACCGGCTAATTAAATAAAGACTAATGAATGAATCACCAAAAATTTCGCTTTTTGATTTATTTTTCATTAAACCACTTTCTCAATGGCTACATTTCGTCTATGTTTATCATTGATCATCCTTATCACGCGGATTCAATTGTTATATGTGACGGGAAAAACAAAAACATTAACGATTGTGAATAACTGTAATTATGCAGTATGGCCGGCTATCTTAAGTTTTTCTGAACTGTCTTTGAATAACAACTCTGGATTCGCCCTACAGGAGGGCGAATCAAGAAATGTGGACGTTCCGACTGACTGGAGAGGCCGAATTTGGGGTCGAACCCTATGCTCAACTGATGAATCTACGGGCAATTTCTCGTGCCAGACAGGTGACTGCTTCACTGAAAAAATCCTATGCAACCGACCATTTGTTTATCCAGCTACATTTGTGGAGTTTGGTTTGGGTCAGGTTTATGATATAGACTTTTACGATGTTAGCGTAACATTCGGGTATAATCTCCCTTTGATGGTTGCTCCACATGTCGAAACTGGGATTGATTGCTCCGTCACTGGGTGCGTGTACGACCTTAAAAGGTTGTGCCCTGCTGGACTCACAGTGCTCAGCAAGACTACTTCTAATGCTAATACTACTAGCATTATAGGGTGTCGAAATCCGTGTAAGGTGTTCAACACCCGTAAGTATTGTTGTAACAGTATAACTGATTGTCACCGGTCTGATTTTTCAATGTCGTCGTTGATCTTCAAGAGAGCTTGTCCCAGAGCGTATAGTTATACTCTCGATGATGCTACTTCCGTCTTCATGTGTAATGCCTCCAAAGCTTCCTCGTATAACATCACTTTCTGCCCTTCACCCGACATGGCTAGGTACTTGTTCGATTCGTCTATGTTTACGTTTTCTTATTAACCTTTTCTAGTCATCATTTCTTAATAATTTCCTTTTCTTTTTATTGAAACTAGTTTAGACCGTGCAATAAAGGCACAGTATATATACTCCGTAATATTTATGGATAATTGTCCATATTTCTCATTATTGTATTTTGCTTTGTTGACAATTAATTAAGAGATTTTTTTTTGCTGAAATGTATTTTAAAACAAAATATTTTTTTACCCACAAAGTTAATGAAATCAATTTTGTTTTATAGTTTGGAGTTAGGTGAAAATAATACTATAATTTGATGAAAAGATTAATTTAAATTAAAAGATAATAATTTAATGATATAAAAATGTAATTATTAATTTACTTTTTTTAGTAAACGCACATAAATGTAGTTACTTTCCTTATTTAAAAAGATGCTTTTTTGGAGGAGAAAATGTGAGAATTCCTATTCATTTAGTAAATAGAGGATTTATTGAAGTCAATTTCATTAGCATCTAGTATTATCAATATAATTTTGTTTTGCACAAAACAATTTATTTAATTACTCCGTAGTTAAATTAGTATCATGCCACTTCAATTTAGCTAATTCGATTCTATTTTTCACTCTGAAATAACCCGGTCAGACTTGTCTCGACCCCTGCTGCTTCACTAACATTACCAGAACAAGGAACATCACCGACGACAATACTGTCATCACATAGTAAGTTGCTATTATGTCTAGTTTCCATTAGATTTACACTTGCTTTTTACTAATGTTTTTTTTCGTTAATTAAACTTATAGGCAAAAATAGTAAAAGGAAGTTGCGTACGTCTCTTATCGCTGCCTTTCCAGCAGCAATGGTGCTTGGTGTTTGTATCTTCATTTGTACAAAGAAGGCGATGCAAAGAAATAATAATGGTATGTCTGTCCAATGGCCAAAATATATACTATTTTTAATTATTTTACTTCATTCATATGGAAAAGAACAGTGAGTTTGTCACAAATCAACTCCAATGAAAATGGAGAGACCTGATATCAGAAAGCGGAACTATCAGTGAATTTTACGGTTTTTCTATCATTATCTTCACAGTACAAACAGATGAGACACGAAGGTTTGAAGATTCCTTGCAGTATGACCTCGACATAATCCGATTAGCAACAAATAATTTCGTTGCTTGCAATAAACTTGGAGAAGGTGGATTTGGTGAAGTCTACAAAGTTAGTAGTGTGACCTCTAAAATCCATGCTCCTAACTCATTAACGAATGCACGAAGTAATAATACTTGGTTTTATTTTGGTTACTGGTTGAGTTCTCACTTTTTTCTAAACAGGGCAAACTTGAGGGTGGACAAGAAATAGCTGTGAAAAGGCTTTCGAAAAACTCAGTACAAGGAATTGCGGAATTTGAAACTGAAATCGTCCTTGTTGCTAGATTACAACACAAAAACTTGGTCAAGTTATTAGGATACTGCGCAGCGCCAAAAGAAAATCTACTTATCTATGAGTTTCTTCCCAATTCAAGTTTAGATAAATTCTTTTGTGGTAAAACTACTTTGTTATGTACTCCTAAATCCTAATAAGTACTCACATGTACAGATGTACATGTACTCTCTCTAATTAATCTTATTTTCTTTTTATGATTTTTCAAAATTCGGCTCAGAGTAAGTTCAGTTTAAGAGAGTACAAAATATGTGGATTCGTTTAATGCGGACCTTAATGGACTACAGTATAATTGCAGATCCTGTGCGGAAATCATATCTAAATTGGCAAACTAGGTACAAAATCATTAATGGAATTGCAAGAGGACTTCTATATCTCCACGAGGATTCTCGAATTAAGGTCGTACATAGAGATCTCAAATCAAGCAACATTTTACTTGATGAAGCTATGAACCCAAAGATTGCTGATTTTGGGCTGGCAAGGCTTTTCGGAGTTGATCAAACTCAAGGCGACACCAGGAGAATCGTTGGCACCTAGTAAGATCTCTCACACTATTTCTGTCATGTACAATTGAAATATATGTTATATCAGTTCATTTTCGAGCTAATTGGATTTGGAGTATTTATTCAACTATTCCTTTTTCGGTAGGTGTCTCAATCTTCTATTATCCTATGAATGATGAAATGACCTATTTGGCTTCTATTTTTTACTTAAACAACTCTCGTTAAGTCGTTATTATTGATGTATTTGACAACTATTTGATTTAACAAACGTATTTCTGAATATATGTGCAAATATATGCAATGTTTCTAATTACTCCGTTTATTATTGTCATTCTGAATGTGCAATGCAGTGGCTATATGGCCCCGGAGTATGCAATAACAGGCCACTATTCGGCAAAATCAGATGTGTACAGTTTCGGAGTCATAGTGCTTGAAGTACTAAGTGGCCAAAGAAATCGGTTCTTTGGAAAATTGCATATGGACGAGGCACTATTACATCGAGTAAGTTCCCCTGATCATCAGAACTACTAAAATTGATTTGCGAGAAAACTTGAAAGAAAAGTCAATACTTATTATCAATTGTTTGACAGGCATGGAGGCTATGGAACGAGGGCGAAGCCTTGAACTTGATAGATACAGAGCTAGGAGACACCTTTGTAAAGGAAGAAGTACTAAAATGCATCCAGATAGGATTATTATGCATCCAAGAGAATGCCATTGACAGGCCAAGAATGACATCTATTGTTGCTTCGCTTAACGGTCAATCTGTTAGTCTCCCAGCACCAAAGCCGCCTAATTTTTTTGGTTGCGCGGTTCATGATGACAGTCAGGATATCTCAAATAAATATGCAGCTATGTATAGGTATACTGGGCCGGAAAAAATCACCGATGTATACTCTCGCGAATAATATGCAAGTAGCGAAGAAATGTTGAAATCCAGCCTCCTAATTCAAATAATAAGATTACACATAACTCAATTGATGAATTTTTCTCATTCTGGTGTAAGGCAGCTGACACTTCTTGTAATGGAAATTTGAGCATCAACGAAAAAGAGAGATCGGATTTATGACAATCAATCAAACTTACTTCAGCAGTTTAGGGAAATTCAAATTACGGCTTAGAGTGATCAAGAAATGTTTCAAACTAAGTTTGGTGTGAAGAGAAAACCGGAATTACTCTCACCAACCTGCAATTAGATCAATTATATGCAATTAAGATCACCAAAATCTCAATTAAGCCAAATTTATAAAAGCGATTTCTTCCGACACATTAAACCATACATATTATTTTAATATAAGGTGTACTAGTCTTTTGTTGGTCAAGTATCCAATTCATCAAACATTAGGTAACATTGATCAACTATCTAATATTTGTGTCAATATCTCTAAGTTATTTAAGACACGATTAAAAGCGCCAACGTAGTAAACGACCCCTTAATTTTGTTATGATGTGAGATTAACCCCCTTAAGTTTACTTTGTAACAAACAACCCCTTAATTTTGCCCCAAAGTGAAATCAAGCCCCTTTTATTTTTCCGGTCAAAATATCTTCGGATTGTCAATTTCTCACCAATATCTCATGTTGCGTATATATTACTAATAAAATTCCACCCTTTGTACTTCAATTTTGATACGTTTCAGAGCGCAAAAAAAATTACTCGTACTAAATATTAGCAATACGCAGCTAAAACCTACGTTGATATAAGAAAATAAGATTAGAAACGCAAATGTTGGTGCTGGGTGGATGCCAGGGAGATAGAAAAGCAGATCAAGAGCACAAGCGGCACTCTTTTGAAGCAAGCAACTTACCGTCTTACCGATTACGGGAAAATCCTGTCAAGGGGATTCCTACCTGTTGAACGTACGATGACTTGAGAATTGTTTGAAAGTGTGCTAATAATAAGTGTCTTTGTGATTCACTGCTTGCAAATAGCTAGTTCAAAGTCAATGGTAATCTTTATTCGATGCTAACTGCGAAACTACAAAGGGTGACATTTGATTAGTAATATATAAACAACGTGAGATATTTGTGAGAATTTGACAAAATCCGGTGAGATTTTGACCGGAAAAATAAAAAGGGCTTAATTTCACCTATGAGCAAAGTTAAGGGGGTTGTTTGCTACAAAGTAAACTTAAGGGGTTTAATCCAGTAAGTGGATTATACATCTGATGTAAGACCACCAGTTTTATAGTTTTTGAGCATTATAATAAAGTTTTTGAGTTTTGTTTTAAAAATTATGAGTGTTATTATAAAGTTTCTGAGTTTATTCACTAAAATATTAAGCTCAAAAAATCAAAATAAACTCAAAAACAATACATACAAAATTAGTTAAATTTGAGTTTTGACGGAAAAAAAAAATCTAACTTATAAACTTTAATAAGCTCAGAAAAAATATACATATGCTCAAAAATAAATAAAGTTTAAGGTAATAAACTCAGAAAAATACACATATGCTCAAAAACAATTACAATATGAGGTAATACATCCAATGTATGTTTCTTTTTCTCGGTTTAATCTCCCGTTATAGCAAAGTTAAGGGGATCGTTTACCACTTTCGCGCAATTAAAAGTAAATTTTTCCACAGTTGCCCACCACTAAAAAAACTAAACGAATTTCCTTGACTTGACACAAGACTATCATTAAACAAAGGCGTAGTCTATAATATTTGTCCTTGTGAAAACATAAACCTGGTGGTAAATGGGTTATTCGGGTTGGATTTGGTCGGTTTATATCGGGTCGAGTCATTTTTGAGTCAATAATTAACATGTCGTTTATCGGATCGGTCATCACTTCATGTCAAGAGTTTGCTTAAAACATGTCATTTAGGTTATTTCGTGTTAATTAAGTCATTTCGGATCACTTTAAGTCGGGTCACTTTTAAGTCGGTTCATTTTGGTTTTGTCAAGTCAAGTCCATATCACATTTTTTGAATCTCATGTTAATCTTATCAGATCATGTTATTTGGATCGAGTAAATTTTACAAGGACGCCTACAGAGTAAATTTTACAAGGACGCCTACACAAGTGACGAGATAATAAACACCCTAAACATACACAAATGCAAAATGACCGGATGATTTGGGCTGAAAACAAACACAAACCAGAAAATTAGATTACATTTTTACACATTAAAAAGAGAAAACAAAAAAATAGGTAAATAGGAGAGTGAATAAGACGAACGAAGTGGAGAAAGAAGTCAAGGGAAGTCAATCAATTACAATCAATTGATTTTGGTTTGTAATTATTTCTGTGTATCTGAATCCGTTATCGGAGATGTTTCCACCGGATCTTTCGCCAATGTCGTATCGTCCCTACATATCATCTCCATCGTCGGAACACAGTGGTGCCGGTTACTCACCCTCACCTGATCGAAACCCTAACCCCAATCTTACCAGGCGTAGCAGCAGCAGCAGTAACAGCAGTATTAACAGTAGCAGGCGGCTGTCTCCGTCATCGTTCTCCCACAATACTCGTATCGCTATCGCTCTCGTTCCGTGCGCCGCGTTCCTGATGGACCTCGGCGGTACTCCCGTAATCGCCACCCTCACACTCGGTCTCATGTGCTCATACATCCTCGACTCGCTTAATTTCAAACCCGGCGCATTCTTCGGCGTATGGTTTTCTCTCATCGCTGCTCAGATCGCCTTCTTCTTCACATCCTCGCTCTCCTCCGCCTTCAATTCCACACCGCTGTCTTTCCTCGCCGCTTTGCTATGTGCTCAAGTCAATTTCCTTATCGGCGTCTGGTCGTCACTTCAGTTTAAGTGGATTCAGTTAGAGAACCCTTCGATTGTCGTTGCTCTCGAACGGCTTCTGTTTGCGTCTGTTCCCATTGCCGCATCCTGCATTTTCACTTGGGCAGTTGTTTCTGCCGTTGGTATGCTCAATGCTTCCTACTATTTCCTCGCTTTTAATTGCGTCTTTTACTGGCTTTACTCTCTCCCCCGCCCCTCATCCTTTAAGCGTGACGCTGCTGGGGCCGTCTACCATGGCGGTCAACTCCCTGATGATATGTTAATCCTTGGCCCGCTTGAGTCCTGTTTTCATTCTCTATTCCTCCTTTTCGCCCCTTTGCTCTTCCACATTTCGTCTCACTACTCCATCCTTTTTTCCTCCGCGTCCTCCATTTCTGATCTCTTCCTCCTTTTTTTCGTTCCCTTCCTTTTCCTACTTTATGCTTCCACCCGTAACTCACTCTGGTGGATCACTAAAAATCCTACTCAGCTCCATCAAATTCGCCTTGTCAATGGGGCCGTCTCTCTACTTGTTCTTGTCATCTGTTTGCAAGTCCGAGTGGTTTTCCATTCCTTTTCCCGTTACATCCAGATCCCTCCTCCTTTCAGTTATCTTCTAGTTACTGTTACAATGCTTGGAGGAGCTGCTGCTGTTGCTGCCGCTGCCTTGGGTATGATTGCCGATGCAGCAACCTCTTTCGCTTTTGTGACTTTGGCATGTCTGGCCAGTGCTGCTGGCGCTATTGTTGTCGGATTCCCAATTTGGGTATGTTTCTTATTTCTTCCTTTCCTATGGTTATGTTGGCTATCATCCATTTTAACTTACCTACTCGTGATTTATGGATATCTCTCGACACTTGCGTTTAATGAGCCATATTGTTTTACAATGCTTGCAAATTTGATGTTTTCTCACTTACTCTTTAGCTTCTTGCATGCTTGGTAAGTTTAATTCATTTATACACTGGTGCTTCACATTCCACTTTGTAGTTAGGTCTATAGGACGTTCACATAATCAGACTTTCACATGCTGCCGTTTGGTATGTCAGTAGAACAGCAGATTTTCCGAAATTGGTAGTGCCTTTAACTTCCTGAAAGGAACTATTTATAGAGGAATAGAGCTAAAGTCGCTTTTGGGATGCTGTCCAAGATACGACTAACTTTTGCGTGTCTCAGAGAGCTTAGATATGATATTGGGTAATATGGAGGTCTAAGTTCCTCATCAATTAGTGAATACATGATTTTGCAAGATAATCTCAACTTTTTTGAGATCATAAATAAGGGGGGTTGGATGATTAGAATCCTTCCTTTCATTCTAATAAAGCCACTTCCCAAGTTATGGAGAAGTTATTTTGTGTACTCATGGGTGTAACTAATTATGGGTTGGACATTGACAAAGAAGAAATAAGCTAAATACAATGCAGTTTATTATAATGGGAGATTATTGTCGTGGCCTCCCTTTTCTTCCTGCCTTGGATAACAACAAGGTTGCCTAATTCTTTGTATGCCCGATTTGAATATGCCATATGCATACAGAATACGCACGTTAAACACTTATTTTGCTGTAATATACTAGATCTTCACCAAATACTCCCTCCATCCCATTCATTTGTTTATCTTTGATTAAAATACTGCTCACGTTGAATGGAAAAAGGTAAGCAAATGATTGAGACTTAGGGTGTATCATAATAAAAAGGGCAGCCGGGTGCACGATGGCGTCCCCGCTAGGCGAGGGTCCAGGGAAGGGTCCCACCACAAGGGTGTAATTGGGGCAAGCCTTCCCTTGCCATTTTGGCAAGAAGCCGCTCCAAGGACTTGAACCCGTGACCTCACGGTCACAAAGCAACACCTTAACCGGTGCGCCAAGGCTCCACTTAGGGTGTATCATAATACAAGCATAAAATACGTGAGAATCAGTTCACAATTCGTTTGGGGTGAGCAAATCCGGTAACCCAGGGTAATTGTGGCATTGTTTGACTTATTTATTTTACTATTTTTGAAGTCAGGTTAAGTTTATTCTCAGGAGAATTGGATGTTCGTAACAATAAATCATTTTCCATCACTTTGCCTTTTATTAATGCTATTCTTTTTTATGAGAAAAAGTTATGATCGATTTTTAGCTAAGTTCACTCTTTGGTCTTATCATTTTTATATTACCTGGCACTTTTTTGCTGGTGAATCTCTTTTTTTTTTTTTTTTTGAAACCTTATCACTTTTTTGCTGGTGAATCTCTTTTTTGGTGGAGTAAGTGTATACACATATGTCAACTTTGAGTCTATAGCTATTTTGGCATCCTACTCGAGCTGATTAAATATTACTTCTGGCCTTATCAACATCATAGGAACTGGTGGACGGTGGTGGTGGTGGTAACTTAATCCATAAAGCTAGCTATAGTCGCATCCAACCCGTTGACGATGTCAAAGGATCTGCTACAGATATTCATTTTGACATATTTACCCATTTGCTTAAGTCTGACTCTTGATTGCCGCTTACCAACCATGGCTAGCCAGTTAGTGAAATAATGTTTTCGGACATTAACCCTATTTCACAAATACTGTCTCCACAAAACTCTGTTTTGTCTCAATTGGCTGACTGTAGCCAAATGCCTTGTCACACCTTGTAGATTAGGAGCTGCTAGCGAGGTGCACTAATATGCAATTTTAATAATTTTGTTCCCTTCTAGCCCTCTATAAAATAAAAAATGGGAATAATGCAGAAGTTTTTATTTAAAAATATAAAGTTGTTTGCGAAAACAGTACACCTCGTGGCTATAAAGGTGTGCACCTTCACTTTGTGCCGTTTGCTTTGTCATCATAGGCCTTCTCATCTCAGTGAGCCTCGTGCCTTTGAAAACTATGATTTAATGGAGTGTTGCAAAAAAAAAACCAAGTCCCTGAGGCTCACTAGACTGTTGACATTATAAAAACGTTGTCAGCTGAAATATCTTCTGTAACTCTTAGTTGATGCAGCCAATACATTTTTCCAATTATTCTTTCATTCCACGGACATCTACAAACACTACCTGTTCCCTACTATCTGGTTAATCTTGCTAAGATGCTTAGGTTGTTGGTTTTTATCCAATCTACGAGTACCTTGCTGGATGTATTTAGTTTTTGAAGTGTAGTAAGTGAAAAGCAATCGGTGGATTATTCTTTCTTTTTGCTCAAGCTATATCAAGCACCATACACTCTAGGTGAATTGTTAATTAATTACTTGATTATCCTTCCCAGAACAAGCTTCGTGTTGATGTATTTAAGGGCCAGATTTACTTCTTTCTAACTCCAAGCCTTTTAGGTATCTGTAGTCTGCCTATGCAAGTTTTTGTTTCTTGTAAACTGCTAGCAGGTTTTTTTCTTCTTGTATTTCTTCTTTTCCTATCACTTCCTAAAAGCATCACCATGGTGAGTAAGATTCAGCCTTAGTAGTAAATCTTTTGTTTGGTACATTTGTGTTATAATGTGCTGCACTTATTCTCATACATAATAAGACTTGCTATGTTTGTTATTTGTGGATTCACTGTCAGCATGTACATTTATCTGAAGACTTTTCTGCCTGTTATTTGCAGCTGCTTCCGTTGCCATCAGTCTCAGGCTTTTATTTCGCTCGTTTCTTTGTAAAGAAGTCTTTGCCTTCATATTTTGCATTTGTCGTGCTTGGGAGCCTGATGGTTATGTGGTTTGTCATGCATAATTTTTGGGATCTCAACATCTGGTTGGCAGGCATGTCTCTCAAAGCCTTTTGCAAGCTCATTGTCGCAAGTGTCGTCCTTGCCATGGCTACTCCTGGATTGGCCCTGTTCCCACCAAAGCTTAAATTCTTGACGGAGATTGCTTTAGTCAGTCATGCTTTGATTCTCTGCCATATTGAGAACCGCTTTTTCAATTATAGCAGTATATATTACTATGGACTCGAAGATGATGTGATGTATCCCAGCTACATGGTTGTAGTCACGACATGTCTGGGATTAGCCCTGGTGAGAAAGCTTTTTGCCAACAGCAGAATCGGATCCAGAGCAGTATGGATTTTGACTTGTCTTTATACCTCGAAGCTAGCTATGCTTTTTGTAACGTCTAAATCTATAGTTTGGGTTTCAGCTGTTCTATTATTGGCTATTTCTCCACCTCTGCTTCTGTACAGGTATTATGTGGATTCCAACCCTTACCGTTAGATATTGTATTTGAACTTTGCTGGTGGAAGAGTGAATTAACCGCCTCTCTTTTGAACCTCAGGGATAAGTCAAAAACAGCATCAAAGATGAAACCGTGGCAAGGATATATGCATGCTTCCGTGGTGGCTTTGGCTGTCTGGTTTTGCCGCGAAGCTATTTTTGAATCTCTTCAATGGTGGTATGGTAGAGCTCCATCAGATGGCTTGCTTTTGGGCTTCTGCATCATTCTGATAGGATTGGCTTGCATTCCTATTGTCGCTTTCCACTTCTCCCATGTGCTGGTATGGAACATTTCATCTGTGTATTTTGTGGTGTGGTGCTCTTAATATTGAACTTCTGGTGGCTTATACAGTTATTTACCTTATATATGCGATCAGCTATCTTTTATCTATTCAAAAGCAATGTGCTGTTGATCTTTTCGCTTCTGTGTAACCCTTTGTTTGGATGGAGGGATTTGGAGGGAAAAGAAGGAAGAGAAAGGGATGGACACAATTTCCTTTGTTTGGTTTGAAAAATTGAATTGGAGGGAAATGACGTGTACCTCACCTCCAATTGCTGTAGGTCATGTTAACTTCTTAAGAACGCAGTTATTTGAAATTCAAAAGGGAAACAATTTTTGAAAGTTTACATATATTGTAACAAGTTCGGTTGGAGTGAAATGGAGGGATCCATTTCCCCTCCTATGACTATTTTAAATCCTTACCACATTGGAAGGATTTAAAAGGTAAATGACATTGCTCCACCCCTGTCCCCTTCCTTTCCTTTTCTCTTCCATCCACCCCCCGCGTGTCCATACGACTGCTTAGTTGTTAGAGTGTTCAGTTTTGTACAAAGTTGCTGTTAATCTATTTTCTTAAGGCTATTCTTCAATGAACGGTGAGCAAAGAGTTCAGTTGACTTTTTGTAATAGCTTGAGTCTTGTTTTACTCTATGCAGGTCGCCAAAAGATGTTTAGTTCTGGTGATGGTAACGGGATTGCTGTTCGTATTTCTTCAGCCACCTATTCTGCTATCGTGGACTTATCGCTCTGACCTAATTAAATCGGCTCATCAAACTGGAGACGATATTTCTATTTATGGCTTCATGGCGTTAAAGCCTACATGGCCTTCTTGGCTCCTTATCTTGGCTATCTTGCTCACACTTGCAGCGGTGACGTCATTAATCCCTATCAAGTATATTGTTGAGTTGAGAATGTTCTATTCCATTGCTGTTGGTGTTGCATTGGGTGTCTACATATCTTTTGAGTACTTTCCCCAGGCTGTGATCTTGCAAGTCCTAATTATTTCAACAATGATCTGCAGCTCGGTATTTGTTGTCTTCACTCACCTCCCATCTGCATTTAGCACAAAGGCTTTGCCCTGGGTTTTTGCTCTCCTTGTTGCACTTTTTCCTGTTACGTATTTGTTTGAGGGCCAGGTTAGAGTTAAAAACCTCATAGATGGTGAAGGTATCACAGAACAAGAAAGGAAGCTGACTACATTATTAGCTGTTGAGGGTGCTAGGACATCGCTTCTGGGTTTGTATGCTGCTATTTTTATGCTAATTGCGTTAGAAATAAAGTACAAGTTGTCTTCCTTAATGCGGGAAAAAGCTTCTGAAAGAGGTGGTATCAAGTTAAGTCACTCGGGTCAAAGTAATTCAGCAAATTTCCCTGCAAAGATGAGATTTTTGCAGCAACGTAGAGCTTCAATGGTGCCACCATTTACAGTTAAGAGGATGGCCGCTGATGGAGTTTGGATGCCTGCGGTCGGCAATGTCGCTACTATTATGTGCTTTGCGATATGCCTTATCTTGAATTTCACTCTCACAGGTGGGTCAAACCGTGCGATATTCTTGCTGGCACCAATCTTGTTGCTACTAAATCAAGATACTGATTTTGTTGGCGGGTTTGGTGACAAACAACGGTATTTTCCTGTGACTGTTGTTATTTCGTCTTATTTGGTCTTGACTGCACTGCATAGCATTTGGGAAGAGTTATGGCATGGAAATGCTGGTTGGGGCTTGGAAATCGGTGGGCCAGATGGATTTTTTGCTGTGAAAAATGTGGCTCTTCTGATTTTGACATTCCCAAGTCACATTCTTTTCAATCAGTTTGTGTGGAGCTACTCGAAGCAGAAAAATATGGCTCCGCTATTGACTTTACCTCTTAATCTGCCAGCCATCATAATTACAGATGTGGTCCAGGTCAAAATTTTAGGGCTGTTGGGAATTATTTATTCCTTGGCTCAATATTTAATATCAAGACAACAGTATTTATCCGGGCTTAGATACATATAGGACTGCAGTAACACTAGGCTATACTGTTCAGCTCTCCTCAAATGGAATTTCAGGTTTATCACTGGCAAGTAATTGCATCAAGACTAGCACAAGTTTTTGCTGCAGAGATTTAGTATAATGTGAGTGCTGCATTAGTTGCCTTTGGCTGTTATTGAAACCAAGTTGTATGATGTTAATACCTCTAGGGGGAATTTTCTTTACTTTTTTCTTCTAAGTTGTAAGACTTGTAACCACAAACGATTTTTCATTAGCATTTTGTGGTACTTCAGAGTTCAGACATTACTATGGAGTAATTAGCAATTTTTCTTCTAATTTTGCTTAGTTCGCTAAATTGTTGACGTTCACTAGTTCACTACTCCTCGTGAGACATTCATTTTCTGCTTTTCTCTCATAATATGGTAGGTTCTCTTCCGCTTTCTCATCTTTACTCTATTTTTTGTCGGGTGCCCTGTCGATTCTTATGTTGGTCAATTCAGTTTATTGATTGGTCGATTCAATCATCAATTCCTCATATATGTTGGTCGAGATGTGGGTTTTAGCTATTTTATTATTTAATGGGTTTTAATTTGTTGTTGCTTTATCATGCTATCTACTACTCTTCTTTGGATATGGTCTCCCATGGAAGAGAACCCTGCCGATTTTCGCGATGTGTCGTCGTCCCTAGCTACAGGTATTTGCTTATTACAGGAGTATTCCTGATCTTGCTGTTAGTAGTGTTATTATTAGATGGTTATTATTTAACATTGTCTTATAAATGTGAACATGAGTTTTTGGATAATTTATTTTGGATTGGATGGTTCATCATGCATCATGTATCATGTTTATGTTCATTGGTAAATTGTGAAACTGGTTATTTTCGATTAATCAGAAAGTAATCTTTCCCCTTTAGCCCTTCTTAGTTCCGCCACGGGTATAAATAATGTTGCACAATCAAGTTTTGATTTGATGTTTACTTGATTAGTGACCCGATGTTTGTTAATTAACTCTTACATTTCCTCTTATATACTCCATTGTTCCTTTGGTGGACTTCTTATATTGATTCTTATAGCTGTGATATTGCATAATTGCATAATAGGTTGAACAACATGCTAATTACACTAATTAAATCTGATTATTAGTTGAATAAACCAGCTACAACTACTTCACTGATATTCCATTAACTAATGTAAGTTTCGTGTTTGCATTTTCTCAATGGCAAGATCAACAGGTGCATTATTTCTTGATGATAATAGCATTTCGAATATTTCCTGTTTTGATGTATTTTTCCTTATTATTAGGTTGTCCTTATCATCAGGGTTGTTATTTTTAAGGAATTTTGTTTTGGAGATTTGTTTGAAGAATTGGTGAAAAATGGGAAGCAAGTTGAAGCGATTTATTTTGCCACCGAATCTGGTCTTACTGATAGATTTTAGCCCGTGTCACCTCTGAAGTTATTTCTTGCAGAAAACTTACAGGGAATCCAGGGACATACGTAAGAAAGGCAGCCATATACAACCTCCATCCCAAAATTGTGCCCATTTAACCTTATTGGTCAACTGACGCCAACATTGACGATCAAGTGCGCTTAATATAATATATGCTGAAATACAATGAGATATTTTTCCTTTCAGATCAGCGAAGCAATTATAAAAATGTGTGTGTTTTCCAAGGAAAAGGAGTACACCAAAACTAACAGACTATGGTCTATACACTATACAATCAAATGTACTCCTTGGAAAACTGTAGTTCAGAGGAAAAGTTTCCTCCACTTCTCTAATTATAAGACAAGTCTTCTTGTTCTCTGTTCGTTTTGGTGGACTCTGATTATAAGACAGATATTCATGTTTTCTATTTCTGCAGGGAGGGTGTGACAGCTGCCGACGAGCCTACCAGTTGCCCAATATTTCTAGAATTGCATGCAGTCATGCCTTACTCTTCCAATGATTTTTTCAGGATTCAGCTTTACCAGTATGGAATAGGTTCAATAATACTGGCTTCTGGCGTCAACTCAGTAGTTTACTTTGTTGAGATCTGGTGATTTTGCTATTGTTGGATGTTCCTTCGATGTTGATTCGAAGGAATATTTGAATGCTGTTAACTTATTTGTGGGAATTGGTACTATAAATGTCCTTCTCAATAGGTTCGGGAATGGCGTAACCCACAGGATGCCAAGGTCCAGGATCATGAAGTTAATATTTCGAAGAACGGAGACAATGTTAATTGTTCAGGTTGCTTTTTTCCTTGCTTTAGTAGTTTAGTGTTCTCAGTTGCATTATAATCTTAACTTTTTTCAAAGGAAGCCTAAGTGGAGTATAAGTGAGTGTCATTTTTTAGTGTTCATCTCTAGCTAAAGTGCTAAACATTAACTATCAGTGCTGATTTAGTGTTACTGGGGCCTGAAAATGAAGTAATAAAGCAAAATCAATTCTCATGTAGGAATTGATTCTCATTTTGCCAGCCAAACAAGGGACATTGTATCCCTCCAAATCAATTCTCTCCTCCTGCCTCCTTACCCCCCTATCCAAACAATGGGTTAAGATATGTATTGGCTATAATTTACCTACCCGAGGCTTGATTGTTTAAATCATTAAATGTAGGAATTGATATGACTAATGTTGAAAAATGGCTGTTTTGGATGTCCAAGCTCATAACTTGATTGTTGCATGTGTAGGTTTTCGATCTTTTGGCTGCATATGAAAAAGGAGAAAAGATGGGCTTCTTTGGAGTTATGGTGTTGGAAAGGATGAGGTTATGGAGCTGATCAACAATGTTGCCAAGGCTCATGGTATGTGAGGCTGTGGTTTTTTGTTTGGATGGACAAAGTGTGCTTTGGTTTTAGCCTCTAACGTGCTTTTTCATTATGAAGTTGTTTCTCCATGTTAATTAACTTGTGTTCATGTGGGTAGCCATTTGTGCCGAGAGATGATTGTAACTTGTAAGTGATGTGACGAAGCTAGGTGGCAAGCATATTTGCTGCTTGTTGCTGTCTCAATTATTTGTGACAAAGCTAGCTGTCCAGTATCCGACACTCCTACACCTTGTTGTGTTTGACACTTGCAATGTGAGTGTTAGTGTCGTAGGGCCACTGATCTATATTGAGTAGGGATTACGAGGAGTTGTCCAATTATGGGTAGGAATGTAGGATATATTAAAACACTTCCGCCGAAAGAAATAGAGGGGGCACTAATAATGTAGGAATTGACGTCTTGGGAAGACTCGAGGGTGCATGGTTTAAGGTGCTGAGAAAGGTAGAGCTTATAGAGTAGTAATTGGGGATGAATAAGAAGAGGAGGGGACGGGAGATGATGCATAAAGGACATGTATACTATACCAATAATACCATGTTAAAAAGGCTCCAAGAGCTTTCTAAAATCCCACATTTGTTTGTGTGTCTTTGAAGCTTAATATGTGTACCGCGTAGAAATCCTGTCACTGCTAGATTTTAGGTAGTGGATTTTAATATTGAAGATATTCTTGAATTTTACGGTACAAATGTGAAATCAAGTCAAGTTTTCCCATTTTGTGACTGCTGGTGACGGACACCATATAATTTGCTCATGTTCTCATGAATTGGGCATTGTGAAAGCTGGATTAAATCTATTTTCTATTTTCTATTGTGAAAATGGCTATTTCTATTATCCACGCAATTCGTTTTCTTGTCTGGCATCCGTGGGAATATAAACCGACTTTGGGATTAGTTTTCTTGTCTTTTTTAAATATAAAGACTACATCAGGACAGTCTTCGACAGTCTAAACTCCAGTAGATTCCTTGATCATGCTTCTTGGCCCATTTTAGTATTTCTTCTCTCCAGTCCCTGAAATTTTTGCCTTATGGATCAGATTTTACAATTTTTTTTTAGAAATCTACTGGAGTTTAGACTGTCGAACAAGTAATTTGGGTTGACAGAGAAACTTAAATAGGTTAGGTGGTCAAAGGCACTGTTTATATCGACTGTTTACACAACGTATTGGCAGTTATGTAAAGAATTTCAACTTCCGCGCTGACATTTATCTGATATACAAACGGTTGCCAAAATAGCTGATATTTAGAGCTCATTCAAAGCATGCCATGTTTCCTTTCGATTATTGAGTAGTTCATTTTCCATTCATTGTTCAACTCGGAATGCTTGATTTGCCTTAATTGAGGTATTTTGGAGTTGTAGAAATCAGATTTTGGGGTTGATCGTTTTATTTTGTTAATTTTAGGGTTTTTGGGTGGGGGAAGATTGATTTAGGGTTTTGAGACAGTTTGATTTGATTGTTTTGATGTTTGAGTGAGTGATCTTGGGGTGAGTATTCGAGGCGGCAAGAAAGAAAATGCTGGATTGTTCAGGTTAAGTTTAGTTCTGCTGTTACTGTGTAAAAGCTTATTTGAGACTGTCTTAAGCTTAAGATGACGTCCTTTTATATGATGTGGTTCATTGAATGCTAGCTGAAATGACACTATTGTAAGCTTAAGACAGTCTTAAGCAAGAGTAGCCCTTTTTGAATTTATTTTTTTATTAATGTTGTCATCAAATTGTGAAATGCTACTTGTCAATTCTGCCTCATATAACCGGAGATGCTTCTTACGTTTAGTGGCCGATTGGGAGGTTAGAGGTTGGGTGTACGATGTCTTAACCATGTGTTGTTGCTTATTGTTGGATGACGATAGTAATAACAAACTGCTATGCTAGAAGCAGTAGCAATTTAGTTAAACAATTTTTTTTTTTTTTTTCTTTAGGTTACCAGTAGTAACTTGGAAGATTACGACTGCGTGGTGTTAGATGCCGTCAACATCATCAACATCATAAAAACACCCTAAACTTACCAAGATGGTTACTAGGTCAACAAGGTAAGACAATTTGGAATGTAGCTAGAAACAAATATGGGTAGCATACTAGAATATAATGAGAAAAGACTCAATAATAGGTGATGTTTGTGAGAAATTATAACAATAAGACTTCATGTGCAAACTATCGTAGCATGTCTAAGAATAAGGAACCAGTGTCATACTTGTGCGTTTTGATGTAACGCACACCAAGAGGAGAAACTACACACACCTAAATGAGACCGGGTAAAGATGCACTGTCCTTTTTGGAGGCTCTACCTTACCATATATGTAGCTTACCGAGTCAAGATCAAGTCTACTTTGTCCAAAATCCATCCAACACCCACTATTTCAAGACATCCCCAAGTATACAAAACCCGTCAAAAGCGTGATAAATGCAAGGAAAAATGACATTATGCAAGAGACATGGGTGGACACAACAAATATTTTTATGAATTTTTTCAATTTTTTAATTTTTTTTTTTTGGTTTTTTCAAATATGTGAAAGCAATTAAATATCTTAACTCGCTAAATCCCTCCCCCAAGTTAGAACAACACATTGTCCTGTGTGACACAAGGATAGACAAACAAAAACCAACAAGGGGAGAAGGGATGACACATGCGAAAATAAAGGAAGGAAAGAAAGCATACTAAAACAATTCATAGACTATACATATGAGGTAGTACCTCTTATTATTTATTTTCTGAGTTATATTTTAATGTTTTTGAGTTCTGCTTTAGTATAAAAATTTTGAGCACATTTACTAAAACATTACACTAAAAAATATAATATTGCTCAAAAACTATATTTATAAATGGTAATATGCTCAGAAAAAATGTGTATATGCTCAAAAACTATAAGATCTGAGGTACTACCTCTGATGCGTAATTCTTTTTCTCATACTAAAGTATAGAAGCCTCCCCCAAGCTAGCTTGAAAACGGGGTAGTCCAATTCATGTACCAAAGTACCCGCAAAAGACAAGCTACTATAATACTAAAGCAAGCTAAAAGTCTTATTGTCTAACTATTACATCAATACCAAAATGAAATTGCAATTGTCCAAAAATTATAAATTGTCTAAAAAAAACATAAATAAAACGAGTTTTCCTAAGTGAGCACTCTTTGTCCTCTAAAAGCATGTCAACGCCCTTAGAAGTTTATCATATTCCCGCGCATGAGCAATACACAAGCATATGTAAGCAATTGATAAGAAATAAGCATGAAAGATCAAAGGCAAGGAAGGATAAATCTTATCAAAATGCCTATGAGAGATTTCAAATAGAACCACTGTACTACTCCACCTGTCAGCAAGAAATGGAGCATTATGCTTAAGACCATAAAATAAACCGTTAGTGCACGAATTATAATCATGAATAGTCTCAAATTGGTGATATGAAAACTCAACGGGGTGGGACTCATCAAAAATGGGGGGGGGGGGGATTTGGGTTCATCCCACTTAACCTTTAAATGAAAATTACTAAGTCCTCCGCCAACCTCAAAAGGGTCAACTATATCCTCCACTGAAGTATTTTCAAAGGAGTTTAAGGTCTCGGGTAAAACATCATCCTTTTCTTTACAAATGGGCCCAACATCATACATGGTGAGTATGTACTATAAGGTCATTTTCTTTAACATGAGTCTCAGAATTTTCAATTGGAGTGACACTAGGGGGACTTCTAAAAGAAAAAGTAGGACCATCAACATCGTCATCCAACAATTTAAAATCATTGGGGGGGTGGGGGGGTGGGGGACTCACATTGGGGAGGTAAAAAGGCAAAAGGAGAGAAAATAGGCTCACGTAGTATCAATTTCTTTTGAGAAAGTTGACCCAAACGAGCCCTAGCAACTTTGAGCTCCTCTACGACGCGCCATAAATTGAATTGACGTGCTACATCCCACAATTGACATTGGCTAGTTGTAACACCCCCTCATACCAAGGTACCTTACTAGGACTACCCTAGCATGGAAGACTGTTGCCATCTCGGTTTCCCGAGGTTAGTACATATCAAAAGCAACAGTCTAAACACATTTTTTAAAGTACGAGAGTTATAAAAGTTACATTGTCTTAAAATCCAACAAAAGTAATATCCAAATGCTAGCAACTACAAAACGACAGCTAAGACTCTTGACAGTGATAACTAATCCAACGTGGTGAATCTCCCATGACTGCCCCAAGCTCAACAAGCGCATCACCTGTCACAATCTGCCCACCATCCCCGAATGGATCACCACAGATTTTACAAAACACAACGGGGTCAGTTACTGCATAATTAAAATAAGACAAGTGCATAAAGCAACCAGCTGATCATCCTCCATCCCCAGTCTCCCGATCTCACACAGTAACCGACTACACACCGAAGTGTGTAGCCCTGTGATAACACCATTTTAACCCCCATATTTTGATGTCCCGGACCCATTTTTGTCATAATAAATCAAGCTTTATGAACTCATTTAGTTAGTATTAGCTTTACCCGAGTTCCTTCCCTTCACTCTTAGCATAGGACATGTTTTGAACATTTTTCCCGTACTTATGAATCCTTTTTGTAGGTACCGTGCTCCAAAATATAAGAAGAACGGAGTTGGAACGTGACTCGCTTGAAGAATGGAAGTAACTAGGAGGAATTACAGCCAAGGGGCGAAATTATACCTGTGACGGGCATAATTATACCTCTCGGAGGACAAAAAAAATTTCAAAAAATGCCTAAAAGCAGTTTCACCCGGCCGGGTAAAACTTTGCCTGGACCGGGTAAAACTTTGCCTGGACCGGGCATAATTATACCCGGCCGGGTAAAACTTTGCCCGGACCGGGCATAATTATACCCCTCGGCTGCAGATTTCGTTTCTCTCTTGTATTCTCACCTAACTTTTTGTACTTAATATAAATACTTAATTTCCCAGAAAATTAGGTATCTAATCCTAGTTTGGGGAAGAAATTTGTAAGGTTAAGAGAGGAAACTCAAATCCTTTGTAACTTGACAATCATTCTTCATCAATCAAAGATTATTATTATTGTTCTTACCTTGTTCTTCCTTATTGTTCATCCTTTCAATAGTTGGTATTGTTTCTTTCCTTTTTCTCCTTTCTCCCTTGCTCTTCAATTGTTTTCCATTGTTGTTTGTTATTGTTAGATTTCTTTTTGTTGGAATTTGTTGAAACTTGTTGTTTGTTGATAGTTTAGTTAAAATCTCTCTCTTTTGTTTGTTGTTCATGCTTTTGATTGGAGTTGTTCATATAAAGCTTGAGACTTTGATAAATTTGATAAAGCTTGGGTCTTTTTGAGTTGATTCATTTACCCTTAGCCTTATTAGTTGATTTCCATCATCTCTTATCACCTTCACATGCTCTATCATAAAATTCATAATATCACCATGTTTATTGTTAAAGTATCCACCTTTATTGCTTGTCTTGCTAAATTGAACATGAGTGAGTAGTTACCCTTCTAGGGTTTAGGGGGAGCCTAAATAGGATTAATGGGCATGATTAGTTGATAAGTTTTGAGTCTTTGGTGTAGGATTTTGTCTTTCTTAGCATGCACACAAGGTGTTTGACGAATTGTGTGAGTGAAATCTTGTATCTTTTTGTCTTAATCGCTTAATTCCTCCTTTGAATGAAAATTTGTTGGTGGTCTTGTTGTTAGTTTTGAATTAGTTGTTGCTCAACGAAAGTTGGTAACCGCCTCTAGGACAAACCCTCACCTTAGACTATTTTATCGACTTTGTTGCCCCTTAGTTCCTTTAGGTGACCCCGAAGACCCTAGTCTCTTAATCATCGTATTCATCTTCATTAAATCGATTATTTAGTTGCTTTAGTAGTTAGAACCAAAACCCCTTCTTTTATTATCGATTAAACTTGACTCTAAGTTGGACCTAGTAAAAACCCCCGCCGTCTTCGTGTTCGACCCCGACTAAATACTACATTTAATTGGGTTTTTATAAATTGTTTTGATAGAGGGAAAATACGACAAATTCCTACCTATCACCCTGCCAGATTACCCATCGCAACAGGTAATCCTCGCCGCCAGTGGGGGACCGCAGCCAATCCCCACCTAAATCCCGCTCATCAAGGAGTGATAACCCTGTCCCTTAATGCGCACATCCCCTCCCTTGACGGGTTCCACGGAGGGCAAACTAGGGTGTGAAGCCACTCCCGCAAGTGACTCAACCACAATCATCACAACACCAACACCATCACCACACCAACACCACACCAACACTCCAACGATGATCAGCAGACAAACAATCGTACACAATACAACATAATCTCAAATCAATTAAACATGAACTGAGTAGGGAAACCCTACCTTAGCACAACAGCAAGGAATGCGAGCAAGCAATCTAGAACGGCTCCTCTACGAAGTCTCCGCCTAGTCAATAATCACATAACACAATCACTATATGCAAACCCCATTTCCCCCAATTCATAATCAAAGACAAACCATAAAATATAAACCATTGAATATGAAGACGAAGACTTACCGACGATGAATCAAAGGAAAGAATACAATTGCTATGATTGCCCACACACAAAGGAGAGATTCAGAGATGATTAGAGCGTCGTATGATGTTTTAGGTTTTTTAAAACGTAATTAGAAACTATTTAGTGTATTATATATCGTCCTAAGCATCTCCAAATCAAACCGCGGAAAAATACCTGACGGACCGGATACTCGGTCGAGTATAGAGTATACTCGGCCGAGTACCCTCTACTCGGTCGAATATTCCGCATACTCGGCCGAGTGTTCCTGGGCAGTAGCCAAACATGATACACAACACACTTTACTCGACCGAGTAAGCCATACTCGGTCGAGTACCAGTCTATAAAATTCGTAGTATTACACTAGCCATGAAATTAAAGAAATTCCAAAGTTCTGCCCTAACCATGTAGTAGACACTTCCATTACTCAAGTTTAGAGCCAATTCACGGGTCTCAAGATTCATGTCGTCAAGCACGATATTACCCAAGTAAACTGCATCAATGACTTGTCCGAGAAAGATGGGACTATTATAAAAGTCATAAAATTGGTCAATAGTGTCATGAAAAGGCTCATTCTCTTGTTGCGGGACGAATCCGTTCATCATTATGGAAGGCCAAGCTTTATTACCTATAAAATAGACACTAATACTACAAGGAAACCGTGAGAATGAGTGTAGTAATAGGGGTCGAATACAAGGAGACGGGAGTTGCTATATAAGTTGTTATGGGGTGAATTCTATCTAGGTCGGTTATCGATTGATTATATAATTGGGTTTGTAAACAATAACAATAAGGAAGAGTTTAGGGAGGTCGGGTCACACATGCAAATTATGTAAATGCTCAAATTAAACATAGGAGTTGATAATATCGTTAATTGTTTAGACTTAAAGACAATCACCTCTCGGCCTTATTGTCAACCATAGATCGGGTCTTAGCGAACTTTCGTTATGACTAGGTCGTCTACTAAAACATGCTTAGTCTAGTTCAATTTCGTGCCTCTCGACTTATAAAAATGAATTAACAAATTTAATCTAAGATAGTGATCATTTATCAAAGATTAACAAAATAAAGCAAACATGTAATAGAAACTATTATACTATTACTATAACATCCTAATTTAACAATTGCAAAAACTATTTGTGCATGACTTCCCTTATTCCCTAGACAAAGTAAACTATTCTTGCATAATGTAAACTAAACTAATGACAAATAATATACAGTAATAAAGATGAACATACTAACTAGTAATGTAAATGACAAAAGAATAGCAAAATAATACTGGAAATAAGATTACCTTAACAATTGGAAATGGACTTAGAAATGAAGAACAAGATAAAATAAATAGAAATAACTTGAAGATGAACTTGTAATATAAATTGAAATGCTTAAAGGAATTTGCTTATGACAATAAGGAAATACTAAAGGGAAATCTAAACTACATTTTATTCTGAAAACTTAGCCTAAAGCCTATGAAAAAGTGTGTGGATACAACACCCTTTATATAGGACCAAAGGGAGTAACAGAAATAAGATAAAAGGGGCTAACCCCGATCGGGGACACCACACCCCGATCGGGGTCGTGTGGTTTTATGAATTTGTCTTAATTCCGTCTTAACTCTGTGCTTTATGGTGATGCAGAATCCTATGCTAGTGTGTTTAAGAGTCCGCCTAAGGCATTTTAGAGATCATATGGCATCCAATGCATACTCTTAATTTTCCTTCAATTCTTGATTAATTAGCACAAGGAATCAAATGTTTTGCTCTTAATGCCTCAACTAAATGCATAATAGAATCCAATAAGGAATCCTAAGCTTTCTCTTAATCTTCATTTTGAGCTTCATTTTATTTGTTTTATCCACCAAATAATATGGCCCGTCATCTTTAGCTCAAATACTCGTAATTAGCTCCGCCTTACTCGGGATTTGCCAAAGCGTAAGAAAATGACGGAAAACCGCTCTAATTCCTACATAAGACAATAAAATACAAGAATACTACCAAAAGCGATATTAGCTCAATAAATCGCTTCTTAAAGCGCAAATTAAATATAAAACCGAGCTAAATATGGGGAGAAAAGTATATATAAAATGGACTTATCACATATCGGGGCCAGGATTTTTGAATGAGGGCGCCTTCTCATCCAAAATCAATTACGAAAGGGGCTCCCAACACACATACACACCAGGTTCATTTTATTTGACTCACTACGTTCATTGTGTTCATTGGTTACAGGTTCCAAAATCGTCGCTCTGATACCACTCTGTAACACCCCCATCTACCAAGAAGCCTTAACAAGACCTTCCCCAGCAGATACATGAATTACCATCTCGGTTGTCCGATAAATAGTATATCACAACGTCAATAAAAGAATTAGTAAAGTTTATTACAAGCTTTAACTCAACACACTACAAAATAAACACGGGAAACTGACGGAAATAATCCGTCAATAACGCGCTTTTCCCGTCAGAAACACGGGTTCCTGACGGTTTTTCCGTCAGAAATTGACGTCACTACGATTCGTCACGAAAAACGGGTTCCTGATGGTTTTTCCGTCAGGATTTTTCATTTCTGACAGATTAGTGACGACTTTTCCATCAAAGGCCTAATTTAGGATGGGCCAGAAAGTCAACAGAATGTTAACATTCTTGACGGAAAAACCGTCAGGAAATTGCCATTCCTGACGGAAAGTCAACACTCTGTTGACTTTCTGACGGAATATCCATCAATAGTTTTAACAATTTTGACGGTTTTTCCGTCAAAATAGTCAACAGAATGTTGACTTTCCCGACGGATTTTCCGTCAGGAAAATTAAAGGTAGTGGCTAGAAACAGCAGCTTGCTGCCCAGCCACAATGCCGATTTTAATTTGCATTGTTTTACACCAAACGAATACAACCAAACCTGCAAAAAACTATATACAACCATCGACCGCCAAGCGGGAATCCATTTTCATGTCGACCACAAGAGCGGGAATCAAGAGTAGTCAACGAAATTATCGATTGAAAACCGAACACGATTGGAAGAACAAAGTTGTTACATAGAAAATTTGGTCAAATTTGTACAACGTCTCATAAAACAATGTCTTTTATATACCAACTAAAATATTAAGCCACAATCATAAGTTTCTAACCTAAGATAAAGCCTTAACATACTAACATAATAATATAGACGACGATACTAATTATTACCTAGAGGCTCAACGTGATCACTACCTCCAAAGCCATGCCCGTCATCCGCATAGCCGTCTCTACGAAAAGGGGCGGGGAAATCTGAGCACGAGGGAGGGGGTTGAGATTGCTGCATCTGAGCCCAAGCTTTTTGCATGGCTGCCATCTGCTCAGCTTGGAGACGGATTGTTTTTTGAGTATTACACATTTGTTTCTCAAGAGCTAGTCGTGCGGCTAACTCATTGTTCATTTGGGTGTCAATTTGAGAAATCATGCTAGGAGCGTAAGAGATCGATAAACGAGCACCTTTGTTACATGGAGGTTCATACCATACTTCGGCCCCTATATCTCCGTTCCTGAATATCACTGATTTCTTGTCAAAGCCATCGATAGCGTTGTAGTATGAACGGTACTCGTCTGGAGCCTGTCCAGTGGGCATTGGCCGACTCATCTATTCCTTGTAAGCGGCCTGAAAAAACAACAAATAAGGAAAAAATGATATTATATTTAAAAATGAGGGAAGTACAATAAATATTAACATTAAGAATGAGAGAAATACAATAAATATTAACTTATGTCGGTCTTAGCAGCTCGAGGATTAACCCATTCGCCCTTCTTGTTTTCTTGGTCTTCTCAAACAACTTGTAGGGTGTGGCCGACTCACCCTGAAAATAGCATAAAAACATAAATTGATTATATTCGGCAATTACTAATTTTAACCAATTTGTGAAAATAATAAATACAATACTTACCAATTCCTTGAAAGCATCGGAGCAACTCTTACGGCCTAGAGTGTGGGTGCCTAATGCTTTCCCGTCTATAGCACCCGACTTTCTATTTGCCGTGTTTATTTTAGAAATTTTGGCAAATTCAGGATCTGATTCTTCCCTAACCTTGAGCTTCTCCCAACAAGTGTCGGGGACCCAATTAGGCTTTTTCTTTGAATATTTGAGTCCATTAACAAGCTTGGTAATCCGCCTCGTGACCGCCTTTTGCCATTCACGCTTAGCGTCATGGTTTTCATCGATAGACTTCACATGTGTCTATTTAAAAAACAAGTGTTTAATTAGTAATAGAAAAGATGACTTTAATTACAAAAAATAAAATAAAAATTATTAACGTATAGTAAATAATGGGTAACTTTCAAATTACCCTAAACCAAGTCCACATCTTCATGCGTTGTGCATGGCTCGCCTCACTCCATTTGGTGAAGTACTCGTCATCTGTGATGTTATTAGTGAACGACCAAGTGACATAAGTTTTGACAGACTTGTCATTCAACCTGAAAATTAAAACATACATAGATATTAGAAATTCAAATAAAATCATTTGAATGATATATTTTTCATAAAGGTGAAAATAAAATATTAGAACAGTTACCATTGACCATCTTCTTTTGTTTGTGAGAGAATGATCTGCATGTTCTCCTATTCCGCTGTTGGATTCTGAACATTCGCGTCATCAGAAATCTTTTCGTTCTCCTCCTCACGACGAGATCCCCCACTAGTACTCCCTATAAACTTTCGAAAGAAATTTGCCATATACTAATTATAAACAATGTAAATTATTAGTCTAATAAAAATCGTTAGTACAAATTTTTGTTCCAAAAAAAAAAAATGAAGTGTCATGAACAATATAATAAGTATATAATTTAACAATGCAAATTGTTAGTCCAACAAAAATGAAGTGTCATGAACGCTAACTATGAACAATGCAATCAAACAAACTCCTTACAAGTGCTTCAAATTTGATTGAATGATTAAAATTCCTACATAAAAATGATTGATTAAAATTCATACATTAATATTGTAGAATTACAACAACTCCCATCACTCATCACTATCACTATCACTACAAATCAAAAGAGGTTCATTATCTGAAAAAAGCATTCCGACTTCTTACTCTTCTTCCCCATTTTCCTCTATATTTCTTCAACATCAACTTTATTATCCTTTTCTTCTCCGACATCCCTATCAAATTCCTTTTCACCCATTTCCACAACCACTTCTTATTCATCTTCACTTTATGATTCTTCCACCAAAATTGGTGAAAATGAGTGATTATTGACAACCACATCTTCTTGGAAGACAATTTCGTCAACAGGAGCATCAACATGTGATCTTGCCTTGATTTTAAAAACCGCGGACCATTGATTACCTTTCTTAGTGGTTGGATAAGGAGCATAACAAACTTAATCGACTTGAAAAGCTGCCACGAATGGGTTATGTCCACGAAATTTCTATTTCTCATTTACATCTACAATTTCGTATACCTTATGGATATTAAGTCCTTGTTGTGAATTATCAAACCAATCACATTTAAACAATATCACCTTATAAACCCTTTGCTCGGTATAATAAGCAAGCTCAATTACTTCATTCGTGGTTCTATAGTAGTCCAACCCTTCTGTAGAATTCACACAAACCCCATTACTTAAGGTAGCTTTTGAAACATCAACTCCTTCCTTATAAGCTCGAAATTTATAGTCATTGTTAGAATATCGTCTCCATGTCTTCACCTTGCTACTAGAACCTAATACTAGAGATATTATTAAAGGGTCCTTTAATCTATAAGACTATCAATAAAACAATATGTTAATTAAGGTGTTATATATATTATTCTCAATAACTAAATATATGGGCAAACAAAACATGCATTGGTATATGAGTATAAAGCAAACGTATTACTTACTTCATTTCGGAACCATTTTAGAAAACTTTTGTCATGTTTGCTCCAAAAATCATCAGAGGACGTGACATCTGGAAATGTGAGTTTGATATGTGTCTCAAATTCTCTATATGTACCAAAAAAAATGTTTTAATTATATATTACCTATAATTTTGATCTAATTTGATAATTAAAAATGTATTGAGTAACGACGAAGTAATAACTTACTTTTCACAAGACTCTAAAAATTTCCCACAATTCCTTAGCACATAAAAATGAGGTTCTTCATACTCTTTCTCACCCAAGTACCTCTGAATACATTTTCCGGTTGTAGTTCCTATTTCATCATTGAATAACTCGGGTAATTTTGACTCTACCTCGTCATCAGAATTCACACCAACATCTAAGTCTTTCGATTTTGTGTCAATGTGACTTTCGAAATATAGTGAACAGAAATTTGCAATTTCCTCTAACAAAAAAGTAGAATTGCATATGGAACCCTTCACCCGAGCTTTGTTGCCAATTTTTCTTTTTATATGATTAAGAAATCACTCAAATGGATACATCCATCGATATTGAACAGGTCCTCCAACCTTCGCATCGTAAGGTAAGTGAATAGACAAATGCTCCATGGAATTGAAGAAAGGCGGGGGAAATATCTTCTCTAACTTGCATATTATCTTCGCAATGTTTGACTCTAGACGTTCCATCGAATCAACTCTAATCGTAGAAGTACACATGTCTCTAAAAAATTGGCTTATCTCAATTATTGCATTCCAAGAACCAGCCGGGAGCAACTCTTTCAAAGCAATAAGGAGTAGCCGTTCCATAAAGACAAGACAAAATCATGACTTTTCATGGAATGCAACACCATATTTTTATGGTCAACACACCGACTCAAATCTGAAGCATAACCATCTGGTAATTTCAAATTAGCAACCCATTCACAAAAAGCCTTTTTCTCCGCAGTTTCTAAAGCAAACCTAGATAATATGGGTCGTTTATAACAAAGTTCATTAAAGTAGACTTTATCCTTAGGGCCAAATTTCGTTTTACCTGGTACATCCATCATCGTGTTGATAAGCTGTTCAAAAATGTTTTTCTCAATGTGCATAACGTTTAAGTTGTGTCGAACCAACAACGTTTTCCAGTAAGGAAGTTCCCAGAATATGCTTTGTTTTCACCAACCTTCATTCTTGTCTTTCAATCTTTTCAATTCTTGATCAGAAGCATCGACTATTTTTGGCAAGTCTTTTACGGAATCCCACATTTCATCACCCGTTAATTTCGACGCGGCTATGCGATTCTCAGTTTTTCTGTTCTTTTGAAAATGCTTACAATTGTTGCGGAAAGGATGATCAGGTCTTAAGAACTTACGGTGACAATCGAACCGAAAAAACCTTTTTGCTATTTTTAAGCCAAAAAGATCCATGTTCTTTTTCTTGACAGTAAGGACAAGCACGATACCCACTTGTGGACCAACCAGAAAGCATGCCATATGCTGGGAAATCATTGATCGTCCACATTAATGCAGCCTTTAATTGAAAATTTTGTTTCTTAGAAACATCGTAGGTGTACACGCCGGTTTCCGAAAGTTCTTTTAACTCTTTTGTAATACCTTGTAATTTAATAAGTATTTATAAGAATAATTTATGTAATTCAAATAATTAATTAACGACATTTATATTAATAATTGCAGATAAGACGATAATTAATAATAAAATAACGAATGAGTCAGGAAGACAAATTGGGCCTAGTAATAGGCATGTAATATGATAATAATAGTACTAGTAATTCTATCTTTTATACTAATAATAATAATAGTAATTATGATAATACTAATAACAATTGTATAATAATAATAATAATGATAATGATAATAATAATAATAATAATAATAATAATTACATAGTTTCCTAATACCGTTCTATATGACCTACCTTATCACTATAAATAGATGGTATGACCTAATTAGAGACCTTATTCACTCATAAAATTAATAATCTCACAATAAAGGGAGATAGGGAGATTTAGAAGGGAGAAAAGAAAAGAACTCGGCGTAAGTTATCGCCTTAAGGTAGGACCCTCTCATGTATACTCTTTGCTAACACCGTAGGACAAGCCGTGACCATTGTTGTGACTGTGGACCACCAGGGAACACTGTTGACCTCCTTTGACCACCATTGTCCGACGGGAGAGGAGTGTTTCAGGTGGGTTTTGACCACCATTGACCACCATTAGCTTATTGCTAATTTATGTAATGTCCTAATTATTATAATTATTTAACTAATGAATAAGTAAGATACAAAATTAGTTTAATTGTTCATAATTTATATAATTAGAATTAGTAGTGATTGTGAATTATTATTACATTGTTAGGTGACGGGTTGTTGGAAAGTTATTTGATTGCTTTGCTTTGCTTGGTTTGCTATTTGGGAGTATTTGCTGAAAAGGTAGGATAACGATTCTACTGGACCTATTAATTATGTATCTTGTCATTTAATTGGATGTTGTGTTAATTGAATTGAACTGTTTTTGGATTATTGGATTACTACATATCTTGTGATTGGAAGCGGTGTTGTATTGGTTATTCTTGGGACAGTGTAGTAGGTAGCCATTGTTGTTGCTACTGTTGGTTTGATAATGGGTTGGATATCAGGTTTAGCATGACTGACATCATGGTAAGAGCCTTCGGGTGATGTGATATAAATTTACTGGCTGAGGTAGACATCATGGTAAGAGCCTTCGGGTGATGTATTATAAACTTGTTGGCAGACACCTTTTAATACCTCCGTGGTAGTGTAAGGACCTAGGCTAGTTCTGTAGACGTGTCTCTGGTGTGTCAACTCAACTGGAGGTTGAGGACTGAATTGTGACTCAACGGGAGGTTGAGGGCTGGATTATTAGAATAGTTGAATTGGCGTTTGTGTTTGAATCTTTATACTACTTATATTATCTGTCTTGAGATTGTTCTCGTACTCGTGAACACATGTGATGAACCGTAACTGTGACACCCCCATACTCCAAGTGCCTTACCAGGACCACTTAAGGTATGAGAACGTCACCATCTCGGTTACCCGAGGCAATGATAATCAAATGACAATGAAGAAACATAATTTAAATAACAATATAGTTTAAGGTGATTACATGATCAAATGCCCAAAACTGATAAAAGTACAAAGTACTCAAAACAGTCTACTGATAAAACTATTTAAACTATAAAACATCGTCTAACATAGCGGAAGACTTCTAACTGCCACGTGATGACTCATCCTAGCTATCCCATACGCGTCATATCATACCTGCTCAATAACTACTCACCATCCCAGAATGGATCACCACAATTTTTTAAACATTTAACGGGGTCAGTACTAATTACACAATACAAACCAATACGAAACAAAAGCTAAACAGATCAAACAACACATTGATCCCCAGTCTCCATCATCAATCTCCGCACAACTGACTACACACTAAAGTGTGTAGCCCTACCAGAATACCCATCGCAACAGGTACTCCTCGCCGCCAGTGGGGGACCGCAACCGTTCCCACCTAAGCCCCGCTCATCTCATCGAGCGATAAACCCATGTTCCTTAATGTGCACATCCCTCATGTGGCGGGTTCCACAGGAGGCGAATCAAGGGCGTGAAGCCACTCCCGCAAGTGACTCCACTCAGCCAGGGACACACCCCGAAGATCACAGACAGTTAAACAGTAATCACCATACAACATCAACAACCGTCTGAAACAATCAACATTATGAAATCACAACCGTCTGAATCAATCAACAATCACTAACTACAGCACAATCACCACAATCATGTAATTAATACTGAGTAGGGAAAACCCTACCTGGAACAGCAATCACCACATACGGTCACAATCAGCTAATCAACATCGCCCTTCACTGAAATTACTTCCTATCAAACATACAATCATACAATCACAATCTAACATCAACAATACTCCCCAAAACCCCCAAATTACCCAATTAGGGTTTTAACCAAACTCAATGAAATAACATAAAAGCTATACAACGATATTACCCTTGACACGACGAACTCGGCGGCGTAAAGAACACGACGATCCGACCACCTTAGCCTTTGGGATTTGCTAACAACGCGAAGAAGGAGAACTATGTAACTCTTTTTCTCTCTTGAAAGGTTTTAGAAAAGTGAAAACTGATTAAGAAAGGTGACGGAATCCTTTTTATACTAATCACGCTTTATTAACAAAACCCGGCTAAAATAACCCGTAAGACCAACTTACTCGATCGAGTAAGTAACTTACTCGATCGAGTGTCATACATACTCGATCGAGTACCCATCAGACAGACTACTGTTTCGTATAAAAACATACTTACTCGACAGAGTAAGCCCCCCTCGATAGAATACCCAAAGACTCATAAAACCGTAGTATTACAGTCCTCCCTCCTTAAAAAGAGCTTCGTCCCCGAAGTTCAATCCCATACACAAAAACAAACATACTAACCTGATCAAAACACAACAACGCAACTAAGAACTTAAAACAAAACCCCAACCTATAAAACATGAACTCTTAACACCAACTCCATCAACTATGTTTACCTCCACAACATGACTCACGATATCGTATCCACCACATTATAGCCTCTCTCGACACTAACTCCATACACTACCAACTACCATTCACAAATGCCGGTAGCTCCATTTCACTAACATATTATCCACTAGAAAATCCAATATCAAGACACTCATAGACATCAAACGGAATGTTACATTCTACCACCCTTAAAAGGAACTTCGTCCTCGAAGTTTACTCACACTCATAACCTCATCATCCAACTGTCAACACTATCAAAATATTCTCACACTCCTAAACATTAAACTACTACAAGCACGGCCATGATCTTTAATAAAATCAATCACAACAAATATCCATCCTTTATGCTACACCACACTCTACTTCCAATTATACTACAACATGCACAACCATGAAACTCTCTTTTATCGCATCCTACTCCTCTTATGACCAATGTTACGTCCTCGTAACTCACTAATACTAAATCCTTAACTATATCTTTTCACTATCCTCATTACCACCACATGTCGAAGATAACCGCCTATAATCTAAACACTAACCATTCCTATATCCAAGGCTCTCTTACTTAAACATTTCTCATACCTCAATTCATTCGGCACACCAGCTAACCTATACCACAAAATCCTGATCATAACAGACACTCTAACTCTTCCATATTACCGCAACACGACATACCTCGCTATATAAACTATATAAAACTCCTATCGCCAAATGCATAACTCACGATCCACCCTTATTACGTACACTCACACTAGATCCTCACGTTCTTTTATTTCATTACCGCAAAACTCATGCATAACTTAACATGACACTAATTCCCAACACCCTACACTCAGTGTCCCAAAATCTGATTATGAACCACATGCAGCGTCCAGATCAGTACAACACATGTTCCACAAATCACTTGCCATGACTGTTTTAGCAGGATTTTCCCTGGAAGGATCTGACTTGATTATTGAGTAATAAGGGTATCGAGTTCAATAAATTGGGAATAAAAGTGTAAATGAATAATAGGAAAGAATTAAGTATAAATAATGTTGTTTGTATTTCTTTGACAAGCTGATCACAAGTTCAGTGTATACAATTGAATATTCAGGAAAATAATAGATAAGTTGTAAAGGAATGATGAATAATGTCGTCTCTTTTACAATTGTTTAGACCATGCTATTTATAGTCTTCAAATATTAACGTTGGATGCATCCTCAACGTTCCCCTTGATCGTTGGAGTTGTTAGTTGGAAAATAGGGCACATTCCCTATTAATACGGTTGACTTGTTCTTCTTCTACAATCTGTTGTTCTTATCCTCTTGCACGTTCTAATTTGCGAAGATAATGTGCTCTTTGTAGTTGGACTTGGTCTTCCATGAGAGTAGGACGTGGTCATTTGTTCATATAACCGTATTTCTTGTTTGTCAATTTGATCCAGCCTGCTTAAGTGTCCTATCAGGCTATTCTACGCTTACCATCAGGTTTTTCTTCTGGGATTTAGTAGCTTGTTTGCCTTGTGATACTCTTCGTCTGCCAAATAATAATTAGATTTGTCCGGTCCTCGGTTGCCCCAATCAGCCTAATAAGGTCAGGCTAAATTAAAGTCAGACCAGGCTAAATTGGGCCTAACAATTACCCCTTGACATTTTACCCGTGCTGGATCAGGCCAGGGGTGAGATGTCAATTTACCGGGCTAAATAATAAAAAGAATCATATTTACTCAATGACTCTTAGACTTCTAGTGACCGTTAATCACTGCAATGGCTAACTACATGATGTCATGCTGACAGTTTTGTGTTTTCTAGGGTTTTTGCACCGTTACTCTTCTTCTATAAATACGGTAATTGTGAAGAGTTCATTTTTCACCAAAGTTCTTCCACTTCTCTTGCTAAATCTTCTCTGAAATTCTTCCCTATTTCCCAGGAATTCCAGTTTGCTAACTGTAATTTCTCATTAAGTAACATTAATTTATCACGATAAATAAAACAATAAAGGATATGGGAGCCAAAAAGCGTCATGCTTCCCAGAAAGTTGCCGCTGGACTTGAACCCACAGACGTCCATGAGGAGGAGGTGGTTGAAATTGATCCTCCTGCTCGTGCTATAGCGTTTAAATATCAAGATTCTATCTTTTCTGCTCTTCAATCCCTGGAATCCTATTTCCCTGAAGAAAACCTATTGAAAACGAACTATGATGGGGTTTTAAGGGAGAAAAAATTAATTCCTGACTCGGCTGAGGTTTGGATTCCTGAGTTTTGTCCAGTCAGAGCTAACTGGGTGTCACCTGGTTGGTTCTGTATTTATGAATGGGCGTTCAAAGCAGGTTGTAAGTTACCTTGTACTCATCTAATGATTGATACTATTCGTGCCATGGAAGTATCACCTTTTCAAATCATGCCAATGGTTTGGAAACTTGTCCACTCTATTGAAAATTTATGTGCTAAACATAAACTTGTAATTACTATTAACGATATCAAGGCAGTATATCATCTGAAAATTCCTTCTATCGGTCGTTTCAATTTGAGAATTAAGTCGAAAATATCTCCATTAATTACTAACCTGGACTCTAGAGACGATAAAGGCTGGGCAAAGACTTACCTGTTTATCCGGACTGAAAGTCTGGGGTCAGGCCTGGATTATTTGAGATATCCTCCTTTGGAGAGTGGTAGGTTTCCTGTATTCTTAATTTGCATTTTATATTATACGAAATTGGAATATTTAAGTTTTACCTGTGCATTTTTGGTGATATTCGCAGCTCATGACTGGAACTTTGACCCTCTTGACGAGGAATCCATTTCAAGGATAGAGGCCTTTCTTTCTATTCATGAGGAAGAGAGGACTTGGCCTGCTAGTCTGGGCAGGGATTTGTTGCCCCGGTATATGAAGCCTAAGCTGAGTGTGGTTAAAGTACCCAAAGGCAAGCCTAGCTCCACTGCTCTTTCCTGTATGTCTTCTATATGTCTTTGTGTTGATTGTTGTCTTCTTGTCGCTTCTCTTCTGATATTTATATGTATTTTTTTTATACATTCAGTATACAGATCTTCTGTTAGGTTGGCCAGCTTTAGCGCGGCTGACTTGAAAGCTGGGGTTGCTAGAATTGCTGAACAGTCCAAGAGCCAGGAGGCTAGTGGGAACGACAAGACACTTGACATTTTGGTTTCCGATGTCCAGCCTTCCCAGGAACCGCCCAGGCTAGTATTCCCAGAGGTCGTTCAGGCTTCCAAAAGGAGGAGGGAAGCTGTCATTCCTGAAGAGGAAGGGAGAGAGAAAGAGCCTATTCAGGCTCAACCAATCAGAAGTGTCAGGGAAGTGTCTGCTCAGATGGACGATATGGATGCTGCCCGGGCACAGATAAATGATTTATCTACTAGTATGAGCGGCCAGCTTTTATCTGACAATACCCTTGAGTCTTCTACTAAAGTAGTGTCTATCTTGTCTTCTCTTGTGACAAAGGCTGCTGCTCTTGCTTCTCAAGCTAAGGAGGTTAATTGCAAAGGGCCTTTTTTTAATTATTATGTGTTCTTTGTGTTGCTTTATGTTTGGCTGATTGATTTTCTTTTGTTTTTTTGTAGGGATTGGATGCTGGGTTGGCTACTGCTTGTCAGCTCAGGGATGCCCAGGCTAGGATTTCTGGCTTGGAAGAGAAATTAGATAAAGTTAACCGTGAGCTGCACACATCCAGGGGTAATGAGGTAGTACTTCAATCTCAGCTGGGGTCGTCTAGAGAAGCATCTAGGGCTGCTTTGGTTTGTGAGGTGGCTGCAAAAAACGCTGAGAAATTTGTCAGGCAAGAGCTCGAGGCTGCAAGGGGAGAGCTGGAAGCCGTCAAGAAAGAGTTGGCTGCCGAGAAGCAGGCAATGCAGGATCAGCTGAGGAAGAATGAAGATCTTGGTGCTGAAAAGGAGCTGGTAGAAGCGTGGCTTGCGATCTTTGCTCGATTTCTTTGGGAAAGGCCGGGTTGATGCTATGAGGGATCCGGAATCTGATCGGGCTAAGTGGGATCCGGATCGGGATAAAGCAGCTCTAGATACCCAGTATCCTGACTTGGCCAATATGGGTCATGAATAAGAAGTGGATTCTCCTCCTTCCAAGGAGAAATCTGGTGATCAAGAGATGGTGGATGGTTGTGAGTCGGTTACTGGTTCGAAGCCTGTTTAGATTTGTGTTTTTGCTTTTTGTTTTGGCCCATCCAGGGGGGATGTTCCTGGAATGAATAATTATTAGGTATGTGGTAGGGCTGGTTTTTTGAATGAATATTTTGTTTCGGTTTTTGAATAAATATTTGGTCTTTGTTGGTTTCTTTTTATGTTTTGATAAGGTATATTTGTAGTGTTGGATGTGTACTGGATCTGGCCAGTTATTCGACTGGATCGGGCCAGTTTTTTGTGCTGGATCTGGCCAGTTCTTTGTGTCATGGGTGAGGTTATTGCCTGTCTGAAGGGCTTATGTCCCCTGCCTGTCTGGAGGGCTTATGACCCATCTATGTCATGCAATCCAGGAAAAGGTTTTCCAGGTTTGTATATTAAATTGAGCTCAATATTTTAAGGCTTATTTTTGCAACTGAAAGTTGGATATTAGTGGGGTGGCCCCCAATCTTTAAAATTTGTTTTAAGTAAAGTACAGTATGCAAAACGAATATTGAAGATTCTACTCGTTAAAGGGAAATACGAGAATATTGATAAGTACTTGGGCACATAATGGAAGAAATCATATAAGGCATTTATTCATATAATGGCAAATATCATACATTTAGTTTCATATCAGGTCAAGCGAGAAAGTGGTAAGGTAAAGATTATACCTGGGCTGGGAATATATTTTATATGTGAAATAGTTTTAAATGTGCGATATTCCAAGCTCTTGGGATCATTTCGCCGTCCGTGGTTTGTAGCCTATAGGCTCCCCTGGCCGACTATTGAGTCAATCGGTAGGGACCTTCCCAGTGTCAGGGCCAATTTGCTGCGTTTTTCTCCTTTGTGTTTTGAAAAACTTTTCTGAGAACAAGGTCTCCTACCCTGAATACTCTAGCTTTGACAGTCTTGTTGTAGCTTTCGGCAACTCTTTGCTGATATGCTGCCATTCTAATGCTGGCTGCATCTCTTAGTTCTTCCGTCAAGTCCAGGTTATCCTCCATTAGAGGTATATTGCCCGTTATTTTATTCAGGCTGCATCTGGCTGATGGAATGTCGACCTCTGTTGGGATTACTGCTTCACATCCATAGACCAAGGAGTATGGGGTTTGGCCTGTGGATGTTTTAGGCGTGTTCACAAATTGAGGGACCAAGGGGAGTTCTTCAGCCCATCTACCTTTCCTTCTTTCTAGCTTCTTCTTTAGGCAACTGATTATTACTTTGTTACTAGATTATGCCTGGCCGTTAGCTTTTGGATATCCTGGTGTGGAGGTTACCAGGTTGATGTTCCATTGAGCACAGAAAGCTGCTGTTCTTTTTCCCACGAATTGCGTGCCATTGTCGCATACTATTTCAGAAGGGATGTCATATCTACATATGATGTTGCGTTTGATGAATGCTATGACATCCTTTTCTTTGACTTGCCTGTATGAATCAGCTTCTATCCACTTGGAGAAGTAGTCAGTCATTGCTAGCATAAAAACTTTTTGCCTGGGTGCTTGAGGTAGTTTTCCTACTATATCCATGCCCCACTTCATAAATGGCCAGGGGGCGGATATGGAATGTAGTTCCTCAGATGGCTGGTGGATATATGGTCCATGAATCTAGCAAGCTTCGCATTTAGAGCCGAATTCCAGGCAATCGGCCCTCAGAGTAGGCTAATAATAACTTGTTCTGAGTACCTTGCTTGCCAGGCTCCTTCCGCCTTTATGATTTCCACAGTATCCTCCATGGATTTCTGATAGTATCTGTTTAGCTTCTTGTGGTTCCAGGCATCTGAGGTATGGTCCTGCCTGCGATTTCTTAAAAAGCACGTTGTTAATAATAGTATATGAAGCAGCTTTGATTTTGAGTGCCCTATCATCTTGCTTATTCAGGGGGAGGATTCCTTGTTGGAGCCAATCATAGTAAGGTTTTGTCCATGAATTGGCAATATATATTGGAAAACTTTCATCTTGTTTGTTTATTGCAGGTTCTAATAAATGTACGATGAGGATTTTATCAAAATCAGAGGGACTGAAGTTGGATCCTAGGCCGGCTAGGGCATCGGCCTGGGTATTCAAGTCCCTAGGAGTTTGATCAATATTAAAATTGCGAAATTTTGTTTTTAAATTTTGGACAACTTCCAAATAGAGTATCATTTTTGAGTCTTTTGCAGTGTATACTCCATTTACTTGGTTTGAAATAAGAAGGGAATCAGTACGTACCTTTAAGTTTTGTACACCAAGGTCAATACATACCTTTAATCCAGCTATTAGGGCTTCATATTCCGCCTCATTGTTGGTAGCTTCGAATGCACAGCTTATAGCTTGTACTATCTTATCCCCCTGTGGCGATTTTAGTACTACCCCTAGGCCGGTGCCCCTCATGTTGGCTGCACCATCGACGAATATGGTCCATTCTAGGTCTGTTTGGTCATTGGTCAGTCTGTTTACTTCTTTTATTAGGTCGGGTTCTAGGGCTGGACTAAAATCAGCCACAAAGTCTGCTAGTGCTTGTGACTTAATTGCTGTCCTTGGTTCAAATGTTATGTTGTATGTGCTTAGCTGGACTGACCATTTGCACATTCGTCCGGATAATTCTGGCTTTCTAAGTACATATTTGATAGGAAGATTGGTTCTGACTGTTATAGGGTGACTTTCAAAATATGGTCTTAACTTGGTGTAACTCATAATTAAAGCTAAAACGTATTTTTCAAGTAGGCCATACCTGATCTCTGCATCTAGTAGACTTTTACTTACGTAATAGACATGGTGTTGTTGTCCGTCCGCTTCTTTGACCGAATCATACGACATCGTTTCGTGGATCGATTATACTTGTCGGGGGTTCGTCTTTGACTGGTTTCGCCAACAAGGGTGGAGAGGATAAGTATGTTTTCAGATCTTCAAAGGCAGCTTGATGATCAGGGG
Organism: Silene latifolia; assembly: GCF_048544455.1. Lineage (NCBI taxonomy): Eukaryota > Viridiplantae > Streptophyta > Magnoliopsida > Caryophyllales > Caryophyllaceae > Silene > Silene latifolia. The sequence continues at coordinate 34,622,900 of NC_133527.1, read as the reverse complement.
TCCATTGAAAGTCTTTGTTTTTCCTTAGCAGGTTATAAAATGATTTGCACCTCTCTAATGACCTTGAAATGAACCTGTTCAGGGCTGCTATTCTTCCTGTCAGCTTTTGTATGTCTTTGACTGTCTTTGGTGGTTCTAGCTCCAGGATGGCTTTGATCTGTTCAAGACTGGCTTCTATTCCTCTTTTTGTCACCATATAGCCCAACAATTTGCCTGCTGAGACTCCAAAATGGCATTTCTGTGGGTTGAGCTTCATGTTGAATTTCTCCAGTATTTGGAAGGCTACTTCCAGGTCTTTGATGTGGTCTTCTGCCTTTTTTGACTTGACTGCCATATCGTCAATGTAGGCTTCCATGGTATCTCCAATTTGATCTTTGAACATCATGTTGACTAATCTTTGATAGGTTGCACCTGCATTTTTTAATCCAAAGGGCATAGCAAAGATAACAAAGATACTCCTCTTTCGGTAATTAAGGTCAGTACTTTCCGATCTGCATGGGTGCATCTTTATTTGGTTGAATCCGCTGGAGGCATCCATGAATGTTAACATCTCGTGGCCTGCAGTGGCATCCACCATTGCATCGATATGTGGCAAGGGAAATGGATCTTTGGGGCAGGCCTTGTTTAGGTCAGTGTAGTCTACACAGACTCTCCATTTGTCGTTTTTCTTTTGGACGACTACTACATTTGCAAGCCAGTCGGGGTACATTACTTCCATGATCATTCCCATGTCCAATAGCTTGTCAACTTCTTGGTTGATGATTTCATTCCTTTCTGCGGCAAATTTTCTCCTTTTTTGCTGTACATGCTTAAAGGATTTGTCAATATTTAACTTATGGGTTATAATATCAGCATCTATACCAGTCATATCAAAATGTGACCAAGCAAAACAAGACATTTTAGTTTTGAGAAAGCTGACCAGATTGGGTCCGACCGAGTCAAAAAGGCGTCGACCCTACAAGTACCTTCTTGTCGTGGAATTCTGGGTCCGAATGACCTCTCCTTTTCCATTTGTGATCACGCAATATATTCTTTCCGACAGTGACTTTAATTGCTATGCGAGGACTTACCGACTTTGAAGGTTTCAAAGCCTGGGTGTAGCATTCCTGAGCTGTCCTTTGTTCTCCCCTGATGGTGGTTATTCCCCATTCAGTTGGTATTTTCACACATTGATGGTATGTTGACGGGATTGCTTTGACGTTGTTGATGCATGGTCTGCCCAGGATTACGTTATACGAGGATAGGCAATCCATTACCCTGAATCTTTCATAGGAAGCCACGCCCTCCACATAGGTCGGCAGGCTAATTTCTCCCAGGGTGTTCTTTGTTTCTCCGCTAAATCCGACCAGGACACTGGATTTTTTGATGATTTTCTCTTCATCTATCTTCATAGCTTTAAGGAAGTCAAGCATCACCAAGTTGATTGAACTTCCCCCGTCTATCAGGATTTTTGATACTTTAGCTGTGCCAATTTGCATGGTAATTACCAAGCTGTCATGGTGTAGATCTGATATTCCCTACAAGTCTGAGTCATCAAAAGTAACAGCAGGTAATGACTTAGACCTAAAAGGGGGCTGAAGTTTAGACTCCCTGGATATTCTTTTGACAAAATAGAGCTGGTTAGGCCACAGATTTCTGATCCTCCATTTATGAACTTGACTTCATAGATGGGGGGAGGAGGAGGAGGATCTCTGCTGTTCCCTGAATCTCTCTTGCTTGGTCCTTCATCTTTGTTCTTTGGCTGCTGGATTAAGTCTTTCAGATAGCCCTTCTTTAGGAGGTATGCCACTTGTTTCCTGAGTTGGATGCATTCTTCTGTGGTGTGCCCGATATCCTGATGGAAGTCACACCATCTCGTTGGATCTTTCCTTGGGTTGTCGTATTTCTTGGGCCATCTGACCGTGTCTCCCAAGCTTTCCAGGCGTTTGATTAATCCTGCAGTATTTATAGAAAAGTTATATTCGGGAATAGTTGGTAGGCTAGAAATGTTACCTTTATGTTCTTGTGCCATATTGACTTCAGATCGCTCAGGTCTGGAATAGGGTGCTGATCTGGGGTTGCCTCCTTTCTGGTAGGAGCTTTTCTTGTTAGTGTGCCCGTAGCCTTGCTTTCCTCCTGATGAGTTTGTTCTAAAGTTGAGATCTTCTTCCAATCTGACATGTTCTAAGGCGATGGATTGAACAGTGGTAAAGGTTGGGCAGGCTTTTTTGGTTAAGTCTCGCATAGATGTCACTCAAGGACTCCTTGCCTCGAAGGCTTCTACCGCCGTCTCTTCGTCGCACTGGAATGGCTACCTTCTCTTTGACAAATCTACCCAGGAATTCTTTGAGAGATTCTTCAGAAGCGCTTTACCCCGAACAAGTTCTTTGGGTCTCTTGGCCATGTCTCTGCTTGTTTGCGAATTGTTGATTGAAGGCATTGACCAGGTCTGCAAAATTCTTGATACTTCCATTTGGGAGATTGATGAACCATTGTAATGCTGCTCCAGTTAGGGTTGTACCATAGCCTTTACACATGCAGACCTGCCTGAGATCACTGGGTATTGAGGCGGCTAACATTTTCTGTTTGAATATGGCAACGTGATTTTGTGAATCAGAGGTTCCATCATAAGTTCTCATGGATGAGACGGTAAATTTCTTGGGGAGATCAATCTTTGCAATTTTATCTGCAAAGGGTGAATCAAATGAAACGATCAACTTCCACTTCACCACGGGTCCGCACTCCAGGTATATTTTCTATTTTGTTGTGGAGTTTTTGAATTTCCTGAAGCATAGCCATCATTATTGCTGCTTTAGTTTTGTTTGTTTCATTGTTGGGAATGATTTGGGTGCCGGATGAGGTATCCTTCTCCGGAGTTCCAAAATTGGAAAAGTCAATGTTTTTGATAACGGATGAGAATGGGGTTCCTGGCTCGAATATGGTCTTGGAGCCTGAAGCCTGATTTTCCAATTTTTTTCTCAGGTTAGACTCAGATTCCTTAAGCCTACTGATTTCAGCCTCTGCTTGGGCCGCCTTTTCTTGAATTGTCTCCAATTCTTTGATCTTAGCTAAGGCAGCCGCCAATTGTTGTTCTGGGGTGAGTTCTACCATTTTTGTATGTGAATACTAAATGAAGAATGGTGAAAGAAATTTTTTGATTAACGAACTAGATGCCCCACGGTGGGCGCCAATTGTTTTAGCAGGATTTTCCCTGGAAGGATTCGGTTTGATTATTGAGTAATAAGGGTATCTAGTTCAATAAATTGGGAATAAAAGTGTAAATGAATAATAGGAAAGAATTAAGTATAAATAATGTTGTTTGTATTTCTTTGACAAGCTGATCACAAGTTCAGTGTATACAATTGAATATTCAGGAAAATAATAGATAAGTTGTAAAGGAATGATGAATAATGCCGTCTCTTTTACAATTGTTTAGACCATGCTATTTATAGTCTTCAAATATTAACGTTGGATGCATCCTCAACGTTCCCCTTGATCGTTGGAGTTGTTAGCTGGAAAATAGGGCACATTCCCTATTAATACGGTTGACTTGTTCTTCTTCTACAAACTGTTGTTCTTATCCTCTTGCACGTTCTGATTTGCGAAGATAATGTGCTCTTTGTAGTTGGACTTGGTCTTCCATGAGAGTAGGACGTGGTCATTTGTTCATATAACCGTATTTCTTGTTTGTCAATTTGATCCAGCCTGCTTAAGTGTCCTATCAGGCTATTCTACGCTTACCATCAGGTTTTTCTTCTGGGATTTAGTAGCTTGCTTGCCTTGTGATACTCTTCGTCTGCCAAATAATAATTAGATTTGTCCGGTCCTCGGTTGCCCCAATCAGCCTAATAAGGTCAGGCTAAATTAAAGTCAGACCAGGCTAAATTGGGCCTAACAATGACTATGTCTACCGATGCCTCATACTAAAACAAGATCATAATTACTATAACAACCTCTCCAAACTGTGTCCTATCAACGGAATATCACTATACCATGACAACAACGAAAACATACACAACTCTCTTTTATATCATACTATACCCTCATTCTCAAACTGAAACTGGTAAGAAGCATCAACAGACAAAACAACAGTCTATCTGTCCAAACTGAAACTCACAAGAAACAACAACAAACAAAACAACAACTATGTATAACTGATATGTATTTTTGAATACTCGTATCATAATCATCTCGCCTACTCCACCACAACACCGCCACCAACAGCCACACCGCAGTGCGAAAATACCCGCATCATAACACGAAGTACCGTGCCCGGATCACCACCCGAGGCACAACAACCACATCGATAGACATCACAACTATATACAATTCCCATAAACACTGACTCAGTATAACTTTCCGGAAAATAAAACTTACTCAGAATTGCTTTACTAGATCACAACACAACACATTATACGGAATAAACAGACAAGAATCTCATGAATACCATCCATACCTTTTCACGGAATAAACATATATCATGAATACACATGCAAGTATAACCAGTCATGCCAGGTCACCCAAAATATCACTTTTGATCATTCCATTAAGTTTACCGTATCCAACATATATTACTGAACATTCAGATAACAACTTTATAACTATCATACCATATCGCTTCTCGTGAGGTCAGAACCTCACACAAAAATTTATATACATCTTAGACCCGTAATGACATCCAACTAGTCAATCCTAATCACGTAAGTTACCACCTGATAAAGGCTACCCTTCGCCCGAGCTCAACTCGTATGCCCCTCATACACATTCTTCCATTCGCATAACCAGCACTTGCTGCCATATATAACCATACAGCTACCACTCACTAATAGAAACCGCCTCCTATGACTACGTCTTATACTTCCTCACAACCATACATATCAATCCGGTCCCTACAAAACCAACCTCTTTAGAATGGCCATCTTTCCTATTTATCATCACCCTTAACCACTAGCGACAACACCTCAACACTACCACTGTTTGGACATCAACCTTTTACACCCATCTCTAAACATAACGGTTCATTTCCTATCTTCGGTTAACATTCCAAATACCTAACATCAAATTCACCAACAAAATTTACCTCAACATTCTTCCCAGTACTATCCTTAATGGTATCGTCATCTAACTCACCACCAAGATCTCATATCGTGCAAACTCTTTACCTAGCTTTTTACTTTCCTTAATTCCTCGAAACTCATGATTAACATGTCGTCCTGGAACTCCTATATAACCGTTAACTCAAATCCTCATGATACTATCCTACATCTCGACGATTCCTTACTTTTATATCACATAACCTCGGTGAACATTTTCCTAGTTTTACTCCCCTCATTCTTTTCTTTTACACTCGACAAAATCAATTAATCATTCAACTCCTTATTACTTCTACGTAACTCTTTAGTGCCCTGGTTACCTTCTCATTGCTCCAAAACTCTCATCTCATTATTTCATATCAGTATCATCTCACTCTTTCTTACCATGGATCCCCTCTTATCATGCCATCACTCACACTTATCACCAATCAGTCCAGACCGTCTCATGCTATCACTCACACTGATCTCCAATCACCTTTTTTTTTATATTTTATTTGAATCCCAAAACTCATTTCATAACGTTACTTGCCCAAGGAAATCACACATTAGTTTCACCTCTTGATAATGCAAATTCCCAAAGTTACTCACTATCTGCAAATCCACGTCGCGACATGTCTCCATTAAGTTCACTATATACCACTCTTCTCAATTCCTCTAAAACGACCTTTCAGTACATATATTCTTAACCCACACGATTCCTAACCATCTCCCTCCATAATTCCTTACACATCTCAAGTTGCCACTATCCACATCCTTACTTTCACTCTTTTCATTCTCACGTTCCTTAGACTCATATCATCCCTTGGCCATATTCACTTACTTTTACACTACTCAATACACAATCATATCACTCATCTCATCTCACAAAACATGCTCTATGTCTCAATTAAGCCATAACGATCTTCCTTTTCTTTTTCCACTATCTATCACAACCACATATAACTCATGTCCTTCCACCGAACTCATACTCACCACAGGTGCCACTCCTTACATGATTGGGTAACTTACGTATCAGGACCAATACATACGTAAAACAATGCATAAAAAAAGCAAAAGAACACCTTTGAATCAAACATAATAGGCAACGAAGTCAAAACATAAGCATATGACCCAAAACAGGGGTCACTAGATCGAGTACGGGCCACTCGATCGAGTAAATGACTTACTCGATCGAGTAGGTGAAGGTCAGATACACGTATAACAAATTACCAGGGCTACTCGATCGAGTAACAAGAGGTGCACTCGATCGAGTACTCTACGCATTTCTCAGCACTGTCCAATTGTCGTAAAACGGTCATAACTCACTCGTTTCTTGATCATTTTGGGCGTGTGAGCTATCGTTAGAATCGTAACAGATAAAGATATCACCTCCAATTGAAATCAAATCAAAATCATATATACATCTCAAGTTATAACAGTTTAAAGACAACCTCTCTATAATCGAAAAAACCTAACTACTTGATTTTTACTTCCAAACAACTTAAACAACAACAAGGTAGACAAAAACAACTCAATACTCATAAAATCAGTAGCCCTAAACACATGTTACTATCTTCAAAAGCCAAGCAACAACATCTATTACGCACATACATCATTCAACTTACCAAGCAGGTATTACCTACATGTTTTTATTCTATAGCTTTACGTAAACAAAATCACAAATATATAACGTCAAGTCTCCTATTCACATGTTACTAGTATAACAACATTATAGAATCTCTTCCATCATACAACATGCTTTATCAGAAATCATATTATCATGCAACAATTATTCATTTTTTTTTCACCAATTATTCATGCTCTTACTTAAACTTTCAGCTATATAAACTCGTACAACACTACCAACAATACACACACACACACACACACACACACACACACACACACATATATATATATATATATATATATATAGGCGGGATCTCGTGAGTTTGGTTCTTACGGTGAGTTGTGAGTTTGTGTGCTTGAAAATCTCAGCCATTAATCAAAGTGAAATCAACCGCTGAGATCAAACTCCAAAATATAAACAAAAAAAGTATGGTCCTCGTCACTCCTCCCGAAACAAACAGAGACAAATTTCTTAAAGTTTCTTTCTCCTCTACCCAATACGACCAAACAATTGGAAATTTGGAATTGCAATTTATAATCAATTGCAATTCGATTTGCAATTATAATCTCAAATTTTTTTTTTTTTTTTTCTTATTTCTCTCTCACCCGACTTCATAACTTCAGTGTGACGGATCGACGAAGTCTACTTCGAAATTATCGACGGCAGAGTAAGCGACGGAAGTATCGCGGAGGAAATACAGTCAAGGAGGCGCTCATATGTCGGACATCGTCGAGATAGAGATCTTTAGAGACAAACTTGCCTAGAACGATGAGTAAACCGTGTCTCAACTTGGTTTTGAAAACCAAAACATTCGTGAAGTTCGATTCGGCCTAATGGTTTATCCCGTTGTTAATCCGACAGATTAGGCAAATGTCAACAATTGGTTATTACTTGATGTTGGTCTCTCCATGTGTGCTCGGAGTTTTGAACTTGATGTGGTTCGCGAAGATTACCAAAGGAATGCTGAAAACTTTGGCAAAGAAAAGCGAGATTAAGGAAAGGTTATCAATGCATTACCCATCTGCTTAACATGTGCATACGCTGCTGATTTATGGAAAAATATTGGCGAAGCTTTGAAACGACCGATTGCATGATGAAGCAAGGCCTGGAGCGATCTCGGGCAAACCAATCATTTGCGAGTTTCTCCAGATCGGTATATATAGAGAAAACAGTTAGATGAAACTCTTAAATGATTCTTTTCCGTTGGATCGTATAGTGTACATATGTGTGTCAATATTATTTCTATGTTGAATCTTGGCTGGTTCCGATAAAAACAATGATTGGGAAAAGTGGATGGATATACAAACTGAATATGGATTGTGTGCCTATTTAGCTCACCCTTAATTGCGACGATTATAATATAAAGTGGATGAGGAGGACGAAAGTGGTTGTGGAGGTGAGTGAGGGATGTTGGTGCGGCTTTCTGGTGGATGCGGGTTTTTTCACACTCGGTTCCGTATTCGAGCTAGGTGCTCGGCAAAAATGAGCGGGGAGACGAGTATGGCCGTGGTCGAGTAATGGGTTGCGAGAATGCGCGATTATGAATGGAAAGCTTTATGAGTAGTCTGAAAATTGGTGCCGGTTTTATAGTGTCATGTGAAACTAACAAAGGAGCTTGACGCCGGCGAGATTACTCCGGAGAGTTTAATCAACCCGTTAAAGTTCCGCAGTCTTGATCATCTACCATCCTCGATTAACGATTTAGTCTATTACGACCCATATGTCTTTGATTGGCGATGTAATACAACACAATAAGTCAATAACAATTCCTTAAGGCCTGTTCAATAGCCGACACATATCCCAATTCCTTAAGCCCCGCTCAATAGCGCTTGTTTTTTTTGTTGTTCATGTTCAATTGTATTTTTTCTCAAGAAATACCAAGTATCTATTTACATGGTTTTAGTAAGGGTATTTGCAGGAGGAAGATAATAAATTTGTTGCCAATTGGCCGATTTGTCGCTGAATCATCTTTTGCAGATTTGCAGTCTGTTAATATATATACAACATCTATGTCACACCCTGGATAATGGTCCTCGCCTTTTGACAGTCTTATTTACGATTTTGTGTTATTTCAATCAATCACGAGTGCGCATCAGGTTTTTGTTCAAGGAAGTGGTTCATGATGCCCAACGCATACACACATAATTTTAAATTGTTAGGAACAAATTTTGTGATTTTCTGCATACCACTTGGGTTAATTTCACAGCAAGGATTAATGCTGCTAGCTACCTAAGTACTTCAATTAACGATCTGAACAATGAGATATTGCTTGAGAAAAAAATCAAAGACGTAGAAAAAGAAAAAAAAAATCAAAGTAGAATAACAGCAGAATAACAGTAGAATAACAACACAATAACACGTGGTAAAAAAAAAAAAATTAAATGTCGTATAAAAAAATCAAAGTGGCACCGGAATAACATCACAATAACACCAGAATAACAGCACAATAACACGCGGTAAGAAAAAGAGTAAAAAAAAAATCAAAGTGGCACCGGAATAACATCACAATAACACCAGAATAACAGCACAATAACACGCGGTAAGAAAAAGAGTAAAAAAATCAAAGTAGTAAAAAAATCAAAGTAATAAAAAAAATCAAAGTGACACCGAAATAACATCATAATAACAGCAGAATAACAGGACAATAACACATGGTAAAAAAAAAGAAAAAAAAATCAAAGTCGTTAAAAAAATCAAAGTAACAGCCGAATAACATCACAATAACAGCGGAATAACAATAACAGCACAATAACACGTGGTAAAAAAAAAAGAAAAAAAAATCAAAGTCGTAAAAAAAAATCAAAGTAACAACAGAATAACATCACAATAACAGCGGAATAACAATAACAGTAGAATAAGAGCACAATGACACGTGGTAAAAAAAAAAGAAAAAAAATCAAAGTCGTAAAAAAATTCACAGTAACAGCAGAATAACATCACAATCACAGCGCAATAACAATAACAGCACAATAACATATGGTAAAAAAAAAGAGAAAAAAAAAATCAAAATCGTAAAAAAAATCAAAGTAATAGCAGAATAACATCACAATAACAGCGGAATAACAATAACAGCACAATAACATGTGGTAAAAAAAAAAGAGAAAAAAATCAAAGTCGTAAAAAAAATCCAGGTAAAAAAAAAGCACAATAATAGCATAATAACACGAGGTAAAAAAAATTAAGAGTAAAAAAATTTCAAGTAAAAAAAAATCCGGTACAAAAAGAAAAAGAAAAAAAGGTAACATAATGAGTAAATTAAAGAAAAACATAAGAGAAAACAAAAATCAAAGTGGTAAAAAAAAAGCATAATAACACGAGGTAAAAAAGAGAAAAAAAATTAAAGTAAAAAAAAAAGTAACATTAGAAAAAAGAGAAAATAAGTAAATGACAATGGTTTTATATGACATGTAAGATTTGATCTTGGTCACTCATCTCTAATATAATCTAGTGGTTGAGATTCCCCCAACTCACAACTCACCATAAGAACCAAAATCACCAAATCCAATCTCTCTCTCTCTCTCTCTATATATATATATATAGATTTAGGATCCGGTGAGAACGATCACTCGGTGCAAACGGTGAGAACGAACTACAACCAATGGATTAACTGGAATTGTACGGCTGAGTATTTATGTCAACGCACTCAGTTATTACGCGGGATTATATCACGCGTATTTTTTCATTTCTTCAAAATTCTTTCTCTCTCATCTCATTTTTTCCCGTCCACTTTCTCTCTCCACTAACAGAACCCTAATTTTTTCCCCAAATTCATCATCTCGTCAAATTTACTAAAGTCGAAGAAATTCAACGACGATGATAATGGACAACGATTAATAGTCTGTATCTGTATCATTATATCATCTTCAATTGTCATATTTCTTTCAAATTCGTAAGTATTTTTCGGTGTAAATTCATCATAATTTTCATTTGTTTATATCGATTTCTTCGACTTGTTTGTAGTTGAGCTTAATTATTTCCTGTATTTTTAATTCCTTGTGATTTTAATCAACAACGCAGGTCCAGTTGAGCTTAATTTGTGTTATCGTCGACTGTGGTTGTGATTAGGTAATATTCCCGCTGTTTTGCGTTCAATTAATTGTTTAATTTAGTTTTTGTTTGTTATTATATTTTGATTTCAGTTGTGCATGTGATTTGCAGGTTCCTTGTCTGTTTCAATTAACCTGATCGAAATCGTTGATCTGAGGTGCATCGTCGTCTATATTCTACAGCTAGGTATTGTATTTCTTTATCCATTTGATTTTTACCGTTTCAAATAGTTTTGTATGTAACTTTAGTTATGTTCATTCACAGCATTCCATTTCGACTTTCATTTGTTGTGAGATTTCATGTGTATTCTATTTTGTTAGGACTAATTTTGTTGCGTTTTTAGCGAGTATTTTGTTATCAATGTTGCTGTTCTCGTGATTAAGTCCATAATCCGTCTAGTTTGTATGATTTATTTTATACTTTTTGTTGTGTATTGGCTGCTGCTTTACTTATTGTTTTTTGTTTTACGTTCACTACAACTTGTAGTTCATCGATTTCGCATAATTTTACTTACCAGTTCATCGATTTCCGTACTGTCGTTAGGATTCTTAACATTATGAACAATCTGAGTTTATTGTTATGATTAAGAGTTCAACAAACAACAATTAGGGGCCCTGGTTGTCAATAGGTACGTTATTCCGGGATATAGGTACGTTTGTATAGCTACTAGGTACAACTTTGTCATTCGGTCGTGATACGCCATCTATTTTTCAAATAAACTATCAGCTTCTGCATTTATTTGATTAATGTGCCATATATTCGGTGTGTGGCATCGTTTGTGTTATGTTGTTTTACCAACACTTAAGGGGGGCTCTTGTTAGATACGTTATACCGGGTTTTAGGCACGCTAATTTAGATACTAGGTACCTATCTGTCATTGGTTTTTATATGCTACGTATTTTTTCAAATATACTATCAACCATCACCCTATTTTTTATGTGTGTTTCCACGTTCTGACCATGTGGTATCATCTAAGTACGTCCCAACGGTTATCAGTCACACTAAGTCAGTTGCTAGGTACATTCATGTGTTATGTTTGTCGTGACGATATGTGCTATGTTTTTGTGGCATCTTTTTGTATGCTTGGCATAAGGTGTTTGATGTACTATTATTATGCTTTTTGTATTTCTTCTTTTGTTTTGTTCTGTGTTTCAGTGGGGATTTTAAGCAGTGTGTTGTGTAATCGTGAGTTTTTACTGTGTTTTTATAAACCCAAGGGCTACATATCAGCTAGGTACGTCCCAAGGGGCTGTAGTCATGTTAAAATATTCTGCTAGGTACGTCCTTATGTTATATGTGGCGTGGTGATTTGTATTTGATGTTGTATGAAACTACCTTTCATCTGTATTCTGTTGTCCCTTTCGTTTTGTAGTTCGTAGATTGTCCCTTATAAAAATTATATAGCACATTCACTATTTTTTTGTACATGCAGTATTACTATTCCGTTTTTTATTTGTATTATCGTATACGTTGCTGCATTTTAGTGATTATTGGGTACGTCATAATTATTTTCAGTTGCATCTTACATGAATGCAGGTGTAATAATGAAGCGATCTAGGCCTGAACCATCTACGGTAGATGTTGGTGGCCCAAGTAATCATCAGGAAGCCCCTAGTACAAGTATACAACAGGCTGGTTCAGATGCTACCGATGATTTCCCGGTATTAAAGACAAGAATGAGTCCCAAGCTTCTCTTACAATTTATTAACGGTGGGTCATCGATAATCGATTTCGATATTCAGATATGGGATTTGGAGGCATCTTGTGTCTTAAGACTGACATGCTTCAGGGGCAGCTGGCGTACTGGCTTGTTTCTCGCTTTGATCCATTCACGTCTTCTCTCTTAAACGGGCAACTCCCTATTCGTGACGAAGATGTTCATCTAGCCACAGGGTTACCCATGGGTGAGATAGCAATCTCACAAGCGACCCGGTTTGAGCAGACTGAAGAGTTTATAGAGCTGGTTAATGAATGGAAATCCCAATATGAGGGAGTTGACAGAGTGACCAATAGTCATGTCTTGTCTAAGATGGCTGAACAAAGAGAAGGTGGGGCAGATTTCAAGAGAAATTTTATCGTGTTTATCGTGGCGGCTTTACTTATGGGAGTTAAGGGTAACGTCCCAAGTATTCGGATACTTAAGTGTTTGAGGGATGTCTCTCTTATACCACATATGAACTGGTGCGACTTCACCCGAAGAAACTTGATTGCAAGTGTCCAACAGTGGTGGGCTGATAAAGAAAAGGAAGACAACGGTGGGTTCAAGAAGATCTTCAGAGGCCCTATACTGGTTCTAATCCTCATTTACCTGGATAGGTCGGTATTCAAAGCTAGAACAGTCGACCGCGTGTTCCCAACACTTTGCACATGGACAAAGGATGCAATATCTTTTCGTATATCAAAAGAAAAAAAGGAGGCTCATAGGTTTGGTTCCGGGTTCATCGATAACCAGCTTGTAAAGCATCCCGGGTGCTTTGGTTCTGGGTTTAGGGAACGCAGTACCAGACCACAACCTGATGTTGTGATGGAGCAAGAGGTCGTAGAGAATGAGAATGATGCGCCCAACAACAACGAGCCTGACAATCACGATGATAACGTGACACGTGTCAGTAATTGTATTGTGAGGATGGCAACCACGGCGAAAGCACTTGCTGCTGCGTTTCACAACTTTGCAGATGCAATCAACAGTGCTAAACTTGTAATGCCGGATTCTATAGTTGTCGGCCACTTTACGCCATGGCGATTCTCTACTAGGCGGGTTCCAGTTGACACCACCTGTTATCCCCGAGGCGGGGTTGGGGCTAATGCATCGGTAAAGTCGACCCTACTGTTTGTCCCGTGCGCCAAGAATTCAGATGATCCCGGTACTGCCAAGAATCCAGATGTACATCCTACAGTCCATGTTGCTCACGAGACGGCCGCTACAGTTGGTAGGTCAGAATCTGATAATAACGGTGTTCGGGCCACATCATCAGCAGAGGGTGTTAATGATGACCCATGCTGGAATGACCCTGCTTTTGTGGCAGCGGCTATCGCGTTAAGTAACGCGTTCAATGAACCTGTTGCACCAAAGAGAAGACGTGTTGCTCCTGAGTGTCCGACATTCAACCTTTTTCAGTCTCAAGACATATCAGATTCCTATGGTTCACAAGGAACTCCCATCAAACCTGTTGCTTCTCCCCAAACAGAAGCTACTCATGGATTCCCGTTAAACTCTTCTAAGTCGGTTCATAATGTGGCAAAACCAGAGAATAAGAGGGAGATCATTGTTCCACAAATATTCAAGTCACCTTATGTTCAACGGAATATATGTATGCTTGCTGAGTTGAGCCAATCTGAGAAGGATTTTTCTGACTTGGTGTTTAGGGACGGATCTGATGAGAGGTACAACTCATATTGGTTTCTTGTTCTGTATTTACATCTAATGTTGTGTTATATGTCAAGCGTACCTATAACATTTTATAACGTATATATACCTCTGATTATTGTACCTACCTGTTATCTTTTTGTTTCAGTGAGGTACTATTCCGGAATCACCGTTTCCAGCTAAGACGATGTGATTTTAAGACCTTTATTGCCAACACTACGATAGCTGCAAATGTAATCAATGTATGGGCTAGTATTTTGAATAAGAGAGAGGAAATAAGAGCTGCCTCCTCCCCTTTACGATTATACGCGTTCGTCACTCACAATGTACGTTGTCTTATGCTCTTTTTTTAGATTGATCAAAGGCGTGTTTGCTTTTCCCTATGTTTAAATTTTTACCTTTTTGTTTTTGAATTAGGGAATTATATGTGAAGATAGCACTGAGTATGATAAAGTGAAACTGGTGAGCTTGCAATATATTTATTGCATCTAAAGTTAAATTAACATGTGTTTGCCCGTTTTTTGTGTGTTCACTAAGGTACGTATATGTTTTTCCAAACCCAGATGATGTTTGCTTTCACACTTCGTGAGCCGATCCTGATCTGTGTTAACTTTGTTGCCCGTAAGATTGAGGTCATCCACCCAATGCAACCTAAATCAGTAGACTTTGCTGAATATGTCCTTATGGTGGTGAGCATTTTGATTTTGCAAACCCTTTTAAGTGTTCAAATGATGATGCCTAATTAGTTCTCCAAATATGTTTGCTAATTTTTGTTTGGCTTTTTTTTAGAGGAACTTTATCCGGACCGTCATGGTCTCTCGTTCGAGCATATTCAAGTCAGTACAGTGGTTCAAATGTGAAGAGTTCGTACCCAAGTCACATGCGCTTGATATTGTGGATGATGGCATTTACCTGATGTGTTACATGGAGATATATACAGGCTGTCGTCAAATGCTCAAGACCCAAGTCATAAACGTAAGTTACATTTTTATGTCGCCTAAATACGCTATATACTTTAGTAGTTACATTATCCATAGTAAAAATGTAATATATCTTGCACTTTACAGGTTAGGCCAGCAGCTGCAGTTGGCAAGATCCTTTTTAAGCAGAAGTTGAAATATTGTTTTGCTCTCCTTTCAAGTGCCCAGAATGATCTGTCACAACAAGTTTCAATAGCTGCAAGGCGTCTTAATGTCAGGACTGGGTAAGCAAACATTTCAAAATTAGTATACATGTTCATGATCTGTTAGTGTTTTTCGATATCAACCATTTACGTGTTTTCATCCATCTTATAAAGGAAGCAAGCGGTTGAACAACAAGTGGTATTTTCTGATTCGCATCTCTTGGATTACGTGTTCCTTCCATCAAAGGGAGATGCAGCTAAATAGTAATAATATGCTTACAATATCAGCTTTAATTTTTGACTTTTTTTGTTTATTCCACATAATGACTTTTTTTGTATATACTGTATATTTGATTTTGTAGTGATGCAGTAGTTGTGACAAACTTTGGGGAAGCAACAAAAGAAGGCATGTCCTCTTTGAGGCCTCGGCAATGGGTCGCTGATATGGTATATTTTCATGTTATCAAAACCATATTTGTCTCTTAGTATTTTTATTTAGTACAAAACAACATTTCATTTTTATCATTTTAGGTAATTGATATGTTCGGGATCTATTCAACCTTACTCAAGCCAGAATTGTTGTATATCCCAACAACCGCACGAGTTAGTATAATTTTTGTAGCTGTTTATCAATTAACATTTTTTTTAACGAATAATGTGTCATAGAATTATGATGATGTTTTTTGTTCATTGCAGCACCTTAATCCAAAGCGAGATCGAACACTTGGCCGCAATTACATTAAAACATCCTATATGCCAAATGATGGGACGTGTGTTAAAGCTGTAAGCACACTATTTGTTTTCTTTGGATATCTAAAAACTGCATTTTGTCTATTTGAATATAACTCATGGTTTTAGTCATCTTACACGATTTTTTATTTTGGCTTTCAGATGTTTATACCCATTATAGAAGATAGCCACTGGTTTCTCATTGTGTGTGATCTGGAAGATAAGAAGAACTATATCTTAAACTCACTACGTTCCAAGGATATTCGGCCTGACACAGAGATCGCTGCGGACGTGGTACATATCATTATTTTCTATCTTTTTGACTATCATTAGTTTCTATCTTAAACTCACTGTTTTCTCCATATATAGTATGTTCATTTTTTTTCTCCTTTTTCAGGTTAGCAATGTCACTACGATTTTATGTCGTTCCAAAGGGTATAAACACTTTGTAGGTGAACCCCTCTTTCCATTTGAGACTCTCAATGTTCCTCAACAGACAAACATGTAAGTTCATCATTCTTACTCCTTTCCACTATCGTTATCATCAGTTATTTCCGTTCAAGTCAGCCTTTAATGTTAATTATTGTCGCTATGCTTGTGAAGACACGATTGCGGTGTCTATGTACTGAAATGGTTGGAGGCTGGCCGTGACCGATCCTTGTGGACAGTTGCGAGCAATTTCAAGGGTTTGCCTTCATTCCGAAGGGCAGTTGCGTTAAGCTTGTTACGATGGCAAGAAAATCAGAGAGAGGTCTTATATTGTTTTCCTTTATTTGTTACCCTCATTTTCCAGTTTTACCTTAAAACAACCATTTAAATCACGGGTTATCAGATTTTAATTATTGTGTTTGACATGCAGATGTTTTAATGGACGACAAGTGTTTGTTCGGAAGATGTGTGGATACTAGCAATCAACCAAGGAGTATGTGTGGTTCATTTTTATGAAAAGGCGTAATGGTGTAAAATAGGACTTGGTATTTTGTTGTGTCATGTAAAGGCGAACTGAGCCTATCTGTTGGATGGCATAATCGTCTAGAATATATTCTCACGAATGTTCCGATGTTCTAATCTCGGCAACGTGTAATGGTAGGGCATGGTCCCTCATTTTGACTGTCTTTTTCGTGTTTAATGATTGTCTAGAGGTCTAATGACAAAATGTAATCTGATCTTTTGTTCAATAGTTGTGCCAAGTGACTGACTTTTATGCCAATTTGATAGACATCATTTTGGATAATCCATCTTTATTGTAGTTGGCAGTGTGCAAGAATGGTTACACATTCTGTTTCGTTTTGGTTGATGGTTATGTTTCAAAAACTTTTTGGAGATAAAAAAGGTGCAACTCTGGCTTTGGTTCATTGTCGAATGTTGGGCTTATAACTTGTAGCGGGAATTATGTTACTAGTTACGCCATCTTATCACTGACACACACCAATTATATTTCCAGATACGTCAAAATCATTTGCATACTCAAGTATGATATTTGACTTTTCGATTGAACACCTGACTGTTCATTAGTTTCAGGATTCCACATATTCAACTTCGAATCATCGTTTATTAACACACGGGTTTTTATCTTCTCAGAATACTAGTAGATACGCTTTTCACGTAAAACATGTGCAACAATCATGTTAACATATATGCTTTTTTAAGTTTCCACTCAAACTCACCAATAAGTGTATCCATTTTTTGTCGTTGGAAAATTAGACTTCCTGCAATGTTAATTTTGTCAATCTATTGAACTTTGACATGTAAGTTCATCGTTTACGCTATTTATTTTAATATATAATACTGCCAGGTACGCTTCTAATGTAAAAGAGCTGCAACAATTGTGTTTATATACACGCGCTTTTATTTTCACACAACTGAAATATTCAGTTAATGGAAACTAGCTGTCAGTTCATGTTTATCAATTCATCATGGCTATAACAAAAATACACAATAACTCTTTCTATCAAAACCTATTAATGATCATCCATGTATTGTATAGGTTAACATTTATAGTTTCCATTCACAACTCCGATAGATACACTTTAAGCCTTGACAGATACACATATAATACTTGAAGTTACGCTCATAAACAGCTACAAAAATCAAAATAAAAAATGTTCAATAATCTCATATAACAGCTCAATAAATGAAGTCTCAAAAACAGCTCAAAAATTGAAGTCTCAAGTCCTCCCGCCATTATTCATTATATTTGTGTATGTGATCCGCAACTCTTTTTGTTCAGTCCTGAAACGAAAAAAGGCTATAAAACATTAAAGGTTATAGATTTGATTAGATACAACAATACTATTCCTTAATTATGTACCAACTAAACAAATTCAATCGGCCATCAGTATTATCTAATAATGAATGCACCAAAATTAATAGCGTACCTGTATCATGGAATCATACTCTCCCAGGACAATTCCGACTATCATGGAATCCTAATTCTCCGCAAGCATTGCATTTCCTGGCCGCTTTCTTCTGTTCTTTTGTAGCCTTTTCCTTTTGGGACATCATTCTTTTTCCGCCCTTTTGTTTTTGATCAATAGGAGGTAAGACAACCACTTCCTTTGGTATTTTTGTTCCTAAGAGCATCTCAAGTTCCCTATTCTTCTTTCTCAGCCTATCACCCGGGGTACTACTACTACTACATTCTGACGTACTGGTTTGTGCATTTATCTTGTCTTTAAAATCTTTCAAAATTCCCAGCAATTCGTCAACATACTCAGTTTTTTGTTCAGCGAGCGTTACACACGAGAACACCTCGGACCATAAGGTACCAATTTTGTGCCGTCTAACATCTAATGAGTTACAATCTTCAATTAAAGTATGTGGCACATTACTACAAATCGGCTGACATGTTGCCAATTTGCTCCACCGACTTAACATATACTGTTCTGGAACATTGTCAAGGCCTTGTTCTTTCAACACGTAAAGCGCATGACGGCACAAAATTCCATGTCTCTCGAACTTTTTACAGGTGCAGTTCACTTTCATTTCGTCAGATATAAAGTTAACATAGTAAACCTTGTCTTTTTCACGATCAATAATGGGGATGTCATCACCGGTAGTAACCCCTAATATTTTAACACCACAGGTGAAACAAGCAGCCACCCACTCGTTTTTAAATTCAGAAAACATCACTGGGGTGTAGAACTCAGATGCGTGTTTTTCCAAAGGGTGAGGCGTTTCTAGATCAGGGAAGGAGTTTTTTGACTCGGCTATTAATTTGGATTGTTTCCATCGCTGAGCATCCATAGCACTCTCATACCTCATAAGAAACTCAACCAAAGTTAAGTGTGGGTTCATGAAATTTCCGAAAAAGCTATTCTCGGACTCAGACCTGGACGTGGTTCTCATTAGTCCACCCATAAATAAATCCCTGAAATATGCTGGGATCCAATAAGCCCTTTTGTCAAACATGGTATCTAACCATTCATTGCCGGTCAGCCCGTATGAAGATATAACTGAGCACCACCGTTCCTCAAACTCAGACGGTTCGATATCTTCTGCCCAAACACAGGAGCACAACTCTTTCATGAAGTTAGTTTCCCGATATAGCGTAGTTCCGATCTTGTCTGGCAGCTTTTTCATGATATGCCACATGCAATATCTGTGCTGAGTTTTGTCCCCGAACACTGTTTTAACCCCTGATCTTATGCCCCTATCTTGATCAGTAATTATGCAGACAGGATACTTATTGCTCATTGCACTTAGAAAATTCTGAAACAACCATACGAAATCCTCATCAGTCTCTTTCCTTATAAGTCCTGCTCCAAATGACACGCATTTTTTGTGATGATCAACCCCCGTGAAAGGGGCAAATATCATTTTATACGTGTTCATATTAAACGTCGTGTCAAAAGACGTCATATCACCAAAAAGACTGTAATTCTTTATAGCTATAGGGTCAAACCAACAAACCCTAGATAGTCGACCACGATCGTCAACATCAAAATCAAAGTAGTATGAACTACACATGGCTTTTTTGTGCATGAAATTTTCAATCATCATTTGCGCGTCATACCCTTTAATAAATTTTTTCACATCCCTCCAAAAATTTTTGAAGTCCTCAAGTGATGCCCCTACATTTTGATACCCTTTCACGTACTCTTTGAACATCCTAAAGCTTTGCACAGGCCCTTTATTCACCTTAGAATTATCAACAATCATGGTTTTATGTATAAGGGTTAATTCTCGTGACTCAGTCAAATGCACCACGGTGTTTGGTGTTGAGAGGAGGTGGGTGTGTCCTTCATGAAAGTCAACGATCACATATTGTCCTTTTTCATTTCTTCGGAAAAAAATCTTTGCATTACAACAAATTCTAGTTCTCTGTCTCTTTTTTACCTTCCCTCTAGGCTTACTTTCTCCAGCTTTACTGCACACACAGTACTTAGTCATGACAATCCCATCTATGTTTCGTTGCGTCGACTTCCTCATTTTAAAACCAATTAGCAAAGATAAGCCTTATAGAATTCTAGCCCATCCTCTAGTTTATCAAAGATCATACCCAAAACAGGCTTCAATTCTGGCGCACATACAGGTATTCTTTCCTTCGGGTTTGTCTCGATGATTGGTGAGCCTGCATCTATGCACGCTACACAGTAGAACAGTATGGGTATAAGCAGCGAGTTCAAATAACTGATGCACAACAAATATAATCTTCAGGTACGCTAATTTAGTCAAAAGAACAAAATCAACTAGAAAACAAAAAACCACATAAATTAACTCAGAAATTTGTGCCTAATTGCTGACATATCGTATTTTTCATTACTGACTACTTAACGTAGACGTTAAGATACACCAATCACGTCTTATAATTTCGTCACAGGCAGAAAGTCCAATGTTTATTATGACACAAATCGGTAGATCCGTTAATTACAATTCTAGATACGCTGCTGACAAAACACAAACGCATCAACTATACTAATATACATGCTTTTCATATACGCTGGTTTATATAGGGCGGTTTCGTTATTCTACCAGGTACGTTTTCCATATAAGGCAATTACATCAATTATACTGATATACATGCTATTGAACTAAACAGAATACTGTATAGCGTGCACAAGAAATATGTTCAGCAAGTGTAATAATAAACTCTAAAACAAGCTGCATATCACATACACTAACCAGACCGGTAAGACAACTGTTCATATCCATCGGACTCATCAATTTATGATATCAATCAGGATAACGATACATGAGCAGCAATCGTAATAATTTGTCTACCTATGTTTAAATTATCATGAATATGCATCAAAATTATCAATAGATACATCAATCAGACGATTTTATTGAAACGATTTATAAAAAAAGGCTATATGAACTGATTTGCAGATTTACATACCTAGATGAGATGATGATTGCACGATATCATTGCTATCAGCTGGAACAATCGCATCAGTATGTTCCCCCAAATCGCTAGAACCTTCAACATCCATAATTTTCTACGATTGAAATAATTCTGGAATGCCAATCGAAATCACAAAAATCGATTGTTCATGCATCAATCACACCAAATTAATCAGAAAAATATTATAACATTACATCAATTAGATGATCAACGCCATTGATTATGATCAATTTCGTCGATTTTTGGCGGCTGTAGTTTTAAGGTTTTCGCGGAATTTTCTAGTTCTTCGCGGAAATATTTGTTTTGATTTGGGGGAAAAGATTTGGAAAGTAGAGAGAGAAAGAGAATTTTGGATTTTTTTTTGTCAAAACAGTAAGGTTAGTCGCGCGTAGGATTTTCGAGGTTTCCGTGTTATTTTTTGTTTAAAATCCTACTATTGTAGGTCGTTCTCACCGTTTGCACCGAGTGGTCGTTCTCACCGGATCCCGCCTCTATATATATATATATAGAGAGAGAGAGAGAGAAGAGATCAACTAAGGCCAAAAGATATATTGAGTCCATAAGTTCTATTATGAGCCATTGGATGGAGGGAGATGAAGGGATGAGATCAACCCCAAAAAAGTGTGTTTATAAGCTAATCTCACCATCTCTCTCCTCCTTCACTAATCCACTCTAATTAATCACTAATTTACTATATATTTGTTTTCCACTCATCCATTTCTCTTTCATCTTACACATTTCATTTCTCTCTTCTCTCAAACTCTAAAAAAAACCCAAATAAATAAAAAAAACCCAAAAATCCAAATAAATAAAAAACCCAAAAAATCCAAATAAATCAAAAAACTCAAATAAATCATTCATTTCTCTCTTCCTCATTCACCACCACCCACCACCACCCCACCCGACACCAACTAACCACCCACCACCCCCGCCGCCGCCACCCCACCGCCGCTGATTCGTTTTTTTTTTTTTTTTTTTCAACTCTTTTTTTTTTTTTTTTTTTTTTTTCAACTCGTTTTTTTTGTTTTGTTTTGTGTTAATTTGTATGTTTTGAGTTGTTTTTTCCATTCATTATTTTTTTTGTCTTTTATTTTATTATGGTTGTCTTTTATTTTGTTAGTTCTCATTTATTATTCATTTTCTTAAATCTCTTTTTGGTATACGTTTTTTTTAAGATTTCGTGTTTTAAATCTCGTTTTTTTTTTTGTGAGATACTTTTTTTTCATCTAAGACAATAATGGACTAAAGTTATACAAAAATGAACCAAAGTTATACAAAAATAGACCAAAGTTATACAAAAAAAGACTAAAGTTATACAAAAATTGGACTAAAGTTATACAAAAAATTAGACTAAAGTTATACAAAAAATGAACCAAAGTTATACAAAAATGAACCAAAGTTATACAAAAATGGACCAGAGTTATACAAAAATGCACCAGAGTTATACAAAAATGCACCAGAGTTATACAAAAATGCACCAAAGTTATACAAAAATGGACTAAAGTTATACAAAAATGAACCAAAGTTATACAAAAATAGACCAAAGTTATACAAAAAAAGACTAAAGTTATACAAAAAATTGAACTAAAGTTATACAAAAAATGAACCAAAGTTATACAAAAATGAACCAAAGTTATACAAAAATGAACCAAAGTTATACAAAAATGAACCAAAGTTATACAAAAAATGAACCAAAGTTATACAAAAATCGACCAGAGTTATACAAAAATGCACCAAAGTTATACAAAAAATGGACTAAAGTTATACAAAAATGAACCAAAGTTATACAAAAATGAACCAAAGTTATACAAAAATGGACTAAAGTTATACAAAAATGGACTAAAGTTAGTCCATATTTGTATAACTTTAGTCCATTTTTGTATAACAAAAAAGAGGAGAGGAAGGAAGGTGGTGGCCGGGTTGGGTGGTGGTCAGCCGGAGGTGTGGAAGAGGGAGTGGGTTTTTTTTTGTTGATTTGGTTTTTTTTTGTTTTGTGAGAATGAGAGGGAAATGAGAGAGAATGAGTGAATGAGAGAGAAGTGAGAGGGTGAATTATGAGGAAGTGAGAAGGGAGAATTAGAAGGAGGATGGAGTTATACAAATTAGGATGGAGTTGTACATGGATTAGGAAGGGAGATTAGGGAGGGAGATTTATGGCCATCCATTGAGATGTAATCTCATCCCTCCATCCCTTCCATCCAAAGGCCCTTATAAGGACTTAGGGACTCAATGGATGTAAGGGCCTTATAAGAACTGCTCTCTCTCTCTCTCTCTATATATATATATATATATATATATATATATATATATATATATATATATATATATATATAGTCGGGATCCGGTGAGAACTCCTAAATATTTGAGGATTGAGGATTTGTGAATACAATATCACAGGTTCTTCAATACAATATCACGCAAAAATCAGACGTTTGCCAAATTTTTTTTTTTTGTTTTGGCGCAGGTGTTTTTTTTGTGTGATATTGTTTCGAATAACCTGTGATATTGTATTGAACAACCTGTGATACTGTAACGAAATCCTCAATCCTCAAAAAGATAGTGTATCCTCACATGATCTCATTCCTATATATATATATATATATATATATATATATATATATATATATATATATACACACACACACACACACACACAACTCTATGTATAACTCAAACCAAACAAATTTTCTTTCCGTATTTCTATAATGCCATATCGTAAAACAACTATCATGTTTTCAATCAACAATGTATAACATCACCTCATTATCATCTTTCTCTACACATTCCCCATTCTCCACATACATACATCCACTGATTTATACAACACTTTGCTACAAAAATACACAATTCACAAGATAAACACATAGCGATCCCGACTCATATCCCATGGTGACCGTTCAAAATTGTAGGGCGAGTTCGCGAGTTTAGGACGTCTCCCAAGCCTTTGCATTAGCTCCTATAACTTCTACCCCGGGTTCATTTTATTTTGACTCCTTATGTTCATTAGGTTCATTGGTTACAGGTTTCAGGATCGTCGCTCTGATACCACTTTGTGACACCCCCATACTCCAAGTGCCTTACTATGACCACTTAAGTTATGAGAACGTCACCATCTCGGTTACCCGAGGCAATGATAATCAAATGACAATGAAGAAACATAATTTAAATAACAATATAGTTTAAGGTGATTACATGATCAAATGCCCAAAACTGATAAAAGTACAAAGTACTCAAAACAGTCTACTGATAAAACTATTAAAACTATAAAAACTATAAAACAGCATCTGACACAGCGGAAGACTTCTAACTGCCACGTGATGACTCATCCCAGCTATCCCATACGCGTCATATCTTACCTGCTTAATAACTGCTCACCATCCCCGAATGGATCACCACAGTTTTTAAAACATTTAACGGGGTCAGTACTAATTACACAATACAAACCAATACGAAACAAAAGCCAAACAGATCAAACAACACATCGATCCCCAGTCTCCATCATCAATCTCCGCACAACTGACTACACACTAAAGTGTGTAGCCCTGCCAGAATACCCATCGCAACAGGTACTCCTCGCCGCCAGTGGGGGACCGCAGCCGTTCCCACCTAAGCCCCGCTTATCTCATCGAGCGATAAACCCGTGTTCCTTAATGTGCACATCCCTCCTGTGGTGGGTTCCACATGAGGCGAATCAAGGGCGTGAAGCCACTCCCGCAAGTGACTCCACTCAGCCAGAGACGCAACCCGAAGATCACAGACAGTTAAACAGTAATCACCATACAACATCAACAACCGTCTGAAACAATCAACAATATGAAATCACAACCGTCTGAATCAATCAACAATCACTAAATACAGCACAATCACCACAATCATGTAATTAATACTGAGTAGGGAAAACCCTACCTGGAACAGCAATCACCACAGACGGTCACAATCAGCTAATCAACATCGCCCTTCACTGAAATTACATCCTATTAAACATACAATCATACAATCACAATCTAATATCAACAATACTCCCCAAAACCTCCAAATTACCCAATTAGGGTTTTAACCAAACTCAATGAAATAACATAAAAGCTATACAAGGATCTTACCCTTGACACGACGAACTCAGCGGCGTAAAGAACACGATGATCCGACCACCTTAGTGTTTGGGATTTGCTAACAACGCGAAGAAGGAGAACTACGTAACTCTTTTTCTCTCTTGAAAGGTTTTAGAAAAGTGAAAACTGATTAAGAAAGGTGACGGAATCCTTTTTATACTAATCACGCGTTATTAACAAAACCCGGCTAAAATAACCCGTAAGACCAACTTACTCGATCGAGTAAGTAACTTACTCGATCGAGTAAGTAACTTACTCGATCGAGTGCCCCTTACTCGATCGAGTGTCATACATACTCGATCGAGTACCCATCAGACAGACTACTGTTTCGTATAAAAACATAATTACTCGACAGAGTAAGCCCCACTCGATAGAGTACCCAAAGACTCATAAAACCGTAGTATTACAGTAACTGTGGAGCAGTCTTGGCAGGTACTTAAGATTAACTGACTTGGGAGCTTATGGGATGCGTAAGGAGTCTGCCAGTCTACCTAGAAGTCCAGATCATATAGTTTATTAATCACTTTATTTATTTCCGCTGCGAGTTGTAATTAAATTTATATTGAGTTTTAATTTGGTTAATTTGTAAAGAACATGTAATTGCTAAATTTTATCTAAAGTACTTTGGTTTGTTGTACTTTGTTATTCACTACCTAGGGAAACCGAGATGGTAACAATTCTATTTTTTTAGGAATGTCTTGCTAAAGGCTCCTAAATAAATGAGGGTGTTACAAAGTGGTATCAGAGAGAACGATCCTCAGGCCTAAACCAATGAACAATAATGAATGTAGGATGTGTCTAATAAAATAAACCCCAGGTAGAAACTGTTAGGTGCCTCTCTTAGTGCAGTTAAGAAGGCGTCCTTAATTCGTACCATGGCCCTCTCAGTTTTGAACCGGGTACCATGAGATCGAGAGAAAATTTGAGGAGTGGGGTAGTTATAAGGAGGTATATAGTATATTTGAATGTTTTGTTGTAAATTTTACTAATATTGTTGCAGGGTGGATTGCGGTAAGTATTGTGAATGAAATGATAGCTTGACCATGTGATATTTATGATGAAATTTGATATCGTTGTTGGATGAGATGAGATTTGGATGAGGAATGAGATGTCGAATTGTTTTGATCATGGGCATGAACTTAATTGTGGCATTGTTGTTGGTTATTTGGTTGGATGTTGTGTGATGTGTTGTTAGTAGTATCATGTTTAGTGATATGCGGTTATGTGAATCGCGAAACCATGTTATTTACAATGTTATGAAATGATTAAATTTGTGATAGGGATGCTTTAGAATAGATGCCTAGTCATGTGTGTGAAGTATGATGACCAAGTTGTGTTGATACAAGTATAGGAGAGTTTTAATAAGGGCTTATGACCTAGTAAAAAGGGAATGTAGAAGCAGAACCTTATTTGTCAGATTTTGCTCATATTCGGTTTAGTTGTCGTTTGACCTCTGTTTATAGTCTAAGGTTGAAATTTTTATGAGTGATAACCCATGGCGTTAGCTTTCCAAAGTCATTGGTCTCATGTTTAAAAGGTTTATGATTTGGGACAAATAAATATTTTAGTGGACAGTGGTCGGAATGTTCATGTACAGTTAAATTTTCGACAAACGATTTTGTAAAATTTCTCATTTAATATGTACTTAAGATTTTTCCCTAATTCCAACTCCACTGTTTAAAAGATTCATATATTTTTTCAAATTGAGAAGGCACATTGCAAGATAATATTTGGACATTTAATAGTGATTTTTACAAGCTGGCCCAAGTTTTTGACAAATTACTGATCAAATTTTGTTTAGACCAACTGAATTGTAAAAATCTTTATAAAATGGTTGTTTGAGATTTGCATTCGATTCTTTTTCTCATGTTTTGAAAACTCTCTATATATTCCGGGAATTATAAAAACTCAAAGAGAAATTTAACAGTTATTTGATGGTGATTTTTGAACGTTACAGCTTGACTTTGAATTCTGAAAACGCGAGTTTTACCAAAAGTTCAATATAGATGCTTTATTAATTATTAACCTATGATAGTTGAGAGGTAGGAGTGACGATAGAAGACCAAAGGAAGGTGTGGACAGCGGGCCGCCCACGGGGGCGCTTGGGAGGAAAGAGAAACAAGCGTTTGCATTTTTGTTGGAGTCGCCACCAATTTTTATGGGAAATTGGAACCGTTCGAATACCTCATGTCATGTCAAGACATAAAGTGGAGACATGAACACTAATCAATCGTTACCCTTAGCATTCTATGTCTAGAATGACTCTCGTGGATGCCAATGAACACGGGTGTTCAGGGAGATCTGGAGTAAGGGGTGAGGGTACGTATTAGGAAGCTCTTTTGATCGAACACCTAATCCCGCCCGCCTCGATAGCGGCCTCTACTAATTATTAGGGAAGTTATTCATACTTGATATATCGTCGGTTATATGCATGCAATGCAACATCCAAGTTTTAATCCTAACATGTGAAAATTAGGCTAAGTCGGTGAACAATTAGTTTAACATGCAATTGGGTCAAAGTAGGATTTAAGTTAAATTACATGTGAAAGCATACAAGTGATATGAAATACAATGAATACAATAAATATAAATTACAATAATTACATTGGGGTAGGCGATTTATGTCGAAAATACCTTTAAAACGGATAATTTGAGAAAACGAATAAAGGAATAAATTAACGAACAAATCAGAAGGTGATAATACGATTAATAGTCAATTATACGTAAACTAATTAAACTAGGTCAAATAAACGGGAGTTCAGGGACAAAATTCAACCTGGAACAGGCGCAGCAGAGCTGCGTCCTTTGGAATAGGCGCAGCAGACGCTGCGTCTGTTCCTGACCTGAATTCTGGTTGTGAAGCCGGAATTGCGTGTCGTTAATACTCGTTGATAAATTTAATGATTTGATTAAATTATTTACTTGGGTGAAAGTGATTAATAGGTTATTTACATGTGAATAATGGGTCATAAAGCAATAAAACATGGATGAGACGGAATATAGACGGATTAATTACATGAACGAATGATTAATTACTGACATGGGTGAATGAAATAAATTAAACATGATTAATTGACAACAAATTAATGACGAACATATGAATAAACAGATGAAAATATATCAATGAATCAAATTCCAGAAACTCAATATGAACAAATCGAATTTCTACAACCCGGAATGAATTTATGGCGAAAACCCGCAAATATTGGATTATAAGGGATTTACGTTGGATTTATGATGAATTAAACATGTTAATGATGATGAATAATATACATGTGAATTAATATGTTATTATGACGAAGGAATTAAAGAACAAACGAAAACAAAAAGAACTTGACGAATTACAGAGGACGAAGGAAGAAGAAAGGAAGCAGGAACTGCGGCAGCCTCATGAAGAGGCGCAGCAGATACTGCGCTCCTTCGAAGAGGCGCAACAGTTGATGCGTCCTTTCTCGACGGTTAGTCTTCTGGAAATCCGTAAAAAAGAGGTTTTGAAAATGATTTTAGAAATCGGTTTTAATGATATTTTCGACATAAACCTTACATTAGTTGGTACAAAGAGTAAATAACAATAAATAAATAAGGATTTACACCCTCAGACTTACATGTTTGACGAAACGAGATGAACTAAGATATCGATTAGTGATGCTCGACGCGAATGTAAAGAAAGTGCCCTCGTAAGAGGAAAACGAACAGATTAATTAAGTTGATTGATTGTGTAGTTGGTCAAATTGGTCGGTCATGCAAACGAGGCTGGTACTCAGAAAGATCCGAGCTTACGTGGTCGAATGATCAAGCACGTAGACGCCAAAAAGTAAGAACAAAGGTCTAGAATGCAAAGGGAGAAGAGAAGGGCGGACACTCGCGTGAGAAATATGAGGAGCGAAGGCTCCTATTTATACTAATCACGTGAAGGAATAGGGTTTTCGGAGAGTCTTTGGAAATGAATCTCGGAAAGATATGAAAAAGATACGAGAGATACGCAGAAAATGACCTGGGAAGAGGCGCAGCAAGCACTGCGTCTCGTGGAAGAGGCGCAACACCTGCTGCGTCTATTCCCAAGTGGTTTCCTCCTGCGAAAAAAAGATTTCCGTGTTTAAATTATGGAATAAAGAGATAATTCGGTTTTCCTTAATATTTTGTACGAATATTACGGGAAATTATTTACCAAAGATTAAAGATTGTGAAATATTTATTTAAAATATGGAATAGAAATATCCGGAACATTCCAGAACATTCCGACTCGGGATTTAATGGTTATCAGAAAATGAAGACGGTTTTAGGCCCAGACTCCAAATGTACTCTAATTACTGCCAAAACGACCGTATCGGCGCGCAGATGACACTTAAGAGGTATACATTACTGTTTGAGCAATCACTTGACGATAATCTTATGAACTGTCACAAATCGTTCCGCGTACCAAACATGCGGCCCAATCATCACCGGGTGGTTTGCGGGAGGTGCAGAAATGAGGTATCTACAGAGCCCCCACTTTGACCGAGGCTTGGACAAGGCGAAAGTCAAAGTATAGCCATCAGGTCAATCGAAGATTACAACCTGACGACTTTGGCGACGCGAGGCGGTTCAAGGGGTTTGAACCAAGGACCTGTCGTCGGGAACATTTTAGAGTCTGTCGACTATCGGGGAGGGTCGTTTAAAGTTCATTAGACTACGTAAGGAGGCTCGCCAGCCATAAGAGGAGAACATACCTGAGACTTCTTTTGGAACTTCAGGGAAAACAAAATGCGATATCAGGAGTAGACAGCAGGACACAGTCGGGAACCGCTGAGGAGAAGAAGACTGCTTGGGTAGCCTTCATGAAATATTAAGTAGCAGGACACAGTCGGGAACTGATGAGGAGAAAACTGCTTGGGTAGTCTTCTTGAGAGGGAAAGTATACCCGCTTACTCTCGTTCGGGGAGCATGATGAAGGCGTGTCAAAACACCTGTAAGGGAATATCCGCTCGTTGCGACAAGCAAAATCTTGGAAGCGACAAATAACGTGTAACAGTCTGTTGTTGGCTTAGAAATGTGGGCCGGAACGAAAGATAATCGTCAAACGGACCAAAAGGATAAAATAGCATCGGGGAAGAGGCGCACCAAGGATGGGCCCACAAATAGGGGTGGGCATAATCCGGTCCGGACCGGAAAAATGGACCGGTCCGGACCGGAATCTAGTGGACCGGAACCGGAATTAAAAATTCCGGTCCGGTCTACGGTCCACCATTTTCCAAGATTCCGGTTTCCGGTCCGGTCCGGTCCGGGACCGTATTTTCCGGTCCGGACCGGTTTGGACCGGAATGCCCGAAATTATTGTTATTTGCATTTTTTTTCTTAAAATTGTATTTTTATTCCGGTCCAATCCGGTCCAACCGGTCCGATCCGGTCCAATGGACCGGAATCTTTGGACCGGAATTTGAAAAAGTGGGTAATTCCGGTCCAACCGGTCCGGTCCGGTCTTGGACCGGAATTTTTCCGGTCCGGTCCCGGTCCGGAATTTTTGTAATCCGGTCCGGTCCCGGTCCATGAATTTTGTCGATTCCGGTTCCGGTCCAAACCGGTTTCGGTCCGGTCCGATCCGGTTTTGGACCGGTGCCCACCCCTACCCACAAATAACAAACTCATAACGAATTTTTGAAAACTCGTAAGGAGGGAACACCAGGAAGAGGCGCAGCAAGAGCCGCATCTCTTGGAAGAGGCGCTGCACCTGCTGCGTCTATTCCCAGGGTTGCATTTTCTGCGTAAAAACGCGATAAACAGAGGCATTATTCATTTGTTTCGAAACACAAATTCATCATTTTCTCTCTCAAATCTCAACCATTTCCGCCAAGGTTTGATCCAAAAGCTTGCGTTAATCATGACTAATCGAGGTATGTATCTTATTCTTGCATTAATCTTCCGTATTTGTTCGATTTTGAGTCGAAAAAATTAGGGTTTATGACCCAATTAATCGAAAATTTGAGGCTTTTCCCCCAAATGCATTTGCTTTGTGAAATTGACATTAGAAATGGACAATTGGTAATATTAGGAACATAACCATGTATTTGTCTTGAATTTTCGTTGAGTTTTGATCCCTTGAGTGAATTTGAGACGGTTTCACAGCTAAACCGTAAATTGCTTCGAAAATAGCCTTATGATTGCCCATTTGCAATGAAACTTGATATTCGGGATCCTGGGATGATGGGTAAACTTCCTACGATCTCGGAATTTTGGTTTGTGACGGATTTTTCAGGACACTTTCGAGGGCATAATTGTCGTTATAGCGAAATGCTGCCGAAATTTCGACTCGAACCCGGAACTAGGCTTCAAATTAGGCTGGACTGGACCCTAACTACCACATGAGTGATTGGTTTTGTGAGACTATGGCCAAAGATGGCGAAAAAGGGTGATTTCAGGGCTCCCAAAGGCTTGAAAGTCCCTTAACAAGGCTCGTCGTCACGTGACGCGGCCTAAATTTACTTTAATGTTGCAGGTTATGAGGCTTCTACTTCTGGGAGAGCTCCCATGGAGATAGACGCTGCTGTGGTCGAGGAGGCTTTGGAGCGGGCATTCACCGTCGCGGTGATGGCTGCTGGGGACGAGGTCCATGAGGAGGAGGCTGTTGAGGAGGAGGAGGCCCCGAGACGGGCCAACGTTGGACGAGGTGGTCGTCAGCTGAGAGGAGCACCCGAGTGGGCTGAGACCTGGGAGAGTAGGCACCTTCTTTGGGCTGCAGAGGGTCACCTGTCCTACAGGACGGTGAAGAGCTTGGTAAATAGGAATCCACTACTCATCACTTCCTTCTTTCATTCATTTGTTCACATCCCTTTCAATTTTCATTCAAATTTAAAGATAGCTTTTGTTTCAAATCACAACAGGAGGCCGGGAACATCAGGTCGTTCTCTGGATACACGACGGTGATGGAGCACTACGAGCGGCTGTCGACGGAGGAGCGCGCCATGATCGAGCGCGGAGCGTTCGGTGCTTTGGTGCAGGCCTGGAGGGGTATCGCGAAGAGGAAGTTGCGGGCTAACCTTAGCCTGGTCCGCGCTTTCTTGGACCGATTCTGGGATACGACTTCCACTTTTCACATGTCCTTTGGTGAGGTGGGAGTCACTCTGGAGGACTACGACATGATTTCTGGTCTGCCGTGTGGTTCTAAGGTGGTGGAGTGGCCGGAGACTGCCATGAGGGTGGACTCGGCCGAGGCTAGGAGGTTGATCGGCTGGAACTTGTCGCCGAGGGCTGCTACAGTACCGGGTTTGATTCCCAGCTCCTACGTTCGAGACTACTTTGCGGGAAAGATCCCGGCGCTGGTGATGATTGACGAGAGGGAGACGACTCCTCCTCCCTGTACTGCTGAGCAGAGGGCCCGTCTGTGGCTTTGGTGGTTTCTGTCTTCGATTTACCTCGGAGACAAGGGAGAGAGGCTATCGACGAAGCTTCTTCCCTTCCTTGCTGACCTGAGCTCCCTAGGGCGTTGGGACTGGGTCACTGCTAGTTTTGCGGTCCTCATCCGCTTCATGAGGGCCATGGTTCGTCCGGAGTTGATGGAGAAGGGGACTTCTCCTGGCGCTGTTGGACCTGGACTACTGCTGGAGGTATGAACCTTCATTTAGACTAAAATGAATTCTTTCTTTTGTCAAATCTTGAAAGATCGTCATTAACTATCTTGCTTTACAGGCGTGGGTGTACTCCTACTTTCCGGGCCTTGCGCCCAAGAGGACGGAGCCGCTAGAGAAGGCCTATCCCATGGTGAGGGATTGGGTGATGTGCAGGACGAAGAGCAAGCGTTCTTCTCACGGCGTCTACCGACGGGACGTGAACGCTCTTCAGCTGGATAGCGTAAGCATCTCACTTGTATTCATTTTGCTTCTTTATTGCCTTCAAATCGATCATAAGAATGATTCCTTGTTTGTCTTGTCCCAATGGGTGCCCAGGCCTTGGGCGGAGTACGCTGACGTGCCTCCTTTTGTGGCTGAGGTCCTTTGACCTAGGAGCTCGAGTCGGCTGTTGTTGAGGACGTCGATGGGTCCTGTGTGGTACTTGGGCGAGCGCTTGGCTCGTCAGTGCTCTAGGGATGTGTTGACGGTTCCTATCGATCCTCCTAGGACGATGTTCAGGGAGCCTTCTAAGGCAGAGAGGGAGGCCGACTTGGCTGGCGTTGCTGGTGACGCCCTGCTTCTTCCGGGTGAGGACTACTCGGCGTTCCTTTACGGGAGGTTGGCGTACTGGCCGGTAGTGGTGAGCATCTTATTCTCCTTCATTCTTGATTTTGAGAACTACGATGAAAGATCATCGATTAATGAGAAATATTTGACTTGGCAGGAGGTTGAGGCGGCGGGCATCGAGCCCCCAGAGTACCCCGAGACCCTCGAGTACACTGACGCGACCGTGAGGACGACGCTCTCCGAGCTGCGTGACTTTGACGTGGCTGTTAGAGATGCTGGCCTGGACGATTGGCAGCATCTGATTCGGAGGGTGAGCCTCTAATTTGCATGATATTTTTTTTTTGTGTAAGAACACATTTGGTTGAACTTTATTCAATTATTTAAGAACTTCTTTTTGAAAATGCAGGTTGCGCCGTCTCGATTTGTGCCGTTATGGAGGGTGGCCAACCGGCTGCGAGCTACTGCCGTCGAGGCTCTTGTCGGCGGTCGAGGCCGTCAGGTATGAACTTTGTGCTTATTTTGTTTTTGGTTTTTTTATTTTCCAATTTTCTTGTAATTGCTTGAAATGATTGACATGAGCCAATTCTGTTGTTTACAGGGGAACCGTGAGCTGGAGCAAGAGCTGGCTTAGTCTCGGGAGGAGACAGCTCGCATGCTGAGGGAGCTCGAGGTTCGAGACGCCGAGATTGCTGCTCTCGCGGCAAGAGTTGCGGAGCTGGAGGGTGGCCAGCAGTAGTTTTGTTTAGTCTTTGTTTGTTTGTTCTTGCACATTTGTACATTTTGGACCTTGATTTTGAACATTTTGGACTCTGTTTGGGGCGAGAGCCCCCAGTTTATTGCACATTTCCCTTTTTGGTGTATATATGACGGCCTGAGTGCCTTTGCTGCTGGGTTGTGTTGCTTGTATCTGCAGGTTAGCTTTGAGCAGGTTTGGTAGATGACGGTTTACGCCGTCATGCTGCCGAAATTTACATAGAAATCACGCAAAACATACACTTGTATATACATGTGACCTGAATTAGCGCAAAACGAAAGACTCAAAAGCACGCAATAATGCAAAAAATGCAAAAATTTTGCCGGAAAAATGACCGGACGGTAGGGAGGGTTACCCCTAAAAAAGACAAAAAAAAATTGAAACCTATAAGTTGGAAATGAAATGAAAATGAAACCAGTATATACATTTTGAAATGAATTAAATTATAATGAGAATTATTTCCTAAAAAAAGAATTAAAATGAAAATGATTTCTTAAAATGAAAATGTGCAAGTGTGGTAAAACGGCGAAAATGTCGATGTTGCCTCGAAATGCGTGCCCGCGAAAATAGGAAACATGAGATATGGTAATTTCCACGTATTTACCAAAATAATAACCCGTAGGAATAGGAAATTATGCGTCATGGAATTAGGAAAGATCCAACGCGGAAAATCACAGAAGTCAAGCCAGGGAAGAGGCGCAGCATGAGCTGCGTCCCTTTGAAGAGGCGCAGCAGGTGCTGCGCCTGTTCCCAGGTTGTTCTGTTCTGGCAGATTTTTGGAAACAGAGATTAGTATAAATAGAGACGTCGATGGAGCTTTTTATTCACACAATTCTTCCGTCTCTTCTTCGTCTTATATAAAATTCTCAAAATAGTCTCTCATCATGAATACTTTAGAGATTCGCTTGAAAGAATGGACCAACGAATTTTCAAACGTGGAGAAATATGACATGTGCGCCTATAATCTTGGATCCTTGTTGAGTTTAAAGCTTATCAAGGTTGTCAAACCATTTTTGGATGCTTGTCTCGATTATTGGGACCCGAATTACCATGTTTTTGCGTTCCCTGGAGGCGATATTTGTCCATTTCCCGAAGAAATTGCTGCTGTTGGCGGGTGGGACCCTGAACATTTGCCTGCCATTCCTTCTACTTCACAAGGGTATAAGAGCAAATTTAGAGACTTGCTGGGACTGACTAGGCTCGAGGTGGACCGTCTAGTGACCTCGAAGGGAGTGCGAATGTTGGACTTTATTGACCGATTTATCAACAGGGCCGACCCCACCGTTTCTTACGTTGCTAGGCGAAGGGCATTTGGATTTTGCTTGTTGCATGTGTACGTCTTCCAAGGACATGTTGATGAAGACTTGAGAGGTGATCCCCGTCTTTTGGGCCTTGTTGAGCAAATGGAGCTGCGCAGGAGCCCAGCTTGTTTATGTCTAGGAGAGATCCTATTGGGCTTGGATAATAGGAAAGCCAACCGTGACCTACCGTATTTGGGAAGTCCCGTCATTCTGCAGGTAAAAGAACATTTCCTTCTTTTCTTTTCTTTTCTTTCTTTTTCGTTTTTTTTTTCGTTTTTTTTTTGTTTTTTTTGTTTTTTTTATTTCTCATACCTGCTTTTGGTAGGTGTGGCTTATGGAACGGCTTCGATTGATCGAGCCCCCAGTTCATGTTCCTTCTTATCATGCTCGTTCAATTGCAATGAGGACGAGGCTTTACATGGTGGACTTCACCCGAGTCTGCAATTATTGGGAGAACAAGATGAAGAGCGATGATGGTCCCTTGATTAGGTGGATTGTACCGTGGTGGCACCTCAAATCTGTCACTAAAGTGTCTTCTTTGGATTCCACTCGATCCTTGCGCATTCCTGGCTTGGAATTCGTGGTGTGCATCTTCCCGGAAAGGCTGATGAGACAAGTTGGACTAAAGCAGACTATCCCGAAGCTTGATACTGTCCCGCAGATTGCTGTGGCGCTTACTACGGAGAGCCGAAGGGGAGTGGGCCATTAAATGGGCTCAAAGGAATATATGGTTCTTGAACTCTTCTGTTAGTGCCTTGTGGGTGTCGGATTCTTATCTGCGATGGAGGAAAGCGACTACTCCGGAAGAGCGTGAGAGATTGAGGAAGCGCGAGCCCGTTGATTACAAGGTGCGCGAGGTGGAGAAGGAGAAAGAGAAGCATCTGACAGAGGGAAAGGAAGAAGCCGGGTTTCGAGTTGTTCAACCTTCAAAGAAACCGAGGACCTCTCCTGTCGTGGAAATGGTGATTGGCAAGAATGGGAAGTCGAGGCCTCGAGAAAGACCGTTGGTGATTAGGTCTGAAATGGTGCAAGAGC
This sequence comes from Silene latifolia, assembly GCF_048544455.1. Lineage (NCBI taxonomy): Eukaryota > Viridiplantae > Streptophyta > Magnoliopsida > Caryophyllales > Caryophyllaceae > Silene > Silene latifolia. Next base: position 34,586,257 of record NC_133527.1, on the reverse strand, counting down.
GTCCGGCTCGAGGTCGTGACAAGAAGTATGACAAAAATGACAAGGGCAAAGGGAAGATGGAAGAGTAGCCCGAGTCTTTATTTATTATTTATTATTATTATTGTTGTTGTAATAAAAAGGTGGGGTTTTTAGAATCCTAGCCTATTTTTATTTTTATTATGTAACGTATTATTTATTAGAAAATGAATGAAATAAAAAAAGGTTAAATGGTTATGAAACCGTTGCGATTTTCTATTTATTATTCTTGTCGAATTCCAAATGCAATGCAAATGTCCTTCTATTCACATTTTAAAATAAGTGGGTTGTATCCTGTGAAGGATTGCCTACGTATTCATTTAGAAAATGAAATCAAACCCTTGCGCGTAGTTCGAGTAAATGTAAAAGAATAATTGTTCTAAGCAAGAGCTTGTAATGAACTTAGAAAATAAACATGAGCTTTTTACTTACTCTGAAGGTGCGAATTTAGTTTATTTGATGATATGAGGATGACAAATTTGTCAGAATGCAAGAGCAAGGTGACATTGGCTTATTTTAGCTTGGCCAGGGGCCATTTATTTAGTGTCACAAGAGCGACACGTGGGGTTACGCGAGGCGCGTTTTTGTTCCTATTCTAGGCATAATACCATTTTAGTTGGTCGAGGTTTGTCGGGTTTGAAAACTCATTCCCGTCTAGGTCTGTGATTCTAACCGCACCCTCTGGAAGTATGGATTTGACTAGAAATGGTCCGGCCCAATTAGGTTTGAATTTTCCCCGTGGGTCGACAGGTAAAAGAGCTCTAACCGATTTAAGTACTAAGTCTCCTTCCTTGATGTTTCTTGGCCTAACTCTTTTGTTGAAAGCTCGTTTGATACGTGCTTGATATGTTTGGACATTATGCAAGGCGCGTAGCCTACGTTCATCCAGGAGGACGAGTTCTTCATATCTATCCTTTTTCCAGTCGGCTTCTGGGATTTGACTTTCGAGTAAAATACGCAAGGATGGTATTTCTAGCTCGACTGGTTGTACAGCTTCTATGCCGTAGGTCAAATAGAAAGGAGTAGCCCCAGTGGGCGTCCTAACAGATGTACGATATCCCCACAAGGCAAAGGGTATCTTGCTTGGCCAGTCTCGATAGTTGTCAATCATTTTCTTGAGAATTGTGACAACGTTCTTGTTTGCTGCTTCTACCGCGCCATTAGTTTGTGGTCTATAAGGCGAAGAATGGTGATGTCTAATTTTGTACTTGGCTAGCAATTGCTCAGTCTCAGCTTGGAAATGTGATCCATTATCACTAATGATCTCATGTGGGCAACCATATCGACAGATGATGTTGTTTTGTATGAATTTTGCCACATTTTTGGCTGTAAGACTAGTGTAGGAAGCCGCTTCCACCCATTTGGTGAAATAGTCGATTGCCACTAGGATGAAGCAGTGACCTCCTGTTCCGGCTGGGGTTATCTTCCCGATTATGTCAATTCCCCAGGCAGAAAATGGCCAAGGAGACGTCATCGTGTAGAGCAATGAAGGAGGGACATGTTGTACATTCCCGAAGATTTGGCAATTGTGGCAATGTCTAACATATTTGATGCAATCGGATTCCATTGTGGTCCAATAATACCCTAAACGTGTGATTTTCTTTGCCATCATGGGCCCACTCATGTGAGGACCTCATTCTCCATCGTGGACTTCTTCCATCACTTTCCGCGCCTGTGAATGATCAAGGCAACGTAGGATTACACCAAGAGGTGTTCTTTTGTACAACTCTCCTTGCATGAGAACATACTGGGAAGCTAGTAGGCGTATAGCACGTTGTCCCCTATTGTCCATATCCGGTGAATAGGTACCGTTGAGCTTGAAATTCAGGATTGCTTGGAACCAGGGTTCCTGCGCTATTTCCTCTTCATCGGTGATTTGGTGTACGTAAGCCGGTTCTGACCGTCGTGCGATGCATAAAGGCATTTCCACCATGTTATTTGGCATATTAATCAAAGATGCGAGTTTCGCAAGAGCGTCTGCAAATTGATTTTCTTCCCGAGGTAGGTGTAGATAGGTCACGTTGTCAAATAATTGGGCAACTTGGTCTATTCTAGCTTGATAAGGTGCCAGGCTTTCGCTTCGGATTTTCCATGATCCCGTAACTTGATTGATGATAAGTGATGAATCCCCATGTACCCGGAGGTTCTTAATGCCTAAACTCACTGCCGCTTGTAGTCCAATGAGACAAGCTTCGTATTCTGCAGCGTTATTCGTCACCTCGAAGTCGAGATTGACAGAGATTGGTTTATGCTCACCTTCAGGAGAAATGAGCAACACTCCTATTCCAAACCCTCTTAAGTTTGATACTCCATCGAAGTAAAGGTCCCAGGAGTCTACATCAGTTTGGAGTATATCCTCGTCTGGAAATGACCAAGTGTCTATCGTTTGTGCGTCATTGATGGGATTTTCTGCGAAGAATTCGGCGACGGCACGACCTTTTATAACTTTCAGAGGCACGTATTTGAGATCAAATTCTGAGAGCATCAAGGTCCATCTTGCTAGGCGTCCGTTGAGGACGGGTTTCTCGAAGAGGTATTTGACTGGATCCATTTTGGAGTATATTTTAACGGAGTAGCTAAGCATGTAATGTCGTAGCTTCTTCGTTGCCCACACAAGAGCGAGGCATGTCTTTTCGAGTTGTGAGTATTTACACTCGTACTCCAGGAATTTCTTACTAAGGTAGTAGATAGTCCTTTCTTCACTTCCTATAGTTTGAGCTAGCATGGCACCCATGGCGGTTTCGGTTACTGTGAGATATAAACCAAGAGGTTGGTCTCATTGAGGTGGCATGAGCACTGGTGGTTTAGCCAATATCTCCTTGATTCGATCAAATGCCTTTTGACAATCGTCATCCCACATGGTGTGGTCCGTTTTCTTGAGCTTCTTGAAGATAGGTTCGCAAATCATGGTGAGTTTCGATATGAATCGACTTATATATTGCACTTTTCCTAGGAATCCTCTGACTTCTTTTTCCATTTGAGGTTGTGGCATTTCGATTAGAGCCTTGATTTTGGAAGGGTCTATTTCTATACCTCGTTGGCTAACAACGTATCCCAGGAGTTTACCAGATGTTACTCCGAATGTGCATTTTTGAGGATTGAGCCTCATGTTGTACTTTCTTAGCCTTGCGAAAAATTTGCGAAGGTTCGCAATGTGCTCCTCTCTTTCCTTGGACTTGACAATCATGTCGTCTACGTATACCTCAACTTCTTTGTGCATCATGTCATGTAAGAGTGTAGTTGCGGTGCGTTGATATGTAGCTCCGGCGTTGATCAACCCAAACGGCATGACCGTGTAGCAATAGGTTCCCCATTGAGTGACAAAGGCGGTCTTATGCATGTCTTCTAAGGCCATCTTGATTTGGTTATAACCCGCATATCCATCCATGAAGGATAGTAATGCGTGTTCTGCAGTATTGTCCACCAATATGTCGATGTGTGGTAGAGGGAAGTCATCTTTAGGGCTTGCCTTGTTTAAGTCTCTAAAATCAACACAAACACGGATTCTCCCATCCTTTTTGGGTACAGGTACTATGTTGGCTACCCAGTCAGAATACTCGGAAACTTTGATGAACCCGGCTTTGAATTGCTTATCAACTTCTTCCTTAATCTTGAGAGCCCATTCTGTTCTCATGCGACGAAGCTTCTGCTTTACAGGCTTGAAACCTGGCTTAATCGGGATTCTATGTTCGGCGATATCCATGTCGATCCCTGACATGTCTTTGTAGGACCACGCGAAAACATCTTTGAACTCGTTTAGGAGGTCTATGAAATCGGCCCTTTCGGTAGAGCTCAAGGTAGTCCATATCCTAAGTTCTTGGGGTTCTAGTTCGGTTCCTACATTGATGGGTTCGGTGTCCTCTATTACTGGTCCCCCTTCCCCTTCCTGTAGTATTTCTTTGGCTGCGTAGAGAGGTATTTCGATTGAGTCTGGATCTTGGTCATCCTCGGTATCATCGTAAACAGAATTGCACTAAAGATAACGCAAAGAGTAAGCAGAACCCGATTTATTCATATTAAAATTTGAGAAAAGTTGAAACAAAGAAGCCATTTGATCTGTGGTCAGTGGCGGCAAAGGGACAGTGGTTGGGACATTTCCCGAACTACTGTGACTACTCGAGGCTAAGCTAGGAGGAACAAAGGGAATGGGGATGACGACAGGAGGAGACTCCCTAGTGACTTCTCTAGACTCTGACTCTGACTCCGACTCCGATTCGAACTCATCGTCTTCTGGTTCTCCTTTGAACATCTCTCCTTCTCCAGTGGTGAGTTTGAAGAATCTTCCTTGATTGTTGGTCCACTTGATTGATTTTCTCCACCCTTTCTGCTGACTTGCGTTAGTTTCTGTGATTAACGCGGTGGGGTTGAAATGATCGTCTCGAAGTATCATGGTAATGATCTCGTCCTGCGCGGCTCTAACAAATCGATCTTCTCCAAACAACAGGCTAACAACTTGTTCGTCTAAGCAAGGTGCTTGACGGGTTTTGACGGTAGGAACCGTTTCTGGAGGGATGAAATAGCAATCGTGAAAGATCTCGATTCCGGCTAGCTTCCTCTCGAGATATTGCCAAGGCTCGAGAAAACCGTGAAAGAGTTCTAGACTTCCTTCTTTGACAAAGTACCCATTTAAGGTGGGGAGATATGGTCGCATTTGGACTCCTACATACTTACGGTTTTGAACTTGAGCAAGCATTTCGAGAACCTCCTCTTTAGTGGGTTTGTATCCTAGTCCAAGTGGTATCCTCTTTGAGTTGCCTTCCTTGTATGGTGCGAAGGTGTTTTTCCCAATAGGGTTCAAAGGCATTCCAGGGAAGTATCCCTGGGATTTGAGTATGTGGTTGACCACCAAATTGGAGTATGGACTGTAGTATAAAGGTGCCAATTCGCTTTCTATGACACCTACGCTTTGGAAGCCCCCAAGTTCGTATACTGGGTCTATAAGGACTTGATTGTTTGATTTCTTCTCGATTATTGCTTTGATGGGTGACGAAGTGATCGTCACTACTTCGCCATTTAGTGGGATCTTGATCTTTTGATGGAGAGTGGATGTCACTGCTTTGGAAGCGTGAATCCAAGGTCTTCCCAGAAGTATGTTGAAAGAAGCTTCGATGTCCACTATTTGGAAGTTAACCTTTCGCTCAATTTGTCCTGTGGCTATGGTTAGGTTAACAAGTCCTACTACCTTTCGTCGTGTACCATCATATGCGCGAACACCTTGATTGGTAGGGGTCCAATCCGACTCTTTCATGCCTAATTTGTATGCCGTTTTAAGGGGTGTAACGTTGACCGCAGAGCCATCATCTACCAAGGTCATTGGCACATTCTTCTTTAGACAAATGACAGTGATGTAAAGAGCTAGGTTGTGACTAGCGCCAAAAGGTGGCAAGTCTTCGTCTGAGAAAGTAATAGGATTACTTAGCTTTGGTGATTCTTGGAAGACCAAGTTGACGACATCTTCGGGAGTGGAGTTATGTGCTACATTTAGTTTGGCCAAAGCTTGCAGTAAAGCTTGGCGATGTGGGAATGAGCTTGCTACCAATTGCCAGACTGAAAGATCAGCCTTTGTCTTCTGTAATTGTTTGAGCAAATGATCAGTGGAGTCATCTTCGTTGTCATTTGGCGTGACAACGTTGGTTGGACCATTTTGAGTAGTGTTTTGATATGGACGACCCGAACGAGTTAGGTGGTCCACATCTTGGTCTTCACCATTTTGGACTATTTCTTTGACTAGAGAGTTTTCAATGAGATACTCGTCCTCATCATCATCGGCCCAAACTCCATGGATCGTAGCTAGTTCCCTCATTCTCATGATATCATCTTCTAGTCGTATGATTTGGTCGACTAATTTATCAACCACAATGATTATTTCTTGCATAGTAGCATTTGGAGAGAAGATTAGTGGCACATACTCTTTAGGTGTTGCATCGGGATCATGTAAAGTTGTCACCACATTTTCTAATTCCCAAACTTGTCTATCCACACTCCTTGCCCATATGATGAAGTCGGAAATGGTAGGGGAGATAGTAGAGTAGAACCCTTCGCTCTCGATTGCATGGATCTCATCTTCAATTGGAGAAATGAGGTGTGAACAATCTAAGGTAGATTCGTCACTTGTAATCACTAGAACTCCAAGAGGATTCTGAGTGTTGTTAGGTTTACCTCCCGGCGGTATTGGTAGTCGACCATCTTCAATCATGTCTTGAAGCACATTTTTCAGTTTGTAGCATTTTTCTGAGTCGTCCACCTTGCCCCTATGGTATTCACAGTACGAGTTCTCGTCCCAGAATTTGGATTTCCTTTCGGGTTCGGGAGTAGGTCCAATGGGTTAGAGTTTGCCCTGTTTCATTAACCTCTTAAGAGCGTTGGAGTAAGTATCCCCTAGATTTGTGAATTTCCTTGGTGGGGTATTTTTCTTGGATGGCTCGAGAAGGTTAACCTCGTCAGTCTCGCTAGTGGAGCTGTATGAACGACTTGTTGAGCCTTGATATCCTCGACCTACCGTTTTGGACAAGAGCCCTTTACGGATGTCATCTTCAATCCTTGTCCCTAGTACGGTTAAGTCCTTGAAACTTTTGATGTTTTGATATCTCAAATGATTGGCATAGATGGGTTTGAGATTATCCACAAACTTCTCCACAAGGGTAGCCTCATCCGGGCGTTCAACTAGTTGGGTACTAGTCTTCCTCCACCTACTTAGGAAGTCGGTGAATCCTTCTTTGTCATTTTGGGTAAGAACCTCTAGAGTGCGCATGTTAACTTGGATCTCAGCATTATCCGCGTATTGCTTGGAAAATTCGATCGCGGCCTCTTCCCACGTAGCGACCTTCTTGTGTTCTAAAGAGTAGAACCATTGCTTTGGGATGGTATCAAGAGATGAAGGAAAGATCCTTAAGAACATCTCGGGTTTGATGCCTTTGATAGACATGTAATCCTTGAAAGCACGGATGTGGTTCAAAGGGTTCTCGTGCCCCTTGAATTTAGGGATATCCATCATGTTGAAGTTGGTTGGCAATTTGGAGTTCACGGCCTCATACTTGCGATTATTCTCCATGTAAATGTCATTCCCCTTAAGGTACATCAATTGCTCCTCTAGGTGTTGGAGTCTTTTCTCGGCTACAGTCATTCCCATGTGAGGGGTTTCATCCCTGAAGTCGTTCACGAAATCATCAACTACTTCACTTTCATGAGGAGGCAACCTCCCCTCTACGGCATAGATTCGGCCCTCGATGGTCTCAAGGCGATCATGGACTTGGTCTTGGGTAACTTGGATTTGGGCTAGCGCGGCTAGGATTCGATCATTACCATCTTGAATTTGGTGGAGGTTTGTCTCGCTGGATCCAGGCATCTTGAAAAACTGGACAAGAGATCGATGACGAATCAAAACACGATCGACCATTCTAACACACTTGCTAAAAGAAGAAATGTTTTGACTCGTGAAGTGGGTGTGGGCCACTTGTGTTGAGTAGACTTTGAAGAAAAGGGCAAGGTTTTGAAAATGTGTATCCTAATCAACTATAGTGTAGTTGTAGGAGTGGACTCGAAGTGAGGTTTTGAAATGGGCTTGTAACCCGGATTTTGACTCGACAAACGGACAGAGTTTTGACTGGGCTTTGCGCTAATCTAGGCCTTTTTCGAAATTTTGATTAAAAAAAGGGTTTTGATTTTTTGAAAAATCGTCATGGTTTAGTTTAGAAATGGTGATCACGTAAGGTACAAACATTTATACAAGCATTATAACGGGATGCTGAGTGCATTTAAAAGGATTTTGGTTTAAAGGGTGGGTTGCCATACCGAACCATCAAACCCGAAGTCTGTGGAGAGGCTCGTACCAAACAAGAGTAAGGCCGATTCCTAGTCCATTTCCTCAAGTAGTGAAGGCCCTTGATACAAACAAGAGTAAGCATCATGGTATGGATGACGTCAATCGCTATCCATCCTTAGGCCCAAATAAGAATTAGGACCGTTTAGATGGGACGATTGGTCGAAAGGGTTGGGTTGGGCCTAGGAAGGCCGAATAAACGATCTAGGAAGACCGAGTTATGAAAACCGACAATTGTCTTGTACAAACTATTCCCTAACCTTGTTCAAGTTTCACCCTTGGCTACACGTAAGTGTATTTTCCCAATGAGTCGCCAAACCGTGGACAGCGGGCCGCCACGGGGCGCTGGGAGGAAAGAGAAACAAGCGTTTGCATTTTTGTTGGAGTCGCCACCAATTTTTATGGGAAATTGGAACCGTTCGAATACCTCATGTCATGTCAAGACATAAAGTGGAGACATGAACACTAAGCAATCGTTACCCTTAGCATTCTATGTCTAGAATGACTCTCGTGGATGCCAATGAACACGGGTGTTCACGGAGATCTGGAGTAAGGGGTGAGGGTACGTATTAGGAAGCTCTTTTGATCGAACACCTAATCCCGCCCGCCTCGATAGCGGCCTCTACTAATGATTAGGGAAGTTATTCATACTTGATATATCTTCGGTTATATGCATGTAATGCAACATCCAAGTTTTAATCCTAACATGTGAAAATTAGGCTAAGTCGGTGAACAATTAGTTTAACATGCAATTGGGTCAAAGTAGGATTTAAGTTAAATTACATGTGAAAGCATACAAGTGATATGAAATACAATGAATACAATAAATATAAATTACAATAATTACATTGGGATAGGTGATTTATGTCGAAAATACCTTTAAAACGGATAATTTGAGAAAACGAATAAAGGAATAAATTAACGAACAAATCAGAAGGTGATAATACGATTAATAGTCAATTATACGTAAACTAATTAAACTAGGTCAAAGCAAAACGGGAGTTCAGGGACAGAATTCAACCCGGAACAGGCGCAGCAGAGCTGCGTCCTTTGGAATAGGCGCAGCAGACGTTGCGTCTGTTCCTGACCTGAATTCTGGCTGTGAAGCCGGAATTGCGTGTCGTTAATACTCGTTGATAAATTTAATGATTTGATTAAATTATTTACTTGGGTGAAAGTGATTAATAGGTTATTTACATGTGAATAATGGGTCATAAAGCAATAAAACATGGATGAGACGGAATATAAACGGATTAATTACATGAACGAATGATTAATTAGTGACATGGGTGAATGAAATAAACTAAACATGATGAATTGACAACAAATTAATGACGAACATATGAATAAACAGATGAAAATATATCAATGAATCAAATTCCAGAAACTCAATATGAACAAATCGAATTTCTACAACCCGGAATGAATTTATGGCGAAAACCCGCAAATATTGGATTATAAGGGATTTAAGTTGGATTTATGATGAATTAAACATGTTAATGATGATGAATAATATACATTGTGAATTAATATGTTATTATGACGAGGAATTAAAGAACAAACGAAAACAAAAAGAACTTGACGAATTACAGAGGACGAAGGAAGAAGAAAGGAAGCAGGAACTGCGGCAGCCTCACGAAGAGGCGCAGCAGATATTGCGCTCCTTCGAAGAGGCGCAGCAGTTGCTGCATCCTTTCTCGACGGTTAGTCTTCTGGAAATTCGTAAAAAAGAGGTTTTGAATATGATTTTAGAAATCGGTTTTAATGATATTTTCGACATAAACCTTACATTAGTTGGTACAAAGAGTAAATAACAATAAATAAATAAGGATTTACACCCTCAGACTTACATGTTTGACGAAACGAGATGAACTAAGATATCGATTAGTGATGCTCGGCGCGAATGTAAAGAAAGTGCCCTCGTAAGAGGAAAATGAACAGATTAATTAAGTTGATTGATTGTGTAGTTGGTCAAATTGGTCGGTCATGCAAACGAGGCTGGTACTCAGAAAGATCCGAGCTTACGTGGTCGAATGATGAAGCACGTAGACGCCAAAAAGTAAGAACAAAGGTCTACAATGCAAAGGGAGAAGAGAAGGGCGGACACTCGCGTGAGAAATATGAGGAGCGAAGGCTCCTATTTATACTAATCACGTGAAGGAATAGGGTTTTCGGAGAGTCTTTGGAAATGAATCTCGGAAAGATATGAAAAAGATACGAGAAATACGCAGAAAAGGATCTGGGAAGAGGCGCAGCAAGCACTGCGTCTCTTGGAAGAGGCCCAGCACCTGCTGCGTCTATTCCCAAGTGGTTTCCTCCTACGAAAGAAAGATTTCCGTGTTTAAATTATGGAATAAAGAGATAATTCGGTTTTCCTTAATATTTTGTACGAATATTACGGGAAATTATTTACCAAAGATTAAAGATTGTGAAATATTTATTTAAAATATGAAATAGAAATATCCGGAACATTCCAGAACATTCCGACTCGGGATTTAATGGTTATCAGAAAATGAAGACGGTTTTAGGCCCGGACTTCAAATGTACTCTAATTACTGCCAAAACGACCGTATCGGCGCGCAGATGACACTTAAGAGGTAGACATTACTGTTTAAGCAATCACTTGACGATAATCTTATGAACTGTCACAAATCGTTCCGCGTACCAAACATGCGGCCCAATCATCACCGGGTGGTTTGCGGGAGGTGCAGAAATGAGGTATCTACAGAAGGGTAACTAGTATTTAATAGGTGGATTGGAGTTTTATCATTTTTAAGTATTTATGGTGTTAATAGTTTTAATAAAGTTATAGTAGTTCCAAAACTTCGGACGAAGTTTATTTTTAGGGGGTAGAATGTGACACCTCAAGTTTGAGTTTATTTTGAGATACACTTTCTTGTGTTAACTTTATTTTGTGATACATTTCAATAAGTTGATATAGCTTGACAATAATAAATGGTTAATTATATTACAATGATTATAACTTGAAATGGTATTCGGTTGTATGGATGTTTATAAAGGCTTTCATGGCATTTCTGGGTGAACTTTGGGACGAAATTCATTTTAAGGGGGGAAGATGGTAATACCCTGTAATTTAGTAAGTATTTATAAGAATAATTTATGTAATTCAAATAATTAATTAATGACATTTATATTAATAATTGAAAATAAGACGATAATTAATAATAAAGTAATGGATGAGCCGGGAAGACGAATTGGGCCGAGTAATAGGCATGTAATATGATAATAATAGTACTAGTAATTCTATCTTTTATAATAATAATAATAATAATAGTAATAATAATAGTAATAGTAATAGTAATAGTAATAGTAATAGTAATAGTCATAGTCATAGTCATAGTCATAGTCATAGTCATAGTCATAGTCATAGTAATAGTAATAGTAATAGTAATAGTCATAGTCATAGTCATAGTCATAGTAATAGTAATAGTAATTATGATAATACTAATAAAAATTATATTTTTATAATAATAATAATAATAATAATAATAATAATAATAATTTACTAATACCGTTCTATATGACCTACCTTATCACTATAAATAGATGGTATAACCTAATTAGAAACCTTATTCACTCATAAAATTCATAATCTCATAATAAAGGGAGAGAGGGATATTTAGAAGGGACAAAACAGAAGAACTCAGCTTAAGTTATCGCCTCAAGGTAAGACCGTCTCATGTATACTCTTTTCTATGCTATAACTCGTAAACTAGACCATCGTAGGATAAGCTGTGACCATCGTTGTGACCATGGACCACCAGGGACCACTGTTGACCTCCTTTTACCACCATTGACCGACGGGAGAGGGGGTGTTTCAAGCGGGTTTTTATGGGTGGTTGTTTATGGGTGTTTTACGTGTTTAAACTTGCTATGAACCCATAATCAATCGTGAATGACATGGGTTCGGTTTGGGGTGCGGTACCTAGGTTTGCGTCGACCATCGTGGGTGGCCAGGGATGGTTAAAAGTGGTGGTTCGTGCGGTGGTTGGTTGGGAATACGCGATAGGGCTTGCGTAATGTTAAACAAGGTGGAACCGTTTTATACACGTTGCTTTGACTTGTTTGACTTGAACCTCAGCTGGTTGGGTTCTAGGGGGCTAGGCGGTTCTAGTGGTGGCAGTAGGCTGGTCTGGGGTGGTGGTTTGCGTGGTGGATGACCGATATTTCGCTAGAATAGGGGATTGTGAACCACCGTGTGACGACTAACCTAAGGCTAGGACGTTGCCGGTGGTCCCACCATGGGTCATAGGATAATACGGTGGTTGCCATTGGTGGCGAATGGGGTGGTTATCGGTTGGGTTTGTGTAGAATAATGTCGGGGTTCACTACGCCAAATCTGGCAATCAATAAGAAGCGTATCACAACGGTTTAATGCATTTAATAACGACACTTTGATTACCTTTTTCAAAATATTAACGGAAACCGAGATCGCGCTAATAGGAATTGCGGTTTCCCTCGAAAACCGTTGTTATTATAATTTGACAACGGCTAATTAATAAACCGTTGTCAAAAACGTTTAACGATTTCCAAAAACTCGTTATAGAATCACTCTTATCAACGATTCTTAGAAAACCGTTACCAATTTAAGACATCGGCATTTCGAAAACCGTTACTAAATTAACACCAGCAACGGTTTTTATTACCCGTTGTTATGTTATTGCTACAGATTCTTTGTAACCGTTATTATTGTCTATTATGAGATAACGGTGTTTCAATTCAACCGTTGTCAGTATTTGATTAGATTTTTCAATTTGATTACTGCATTCAAAACTGAACTTTAATAAATATTCAATTTGACCAATAATATTCAATTTGACCAAAATAATTCTATAAATATGTCTTCATAATATTTTAGGTCAAATTCTAAATTATCAAACATTTACTCTCTAATTTCTTTCTAAGTATCTCTCTAAAAAATATGGCTGTTGAGCTACAATCACGTTCTCGTTACGCACAACCTTTTACTTGCATTCTCCATAATCTCCCAGTTCATTATGGTGTGAATGGAAAGGGTTTAAACCCTAATTTATGGTGGTTGACGGAAATGCTTCATAACTCCGGTTTCACCGCGGTTAAAAACGTGTACCCTGTGTCTACAAACAAGCAAGGTTTTGTAGGCTTCGCTTTTATCGTGTTTGACGAAGCCAACTGCCATGATAATTTTTGTCAGGCAAGAAAATCAGAGGCTAGATTTGTGGGGGAAGATGCGGGGAAAGAGGACTTCTATTCGGATGATAAACAACAAGGCCCTTATCTATGGGTTGCGACCCATCTTGATCATCATCTGCTGCAACATTGCAGGAAGCATCACATTCTTACCACCGTGCCTATATCATGGGAGAGAGAGAGGCCATTCCACCTGCGCTTCCCAGTGATAATGAAGGGCCGATCTACGACTTGCTCTATACCGAAATTCATAATGAGTATCCGAATACTTCATCGGATTCTAATAATTAAGTCTTTAATTATTATCTGGCATTGTAAGTTGTATTTGGATTATGGTGGTGGTTTGAATTAAAGTATAATTATTTATGTTTTTTGTTACGTTTTTGTTACCCCATCATCTGGAATTCAGAGACAATATCACCACAAAAATATCAAACTTTTATTATAATGACTTAGGTTTTTAGGAGTACGTTAAAATATCAAGATAAAGAAAAAAAATGCGTAAAACAAGTGTTGACAAGCGTGAAAAAGCAAATATATAGTGTGGAGTTGAATGGAGGGAGTATGTTTTTTGTTACCCCATCCTCTGGAATTTAGAGACAATATCACCATATATGTCTCTTTCACCTTCAGCCCAATCCACACACTCGTTTTCCCATTGCAACGACATTGTCCCCTGCTCGGCAATGCGACCTTGGCGGTGCAGAATCGAAAGTAGTAGGAGACGGTCAGATTCATTCGCAGCCCATAAATATGGGCCTACCCGCTGTTCATCCTGATCAAACCAGAGTCTCGAAGAGTCATTGTTATAGAATGCCCACTCAAGTTTGCGAGCCTGGCGAAAGCATTCCCGCTCCTCACCCCCGCCAAACTCGATGAGGGCACATCGCCCGAAGCCATGATGCGCATCATTGTCTGGGTAGATTGTTTGAACAAAATTCAATCCGGCTAACCGAATCAAACCTATTAACCAGTCAAGGCTATACGAGAGTATAGCCTTTCCATGCCCGTCCTCTGTACACGGGAGATTGTGAATGATGCACGTAAAGGGTTTAGCGTACATAAATCTACTTAGGGGTCCTACAAGAGGTTCATATGATGCTTCATCGTCATCAACATCATCAGTGGATGAATAATATGAACCACTGTAAGTTGATGAACTTGACGACATAATCGATGTGGAAAATTAATGGAGGACTTAACAAGTTAAGAATTGAAAGTGCAAACGGTACAAGTTAAGATTGTGAAAATTATAATTCTACTTATATAATGAGTTTGGGTTGTATTGGAAATGGTATAATAAGATATTAAGAATTGAAACCGGTATAATAATAAGATAAGAATTGGAAACTTAACAAGTTAAAAATTAGAAAGTGGAAACGGTAAAAGCTAAATAAGAATCGGTCCAATTACTTAACAAGAAACACAACAAAAAACCTTGTAATTTTTACTTTTTCTGATTCAAAGTTGCAGTATTGCGTGTTTGACCGTATGTATAACACAAAAAGATAACGGTTCTTTGTTAAGCCGTTATCATATTTCACATATCAACAACGGTTGGACAGTATCCGTTTTAAAAGAAATTGTTTAATTATCTGTGATTTTCTAGTGTTTGTGATTTGACTAATGCATGCCCTGTAATTTTTACCTTTTCTGATTCAAAGTTGCAGTATTGATTCTTTGACCGTATGTATAACACAAAACGATAACGGTTCTTTGTTAAGCCGTTATCATATTTCATATATCAACAACGTTTTTTTGTAAATCCGTTGTCATATTACACCAATAAACAACGGTTTTTCTTATAACCGTTTTAAATACAGATCCAAAACTGAAAAGTTTGTGGTTTTAACAATGCATGCCCTATTATTATTGGTTGTTTGACCATTATTCACCTCATGCATGCATGCACAATTAATACAAGTTTGAATGTAACGTATGGATGGAATTAATCTAATTAATTATACCTTTATTATACTACTATAAATAGCATCACATTTGCAGTAACAATAAGAATCACTTTATTATTACTAACCTTTCTACTTCACTTTTTTAATAATCTACATATACATACATATAATAATATAATAATTAAAAGAATGGTGTCATCTTCATCATCATCTGCAGTCGCACCTTCTCAGCAATCGGTAACCCGTTATATCAACCCGATTACGTGCATAATTCACAATCTTCCAGTCATACGCGATTCTGCTGGGAAGCGAGCTTCTAAGTCTCTTAACCCATTGAGGGATATCCTCATTGAGAATGGGTTTTCAAATGTTAGGGCAATCCACCCGGTTTGGAATTCTGGTCGTGGGTTTCTTGGATATGCTCTGATCGTGTTTCGAGGGGATGGTCTTGACGATTTTCGCCAAGCAAAACAACTCGCTGCAAGGTATGCATCACGTGACAAACAAAGGGGCAAAAGTGACTATTATAACGGCGACCCTAAGGATCGTTATGTACACACTGGGCCTTACTTATGGGTTGCCACCAATGAGGACGCTCATCTGATGAGAAAGTTCATACCGTACAGTTTTATTAATGTAACGAAATCATGGGAAGACGAAGAAGTGCCTCATTTTGATCACCGTCGTGATGCCGATGTAGTAAGCTTGATTTATAATCAAGTTTATCCTCAGTACCCATCTCCTCGTCAAACTCATGTTAGGGTGTTTGATTAATTAATTTACTAATTAGTTAGCTGTTTGTTTTTGTCGTTTTTATTTTTTATTGTGTTTCTTTTTTTTTTCCTTGTTGTACTGTTTTTTTTTATTTCGCCATTGTATAATATGCTCGTTTTAATATATGCTTGTTTTAATATATAGTTCTACTCTTTATTAATTACATTCATCTTGAATATAAACACCTCTAAAAATGACAACGGTAGTGCATAAAAACCGTGTTAGATCATAAACACCTCTAAAAATAAATGGAAATTCGATGATATTAATAAGATAATTACAACGGTTCTTTTAAGAACCGTGTTAAATTATGCAATTGCTGAATAACATTATTTTAAATAACCTTCTTTCTTTCTTTATTTCTTCATTTCTCTCTCTCTCTCTCTCTCTCTCTCTCTCTCTCTCTCTCTTATTACTCAAATTATGTCAAGTGGTAGCTCTTCTTCTTCCTCTATTTCAACAAGGACATGTAATTGCTCAGTTCAGGCAGCATTGCGGACTTCTTGGACTTTGCAAAATACGGGAAGAAAGTTTCTTACTTGTAAATTCTATAATCCCGAGACTAAAATGCGTGGATGCAATTACTTCAAGTGGGTTGATGAACCAATGACTGAGTGGCAGAGGAAGGTTATAAACAGGTTAGTGAATGAGAAAAAGAGCATGGATATCGAGATTACTCAAGTGAGAAGTATACTATATCAAGTTGAAGAATCGAAGCGGGGAAATGACAGTGAAATATTGAAGGCAAAAGAAAAACTCAAGAAGTTAACCATGGATATCGTAGAACTCAAAAATAATGAGGCATGGCTTAAGTTAATTGTCAAATTTCTTCTTCTAATTGTTATTTACCTAGTGTATTATGTATGGTGTTAGTTTGTACTCTTTATGTGTAAACTTCTAATCTTTTAAATTAATGGAAATATAAGCAAGATTTTCTAAGAAACATATTGTAATTAGATGGCATATACTAATTATGCTTTATTTCTTGGCGGTAAAATCAAACACAACGAAATATAAAATAAAACGGTTATACCCAAACCGTTGTTAAGGACGTATACAGTTATAACGGTTCAGGCCGTTGTTATGTATATAAAAATGATGCTTTATATCTTGGTGGGAAAATCAAACAACGTGAAAATATTACAGACAACGGTAATTTCTGAACCGTTGTAGTAGTACGAATCAATTACGGTTTCAAAAAAACCGTAGTCTGTTTGGAAACAAAATATAACGGTTTTTCTTATACCGTGCTTATTACTTTCCAATAAACAAGGTCTTGCAAGTGTTGTATTATTCACACATAATATACTTTGAGCTTCCCCCCACCCACATAATATTCTCAAACATTGAGATTCCCCTCTACCACCAGCCTAACCATCGCCGTCGCAGTCATCGTCATCGTCGTCATTGCCGGCGTCAGATCAATCCGGATTCTCCTCTTTAAAGAAGTAATAAAAGTTCCTCTTGGTAGATTTGTTTGTTTTTATAAGTATGCATTGTTATTATTTGTTTATTAATTTCTGCTTTAGATATGGTCCAAAAGCGCAAAAGAAACGATGGAAATGCGTCAGGCGACAACTCAGGTGATGAGAATAATTTGCAACACATTTTGGGTTGAATGCGCCACAGGGTTTCCCTAGAAGCAATAAATTCAAAGATACCTAATCCCTTACAATGGGATAAAGATACGGGGCTGCCATATGGTGAGTATGCCAGGTATTTTGCGAGTTGGATTGGTTGTTGTGTAAGATAGTATGTGCCTCTCGATACGCCGCGTATCAGTGAACTGAGTAAAATACGGAACACCATGCTAATAAGCAGAATAAAGGTATGTATATACAATAATAAATATTTTTGCTGAAATTAAGTTACTACTTGATATGTGTATTAGCCGAAACACTTATACCAACTATGCTCATCATATATGCAGTTAGCTTACGTTGTCCCCGAAAAGTATGATAAGTACCTAAAAACAAAGACAGGGGAAGCCCTCAGTTCTTGGAAGTTAAAGATGGCTGAGAACCACTTGTTCAACAAGGAAACCGGGGAGATGAAAAAGAACCCACCAACAAAGAAGTATCCTTATGTCAGTCAAGACCATTGAGATAGCTATATCGCTTATAGGCAGTCTGACAAGTTTAAGGTAACTTAATAATAATAAGTAAAGAAGTATACTTAGTTTAGTGTTTGGTCATGCCTACGTTTCTTGATACAATTTATTTGATGAAGGTTATGAGTGAGAGGAACAAGGCGAACATTTCAAAGAAAAAGACCGTCTTTTACGGCTTCCGGGGTGGTTATAGAGTGATTAAGAAGAAACTTGTAAGTACATAATTCTTATAGTATTAGACTATTAGGTGTCTTAGTCGGATGTTATATATGTTCATCGTAATCATACATATTTTGAGACGATATCAATGTGATGAATGAATTGTAGGCAAAGCTTGGAAAATTCAGTCGTTACGACGCTTAGGTGGAAGGTCACACTCCTAAGAATGGAAAGACGAAAACTGAATATGACAAGGACATCAAAGAGAAAATTGTAAGTTTGAATAAATATGTCACTTCTACCACTGGTAGTCAGAGTTATATAATTGTGTGTTGCTTAATGGTTTTATGTGTATGTAGAGGTTCTGTGAGAAGGAGGTACAGGAAGGGAAATGGAAGCCTAAACGACGTGATGACATTCTTGCTAGGGCAATCGGCAAAGCAGAGCATCCAGGTCGTGTGAGAGGGGTATCGACGCATGTTGGAATCAGTAAGTATTTCGGAAAAACTACTCGAAGTGGTGATGATTCCAAGAAGGTAATCTATAAATACTATATTTGAGCCAACGTAATTTATAACTATATATGCTGACATTAATCCTACTACACAGTTACATAAAATAGCCATTTTGATGATGAGAATGTTGGAAACTGGGGAAAAGCCATCAGAAAAAAGTTGGATATGGTTCAAGAAGTCATAAAGGAAGCAGATGAGGAGGAGAAGAAGGAGCAGGAGCAGGAGGAGGAGGAGGAGGAGGAGGAGAAGGAGAAGGATGAGGAGGAGGAAAAAGAGGTAATAATATTTATGTCTTATATATATATACAATGTGTTATATGATTTGGAAAATCAGTACGTGTTATATGGACAAGTGTTAATGTACAGAAGGAAGCCAAGGAGGACATGGCAAGGGAGAAGGAAATGGCAAAGGAGACTCAGGTGGGAGCCGAGGATCGATATCAGGCAGTTGAAGAGGAAGCGGAAGCCAGTAAGGCCGTGACACAGGAAGAGATTGAGGTAGTTGATGATTAGACGTTCTTTTCTACACCGAAAAAGGTAATAGCTGCTAGTTTATAATTATTCATCTCAGTACACATTTTTTACTTATGAAATTTATTAAAGGTAGTGAATGTATGTGTACTAATTGATTAAAGCTGTCGTGAAGGCCGATTGCAAGGTGCCTTGTCGTCTGTTCTATTTACAGCGAAAACAGAAAGTTGTTGTTTCCAGGGGATACGTATTTGCTTACGACCGGCTTCAACAAGTTAAGGTTCATGGTATAGCCCTTCGTCACAATTGCTCTAAAGTGGAAGTGTCCCAATTATATAAAGACGAGTATGGGGAAGTACAAGTACCATTTTCTACTGATGAGGTCACGTATTTGAAAGAAGCCATGAGCTCTTATGTGCAATGGCCTAACAACCTCATCAATGTTGTCATCCCCGAGGTACCTATACGCATACGTTAATTATTACTTGTTCTTTAAATATATTAGGGTACGAATATTAACGGTACGAATATTAACACAAGTACTTTAATCATTACATTTGCAGAAGTTAAGCAAAGCCATGGCAGCAGCTAAATCAATTACTACTACGTCAACGAAAGTTGTTGCATTCAAGCCTGCTTATGATTCTTATTATGAATCGTGTGACTATAAGAAAAAAATGAAAACTGCTTCGCTGATGGCTTTGCAAAACCTGGATGTAAAGAAGTCACCTAGAGAGGATGTAGTCATAATTAACATTGAACAAGAAATTATGGGCGCAGATGATGTAGCCGTACTGGACCCGAAGCAACTGATGGAATTCGTCGACCTTGACAATTTAGATGTTGTTCACATTTTGATTTGGATGAAGTAAGTCATTTACGAATAATGATATTTGTTTAAATTATCAATTACAATAACATTCTTTGTTCCATGTGGCGTAATAGATATCTGAATAATCAGATCGCTGAGGAAGGTCCCATTCCACGCCTACGGATTCTTGAGTCCTAAGGCGTTCTCTGTTAACAGAATTTCATACGAAGAACAAATCAATAGTATCGCTCGTCGGTTGATGTCGTCCAAAAAACTATGGCTTGCCCCCTACAATGAGAATATGTATGTATAATACGTGATTATTGTAATAAAAGTAACATGCTTAAATGCGTGTAAATGAGCTAACAGTTCAATGTCTCAACATGAATAGGAAGCATTGGGTGCTACTGGCAATCCAAGTGGAAACAAAAACAGTGTACTGGATTGACTCTCGCGAAGGCAAACCCTCTGACAGTTGTGTACGGATGATAACTAAGTAAGTTTACAACCTTCAATAATGTCATTTGTTATTGTATGACTTGAGACATATATATACAAATAATAATGACACGTGTGTATATTTATGATTTAGTGTTTTTGAAGCAAAAAAAAGATTATGTCCACTTGGGAAATATGAAAGCGACGTTGTTCCAATTTTATCACGCCATTAGTAAGTGTATTCTTAATAATTACTCGTATCATTTAATTAATGTTTATGCGAGAGGTTGATTATCTAATTCAGCTGATTTGTGTATGATTTATATAATAGTCTCCTAAAGCACCAGACGACAAACAATGCGTTTACGTGTTTGCCAGTCCATGTGGGAGGTTATCCACAAAAAACTATCTACCATTCCGATACTGGTTAGTGTGATTTAAAAACTATTTCAGACGTAAATTGAGTTCAATTCTGTATACTTCCATGTATTACATCTATTTTGATTATGTATATTTTGAATTGTAGTTTCCAACAATACTCAACAAAGCCCCGGAATATTCGCCAGAGGACATCAACCAGATGAGAAATATGTGGGCCAGTTATGTTGTTTCATTAGTGAGGTCTCAATAGTTTTCTCATGCTTTATGTACGAGTGTGTATATATAGATCCATTTGGTATTGGTTTCTTTTGTTTTCTCAATAGCAGTTGTGTTTTGGCTGTTGATCATCCTGTTTGTACTGTTTTTAAACTGGGTTTAATTGATTGCGGGGTGTAATATTTTGATACATGATTGAATTTTTGCACTGCACAGCTGCTAGAATGCTATTTTTCAAAGATCAAATTTGAAAAATAGCATTTCAAAGATCTGCTAAAACGCCTTTGAAAAATAGCATTTCAAAGATCATCGAGGTAAAATCATTTTAAAAAAAAAAACGATAACGGTTAAAAACAACCCGTTGCAAACAATTATTTGACAACGGTTTTATTTAGATAAATAACCATTGACATATTTTCCCTCCCATTCAAACCGCCAAAAATATAAGATAACGAACGATAACCGTTGTCGAGTTCAAAACGTTTACAACGGTTTATTTAAGCAGAACCGTTGGCAAAATTTCATCAATATAAATAGATAAAGGTTACATACCGTTGTCAACAGATGAATATAACAACGGTTTTTCACGCAATAAAGCCGTTGTTAAATTTTGACATTCAATTAAATAAGATAACGAAATGAACCGTTATTATATATAATATTTAACAACGGTTTTGTAACGATAAGTCGTTGTCAATAGTAAACTACGACAACGGATTTGATACCGTTCTTAAGATTTAACAACGGTTCTTGATGTTATATAACGGTCGCTTGTTATTTGTACAACCGTTGTATATATTTAACAACCGTCGTTGCAATAACGGTCCCGTGTTTCTATTTAAAAACGGTAATTTGCATTATTTGACCGTTATTGGATGTCTTATTTGGCGTAGTGGTTGTTTGTTGTTGTGCTAGATGTGATAGGGCAACCGTGTAGGGTGTGCTGCTGGTTGTGGGTGCGTGGCTGAGTGGTTGATGTGGTGGTGGTTCACGTTGGCGTTGGGCTGCTGGTGGTACTGGGTAAAAGGGAGGCGTGTTTGTGGTAGGAGAACACGGGTTCAAACCGTGTTATGGGGTGTTGATGATGATGATCATGCATGATGAGTAGGATTGTAGTGCGGAATATGGACTTGATTTAAGGAATGATGTGGTTAATGGTGGGTTTAAGAGGATTATCTAATTAGCTTATTAATTATTAATAAATATCTATTGCTAATTTATATAATGTCCTAATTATTATAATTAATTAATTTATGAATAAGTAAGATACAAAATTAGTTTAATTGTTTATAATTTATATAATTAGAATTAGTAGTGATTGTGAACTATTATTATATTGTTAGGTGACGGGTGGTTGGAAAGTTATTTGATTGCTTTGCTTTGCTTGGATTGCTATTTGGGAGTATTTGTTTTGCTTTGCTTTGATTGTGAACTGGAGGTTGAGGGTTGAATTGTGACTCAACGGGAGGTTGAGGCTGGATTATTAGAACAGTTGAATTGGCATTTGTGTTTGAATCTTTATACTATTTATATTATCTGTCTTGAGATTGTTATCATACTCAACCTCGTGGTTGACAGTGTATTCGTGAACACCTGTGATGAACCGTAATTGGGGAGCAGTCTTAACAGGTACTTAAGATTAGCTGACTTGGGAGCTTATGGGATGCGTGAAGACTCGACCAGTCTACCTAGAAGTCTAGATCATATAGTTTATTTAATCACTTTATTTATTTCCGCTGCGAGTTGTAATTAATTTTATATTGAGTTTAATTTGGTTAATTTGTAAAGAACATGTAATCACTAAATTTTATCTAAAGTATTTTGGTTTATTGTACTTTGTTATTCACTACTAGACCTGGCAAAATCAACCCGACCCGATTGACCCGACCCGAAAAGATTGACCCGAGACCCGAAATCGACCCGAACTGCCGCACCCGAACGACACCCGAAGCCCGAATTAACCCGACCCGACCCGAAAATGACCCGGGCTTTCATGGACCCGTAATAGACCCGACCCAAAATGCCCGACCCGAAACCACTCAACCCGAAAATGACCCGACAAAATATAACTCTAATTGACCCCAAAAGACTTGAAATGCCTTTTTCTCTCTTAATCATTGACCCGAAAATGACCCGACCCAAAATAACCCGACCCGCTTGACCCGAAACAGACCCGACCAACAAACCCGAAACAGACCCGGAATCTGAAATGACCCGGCCCGACCCGAGCTAACCCGAAAATTTGAGAAATCCGAAATGGCCCGACCCGAATTGGCATGACCCGAACCCGACCCGTTAACCCGATTTGCCAGGTCTATTCACTACCTCTAGAAACCGAGATGGTAACAGTTCTATTTATTTGGGAATGTCTTGATAAAGGCTCCTAAATAAATGAGGGTGTTACATCTTTGTTCAACGGTTGCAGGTACACATCTCGGAACGAGTAGAGATAAGAACATAAATTGTCGCTTCATGCATAACCAATGAGATAAGTTGTACGGAGTGACGATCACGGGCCAACATGAATAATTCTTCCCAAATTGCCCATAAGGGTTAAATCCATCTGTACACAAACCGAACCGAACATTATGAGGCTCACTTGCAAATTCTGGATGCTCTCTATCATAATGTTTCCACGCTTCTCCATCACTTGGGTTTGCCATTGTCCTCCTTTCTCTTAATCGAGAGTTTCTATGATGCCAACTCATATCACCTGCTATGTGCTTGGTTGCGTATAATCGTTATAACCTTGGCGCAAGCGGGAATAAGTTAATGGTTTACAAGGAATTCGCCTCCCACTTGAATTTTTATTACTTTTATACCGAGATGCATGACACTTTGTACATTCCTCAAGATTAACATTTTACTTCCAGAAAAGCATGCATCCAGTAGGAGATGCATCGATCTTCTCATGGGGTAGTTGGAGTCCCTTAAGCACATTCTTAATCTCATTAAAATTACGCGCCATTTCATTATTCTTTGGAATAATGTCACCTATGAACGACACAAACCCGTTCGCGCATCTAAGAGATATATTATTCTCACATTTGAGTGCTACCAACCTAGCTGCCACTTGCAAGAAACTCATATTACTTCCCTCATACACTGGTTGTTCGGCCTTTTATAGCATTTTATAGAAGGAAGAAACTAGGGGGTTTGGGGTTTCATAACGCACTTCTTCGTCGCTAAGGTCTCAGGATTGAGTTGCTCCTCAAATATTTGATCAACATTATCACGTAATGCATTTTCCACGAGCTCCCGGTAAGGATTCTCACTAACTACGATACTACTTGAACTTCATTTAGTAGGCAGTTACTCACCGTGATACGCCCATACATAGTAATTATCGGCAAAACCATTCGACCAAAGATGATCTTGAACTTCTTTCTTCTCTTTAAAAGCTTTGTTATTGCATTTCTTACATGGACACCTCATTTCACCAAAATTCTTATACACACACTACTTTGTTCCGCGAATTCAATAAACTCTTTCACCCCCTTTGCAAATTCACGCTTGGGTTTCTTTTTTTTTTGTCTAATATTTCATACATCCATTGTCGTTCTAATCTTTTCATGTTTTTATATATCTACAATTCAATTTTTTTGTATATATGTCATAAAAAAGCAATAACAACCAAGAATAATACTCAATAAACATTATCACCAACAAATAACTATTGTTAACAAGTAATCTTTTTTTTTTGAATTTGGTCTTTATCGCTCCAACCTAAACCCATTAATGTATGTTTCAAGTCACTAGCAAACACGCACTTGTGATTTATTAATGAGGAAAAAATTCGGCAGCAATTCCTCTCTGTTCTCCAAATACACAATGTAGAATAAATAATTACTCCACATATGCATTCAGAGAACATTAAAGGAATTGTCACCGAGCTCTTTCCTCATTAACAAATCACAATTACATGTTTACTACCTAAGTGACTTGAAATGTACAAAGACAGTCCCAAAACGGGGACTATTCAAGAATTACTCCTAATGAGTAATTATTGAACGGGTACTAAGTCAATATGAACAATAATTTCAATAATACTAAAAACAAAACATACAACACTGTCAATTAACAAAAACTAACTAACAATCTACATTTTAATTAACAAAATTAACATTAACATTTCACAAAATTTAAAAAAAATTTCACAACATCAACATTTAAACAAAAATGACTTCTATCCTATGTCAACATGCATCAACACCAACATTAATTTCAACATCAATCACAAAAATGGCTTCTAACCTAAGTCAATTAACCTAATAAACTTAAATAAACAAAAATTAATTTAAAAGAGATTAAAAAATTACCTAATTAATAAATATATAAATAAAAGGAAGGGTGATGAAGAAAGTGGCGGCGGATTGTAGTGGTGGTGGGCGGCAGGTGATCATGGCGACGGTTGGCGGCGGTAGTGGCGACGCAACAACCTATAAAAAGAAAAACAATAAAGAGAAGAAAAGGAAAAGGAAAAGGAAAAGGAAAAGGAAAAGGAAAAGGAAAAGGAAAAAGAAGAGAGAAAGGACATACCTGAGGCGGAGATGGTGGTGGTCGGAAGGAGAGGAGGGTGGTGGTGGTGGTCTCGAATTTGGGGTTAGAGTTTGGGGGTATAATTGATTTGGGGAAAATATGTGTGATAGAGTAACGGGGACTTTGCGTCTGATTTTAGTGTTAAATAAAATCTTGACGGAAAATTCGTCAGGAAAGTCAATATTTTGTTGACTTTCCTGACAGAAATTCCGTCAGGACATTTCAAAACACGGGCTACTGACAGGTTTTCCGCCAGTATTTTCCTCTTAATTATTGGCTTTTGGCCAATTCTGGGAAAGGAAACTTCTGACGGAAAAAATGTCAGGAAACCGTGTTTTGAAATTCCGTCAGGAAAGTCAACAAAATATTGACTTTTCTGACAGATTTTCCGTCAGGACGTTTCTATCAATAATGGAGTTTTGGCTGGATCAGGGGAGGGGACATCTAACGGGATTTCCGTCAGTAATATTGAATAGCTGACGGATAATCCGCCAGGCTGTGATGGCGCCATTTTTTTTTTCACCACGCCAGTAACCTGTGACGGATTCTGACGGAATATCGTTCTGTATTCCGTCAGTTTCCCAAATTATTTGACGGCGTGAAGAATCCGTGTAATACCCCGTATTTTTATATATTAATTATTATACATTTATATTACTAATTATGTCGGGATAATAGTTGAGTCGATAATTACATTAAGCTATCGTAAGTTAATTGAGACGGGTTTATACGGAATTCGAAATGCGAGCTAACCCATTTACCCTCGACCCATTTGATGTTCAGCCCAATTAAACCCTAAGCCCATTAACCCTAACCCTAACCCTAATTATAACCTAAACACTACCCAAACCCTTCCCTCAACCCGCCTCCCTCATGCCTCCCTCTTTCATGAGCCTCCACATCAAATCTCACGCAAAACGAGAGAGAGAGAGAGAGCATAGGTGTTGATGGCGCAGCAAGGAAGGCCAAAGGGCGGTTGTCGACGACCTAGGGTGGCCCTGGTGGCTGTTTTGGTGGCGGTAAAGGTAAGAACTCAACCCCCTTTCCTCTGTTTTCTTTATTTCTGTCGGGTTTTGGAGGGGGTTGTGCGTGTTTGATTGAGGATGCTGGTGGTTGTTGGCAGGGTGAGGGGGTAGAGTGGTAAGTGACGAGTATAGTGGTGGTGGTTAGGGTGGTTATAGGTGGTGTTGGTGACGGTTAAAGGCGGCATTGTCAGGGGGTGGCAAACGGGTTTATACACGGTTTCAGGGGAGTTTGAGACGGGTAGGTTTTGGGTGGCACCACCGTGGACTAGGGGGAGGTCGAAACGGTGGTGCTGTGGGGTCTGTGTGCGTGGGTTGGTGGCAAGTCGAATGGTGGTTGTTTGGGCAGTGGGTAGTTGTTGGTTGCGGTGGTGGTGAGTCGTGGAAATGGGGTGTTTGGTGAGGAGTGGGGGTGAACCAGGCCAATTGGCGGCGCTGGTTTGACTCGCCGGCGGGAGTCGACCCCAGTGGGGGTGGTTGTTGGTGGCTGGGCCGAAGTGGGGGACACGGCTGGTGGTTGTCACGGTGGTTGGGTGGCGTGTGGAGTCGGGAAATGGGCTGGAAACCGTGGTTGGGGCGTGTTATTTAGCGGGTTTGATTCGTGTCCTTATTATTTAAGTTATCGTATCCTTAATTAATTAATTTGTTTCCGAGTCTTTTAAATAATTAAAGACGGGTTTAAGTTGGGTTGTGAGTTGTTCAAATGTTTGAATCGGGTTTTCTTAAAACGTTTAATTCGTTCGATATTTTATTTATCATATTAGTTATTTAATTTAATTCCCGAGTCGGTTAAATAATTTAAGTCGGGTTTTGAGTCGGGACTGATTAAAGTGGAAAGTTACTATATCGGGAAAGTTTCTATTTTGAGAGATGTCTATATTTAGTAGTTAGTAATTATAAATATTATAATTGTTTTAGGTGACGGATTCGTGAAGGATCGATAATCAAATGCATTGCTTTGTTTTATGGACTGCTTTAACTGCTTAATTGGATTTGCTGGCACTTTGAGGTAGGGAAATACACCTGACTTATTATCGTTGTTGTTAAATGTGTTGACTTGATTCGTGGTTGTTGATGACGCTATGACATGGTTGACTGAACTGTTCGTGTTGAGTGGGTTATCACAACTTTTGGTAGCTGGCATTATTTCATTCATTGATGTACATAATGTATTGCATTGTTTACTGTTGAGCATTCATATGCATTGGAGATGGAGGATGTTGTGGTGATGAGATGTGGTGATGATGATGTTGTGATAAGGCCCAGGCGGGTTCTGCAGGACTTGCCCTGGTGTCCTCAGCTGCGAGCTGGCAGATCGACTACGGTCGATATATAGTCTACCGGGGATCGGTATGGCTGGGCGTTCCGGGTTGTGAGATATGAGTTGAGATGGAGGTGGAGGAGACGGAGGAGCATGCATATCATATTTTGTTGTTTCATTGTTTTCCCTACTCAACCTCGTGGTTGACCCTGTGTATTCGTGAACACCTGTGATGAACCATAATGGGGAGCAAATTTTACAGGTACTAAAGATTAGCTGACTTGGGAGCTATGGGATACGTGAGGACTTGGCCAATCTACCTAGAAGTCTAGACCACATAGAAGATTTTATCACTTAATTTATGTTCCGCTGCGAGTTGTATTTATCTTATATTAAGTCTAGTTGGATAATTTGTAATAAACATGTAATCGTTAAGTTTTAATTTAAAGTACTTTGGTATTGTTGTACTTTGTTATTCACTACCTCGGGAAACCGAGATGGTAGCAGTCCGGTTTATTAGGGAATGTCTTGCTAAAGGCTCCTTCATAAACCGGGGTGTTACAAAGTGGTATCAGAGCGAACGATCCTCAGGCCTAAACCAATGAACCCAATGAACATAGGAAGAGTCGAAATAAAATGAACCCCGTGATAGAACTGTTAGGAGCACACTAAGGTAAGGTATGAGTTAGGGGCCCCCTCACACCGAACCAGCGGCCCTCTCAGTTTGACCCGGAAACCCTGAGTGTATATGAGAGAAAGGGTAGAAAAGTTGCTTGAGGTTGAACATGAAATTCATATATCGTTGCCTAAGTGTTAACTGATTGATACATTGATTATTGCATAAAAGAGTTGATGTATACCTTGAGACCCATATATTCTAACCATTCTGCAGGACAACGCTACGGTAAGTATTTTGTATGAATGATGACGTGATCATATAATTGTAGATACCCGTATCCGTCGATATTGGAATTTATAGAGAACCCGACAAACACCCGATGATGATAGGACACATGTATTCTTTAGTTGTCATTGTCATTATTTGGAGCTCGTTTTACGAGGTAGAATGGGCGTCGTCGATGAAGTATTTTATTAATTTAAATGATATTTAAATTAATGTTTTTTAGTAAGTTCATTTTATTATTTTAAATGATATTTAAAATATGGTTTTTAGGTAAATTCAATTTATTTTATCTTATTTTGAATTTATTTTCCCAAGTTTATTTTATTGAAAATAAAATAAATATTTGATTTGAAAAATCATTTTTATGAGAATATTTGATTTGAAAAGTCATTTATTTTAAATTGTTAATTGATTTGAAAAATCGTATTTAAAAGCGAAGAATTCGTTTTGAACACGTGTGTTTTGAGCTCGATTTTAGCTCGATTTTTGAGCCCGTTTCTTTTACGAATTGGCACGAATCTCGAGTACACTAACCCACCTATACCAATACCCATCAACCCATGTTCGAACCCCCTCACAAGCAGCCCAAATCCTCGTCCCAAACAGGCCACAAGCAGCCCGCATAAAACCGAACCCCTGCCCTGTTTTGCAGCTCAGT
Organism: Silene latifolia; assembly: GCF_048544455.1. Lineage (NCBI taxonomy): Eukaryota > Viridiplantae > Streptophyta > Magnoliopsida > Caryophyllales > Caryophyllaceae > Silene > Silene latifolia. Next base: position 34,557,064 of record NC_133527.1, on the reverse strand, counting down.
TCGCGAGCCCAAACCCGCTCCAAACACTACCAAGACCCGTACCCATTAACCCTAACCCATACCCTAGTATCCTACCCATATTATCCTAGCTTAATCACCAATAAATCCCCCAAAACGAACCCTAGAAACCCCTCCCAAAACCGATGGACAGCAGCTATGTTCATTGAGCCCGATTTGCCTCTCCTCCCTTAAACCCTATTTTAAACCCTTATAAATACCACCCCTTCACCATACATTCATTCCTCTAAGTTCTCCATACATCCTACCATCATCTACAAGCTTTAAACCTCAGAAACAAACCCTAAACATCCTCCAAAAACCCTAAACAAAACCGACACACAAACTGAAACTGTTTGTGTGTCCTCTTCGAAAACCCATTCGTTCCTCCATCAAATCTCCATAAAAATTTGAGTTTCTTGTTCCTAATTAACCACATAACATCCATATACACATTAGACAAAGAATTACGAGCCAAATTGCCCTTGAGAGTACACGAAATCCCTCGAAAAACAGAGTGAAATAACACTCTGTTTTCGCGGTTTCTTCTTGTCTGTCCAGTTCTGTTTGTGCTCGTTTTTCGTGCCCAATAACCCAAAACGAGCAGGGGTTGCTTTAAGATTACTGTTCTCCTCTCTTTCTAGTTTCCAAAACATCTTTCGAATCGAATTTTCGTCGTGAAACGAGGGAGATATCACTGTTTTAAAATCGCTGTCCAGAAACTTTCCAAAACGCGTGTTTGCTTTATTCTTCGTCGACGACGGCCTCTCGAGATAAAATCTACCATCGATTACGACCCAAGACGGTGTCAACGATACATGTAGGTTGAGGGTGCATCAAATCCCTTTCTCTTTCCTCTTTTTATTTCGCTTTCTTATGCCTTTTTTTTTTAGTTTGTTTTTTTGTTTGTTTTCGTTTTGATTATCGTTTGTTTTAATTAACTATGAAACTAGTTAGTCCGAGTATGAGTTAAAGTACCACCATGAACACCCGCGTTGACTTGAGATGGGAAAAGAAACCGCTCCTTCGTCGGGTCGTACACCCCCGTCTCATTTACATATCCTCGTGTTCAAGGTAGGGCATAAATAAAACGAGTTGTCTAACTTTCATCGCTTTTGACCCCCTTCTTTACTTTTCGGCCAATCGACATACCCTAGGACCCGTTGTATGTTAGTTTAACCTCTGATTGTTAACCTATGACGTATTTAGATAACATTAAATTAATTTAATAATCTAATTAGACATGATAGGTGGCTTCGACGTAAGTTATAAAATCAATCGACGATTCTGTAAATAATTGAATGCATCTCTCTCTTTCACCTAATTTCTCGCTAGTATAAGAGTGCGTGATTAGCACCTTCTTATTGACACTCGATGAGGTAAATTAATTAGCGAATTTGACCTAATTAGACCCTTTAGGCCGTGTAGAATGCACCCTCATGCGACAATCAATCAACATCGTTTTTAACTCGTTTCTCTAACTTGTTTCCTATCCCTTTTCGCAATCATTCGATCTAACCGATGAATCTAACTTAGGAACTAGGTTGGCCTTATCTTGGCCGTTGGTTTGGGCCGTGATTTGGCCGTGCGTTTTGGCTTTCTTTTTTCGTTTCTCTTTCTTTGTTTATCGTTTGTTCTTTGTTGTTTTGGTAGTTTGTAATTTACGCTTTGTTTATCGAGTTGTAATCTTTCAAGTTTGTTTTACTTTTATTGAGTCAAAACCTTTTCTAAAAACCTTGGTCTTGTTTGATTAGACGGTTGTTCCCAATGCTTGTAGAAGCGTAGTAAACCGCGTGTTGTCTAAAGCAACATGGCCCGGTTTATGCTAATGCATGCTTTGGTGCGTAGCCCTATGTCTAATTCGATGAGATTAAGCGCGAGCACGCAATACGAGGATGACCCAAGGACCGTGGGTCATGTGAGCCGTGGGCCACCCTCATGTGCACGGTTTTCGAGGTCCAATGGCCGTGTGTTTTGTGTTGTGTTTTGAGTTGTATGTAGCAATTGTAATTAGATCGAGTTGTAATTTATTTATCGTTGTGTCGGCATGAAATGCCCGGTTTGTAATAGGTAGATCCCAACGGCTCCCCCATTCCCCCTTAAGCCTTGTTTGCTTTGTTTGAATGTTGTTAGATCAATCAACCCACATGCTAAATTACAACTTTGACAAAGTTAGTTTAGTTGCATCTAAAACGACATAGAAACTGTTGTCACATGTTAGGGTTAAAACAACGTTTGCATATCATACATCGCAAAGAGCTATGACCTTGTTTGAAATCCGACACTTGACTTAGTAGAGGCCGTTATTGACGGGCGGGGTTGGGTGTCCTTATGGGCTTCCCAACACGTACCCTCACCCCTTACTCAAGATCTATGGTTTGTGGATCCGTCTAAATACCATTGGATTACGAGAGTCATTCTAATCGAGTGATATAGGGTACAAGTCTTTATCTTTAATCACTCGTAGTCGATTGGCTTTATGCTTTTCGATGAAAGGTGTAAAGTTGACTTGAACGGTTCCAAGTTCCCAAAAAACTTGGTGGCGACTCTAATTTGTCTTAATTCGATTCGAAAGAACCTCGAGTCGATTATGCGGGTGTGGATCCCTCGGACGCAGCCCCGAGGGCCTTGTCCACGATTTGGCGACTCACTGGGGAAAAGAGGACTAGTTACACTGTGTTTCTAGGGTCTTTTCCTCCGAGGTGAAACTTGAAAAGAAAGTGTTGGAAAATAAAACATTACTCATAGTGCTACGATTCATGCATAAACCCTTAAGGACTTGCCCGGGCCGTCCCAGCGTTTCTTCGTGATGCGTGGGGGGCGACGTCCCACTATGCCAGGAAGCTGCACATTGCTCGCTTCCACTTCGCCTCGCGTGGTTCTTGGGAGTGGGGACGATCTTCTAGGTACTTTACCTTAAGACACCTTGCTCTATAAGACCGCAAAAGGATGGAGGGCATAGACCTTCTTGTAGAAGACTTGCCGAGACTTAGAGATGTCTAGGAGCATACATCCTTATAACATGAGAATGACAATGTGCAATTTGTTTTCCCAAGTCTTTTTTTCGAAAATTCCCATGTCCTTTTCAAAACCGAACTTTTGAACAACTTATTTTCAAAATAGCATGGTTTTAAAAACGCGGAATGCTGCCCAAATAGGACTAGAATTTTCGGCCCAAAAATGAGCTTTTATAGCCGGCATGCTGCCCATTTCAAATCTCATTTTCAAATCAATCCTTCATCTTTTCAAAATCAATCCAAAATGTTTCTCGAACCTCAACCAAGCATGAAATGCGTCGAGTCGTGTCCGGGTCATGGCCGTGTTAGGCCGGGTGTGTTTCGTCCTAAGAGTCTAGAACACGACCTTGTTGGGTCACCCAAGCTCACCTCTTGGGCTTCGAGTCATGTTGGTCGACCTTTTGGTCCAGGAAAGTCCACAAAAAACGTCCAAGCTAGGCCCTTTAGGACGTTTTCACTCGAACCCATGGGCTGTGTTAGCCCAATCACGGGTTTAGTCACACCAAGTCCAGTTTAGAATCGAGTTATGACAGTTTGAGTCATGTCGTTTTGTCGAGTCTAAAATGAACCAATGTCTAAATCAAACCGTGAGTCGAACCCTTGTCTAATCAATCTCAAGTCGAGTCTTTGTTTGAGTCAGGTTGGGGTCGAGTCCTTAAGTGTGCAGGGGCTCTTACTTTAAATATTGACTCAGTACGGGGTTTTCTTGTAGAAAGGCCGCCAAAAACCCGACGTCAAGCAATGGAAGATGCTTTGTTAACAAGCTTACGAGGCCGTGAACCTCATGATGACCCGAATGGATGCAATCGAATCAAGCCGTGTGAAGATTCCCCTCCACCACCGACCGATCGGAAAAACGGTTCAAGTTCATCGAAGACCGTTTGAAGCTCTCCCAGGGGAAGAACATTCACTATGAGAATGCTAGGGCCTATGCCCCAGTTCAGGATAAGTTGCCCACGAACATGGTACTCACTGACATCCCAAAGTTTAAGGGCACAGAAGATCCAGTCCACCATGTTAAGGCCTATAAGGGGTACTTAGCACTGAAAGGAGTACCTGCTGACATGCTCTCTGAAATTTTTGCCCAATCTCTGGATGAACACCCGAAGGCGTGGTTCTACAATCTGGACCTTAAGAACTTCCCCACTTTCGAAGATATCACGGTGGAGTTCTGCAAGCACTATGCTGATAATGTCGAGATTCAAACCAACATAAGAACATTGGAGGTGATGACACAGAAAGACAAAGAAGGTTTTACTGAATTCCTTGCAAGATGGCGCGCTGAAAGCGTGAAATTAGCCAAGAAGCCTGACGAAGTTGAAATGGTAGATAAGTTCGTAAAGAATCTACGACCTATTTACCGCAATGCTCTGAAATACCAGAATTTTGGCTCTTTCAAAGAATTGATAAGAATCGGGATAAAGGTAGAAGATGATGTCATAAGGGCGGGCCGAAAAGCCAAAAGGATACCAAGGGGCCTCGTCATCTAAGACAAAAGCCCCAGCAACGACCCATATTGATGAAGCCATCAATCTCTTAGAAGGGCAATCGAAGAAACCGCAGCGCCAAGCTCCGAGGGCATTCACCGATATCGGATGCACTTATACATACGCTCTCCAAAGGCTCATAGCCCAAGGAAAGTTGAAGCCCATTGGTCCAACTCCGGATCCACCTGCTGAACAACAAGGCAAATGGTACAAACCGAATGCCTACTGTGCCTTTCATCAAGGGAAGGGACACGATACTGAAAGGTGCTTTAGACTAAAGCACGAAATTCAAGATATGATTGAGAACGGAACGCTCCCAATCCCGGCCATAAAGCCCAACAACATCACCAATCCATTTGGCGATCACTCTAACTTTGTTTCTGTCGAAGACAATGTCGATTATTCCCATCTTATACGCCCATGTCACTTGAAAGAGGTGTTCATCGGGAAGATATTTGTGGATTGCTTTGAATTCTTGCCAAACCCGAAGAATGAAATTCAAGTCGGGAGTCTTGCTCTAGAATGTACTTCTCTCGCTAACGAAGTTAATAAAGGACAATTCGATTCACCAACCTTCATCACTGGCGTAGATCCTCAGAGGACTACCTCGGGATGGAGGCAGACCATCATAGAGATCAAGGACAAGAACCGAGCATCTAAGTTGACAATTGAACAAGAGAAAGCTCATGACCAGATTTGAAATTATGAGTCGGGATCTGTTTTCTTATCTTAGTCGAGTCGAGTCTAGGACTTTCTTTTCCTGAAGTTGAGTCGTTTGTTCCGCGATGACCTAGGGTGTGTCCTAGGAATCATTCCTTCGAGTCTGTTAAGCATGTGTCATTCCAATAAAGTTGCAGTTTCGTTTCCCAATATGTCTTGTTTTCAATCCTCAATCATTCTGAACGCATGATTAAATGCACAACACACTCAAAGGCATCCCTGGGGTAGAAATATGTCCCGTTTCAAAATGTAAGGTACAATAGGATCCCGTGTTTGATTCCTTTACCTATTCCATGTCTGGTGGTAGAAAACCTCCATCTGAACCAATGTTTATGACAAGCTTTTAGATGATTCTATGACGAACCCGGACTAGCACCTTGTTTTCCCTATCGATGATGGAAGGCAAGCCTTTTCCCCAACAAAATCATCCCCTCTCAAAGAGAGAAGAGATCAACCCGTTCTAAGAAGGAATTGTTAGTTCCAACCCAATTTAGTTGGCGAAGCCCAATTTTCAAGGTGTACCCATTTGTGACTAAGAGAATGAGTAGAAGACCATTTTCAAGAAGAGAAGAGAAAAAAAGAAAAAGAAAAAAGAAAAAAGAAAAAAAGAAAAAAAAGAAAAAAGAAAAAAGAAAAAAGAAAAAAGAAAAAAAAGAAAAAAAGAAAAAAGAAAAAAAGAAAAAAGAAAAAGAAAAGAAAAAAGAAAAAAAGGAAAGAAAAAAGAAAAAAAGGAAAGAAGAAGAAGAAGAAGAAGAAGAAGAAGAAGAAAATGGAAAAGAAACGCCGAAATGTTGATCAAATTTCAAAGGCGAAGCCAAAATGGTCAGGTAGTACCATCAGCAGTTATCCATACCCCTAAGTCCGTCCCGAAGCATTTATGAGGGAATAGTTAGGGATTCTGAGAATCAATCAGCTTGTGTTAGTACACCCAAGCCTTTAGGATCCAGACATGGAAATTTGAACCCACATCGTTTCCCGACCCATTTGCACTCGGGTTTCGTCAAACCTAAGACACCATTTCCAACCACATCAGCAGCCATAGCCCTTGGCCTTAGCACCACAAAACAAACCTTCAGAATGATGGTTAACCATTCCAACTTGTTTTTACCAAGCTCCACATCCCAAAGAATCAAAACCTTTTGTACCAACCCTAGACACGGGATACAACGGTACCTTACAGGCTAGAATGGGATACGACATGATACCTTAGGTGAAACCTTCGAGTGTGTACACACAACCAAAATGCCAATTTAATGCACCTTGATCGAACTACGTCGGATTTGATTTCGCTCCACGCGAATACGTAGGCAGTCCTTCAGAATAAGGGATTCAATCCACTCATCAACCAAGTTGTCATCTTGTCGGTTTCTTACGGGTCTTAACCAAGTCCAAATGAAGCCACCTTTGTTTGAGTCGGTCTTAGCACTCGATGTAGGCTAGGATAAGAATACAGGTTCAGATAAGTAGTGTCAAGTCTCAGAATGAGCTCTATCTAACGGTGTAGACAAAGATGCTCAGTCATATATATGTGGGTTTGTGTTGGGAACAGAAAATATGAAAAACCCGCTGAAAAGAAAGAAGGCGTGGAAGAAAAAATAGTAAAAGCCCGCTGAAAAGAAAGAAGGCGGTGGCAAGAAATGATGAAACTCGCTGAAAAGAAAGGAGGCGAGGAGAAGAGTGACAGAATGTTCCCAACAAAAGTCATGTGTGATGTCTAAGTTATTCTTATAAAATCAGTCTGTGTTTAGTGTCTGGGCGAAGCCAACGTTGTTGCTCTGTGAGTTTAATCCACCAAGTGATCTTGATTCCCATGTGCCCTCGGGAGCACGCCCATGCCATGCGATATCTCCGTCCCAAGTTCGACGACCTTGTGATTCCCATTTGCCATCTTTTGGCGCCAGAACGGCCAATTTACCTTTCTACCCACAGCAAGTCCATATTTGAATTAAAGCCCGTGCACACTTAGGGTTTTATTTTCCTTTTTTGTTTTACGGTAGCGGGCTACGCCCACGTGGTTTACGAGTCATACAGAGTGTCTAAGTCGTATTTCATGCTCACCCATCAAGGTTCGATTTCAAAATGCCAGATATTTCAAAATTTTAAAATTTCAAAAACTTTTTGCGCATTATGGATATATGATCCAAGTCAAGGTTCAAATCTCAAAGTTCAAAATCAAATTTTGGGTCGACGACCCAACATCCAAGTGATTCATCTCAAATTCAAAATTTGGGTCGATAGCCCAATTATTCAAAATTTTCAACATGTTCAAATTTCGGGTCGATGACCCAGTCTTTCAAACTCAAATTTCGGGTCGATGACCCAACATTCTAAGTGAGGACAAATTCAAAATTCGGGTCGATGACCCAATTATTCAAAATTTTCAAATTCAATTTTCGGGTCGATGACCCAATCATTCAAAATTTTCAAATTCAATTTTCGGGTCGATGACCCAATCATTCAAAAATTTCAAATTCAATTTTCGGGTCGATGACCCAGTATTTCAAATGATCCAATTTCAAGATCGATGATCCAAGTGTGCTTATGTGATGATTATTGCTAGTACATGTTTTTTTGTGTTTCAAATATAGCAGGATATGCTTCAACTGGGGGGCTCTAAAGTCTTCGACTTTAGAGCCATTGCAAACTGGGGGCTCTGAAGCCGTTGGCTTCAGAGACCATTATCAAGATGTAAAGGATGACATCCACCAAGAATTCAATTCGATACAAGAGTATGAAATGAAAGAATTCCGTAGCTGAAAGCAAATGATGAAAGCGGCGGCAACCTCCTCGGAAAGTCCCGTCCCATTCGGACAAGCGCCAGCAGATGATAAATTTTGGGCCAATGTCAGCAGATGACGAATTTTGGACATACGCCAGCAGATGATAAAATTTGGGCAAGTGTAAGCAGCGGCCGAACTACGACGCGGGTTTGATTCCGTCAGAAACGGATACGTAGGCGCCTAAGGATAAGGCTCAACCCACCATTTATGCAATTTATGGGTCGATGACCAACGATGATATTTCGACGCAACAGAAGCAAGAGTCAATCCCCAACGAAGTTTCAGGTATGATCTCTTCTTATGGTCAAGAGCTTATATACGCAAGTCTAATGGACTATAAACGACCAAGAATCCTCGGGTCGAGAGGGACTGGGGTGTACTTTGACTTTCGCCTTGTCCAAGCCTCAGTCAAAGTGGGGGCTCTGTAGATACCCGTATCCGTCGATATTGGAATTTATAGAGAACCCGACAAACACCCGATGATGATAGGACACATGTATTCTTTAGTTGTCATTGTCATTATTTGGAGCTCGTTTTACGAGGTAGAATGGGCGTCGTCGATGAAGTATTTTATTAATTTAAATGATATTTAAATTAATGTTTTTTAGTAAGTTCATTTTATTATTTTAAATGATATTTAAAATATGGTTTTTAGGTAAATTCAATTTATTTTATCTTATTTTGAATTTATTTTCCCAAGTTTATTTTATTGAAAATAAAATAAATATTTGATTTGAAAAATCATTTTTATGAGAATATTTGATTTGAAAAGTCATTTATTTTAAATTGTTAATTGATTTGAAAAATCGTATTTAAAAGCGAAGAATTCGTTTTGAACACGTGTGTTTTGAGCTCGATTTTAGCTCGATTTTTGAGCCCGTTTCTTTTACGAATTGGCACGAATCTCGAGTACACTAACCCACCTATACCAATACCCATCAACCCATGTTCGAACCCCCTCACAAGCAGCCCAAATCCTCGTCCCAAACAGGCCACAAGCAGCCCGCATAAAACCGAACCCCTGCCCTGTTTTGCAGCTCAGTTCGCGAGCCCAAACCCGCTCCAAACACTACCAAGACCCGTACCCATTAACCCTAACCCATACCCTAGTATCCTACCCATATTATCCTAGCTTAATCACCAATAAATCCCCCAAAACGAACCCTAGAAACCCCTCCCAAAACCGATGGACAGCAGCTATGTTCATTGAGCCCGATTTGCCTCTCCTCCCTTAAACCCTATTTTAAACCCTTATAAATACCACCCCTTCACCATACATTCATTCCTCTAAGTTCTCCATACATCCTACCATCATCTACAAGCTTTAAACCTCAGAAACAAACCCTAAACATCCTCCAAAAACCCTAAACAAAACCGACACACAAACTGAAACTGTTTGTGTGTCCTCTTCGAAAACCCATTCGTTCCTCCATCAAATCTCCATAAAAATTTGAGTTTCTTGTTCCTAATTAACCACATAACATCCATATACACATTAGACAAAGAATTACGAGCCAAATTGCCCTTGAGAGTACACGAAATCCCTCGAAAAACAGAGTGAAATAACACTCTGTTTTCGCGGTTTCTTCTTGTCTGTCCAGTTCTGTTTGTGCTCGTTTTTCGTGCCCAATAACCCAAAACGAGCAGGGGTTGCTTTAAGATTACTGTTTTCCTCTCTTTCTAGTTTCCAAAACATCTTTCGAATCGAATTTTCGTCGTGAAACGAGGGAGATATCACTGTTTTAAAATCGCTGTCCAGAAACTTTCCAAAACGCGTGTTTGCTTTATTCTTCGTCGACGACGGCCTCTCGAGATAAAATCTACCATCGATTACGACCCAAGACGGTGTCAACGATACATGTAGGTTGAGGGTGCATCAAATCCCTTTCTCTTTCCTCTTTTTATTTCGCTTTCTTATGCCTTTTTTTTTTTTAGTTTGTTTTTTTGTTTGTTTTCGTTTTGATTATCGTTTGTTTTAATTAACTATGAAACTAGTTAGTCCGAGTATGAGTTAAAGTACCACCATGAACACCCGCGTTGACTTGAGATGGGAAAAGAAACCGCTCCTTCTGTCGGTCGTACACCCCCGTCTCATTTACATATCCTCGTGTTCAAGGTAGGGCATAAATAAAACGAGTTGTCTAACTTTCATCGCTTTTGACCCCCTTACTGTTTCGGCCAATCGACATACCCTAGGACCCGTTGTATGTTAGTTTAACCTCTGATTGTTAACCTATGACGTATTTAGATAACATTAAATTAATTTAATAATCTAATTAGACATGATAGGTGGCTTCGACGTAAGTTATAAAATCAATCGACGATTCTGTAAATAATTGAATGCATCTCTCTCTTTCACCTAATTTCTCGCTAGTATAAGAGTGCGTGATTAGCACCTTCTTATTGACACTCGATGAGGTAAATTAATTAGCGAATTTGACCTAATTAGACCCTTTAGGCCGTGTAGAATGCACCCTCATGCGACAATCAATCAACATCGTTTTTAACTCGTTTCTCTAACTTGTTTCCTATCCCTTTTCGCAATCATTCGATCTAACCGATGAATCTAACTTAGGAACTAGGTTGGCCTTATCTTGGCCGTTGGTTTGGGCCGTGATTTGGCCGTGCGTTTTGGCTTTCTTTTTTCGTTTCTCTTTCTTTGTTTATCGTTTGTTCTTTGTTGTTTTGGTAGTTTGTAATTTACAGTTTGTTTATCGAGTTGTAATCTTTCAAGTTTGTTTTACTTTTATTGAGTCAAAACCTTTTCTAAAAACCTTGGTCTTGTTTGATTAGACGGTTGTTCCCAATGCTTGTAGAAGCGTAGTAAACCGCGTGTTGTCTAAAGCAACATGGCCCGGTTTATGCTAATGCATGCTTTGGTGCGTAGCCCTATGTCTAATTCGATGAGATTAAGCGCGAGCACGCAATACGAGGATGACCCAAGGACCGTGGGTCATGTGAGCCGTGGGCCACCCTCATGTGCACGGTTTTCGAGGTCCAATGGCCGTGTGTTTTGTGTTGTGTTTTGAGTTGTATGTAGCAATTGTAATTAGATCGAGTTGTAATTTATTTATCGTTGTGTCGGCATGAAATGCCCGGTTTGTAATAGGTAGATCCCAACGGCTCCCCCATTCCCCCTTAAGCCTTGTTTGCTTTGTTTGAATGTTGTTAGATCAATCAACCCACATGCTAAATTACAACTTTGACAAAGTTAGTTTAGTTGCATCTAAAACGACATAGAAACTGTTGTCACATGTTAGGGTTAAAACAACGTTTGCATATCATACATCGCAGTAGCTATGACCTTGTTTGAAATCCGACACTTGACTTAGTAGAGGCCGTTATTGACGGGCGGGGTTGGGTGTCCTTATGGGCTTCCCAACACGTACCCTCACCCCTTACTCAAGATCTATGGTTTGTGGATCCGTCTAAATACCATTGGATTACGAGAGTCATTCTAATCGAGTGATATAGGGTACAAGTCTTTATCTTTAATCACTCGTAGTCGATTGGCTTTATGCTTTTCGATGAAAGGTGTAAAGTTGACTTGAACGGTTCCAAGTTCCCAAAAAACTTGGTGGCGACTCTAATTTGTCTTAATTCGATTCGAAAGAACCTCGAGTCGATTATGCCGGGTGTGGATCCCTCGGACGCAGTTCCCGAGGGCCTTGTCCACAATAATGTTGTGGAAATGAGAAATAAAACTTCGAGTTCAGGTTAATAATCAATGAAGTGTTGTGGTAGTCGTGAGCATGAAAATTATTGCGAGTCGATGATAGTTACCTAGGTGGATGTTGAATGATGTGCTGACAGTACTATTATGTCTAGTAATATGCGGTTATGTGATCCCAAAGCCATGCTAGTATAGTCTTGTGACAGTAATTAGAAACACTTTTGAATTGCATGTTTATAGTCATAGCAATCGTGATTTAGATGTACGGAGTAGATCGATATGCGAAGGGATTCTACGGGATAGATGTTTACGAAAGTACAGTGTGAGATTTAAGTTAGGATGGGTTAGTATCGATAATATGGTTGTAAGAGTTTGGAACATAGAAAATGAACGACTTAGTGCTGAAACTTGCTTTGTTTGATTGTACTCTTTAATTGACCTTACTGCTATTTCTTTTCTGTTTATTGCCTATGGATGGAAATTTTATGGGAGATAGCCTCGTGAGTTAGTGTTCATTTGGCGTTGGTTTCATGCTTATAGGATATACGGATTAGGAGTAATAAATATTTTAGTGGGCTATGGTCAGGAAGTTTCTGTGCAGTGATGTTTGACCAACGATTTTGTAAAAATCCTTATTTAAATTGTATTAATCATTTTCACATAATTCCAACTCCATCAATCATAAAATTCGCATATGTTTTCAAATTGATAAGCCACGAAAATTCTTGATGTCTCTATATTAAACGGTAGGTTTTGCAAACTGACCCAAGTTTTGGACCAATTGCTGTCACATGTTTGTTTGGACCAACTGAGTTGTAAAATTCTTTAAAAATGAAATTTTTGTGCTTTAGACCTAATTCTTTTTCCCCTGTGTTTTTATCTCTCCGTGTTTTATAAAAATAATATGAATCAAGTTTTAATCGAACGGTTATTTATTCGCGATCTTTGAAAGTTACAACGTGAAACATGACTTGTAAATGTGTGTTCTAGGTTGAGTTTCATACAGTTGTTTGATTAATACATGAGCCTTAGTAATGTGAATTTATAATGCTTTATATGACGAGAGTAGCACGCATGTTCAGTAGTTATGTATCTTAACAAGTGATAAAATTAAAACTTAGTTGATAACATTGTTGGCATGATAGCGTGAGTAAAATTGGATAGCTTAAATTGATTCTTAATCAAGGGTGAAATATTTTAAACGAGTCCAGTTGTTGCATATTTTATGTATGTTTGGCATGTTGTAATATCTCTAGTATGTTCATCATATTTGCATGGTGGTCGGATATATATAAATATAAAACTATGTTGTCATATCTTGGTAAAGTTGATGGCGTTAAAAGTTAATTTGATTGTTCTAATATACTCGCATGAATAATTATAATAATTATGTCTAAATGTTTACATATGTATGATAGTAATGAGTATGTCTAAATGTTCACACATGTAGGATGCATCTAAGTTCTAATGTCTTTCATATGAGTTGTGTGCCAATAGTTATATTTATTACCTTCATCACATTAAATTATTTCAGTTGGACCTAAAACTATAACATGATAATAAACAATGTTGTAATTCCTTATTGAATATGTTCGTTATTATATTGTCATAAAATGCTAAAGTGATTCTTGCAATTGTATGGGTGTGATATAAAGGAAACTGTTTGATATAACATGACAATTGGCATATCTATATTCTCGAGTCGTTACTATCAATTATATTATAATAAAAATTGCCATGATAACTATGTTGGCAATTATAATGGGATAACTCTTTTGATGATTCACATGATATGCATTGGTTTAAATGATAGTTATTATAGTTACATTTAATTGAGCCTACGAGTTGCCTAATTATTCAATCATGCAAATCAGAGAAGTTGTTCAAGTTGCTAATCTTTTATCATAGCTAGTGTTCTACAAAGTATATGATGGCAAATGTATATGTTTAAACTAGTTATACAATATCTCTTGTTTTGCTGAAAATGAATTATACTAAGTTGCTGGACACAATTGAATGATATGGTTGCTAAAATATGAAACATAGGTGTGATATGGAAGTAATGTTGTCGTTGTCATAGATCATATGTAGTTACTTTTATTGGGAAACCTGTTTTCAGAATTGATATCGTGCAAACAATTTTTTTTATAATTTAAAATATGAATTATGAGTATGTTGTTGATTGCTTAAATTCATCGACCTAATTCGTGACCTAAACCAGTGAGTGAGTAAATGGTTGTATGGACATGTCAATAAGATCCTGTGATTGTGATAGATAGTAGTGGTAGATCTATTTCTGTGATATGTTTACAAAAGTGAGAAGTTCTTAAATTGTTTTGTTGATTTTGCTCTCGCTCGTTCATAGTCTATAATTAATCATCAAATTTGTTTAGTTGTGAAACCGTGTAAACCATGATTCCTTTCTTGTTGTTCTTTTAGTTTGATGTTGTGTTTTTAAGTTACGCATGAGCTAGTAATAAATGTTACTTGTTGACAATCAGTTAATTCCTTAATAAAACCTTGTTTCGACCTTAATGTTGATGCGCAATCTCTTATCATGTATTCTTTCCTGTCACATGTGGTTGATAATGATTTTGTTGCATAGGTATATGACAATTGAAAAGAGGTTACGAGGACGTAACCATGTTTCTAGTCGGGTAGGATTGTAAAATCTTAATATTTATATTGCACTTGTTTGTAGATGGTAGTTTTGATCAAGTAGATGTTTCGTTGTGGGGTACCTATGCAAATGAGTTCTATATGTTTTATTCCTACTTCTGTTAGTTGGTTGAGGTGTAAAAGGAGAGTGAAGTTAAACTACTGGTATTGAGTTATGAGTTGTGGGGCTTTTGTGCCGAGTTACGTTTACGGTCCAGTGAGACCATGGTTATTGAGTTACTTGAGTTGAGATCGGAATTTAGACGGAAGATGACGGTGTTCTCAGGTGATTATTTAGTTGTTATACATTTGTGTTCTCAGGTAGTTGTTAGTTATAGTTAGTTGGCCAAGTAATGATGAGTTAAACTTCGGGACAAAGTTTACTTTTAGGAGGGCGGAATGTAACATTTCGTGTTTGTTATGTCTAATTAAGGTGTCAAAAGCGTGTGTTAACCGTGTTAGAAATGCGTGACGTCCGTAGGGACGATATACAATACCTTTTGTGGTTTGAGTATGGGAGCGAACTTCGGGACGAAGTTCATTTTAAGGGGGGAAGACTGTAATACCCCGTATTTTTATATATTAATTATTATACATTTATATTACTAATTATGTCGGGATAATAGTTGAGTCGATAATTACATTAAGCTATCGTAAGTTATTTGAGACGGGTTTATACGGAATTCGAAATGCGAGCTAACCCATTTACCCTCGACCCATTTGATGTTCAGCCCAATTAAACCCTAAGCCCATTAACCCTAACCCTAACCCTAATTATAACCTAAACACTACCCAAACCCTTCCCTCAACCCGCCTCCCTCACGCCTCCCTCTTTCATGAGCCTCCACATCAAATCTCACGCAAAACGAGAGAGAGAGAGAGAGCATAGGTGTTGATGGCGCAGCAAGGAAGGCCAAAGGGCGGTTGTCGACGACCTAGGGTGGCCCTGGTGGTTGTTTTGGTGGCGGTAAAGGTAAGAACTCAACCCCCTTTCCTCTGTTTTATTTATTTCTATCGGGTTTTGGAGGGGGTTGTGCGTGTTTGATTGAGGATGCTGGTGGTTGTTGGCAGGGTGAGGGGGTAGAGTGGTAAGTGACGAGTATAGTGGTGGTGGTTAGGGTGGTTATAGGTGGTGTTGGTGACGGTTAAAGGCGGCATTGTCAGGGGGTGGCAAACGGGTTTATACACGGTTTCAGGGGAGTTTGAGACGGGTAGGTTTTGGGTGGCACCACCGTGGACTAGGGGGAGGTCGAAACGGTGGTGCTGTGGGGTCTGTGTGCGTGGGTTGGTGGCAAGTCGAATGGTGGTTGTTTGGGCAGTGGGTAGTTGTTGGTTGCGGTGGTGGTGAGTCGTGGAAATGGGGTGTTTGGTGAGGAGTGGGGGTGAACCAGGCCAATTGGCGGCGCTGGTTTGACTCGCCGGCGGGAGTCGACCCCAGTGGGGGTGGTTGTTGGTGGCTGGGCCGAAGTGGGGGACACGGCTGGTGGTTGTCACGGTGGTTGGGTGGCGTGTGGAGTCGGGAAATGGGCTGGAAACCGTGGTTGGGGCGTGTTATTTAGCGGGTTTGATTCGTGTCCTTGTTATTTAAGTTATCGTATCCTTAATTAATTAATTTGTTTCCGAGTCTTTTAAATAATTAAAGACGGGTTTAAGTTGGGTTGTGAGTTGTTCAAATGTTTAAATCGGGTTTTCTTAAAACGTTTAATTCGTTCGATATTTTATTTATCATATTAGTTATTTAATTTAATTCCCGAGTCGGTTAAATAATTTAAGTCGGGTTTTGAGTCGGGACTGATTAAAGTGGAAAGTTACTATATCGGGAAAGTTTCTATTTTGAGAGATGTCTATATTTAGTAGTTAGTAATTATAAATATTATAATTGTTTTAGGTGACGGATTCGTGAAGGATCGATAATCAAATGCATTGCTTTGTTTTCTGGACTGCTTTAACTGCTTAATTGGATTTGCTGGCACTTTGAGGTAGGGAAATACACTTGACTTATTATCGTTGTTGTTAAATGTGTTGACTTGATTCGTGGTTGTTGATGACGGTATGACATGGTTGACTGAACTGTTCGTGTTGAGTGGGTTATCACAACTTTTGGTAGCTGGCATTATTTCATTCATTGATGTACATAATGTATTGCATTGTTTACTGTTGAGCATTCATATGCATTGGAGATGGAGGATGTTGTGGTGATGAGATGTGGTGATGATGATGTTGTGATAAGGCCCAGGCGGGTTCTGCAGGACTTGCCCTGGTGTCCTCAGCTGCGAGCTGGCAGATCGACTACGGTCGATATATAGTCTACCGGGGATCGGTATGGCTGGGCGTTCCGGGTTGTGAGATATGAGTTGAGATGGAGGTGGAGGAGACGGAGGAGCATGCATATCATATTTTGTTGTTTCATTGTTTTCCCTACTCAACCTCGTGGTTGACCCTGTGTATTCGTGAACATCTGTGATGAACCATAATGGGGAGCAGATTTGACAGGTACTAAAGATTAGCTGACTTGGGAGCTACGGGATACGTGAGGACTTGGCCAATCTACCTAGAAGTCTAGACCACATAGAAGATTTTATCACTTAATTTATGTTCCGCTGCGAGTTGTATTTATCTTATATTAAGTCTAGTTGGATAATTTGTAATAAACATGTAATCGTTAAGTTTTAATTTAAAGTACTTTGGTATTGTTGTACTTTGTTATTCACTACCTCGGGAAACCGAGATGGTAGCAGTCCGGTTTATTAGGGAATGTCTTGCTAAAGGCTCCTTCATAAACCGGGGTGTTACAATCCGTCAGAATGTTCGTCAGTTTTCCGCGTTATTTTTGTTGTGACAAAAGAAAGATACAATTGGTGAACCAAACAACTACGGTGAGACTACTCCATGTCAAGACTCGGTGAAGGACACGTCCCTCCAACGTTCCCAGATAAGATCTATACAACACCTGCTAAGATTGACTGCTCAACAAAATGGATCACCGTAAACACACAACAAGAAAGAAACACACACAAAACCACACAAGGTCAGTGACAGAAGAACAACATACAAAACATAGTACAACATAAGCGTTAAGCACAAACCTCCAACTCCAATAATCCACCAATCACCTGACTAGCCGAAGGTACAATCTTGCTAGATTACCAATCGCAACTAGTAATCCACACCGCCAGTGGGAACTGCAGCCTTACCACCTAAGCCCCGCTCAAAACCATAGAGCGAATAACCCATGTCAATTAATGTGCACATTCCCCTTGTGATGGGAACCACTAGAGGCGAATCAAGGGCGTGAAGCCATTCCCGAAAATAACTCCACTCAGCCGAGGGCGCACCTCACGAACCACATACAATTATGATCACACAATCAAAAATACCACGTACCACACATGACAACTAATCAACAATACTTAGTAGGGAAAACCTAGCTTTAGCAATCAGCAGCCAACATCGCATACATCAATATAAAGGCAAGGCAACCTCCACCAACACCTATCAAAACCAGTAGGAAAAACCCCTATTACTAACAACCATAACCACAACGAAACCTAGGTATGATGATGATGACTTACCTATGCTTGACATTCCGGCGACAAGACCGCGACCCGACTCAAGCCTCCGTCCCTATGGTGTCTCCAAGTGTGAGGGATCTCAAAAGGGTTGAAATATGGCGAGGGAGAAGGTGTGTCTTCGATTAGTTTTTGGGAGAAAATAAAATGAAAATTGATTTGGTTTTACGACTTTAGGATTTATAACTTAACGCTGAACTCGCCATACTCGATCGAGTATGGAGCCTACTCGATCGAGTGGCCTCTACTCGATCGAATCAGTAGACTACTCGATCGAGTAGCCTACACAAGATCGAGTTCCCACCTCCTAAAGGTTACTATGACGCAAGGCTTATAGAGTAAGAGTTTCAATAGGTCAAATATGTGTCTAAGGTCAGTCAACGGGTTCCTAATAGGGCGGCTATTAAAATATATGCATGAATATTTAATATAAAAAATTTGGATGCATGGAACATCAATATAATGACACCCAATATCCTAATAAAAAAAATCATATATACTCCCTCTCTTCCGGTCATTTGTTATCCTATTCCGTTTTGATGTATCTCAGTCAATTATTGTTCTTTCTATTTTAAGAATGAACTTGATGAGTAATTTCATCATTCACATACAATTTAATCCACTTGTCATTTAGTAATTGCCCCCCTCTTCTTTCATTGAATTTTGTGCCAAAACCAAAGGATAACAATTGCCCGTGAGGGAGAGAGTATAACTTATAAGGTGAAGAATTATTACTCCAATACAAATTCTAATTCATGGGTACTTTTAAACTAGAAGAATTTTGTAACACCCTCATTTATTCAGGAGCCTTTAGCTAGGCCTCCCAAGTAAATGAGAGCGTTACCATCTCGGTTGTCCGAGTTAGTGAATAACAAAGTACAACAAGCCGGAGTACTTTAGATTAAAATTTAGCGACTAAAAGTTTTATTATAATTTAAACAACTGATTAAATTAAACTTTTAATAATACAATCTACTACGCAACGAAACTAAATAAACTGAAATATTGAAACCATGTGATCTAGACTTTTAGGTAGACTGACCGAAATCTTCGCACATCCCCATGAGCTCCCAAGTCAGCTAACTCAAGTACCTGTCAATCAATTTGCTCCCCAATAATTGGTTCATTATAGGTGTTTAACGAATACATGGTCAACCAAACGGTTGAGTAGAAAACTAAACAATGAATAAGAACAATACAACTTGCAATAAACAATGTTACACAATATACATCATAACCAAAGACACACATCCACTTCGGGACACACAATCCACTTCAAGACACATATTCTAATGGACACACAGTCCCTCCTTAGACACACAGTCTGGATGCTCCTGGACACACAGTCCACACTAAGACACACAGTCTTAGGAACACACAGTCCCGACACAGAGTCTATCCTCAGGTCCACGACCCTTCCCCATCCCCTTGCCTGGCCTATACAATACTCGTCTCCCAATTCCAACAACAACATTAATTAATAGAAACCAACATAACAGTGATAATCCAACAATATACATAGTACTCATGAATTAAGAATATAATTTTCAAGATAGAAACTCCCAGTAGAATAAAATTCAGTTAAACCAATATAATAGATTAATGCCAATAATATTCATGCCATGTCCAATTCTATTAATCCAACAAGCCAAACAAGTAACAATAATAAGAATAACATTCAATTGAGTAGTTTCCTATCTTTTCGCAAATCTTTGAGTCATACAAGCAATCAAAATTAATCCTTTACAAATCCATAACCTACATAAAATAATTATGTAAAATTACTACATAACCAACAAACTAATCATGCACTTATCCTATACTCATCATGTCCTAATCCTTTTGACAACTTTAAAGCTAAATCTCTAATTCTACCGCTTTACAGCACAGTTCAGTCTCACTATAAAATTCATAATTAATTCAATAAAAATCCAAACGATGCAAGACTAGTGGAGTTGGAACCCTAAGAGACATATCTAAAGTTCTTGTGAAATATACTTTCCTCAAATTGCAAACTTATCAAGGTTTTCTTGAAATATTTATAAATACTGACGAATTCCGTCGCATAAAAAGTATCGATTTATAAAACAAGTTTAACATATGATTTTTGAGAAATTCTAATTCCTAGACTCTTCAAACTTAATGTAAGAAAAATACCTAGAATAGTTTTCACATATAAGTAGGGTTTCGAATCATTCTTTACAATACTAGCACATTCGCGGACTTTTCGGCGACAGGTTCATAAATAAAGCACCTAAGACAAACCGTATGAAATATTGCTACGAAGTTGTATATGCATAAAATAGACTTGAAATAAACCCTAGTCTCTTAATTAATGTTTTGGAAAATAACAATGTAAGACCACGAAATAAATTAAAATGGACAACCTACGAATCTGCCAAATTGCTGTAACTTTCTTTCTTTATTCTAATCATGTTTAACCCAATCTTTATGTAATTAAGCATGACTTCTACCATAATCCTACTGTAATTTAAGTCTTAAAGATGAAAAATATAATCTTATAAAGATTAAAGGCAACTTACAAAATAAAGATCGAATCCAATAGAAGCAGATGCAAAACCCCCAAATTGATTGTCCAATTCTCTTTTCCTTTTTTTTTCCCTTCTTATTTTCCCTCTCTCTCTCTCTAAATTATGTGTGATATTTGTGAAAGTGAAAAGTTATTTATAAATAGGTCTACCCTTGTATTTATAGTAGTAAAGGTAGGTACAATTAGGAAATTGTTAGGAAACTTACCTAATTATAATATATGTATTATTATTATTATTACTATTATTAAATAGTTATTGTATACTACATATACATTTTACACGCCCCAACACGTGTCCCATATGCCATCCCGGCTCAACTACCATTTATTAATTATTTCCGTCTCACAACATACTTCTATAACTAATTATAATTTATAAAATATATTTTAATACACATTTTAACATTTCTACCGTTTGACTAACCACTAACCAAGCCCTAAAATATGGGGTATTAAAAATTTTATTAGGATACGAAATATATCTTTTACAACTACTATTGATAGAATTTAATATAATTCTAATCTTTGTCGTATTATTTTATCTTTTATATATACATGTTTTATTTTTTTCCAATTTGTAAAATCAATAAAAGTAGCTAATAAATCGTCGACCACTAATATCGCTTCAAAAGTTCCTCTTTTAAGTATATATATACTCCTAGATTTAATGCTCGTGCGTTGCACGGGCCTATTTGTAGTGTTCTACTGTGTATAATCTATAAAATACTATTTCATTCAATACTGTTGTGAAATAAAGACAAGAGAAGTTAAAGAGAATAGAGAGGGACATAACCGTATCTTATTCCATTGGATATATATACACATACAATGAGGGTAGAGTTTCCATAAGATAATACACTTTAAAATATTCTAAGATATATATGGACATCCATATAATAGTATTTCATAACACTGTCCCTTGGTCTTGGATGTCTATTACTAGAAAAAAAAATTTCTCGTTAAAAACCTCGTGGGAAAAACACTAGTGAAGGAAAAGAGTACACTAATCTTCAAACACGCATAATGTAATACTACGGATTTTCTTAAGTTGAATACTCGACCGAGTAGAGCCTACTCGGCCGAGTAGTGCTAGTTGCGTAGTATGTTTTGGTTCTGCCGATGAATACTCGGCCGAGTATGAAGAATACTCGACCGAGTAGAGGATACTCGGACGAGTACACACTTTACTCGACCAAGTATCCGGTCTGGCGAGTATTATTTCAGCGGTTTGATGCGGGAGTGTTTAGGGTTATTTAATATGCAAAGTTAGTTTCTAAAACGTCATGTCTACCCTAATCACTTTACGATTTCCCTAATCACACTCTAATCACTCCCCAAATCATTCCATAATCTCATTGTGTGTGCAATCGTCGTGGTCCTTGCGTGTAATCTCTCACTCTACTGTTGGTAAGTGTTATTCCCATGTTATTTATATTCTTTTGGGGTTACTGTTTGTATGGAATTTGGGAAATATGGAGGGATTGTGCAATGTGTAATTGTGTTATGTGGTTATTGTATAGGAGAAGACTTCATAGAGGAGCCTTTCTGATTGTTCGGTTTCGTACTGCCGTTGATTGCTAAGGTAGGGTTTTCCCTACTCGGTTTATTGTTCATTGTTTAAGACATAATTGTGTTATGATTGTTGTTATCTGCTGATCATCGGTGTACGGGCGTTGTTGTGACGGTGTGGTGTGGAGATGTTGTGACAGCTGTGATGATGTGTGTGTTGTGATTGTGGTGGAGTCATTTGCGGGAGTGGCTTCACACCCTAGTTCGCCCTCCGTGGAACCCGCCACGGGAGGGGATGTGCACATTAAGGGACAGGGATTGTTAGTCGCTCGTTGATGAGCTGGACTAGGTGGGATGGGCTGCGGTCACCCACTGGCGGCGAGGATTACCTGTTGCGATGGGTAATCTGTGGCAGGGCTACACACCTCGGTATGTAGTCGGTTACTGTGTGAGATCGGCAGACTGGGGGTGGAGGATGATCAGCTGGTTACCTTATTTGTTTGTCTTATATTGATTGAGTAATACTGACCCCGTTGTTGTTTGTGGAATCTGATGTGATCCATTCGGGGATGGTGAGCAGGCTTGACAGGTATTGCTATTGGTGAGCTTGGGGCAGTCATGGGAGATTGTCATCACCAGTCGTAGCATCACAGTCGAGTCTTAGTTATGATCTCATAGTTGTCAGACATTGAATTTATTTTATTGAATCAGTTTTGGATTTGGTTGATGTAAGCCTTTACACTTTATGGTATTTTAATAAATGTGTTCAGTTCAGACGCTTTTGATATATATATACTAACCTCGGGCAACCGAGATGGTAATACACTTTCATGGTAGGGTGGTCTTGGTAAGGCACCTTGGTATGAGGGGGTGTTACAAAGTGGTATCAGAGCCGAAGATTCCGGCACCTAAACAAGTGAATCAAATGAACTAAGGGAGTCTAAATAAAATGAACCCGCGGAGAGTTGTTTGGAGCTACCGCAAAGACTCGGGAGACGTCCCGGAGTCGCAATTTGGCCCTCATTAACTCGAGTCGGTCACATGGGGAAGTGTGTTGAGAGTTGTGTCATATATGTGCATGTATGTGAAGATCCATGGTGATAATAAGTGATGGCCTGGTTGGAAATTTTTATGTGGAAATTCGTAAGTATGGTGAATGGAAAAGTAGTAGAAGGGACGGGTATGTGAAATTTGGTGAATTGGATTTGACATGTGAATGATTGGTGTGATTATGTGTTTATAACGTGGCATTAAAGTTCCTGTTGTTATAAGTTTGATGAGGGAATAGAAAGCATGATAAGGGACTGTATATTGTTTTAACCCGTCTTTGGTATGACTCGGCCGAGCAGGGCAGGCACTCGACCGAGTAGGGAGTACTCGGCCGAGTAACCAAGCACTCGACCGAGTTTTGTTTGACAGTGAGTAGCAATGGCTACTGTATGTGTTTACTCGACCGAGTAAGTAGGTGTACTCGACCGAGTAGTGACTACTCGGCCGAGTGATTTTTGTACTCGACCGAGTATGCATTCTGGGTATTTGACGTTTGCTACTAGAGTCGACTACTCGACCGAGTATCTGGGATACTCGACCGATCGAGTAGTCCTTACTCGACCGAGTATTGTCTTATACTCGGCCGAGTGTTTCCTTTTGCGGAGGATTGATACATTTTGAGCCGTAGGCTTTGTGCTTACATTTCCTTGTTTCTTATCAGCTCAAAATGCCACCCAAAAGAACTCCCGCACAGATCCAAGCTTATGAGATGTCCCTGGATGAAGTTGCTCATATGATTGAGCAACAAGAGGCTCTCCTTGAAGCTCTTAAAAATGTGGGGAAGGGGAGCGAGAAGCCGGTGGATGCTACTCGGCTCAGCATCATCATTGCTCGCTTCAACCCTCCCACTTATGAAGGGGTGGGGGAACCAAAGCTGCTCGAGAAGTGGCACCGTGATATTGAAAGTCTCATGGAAATGGTTAAGTGTCCCGAAGACATGATCGTTGAGCAGGTAGTATACTACCTGAGAGGTGAAGCCGCTGTGTAGTGGCAAAACGTCAAGGAAGATGCTAAAGCCTATTACCAGGCTGAGGGTTTGGGATCTATCCCGTGGTCAGGGTTGAAGAGCGCTATGAGAGAGTAGTTTGTGCCGGAGCATATCCGACACAAGATGAGATCCGAGTTTGATTCCTTTACCATGTCAGAGGAGATGTCAGTCACTGAGTACTATCATCGGTTCCTAGATCTATCTCGCTATGTTGAGGACATGCAGTTAGGACAGAGGGGTTTGGCTCTCCGTTTTGAGAGGGGTTAATCTGCCAAGATCGTGAGCCGTATGCCAGCTGGGGTTGCTACTGACCTTAAGGAAGTGTATCTAAGAGCGGGCCAAGCTGAGAGAATAGTAGATCTCTCAAGGGAGATCAATGAGAGAACTATTTCTTTGAAAAGAGGAAGGCGACGATGGGAAGCAACGATCGATCGGGCAACAAGAAGGGAAACTTCAACCATGCAAAGGCTTTTTCTGTGGAGCTGGTTTCTCGGGGGGATCTCGTGGGCGGGAAAGACGGAGGTCGAGTCGAGTGACAACTCCAGCCTCACATGCTTCAACTGTGGTGGAGTAGGCCACAGGAGACGGGAATGCACGAGTTACAGGCCCGGCACTGGTTCAGGAGCTTAGCAGGGGAATTTCTCTCAGGGGTCGACTTAGAGCTTTGCTAGTAATCGACCGGGATGATCATGGGGCAACAGAGGGGGACAGAGCAACCAGGACAGCTATAACCGCAATGGTGGTGGATTTTATCAGCGTCAGAACAACAACGCCACCCAGGATTCGGTAGCCAAGCCGAGCACCTCCAATGCTTCAGTCCAGTGAGGAGGGCAGAAAAGCAGTGGGAAGCTCTTCATGATGGACAAACAGGAAGCACGTGATGATGCACATGTAGTTACCGGTACCTTTCTTGTTCATAATGTACCATCCTTTTTTTTGTTTGATTCGGGGGCTACACATTCTTTTGTGTCTAAGAGTCATGCCTTGTCCATGGGTTTGGGGAAGTTTGAGGTTGTAAAAGATGATGTGTTCATACCTTCAGAGTAGTCGGTGTCATGTCTCAAGTTGTATAAGGGAGTGTCTATGGTGGTTGGAGGGGTAGATTTACCGGTAGACCTGTTAGAGTTTCCTATGGATGGGTTTGAGGTGATTGTCGGGATGGATTGGCTGGGTAAGTATGATGCCAAGATAGATTGTCGACAAAAGAAAGTGTCCTTAAAGGGTCCTAAAGGGGTTAGGGTGTCCTATAGAGGGTTTGTAGTGAAACCTAAGTGTAAGTTCATAGCTGTCATGACTTTAAAGTCATGTTTGAGGAAGAGGTGCCCCTTGATTCTTTGTCATGTGAGAGATCGCCGAGTAGAGCCGCAGACAGCTGCTGAGATACCTGTGGTGGGAGAGTTTGATGATGTCTTTCCTGAGGAGATACCGAGTTTGCCGCCCAAGAGGGATGTTGATTTCAGTGTGGAGCTCAAACCAGGAATAGGTCCAATATCCAAAGCACCTTACCGTATGACACCTAAAGAGTTAGCTGAGTTGAAAAAGCAGATACATGAGTTGCTAAGCAAGGGTTATATCAGGCCTAGTGTGTCACCGTGGGGAGCCCCACTGCTGTTTGTGAAGAAGAAAGATGGGAGTATGAGACTGTGCATTGATTACAGAGAGCTCAATCGCGTCACAGTGAAGAACAAGTATCCTTTGCCTAGGATCAATGACTTGTTTGATCAGCTAAGTGGAGCGGGTGTGTTTTCCAAGATTGATCTGAGGTCGGGCTATCACCAGCTGAGGATAGCAGATGAGGATATTCCTAAGACAGCGTTACGATCTCGATATGGTCATCATGAGTACGTGGTGATGCCTTTTGGGTTGACCAATGCACCAGCAGCTTTCATGGACTTGATGAACCGGATCTTTACACCGTTCTTGGACAGGTTTGTGGTTGTTTTCATCGACGACATCTTAGTCTATTCTAAGACTAAGGAAGAACATGAGGAGCACTTGAGGATAGTCTTGCAGACTCTGAGAGAGAATCAACTTTATGCCAAGCTATCTAAGTGTGAGTTCTGGTTGGAGGAGGTGGCTTTTCTGGGTCATGTGATATCTAAGAAGGGGGTGTATGTGGATCCTAGCAAGATTGAGGCCGTGACCAAGTGGGAATCACCGAAGAATTTTGCTGAGATTCTGAGTTTTTTAGGTCTTGCCGGCTATTACAGGAGGTTTGTGAAAGACTTCTCAACTATAGCGCGGCCTATGACAGCCTTGATGCGGAAAGAGACCATATTTGTTTGGGATGAGAGTTGTGAGACAGCGTTTCAGACCTTAAAGGAATGCTTGACCACAGCTCCTGTTCTAGCTTTGCTAGAGGGATGTGAGAACTTTGAGGTATATACTGATGCTTCAAAGAATGGTCTTGGTTGTGTTTTGATACAGGCAGGGAAAGTCATAGCTTATGATTCGAGGCAGCTAAAGCCATATGAGGAGAATTACCCTACTCATGATCTGGAGCTGGGTGCAGTTGTTTTCGCTCTTAAGATTTGGAGGCACTACCATTATGGAGCAACCTTTAAGGTGTTTTCTGATCATAAGAGCTTAAAATATATCTACACTCAGAAGGAGCTGAACATGCGACAGAGACGGTGGATGGAGCTGATCGGAGACTATGATATGGAGATCATCTATCATGAGGGTAAGGCTAATGTTGTTGCAGATGCTTTGAGCAGGAAGAGCGTTCATTCGCTATGTACGGCCATGTCCTTGCTGAAGCTGAGGGATGAGGTGCCTAGGATGGGGATCTTTATGTTAAGGAAGGGAGATACCATCGGGGATTTGACGATCGAGCCAGAGTTATATGAGAACATCAAGAGTAAACAGGAGCTTGACCCTAAGATTCAGGAATGGAAGTCCAGGGTGGAGAGTGGAACAGTTTCCAGGTTTTCTATCCATACAGATGGGAGTGTCCGCTTTGATGGGAGATGGTGTGTTCTTGAGGATGCAGAGTTGAGGAGAGTGATCTTGACGGAGGACCATTGCACCCCTTATTCGGTTCACCCGGGTGGTGAAAA
Source organism: Silene latifolia (assembly GCF_048544455.1). Classification (NCBI taxonomy): domain Eukaryota; kingdom Viridiplantae; phylum Streptophyta; class Magnoliopsida; order Caryophyllales; family Caryophyllaceae; genus Silene; species Silene latifolia. Next base: position 34,530,006 of record NC_133527.1, on the reverse strand, counting down.
GCTTTATAAAGACCTTAAGAAGACTTTCTGGTGGCCAAACATGAAGAGGGATGTAGCTGAGTTTGTGGCTAGATGTTTGACCTGCCAGAGGGTCAAAGGTGAGCAAAGGAGACCACAGGGTAAGATTCAGTCCTTGGAGGTACCTGAGTGGAAGTGGGAGTCCATCTCCATGGACTTCATTGTGGGATTTCCTAGGTCACAGCAAGGTAATAACATGATCTGGGTGATTGTTGATCGGTTAACCAAGTCAACTCACTTTGTTCCTATGAAAGATACCTGGTCCAAGATGCAGCTGGCATTGGGTTACAGGAGGCATGTGGTAAGGTTACATGGTATACCCAAGGATATCGTTTCTGATCGTGATGCGAGGTTCATATCCAAGTTTTGGCAAGAACTGCAGGAATTGATGGGTACAACCTTGAAGATGAGTACAGCTTTTCATCCGGCAACCGATGGTCAGACAGAACGAACCATCAAGACCTTAGAGGACATATTGAGGGCATGTGTCATGGAGTTTGGGGGCAGCTGGGAAGACAGGCTTGACCTGATTGAGTTTTCATACAACAACAGTTATCATACGAGTATCGGGATGGCACCTTTTGAGGCTTTGTATGGTCGGAAGTGCCAAGTCCGGTTTGTTGGGATGATAGTTCTGAGACTGTGGTTTTAGGGCCACAGCTGGTCTAGGATATGGTTGAGCAGGTCCAGATGATTCGGCAAAAGATGAGAGCATCTCAAGACCGTCAGAAGAGTTATGCCGATTTACACCGCAGAGACATTGAGTTCGCAGTAGGTGACAAGGTCCTTTTGAAAGTGTCACCTATGCGAGGTGTAATGAGGTTTGGAAAGAAAGGTAAGCTAAGTCATAAGTTTATAGGTCCTTATGAGATTTTGGACCGGATAGGCGAGGTAGCCTACAGATTAGCCTTGCCACCAGCTTTGGACAGAGTCCACAATGTTTTCCATGTTTCCCAGCTTCGGAAGTATGTGAGTGATCCATCGCATATCCTTGAGATGGAGAACATCGAGCTTGATGAGTCCTTGTCCTACGCCGAGGTTCCTAAAGAGATTCTTGACCGCAAGGTTCGTAAGACAAGGAATGGTGAGACGGTCTTACTCAAAGTACTTTGGTCTAATCACAAGGTGGAAGAAGCCACATGGGAACCCGAGGAAGCCATGCGAGAACGTTTTCCTAGTCTTTTTGATCGGGTATGTTTGGTTACGGGGACGTAACCATTGTCTTTTTAGGGGGGTAGGAGATGGTCGCGTGTGTATTTTGTTTTATTTTGAGTCGAGTTAGTGAGCCTTGTGGTGTCTTGTGTGGTTCTTTGGCATTGATAAATGTTTGTTTGGGAAGTCTCTTTGTGTTTTGTGGTGTCTTGTTTTAGGGTGGTATGTGAACTTCGGGACGAAGTTCTTTTTAAGAGGGGAAGACTGTAATACTACGGATTTTCTTAAGTTGAATACTCGACCGAGTAGAGCCTACTCGGCCGAGTAGTGCTAGTTGCGTAGTATGTTTTGGTTCTGCCGATGAATACTCGGCCGAGTATGAAGAATACTCGACCGAGTAGAGGATACTCGGCCGAGTACACACTTTACTCGACCGAGTATCCGGTCTGGCGAGTATTATTTCAGCGGTTTGATGCAGGAGTGTTTAGGGTTATTTAATATGCAAAGTTAGTTTCTAAAACGTCATTTCTACCCTAATCACTTTACGATTTCCCTAATCACACTCTAATCACTCCCCAAATCATTCCATAATCTCATTGTGTGTGCAATCGTCGTGGTCCTTGCGTGTAATCTCTCACTCTACTGTTGGTAAGTGTTCTTCCCATGTTATTTATATTCTTTTGGGGTTACTGTGTGTATGGAATTTGGGAAATATGGGGGGATTGTGCAATGTGTAATTGTGTTATGTGGTTATTGTATAGGAGAAGACTTCATAGAGGAGCCTTTCTGATTGTTCGGTTTCGTACTGCCGTTGATTTCTAAGGTACGGTTTTCCCTACTTAGTTTACTGTTCATTGTTTAAGACATAATTGTGTTGTGATTGTTGTTATCTGCCGATCATCGGTGTACGGCCGTTGTTGTGATGGTGTGGTGTGGAGATGTTGTGACAGCTGTGATGCTGTGTGTGTTGTGATTGTGGTGGAGTCACTTGCGGGAGTGGCTTCACACCCTAGTTCGCCCTCCGTGGAACCCGCCACGGGAGGGGATGTGCACATTAAGGGACAGGGATTGTTAGTCGCTCGTTGATGAGCTGGATTAGGTGGGCTGGGATGCGGTCACCCACTGGCGGCGAGGATTACCTGTTGCGATGGGTAATCTGGCAGGGCTACACACCTCGCTGTGTAGTCGGTTACTGTGTGAGATCGGGAGACTGGGGGTGGAGGATGATCAGCTGGTTACCTTGTTTGTTTGTCTTATATTGATTGAGTAATACTGACCCCGTTGTTGTTTGTGGAATCTGCTGTGATACATTCGGGGATGGTGAGCAAGCTTGACAGGTATTGCTATTGGTGAGCTTGGGGCAGTCATGAGAGATTGTCATCACCAGTCGTAGCATCACAGTCGAGTCTTAGTTATGATCTAATAGTTGTGAGACATTGAATTTATTTTATTGAATCAGTTTTTGATTTGGTTGATGTAAGCCTTTACACTTTATGGTATTTTAATAAATGTGTTCAGTTCAGACGCTTTTGATATATACTAACCTCGGGCAACCGAGATGGTAACACACTTTCATGGTAGGGTGGTCCTGGTAAGGCACCTTGGTATGAGGGGGTGTTACACATAACAAGCTGCCTCGTTAAAATCTTTCCATGGAAAACCCAGTGAGACAAAACCATTGCTAAGGAAAAAGAGTACAGTGCGTGTTACTCCCTCTGATGATCGCATAACTTGATAAATCTTGAAATGATCCATGATTTGACATAACTTCTCGTTCATTGAAGTAGTATCCATTGTGGTTAATAAACTTGAATCTTCAAGCAATAGAAATCCATGACAGCTTCAATATCATATTTCTTTGAGAATTCACAATCTGGATATAATTATTTCATAATAACTCTTGGATCTTCATTTCAATTAATACTTCAGCAATAGTGATATAGCTTCTCCATAATAAATGATATAACATTATATGTCGAAAATAATTGTCATCTCAACAATAATGGCGTTCATGACTATAGTGTAATAATGCGCTTATAGTGCTACCTCATTAAAAAAACCTTGCTAGGAAAAACCCATTGGGACAAAAAACCTAGTCGAAGGGAAAAAGAGTGTAGCTTTCATTCCTGAATTCATTGTATACAGGAGAATCAATCGATTATTATTGAATAGTTCATCCAATACCTTTGAGTATTTTTTTTTTTGCTAAACCATATATGTATGGATTAACATTCTCCTTGTAGATTTTGACTACATTATTTACCAATTGTTATGGTACTTCTGACCATAAACTAATTTCACGTGTTTAGCATGAAGCTCATTTAAATCATTATTCTCATATGCTCAAACTTCAAGTTGAGACAATAATTTTTCAAAAAAAACTCTATAGGAGTTTTGATATTCCATTTTGGAACTAATCACGATATCTTTCAATCGTATTGTAGAGCTTTATATATTTCATCAAGAGTTTTAAATAACTCAATTGATCAACCATTAACAATTAATGATCATTTATAAGAGACTTCTACAGGGAGTTATCCTCAAAGGAGTAGATCATAATATATTTCTTCTTTCCAACATTATCCATTCAAAATTTTATTATGAAACATGTATATGCATATGATATTAAACTAAGCTCTAAATAACATATTTTAACAAATATGCAATAATAATAATACTAATGTATATATTAAAACTAAGATGCAATGATGAACTTACTCTCTATATGCACATGATGATGACTCAAAATGCAAACTGTACAATTTTCTTTTCCAAAATTCATAATTTGGATTGACTTCACGTCAATAACTAGACTTCTAGTCCATGAGCCCATTTATAATCATTGATTATATGTCAATAATCAAAATGGACTTATATAAGATCTCCATTATCGAGTCCATAAAATATCACGCGAAAATGTATGTAGGTTCCATAACTATATCGATATAATTTCATCATTATCTCTTGATAATATCATTACTGTTTATTGATATCTGAATCTGAATATGTATGTGGTACCATTATATTCATTTAAGCCATTTATTATCCTTCAGATATCGTGTCACTTCAGGGACACTTTAATATAGTAATTATATGTCATACCAACTGCTTGAACTTGCTATTTCACATTTATTAGAACCGTCAATTCATCTTACCTTTTATTATAATAGTATATATACTTTTATTAATTTGGTAAAACATATGGTTATATCAAACTCAAAACTTCTACTCAATGAATTTAACGTATAACCTTCTCTAAACTTTTGGTTCAGTATGGAATCAATTTGGCTTTTACCAGCTTTAATTCACTTTTCTCCCCCTAAGGTGGTAAAAACTATAATCAATATATAGTCTAAATATTTATCATAACCACCTTAGATCTCAATTTCTCATATCATCGATGAGAATTTATATGGGCGTCTTTGTACAATTACAAAATATTTCTGGAAGAAATGTATAATGCAGTTGGATTTTTAATGTGCTGATTCACAATGCCCAGTTTAAGAGATCAACGATTTTATATAAAAATCTGAATATGGTTTTTAATCACGAGAATTACTCAGAAAAATCGTTATGTGACTACAAGTTACACAATATAGTGTCAATCCATACACGAACATTTAAGTTCTTTATTCAATAATATACTCAATCGCAGTGTAGTGTCTTGCCTTTAATAAAATTTCTACACGAGAAAATGTCAGCACTTATCTTTTCTTGAAGATAAATAGGTTTATCAAAACGGGTATAGTAAGAACCCGAGTGGCTTTAATTTGTCACATCTGAATCATTTCATGTCAACTTTCTTAGTTTGCCAAAATATACGGCAATCTTTATTAAAAATTAGATGTGTCTCAATCATTTCAGTTACAAGCCATAATTTAGTTGACTATATTCATCATGCTAATCTTCTAACAATACTTATATCATTAAATCTCAAATTAAAAATTTATTTCCAGCCAGGAAAATGATGTGACATCTGACATAGGATACAATAAGTGTCTCATATATGTAAGCAAGACTCACTAATATTCCAATAGGAAATATATTACTCTTTGAGTATTTTCATATGACCAACAATTATAATCGTCATATATGTTGGTCACATTATCACTCTTATTCAAATGTGAAGTAATGTCCACTTTTGGTGAGAATATCAGTGTTTTAAAAGAAACACATAACTCATGAATATATCCACATCCTCGTACTTAACCACTGCTAGTGGTATACTTTCATATTTTTATTAGATCAATAAAGCAATGTCATATTATCTCGGGGAACAATGGCTTGTAATCAAATTTATTATACAAAGTGTTTATAGGACTACATTACTTGTATGGAAGATAAAATAATTTTATCCTCAAAACATAATATCTCATTTGCTCCAGGGAATGATTTGAATCGGTTTGATATGGTTTTGAATTTTTTCACAAGTGTCGCATAATTTCAGACATCCATTTATAAACACCGAGTTCATTCTTAATATTGATACTCAAAATAATACTCACTATATGAAATGTGAGAATTTATACACACTTTAAACTTCAAGTCACAGTTTCAATATCTGCAAACATTATGAACTCTAGGTCATAATTCAGTATATGTAAACACTATGAACTTTGATCATTGTATGAATATCAACATTTCAGCTCGTATATCATTTTTCCTTTTCTCATATCAAACTCTTGCATATACGAGTTTCATATTCTCACATAACGTTTCATGAGATATTTTCATTTCTTTCAATGAACTAATTTGGCTCACTAAGACCACATGATTAAGCTCAATTAAGGCTTTTTTACTTGGCTCAATAAGGCCACATCATTAGGCTCAATAAGGCCACATCATTAGGCTCAATTAAGGCCGCAACATTAGGCTTATCATAACACCATATTCTCGATCTCTACCACAGACAGAGTCTTTATGAGATGTCAAATTAACTTTAAAGAATGAATCAAATTTCATATCTCATTATACTGCTCAACTTAAGGTGAACGAGAATTAATTCGCAAAAAAAATTGTTTTTCATAAAGACCGCTTTGAAATCAGTTGCGATTCATAAAATTATGGTTGTGTACTTCTGGCCACTTGTACTTATACAATATTAATATTGTATTAATGAGATGGTGTTAAATTATATACACCTTTAAAACTTTAAACTTCAGGCCAAAGTGATAATATAGACATATTTGCTCATCGTTGTAAAATAAACCTTTCGGAACTTCTGATCCATAATAATATGATATGCCCTTTTTCAAAATTTGTGTCCGCTAAATTTCAGCGTAATGATTACGTATAACAAAGTATTTGTAAACTTCATGAATAAAAATTAATATCTTTCATATCTCTTAATTGAATATAAACTCTTCTGGACTACAGGAACTAAAATATAACAAAATATGTGTTATGTCATTGCAAACATCTACGATCAAATTAAGATGGTTAATCCATAACCTCTGTGTATGTACTAATGATACCAATTAGTGATTACCAAAATTCTTATGTTATTAATCCATACTTACTCTAGTGCCGAAAAATTAATCAAAGTTAATCAAGTAAACAAGAATATGCAAATTGATGTTAGCATGATGTAGCTACAAGTAACAAGCACTAATAAAACTAACAGATGCACGAGATTAGATAACTCTTGATAACTAGATTATAGACCAACTAATATCAATTCATCAAGATTACGTTAGATGTTCAAACACAAACAACCAAGATCTGCCTTTAATGTATATTATTCTCTCTATAAGTGCATCTATTATTATGCTATAATAATGCCATCATGAGTCAAAACAAGAATAGTATGTCACATGGTTTCGCAAAACTAATTTATTTAGTCATATATTAGGCAATTAATAAGTTGCAAAAGAGCACAACAAAGTCGCACAATCTCAAAGTACGCTATGAAATCTCGATAACTCGAACTTGTAGGTTTACATAATACAATATTAGATAATATAAATTCACTTATTCACCATAAAGGATATATAACTAATGTTATTAATTCAAGGGGATAATTACCTTTTTAAAGCAAATTTCTACGAACTACTTAATTTATGTATACGAGTACAAATTATTATTAAGGCAAATCTTCCTTTAATCCTTTTAGAGACTAATGGATTTGAATAAATCAAATATGTCTATAATTCATATTAAACTATTAGAAGCATTGTAAAAAAAAAAATCATACCTGGATCGGTTTAAAGAAATAATAAAAATAAGATCTGATATGAAACTCATGACTATCAGATCTGAATAATATATGGACAAATAGATGATTAATTTTTTTTGCTCAATTGGTAAAGATTCGTGCTGATAATGTGTTGTGAAATAAAAACAAGAGAAGTGTAGAGAGAAGTTAAGGAGAATAGAGAGGGACAAAACCGTATCTTATTCCATCATGAGGGGTATATATATACACACATACAATGAGGGTAGAGTTTCCATAAGATAATACACTTTAAAATATTCTAAGATATGGACATCCATATAATAATATTTCATAACAAATACACGTTTATTCTTTTCTTTTTTCCAAAATTTATCTCAAATTAATTGTCCTATTTCTAACTTTGGTATACTAAATGAGTTGTTAGAAACTTCTTTTTGAGTTTATTGTAGAATTTATATATAAACTAATGAAATTTCCTATCTAAAAAATGGTGACTGCTAAAATTTCAGAACTAACACTTTGATATGATTGATCCTTTACACAAAAAAAGGATTTCAGAACGGTCGTCTTTGTACATACTATATCATACTTAAACTTTCCGTCTTATATTGTTTACGTTAGTGCCTTGATAAAGAGTCCATTTTTAAAATAATGTTTAAAAATAAAATATTTGTCATTTTGGTTCGGTTTTAAAAATATTTGTCGAAATGGTGTCCACGTAGGCTCGGAAAATTCTGAACCTGGAACACGGGATAGACACGCCATTCCAAATGGCGTGTTCACGATAAACTAGAATTAAAAAAAAAAAAAAAAAAAAAAAATGGAGACAAACCCGCCATTTCACATGGCGTGTATGTTACAAGAGACCCGCCAATAGCATTGGCGTGTTCACGCTACTTCTCTATGATAGCATCTCAATCATTCGTCCAACCTTCATCCTCCCCATTCAACCGTTACATACATGCTCCATTGATATCAATAATGGTTGCTCTGCTCTACCGTTTCCGCACCACAAGATCCGGATTAATCACCTCCGTCCTAAGTGGGCGAAGCAAAAGGAGATGGGCATCGATGGTGGTCGAACGACTAAGTGGGCAACGGAGTGGAGTGGATCGTTGATTGAGTGAGGTTGTTCTTTGTTGCAGGTGTTGGATGCTCATATGAATTTAAAGGAGATGACATAGATGTAAGAGTTGGTTTTTTTTTTTGTCAGAAATAAAGGAGTGAAGAGTTGCAGGGATGAAGGTAAGAGAAAAAGGAGGAAAAGAGACACGCCATTCCAAACGGCGTGTTCACTTTTTTTTTTTTTTTTTTTCAATTTCTAGTTTTGTTAGTAAACACGCCATTTGAAATGGCGTGTCTATCCCGTGTTCCAGGTTCAGAATTTTCCGAGCCTACGTGGACACCATTTCGACAAATATTTTCAAAACCGAACCAAAACGACAAATATTTTATTTTTGAACATTATTTTAAAAATGGACTCCTTGATAAATGACAAAGTCGATTAATCATTAGTTAACTAACACTTCGTACACATGATTCCTTCATAGAAAAGTACACAATTTTTTCACTCAGTATTCTTTTTTAGTAGCTCGGCCCGGTTATGGATAAACTTAATTATTGGCTAATAGCTGTCACGAGTGAAACACATAACGTGCCTGTGTTTTCTTCTTCGTCTACATACTTATTAATGCATTGAATAGACGAATATTATAAGAGCTTTGGATTTTAAATATAAGTAGTTTGTAAAATATGGGGTATCTAATATTGGTAGAAAAGCTCAAATTTTAATAAGAGCTCTCCAAAGTAATATGTGATTGTTGAACTCTGTAATACTATTTAACTAGGTAGTATCACGTGCTTCGCATGGCCTGTTTTAAATATTATTTTATTTAAATTAGAATTATATATGTTTGTTATAAGGTTTTTTCTATGCCCAGTGGGCATAGGATAGAAAACTCGTTGTTATAATTATTATTACAAAAGATTATAACTATAGTATATTTATTCGATTTATTCTAAAATAATATAATAATGATTGATAATGATAAGATAACTATATTAATTTAATAATTGACTATTGTTGGCATAACATCATACGACAAAAGTTTGGAGAATTTTGATACAATATGGAGTAGCATAACAACTCCATAGTACTCCATAATTTTTATGGTAATTAAAAAGAAACAATTAACTTGAAATTAAAAAAACAGTTATCATAAAATAATAAAATTAAAAAGTCCATTCTATTCCTTTACTAGTTTGAATGCCCGTGCGTTGCAACGGGGTAATTAACTTAGCAAAAAAAAATTGGTTATAAGGTCTTAATATTTACATTTTATGTCTAATTATTTATTTAGATATGATCAAAAGTCAAAACATCCTATTTAAGAGACGCAAAAGATGTTAGGTTGATACCTAAGTTCCAAGGATACCTCATATTTATAATCATAAGACCGCTACATCTTATGTTAATCTTTCGATGTGGGACAATTCTCTTATTTTTATATAATCCTACATTATTTTTCAATGTGGGACATATAATTTACTAAGAAATACACAATTTTATATATGTACAAATTATATGAAATCTATACGCTAGTGATATCATTTTACCACGAATCAAATTATGTTATTTTCATAATTTTCTTAACGATATTTTTTTGCCAAATGAAATGTAAAATTTTTTATATAAAAATTAGAAACATCACTTGAATATAATATAGAAAATAAATATTATAATAATTAAAAGATGCTGCACTTTAGTTTTTACATCAAAAAATATTATTTATGATACTTTCCTAAATTAATTTTTAAGATCACCCATCTTATGATAATTTTCTGATGTGGGACAATTCAACTATTTATATGTAGTATATTTACCACACCTCCATTATTTTTCAATGTGGGACAAATAACACACGAAAAAGTACACCATCTTTTTTGCACCTATTTCGATATCCAACCCGATTTAATAATGAGAAATATCATACTATCTATTTATATTCGTATGTTTTTTTTCCATTTTTTGTCATAATTAAAAGGGAAAATGCACGCGGTGCCCTTGAAGTTTCGAATTTTGCCCGAAATACCCAACTTTTTGTTCTGGAAAACTTTAAGCGGCTATAGCTCGTGTCTACGAATTCAGAAAGTGATAATTTTTTTTTTCAAATCGATCATCTTTCCGAGAACTACGATTTGAAAAAAAAAATTGTCGTATTTGGATCCCGTGGCTAGGAGTTTTTGTACGTCAAAGTTATTTTTACCGTACAAACTTTGAATGACCATATCTCTTGGTCACGAATTCCAAACACGACAATTTTTTTTTCCAAGTCGTAGGTCTCGAAAAGATAATCAATTTGAAAAAAAAAATCGTTACTTTCTGAGCTTGTAAACACGAGTTATAGCCTCTTAAAAATTTCCGGATCAAAAAATTGGGTATTTCGGGCAAAACATCAAAGTTCAAGGGCACCGCGTGCATTTTCCGTAATTAAAATATGTACAAATGATATGATTAATAGTTAAAAATTATGATGTGTTTAGTTACTCAAATGTAATGAGGCATAATAATTACCTATATTTGAAAGTTAAAAAGATTTAATTCTACTATTTATCAAAGTAAAAAAGCTTATTATTGATTTGTTTCTGGATTCAAGATCTTTTTATGCAACACTTGATTGTATTATAATTCATAAATTTTCTATTTTATTGCCGAGATTATCATTATATGACACATTAATAACCAATTTATGTATATTTAGCACCATTTTATTTTTTAATTATGATTTTGTCTTAAATAAATTTATTATACTATTGATTGTCTTAAAATAAACATTATAATATCACTAATATAGTAATATATAATCGCTTTTATAAATATCTACGTGGTTAATATTTGTATAGTATTGTTGTAACTAAGGTTTAATTTGCCGCTAATACAAACTCTTATAAGAACTCTCTAAGATAATTTTTAAGCGATTCAAAAGATTTTGGGTTGATACCCCTAAGTTTCAAATATAACTCATATTTATAATCATGTGATACCTCACCTCATGATAATCTTCGAATGTGGGATAATTCAACTATTTATATATAATACTAGGTAGTATTCCGCGCTTCGCGCGGCCTGTTTTTATATGCTATTTTATTTAAATTATAAGTATTTATATATATGCTATTATAAGTATTTATGAATGGTATTATTATTATTATTATTATTATTATTATTATTAACAAAGAATTTCTTTATAATACAATTATGAACTATTCTCCATAAAATAATTTACACAATAATGATAAGATAAGTACATTAAATTAATAATTTACACATTGCATTTTAGTCTTTCATTCTCGTTTTCTCAAATTAGTGATAGTGTACGTATACATACCATTACATTGGGTTGATGAGGAATGTAGCAATGCGGCCGTAGCAATGCATGTAGTCAAATCATCCTAGCAGCATGATTTTCAGTAATTTTCGATTCATGGCAAGTCAATTTAGTAGTTAGTATTCAAGAAAAAAATTAACCTTATTTATAGCATTTGGTCATTCAATGGTTACATTATATTAACGTATTCACTTATTTTTTTTTAAAAAAAAAAGACGGACCAAATTTAGTCATTTTACGGTAAAATGTTACTTTTTTCTGATAAATGTTACCATTATTTTGAGAGTAAAAGGTGACAACCTTAGTTATAATATTTTGTCATTAAATGGTTACATTCTATTAAAAAATTGTGACATTCGATCGGTCTTATTTCTGACGTCAACAGCAAGACTTATTATTCTATTAGTAATTATTATGTCATACGATATAACATTGTAAGACGGTCAAATTAATAAAAAGACAACTTATTTAAAATCAATAAATTAACCAAATCTACTATTGTTAAAACTTAAAAGAGACATTCTCTCTTTTGCCCCCTTTACTATTTGTAAACACAAACTCTCTTTTAAGACGGTATTATTTGTTTTATGTTAAAATGGGTCAAATATTATACCATTTGTATAGATAAAACAAAGACAAACTACTTAATATTAGAAAAATACTTGTATTATTTATGTTAGTGTTCAATTACATTACCCATTTTAGTCTAAAATAAATAGATACATTAAATAATAATACTTGATAAAAACAAAATAGTTGTACTCCAGATATCATGCAAAAGTGTTTGTCAACTAACCACACCTGTCAAGTAGGCTTGCTGGAGTTAGCTATACCATGCTTTATTGTTCTTATCCATTATCCTATCAATACCTCATTCTAATCAAATAAAAAATGCCGACTCTCAAAGTGTCTATCTAAAAAATGGTGACGACCCAGTCTATTAATGGCGACGACCCTCTTCTCTAAGAATTCTCTAAAAAATGGCGACCTTCTTTCACTGTATTCTCTAAAAATGGCGACCTTCTTTCAGTCTTCAATCATTTTATTCAATCGGATAATGGTATGTACAGTTATTATGTATTTATTTGATCCCTACTTCTAATGCTTATTGGATTTGTTGTAGTATTAATTCATTAATTTTGGGTTAACTGTGTTTGTTTAGATGGCATGGAGGAGGAGAAGAAACAACCTGTGTCCAACTCGACAAAGAGGTTAGATCCATTATCAGATTATTGCGTCTAGTTGTTTAATTATTCTAATAAAAATTAACTATTCTATCATTAAGTGAGGGCTATTCGTCTAAGGTGGGATACAAAAGATTCCTAGGTAGATTCCTGGGTATGAATCAAAACTCGTGTTTTGATTGTCTTGCTATCTAGGTAGAGAAATTGATAAATACGCACAAGACACAATCAAAACAGGTTATTAGACTACAAAAGAGAAATTGATTAATTGGTTGCCCAAATTCTCATTTCTGTTCGTCCCGAGTCGTATGATGATAATATGTCAGTGGAAATGTGGTTGTTAGGTTTCTATAAGCTGTCTAGTTTTTAATTGTAAGCTATTTAATTGAGTTAGGTTTCTCAAGTCAATTGAGGGGATATTATTTTCAGTAATGAAGCCTCTTTCAAACCATATTTATGGAGGTTGAAATAGATATGAAATTCATTAAAAAAATAAATAAGTAAAGGTTTTTGGTGTTCAATAAATTCAATAGAAGCAACTCAAAATGATACTAATACACACATTACATTTGAAGTAATTACTATTAAGTTTTATATTCCTTGTTGGGTTTGATATTGATTAGCACTCAAGTTGTCATTCTGTCATTCACTCCTTCAACGCTCACCGCAATTGCATTATAATAAGATTACCGCGGTTGTCTATACTCACATTTTAATTAAAAAATAAAAACAAAAAAAAAGGAAATTTTACCTTAGGAATGTTGTTGAACACTTCCTTGTATACAATGTTCCGTGTGTATCCATCAAAGTTCTCATCGTCTTCATGTAGTAGGAATTTCAGCCCTTCAGGCGATGTCACTCTTGAAGCAGCTACATAGAGCTGACCATGGCTGAAAACGGGTTTGGGAAGGTATATACCAACATGGTTCAGTGATTGTCCTTGACTCTTATTAATTGTCATCGCATAGCACAACCTCAGTGGATATTGTCTCCTTTTAAGGACAAAAGGAAATTTTGAATCTGTGAAACTTATCTTCTTTGATTTTTAAACAACATAGGAACTGCTGCTACGTTTAACTGATTCTACGATTTGTGTATTGCACAGAGTTTGGTGTAAAATCTTCTGTTAACATTCGTTTCACCAGTTTTTCTTGGAGCTTTGTATGGGGGCTGTATTAGCACGAAGCATGGTCCAGGTAAATATACATTCGTACTTAATGTCTGCATCGGTGAAAGTCTTTCGATGTGTTAACGACCAAGATTATTGTCCATGTATGTATTTTAGAAAAATTTGACCATAGAATAAATAAGTTTCCAGAACCGTACTCATCATGAAATTGAAAAACGCCACGAATTATAAAGATTATAACATTTAATAAATTCATATAATAAAACTCTTACGATATTTTTGAGTGAAAATGGTATGTCGTCTACCACTTCTAACAATAATATGAGAAAAACAAAAACATAGAAAACTTGATAATAATAGGTTCCTATAATAATACTCCTTTAAAAGAAACTTCCTATGTTTGAAAATGGAAATTCCTTGACAATTACTCGAGCAATATCACGTGCACACAAAATCTCGAAACTCAAAACTGGTAGAAAACTTTAGGCGTCTTCCCTAGCTTTCTTTCCTTTGTCTACTGCCTCGCCATCATTATTAGCCATTCCATCTGCTTTCCTTTTTGGGGCACTTGAATTGGTTGTATCAAGTTCAGATTCATCTCCAATATTAGGCGCTGCCATTCCCTTTTCTAAAACCTGTGATAGAAAACAAAATTCCGTTTAGTTTTAAAAAAATTGTAAGTAATTAGTAACATTAATTAATAATATTAGTAATACGCCACCTCTTCTTTCTCCAAAATTTCTTTTTCAAATATCTTTGTAGCCGTAAAACTTTGGTTTCGAACCGTTTTGTTGAAATTTGTAATCTTGATTTGAAAAACATAGCTCTGACCCTTTAAATCTTGGAGAAGTCTTGGCACTTCACCTTCTTCATCTATGTGTTAAACATGTAACATACAAATGATTGTCAATGTCATTTGTTTGCCTCTAATTATTTTTTTAATAACACATATGCAAAAGCTCCCTTTACCTCATCCTTTGCTTCTTCCATATCATGTAGTTGTTGGGCTGTCATACCAAGTATTTTTTGAGCCTCATCATCAAAAATTATGAATTTTGTTGATCCGGTTTCATCTTCCACTTCGGCTTGCAAACGATACCTATAGATATTTTCAATGTGCGTATTAATTTTTCAATGCGTTGAAATTGAAAACGAAGGGCACATAAATTACTTTATGTTTTATACCTTATGACAGCATCATCAATTATGAGCATACATTTTTGACACCAAAATTTTGTCCCAGCGGCTTTTGCGGAAGTTTTGTGACGTGCACATGCAGGAAAGTTCCATCCATTTTTATTTGAAAACCCTTTGATTGTTGCTAGGCAGTAGAAGGTCAAATTTTGTTCAAAATTTGAGTTTGCTTCTATCAGAATCTCTCCAATTGTTTTCTTTTTTGCTATCACTACACTTGCATCAACACCCTTCTTTGGAATTTCCAAAACCTTTATAGGACCATCACTGCCAATAATATGTAAAAGAACGTCATTTGGTAAAATATATACATAAAGTACACGATTTAAATAAGGCTACACATAAGTTTCATACGTTAAACATGAATTGAACTCTTCAACTTCAGGCATTTGGAGGTTGAAGTACACCTTTGAGGGTGGAGTTGTTGATAAATACATTGTGTCTGTGTATTTTAAAAATTTCGGTTCAATTTACCAAAACTAACAAATTTAAGTATTTGCATGTAAATAAAAAGGCTGGCATTAGAGTATATGTAAATAAAATAATTACTTTGATATTCTTTCACCAAGTTTGATGTGAAGACCCCAACACGATTGTCAACACCTTTTACCGAAGTTTCCTTTTGATAATCTTCAACTGCTTTTCCCCAAAGAGTAATTTTTACTGTTTTCTTCCTGTATATAGTGATTCTTTGTCAACTTGTTCAAAAATAATTGTAAACGTATTAAAAAAAGGGGACATAAGATTTTCTTTAAAATTACCTTAGGTTCTTCAACTCAATCTCAAGAGTTTCTATTTCACGACCCTTAATCTGCTTGGTGTCAATCTACTATACTCGGATGATTTCACCAATAACATCTACGAAGACGATGATGCAAGAGATTTATTAAATAATAATAAAAAAAGAAGTTATCTTGAAAAAGAGAAATGTTGATTAAGAATAAATAACTTACCAAAGGAGAATATAAATTTTGCCAATGCGTTCCGGTAGCTTCTCAAATTCTATGAGATCAAATCTATGTTCAGGGATCTTATGTAAATCAAATGTAACCTCCTTAACAACGGTGTTGGAATAGAATTGGATCATTAGCTTGTTATCGGAAACAACACGATAAGTGCTCTTGTTGTCAATTACAGAAAAGTTCTTAATCATGTAAACACTTCCTTCATTGAGTACCCCGCGAAAAGAATGTGCTATGTTGGATTTGATGATGGCATGAATGTATACATTCTGAAATTAAAAGAATGTAAATGTCAATTATAAAGTTGAAATCTACAATAGTATTTTATGTAACATGGATACTTACATTCTCGTCAATAAGAACCATTTCAATGCTTATTAGTTCGTCCTTGTTGTTTGCATTGACAACCGACCACAATCTAGAAACGCGAGCTTTGATTTTCCAATCATCCTTGTTGGTAGTTAAACTCTCAAGTGGAGAGTAAGTTTCAGTTTCAGAAGATAGGACACGTCTGCAGAAATATGGAAAAGGTTAAAATTGTTTCTTATACATAAAAAAACACAGATGATGTTAAATAGCCTGCAAAAATATTGAAAAGGTAAAAAATAGTTACTTATACTTCAAAACACACACTTGATTGTAAATACGTTTCTTTGAATTGTTAAAGTAGGACACTGAGAGAAAATATTTTTGTTATACTCAAGATTTAGCATTCCAAATTTCAGGTATTCCAAAGTATCCATATGAATTAAGCGGCAGTGAGCACGATTTGAGGTTTGCAAAGATTTGATATGAATATCTTACTTTTTGTTCGACATGGAGATGGTGTGCGGCTGTTAAACGATGGAATCTCTGATGTTGAGAAAGATTTGTATAAGATTGAGAGAATATTTGTGTGATGAGAGGAAAATTTGGTGGTGAATTTATATGAATGACAAACTTGGAAACAATGTATCAGTATGTCATTTGCTTATTTACTTTTTTAATGTACTTTGAAAGAGGACTCTTCAACGTACATTAGAAACATTGTACATATCTACATATTTTATTTTTTCTGCCTGTGTGAACATATCTTTTCATTATTATTAATATATTATTAATATTTTGAGTGAAGTTTGTATTGATTTTTTCAATTATTATTAATATTGTCAATGAAGTCTGTAGGACATATTTAATCCGCGATTTTTTTTTCCGAGAAGGGTGTATGAACACAGTTAACTTAAAGTATTTTTTTTTCTTTCCATGACACGTGGCGCATCCACACGCTTCCAACCCAGTCTTACAATGTTATATCGTATGACATAATAAATACTAATAGAATAATAAGTCTTGTTGTTGACGTCAGAAATAAGACCGATCGAATGTCACAATTTTTTAATAGAATGTAACCATTTAATGACAAAATGTTATAACTAAGGTTGTCACCTTTTACTCTCAAAATAATGGTAACATTTATCAGAAAAAAGTAACATTTTACCGTAAAATGACTAAATTTGGTCCGTCTTTTAAAAAAAATAAAAAAAAATGAATACGGTAATAGAATGTAACCATTGAATGACCAAATGCTATAAATAAGGTTAATTTTTTTCTTGAATACTAACTACTAAATTGACTTGCCATGAATCAAATATTACTGAAAATCATGCTGCTAGGATGATTTGACTACATGCATTGCTACGTCCGCATTGCTACATTCCTCATCAACCCAATGTAATGGTATGTATACGTACACTATCACTAATTTGAGAAAACGAGAATGAAAGACTAAAATGCAATGTGTAAATTATTAATTTAATGTACTTACCTTATCATTATTGTGTAAATTATTTTATGGAGAATAGTTCATAATTGTATTATAAAGAAATTCTTTGTTAATAATAATAATAATAATAATAATAATAATACCATTCATAAATACTTATAATAGCATATATATAAATACTTATAATTTAAATAAAATAGCATATAAAAACAGGCCGCGCGAAGCGCGGAATACTACCTAGTATTATATATAAATAGTTGAATTATCCCACATTCGAAGATTATCATGAGGTGAGGTATCACATGATTATAAATATGAGTTATATTTGAAACTTAGGGGTATCAACCCAAAATCTTTTGAATCGCTTAAAAATTATCTTAGAGAGTTCTTATAAGAGTTTGTATTAGCGGCAAATTAAACCTTAGTTACAACAATACTATACAAATATTAACCACGTAGATATTTATAAAAGCGATTATATATTACTATATTAGTGATATTATAATGTTTATTTTAAGACAATCAATAGTATAATAAATTTATTTAAGACAAAATCATAATTAAAAAATAAAATGGTGCTAAATATACATAAATTGGTTATTAATGTGTCATATAATGATAATCTCGGCAATAAAATAGAAAATTTATGAATTATAATACAATCAAGTGTTGCATAAAAAGATCTTGCATCCAGAAATAAATCAATAATAAGCTTTTTTACTTTGATAAATAGTAGAATTAAATCTTTTTAACTTTCAAATATAGGTAATTATTATGCCTCATTACATTTGAGTAACTAAACACATCATAATTTTTAACTATTAATCAAAATCGCACTTAAAAAGAAAATATTTTGCATTTGTTTATACATTTGATTGCTCCCTCAATTACATCTTAAAAGTCGTGTTAGAAAAAAAATGTAATTTAAATCATATCATTTGTACATATTTTAATTATGACAAAAAATGGAAAAAAACATACGAATATAAATAGATAGTATAATATTTCTCATTATTAAATCGGGTTGGATATCGAAATAGGTGCAAAAAAGATGGTGTACTTTTTCGTGTGTTATTTGTCCCACATTGAAAAATAATGGAGGTGTGGTAAATATACTACATATAAATAGTTGAATTGTCCCACATCAGAAAATTATCATAAGATGGGTGATCTTAAAAATTAATTTAGGAAAGTATCATAAATAATATTTTTTGATGTAAAAACTAAAGTGGAGCATCTTTTAATTATTATAATATTTATTTTCTATATTATATTCAAGTGATGTTTCTAATTTTTATATAAAAAATTTTACATTTCATTTGGCAAAAAAATATCGTTAAGAAAATTATGAAAATAACATAATTTGATTCGTGGTAAAAATGATATCACTAGCGTATAGATTTCATATAATTTGTACATATATAAAATTGTGTATTTCTTAGTAAATTATATGTCCCACATTGAAAAATAATGTATGATTATATAAAAATAATAGAATTGTCCCACATCGAAAGATTAACATAAGATGTAGCGGTCTTATGATTATAAATATGAGGCATCCTTGGAACTTAGGTATCAACCTAACATCTTTTGCGTCTCTTAAATAAGATGTTTTGACTTTTGATCATATCTAAATAAATAATTAGACATAAAATGTAAATATTAAGACCTTATAACCAATTTTTTTTTGCTAAGTTAATTACCCCGTTGCAACGCACGGGCATTCAAACTAGTAAAGGAATATAATGGACTTTTTAATTTTATTATTTTATGATAACTGTTTTTTTAATTTCAAGTTAATTGTTTCTTTTTAATTACCATAAAAATTATGGAGTACTATGGAGTTGTTATGCTACTCCATATTGTATCAAAATTCTCCAAACTTTTGTCGTATTATGTTATGCCAACAATAGTCAATTATTAAATTAATATAGTTAACTTATCATTATCAATCATTATTATATTATTTTAGAATAAATCGAATAAATATACTATAGTTATAATCTTTTGTAATAATAATTATAACAACGGGTTTTTTATCCTATGCCCACTGGGCATAGAAAAAACCTTATAACAAACATATATAATTCTAATTTAAATAAGAAAAAACCTTATAGCAAGACTTATTATTCTATTAGTAATTATTATGTCATACGATAGAGTTTTTTGTCAAACCATACCTTTTATTTATACCACTTTGTTAACACACTACATTTACTTTTTTTTTGTTAAACACTTCCTTACTATTTATCTTTTTTGTTTAGCACTACCAAACTTAACTTTCCGTTAAATATATTGAACTTCCGTCAATGACTTTGTTTTGGCACGTGTTAAGCAACTTTTAGCCTTTTACTTCTTTGTTCTTTTTCTTTCTACGTCATCTACTTCTTCCACTTTCTACTTCTCTTTTCCCCCTTTTCATCTTCTCTATGTTTGCCTGTTTTCAATTTTTCCTCTTCACCTTTGATTAATCAAGAACTAAAGTATATGTGTGAAAGGTATGTGCACTTACTTTATTGTTATAATTTTTTCTTTCCAATTTTTTATGTAGTATAATTGTATTGGTAGGGTAAACCCTAATTTTTTAATTGGTTTTCTTGTAAAACGAATCTTATGTTGCTTTACTTATACACAAATTCTTGTTTGTGACGGCACATATCCGTCACTCTTGAATGACGGATATCATTTTACCTCACAAAGTACCCACTTTTTCTCTCTCTGCAACACTATTCATGTGGTCCCCTTTCTCCACTAACCCATTTTGTTACCATTTTAACTCACAAAATATCCGCCACAAATGGTAACCCGTCACAAGGGAGACCAATTGTTACTTATATGTAAACTATTCAATTACTTATAGATTAGTAATGCTTAATTGATTAAAGTAAACTTTGTTAATGTGTATAAACCCTCATTTTTTCAATCTTATGTTGCTTTATTTGGGTCTTATTATTTTTTATTTAATTTGATGTTAATATGATTAGGATGGAAAAATTCAGCGCTAGTTTGCGAGTTATTCATGGTGGTAAATTTGTAACGAAAGGATGGAAAACTGAGTACATGGGTGGAGCAATGTATATGAAACTTGATATGAGGGAAGTTTGTTACTTTAATTTGGTTGATTTGGTAAAGAATGAACTTGGGTATGAAGGTGAATCTGAATTGTGGTTTAGAAGACATGGATTGAGCTTGATAGTAGGCAAGAAAAAAATTGAAAGTGATAAAGATGTTGAACTTTTGATGGATACTAAGGACATTAATGGTTTTGTTACTATGTATGTGGTCCATAGGGAGAGTGAAGAGATATTATCCCATCAAAATGTGAAGAGAGGGCCCACTGAAAATACAATAAATAGAAGCATTGAAAACCCTACACCCACTTTTGCAGCTTCACTAACTACAACCCACAAAACTCCTCATTCCAGGCTACCTCTTTCTGCTACTAGACCACAAAAACTTCAGACTTTTAGAAGCAAAATACCTGAAATTCCATTGAATAATCCAGAAATTGATGAGATAGTTACTGAGAGTGGAGGTGGAGTTGGTGATGAAGATTCTGATGAAGACTCTGTTGATCCAGATGTTGTATTAAGTGATGGAGATTTTGATGATGTTGAAAATGATGATGACTTATATGCTGAGTTTGTGGAAGAAGACACTTCAGGATTTGGCATTTTTAGATTAAGGGGGGATGAAGAAGATATAGATGAGGCTAATGAAAATGAGGTAGATGATGCTGATTTAGAATTAGAGGATGAGTTGATATCAGAGGATGATGAGCTAGATAGCAAACATGGATCTGATGATGACGAGGTAAAAACTTACCCCATTTTTAACGCTGACAAAGATTTTAAGAAGCCTATTAATTTGACATTAGGGCTGAAATTTCCTTCTAATAAAATATTTAGAAAGGCTTTAAGGTGGAGTGCCATTGAAAATGGTTATGAATATTACCTTTTGCATAATGGAAGTCAAAGAGTAAGTGCTTATTGTAAGCATAGGTGTAATTGTAAATGGTTAAAAAGAAAGGCAAAGTTAGACTCTAAAAACTGTAAGTGTGAGATTTCAAAGAAGTGCACTTTCAAAGTACATGCTAAGAAGTGCACTGAAGAGGAAACATTTCAAATAAGAAGTTTGAGACTCACTCATAGATGTGGCTGGAGGGATACAAATTGTATGTGTACATCCTCTTATTTGGCAGAGAAGTACCTGGATTATTGGAAACTTGACAGTTCAGTAACTGTAGCAACATTCCAGAAAAAAGTATTGTCAGATCTTAGGGTTGATATAGGGTATTTTAAGGCTTATTATGCGAAAGAAAAGGCTTTAAAGATGATTTATGGTAAAGCTGATGAGCAGTACAAGTTTGTGTGGGACTATGCAGAAACATTACTTAAGCATGATCAAGGAAGTTCAGTCTTTGTTCAACTTGGAAACATTCAAACCCCACCTCCAGTTTTTAAGAGGATGTATATGTGTTTGAGAGGTTGCAAAGAAGGTTTTATTAATGGTTGTAGACCCATATTAGGAGTAGATGGGTGTCATTTAAAGGGTGTCTACCCTGGTATACTATTGACAGCAGTGGGAAAAGATGGGAACTGCAACATTTATCCTTTGGCTTGGGCTGTTGTAGAGGTGGAAAACACTAACTCTTGGACATGGTTCTTAGAGTTGTTGATGAATGACATAGAACCTGTGGCCAATTCTATTACCTTCATATCTGATAGGCAAAAGGTTAGCTTATTATTTATTTTGCAAATTTGAATACTTATCTGACAATTATTGATGAGAAATACTAATTGACTTTTTTTTTAAGGGATTGGTGGAAGCTTTCAACAAAGTGGTACCTAATGCTGAGATTAGGTATTGCTGCAGACATATTTGGACTAATTTCAAGCGCACGTACCCTTGTGAAGACTTCAGACAAACCTTTTGGAGGATTGCTAAGGCTTACACCAAGCCTGAGTTTGACCAACACATGGAGGTAATGAAGGGCATGACAGTAGGTGCTTTCAACTATTTAAGTTCAATTCCCACAAAGCATTGGTGTAGACATGCATTTGGTACTATTTGCAAATCTGCCATGATGTTGAACAATTGTGCTGAAAGTTTTAACAATGTCATTAGAAAGTGTAGAGATAAGCCTATTATAGAGTTGATGGAATGGCTAAGAAGGTACAACATGAGGAGAATGTGCTCTAAAAGAGAAGGGGCGAGTACCTTAGGGGATGATATCATGCCTGCTATAGTGAAACAGTTGGATGTAATATATACGGAGGCTAGAAAATGTGAAATAGCTCGGTCAGACACGTTTAAATTTGAAGTTGAATACAACTTGGAAAGATTTGTGGTGGATTTGCAAAAAAAGTCTTGTGATTGTAGAAAATGGGATGTAACTGGCGTACCATGCGTACATGCATTTGCTGCCATATTGAAAAAGAGACAAGAGCCAAAAGATTTTGTAGATCGAGCATACTCTAAAGAAGTTTACAAGCTGACCTATGCTCCATCTATCAGCCCTATGCCAGGACCTAAGCTTTGGGAAAAGAGTTTGCATCCTCAACCAAACCCTCCCCCTTATAGGAAAATGCCAGGTAGGCCTAACTCTAAAAAAAGAAGAAAAGAACAAGGGGAGAATGAGCAAAGGGTGTATGTGAAGAGAAAACCACATAAGAAGACTTGTGGGAATTGTGGACAGTCAGGACACAATAGGAAGGGGTGTAAAAATCCCACGGTTGTCAAGTTAGTAGCCAAGAAAAGAACATCTCAGGTTATATTACTTATGCTTTTTGAGGTTTTATAATTATTTACAATTGTTGCCTTGACAATTCTAATTTGTTTTGGTATTTTTTTGTCACAGGAGGAGGTGATATTGACACAAAACCACCCACAAAGTAGCCAATCAACTATTGTTGCATCTTCAACTCCCACCCGAGCTGCTCCATCGACAACTCCCACCACACAAGCTTCTCTCATGTGATGATGTATCATTGAGACTAATAGATTAAGTTTTAGTTGTTGTAGAATTTATTAACTTGGTTGTATGAACTGTTTGTTTGGTTGAAGTTTGTTTAGACAGATTTTGGAACAAACTCCCACCATAACTATCTGTTTGGTTGAAGTTTGTTTTGACTGATCATGAAAGATGATAGTAGATTGTAATGTTAATTATGGGTGTTCTAACAAACAGCCATTTTGAAATTAATGGAAAAAAATTTGGCCTCGCTTCAATTGAACAATTTCATCACTAACACAACAAAATTTCAATTTCGATTGAACAACTTCATTACACAAAATAAGCATTACAGTACATGACTAACACAACAATAAAAACAACAACTTAAGGATGAAGACATGCTCAAGAGAAAAAAACCTAGTGGAGTAACCTAAAGATGTGAAGGAGTAATTGGAGAAAAAAAATTGAAAGAAGAAAGATAAGGGAAATAGAAGAGGAAAAAGAGGGTAAAAGTTGCTTAACACGTGCCAAAACAAAGTCACTGACGGAAGTTAACTATATTTGACGGAAAGTTAAGTTTGGTAGTGCTAAATAAAAAAAAAATAGTAAGGAAGTGTTTAACAAAAAAAAAAGTAAAGGTAGTGTGCTAACAAAGTGGTATAAATAAAAGGTATGGTTTGACAAAAAACTCCATACGATATAACATTGTAAGACGGTCACATTAATAAAAAGACAACTTATTTAAAATCAATAAATTAACCAAATCTACTATTGTTAAAACTTAAAAGAGACATTCTCTCTTTTGCCCCCTTTACTATTTGTAAACACAAACTCTCTTTTAAGACGGTATTATTTGTTTTATGTTAAAATGGGTCAAATATTATACCATTTGTATAGATAAAACAAAGACAAACTACTTAATATTAGAAAAATACTTGTATTATTTATGTTAGTGTTCAATTACATTACCCATTTTAGTCTAAAATAAATAGATACATTAAATAATAATAATACTTGATAAAAACAAAATAGCTGTACTCCAGATATCATGCAAAAGTGTTTGTCAACTAACCACACCTGTCAAGTAGGCTTGCTGGAGTTAGCTATACCATGCTTTATTGTTCTTATCCATTATCCTATCAATACCTCATTCTAATCAAATAAAAAATGCCGACTCTCAAAGTGTCTATCTAAAAAATGGTGACGACCCAGTCTATTAATGGCGACGACCCTCTTCTCTAAGAATTCTCTAAAAAATGGCGACCTTCTTTCACTGTATTCTCTAAAAATGGCGACCTTCTTTCAGTCTTCAATCATTTTATTCAATCGGATAATGGTATGTACAGTTATTATGTATTTATTTGATCCCTACTTCTAATGCTTATTGGATTTGTTGTAGTAGTAATTCATTAATTTTGGGTTAACTGTGTTTGTTTAGATGGCATGGAGGAGGAGAAGAAACAACCTGTGTCCAACTCGACAAAGAGGTTAGATCCATTATCGAGTTATTGCGTCTAGTTGTTTAATTATTCTAATAAAAATTAACTATTCTATCATTAAGTGAGGGCTATTCGTCTAAGGTGGGATACAAAAGATTCCTAGGTAGATTCCTGGGTATGAATCAAAACTCGTGTTTTGATTGTCTTGCTATCTAGGTAGAGAAATTGATAAATACGCGCAAGACACAATCAAAACAGGTTATTAGACTACAAAAGAGAAATTGATTAATTGGTTGCCCAAATTCTCATTTCTGTCATCCCCAGTCGTATGATGATAATATGTCGGTGGAAATGTGGTTGTTAGGTTTCTATAAGTTTGTCTAGTTTTTAATTGTAAGCTATTTAATTGAGTTAGGTTTCTCAAGTCAATTGAGGGGATATTATTTTCAGTAATGAAGCCTCTTTCAAACCATATTTATGGAGGTTGAAATAGATATGAAATTCATTAAAAAAATAAATAAGTAAAGGTTTTTGGTGTTCAATAAATTCAATAGAAGCAACTCAAAATGATACTAATACACACATTACATTTGAAGTAATTACTATTAAGTTTTATATTCCTTGTTGGGTTTGATATTGATTAGCACTCAAGTTGTCATTCTGTCATTCACTCCTTTAACGCTCACCTGCAATTGCATTATAATAAGATTACCGCGGTTGTCTATACTCACATTTTAATTAAAAAATAAAAACAAAAAAAAGGAAATTTTACCTTAGGAATGTTGTTGAACACTTCCTTGTATACAATGTTCCGTGTGTATCCATCAAAGTTCTCATCGTCTTCATGTAGTAGGAATTTCAGCCCTTCAGGCGATGTCACTCTTGAAGCAGCTACATAGAGCTGACCATGGCTGAAAACGGGTTTGGGAAGGTATATACCAACACGGTTCAGTGATTGTCCTTGACTCTTATTAATTGTCATCGCATAGCACAACCTCATTGGATATTGTCTCCTTTTAAGGACAAAAGGAAATTTTGAATCTGTGAAACTTATCTTCTTTGATTTTTAAACAACATAGGAACTGCTGCTACGTTTAACTGATTCTACGATTTGTGTATTGCACAGAGTTTGGTGTAAAATCTTCTGTTAACATTCGTTTCACCAGTTTTTCTTGGAGCTTTGTATGGGGGCTGTATTAGCACGAAGCATGGTCCAGGTAAATATACATTCGTACTTAATGTCTGCATCGGTGAAAGTCTTTCGATGTGTTAACGACCAAGATTATTGTCCATGTATGTATTTTAGAAATAAATTTGACCATAGAATAAATAAGTTTCCAGAACCGTACTCATCATGAAATTGAAAAACGCCACGAATTATAAAGATTATAACATTTAATAAATTCATATAATAAAACTCTTACGATATTTTTGAGTGAAAATGGTATGTCGTCTACCACTTCTAACAATAATATGAGAAAAACAAAAACATAGAAAACTTGATAATAATAGGTTCCTATAATAATACTCCTTTAAAAGAAACTTCCTATGTTTGAAAATGGAAATTCCTTGACAATTACTCGAGCAATATCACGTGCACACAAAATCTCGAAACTCAAAACTGGTAGAAAACTTTAGGCGTCTTCCCTAGCTTTCTTTCCTTTGTCTACTGCCTCGCCATCATTATTAGCCATTCCATCTGCTTTCCTTTTTGGGGCACTTGAATTTGTTGTCTCAAGTTCAGATTCATCTCCAATATTAGGCGCTGCCATTCCCTTTTCTAAAACCTGTGATAGAAAAAAAAATTCCGTTTAGTTTTAAAAAAATTGTAAGTAATTAGTAACATTAATTAATAATATTAGTAATACGCCACCTCTTCTTTCTCCAAAATTTGTTTTTCAAATATCTTTGTAGCCGTAAAACTTTGGTTTCGAACCGTTTTGTTGAAATTTGTAATCTTGATTTGAAAAACATAGCTCTGACCCTTTAAATCTTGGAGAAGTCTTGGCACTTCACCTTCTTCATCTATGTGTTAAACATGTAACATACAAATGATTGTCAATGTCATTTGTTTGCCTCTAATTATTTTTTTAATAACACATATGCAAAAGCTCCCTTTACCTCATCCTTTGCTTCTTCCATATCATGTAGTTGTTGGGCTGTCATACCAAGTATTTTTTGAGCCTCATCATCAAAAATTATGAATTTTGTTGATCCGGTTTCATCTTCCACTTCGGCTTCCAAACGATACCTATAGATATTTTCAATGTGCGTATTAATTTTTCAATGCGTTGAAATTGAAAACGAAGGGCACATAAATTACTTTATGTTTTATACCTTATGACAGCATCATCAATTATGAGCATACATTTTTGACACCAAAATTTTGTCCCAGCGGCTTTTGCGGAAGTTTTGTGACGTGCACATGCAGGAAAGTTCCATCCATTTTTATTTGAAAACCCTTTGATTGTTGCTAGGCAGTAGAAGGTCAAATTTTGTTCAAAATTTGAGTTTGCTTCTATCAGAATCTCTCCAATTGTTTTCTTTTTTGCTATCACTACACTTGCATCAACACCCTTCTTTGGAATTTCCAAAACCTTTATAGGACCATCACTGCCAATAATATGTAAAAGAACGTCATTTGGTAAAATATATACATAAAGTACACGATTTAAATAAGGCTACACATAAGTTTCATACGTTAAACATGAATTGAACTCTTCAACTTCAGGCATTTGGAGGTTGAAGTACACCTTTGAGGGTGGAGTTGTTGATAAATACATTGTGTCTGTGTATTTTAAAAATTTCGGTTCAATTTACCAAAACTAACAAATTTAAGTATTTGCATGTAAATAAAAAGGCCGGCATTAGAGTATATGTAAATAAAATAATTACTTTGATATTCTTTCACCAAGTTTGATGTGAAGACCCCAACACGATTGCCAACACCTTTTACCGAAGTTTCCTTTTGATAATCTTCAACTGCTTTTCCCCAAAGAGTAATTTTTACTGTTTTCTTCCTGTATATAGTGATTCTTTGTCAACTTGTTCAAAAATAATTGTAAACGTATTAAAAAAAAGGGACATAAGATTTCCTTTAAAATTACCTTAGGTTCTTCAACTCAATCTCAAGAGTTTCTATTTCACGACCCTTAATCTGCTTGGTGTCAATCTACTATACTCGGATGATTTCACCAATAACATCTACGAAGACGATGATGCAAGAGATTTATTAAATAATAATAAAAAAAGAAGTTATCTTGAAAAAGAGAAATGTTGATTAAGAATAAATAACTTACCAGTGAGAATATAAATTTTGCCAATGCGTTCCGGTAGCTTCTCAAATTCTATGAGATCAAATCTATGTTCAGGGATCTTATGTAAATCAAATGTAACCTCCTTAACAACGGTGTTGGAATAGAATTGGATCATTAGCTTGTTATCGGAAACAACACGATAAGTGCTCTTGTTGTCAATTACAGAAAAGTTCTTAATCATGTAAACACTTCCTTCATTGAGTACCCCGCGAAAAGAATGTGCTATGTTGGATTTGATGATGGCATGAATGTATACATTCTGAAATTAAAAGAATGTAAATGTCAATTATAAAGTTGAAATCTGCAATAGTATTTTATGTAACATGGATACTTACATTCTCATCAATAAGAACCATTTCAATGCTTATTAGTTCGTCCTTGTTGTTTGCATTGACAACCGACCACAATCTAGAAACGCGAGCTTTGATTTTCCAATCATCCTTGTTGGTAGTTAAACTCTCAAGTGGAGAGTAAGTTTCAGTTTCAGAAGATAGGACACGTCTGCAGAAATATGGAAAAGGTTAAAATTGTTTCTTATACATAAAAAAACACAGATGATGTTAAATAGCCTGCAAAAATATTGAAAAGGTAAAAAATAGTTACTTATACTTCAAAACACACACTTGATTGTAAATACGTTTCTTTGAATTGTTAAAGTAGGACACTGAGAGAAAATCTTTTTGTTATACTCAAGATTTAGCATTCCAAATTTCAGGTATTCCAAAGTATCCATATGAATTAAGCGGCAGTGAGCACGATTTGAGGTTTGCAAAGATTTGATATGAATATCTTACTTTTTGTTCGACATGGAGATGGTGTGCGGCTGTTAAACGATGGAATCTCTGATGTTGAGAAAGATTTGTATAAGATTGAGAGAAGATTTGTGTGATGAGAGGAAAATTTGGTGCTGAATTTATATGAATGACAAACTTGGAAACAATGTATCAGTATGTCATTTGCTTATTTACTTTTTCAATGTACTTTGAAAGAGGACTCTTCAACGTACATTAGAAACATTGTACATATCTAGATATTTTATTTTTTCTGCCTGTGTGAACATATCTTTTCAATATTATTAATATATTATTAATATTTTGAGTGAAGTTTGTATTGATTTTTTCAATTATTATTAATATTGTCAATGAAGTTTGTAGGACATATTTAATCCGCAATTTTTTTTTCCGAGAAGGGTGTATGAACACAGTTAACTTAAATTATTTTTTTTTCCTTTCCATGACACGTGGCGCATCCACACGCTTCCAACCCAGTTTTATATATATATATATATATATATATATATATATATATATATATATATATATATATGATATTTACCACACCTACATTATTTTTCAATGTGAGATAAACAATATACTTTGAAATACACCATCTTTTTCGTACCTAATTCGACATCTAACCCAGTTTAATAATAATAAGCAAATACTATATTGTTTATTAATATTTGTATAGTACATTTTTGTAACTTCTTATCGTAATTAAAATACGTGCAAATAATATGATACTATATTCTAATCTTAGCATTTATTTACCGCGAATCTAATTATATAATTTGTCAAAAAAAAAATGTTACTTTAATTTGCTAAATGAGATGTATAAGTTTTTATATAAAAATTATAAACATCACTTGGACATAATATAAAAAATATATATATATCATATCGTGGAGATAATGATATAAACTCTTAAGAGTTCTCCAAGACAATGCTTAAGATACTCAGAAGGTTATGGGTTTGTTTTTAGGTTCTAAGGATGTCTTCTATTTATAATCATATGATCACCCATCTTATGCTAAACTTTCGATGTGGACAATTCTATTATTTATATGTAATATATTCACCACACTAACATATTTTTCAATGTGGGACAAATAACATACTTAGAAATACACCATCTTTTTCGCACATAATTCGACATCTAACCCGGGTTAATAATAATGAGCAAATACTATACTCCCTCGATTCAAGACCTAATACAACATTCCTTTTTTTACACTATTTATGAACGAATAGAATCTTTACGATTCCTTGCAATACGTAGGACAAAAATATGGTCATGTGGGATCTTATTTGATTCATCTATAAAGTACAATGAAAATATCAAAATTTTAATTTTTTTATAATGTAAACTTAAAGATATTTACGTTGTAATTTGTGTCTTGGCAAGTGTATAAATGACAATGTTGTATTTGGTCTTGAATGGAGGGAGTACTATTTATTAATATTCGTACGTTTTTTTTTTCTAATACTTTTTTGGCAAATGAGATGTATAAGTTTTTTTATAAAGATTATAAACATCACTTGAATATAATACATAATATAGAAAAAATATGTATATATCATGCTCTGAAGATAATGATATAAACTCTTATAAGAGCTCTCCAAAACAATACTTAAGAGACTCAATAGGTTTTTGGTTGGTATGTAGATTCCAATAATGACTCCTATTTATAATTATAGGATCACTCACCTTATGTTTATGTTAATCTTTCGATGTGGGACAATTCTATAATTTATACGTATTATAATCACCACACTAACATTGTTTTTCAATGTGGGACATATAACATATTAAAAAAAGTACACCATCTTTAATACTCGTATGTGCAAATCATATGAAATCTATACTCTAATGAAAGCATTTTTCACCACGAATCTAATTATGTTATCTTCATAATTTTTATAACAACATTTTTTTGCCAAATGAAATGTCAAAGTTTGTATATAAAAATTAGAAACTTCTCATGAATATAAAATAGGAAATATAGATATTATAATAATTAAAAGATTCTCCATTTTATTTTTTATGTGGAAAATATTATTTATAAAACTTTCCTCAATAAATTTTTGATGATGTGGACGCTCTAGAATCGCTCGAAAAAACTCTCTTTTATATATATACTAGATTTAATGCACGTGCGATGCACGGGCCAATTTGTAATATCATATGATTCAACTATGAGTATGAATATGAGTTTTAAATATTTTCGTCGATAGTCTAATGTGTTTAAATTCATGTCAAGTCGGATTGTGATAACCATATAAAGCAATCTTCTTTAAACTATCGTTTGACATTAAGTATGAGTTACTTAAGGATGTCACTATGTCAGGTAGAGGACATAGGTTTCCTACATTCGTGTTCGCTAAGCAAAACCTATATTTCTTAGTAACAATTCCAGTTAAGAAACCAATGTTAATCCGACCGGTAGATAAAGTTAAGAAACCTATA
The DNA here is from genome assembly GCF_048544455.1 of Silene latifolia. Taxonomy (NCBI): domain Eukaryota; kingdom Viridiplantae; phylum Streptophyta; class Magnoliopsida; order Caryophyllales; family Caryophyllaceae; genus Silene; species Silene latifolia. The sequence continues at coordinate 34,498,084 of NC_133527.1, read as the reverse complement.
TTGCTCAGTAACAATTTCAGTTAAAAAACCAATGTTAATCCTTTAAACTATCTAATATTACTCGAACGTCGTTTGTAATAATTGGACACTTGGACTTGAAAATTTTCGTTGTAACTACAAGCTAATAAAGTACAATTGCATTATAACATACTAAGAAGAGTTAAAGAACATGTTCTCATTCATTTAATGTCTTATAAATATTATTAATATTTATAACAGAATAGACTTACCTAAGCTTCCTATATTTATTGTTTAAAGGATCTGCTTTTTTTGTTCTCATTCATCCGCCATGATCAAATTCTCATTAATACACCCTTGCCACCATATACTTTAGGGTTATTTTTCATATAAGCCTTATATCAATAATGTTAGGGGAATAATAAGCACACCTCAAATAATTAAAAGTTTATAATGAAAAATTTAACCTTAATGGTGTAATTGTCGAGATCATCAATATATAAACTTGATTTAGTATACCTATAAGTATACCTCTTATCAAACAACAAATCATTAAATTAATAACAAAACTTAAGATACTCATTACGTACAGAAATAATATATGGTACATATTAATACAATAACTAAGAAAAAACTATAAAGAACATAAAAGAACATATGGTGTATAAGGAAGAGTAAAGCTATAAAACTATAAATAAGATATTATGAACATATTATGCTATCAATCTAAGAATAAGACTATAACTAAAAATATAGTGTCTCCCAATAACGATATGCAACAGGAAACAACAAACGTAATATATCGACCCCAATATAATTGGTCCTCCTCGGCATCGAAACTCCCAAAATTGAACACCGTTAGTCTTCATATATATATTTCCTGCGATAACAACGAAGATTAATTAGTAAACCTTTTATAAGCAAACAAATATAGGAATATGTTTTATACGTACTAAAGCTACGGAGTATAAACTATGGGGAGGGGAAATATGTAAAAAAGAAGTTCATCTTGGGCTACCAATATCTCCTATTTATATATGTAAAAAGTAAGGAGTAAGACTCCAATGCAAATTGATAGTCTTTGCGTATTTTATCTTCTAATTATAATATTCATATTAATATATAATCTTTTTATTTTTGATAATTTATTTTAATGCATGGTAGTGTCGATATATTGGAGTCTCTATAATCGCTTGAAAAAAACTTCCTTTAATAATATAGATAGATCTATATATAAGTATAATAGAAGAACCGCTGGACACTTGGCAATCTCACGTTCATTTTTTTCCCGCCAAACATTATCTTACTATTATTTTATTGATGGAGGCCCACGCATATTTGCATAATGGAAAAAATCTATCTTCAAAATATTTCATTGGATATTGATTAATTATTAATAACAAATGCATATTTTAGAGGATGAGATAATTATGGAACATAGAAGATTGTATCTCTTTGAACATTATTAAATATGACATAATATCAGTCTTGTGATTCACCTAAAAATAAATCTAAGTAATAACATGAACTTAAAATTTTTTACAATTATTTCTTGCTTCTATGTTACTTTTTGAGCAATCTTAAATCATTGATTAATTTTACAATTGCTTCTAAAAAAGTCATTTTTTATACAACGAACATGTTTTACCGGAGATTAAAACTTCCTCCCTCATCTTACTAGAGATCTTATTTAAAAGAATCTTTCATATACTCCAATCAAATTACCTTTGTTAAAATTTAAAAGTCAATCTTCTGTAAAATAAAACTTATTAAAACGTTTCAATATACAATAATGAATTATAAATCATTTATATTAAAAACAGTTATTCATAATAAAAATTTGTATCATATATGCCTTTAATATTCTGAGAGAGAACTACGAACAAGTAATTCATATTATACGTTGCTTCCATAATTAAAAAATATGTATCATAAATGCCGTTTAATATTTGTTTCCTAATCTATAATAGGTAAAACACGGGAGATTATTGAATGAACAAACCATCCATACTATAGTTTTTACTGAAAAACTATTTTTAGTCCCACCATGGATATCGTTATTCCCGATCATTCCATGGAGTTTGCATCATTCAATGATATATTACTCAATAGTCTGTATACAAGATACTTAGTTGGTATGTTTATTGTTCGTAATTTTATATAATATGTTCGAAAATTTCACCTTCATAATCTAACAATCATAATCTAACAATAGATATGTGGACATAGATGTTATTGATGAACTTAATGGTAAAAGTCCACTAGACTCGACTTGCAATGATAAATGTACTTTCAACTTAATAGCTGTCTCTGAGTAACGAGTATGTACTTTCAACTTTTATAATTCTATAAGTATGGTAATTACGAGTTCATATCTCAATTTTTCATGAGATATTCTTGCAAAAAATCTATCTAATTAACATTTTAACATTGGATTTTCTAACATATACCTTTTGAGCACACGTTAGAAAAACCTTAGATAAAGATATCTCAAATAAAATTTCTAACATATTCTGGTACACGGGGTCAAAAAAATGTTTTGTACACTTTGGGAAAAACTAGGTGATCAGATGGCAATTCAAGCTACACAATCGAGTTTGACAAATCTAAACACCGTCACATTATTGTTATCCGATAGTTCAAGATAAAAGCTTTTCAAAGTACTTTTTAGGGTACCCTACTCTTTATATTAACAATTTAACATGGAAAATACCATTGAACCAACACTCATTGTCGATGTAGATTCAAACCTATCTAATTCGCTTTGGTCGAAGATATTAGTGGATGGTCAAATACCCAAATTCCGCAATTTCATAAAAATGTTTGCTGTTAAAATACTTTCTTTCAAATGGACAAATATTTTAACAAAATCATATCATAAATGAAAAGACCATGATTACCGAATTTAAATTTATATAATAATGTCTACACATGAAATTATGTAATGCATTTATACATACCCGTGCAATTTGCACGGGTTCTAAACTAGTATAGATATGAATAAACTACCGGTTCAATTTGATCTTCATTTGGTAAACTTCTTTGATTTCATAAGATAAAATATTTGGTACGAATCTTGTTTCTAATCTCCTCCTCCATGTAAATCTTTTTCATATATTATTAGAACTACATAAGCAAAGTATACTATTAAGATAACTTGTACAGGAGGCAAGTAACAAAATAATACATTGAAAATTGGTTGTAGTAACACAAATACGATTTCCATTCTTTAAAAAGTAATAACATGCACGCATAGTTACATAGTTGAATAACGACCGGAGTTTTCCGCTACCTTGTTTGCTACTTCGTATTGCATGTCATTTAAAGGTTGTGAAAAAAGTAAAGTTCTCCATTATGGATAAAATTTTATATAATATTTTGTTGAATGAACTCTTATATTGTGTCTTCTCTTGGTAATACTTTGTTTCAATTCAGCACTATCTATCTATATTTATGTTGGTGCATGTAGCGTAACAAAATAAAAAATGTATCGGAGCCTTGGAGGCATACATTGCATGCAAATTACACACTTTAATCTGGACATTTTACCCACTTTCTGACTAATCGACAATCGTGTAAAGGAGAATATCGTTAAACTTTGCATACTTACCATGACTCATCGTTCTGTGTTCTCTTGATTCAACACTTGTGATAGATGCATAAACTTACCAAATTCCATTCATGGCATTACTTTTAAATAATTAATAATAATATTTTTGTTCTTATAGTCGTGCGTTACGTATCACAAAGTCTCTTAGGAGACGGTCTCACGTTCGATCAATAATTGACCAATAAGTGGTCACATTATGCAAAAAAATGCAGGATACGACTGTCGTGCAAGATAATTACTGGTTACATATAGACGGTTTCATGCGGGTGAAATATTTTTCATAACGGTAGAATATAAAAAGATTAGCACTAAATTATGATTATTAAGTGGAATAATGTGTGATAAATGAAAGTGTTTAAATAAAATAAGTAATTAGTCTATTGATTATTACTTTGCCTTTTCATTTTCTATTTTTACTTCTTTTTTTTAAATAAAAAATAAAAATTTGATCAAACATGTAAATGTAGCTCATCACTTGTTATTCTAGTAACTACTCAATCTGGGCTTTTTATGTTACTTTTCATTAATTTTTCATTAATTTATTTTTGCTAGGAATATGCTAGAATATTATCAATTTATTTTCTTTTATATTTGAAATTTTTTCATAACGGTAGAATATAAAAAGATTATCACTAAATAATGATTATTAAGTGGAATAATGCATGGTAAATAAAAGTGTTTAAATAAGATGAATAATTAGTCTATTGATTACTACTTTGCTTTTTTATTTTCTATTTTTATTTTTTTTTAAATAAAAAATAAAAAATTGATCTAACATGTAAATGTTGCGCGCCATGTGTCATTCTACTAACTACTCAATCTAGACTTTTTATGTTATTATATAGATATCTTGAAATTATTAACTTATAGTTAATGCGTATTTTTTTTATTGTAGTTTTTTTTAGTTAAATAAGTTTAAAGCTAATGGAATATGGAAAGATTTTTAAAGGAAATAAGTTGATAATCCATGTCATTTTGTTTGCCAAGTCACATTGTTATTGTGTACGTGGCTTTTTTTCATTCCATATGGTATTGTCTACGTGACATTTTTAGGCTAGGCTTTTAATAATATTTTATAGATTATTTCTTCCAGTCCCATATTCAATATACAGCCTTTCAAATTTGAAAACATGGTATAAAAACTCCTCAAATTGATGATGATGACATGAGGTATAAAAACATAAATTATTGTAAATATGCTACAATTACAATTGCTACACATTTTGAGCATATTTTTTACACATTGTCAATATCTATAGATATCGTTTAGAAGGCGTAGTGGAAGATGAAACTGGAGGTATTCATAATTTTTGATGACGAGGCTCAAAAAATCATTTGTACGACTGCCCAACAACTACATGATATCGAAAAAGCAAAAAATGAGGCAAAATGAGAGAATATCTTTTTTGTGTAATTATTGCAAAATATTTTACAGAAAGAAACAAACCTTTTTGATAATCATTTGTATATGCTTAACAGGAAATCATTTGTAAAGGCTCGAGAAACTTTCTAAATTATCAAATAAATACACTACTAAAGTATTAAACGCACATCCCTTCCTCTTTCATACCAAAATTACAATCATTATCTTAATTCAGGGGAAAGTGTAAGTTTGCAACGGCGCCAAAATTTGACACGGCTGTCGCAACCCTATAAAAATAAAACCAACTGGCTCTAACTTATGCAGCAGAGGTAAGTCGGGTATCGTATCCACAGGGAGGCGGTCACTATCTACTCGTTATTCTAGTCTGTCTAAGATCACAAAATGGGGGTTTGAATTGTTTAAACTAAACTAATGAACTGAGTTAAGATTGAGAGAAAATATAGGAAGATATGATACGATCTTGTATTTAATATATTATGGTATTGTATAATTTAGTTACCTAAAATATAGGATCTTGTTATAGGAAATTTAGGGTTACAGTTGTATATAACCCATCCTTGTATCGTCTGCTTATTCATTCAATATACACAAATTATTCTCCCCAAATACCTTTGGTGTCACGTTCTATATGGTATCAGAGCAATAACGATCCTGATTATCATCGTTTCATCATCGTTTTCCTTTAACCAAAAAAAAAAAAATTTTATTTAACTATGACGAACGGAGCCAAGACGAGTGGAACCAAAACAATGGAACCAATTCCACCAACCTCTCCGCTATATCTCCATCCGTCGGAAAGTCCAACCTTGTCATTGTCTCAAATAAAATTTGATGGTGAAAATTACGACCTTTGGGCTGATGCGGTTCGCAATGGTCTCGACGCCAAAAATAAGATGGCTTTTGTCGAGGGTACCATTAAGCAACCAAAGGTAGAGAACAATGGTGAAGAAAGTATCGAAAGTGTGGCATGGCGTCAATGCAACGCCATGGTTAAGGCCTGGTTACGAAATGTCATCGATGTGAAGCTCCACCCGAGCATTGCTTCCACGGGTACTGTACCCGAAATATGGAAGGAATTGAAAGATCGTTTCGCAACCGGGAATGCACCGCGTGTGCATCAATTGAAGAGTGAACTTGGCGACTGCAAACAATCAAAGGACCAGTCAGTTGTCGAGTATTACACCCAACTCAAAGCCCTGTGGGATGAATTATCTACATACAGTCGAATTCCTCAGTGCACGTGCGGAGCTGCAGCCGCCATACTCAAGGAGCGCGAGGAAGAAAAGGTCCATCAATTTCTCATGGGCCTCGACTCAAGTCTTTATGGTAATATTCGTTCTAATTTATTAATGGAAGATGATATTACTTCGTTAAACCGTGCGTACTCTTTGATATTGCGTGAAGAAAGACACCGAGCCATCACAAAAACAAAGGCTATGGAGATAAACGAGGCAGCCATGGCAGCACGAACCTCGAGTAATGGAAACCGTGTCAATGGACATGGAGCCAACAAAGACAAAAATGAACAAGAAGAGCCGGCTCCACCACATTGCAATTATTGCAATAAGGATTGGCACATAGAAGAGAACTGTTTCGAGAAGCATGGTTACCCCACTCGTGGTAGAGGGCGTGGAAGACGCGGAGGCAGAGGCCGCGGAGGCCGTGGCAGGGGAGGCGATTACCAAGTTGCCAACTCCACCTCGCACGCAAAATAAGAAGAATCAAGCAAGCAGGCTGTTCAAAATTTGACAAGTGACGAGTTGGTTGCCTTACGAACTCTCTTGAGCACTAAAGGTGATAATAATCAGAAATTGAAAGGTATGATTAATAATCATGTTGTAGAATGGTTACTCGATAGCGGTGCTTCGCACCATATGACAGGAAAAAGAGAACTACTCGAAAATATATGGGTAGGTGGTCGATCAACTGTCGGGTTACCAAACGGTTCGCATATTGTAGCTCAAGAACACGGCACCATTAATCTCGGTCCTAACATTGTTTTAAAAGATGTTTTATACGTTCCGAGTCTTACTTGTGACTTAATATCCGTTCAACAATTGCTAGAAGAAAATAATTGTATTGTGACATTCTTCCCTGACTATTGTGTTATACAGGACCCGTCTACGAGGACTCAGATTGGACGGGATGAGCATAAAGATGGGGTTTACGTTATGAAGATTGGTCGAGAGGAAGCTGCGTCTAAGGTCACGGTTAGCAGCAAAGTTCGTTTGTGGCATAGACGGCTTGGCCATCCTTCAAGTAGTGTCTTACCTTTCTTTTCTCCTTTAGTCGGTTGTGATTTAAATTGGAATACTCGTGATGTTTGCGATTCTTGTTGTCGTGCTAAACAAACAAGATCAGTTTTTAAGATTAATAATAAAGTTAGCAGTGATTTGTTTGGCTTAATTCATTGCGACATTTGGGGACCGTATAAAACGAGTACTCTATCCCATGCTCATTATTTCCTCACAATTGTTGACGATCGTAGTAGGGGAGTATGGGTGCATCTAATGAGAGACAAAGGGGAAGTAGACCAATTAATGAAAAAAAATTTCAATATGACTAAAACACAATTTGGGAAGCAAGTTAAAATTGTGCAAAGTGATAATGGTACCGAGTTTCTTTCGGGGTCATTAAAGGAATATTATAATGAGAATGGTATGCTTTTTCGGACTAGCCAAGTCGACACCCCACAACAAAATGGTAGGGTGGAAAGGAAACATCGACACATTTTAGAAAAGGCAAGGGCCCTTCTTTTCCAAGTCAACCTACCCAAATATTTTTAGGGTGAGTGTGTCATGACAGCTGCATTTTTGATCAACCGAACTCCCACAAAATTGCTCAATAATCGAACCCCTTATGAGGTCTTGTATTGAGAGAAACCCGTGTTAGACAATGTTCGTGTTTTCGGGTGCTTTGCTTATGCTCACAATAAAGATAAACCGAAAGATAAGTTCAATGAGTGAGGCAAGCGTTGTGTTTTCGTTGGATATCTTTATAGTAAAAAGGGGTGGAAATTATATGATTTAAAGAAGCGTATTGTTTTTGAGTCACGAGATGTGTCGTTCTATGAACATGTTTTTCCGTTTCATGATAATCCCGCTGTGCAAACTCATCAAAACGTGACCCAAGTTCCTGCAAACAATGACGTGAATATTTTAGAGACTCATTTAGATGACTCATCCACCAACAATGATCCAACGATAATACAAGATGACCATGATGATGAAAGTGAGACTCATGGGGAAAAGGGGAGTACCATAGACACGGTTGAACAGGAGCAGCAGCCGGACAATTTAGACAATCAGGAGGTCGAAAACAGTTTAGAGAATCAGGAGGCCGAGAATGAACAAAGGCCGAGTGGTAGAGGTGCTCGAGAAAAGTTCGAGCCTTATTGGAAGAAAGACTACTTGTGCAAGTCGACGAGAATTATCAAACCCATCGAATATGCTCACCCGTCTCAATCCAATTCCTCAAAGACAGATACGCGTTATCCAATAGCTAATTATGTCACATACAATTGTTTTTCGTCCACACACAGGCACTTCTTAGCAGCCATTGATGCGATACGTGAACCCCGCACTTATGTGGAGGCCGCAAAAAGCCATGAATGGAGGATTGCCATGTCCAAAGAAATTGAAGCACTCGAGTCCAATGGGACTTGGAAAATCGTGACTTTACCTCCAGGCAAGCGACCCATTGGTTGCAAGTGGGTTTACAAAGTAAAATCCAAAGCTGACGGAACAATTGAGAGATACAAAGCAAGGTTAGTAGCGCAAGGTTTTACTCAAATCGAAGGCATTGACTATCATGAAACCTTCGCTCCAGTGGCAAAGATGGCAAGTGTTCGATGCCTATTAGCAGTTGCGGTGATTAAAGGGTGGACGATAGCACAGTTGGACATCAATAATGCATTCCTTCACGGAGAACTCGATGAAGATGTTTATATGCGACTGCCCCCGGGGTTTGAAACGAAAGGTTCGAATCAAGTGTGTAAGCTCCAAAAATCATTGTATGGCCTGAAGCAAGCTTCCCGAAATTGGTTCGCCAAACTGACCAACTACATGAAGACGTATGGTTTCGAACAATCTTTAGCGGACTATTCGCTTTTCACTTACCATAAGGGCGAGATTTTCCTTGGGGTTTTGGTGTATGTTGACGACATGATCGTCGTCGAATAATGATGCAAATTGCCACACGATTTAAAGCTTTTCTTGATACGAGTTTTGGAATTAAAGATCTTGGTCGACTCAAATATTTCCTTGGAATCGAAGTGGCCACAAGACCCAAAGGTTTGTTCTTATGTCAACGAAAATATGCCCTTGAGATTGTGAAAGATGCGAAAATGGAGGGATGCAAACCCGTTTCTAATCTCATTCAGACGAATCATCGTTTAACACTTGCAAATGGTCCAAAACTTACATACCCAATGCCGTATAGGAGGCTCGTTGGACGCCTGATTTACCTGACAATCACTCGTCCTGACCTTGTTTATGCAGTCCATGTTTTATCTCAGCATGTTCATGAACCACGAAAGGAGCATATGGAAGCTGCAATACGAGTGGTACGTTTTATTAAGGGCAGCGCAGGTCATGGGATTACATTGCACAAGCATTCTCAGTTGCATTTGCGAGGCTACTCGGATGCTGATTGGGGCAGTGATCCTTGGATGAGACGGTCCGTGACGGGTTATTTTGTTGCTTTGGGTGATTCGCCAGTCTCGTGGAAAGCTAAAAGACAAGCTATCGTCTCTAAGTCGTCAGCAGAATCCGAATATAGAGCGATGGCTGCAGCTACAAGTGAGCTCATATGGCTCAAAGCTTTCCTTGCGTCTTTAAAGATCGAGCACACCGAGCCCATGCGTTTGTTTTGTGATAATCAAGCGGCGATGCACATTGCTAATAATCCCGTGTTTCATGATCGTACGAAGCATATCGAAATTGATTGTCATTTCATTCGTCATCATCTAGTTAATAAGACCATTTCGACTTCATACGTGCGGAGTAAAGATCAAATCGCTGACATGTTTACTAAGGCATTGGGTGGTGAGTTATTTGCTCGTCTACGTTTCAAGTTGGGCATCGGCATTCCCGCAGCTCCAACTTGAAGGGGAGTATAGGAAGATATGATACGATCTTGTATTTAATATATTATGGTATTGTATAATTTAGTTACCTAAAATATAGGATCTTGTTATAGGAAATTTAGGGTTACAGTTGTATATAACCCATCCTTGTATCGTCTGCTTATTCATTCAATATACACAAATTATTCTCCCCAAATACCTTTGATGTCACGTTCTATAGAAAATATAAAGAGAGATGCCAGGATGTCGGTTCACCATGATATCACACAAATCAGCTAAAGGTAGATCAGTTAGTCTGATGTGAGAATGGTAAAGGAAAGGTCCTCTCGGTCCGCTATCCGCCCTAAAATACTACTAACTTAGCTTTAACCCTCATTAGTGTAGTCTATTGTTCATAACAGGTCTATTCATTCTAATCTCTCGATCTAGATCTGAATTTAACCAGATTAATTGACTCAATTGCATGCATTCAATTTAACAATCACAGTTATATTGCTATGAAACAATTCTCACATTAAATCTCTTAACCAATTATCTCATCATTGCTATACTACTATGGCTCCCCTAATCCTAGCATTAAGGTATTAGCTAAGCATAACGATGAATAAAACATTAGAGGAAAATAAAGCAATAGCAAGCATAGTATAAAGATGAAAGGAAGAGAAATAATACTAGTATAAAAGGGAAGAAGGAATTACAAAAGTTTTGATCCGAAAAGGAGGAGAGTAATGTCTGATTAATGCCCAATGAAAGATGATGAAACCTAGTTATGTCTATCCTATTTATATGATAGACAATTATTAAACCTAAGATACGATAACAAGATATTAAAATCTTGCGTCAGATAGAAAAGTACTCCATCGAGGACTTTAGAACTCCTCAGTCGAGTAACTCCTAGCAAAAATCTCTCGATCGAAGACATTAGGTACTCGATCAAACACCATAAAAAAGACACCGTTCGATCGAGTGTAAAAGGACTCGATCGAGCACTATAGTACTCGATCGAGTGGTTTCCAGCGCATAATTCCTGCTTCGCACACTGAACTTCAAACGGCCGCCATTTATTTGTTACTTTGGCAAACAGAGCGTTTTTGGTGGCGTTGGAAAGCTAAGAGGATAAGCTTTCATCTCCAATTATAATCACCTTAATATCAGTTGTAGACTCTATATATGGCTCTTCAAAGTAGGCACTAGTAATATGAAGCTCTTCCTTTGTCCGCTAAGCTTCCTTACTTCTATGCGCATCACAACTTAGTAATTTCCAAGCTCCGACTCAACTCAACTCCTAAATGCATGCATAGGGACATGTTCTAAGCTTGATTCCACTTCTCTTTGATTCATTACTGCAAATAGGACAAGAGAAACCAAAGAAGACAATTCGGAGGACATTTGTAGCTAAATACTACACAAAATGCATAGAAATGCGTGCAAATACGGTACAAAAAATCTATATAAAATACACGCATCAAACTTCCCCAAACCAAAAATTTGCTTGTCCCCAAGCAAAATGTATGCAAAACTAAGGGAACGAAGTGAAAACGCAGAGCCAGCTACAAATGCCCACTTAAACCAATTTAATACAAGCAAACTAACACTTATAGCAAATCAGTCAAATGCAAACGAGTTATAGGATGTTTATAATAAAGCTGAACCATCATCCTTGCAAGACCTTTAATGATGGACTCTCACGGGTCACTCTTCTCTCATGAATTAAAGGGTAAGCATATGAATATAAGAGAGAAAGAAATATAGTCGCGCACCTAAACTGCGGCTGACATAGACATGCATGCAACTAATAGAAAATTCTAACTACCGTGCACATACATTCCAATCAGTCAAGGTCTCGTCACAGCCGAGGGCTTACAAAAATATGGCAAAGTGAGGCAATGGGTAAGAAAAGGAAAAATATTTTTGGAAATGTGAGGTTAATAACCAAGCTAGCAAACCTAATCGAAACCAAACTAAACAATCTGATTCTTAATCATTAGAAATAAGCACAAGTGCCCCATATTTCGGGCAGACAAACTCACTAACCAAATAGATACTCCTCATAGGGTAAAAATAATGCATAGGAGTAAAAACTGTCAACAATCAAACTCTTTTTCATTCTCTTCACGTTTTTTTTTCTTTTTTTTTTTCATTTTCAACTTTTTTTTTTCAATTTCATCATCCTCCTTCCACCATGAATTACCAACTCCTGACAATACAGTACAAACCAAATTCGAATCAATAGTAAAATACCGCAAAACAATCACTAAACTAGCTTGATAAGGCAGGCTAAATTTGGATGTAGTTAAGGGTCAAAAGGCAAATTTGGCTAAATGTGGAGTTAAATGGGTAAAAATGAAAGAAAGGGAATGTAAGCACCTCCCTGCATGTGACACCAACCACTAACCCGAATGTATGTAGGCAAAAAGCAATTGAATTTCATAATTGTGCAAATTGATTAAACATGTTATGCAAGGAGTATACTACTCACAATCCTACATGAACTGGTCATAAATGACACCAGTTTTAAGGCTCTAAATCTTAGAAATTCTGAGTGGGTTGCCAAAATTTTAGGTCAAGTATATTTGTTTAGCTAAATTTCAACATTAACTCGTAGATTATGCCATAAGACAATGCTAAAGAGATCATTAGTTTATGCAAGGCTTAAGAAAAAGGACTAAAAGTAGTGCACATCATTGAAATCTACCATTCCGGCTCAACCTATCTGCAAAATGAGACATGAAAATTTTTTGAATTTTGAAAATTTTCAATAATTTAAATGAGATTTTGGATTTTTTTTTAAATTAAAACACAATGCATAAAAAATATTAAACGTGCTAACTGAATGCAATAAAAACAACATGCAGTCACAGATATGGATGCATACCTCCCCAAACCACGCCGTACAATGCCCTAATTGTACCAAAAAAATAGGAAAGGGAAGTGCAAACTAGAAAAGAAGAGAGGAGTATAGCTGCGGAAAACTCACAAGAACACGCGAAGTAGAGGACCTCCCCAAACCAGCCAGCAACATGGGAGGTCGCTAACAGCTCCATAACAGCGTCACGGGAAGCGAACCCAAATAATGTAACACCCCGTAAATTTGAAGACCTTTATTATATTTTAAAAGTAATATTTTAATCTATTTTAATTTTATATTAATTTATTTGAAATAAAATTTATTTGATAAAATATAATCTTATTTTATTTTGAAGAAATGTAATTATTTTTGATAGTTTAGAAATGTTTAAAAGTGATTTAAACTATATTTAAACCTTTCCCTTTGATAAAATAGATTTCGGATAAAAGTCGTAAAATTGGGATTTTCCCATTTCTTACGGTCGTTGGGTAAACGAGTTTGTATATTGGGCATATGAGTACTTAATCTTTTAGTAAAATCGTGTTTAAGAACTTTAATATTCTCGGAAATCGCGTTCGACGAATATTTCTAATTATCGTCGAAGCAAACCCCAAAACGTAAACAAATGACCCATCTCCCCATGCCTTTTGGCTGGCCACCTACCCTCCATTGTCCCCTCTTCCAATTTTCATTTCCTCCAGAACTCAATTTATCTCCTCCTTCTCTCAAACACCAAAAACCCACTAAAAATCCTCCTTACAATCCCTAAATCACCATAAATCCTTCATTTCTCCACCAAATCTCATAAAAATTATATATTTGGAATCCTCTCTTCAATCCTCATCTCCTAGTAAGCTTTATTTTCATTTCCCCCAATTTTTGTTTAAGACACTTTTTTTTAGGGTTTCGAATTTAAGCTTAATAATTGTGTTTTTGTTTTTCTTATAGGTGAAGAATTTGAAGATGAGTTAGGTGACTCATATGTTGTTGAAGATGAAGAGTAATTTTGGGTTTTAGAAGCTTTCTCAAGTTATTACTTGTCTCTTTGCAAGCTTAAGGCAACTATTCCGAGTTACTCGACGAATTAATGTCACATTAGTAGTTGTATTTGTTGTTTGTTGTTGTTTGTTGTTGTTTGTTGTTGTTTGAGACGATCTTGTTGATAAATGAATGAATGGAGTAAGATGAGTATGCTTATGTTTAATTTATGTTACCCATTTGTATATTATTGTTTGGAACAAATTTGGATGAGGAATTATGTGTTGTGACAAGTCCGTGTTTTGGCTGGAACGCGTCAGTACCGGACCGAGACGATTTCCAATGTCTCCAAAAATATGACAGATTGAACGGCATCGAAAAATTAGGCGGTTTAGCCACTTGAATCACTCAATTCGGAGTCCGTATGAGTAAATGGCGTCGTTTTATCGATTAAAAATTTATAGAAAAGTTTACCCTTGTGTGAGACGGTTATTTATGCTATTTTATTATGCGAGAATTTTGTGGAATTAGTTATTTTGTAAGTTGGAATATATTTCCTTATGTTAATAGTTTTTCACATGATAGAAATTGGAAATGGTATGAGAATGATATTGTGATGAATTTTGTGATTTGGGCCAAAGTAGGCCAAGACTCGAGTGGGCAGTTGACCGAACGAGTTTGGTCAAACTAGGTTTAAACCGGTCAGCCTCGATTTGACCGATGACCCGTCGCGGGACTCGGGTCGAGGGTTTGTCTTTGAGGTGAGATTGGTTGTTATTGGATGTTTTATGTTATGCCTTGATATTTGTAATTATCATTTCACATGTTGGTTGTTGGATGCTTTGGATGCCTTATGCTTGAGTCTTGTTGCCTCTCTGCCATTTTAGCTTGTTCTCATGGATTATGGTACTGTTGGTTAGCTGGAATTTGGATTATTATTAATATTGGAGATATTGTTGGATTGTCAGCTGAATATGCTCTTGCGTAGTCTTTCATATGCTAGGGTGTGTATGATCATTTGTGTGTGTGCAAGTTTGGACTCTTATCATAAAAAAATTAAATAAAAGAAAGAAATGCACGGAGCGAGGTGAGCACTGGCTTGAAAGACTCTCTTGTCCCTTTTCCAAGTCACAACGAAAGTCCTAACATGAGAACTCTATAGGGGCGAGCGAAGTATACATAGCGAGTTTGATGTTGCAGAGTTGCCCTAATAGATTAAGGTAGCGAGTGAAGTGGCCTTCTAAATAATAGGAAACGAGTGCAGTCTTCGTAACAATAGGGAACGAGTGTAGTATATGAAACGAGGGGAGGTTAGAGTGGGATGTTGCGAGTGCCTCTTTCGTATCCGCATCGACTCTCTAAAGCCCCGCCTTTCCTTCTTATCTTATTAGACACCATCTATCTTCTTCGAAAGAAACGTCCCTATCCCTATATATGATGCTTATGATACGCTAGGTTTAAGATTCCACTTGTACTTGTAAGGCGCGTAAACCTCTTATGGAGCGAGTGCTAAAGTGAGAGCCAACACCAACAGTAGTAAGAAGAGCTTCTTTTCACATTAGAGGAAAGTCGTAGTTCGTGTTCAAATGAAACTGGGAAAAGGGGCCGCCCCTCTTATGGTTAATTGGGTGTCCTACTTGTCTTGTGTGGTGTGGGCTAAAGTATTCAAGCTGGGACTAGGTCCTAGGTCAGTATTTCGGCATTCGTCATAGATAGGCCCTTATAGTCTTTGACGAGTGTATGTTCACAGCTTAATAGCCTTTGTGTCGTAGCTTGGTGGGCTTATATCCAAGTTAGGGCATGACCTCCTGACGTACTCTTAGAAGTATGTGGTCAGCTTAAGTACTAACCAACCCTTTGGTGGACTCCTTAGGGGTACTCATGTGTGTGATCATGGGTCTTGGATGCGGTACTTTCCACATGTACTGTCGCTAGGTCTGCGCAGATTTAGGACTAGGGTGTTTACCTTACCTCGTGGTATAGACTCGAGTTACAGAGTGACTATTGACTGTACTAGGAACTTATGCCTGTCTCTAGATATATTGTCCTTTCTTGTTTGATGATTCTATGAATCATAGAAGGTGAGATGCAAGCCGGCTACGGTTGATAGAGTTTGGATTCCTGGATGTTATGTGATTCACATGATAGTGTAGTATGAGTCGGTCTAGTATTCACATGCTAGGACTATGTGTTGTTATATTGTTGTTCACATGATAAGCATGATTGTCTTGCATTTATATGCTAAGGCTATGTGTTATTCATATTCATATTCTTATGTTTACATGTTATATTAATTATGACATTTCGTGGCTGGGAGAACTCGGAGTTACTCCCCACTGACTGTGGCTTTCGTATTTGTATAAAATGCGATTGACAGGTAGGTGATGCATATATGGGGTACATGGACGAGCTAGCGAGCAAAGTAACCTTGGGACCTAGATTGACTTTATTATATTGTGACCCTTAAACACTTTTTATGTCATATACTTTTTAGGGACATATGTCTCCCTTTCTCATATTTGGGTTGTATAACTTTGTTTCGTGACTTTAGCGATGTTTCATTCATGAGATTTATTTTAGACCTTGCATGTTTGACACCTTCCCATTTGGATATTTTTATAACAGGTTCAGGTTTCGTTTTCGGTATTAAAAATTACAGGTTTTTACCCAAATGAACCTATTACAAACATATACACGCAATTTTTATCTAGAATTATGTGTTTACTTTTCCGCAATGAATGAGGGTGTCACAGTTGGTATCAGAGCATATTTGCTCCCGACGCACGTTTGTGCACCCCAATATAAATAACTTGACCTTCAAATAATAAACTCGAGAGATGGGTAGGATGGGTAGACTTAGGACCTTATGTTGTAGTCTCTTTGTGATTGTTATTTGTTAGGTTCTAACATGTTTGTTGATTGCCATTTAATAATTGTTGTGCCCTTGGATCAATGACCGTGAACTTACCAATGTGGTGATCAAGATTTGGTGCCTATTGCTGAGGATTGAAGATTTGTTCAACCCTTGAAGAATGCTTCTACTTCCTTGAAGATGTTTCTCATTCTTAGTGTACCTTGCCTTATTCTTTATCTCTTGATGCTTATCCTTCTTCTAAACTCTCTTCTGTTTTACTTTGGAAGTTACTCTTATACCCTTAACTTGTCCTTCGTTCCTTGCTAATCCTCCCTTAACGCCTTTTTATAGTACTCTTTCTTTTGAGGAATGCTGACCTTGGTTGGAAAATTCGACTTTTGAGGAGATTGTTTGTGTCTGACCCTTAAACCTGGTTTTGAGGGGATTTGATGTTGGAAAGACTTAGGTAGTGTGATGAGACATACTTAGTGATTCTTATACCTAGTTCCCTGATAAAGTGAGTGTGGCTGTTTAGTGGAGTTATTTGTGTTAACGAGTGTGAGTTGCTTTTGTTGCTAAGGTTATGGAACTTGGCTTGGTTGTTTATGTTTGGGATTAGAAAGGCTTGGGAAGTGTAGTGAGACGTGTCTTGGGATGCCAGTGCTTAGAACTTGACTTAAAATGGATGAAATTGAATGGTGGATGTTTGAGGATGTTTGAGGATTTGGAGTGATGAGATCACACTTATAGTGGAGTACCTTGTTTCACGGAATTGCTTAGGATGAAGTAACATGAGTGTTTTGAGGAAATCCTTGGAAGTGTTATGGTTATAAATTTTATTGTTAGGAAGTTTTTGGAACCGTTTAGGATGATGTTGTTGTTTGAGGTTTGAGTACTTGGCGTTTTCTTGTTGTCTAATTCCTTTCTTCTTTGACCATAAGGGTTACCATTCATACCTCTCTTTCTCGCTTCATCATGCTCCTCCTTTAAGTTTGAAACTCATAACCTATGAAACTCTATCTTTGACATCCTTGTTGACCTTACCTGAGGATGGTGTGGACTACGATGTTTATTGTGATGCTTCAAAGCATGGTTTAGGTTGTCTCTTGATGCAAAATCGAAGGGTTATTACTTATGCTTCTCGACAGCTGAGAGTTCATGAAGTGAACTATCCGACTCATGATCTTGAGTTAGCTACCGTGGTGCATGCCTTGAAGACATGGAGACATTACCTTATTGGAGTTCATTGCCGCATTTATACCAATCATAAGAGTTTGAGGTGTATCTTTAACCAGAAAGAATTGAATATGAGGCAAAGAAGATGGCTAGAGCTAGTGAATGATTATGATGCTGAGTTGATTTATCATGAAGGGAAAACAAATGTGGTGGCCGATGCTTTGAGTAGGAAGACTAGTCGCTCTTTGAGCACTATCCGTGTATTACCTGATGAACTTACCACGGAATTTCAAAAGTTAGGGATAAGCCTTGTTGGGAAGGGCTTTGACTATATTAGTGCCTTGAGTGCAGAACCCGACTTTTACCGTGAGATCCGTACTTACCTACCCGAGGATGCTACTTTCAAGTCCATTCAAGCAAAAATCCAACTTAGGCAAGCTAAGGATTGTGTGGTGGATAGTGTGGACAGCGGGGGCCTACGGGGGCGCTTGGGACGGAAAAGAGAAACAAGCGTTTGCATTTTTGTATGGAGTCGCCACCAATTTTTATGGGAAATTGGAACCGTTCGAATACCTCATGTCATGTCAAGACATAAAGTAAAGACATGAACACTAAGCAATTGTTACCCTTAGCATTCTATGTCTAGAATGACTCTCGTGGATGCCAATGAACACGGGTGTTCACAGATATCTGGAGTAAGGGGTGAGGGTACGTATTAGGAAGCTCTTTTGATCGAACACCTAATCCCGCCCACCTCGATAGCGGCCTCTACTAATGATTAGGGAGTTTATTCGTACTGGATATATCGTCGATTATATGCATGCAATGCAACATCCAAGTTTTAATCCTAACATGTGAAGATTAGACTAAGTCGGTTAGACAAGTAGTTTATCATGCAATTAGGTCGAAGTAAGATTTAATGCTCAATTACATGTGAAAACATTCAAGCAATAAAAGAAATACAATAATTATAAATTACAATAATGAAAATTACAATCATTACAATGGATTAGGCGATTTATGTCGAAAATACCTTTAAAACGGATAATTTGAGAAAAAGGAATAAAAGAATAAATTAATAAATTAACGAACAGAACAGAAGGTGATAATACGAATAATAGTCAATTGATACGTAGATTAAATAACCAAGTCAAGGCAAAGACGGAGTTCAGGGACAGAACTCAGCCAGGAACAGGCGCAGCAGAGCTGCGTCCTTTGGAATAGGCGCAGCAGACGCTGCGTCTGTTCCTTGGCTCAGTTCTGGCTGTGAAGCCGTAATTGCAAGCCGTTAATGTCAATTGGTGATTTTAATGATGGATTAAAATTATTTACTCGGATGAAAGTGATTAATAGGTTATTTAGCATATGAATAAGTCATGAAAGCAATAAAATATGAGGGAGACGGAATTAAGATGGATTAATTACAGAAGTGAAAAATATTAATTAGTGACATGGTGAATGAAATATGATGAACACGATGAATTAACAACGAATAACGATGAACATGTGAACAAACAGATGAAGACTATATCAAAGACGAATTCCAGAAACTCAATATGAACAAATTGAACTTCCACAACCCGGATTGAATTTAATGACGAAAACCCGCAAATATTGGATTATTAGGGATTTAAGTCGGATTAGCAATGAATTATATGTGAATGATGATTATTATAATATACATATGAAAGTAATACGATATCATGATGAAGAATTAACAGAACAAACGAAATCAGATAAAACAAGACGAATTACAGAGGACGAGGAAGAAGAAAGGAAGCAGGAACTGCGGCAGCCTCACGAAGAGGCGCGGAGAATCGCGCTCCTTCGAAGAGGCGCAGCAGTTGCTGCGTCCTTTCTCGACGCTTATCTACTGGAAATCCGTAAAAAGAGGTTTTTTAAAGACGGTTTTAGAAATCGGTTTTAATGGTATTTTCGACATAAAACTTACAATGATGATACAATAAGTAAAATACAATAAACAAGAGAGAGATTATACACCCTCAGACTTACATGTTGACGAAACGAGAAGGACTAAGATATCGATTAGTGATGCTCGACACGAATGTAAAGAAAGTTCCCTCGTATGAGGAAAACGATTAAGTTGATTGATTAAGTTGATTAATTAATTGTGGAGTTGGTCAAATTGGTCGGTCATGCAAACGGAGAGGCTGGTACTCAGAAAGATCCGAGCTTACGTGGTCGAATGTTCAAGCACGTAGGCGCCAAAAAGTAAGAACAAAGTCTAGAATGCAAAGGGAGAAGAGAAGGGCGGACACTCGCGTGAGAAATATGAGGAGCGAAGGCTCCTATTTATACTAATCACGTGAAGGAATTAGGGTTTCGGAGACTCTTTGGAAGTGAATCTCGGAAAGATATGAAAAAGATACGAGAAACATGCGAGAAAGGGCACGGGAAGAGGCGCGCAGCCCACCGCGTCTCTTGGAAGAGGCGCAAAGACTGCTGCGTCGTTTCCCAAGGGGTTTCCTCCCGCTAGAAAGAAAGATCTCCGTGTTTGAGTTATGGTAGGACGGAAATAATCTTGTTTTCCTTAATATATTATGTGAATATTACGGGAAATTGCTTACTAAAAGATAAAATTTATGAAATATGGAATAGAAATATCCTAACATTCCAACATTCGACTCGGGATTTAATGGTTATCAGAAAATGGAGACGGTTTTAGGCCCGGACTCCGAATGTACTCTAATTACTGCCAAAACGACCGTATCGGGACGTAGATGACAACTAAGAGGTAGACATTAATATTTGAGCAATCGCTTAACGATAATCTTACGAATTGTCACAAATCGTTCCGCGTATCAAACATGCGGCCCAATCATCACCGGGTGGTTTGCGGGAGGTGCAGAAATGAGGTATCTACAGAGCCCCCACTTTGACTGAGGCTTGGACAAGGCGAAAGTCAAAGTATAGCCATCAGGTCAATCGAAGATTACAACCCGACGACTATGGCGACGCGAGGCGGCTCAAGGGGTCTGAGCCAAGGACCTGTCGTCGGGAACATTTTAGAGTCTGTCGACTATCGGGGAGGGTCGTTTAAAGTCCATTAGACTACGTAAGGAGGCTCGCCAGCCATAAGAAGAGACCATACCTGAGGTACCCCTGGGTGAAACGGAACTGAAGACGCTTCGGCAAAACACTTTGGTCTGAAGATAACTTGGTGTCTGAAGGCATTAGGGGTCACAAGGATTATGAAGAAACTTCTTAACGCTTCTGAAGGCTAAAATCTGAAGGCTAATCCTCTCTAAAGGGAAGGCTGAAAGATAATTCTCTCTAAAGGGATAAAATGATGGCTTCGGGAAAGGCTGCAGGACACGACCGGGAACTGCTGAGAGAAAACTGCTTGGGTAGTCCTCGAGAAGTAATTGCGAGTAGCAGGACACAGGCGGGAACTGCTGAGGGGAAATCTGCTTAGGTAGATGTTAACCCTCGCGTCTTGAGAGAGACAGTATGTCCGCTTACTCTCGCTAGAGACACGATTGGGAGTGATTCTTCTTGTCATGAGAGGGAAAGTATATCCGCTTACTCTCGCTGGAGACATAATGAAGGTGTGTCGAATTCTGTGAAGGAATGAATGCTCGTTGCAACAAGCAAAAGGTCTTGGAAGGAATAAATAATATGCGGCAGTCTGCTGCTGGCTTGGAAATGCGGGCCGGAACGAAAGAAAAACGCCAAACGGACCAAAAGAATAAAAATAGCATCGGGGAAGAGGCGCACCAAAGATGGGCCCACAAATAACGAACTCATAACGAATTTTTGAAAATCCGTATGGAGGGAACAAAAGGAAAAGGCGCAGCAAGAGTTGCGTCTCTTGGAAGAGGCGCAGCGCCTGCTGCGTCTATTCCCCAAATTGGTTTTCCTGCGTAAAAACGCGATAATCAGAGGCTTTGTATTCATTTGCTCGAAACACAAATCACTCATTTCTCTCTCAAATCTTCACAATTTTCGCCAAGGTTTGATCCAAAAGCTTGCATTAATTATGACTAATCAAGGTATGTGTCTCAATCTTGCATTAATCATCTTCATTTGTCCAATTTTGAGCCGAAAAATCTAGGGTTTATGACCCTTTTGATCGAAAATTTGGGGCTTTTCCCCCAAACGCATATGCCTTGTCAAATTGTCATTAGAAATGGATAGTTGGTAATATTAGGAACATAACCATGTATTTGTCTTGAATTTTCATCAAGTTTTGAGCCTTTGAGCGAATTTTGAGACGGTTTTACAGCTAAACCGTAGATTGCTTCGAAAATAGCCTTTAGGATTGCCCAATTGCGATGAAACTTGATATCTGGGATCCTTGAATGATGGGTAAACTTTCTATCATCTCGGAATTTTGGTTTGTGACAGCTTTTTCAGGGCACTTTTCTGGGGTATAATCACTATTATAGCGAAATGCTGCCGAAATTTCGACTCGAACCCGGAACTAGGCTTCCAACTAGACTTGACTTGATCCAAATTACCACATGAGTGTTCGGGTAGGCGAGAAAGGGGCCAAATATGGCGAGAAAGAGCGATTTCAGGGCTTCCGAAGGCTCGAAAATCCCTAACCAAGGCTTGTCGTCACGTGACGCGGCCTAAATTTGCTTTAACGTTGCAGGTGATGAGGCTTCTACTTCTGGGAGGACTCCCATGGAGATAGACGTTACCACTGTCGAGAAGGCTTTGGAGCAGGCCTTCACCGCTGCGGTGATGGCTGCTGGAGACGAGGCCCATGAGGAGGAGGCCGTTGAGGAGGAGGCCCCGAGACGGGCCAACGTCGGACGCGGAGGTCGTCAGCTGAGAGGGGCTCCTGAGTGGGCTGAGACCTGGGAGAGTAGGCACCTGCTGTGGGCTGCAGAGGGTCACCTGTCCTACAGGACGGTGAAGAGTCTGGTAAATAGGAATTCACTACTCATTACTCATCCTCTTTCATTCTTTTATTCAAATTTCTTTCAAACTTCATTCAAAACTAAAGATAGCTTTGTTTCAAATCATAATAGGAGGCCGGGAACATCAGGTCGTTCTCGGGTTACACGACAAATGATGGAGCACTACGAGCGGTACGGCGGAGGAGAGGGCCATGATCGAGCGCGGAGCGTTCGGTCCTTTGGTTCAGGTTTGGAGGGATATCGCGAAGAGGAAGTTGCGGGCTAACCTTAGCCTAGTCCGCGCTTTCTTGGACCGATTCTGGGATACGACTTCCACGTTTCACATGCCTTTTGGTGAGGTGGGAGTCACTTTGGAGGATTACGGCATGATTTCTGGTCTGCCGTGTGGGACCGAGGAGGTGGTGTGGCCGGAGACTTCCATGAGAGCGGATTCGGCCGAGGCGAGGAGATTGATCGGCTGGAACTTGTCGCCGAAGGTCATGGCAGCGATCTGGGGTTTGATACCCAGTTCTTACGTTCGAGACTACTTTGCGGGGAAGACCCCGGCGCTGGTGACGATTGATGGGAGGGAGACGGCTCCTCCTCCCTGCACAGCTGAGCAGAGGGCTCTTCTGTGGCTTTGGTGGTTTCTGTCTTCGATTTACCTCGGAGACAAGGGCGAAAGGTTGTCGACGAAGCTTCTTCCCTTCCTTTCTGACCTGAGTTCCCTAGGACGTTGGGATTGGGTCACTGCTGGTTTTGCGGTCCTCATCCGCTTCATGAGGGCCATGGTTCGTCCGGAGTTGATGGAGAAGGGGACTTCTCGTGGTGCTGTCGGACCTGGACTACTGCTGGAGGTACGAACCTTCCTTTAGATCAAAGTAAATTCCTTTCTTTATCAAATTACGAAAGATCGTCATTGATTATCCTGCTTTGCAGGCATGGGTGTACTCCTACTTCCCGAGCCTCGCGCCCAAGAGGACGGAGCCGCTGGAGAAGGCCTATCCCGTGGTGAGGGATTGGGTGATGTGCCGGACGAAGAGAAAGCGTTCTTCTCACAATGTCTACCGGCGGGACGTGAACGCTCTTCAGCTGAGCAGCGTGAGCATTTCACATATATTAACCTGCTTCTTATATTGTCTTTTAATTGATCATAGGAATGATCCTTGTTTATCTTGTCACAGTGGGTGCCCAGACCTTGGGTGGAGTACGCTGGAGCGCCTCCTTTTGTGGCTGAGGTCCTTCGACCTAGGAGCTCGAGCCGGCTGCTGTTGAGGACGCCGATGGGTCCTGTGTGGTACTTAGGCGAGCGCTTGGCTCGTCAGTGCTCTCGGGATGCGTGGACGGTTCCCATCGATCCTCCGAGGACGATGTTCAGGGAGCCTACTGAGGTGGAGAGGGAGGCGGACTTGGCTGGTTCTAGTGGTGACGCCCTCTTTCTTCTTGGCGAGGACTACTCGGCGTTCCTCTACGGGAGGTTGGCGTACTGGCCGGTAGTGGTGAGCATTTCCGCTCTTCTCGATTCTTGATCTTCTTTTGAGAGCTTATGATGAAAGATCATCGGTTGATAAGTGATATTTGACTTTGCAGGAGGTCGAGGCGGCGGGCATCGAGCCCCCAGCGTACCCCGAGACCCTTGAGTACACTGACGCGACTGGGAGGACGACGATCTCCGAGCTGCGTGACTTTGACGTAGCTGTGAGGGATGCTGGCCTAGACGACTGGCAGCATCTGATTCGGAGGGTAAACTTCTAATTTTGCATAACTTTTGTGTAAGAACACATTTGATTAAGTTTGTTCAATTGTTGAGAACTTCTTTTTGAAAATGCAGGTTGCGCCGTCTCGGTTTGTGGCGTTGTGGAAGGTGGCCAACCGGCTGCGAGCTACTGCCGTCGAGGCACTTGTCGGCGGTCGAGGTCGTCAGGTATGAACCTTACGCCTATTTTTGATTCTTGATTTTCCGATTTTGCTTGAAACAATTGACATGAGCCAATTTATTGTTTACAGGGTGACCGCGAGCTGGAGCGAGAGTTGGCCCAGTCTCGGGAGGAGACAGCTCGCTTGTTGAGGGAGCTCGAGGTTCGGGACGCCGAGATCGCCGTTCTTGTGGCGAGAGTTGCAGAGTTGGAGGGCGCCCAGCAGTAGTTTTGTGTAGCTTTTGTCGTATTTTGCACAGCCGTACATTGATTTTGAATTTTTTTTTTTTTTTTGGACTTTGCTTGGGGCTCGAGCCCCCAGTTTGTTGTACATTTCCTTCATTTGGTATATATACGATGGCCTGAGCGCCTTTGCTGCTGGATTGTGTTGCTTGTACCTGCAGGTTAGTTTTGAACCGGTTTGGTAGGTGACGGTTTACGCCGTCATGCTGCCGAAATTTACATAGAAAACATGCAAAACATACATTCATATACATATACGGCTTTAAATTAGCGCAAAATGAGAGACTCAAGAGAATGCAAAAAAATGCAAAAATTTTGCCGGAAATGACCGGACGGTAGGGAGGGTTACCCCCTAAAAAAAAAAGAAAAAAGGAAATTTATAAGTTAGAAATGTAGAAATGAATGTAAGAAATTAATATATACATGTTGAGCTTCGTTAAAATAAACGAAATAAAATGAAAATTATTTCCTAGAAACGAAAATGAAATTTATATAGAAAAATGAAAATGAAATGTATTTCCTAAAAATGAAAGTGTGCACATGTGGTAAAAATGGCGAAACATCGATGTCGTCTCGAAATGCGTGCCCGCGGAATTTAGGAAACTTGAAACATGGTAAACTTCCCGTATTTACCAAAATAATAACCCGTAGGAATAGGAAATTATTCGCCATGGGATTAGGAAAGATCCAACGCGGGAAATCACAGAAGTGAAACTGAGGAAGAGGCGCAGCATGAGCTGCGTCCCTTTGAAGAGGCGCAGCAGGTGCTGCGCCTGTTCCCAAGCTGTGTTGTTCTGGCGGATTTTTGGAAACAACAATTAGTATAAATAGAAACGTCGATAGAGCTTTTATTCACGCAAATCTTCCGCCTATTCTTCGTCTAAATACATAAAATTCTCAAAATAATTTCATCATGAATACTTTGGAGATCCGCTTGAAGGAATGGACCAATGAATTTTCAAATATGGAGAAGCATGATATGGGCTCTTATAATTTTGGGTCGTTGTTGAGTTTGAAACTCATCAAGGTTGTGAAACCGTTCTTGGATGCTTGCCTTGACTATTGGGACCCGAACTACCATGTTTTTGCGTTCCCTGGGGGTGATATTTGCCCCTTTCCTGAAGAAATTGCTGCTATTGGTGGATGGAACCCCGAACATTTGCCTGCCATTCCCTCACTTCTCAAGGGTATAAAAGCAAATTTAGAGATTTGCTTGGATTGACTAGACTTGAGGTTGACCGTCTAGTTACCTCAAAAGGTGTGAGAATGTTGGACTTCATAGATCGATTCATCAACAGGGCCGACCCCACCGTTTCTCATGTTGCTAGGCGGAGGGCATTTGGCTTTTGCTTGTTGCATGTATATGTCTTCCAAGGGCATGTTGACGAAGACTTGAGAGGTGATCCCCGTCTTCTGAGCCTTGTTGAACAGATGGAGCTGCGCAGGACCCCAGCTTGCTTATGCTTAGGGGAGATTATTTTGGGCTTGGATAATAGGAAATCCAACCGTGATCTGCCATACTTGGGGAGTCCCGTCATTTTGCAGGTGAAAGACATCTTTCTTTTTTTCTTCTTTTTCGTTTTTTTGTTTTTTTTTTGTTTTTTTTTTCGTCTTTCTTTTTGTTTTTTTTGTTTTTTTGTGTGTTTTTCTTGTTTTTTGATGTCTAATACCTGCTTTTGGTAGGTTTGGCTTATGGAACGGCTCCGATTGATCGAGCCCCCAGTTCACGCGCTTTCCTATCATGCTCGTTCGATTGCGATGAGGACGCGGTTGTACATGGTGGACTTCACCCGGGTCTGTGATTATTGGAAGAACAAGCTGAAGAGCGATGATGGCCCGTTAATCAGGTGGGTCGTGCCGTGGTGGCACCTTAAGTCCGTCAATGGAGTATCTTCTTTGGATCCCACTAGGTCCGTGCGCATTCCTGGATTGGAGTTTATGGTGTGCATCTTTCCGGAGAGGCTGATGAGACAAGTTGGGCTGAAACAGACGATCCCTAGGCTTTATACCGTCCCGCAGACTGCTATGGCGCTTACTACAGAGAGCCGAAGGGAGTGGGCTATCAAATGGGCCCAAAGAAACATGTGGTTCTTGAATTTCTCCGCCAATGCTTTATGGGTGTCGGATTCTTATCTGAAATGGAGAAAGGCTACAACTCCGGAAGAGCGCGAGAAGTTGAGGAAACGCGAGCCCATTGACTACAAGGTGCGCGAGGGAGAGAAAGAGAAAGAGAAGCATCTGACAGAGGGAGAAGAAGAAGCCGAGTTTCAAGTCATTCATCCTTCGAAGAAACCAAAGACTGCTCCTGTCGCGGAAATGGTGATTGGCAAGAATGGAAAAGCTAGGCCTCGAGAAAGACCGTTGGTGATTAGGTCTGAAGTGGCGCAAGAGCGTCCGGCTCGAGGTCGTGACAAGAAATATGACAAGAATGACATGGGCAAGGGGAAGATGGAGGAATAGCCCGAGTCTTTTTATTTATTATTTGATTATTATTATTATTATTGTTGTAATAAAAGGTGGGGTTTTTAGAATCCTAGCCTATTCTATTTTTATTATGTAGCGTACTATTATTATTAGAAAAATTGATGCAATAAAAAAGGTTAACTGGTTATGAAACCGTTGTGATTTTCTTTTTATTATTCTTGTCGAATTTCAGATGCAATGCAAATGTCCTTCTATTTACATTTTAGATATGGTGGGTTGAATCCCGTGAAGGATTGCCTATGTATTCACTTAAAAGCGAAATCAAACCCTTGCGCGTAGTTCGAGTAAATGTAAAAGAATAATTGTTCTAAGCAAGAGCTTGTAATGAACTTAGAAAATAAGCACGAGCTTTTTGCCTGTTCTCAAGGTGCGAATTTAGTTTATTTGATGATATGAGGATGACGAATTTGTCAAAATGCAAGAGAAAAGTGACATTAGCTTATTTCAGCTTTGGCCAGGGGCCTTTTATTTAGTGCCACAAGAGCGACACGTGAGGTTACGCGAGGCGCGTTTTTGTTCTATTCTAGGCATAGTACCGTTTCAGTTGGTCAAGGTTTGTTGGATTTGAAAACTCATTCCCATCTAGGTCTGTGATCCTAACCGCACCCCCTGGGAGTATGGATTTGACCAGAAATGGTCCGGCCCAAATAGGTTTGAATTTTCCCCGTGGGTCAACAGGTAAAAGAGCTCTAACCGATTTAAGCACCAAGTCTCCTTCTTTGATGTTCCTTGGCCTAACCCTTTTGTTGAAAGCTCGTTTTATACGTGCTTGATATGTTTGGACATTATGTAAGGCGCGTAGCCTACGTTCATCCAGGAGGATGAGTTCTTCATATCTATCCCTTTTCCAATCGGCTTCTGGGATTTGGCTTTCGAGTAAAATACGCAAGGATGGTATTTCTAGCTCGACTGGTTGTACAGCTTCCATGCCGTAGGTCAAATAGAAAGGAGTAGCCCCATTGTGCGTCCTAACAGATGTGCGATATCCCCACAAAGCAAAGGGTATCTTGCTTGGCCAATCTCTATAGTTGTCAATCATTTTCTTGAGAATTGTGACGACGTTCTTGTTCGCCGCTTCTACCGCGCCGTTAGTCTGTGGTCTATAGGGCGAAGAGTGGTGATGCTTAATCTTATATTTGGCTAGCAATTGCTCGGTCTCAGCTTGGAAGTGTGATCCATTATCACTAATGATCTCATGTGGGCAACCGTATCGACAAATGATGTTGTTTTGTATGAACTTTGCCACGTTTTTAGCTGTAAGGCCAGTGTAGGAAGCCGCTTCTACCCATTTGGTGAAATAGTCAATTGCTACTAGAATGAAACAGTGTCCTCCTGTTCCGGCTGGGGTTATCTTCCCGATTATGTCAATTCCCCATGCAAAAAATGGCCAAGGAGATGTCATTGTATAGAGCGATGAAGGAGGGACATGTTGCACATTCCCGAAGATTTGACAGTTGTGGCAATGTCTTACATATTTGATGCAATCGGATTCCATTGTGGTCCAATAATATCCCAAACGTGTGATTTTCTTTGCCATCATAGGCCCACTCATATGAGGACCGCATTCTCCGTCGTGGACTTCTTCCATCACCTTTCGTGCCTGTGAATGATCGAGGCAACGCAGGACTACACCAAGAGGTGTTCTTTTGTATAATTCCCCTTGCATGAGAGTGTATTGGGAAGCGAGTAGGCGTATAGCACGTTGTCCCCTCTTATCCATATCGGGTGGATAGGTACCATTAAGCTTAAAATTCAGGATTGCTTGGAACCAGGGTTCCTGTGCGATTTCTTCTTCATCGGTGATTTGGTGGACATAAGCCGGCTCTGACCGTCGTTCGATGCACAAAGGCATTTCCACCATGTGATCTGGCATATTAATCAAAGATGCGAGTTTCGCAAGAGCGTCTGCAAATTGATTTTCTTCTCGTGGTAGGTGTAGGTAGGTTACGTGATCAAATAATTGAGCGACTTGGTATATCCTAGCTTTATAAGGTGCGAGGCTTTCGCTTCGGATTTTCCAAGATCCTGTAACTTGGTTGATGATCAGTGATGAATCCTCATGCACTCGGAGGTTCTTAATGCCTAAGCTCACTGCTGCTTGTAGTCCAATGAGACAAGCCTCGTATTCTGCTGCATTGTTTGTCACCTCGAAGTTGAGTTTGACAGCAATTGGTGTATGCTCGCCTTCAGGAGAAATGAGCAACACTCCTATTCCGAATCCTCTTAAGTTTGATGCTCCATCAAAATACAGGTCCCAGGAGTCTACATCAGTTTGGAGTATATCCTCGTCTGGAAATGACCAAGTATCTATTGTTTGTGCGTCGTTGATAGGATTTTCTGCGAAGAATTCGGCGACGGCGCGACCTTTTATAACTTTCAGTGGCACGTATTTGAGGTCGAATTCTGAGAGCATCAAGGTCCATCTTGCTAGACGTCCGTTGAAGACGGGTTTCTCAAAGAGGTATTTGACTGGATCCATTTTGGAGTATATTTTGACGGAGTAGCTAAGCATGTAGTGGCGTAGCTTCTTCATTGCCCACACAAGAGCGAGGCATGTCTTTTCGAGTTGCGAGTATTTGCACTCGTATTCCAAGAACTTCTTACTAAGGTAGTAGATAGCTCTTTCTTCACTTCCTACAGCTTGAGCCAGCATGGCACCCATGGCTGTTTCGGTTACTGTGAGATATAAACCAAGAGGTTGATCTCATTGAGGTGGCATGAGCACTGGTGGTTTAGCCAATATTTCTTTGATTCGTTCGAACGCTTTCTGACAATCATCGTCCCACATGGTGTGATCTGTTTTCTTGAGTTTCTTGAAGATCGGTTCGCAAATCATCGTAAGTTTCGATATGAATCGACTTATGTACTGTACTTTTCCCAGGAATCCTCTGACTTCTTTTTCTGTTTGAGGTTGTGGCATTTCGATCAGAGCTTTGATTTTGGAAGGATCTATTTCTATACCTCGTTGACTAACGACATATCCCAGGAGTCTGCCAGATGTTACCCCGAATGTACATTTCTGAGGATTGAGTCTCATGTTGTACTTTCGTAGCCTTGCGAAGAACTTGCGAAGGTTCGCAATATGCCCTTCTCTTTCCTTGGATTTGACAATCATGTCGTCTACGTATACCTCAACTTCTTTGTGCATCATGTCATGTAAGAGTGTAGTTGCGGTGCGTTGATATGTAGCTCCGGCGTTGATTAATCCGAACGGCATGACCTTATAGCAATAGGTTCCCCATTGAGTGACAAATGCGGTCTTATGCATATCTTCCATGGCCATCTTGATTTGGTTATAACCCGCATACCCATCCATGAAGGATAGTAACGCGTGATCTGCTGTATTGTCCACCAATATATCGATGTGTGGTAGAGGGAAGTCATCTTTTGGACTTGCTTTGTTCAAGTCCCTAAAGTCAACACAAACACGGATTCTCCCATCCTTTTTGGGTACAGGTACTATGTTGGCTACCCAGTCAGAATACTCGGAAACTTTGATGAACCCGGCTTTGAATTGCTTGTCAACTTCTTCCTTAATCTTTAGAGCCCATTCTGTTCTCATTCGTCGAAGCTTTTGTTTCACAGGCTTGAAACCTGGCTTAATCGGAATTCTATGTTCGGCGATATCCATGTCGATCCCTGGCATGTCCTTGTAGGACCAAGCGAAGACGTCTTTGAATTCATTTAGGAGATCTATGAAATCGGCCCTTTCGGGAGAGCTCAAGGTAGTCCCTATCCTAAGTTCTTTGGGTTCTAGTTCGGTTCCTACATTGATGGGTTCGGTGTCCTCTATTACTGGTCCCCTTCCCCTTCCTGTAATATTTCTTTGGCTATGTAGGGAGGTATTTCGGTCAAGTCTGGGTCTTGGTCATCCTCAGTATCATCATAAACAGAATTGCACTCGAAAGAACACAGAGAGTAAGCAGAACCTGATTTATTCATATTAAAATTTGAATAGAGTTGAAACAAAGAAGCCAACTGATCCATGGTCAGTGGCGGCAAAGGGACAGTGGTTGGGGCATTTCCCGAACTACTGTGACTACTCGAGACTAAGCTAGGAGAAACAAAGGGAGTGGGGATGATGACAGGAGTAGACTCTCTAATGACTTCTCTAGACTCCGACTCTGACTCCGACTCCGACTCGAACTCGTCGTCTTCTGGTTCTCCTTTGAACATCTCTCCTTCTCCAGTGGTGAGCTTGAAGAGTCTTCCTTGATTGTTGGTCCACTTGATTGATTTTCTCCATCCTTTCTGTTGACTCACGCCAGTTTCTGTGATTAGCGCGGTAGGGTTGAAGTGATCGTCCTGAAGTATCATGGTAATGATCTCGTCCTGCGCGGCCCTAACAAATCGATCTTCTCCAAACAATAGGCTAACAGCTTGTTCGTCTAAGCAAGGTACTTGACGGGTTTTGACGGTAGGAACCGTTTCTGGAGGGATGAAGTAGCAATCGTGAAAGATCTCGATTCCGGCTAACCTCCTCTCGAGATAATGCCAAGGCTCGGGAAATCCGTGGAAGAGTTCTAGACTTCCTTCTTGGACAAAATATCCATTTAAAGTAGGGCGGTAGGGTCGCATTTGGACTCCCACGTATTTGCAGTTTTGAAATTGAGCAAGCATTTCGAGAACCTTCTCTTTAGTGGGTTTGTACCCTAGTCCAAGTGGTATCCTCTTTGAGTTGCCTTCCTTGTATGGTGCGAAGGTGTTCTTCCGAATAGGGTTCAAAGGCATTCCAGGGAAGTATCCCTGGGATTTGAGTATGTGGTTGACCACCAAGTTGGAGTAGGGATTATAGCATAAGGGTGCCAACTCACTTTCTATGACGCTTACACTTTGGAAGCCCCCAAGTTCGTATACGGGATCCGCAAGGACTTGATTGTTCGACTGTTTTTCGATTATTGCCTTGATGGGTGACGAAGTGATTGTCACTATTTTGCCATTTAGTGGGATTTTGATCTTTTGGTGAAGGGTGGATGTTACCGCTTTGGAAGCGTGAATCCAAGGGCTTCCCAGAAGTATGTTGAATGAAGCTTCAATGTCCACTATTTGGAAGTTAACCTTTCGTTCGATTGGCCCTGTGGCTATGGTTAGGTTAGCGAGTCCTACTACCTTTCGTCGTGTACCGTCGTACGCGCGCACACCTTGATTGGTAGGGGTCCAATCCGACTCTTTCATGCCTAGCTTGTATGCCGTTTTGAGGGGTATGACGTTGACCGCGGAGCCATCATCCACTAAGATCATTGGCACATTTTTCTTTAGACAAATGACAGTGATGTATAGAGCAAGGTTGTGACTAGCGCCAAAAGGTGGCAAATCTTCGTCTGAGAAAGTAATAGGATTACTTAACTTCGGTGATTCTTGGAAGACCAAGTTAACTACATCTTCAGGAGTGGAATTATGTGCTACATTTAGCTTGGCCAAAGCTTGCAGTAAAGCTTGGCGATGTGGGAATGAGCTTGCTACTAATTGCCAGACCGAAAGATCAGCCTTTGTTTTCTGTAATTGCTTGAGCAAATGATCGGTGGGGTCATCTTTGTTGTCATTTGGTATGACAACGTTGGTTGGACCGTTTTGAGTAGTGCTTTGATATGGACGACCCGAACGAGTTAGGTGGTCTACATCTTGGTCTTCACCATTTTGGACTATTTCTTTGACTACGGAGTTTTCAATGAGGTACTCATCCTCATCATCGTCGGCCCAAACTCCATTGATTGCAGCTAGTTCCCTCATTCGCATGATATCATCTTCTAGTCGTATGATTTGGTCGACTAGTCTATCAACCACGGTGATTATTTCTTGCATAGTAGCATTTCGAGAGAAGATTAATGGCACACGTTCTTCGGGTATTGCGTTGGGATTGCGTAAAGTTGTCACCACATTCTCTAATTCCCAAACTTGTCTATCCACATCCCTTGCCCATGTGATGAAGTCGGAAATGGTAGGGGAGATAGTAGAGTAGAACCCTTCATTCTGAATTGCATGGATTTCATTTTCGATGGGGGAAATGAGATGTGAGCAATCTAAGGTAGATTCATCACTTGTGATCACTAGAACTCCAAGAGGATTCTGAGTGTTGTTGGGTTTACCTCCCGGTGGTATTGGCAATCGACCATCTTCAATCATGTCTTGAAGCACGTTTTTCAATTTGTAGCATTTTTCTGTGTCGTGTCCCTTGCCCCTATGGTATTCGCAGTACGAATTTTCGTCCCAGAACTTGGACTTCCTTTCGGGTTCGGGAGTAGCTCCAATGGGTTGAAGTTTACCTTGCTTCATTAGCCTTTTTAGAGCGTTGGAGTAAGTGTCCCCAAGGTTTGTGAATTTCCTTGGTGGGGTAGTTTTCTTGGATGGCTCGAGAAGGTTAACTTCATATGTCTTGCTAGTGGAGCCGTATGAACGACTTGTGGACCCTTGATATCCTCGACCTACCGTTTTGGACAAGAGTCCTTTACGGATGTCATCTTCAATCCTTGTCCCTAGTACAGTTAAGTCCTTGAAACTTTTGATATTTTGATATCTCAAATGGTTAGCATAGATGGGCTTGAGATTATCAACGAACTTCTCCACAAGGGTAGCCTCATCCGGGCGTTCAACTAGTTGAGTGCTAGTTTTCCTCCACCTACTTAGGAAGTCGGTGAATCCTTCTTTGTCATTTTGGGTAAGAACCTCTAGAGTGCGCATGTTAACTTGGATCTCGGCATTATCCGCATATTGTTTAGAAAACTCGATTGCGGCATCTTCCCAAGTAGCGACCTTCTTATGATCTAAGGAATAGAACCATTGCTTCGGGATAGTGTAAAGAGATGAAGGAAAGATCCTTAAGAACATCTCGGGTTTGATGCCTTTGATAGACATGTAATCCTTGAAGGCACGGATGTGGTTCAAAGGGTTCTCGTGCCCCTTGAATTTAGGAATATCCGTCATATTGAAGTTAGTTGGCAATTTGGAGTTGACGGCCTCATACTTGCGATTGTTCTCCCTGTAAATGTCATCCCCCTTAAGGTACATCAATTGCTCCTCTAAGTATTGAAGTCTTTTTTCAGCCACAGTCATCCCCATGAAAGGATTTTCGTCCCTGGATTCCTCATCGGAGTTACGTAGTATTTCGTCTTCCTGAGGAGGTAGTCTTCCCTCTACGGCATAGATGCGGCCCTCGATGGCCTCAAGGCGGTCATAGGTTTGTTCTTGGGTAACTTGCATTTGGGCTAGCGCGGCTAGGATTCGATCATTACCATCTTGAAGTTGGTCGAGGTCTGTTTCATCACTGGATCTAGGCATCTTGCGAACTGGATAAGAGATCGAGGACGAATCAAAATGTGATCGACCATTTTACACACTTGCTAAAAGAAGAAATGTTTTGACTCGTGAAGTGGGTGTGTGCCACTTGTGTTGAGTGAGCTTTGAAGAAAGACAAGGTTTTTGAAAATGTGTGTCCTAGCCAACTGTAGTGTAGTTGTAGGAGTGGACTCGAAGTGAGGTTTTGAAGTGGGCTTGTGGCCCGAATTTTGACACGACAAACGGACAGAGTTTCGACCGGATTTTGCGCTAATCTAGGCCTATTTCGAAATTTTGATTAAGAAAAGGTTTTGATTTTTTTGAAAAAATCGTCATGGTTTTGTTTAGAAATGGTGATCACGTAAGGTATACATATTTATACAAGCATTATAACGGGATGCTGAGTGCATTTAAAAGGGATTTGGTTTAAAGGGTGGGTTGTCATACCGAACCATCAAACCCGAAGTCTGTGGAGAGGCTCGTACCAAACAAGAGTAAGGCCGATTCCTAGTCCATTTCCTCAAGTAGTGAAGGCCCTTGATATAAACAAGAGTAAGCATCATGGTATGGATGACGTCAATCGCTATCCATCCTTAGGCCCAAATAAGAATTAGGACCGTTTAGACGGGACGATTGGTCGAATGGGTTGGGTTGGGCCTAGGAAGGCCGAATAAAACGGTCTAGGAAGACCGAGTTATGAAAACCGACAATTGTCTTGTACAAACTCATTCCCTAACCTTGTTCAAGTTTCACCCTAGCTACACGTAAGTGTATTCCCCAGCGGAGTCGCCAAACTGTGGACAGCGGGGGCCCACGGGGGCGCTTGGGACGTAAAAGAGAAACAAACGTTTGCATTTTTGTATGGAGTCGCCACCAATTTTTATGGGAAATTGGAACCGTTCGAATACCTCATGTCATGTCAAGACATAAAGTAAAGACATGAACACTAAGCAATCGTTACCCTTAGCATTCTATGTCTAGAATGACTCTCGTGGATGCCAATGAACACGGGTGTTCACAGATATCTGGAGTAAGGGGTGAGGGTACGTATTAGGAAGCTCTTTTGATCGAACACCTAATCCCGCCCGCCTCGATAGCGACCTCTACTAATGATTAGGGAGTTTATTCGTACTTGATATATCGTCGATTATATGCATGCAATGCAACATCCAAGTTTTAATCCTAACATGTGAAGATTAGACTAAGTCGGTGAGACAAGTAGTTTATCATGCAATTAGGTCGAAGTAAGATTTAATGCTCAATTACATGTGAAAACATTCAAGCAATAAAAGAAATACAATAATTATAAATTACAATAATGAAAATTACAATAATTACAATGGATTAGGCGATTTATGTCGAAAATACCTTTAAAACGGATAATTTGAGAAAAAGGAATAAAAGAATAAATTAATAAATTAACGAACAGAACAGAAGGTGATAATACGAATAATAGTCAATTGATACGTAGATTAAATAACCAAGTCAAGGCAAAGACGGAGTTCAGGGACAGAACTTAGCCAGGAACAGGCGCAGCAGAGCTGCGTCCTTTGGAATAGGCGCAGCAGACGCTGCGTCTGTTCCTTGGCTCAGTTCTGGCTGTGAAGCCGTAATTGCAAGCCGTTAATGTCAATTGGTGATTTTAATGATGGATTAAAATTATTTACTCGGATGAAAGTGATTAATAGGTTATTTAGCATATGAATAAGTCATGAAAGCAATAAAATATGAGTGAGACGGAATTAAGATGAATTAATTACAGAAGTGAAAAATATTAATTAGTGACATGGTGAATGAAATATGATGAACACGATGAATTAACAACGAATAAAGATGAACATGTGAACAAACAGATGAAGACTATATCAAAGACGAATTCCAGAAACTCAATATGAACAAATTGAACTTCCACAACCCGGATTGAATTTAATGACGAAAACCCGCAAATATTGGATTATTAGGGATTTAAGTCGGATTAGCAATGAATTATATGTGAATGATGATTATTATAATATACATATGAAAGTAATACGATATCATGATGAAGAATTAACAGAACAAACGAAATCAGATAAAACAAGACGAATTACAGAGGACGAGGAAGAAGAAAGGAAGCAGGAACTGCGGCAGCCTCACGAAGAGGCGCAGCAGGAACTGCGCTCCTTCAAAGAGGCGCAGCAGTTGCTGCGTCCTTTCTCGACGGTTATCTACTGGAAATCCGTAAAAAGAGGTTTTTTAAAGACGGTTTTAGAAATCGGTTTTAATGGTATTTTCGACATAAAACTTACAATGATGATACAATAAGTAAAATACAATAAACAAGAGAGAGATTATACACCCTCAGACTTACATGTTGACGAAACGAGAAGGACTAAGATATCGATTAGTGATGCTCGACACGAATGTAAAGAAAGTGCCCTCGTATGAGGAAAACGATTAAGTTGATTGATTAAGTTGATTAATTGATTGTGGAGTTGGTCAAATTGGTCGGTCATGCAAACGGAGAGGCTGGTACTCAGAAAGATCCGAGCTTACGTGGTCGAATGTTCAAGCACGTAGGCGCCAAAAAGTAAGAACAAAGTCTAGAATGCAAAGGGAGAAAAGAAGGGCGGACACTCGCGTGAGAAATATGAGGAGCGAAGGCTCCTATTTATACTAATCACGTGAAGGAATTAGGGTTTCGGAGACTCTTTGGAAGTGAATCTCGGAAAGATATGAAAAAGATACGAGAAACATGCAGAAAAGGGCCTGGGAAGAGGCGCAGCAGCCACTGCGTCTCTTGGAAAAGGCGCAGCACCTGCTGCGTCTGTTCCCAAGGGGTTTCCTCCTGCAGAAGAAAGATCTCCGTGTTTGAGTAATGGTAGGACGGAAATAATCTTGTTTTCCTTAATATATTATGTGAATATTACGGGAAATTGCTTACTAAAATATAAAATTTATGAAATATGGAATAGAAATATCCGGAACATTCCAGAACATTCTGACTCGGGATTTAATGGTTATCAGAAAATGGAGACGGTTTTAGGCCCGGACTCCGAATGTACTCTAATTACTGCCAAAACGACCGTATCGGGACGTAGATGACAACTAAGAGGTAGACATTAATATTTGAGCAATCACTTGACGATAATCTTACGAATTGTCACAAATCGTTCCGCGTATCAAACATGCGGCCCAATCATCACCGGGTGGTTTGCGGGAGGTGCAGAAATGAGGTATCTACAGATAGTGATGGATACCTTCGTTACCAAGGTAGGATGTATGTTCCGAGAGTAGCCGAGTTGAGGAAGAAGATCCTTTATGAAGCTCACCTTTCTCCTTACTCTATTCATCCTGGTGGTGACAAGATGTATAAAGACTTGAGATTACAGTTTTGGTGGCCTAGGATGAAGATTGATGTCCTAGAGTATGTTAGCAAGTGTCTTACCTGTCAGAAAGTGAAGATTGACCATCAGAAACCTGGGGGTTTGCTACAACCTTTGGATGTTCCCCTTTGGAAATGGGAGTCCATCTCCATGGACTTTGTGATGGATTTATCTAAGACTGCGAGTGGAAAAGATGTTGTTTGGGTGGTTGTAGATCGATTGACCAAATGTGCTAGGTTTATACCTATCAAGGAGACATGGAGATTAGATGTCCTAGCTGGTGCCTATGTGAAGGAGATAGTACGCTACCATGGAGTGCCTAAGGATATAGTTTCAGATCGTGACTCGAGATTCTGTTCCCGTTTTTGGACTGCTTTGCAAGAAGCCATGGGTAGTAAGTTACTGATGAGTACCGCTTTTCATGCCGCTACAGATGGGCAGACTGAGAGGATTATCCAGACTTTAGAGGACCTCATCCGTGCTTGTGCTTTAGACTCCCACACTTCTTGGGAGAAGTGCTTACCTCTTGTTGAATTCTCCTACAACAATAGCTATCATATTTCTATCAAGATGTCACCTTATGAAGCTTTGTACGGTAGGAAGTGTCGTAGTCCGGTCTGTTGGGATCAAGTCCAAGATGCTCATGTGTTGGGACCCGATTTGGTGACTGAGACCATCAATCAGGTTCAGATCATTCGAGAGCGTATGAAAGCCGCTCAAGACCGACATAAATCTTATGCCGATGTCCATCGTCGACCACTTGCCTTTGAGGTTGATGATCGAGTGTTCCTTAAGGTATCACCTATGAAAGGGGTGAAACGGTTTGGTGTGAAAGGAAAGCTGAGTCCCAATTACTTTGGACCTTTCCGTGTGCTTGAGAAGATTGGTCCCGTTGCTTACTGCTTAGAGTTGCCCCCGAATTTGAGCAAGGTTCATAATGTCTTCCATGTATCTCAGTTGAGGAAGTACATTAGTGATCCGAGCAATGTTATTCAAGAAGAAATCCCAGATTTGGAACCCAACTTGGCTTTGGAAGAAAGGCCGATCCGAATCCTCGAAAGGGCAAACAAGCAACTTAGAAACAAAGTGGTGCCCCTAGTTCGTATACTTTGGCGTTGTGGAAATCTCGAAGAAGAAACTTGGGAGCCTGAATCTTCTATGTTAGGTAAATATCCCGAACTTTTCTCGTGAAGTAATCCTCTTTACTTTATCTAATTCTTGTGAGTTTTAGCTATCCTTTCGAGTGTTCCTCTCCTTCTCTTAAATACTCTCCGCGTTAGTAGTCCTTGCTTAGTTGTTTAAAAGTCGTAGTTAGAGTTTGGTCATAGCTAGTGGAGTTATTATCCTTATTATAGAGGTTCGAACTAAAGATTTTTGAAAATGTTTTAATGTTTTCCACTGGTTTTAACGTCAATGAGTGGAAAAGCTCGTTATTGGAGACGTCCGATAATTGGTTTTCTCATTTGTTGGTGTAAAAATATATATTTTTATGTCTTTGATTTGGAATGTTGATGTTCTTGAACGGCCGACGAGAATATTCCGTTCCATTGAAAAGACACTCATATTTCATACGTTCATATTTTGAAGACTTTGTTTACTTGATTTTAAAGAGATAGACCTACATATATATACAATGTTCCTTCTTCTAAGTTTCGGGGACGAAACTTCTTAAAAGGAGGGATGATTGTAACACCCCGTAAATTTGAAGACCTTTATTATATTTTAAAAGTAATATTTTAATCTATTTTAATTTTATATTAATTTATTTGAAATAAAATTTATTTGATAAAATATAATCTTATTTTATTTTGAAGAAATGTAATTATTTTTGATAGTTTAGAAATGTTTAAAAGTGATTTAAACTATATTTAAACCTTTCCCTTTGATAAAATAGATTTCGGATAAAAGTCGTAAAATTGGGATTTTCCCATTTCTTACGGTCGTTGGGTAAACGAGTTTGGATATTGGGCATATGAGTACTTAATCTTTTAGTAAAATCGTGTTTAAGAACTTTAATATTCTCGGAAATCGCGTTCGACGAATATTTCTAATTACCGTCGAAGCAAACCCCAAAACGTAAACAAATGACCCATCTCCCCATGCCTTTTGGCTGGCCACCTACCCTCCATTGTCCCCTCTTCCAATTTTCATTTCCTCCATAACTCAATTTATCTCCTCCTTCTCCCAAACACCAAAAACCCACTAAAAATCCTCCTTACAATCCCTAAATCCACCATAAATCCTTCATTTCTCCACCAAATCTCATAAAAATTATATATTTGGAATCCTCTCTTCAATCCTCATCTCCTAGTAAGCTTTATTTTCATTTCCCCCAATTTTTGTTTAAGACACTTTTTTTTAGGGTTTCGAATTTAAGTTTAATAATTGTGTTTTTGTTGTTCTTATAGGTGAAGAATTTGAAGATGAGTTAGGTGACTCATATGTTGTTGAAGATGAAGAGTAATTTTGGGTTTTAGAAGCTTTCTCAAGTTATTACTTGTCTCTTTGCAAGCTTAAGGTAACTATTCTGAGTTACTCGACGAATTAATGTCACATTAGTAGTTGTATTTGTTGTTTGTTGTTGTTTGTTGTTGTTTGAGACGATCTTGTTGATAAATGAATGAATGGAGTAAGATGAGTATGCTTATGTTTAATTTATGTTACCTATTTGTATATTATTGTTTGGAACAAATTTGGATGAGGAATTATGTGTTGTGACAAGTCCGTGTTTTGGCTGGAACGTGTCAGTACCGGACCGAGACGATTTCCAATGTCTCCAAAAATATGACAGATTGAACGGCATCGAAAAATTAGGTGGTTTAGCCACTTGAATCACTCAATTCGGAGTCCGTATGAGTAAATGGCGTCGTTTTATCGATTAAAAATTTATAGAAAAGTTTACCCTTGTATGAGACGGTTATTTATGCTATTTTATTATGCGAGAATTTTGTGGAATTAGTTATTTTGTAAGTTGGAATATATTTCCTTATGTTAATAGTTTTTCACATGATAGAAATTGGAAATGGTATGAGAATGATATTGTGATGAATTTTGTGATTTGGGCCAAAGTAGGCCAAGACTCGAGTGGGCAGTTGACCGAACGAGTTTGGTCAAACTAGGTTTAAACC
Organism: Silene latifolia; assembly: GCF_048544455.1. NCBI lineage: Eukaryota > Viridiplantae > Streptophyta > Magnoliopsida > Caryophyllales > Caryophyllaceae > Silene > Silene latifolia. Next base: position 34,456,914 of record NC_133527.1, on the reverse strand, counting down.
GGTCAGCCTCGATTTGACCGATGACCCGTCGCGGGACTCGGGTCGAGGGTTTGTCTTTGAGGTGAGATTGGTTGTTATTGGATGTTTTATGTTATGCCTTAATATTTGTAATTATCATTTCACATGTTGGTTGTTGGATGCTTTGGATGCCTTATGCTTGAGTCTTGTTGCCTCTCTGCCATTTTAGCTTGTTCTCATGGATTATGGTACTGTTGGTTAGTTGGAATTTGGATTATTATTAATATTGGAGATATTGTTGGATTGTCAGCTGAATATGCTCTTGCGTAGTCTTTCATATGCTAGAGTGTGTATGATCATTTGTGTGTGTGCAAGTTTGGACTATTTGCCCCTTTTATGGTTAATTGGGTGTCCTACTTGTCTTGTGTGGTGTGGGCTAAAGTATTCAAGCTGGGACTAGGTCCTAGGTCAGTATTTCGGCCTTCGTCATAGATAGGCCCTTATAGTCTTTGACGAGTGTATGTTCACAGCTTAATAGCCTTTGTGTCTTAGCTTGGTGGGCTTATATCCAAGTTAGGGCATGACCTCGTGACGTACTCTTAGAAGTGTGTGGTCAGCTTAAGTACTAACCAACCCTTTGGTGGACTCCTTAGGGGTACTCATGTGTGTGATCATGGGTCTTGGATGCGGTACTTTCCGCATGTACTGTCGCTAGGTCTGCGCAGGTTTAGGACTAGGGTGTTTACTTTACCTCGTGGTATAGACTCGAGTTACAGAGTGACTATTGACTGTACTAGGAACTTATGCCTGTCTCTAGATATATTGTCCTTTCTTGTTTGATGATTCTATGAATCATAGAAGGTGAGATGCAAGCCGGCTATGGTTGATAGAGTTTGGATTCCTGGATGTTATGTGATTCACATGATAGTGTAGTATGAGTCGGTCTAGTATTCACATGCTAGGACTATGTGTTGTTATATTGTTGTTCACATGATAAGCATGATTGTCTTGCATTTATATGCTAAGGCTATGTGTTATTCATATTCATATTCTTATGTTTACATGTTATATTAATTATGACATTTCGTGGCTGGGAGAACTCGGAGTTACTCCCCACTGACTGTGGCTTTCGTATTTGTATAAAATGCGATTGACAGGTAGGTGATGCATATATGGGGTACATGGACGAGCTAGCGAGCAAAGTAACCTTGGGACCTAGATTGACTTTATTATATTGTGACCCTTAAACACTTTTTATGTCATATACTTTTTAGGGACATATGTCTCCCTTTCTCATATTTGGGTTGTATAACTTTGTTTCGCGACTTTAGCGATGTTTCATTCATGAGATTTATTTTGGACCTTGTATGTTTGACACCTTCCCATTTGGATATTTTTATAACAGGCTCAGGTTTCGTTTTCGGTATTAAAAATTACAGGTTTTTACCCAAATGAACCTATTACAAACATATCCCCGCAGTTTTTATCTAGAATTATGTGTTTACTTTTCCGCAATGAATGAGGGTGTCACAAATAAGCCTACTCGAAATAGGAGCTGCAGAAGTGGTCGATCGAGTAAACAAAGGGACTCGATCGAGTTGTCCGTTTCTGTGGGTGCTCGATCGATGAAATTAAGCGTTCGATCGAGAGAGTCTAATACTCGATCGAGTAAAAATGTACTCGATCGAGAGCTCCCTATTGCGCAACTCTTAGGCGTCAATGAAACACCTGCAAAGATGCAAATAGCAGCCACAAATAGGACCAAAAACCAAGCCTAAATCGTCTACAGTCTATGGTTTGAAAACCAATTATTACACACAACAAAACTGAAATGTTCGAAAATCAACTTAAAAAGCTTAAACTCCAGGTTGCCTCCCGGACAGCGTTAGTTTCAGACAGGTCCCACCTCGACCTTTTTTTCTTCATCAAATTGCTCCAGTTAGGCACGATAAAAGCAGCTCAAAGCTCTTAGTAACCGATCATAGATCTGCGAATGTGCTACACAAAAGCATAAGTAGCACCAAAATAGAAGAGGAGCATATAAAAGCAATATAAATACCGTCTCAGCTTAACGAATTTCCGATGACAAATATGGTGAAAGATTCTTAACTTATTTGTCCAACCGGGATAGAGTGGAGCATCGAAACATAAATCAGAAGTCACGCGAGATATTTTAGTATCAACCTCGACCGTGCTAGGGACACTCCCTGACTCAGCTACCTTCTCGTTCCCCTCCTTTTTGGGTTCTTACCCGTATATTGCAGCCTCTAGAGCGTCCAACTCGGCTTTCCAAATGTGGGATTCACCATAATCATTGTCTTCTTCCAAATCGTCATCCAAAACGGACCCAGATGACATAGCAATGCTCTCCATGGCCGATATGGTCGATCGAGTAAAAATGGTACTCGATCGAGAACTTTCCTCATGAATATTACTCGATCGAACAACAAGATCTGCTCGATCGAGGTCTTCCTCATATAATCCACTCGATCGAACACTGTAACTAGTTCGATCGAGTGTTTGTTGCTGTACAGTGTAAAAGTCTCCGTATGATGCTTCGTTTTCAGATAAATCTTCGTATCCCGAGTCATACCTATCATTAGTGTCAATAGGAAATCCATGTCTTTCATAAGAAAGACCGCTTTCGGTGTAGGTAGCATATACCTTCTCTGAATGCCTAAAGTTCAAACTGGCAGCTAATTGGGCTATTTGAGACTCAAGTTCCACGAGATGAGCCTCTGTAGATTTTTCAGTTTCTTGCATTTGAAATGCAAGCGTCTTCACCAAAGACTTCAGTTCACCAATCTCTTCTTTCTGTTTATCAAGAGAAGGAGCTTGTTGTTGCAGTTGCCAAATGAATGGAGGCTTTTGATAGCCTCGTTTCTAAAGCGGATGTGGCGGCACATATGCAAAGGGTTGACTAGCTTGTCTACGCTGCCTAAACACATAGACCTCGTCGTTCCCTGCCAAGCAAATAACAGCTTCGTGTCCAGCAGCACCACATCTCTCACAGTGCACTACCTGTTGCGCCATAGGATGGAACATAGGTGGAAGATCAAAGGTACTCAAGCCTTCCCTTTGATGATATTTTACCTAGATCTGCCTAGGTAGGACCTGTAGGACCTATCAAAACAGCACTAGAGGAAAAGATAAGAACTGCCTCAAGGAATAAATTCCTCGAGGCTAAAGATAGACAAAAAGAAACAAGTAAATAAAATGGTTGCCTCCCCGCCAACAACGCCAAAATTTAACACGGCTGTCGCAACCCTATCAAAAATAAAACCAATTGGCTCTAACTTATGTAGCAGAGGTAAGTCGGGTATCGTATCCACAGGGAGGCGGTCACTATCTACTCGTTATTCTAGTCTGTCTAAGGTCACAAAATGGGGTTTTGAGTTGTTTAAACTAAACTAATGAACTGAGTTAAGATTGAGAAAACATATAGAGAGAGAGATGCTAGGATGTCGGTTCACCATGATATCACACAAATCAGCTAAAGGTAGATCAGTTGGTCTGATGTGAGAAGGGTAAATGAAAGGTCCTCTCGGTCCGCTATCCGCCCTAAAATACTACTAACTTAGCTTTCACCCTCATTAGTGTAGTCTATTGTTCATAACAGGTCTATTCATTCCAATCTCTCGATCTAGGTCTGAATTTAACCAGATTAATTGACTCAATTGCATGCATTCAATTTAACAATCACGGTTATATTACTATGAAAGAATTCTCACATTAAATCTCCTAACCAATTATCACATCATTGTTATACTACCATGGCTCCCCTAATCCTAGCATTAAGGTATTAGCTAAGCATAACGATGAATAAAACAATAGAGGAAAATAAAGCAATAGCAAGCATAGTATAAAGATGAAAGGAAGAGAAATAATACTAGAATAAAAGGGAAGAAGGAATTACAAAAGTTTTAATCCGGAAAGGAGAAGAGTAATGTCTGCTTATTGCCCAATGAAAGATGTCTAAACCTAGTTATATCAAACGGCCGCCATTTATTTGTTACTTTGGCAAACAGAGCGTTTTTGGTGGCGTTGGAAAGCTAAGAGGATAAGCTTCCATCTCCAATTAGAATCACTTTAATATCAGTTGTTGAACTCTATATATGGCTCTTCAAAGTAGGCACTAGTAATATGAAGTTCTTCCTTTGTCCGCTAAGCTTCCTTACTTCTAAGCGCATCACAAATTAGTAATTTCCAAGCTCCGATTCAACTCAACTCTTAAATGCATGCATAGGGACATGTTCTAAGCTTGATTCCGCTTCTCTTTGGTTCATTTCTACAAATAGGACAAGAGAAATTAAAGTAGACAATTCAAGGGACATTTGTAGCTAAAAACTACACAAAATGCATAGAAATGCGTACAAATACGGTACAAAAAATCTATATAAAATGCACGCATCAGTGTGGGTGTAAGCTTATACGGAGCATAAAGCTTTGGATTTCTAAACAAACTTACTTAGTTTCTGCGGTACACATGACACATGAGTAGAAAGTGTAGACAAGTGTATTCTTATTCCCTTCATCGCACATCCTACTTTCATTGCCCATAATTTAATTTACAAGGATTTAAAGAAAAATGACAATCCTCTTAATTTATGCCTTGAATTAAAGAATTGAAATAATTTACTGTATTGGAGAGGGGGGAGTTAATTTTCAAGAGTCATATTACTCATATATTATATGAAAAAAGTCTTTTTTAACTAAATTTATAAACGAGATACGAGTAATAGTTTTGAGATAAAACTTAGAAGGACAACGATAAAATAAACTGGAATATGTTTTTTTGAGATAAAATTTAGAAGGAAAACGATAAAATAATTATATGAAAAATGTATCGTAAAATAATTTCACAAAAAGGGAGTGTTATTGGAAATTAGGCATTAACGTAAAAGAAAATAAATTGATAAAAATTCTAGCACATTCCTAGAAAAAACAATGAAAAAGTTTGTTTATTTTCACCTAATTATTTTATTTGATTTATTTTTCAAAAATTCTCATATCTTTACTTTGTGGTGTGTAGGAATCAAATGGACAATAAATGAAGAGATAAGAGAGAAGTACAAGAAAAGTGGAGAATTCGACATGCATTTGTATTATATAGTTTGCTTTAGGCATTGTCGAATGTCTATAAAGATACTTGAGATCGTCGACGATTGAATATAATCGTCAGCGAATGGTGGTCAAACTTTGGTGAAGGAAATCATCAGTGAATTACAGATGGAAAAAGGCTGTTACTGAGTAACCCGCGTTTTCGTAGTAATATAACTTGACTAAATTGTAACTTTAGTTTTTTTAATCTCTTTTCAATAGTGATAGATTGTTTTGCGGATGTTTTTAATATATTCATCATTGTTAATGTGTAATAAATTTATTAACATTGATATTAACAACAAATTAGAAATATGACTAGGGCAAGTTGGTGAAAATATAGTATTCTCTATATATTTAATTAAGTTGGTTAGATGGGTAAATCTATATTTTTCTTATGATTTGAATATTAATGAAATGAGATAGGATACATTTGATTTTATCATCTTATTGTTGCTTTGATGATAAGATGGCAAAAGTACATTGTATATATCGATTTGCGATAATCTGTTTATATTAATTCTCTTAGTGTAATTACTTACATTTTATCCCAAAACAACATAATACTAATGAGTAGAATATCTTTTTTACTTTTAATTTTCAATGTCAGAATGAATGTTATTTTATCTATTTACCCACCTTATTTAAATTAATTTCATTTGATTAAACGTTACAATAGTTAAGAGAAAATGAGTGAAGAATATTTTAAGTCTTAAATATCATCATTATTTCCAAATTAAAAAAAAGGTATATAAACTATTTTTAATACTACTTATTATTTTTTTAATTAATACGGAGTATCATCATTTTAATAAAGTTGACTAATAAAAATATCAAATTTGACGTTGAACAAAAATGATATCATTTGATTACAAAAGTAATGAGAATGAGAATAACAAAATAATAGATTACAATAAAAAACAATACTTTGACGTAAAATCGTAAATAACTGAATATCAAGCTACTACAAAAAATAGTAAAAAAAAATTACGTCAACATATTAATGAAAAGTTAGAGCTTAACTCTTACACTTTCACAATAGGTTATCTCCTATTGAATAAACCACACCACACCCATCCTTTCAATTTCCCTATCATAATATTACAATAGTTAGAAACCTACACAAATGTTTTGTGTGTCTTTCCATCTTTTCTAACTTTTAATTCTTTCATTAATTTGTCATAAATTCAAATTCATCATCCTCTTTAAAAGCTCAATCTTTTATTTTTATAAAATATGAGTATATTAATATGAGATATCGTGGAGGATCCCATGTGTCAACTTTATTTTTGTTATCGATTCATAGAAACGACTCATTTTCTAGCTCAGTAAAACATACCTAAAATAACGTCTAAAATAATTATAGAGATAGACCACGAATGAAAAATGGAAAAATCATCAAAAAACTAAAGAGGAAAATGCATGAACGATCCTTAAACCGAACCCGTGAATTTCACGGGTCACAAAACTAGTTGAATAATAGTTGGGGGATGTGTGTGATGAAGGGAATAAGAATACTCATATATTTATATGAATGTTTTTCTAATGACAATGTATCATATGTGTATTACATTTACAATGTGACACATAATCTAGTCCTTTTTTCTTGTATTCAAGGCACCTAGTAAAAGAATGACTAAGCATTTTAAAAAAAAAAGGAATCCTAGACTTAAGTTTGAGTTTGCTGATATTTATGCGCAATCAATCCATATCCTTAGTTTTTCGTTGTTTGTGTTGTTGCTTCGTAATGGACGTATGAACACACTTAAAATATAGAAATATTTTTTTTTACGTTTTTCTAAATGCCACGTGTTAGATCCACAATTTCTCAACCCAATTTATATATATATATATATATATATATATATATATATATATATATATATATAGTATTAGGATCATGTAAGTCCTCCTCTTACATGTGAGTCCATAAGTCTCATTGTGAGCCTTTGGATGAAGAAGTTGGAGGGCTGAGATTAAAAGGTAAAAATGGTGATTATTAACCTAATTAACACTCTATCTCTCTACTCAACCTAATCAATTACTAACCCACTTAATCAATCTCTAATTTAATATATATAGTTTTCTTTCAACTGTTTCTCTCTCTATCTCCCACAATTTTATACCTCCTCTCCTCTCCCCTCTCTAAAACCTAAAAACCAAAAAAAAAATCACCCTCCTCTCTTCTTTCTCACTACCACCGAGACCCACCACCCACCCACCCACCTCCTCACGGCGCCTCCCCCACCACCCACCCGACCCCATATCTGCCACCCTCACGACCCACACCCTCACCCCTCACGGAAAGCACCACACACCCATCCACCACCACACCGAAACCACCCCCACCGCCATCACCACCACCTACTCAGAAACCAAGGACCCACCACACACACCCGTCATTCCTCCTCCTCCTCCTTCCTCCATACCGTCCTTCCTCCGTTCGTCCTTCCTCCCGCCTCCTGCCACTTTCTTACACCTGATCTGACCGCCGCCTCCAACACCACCATCATCAAATAACCTCCATTCGCCCACCACCGAGCATCCACCACCGGTAGCAACCGATTTTGACGTTTTTCTTTTACAATTTTCTTCATCCTTCCTCTCCTTCAGATCGATCTGCTTTATTTTTTTTACAATTTTTGATTTGTTTTTTTTAACAAGCTAAGATCTGAGAGTGAAGGCTATTAATAATAAAAAAAACTCATAACGTTTGAAAGTTTCAATGGTATGGAGTACATTTGTTGTTTCATTTTAGTGAAAGCTATTAATAAAAAAATTGGAAGTCTACACACAAATTTATAAAGTCAAATAGAAAAGGACGATTTGGCTGCCAAACCTTGTCCTCTTTCATTATTACTGACAATTTTTTTTTTATTCTTCCCTCAGCATGCCGCCAGATCTGAAGTTTTCTTTTTCTTTATTCTTTTTTTTTTTTTTTAAAGTAAAGTTGTGTTAAAATTCGGCTAATTTTTTTTACGGATGGGCTATATAACTTACGATTTACTTTTGATTTCTTTGTACTCCTCTCTTTTTTACGTGTTAGGGTGATAATTTCAGATATTTTTAGGGTGATAATTTCAGATTTTGTTTCAATTTTCGGTTTTGCTCTTTTTTTTTTTTTTTTTTCAGATTTCGAGTTCTAGATCTCGTTTTTCTAGATCTTGTTTTTATTTTGTGAATTTTTTTATTTTAGTCTTGCATTTACTAAGTACATCTCATATAATTTGTTAATTTTAATCTTAGATATATTTAAAATGTCGTCTCCTCATTTTTCTTCAATTGTTGTTATATTAGATCGTTTTATTTTAGTCTTAGATCTAATAAATAGATCCAAGGTTAATTGTTGATTTTCATCTTAGATGTGCATTTTTTTTCTCCTAAAATTACTCTTTTTTCTGCTAGAATTACAATTTTTTCTGTTAAAATTACACTTTTTTCTACTAGAATTACAATTACTTTTTCTTGCTACAATTACACTTTTTTCTGCTAAAATTACATTTTTTTCTGTTAAAATTACATTTTTCTCCATTAAAATTACACTTTTTCCTATTAAAATTATACTTTTTCTGCTAGAATAACACTTTTTTCGGCTAAAATTACACTTTTTCTACTAAAATTACACCTTTTGTTGTTAGAATTACACTTTTTTCTGTTAAAATTACACTTTTCTTCATTAAAATTACAATTTTTTCTGTTAAAATTATACTTTTTTCTGCTAGAATAACACTTTTTTCGGCTAAAATTACACTTTTTCTGCTAAAATTACACTTTTTGTTGTTGTTAGAATTACATTTTTTTCTGTTAAAATTACACTTTTCTCCGCTAAAATTACACTTTTTTCTGTTAAAATTATACTTTTTTATGCTAGAATAACACTTTTTTCGGCTAAAATTACACTTTTTCGGCTAGAATTACACTTACTTCTATTGGACTAATGTTACACTCTCAATGGACTATGTCATATTCTCATATTCTCATTGGACTAATGTTACTGGACTAAAATTACAATCTCAGTGGAATGAAATTATACTTTTCTGGACTAAAATTACACTTTTCTGGACTAAAATTACATTCTCCTTGACTATAAATAACGATCTCATTGGACTGAAATTACACTTACCTGGACTAAAATAACACTTTTTGTCATTAAAATAACACTCGTAAAATGCTAAATTACAATAACTTGTGATAAAATTACAAAAATTCAAAATATTATTCGTTAAAATCACTCGGAAAAGATTGAAGTTAAACTTGTAAAACGCACAATTCTCGTAAATATTCCTTAAAATTACACTTTTTGCTGTTAGAATTACACTCGTAAAATCCTAAAATGTCGAAAACTTGTCTCGAAAAAAAATATGAAAAAACCGAATTATTCGTTAAAATCACTCGGAAAAGATTGAAGTTAAACTTGTAAAACGCAAAATTCTCGTAAATATTCCTTAAAATTACACTTTTTCTTTGTTAAATTACACTAAAAAAATCCTAAAATGTCGAAAACTTGTCTCGAAAAAAAAAATTGAAAAAACCGAACCAGGAAAAATGTTAACAAAATTTTCACAAACTTTGAAGTATAAGACAAAAGGTGGTGTTAATTATGTATGATAATGAATTAGTGAATGTATTACTAAAACTAGAGAGAGAAGTAAATTAATTAATGTTAAGTGTGTTTTCTCGCTTTCAATCTCAATCTCAACCTTACACCATGCATGATCCAAGGGTTGTGGGAGGACTTATATGACTCAAAAGATATAAGGAATTTCATTTGAACTTTACTCTCTCTCTCTATATATATATATATATATATATATATATATATATATATAAAACTGGGTTGAAAATATTGTGGATGCGTGCGTGTCCCGCATAAAACATTAATTAATGACAAGTATTAATTACAACTAATCATTTAATATGAACATAATAAATGTAGCATTAATCTTAGTAAATATTAATTATAATTTAATAAATTTTATTATAAAATTACATTAAATAATGACATTGATTTGATTCTAAATTTATTAAAAAAATATTTTGATAAAAAGTCTAAATTGTAAATAAAAATGTTCATTGCGAAAAATGCTTTCAATCGAGTATAATTTTCATTATGTTTATTAACATATTTTGATATGTAGAGATGATTAAAGTGAGTATCTTACAATGTTTTACTTTTATGTAAAAATACATTTTGAGAAAGTTATAAAACTTAGACCATTAAATTTGTTAAGAAAAATATATTTGGAATAGTCATTATATTTATTAAAAACAAAACTTTAAAAAAAAACTACTAAGGTATACGTTTTGATAGTATGGAAACGAAAAATTATATTGCGACAAATTAAATACATATGAGATTTTGAGAGGTTTAAATACTGTGATAATGAGCATGTATGTACATAGTGATCGCGAGTGAGTTTGAATAAATAAAAGAAAAGTAATTATTATTAAGTAATATAAAATTATATAGGGTTGTTTTATGTGGTATCCCGTGTTTCTTCGCATTCTACTTGGTGCCCCTATATTTTTGAAAATATAAGTGGTATCCCTAAATTTAGTAAAATGTTCTAAAAATACCCAAACTACTAAAAATCACGTTTTTAATATGTTAAATTTTGTAACGAAAATATGTTTATAATTGAGTAGACGATGTTTAATGACATGATAAATTATTGCCAAAAAAATCAATAAAAAATGTATAAATTAAACATTTTAAAGAGGCGGATTAGAGCATTTTAGGTATTTTAAGATGTTTTAATTATGTTTAGGGGTACCACTGGATATTCAGTTACAATTTTTTTGTAAATATCTTCAGTTAAATATATATAAGTCAAGAATAAAACATTGATTATGACTAATTATATCTTATAAAAATGATATTTGAGTAAGTTCAACCTATTTTATTTATGGGTAAACTCTTAAACATCATTATATAAAGTTGTTAATAAAAACAAAAGGTGCAAATTTCTTATATATATGTTTGACACATAGCACATGTAAGACACAACCAAAACATTTGAATAAATTTAGTTTAGACCCTATATGTTTTGATAAATAAATATCAAACGTTATACAGACAAAATTAAAAATTACATAAAATTATATTCACATCATTTTGAATAAATATTTTAACTGATTTGGAACATAACGTATCATGAAATGATATAATTTGATAGCTTAATGTTGTTGTTGCATTATTCAAATAAATTTTATTTTAATTAATATGATATTTGATCAATTACAATTTTTTTTTTTGTAAAACGTTGATCATGCGTAATTAACTACTCCGTATAACTTATTAGTTTTAATTAAAATTATACGTATTTTATTTAAAACACTAAGCTTAAACCTAAAAAAAAAAAAAATTGAGAAAAAAAAATTTATTTTTATTTATAGGTAAAAATATTAAAGGTTATATATGAATTATATTATTTTTCTTCAATTATAATAATAAAATTATAAAACAGGCCGCGCGAAGCGCGGGATACTACCTAGTATATATATATATAACTGGGTTGAGAAGCTATAGATGCGCCACGTGGCATATGCAGCCATAATTACAGCATTAATGATAGTCAAATTATTAAATGTGAGGATAATAAATGTTGAGTATATTTCATCAACTTATTAACTACAACATAAACATATAAATATTTGATTACTTTAAATAGTACGTTGATTTACTAATTTGACAAAAAATAATTTTAAAAATATTTCGAAAATTAAATAATTAAATTTATCGCGATAAATCCTTTAATATGAATATAATTTTCATCATATTTGATCAAAATATTTTAAAATTAAAATGATTTAAATGAGTGTCTCACAATGTATTTTACTAAATAAAAAAGTGTATTATTTTTCAATTTTCATGAGTGTCCGATTTAAATGAGTGTCTCACCGTTATATCCGATTTTCATTGTATTATTTTCAATATTATAAATAATTTTTTCAAAGTGTTATAGATATCTAAGGTATATATACAGTTATACATGACGATATTTGTTCTCCTACTAGAGTGAAGTTGTAAAAGAAATATTTGCTAAGTACAAAGAAATATATATACAAATTTATAGTTTTGGTTTGCCAGCTTATGATTTATGAACATGCTTTTTAGAAGGAAAAAAATTGATATTGTTTATTGGCAATTTTTCAGCTTTTAAGAATAAAGGCAAGTATTAAGAGCAGAGAGTTTTACATCAAATCAAAGTATATGTTTTTTCATAGTTATTTTTCATCCCCAATAAACTAAAAGATTAAGGGTTGCTCAACTTTTTCCCGCTCATTTGATTGGCAAAAAAAGTGGGCCCCTATTGAAAATAATCTTTTAATTGATGCAATTGTTAATACACACATTTTCGTCAAATGATGAATAGAATCTTTCATACACAAATGATTTACACAAGGTGGATCCATACTAAATAAAATCTTTCAATCAAATGCCTATTTAATTGTGTGAATATTTAATCTTTCAATCAAATGACGGAATTGTGTGTAAATCTTTCAATCATCTTTCAATAAAAATAGTTGATGTTAATGTAATTCGGAGTATTTTGTTCAATAGGTAGTATCTTTTAGTTTATTTGTATATCATCTTTTTCAATGTGTGTTATATTTTTTGGTACATATTTTGCCTGTTTTTGTTAGAAAGTAAATACTTTTCATTACATTTTACACTTAACTTAATTGTACTAGCATAAAATAGTACTCCAACTATTTACAATCGCTTTATTTTGTGAGGAGAAAATAAAGCAAGTGAACACTATTTATTAGGACGGATGAGTAGCATTTAATGAGATAACATTAATTTAATGTCTTATAATTATAGTCATTTTTCATTTTCTACCTCTTATAACATCAAACTAAAAGGACAATTAGTTCATAAAAGTGTATTCAATTGCAGATGTATTTATATAAATAGATAACCTAAAAAATATCGTGCTTTAGCACAGGATCTTCACTAGTACTTATTAACTATAACTGAGAGAGAGAGAGAGAGAGAGAGAGAGAGAGAGAGAGAGAGAGAGAGAGAGAGAGAGAGAGAGAGAGAGAGAGAGAGAGAGCATATTTTGGTAAAAAAAAAAAAAAAAATTGAATGTGTAAATTTACTTTTCAGAATATATTAAGGTGTTGTTTGGCCAAGCTTAAAAAGTGCTTTTGTAATTGAAAAAGTAGTAACTTGGCCAAACATGGTAAATTAGAGAGTTTTAAAAGTACTTTTGAGAAGTCAAAAATTGATTATTCACCCCCAAAAGCAGAAGTAGATATTTATTACTTCTACTTCTACTTTTTACATAAAGAACCAAATAAGCAAACAAAAGTTGTATTAAAGTAGTTAGGCCAAACATGTAAATTTTGTGAGAAACCGCTTTTACAAAAGTATGGCCAAACAACTAAAACTTTTCAAAAAAGTAACTTGTGAATAAAATCCTTTTAAAAATAAAAAATCATTTTCCATAAGCAAGGCCAAACAGCACCTAAATTTGTTTACAGAACAACATTTAATAAAATATAGAACAAAAGTGTGCAAAATTTTTCATAGATATGTTTGACACATATATAACACATACAAATACAATTTAAGCATCCGAACAAGTTGAGTTTGAACCATGTATATTTGACGTGTAATCATCTTGCCTTATACATAAAAATTGAAAAATTATAAAATTATATTCATATTAGTTTCAACAAATATTATTTGATTTGGAACATGTGGATTGTAAAACGATCTAATTAATAAATTATTTTTATTGCATTACTTGAATACATTTCATTCGAATTAATATGATATTTGATTAATCATAAATTTATTTACTTAACATATAAACCATATAATATTGGTAAAGAGTAAAAGAAATTCAACAATATTAGTGACAATTATATAATGAGTATAATGCTTAGCGAACAACATTGGAAAAATTTACCGTATTATGTATATTTGCAACAATAACAAATAACAACTTATATTGTGATAATTTATACTTACAAATTAGAATTAAAAAAAATATCATGATTTCGAGTGAATATCAACAATGTGATAACTGATATATTTGTAGTGCATATGAATAATCACGACATTTCTGTAATAAGAATCGTGACAAAATAGAAAATATAATTCTTTTCTTAATTATTATTTTCAAACAAGTATTGCATACTTCATTTGTAAAATTAGTCTTACATATATAGCCACTACATGCACTTAAAACTGTATGTATTTTATTTAAAAATATTTTGAACTAAATACCTTAAAAATATGATTAGAGGAAGATTAATCTATTTTATTTACAAGTAAGTAAAATTTAAATTGCATATTTAAATTTCATTATTTTTCTGTAATTATAAAAATAAAGTATACAAACAAACCATGCGAATCACGGGATACTACCTAGTATGTTATAAGTTTGTGATCGGTCAAAAATATCATCTACATGAGTAGATAAAACAAAAATAGAATGCTTAGAGAGTCATAAATCATTTGTCTTTCTACCATGTGAATCTTCTTTGTCCCGTTACAAGTTTGTGATGGACAGACAATATCCGTCACATATTATTAAAAATTATAAAAATTTAATATTTTTATAGTATTTATGACGATAAATCAAACAAGATCTCACATGACTATATTTTATCTTATAAATTAAGAATAATATTATGAATAGTGCCAAAAAGCAAGTGTTACCTTTGGTTTGTTTCCATAAAGTGTATATATCTATGCTGTTTTGTTGAAATGTGAAATCTATTCTGATTTTTGCAGTTATGACTTATCAAATAGATCCCCAATGGATTCCTGAATGTAACCAATTTCAAATTAACCTAAGCCTAGACAATGCTTTGGTTCGTACTTTCTTTGTTATCCTCATTACTACCATCAGGGTTTACTCTACGTTTCGGGGTATGGTTTTACATAACAAGTTTGTATGACAGTTTAAAATATCTGTGCTGCTGAGAATTTTTATCTGAATAGTTTTGCTCATGATAATCATAGTACTAAGGTCATCATAGTTCTACATGATTTATATATTTACGGTGTTTTGAGCAATGGTACTTGATATTACGTCAGAAATCTAGTGTATACCATTAGAGGGGTATTAAATTTACGTTTAGGGAAGGATATAATGAGACTGCGAGATTTATTGTTGGCCTTGCTGAGTTGCGACGTAGTGTTTATATATTTCATGGAGATAACCTTGGTGAATGGGCTTCCGCGTATTATTCCATCACTGTGAACATATTAGAGTGTGTCCGCTTTAACTTATTTGAACATATTAGAGTGTGTCCGCTTTAACTTATTTTTTTTTTCAAGTTCTTACATGAAGATTCAGTTCAATTGACTCCAAAAGAGGTTAAAATAATCAAAGGTTGGGAACTTTAGTCAAAACTGTGGAAATTTTATGCGAGGTATCATGATTGGAACCCCAAAGGAACTAAATGTGAAGTTACTAGTGCCGAGTAAGAAGAGGAAATTATTGCCATTGTTAAAGATGTTTGTATAGGTTAGTTTCTCCTCTCTTTCACTCAATCCACCAATCATTTTTACATTAATCCCGACTGAAACCGTTTTCTTTTTCTTTGTAGCTCCAGAGATTAAAAGGCTTGATGTGACATATGCTCGTCAATATGTTAACCGACGTGTTTTGGTAAGATTTTAATCTTTTGGTCCCTAAAATAAGTGGAAGTGGAAGTCTTATTATGCGGTTAACGTTGTCTTTTTTATTATTATGTTTGATATTTGACAGTAAACTGAAGGAAATTGCGATATTGAAGGCTCTCCATCAAGATTGGTGATTTTTGTTGAAGATTGGTGGAACTATTAGATATAGGCTAACTCAGAGGATAAGTGGTAATGCATTTTAATCTTAAATTAGGATGGATATGTGTTTGTGAATTGGCTTAAATTTCTGGTGTTAGTACCTTTATTTTGGTACACGGATTTCTGGTGTTTAAGAGGATCATGTATATTTTGGTACACTTTTTTAAATTCCATAATCATTAAATGGAGGTTCTGGTTAGTGTATATTTGATGTTAATGGAATTGTTTAGTAGACGAATTTAGTATGATAGGGGGTAATGCATCATTTGTATGTAAATTAAAACTTTGAAAATGCAAAAGAGTAACAAAAATTAGTAGTACCTTATACACATAAAAACCTCCAAAGACTTTTTCTTCTCTGTCACTTGTTCGACCTTGCAATCTTGCAGGGCAAGCTCAGTTTCCTTCTCTTGAGCATTTGAAAGCTCTGTGACATTCTTCATCTTGTTAAACTTGCCATTAGAGTAATATGGTTGCGCTTCATAATATTGGGACGTCGTGAGTACCTATCATTCGATGCAACTTTGAAAGCACACTACAACAAATTGTCACTTACGCCACGAATTATGCCACGGGAATTTATAATTCGTGGCTAAATTCTGCTTAGCCACGAGAAAAATTTATTCATTATTTTGGAAAAAAAATTATGCCACGGGATAACTTTTCCCGTGGCGAAAAGTCAATTGCGCCACGAATTAGGTGATACGTGCATTTTATATAGTCTTTTTAGCCTATTTTATGCACGTATTTCTATGCTTTTATCGTGGTTTTATGCTACGAAATGCCCCGAATATGCTACTTTGGGTTATTTTGTCTTATTTGCAGGAATGAACCCGAAAGTAGCGAAATCAAGCCATTTACCGTCCATTTTGCATGCATTTGGAGGAAGAGTAGATTTGGAGCGGGAAATGTTGCTGTTTTGGGATGCGTGAAGGTGTTTCGGGAGCTAAAAGGACAAGTCAAAGTCAAATTGACAAGGATGATGAGCTGCTGAAGTCAAGTTTCACTTGATCGAGTGATTTATTACTCGATCGAGTGGTTTAGGAGTCAATAATCAGTCGATCGAGTAGACTATGTAGTCGATCGACCAGTTCTTTTTGTGCACTTACTCGATCGAGGACATTGTTAGTCGATCGAGCTGTTTTCTGGCTGAGTTTGCTCGATCGAGTGATTTCTCTACTCGATCGAGTGGACTTTGCTACGGGCTGGGCTTTTTAGTTATATTCCGTCATTAGGTTTAACTTTACTCCTAATTTCTTATAAATAGGAGTAAAGGTTGTCATTTGTAATCATCCAATAATCCGGGAAGGATCACGTTACTCCTTTTCCCTTTCTATATACACTGTTACATTTCTTCATTTCCGGATCCTTTAATCTAGTAATTCCTTCTTCCCTTTTTCTCTTTCTTTTTAATGTTTATTGTTATTATTTATTTTATTCTTGTTTCCCCCATTCCCATGTCTAGCTAATTTCCCCTTGGTATGTTAGGATTAGGGAAGCCGTGGTAGCATGCTTTAATTGTATTAAATAGATTAGCCCTGCGATAAGAATTGTATTAGGCAATTTAATTGTTATCCGGTCGAATGAATGCATGCAGGAGACCATAATTCTAGTTAACCCCGACCTAGATCGAAAGATTGGAAGGGAAGGCTTGCTTAATTACAATAGGGTATTGCAGTGAGGGCGAAAGTTAAGTCATTTTACACTCTAGGGCGGTTTAAGGACCGAAAGGTGACGACCATAGCTCTTCTTATCAATAGTCTAATCGCCTTAATATTCCCGATATAATAGATCTGACAGCTGCCACGGTGGACCGACTCTTAGCATACTTCTTTCTCTTACTGTTAATTCTTTTCCCTTGCCTTAATTTCTAGTTTAGTTAAATCAATCAAAACCCCCATCGTGACATTAGACAGATAAATAGACAGATAGATAGTACACCGCCTCCCTGTGGAGATCGACCCTACTTACCGCTGACTTCTGTTAGTAGTACTTAGGTATTTTATTTTTGGTGTAGAAACGACCGCATCAAATTTTGGCGCCGTTGCTTGCGGGAGGCAATCTATTTATTTATTTGTTAAATTTTATCTGTTTTTAGCCTCAGGGGATTTTTCCCTTGAGGCTGTTTTAATCTTTTGTTTAGTGCTGTTTTGATAGGCCTTACAGGTACTACCTAGACAGTTCTAGGTGAAAGACAGTCAAAGGGAAGGCTTGAGTACCTTTGACCCACCACCGATGTCCCATTTTATGGAACAGACGGTGATTTACGGCGGGAGATGTGGTTCTGCTGAGCACAATGCAGCTGTAGTTGTGCCGCCACATCCGCCCTATCAATGGCCACCGCAACAAGATTCCCCTGATATACAAGAAGAAGACCTTGCGGAGCTGAAATTCTTGATGGAGGAACTTGCATTCCAAGTGCAAGAATATGTCTCGCGATTTGATGAGCTCGAGTCTGCAGTTGCTCAATTAGCAGCTGAGATGGAGAGAGAAGAGATCGCGGAGCTGACATATTTAATGAGAATGCTTGTGTCACAAATGCAAGAGAGTGATAGGGATATGGATACTCGAATCCTTGCGCTGAAGTCACAATTAGCTCAGTTAACAGCTGAGATGCAAGAAGAAGAGGTTTACCTTGCTGAGAGCGGTTTTTCCCCTGAAGAACCCGTGTTGCCCAATGCTGAGGATGACTTCTTTGATTCGGACGACGAGTTCCTATCATATTTCACTACCCCACGCGAAGATTTCAGCGCTGTACAGGAGGAATCACTCGATCGAGTGACAATTATTGGTCGATCGAGTGATTTTCCAGAAGAACTTGCTCGATCGAGTGAAAACTCTACTCGATCGAGTGGAATGCAGGAGGATAGTTCTCGATCGAGTGATTCTGCCACTCGATCGAGTGAATTGCGGGAAGAGATTGGTCGATCGAGTAGTAATTCTGCTCGATCGACTGATTTGGTCATTGGGAGCTGTAATTCGTCATTTGGGCTTGATTTAGATGACGACTTTGATGATGACAACGGTTATGGTGAGTCTCCCTTATTCAAAGCCGAGCTGGATGCACTTGAGGCTGAGATTTACGGGACGGATTCCACTGAGGGCGACAAAAGGACAGCTGAGTCGGTAATTACTCCTAGCACGGAAGAGGTAATGAATTCTTTTATCTATGATTCCGTCATTAAGAGTGATCCACCTGAGGTAGTAAACGGTAATTTTATTATTATTTGTAAATTGCCTCGTCTTATTCATGCTTCCTTTTTCAAAGCTATACCCCCTCATATGTGGACGCATAAATTAGCAATTTCTCACCATCCTTGTCATTTTAAAATTGTTAATCTAATTTGGAGCCCTAAATTATTGACAATTGCTCCCGCGCTCCTTTATTTGGTGGATAAATTTAGGAGCGCCCATAGGAAATTTGTTAGACTTAAATGTCTACATATCTTTATTTCCTACCTTGCTATTCCACTTTTGTGCTACTTATGCTTTTGTGTAGCACATGCGCAGATGTATGATTTGATGCTGCGCGCTTTGAGCTGTTTTGATCGTGATTAATTAGAAGGCTCGAAGAAAAAGAAGGTCGAGCTGGGACCTGACTGAAGCTAGCGCTACCCGGGAGGCAACCCGGCGATTTTATTTTGTTTTTATTTCACTTTCAGTTGTAATAAATGGTTTCTATACCATGAACTATCTCAGTAAGCTTGTTTTTGTTAGTATGCGGGCTGTTTTAATTTCACTTTGCAGGAATTCATCGAGGACCAGTCGATCGAGTAGTCACTCTACTCGATCGAGCACCTTAGCTGAGAGATCCTCTCGATCGAACAGATAAACCACTCGATCGAGTGCCTGCAGAAAGGAAACTACTTGATCGACTGGTGCACCATTCGATCGAGCAGTTTTGAATGCCCATTTCACTCGATCGACTACTGTTCAACTGCCATCGAGTGCCTTTGACTTGGATTAGCTTCCTGAGACGGTTTTCCGGACCTTAGCAACCTCCCATTTCATGGTCGGTTTGGGGAGGTCCCCTTATTCGCGCTATCTTGTAAGTTTTCCGCTCTTACTCTCTCTTCTTCCTTTAGTTTGCATTTCCTTTCCTTGTTTTGGTACAATGGGGGCATTGTACGGTTTGGTTTGGGGAGGTTATGCATCCATATCTCAAGTCTCGCATTTTGTTTTTATTGCATTTCTGTTATCACGTTTAATTTTCTGTTTGCATTGTTTTTATTTCATTAAAATCAAAAATTCCATAAAAATTTAAAAATTATTGAAATTCAAAAAAAATTTCACGTTTATTTTAGCATATAGGTTGAGTCGGAACGGCAGATTTCAATGATGATATTGCACTATAACTGTCTTTTTGCTTAAGCCTTGCATTGAACTGTTATCTTTTAGCTTTGTCTTTTGCATGTCTACGAGTTAATGTTAAAATTTAGCTGAACAAATAGACTTGACCTGAAATTTTGGCAACCTACTCATAATTTCTAAGATTTAGAGCCTTATAAACTGGTGACATTTATGACCAGTTTCATGTAGGATTGTGAGTAGTTACTCCTTGCATAACATGTATCATCAATTTGCACGTATATGAAATTCAATTGCTTTTTGCCGTCATACATTCGGGTTAGTGGTTGGTGTCACATGCAGGGAGGTGCTTACAATTCCCCTTTCTTTCATTTTTACCCATTTAACTCCACATTAGCCAAATTTGCCAGTTGACCCTTAGCTACATCCAAATTTAGCCTGCCTTGTCAAGCTAGTTTAGATTGTTTTGCGGTATATTGTCTATTGTATCAAATGTTGGCGCATATTCTGTTGATTCGGAGTTGGTAACTTATGAAGAAAAGGAGGATGAAGAAAAAAAACGTGATGAAAAAAAAAAAAAGGAAAAATGACGTGAAAAAGAAAAAAGAGAATTCGAAAAAGAAGAAAACAAGAAACCGTTAGAAAAGAAAATTTAGAAAGAAGAAAAAATAGATGTTGTATGGTTGACGGTTTCTGCTCCTATGTTCTATCCGACATTATTCGAGGAGTGAGTTCAGTTTGGTTTGGTGAGTTTTATGCCAAATGAAGGGCATGTGCTTATTCCATAATTGCTTAAGAAATGGATGTTGTCATATGGTTCTGTTTAGGTACTAGCTTGATCACCTATACCTCCACATTCCCAAACATGTTTTGCCTTTTCTTACCCATTGCCTCACTTTACCATATCTTTGTAAGCCCTCGGCTGTGACAGGACCTCGTTTGGTTGGAATGTGTGTACGGTAGTTAGAATTGTCTATCATATTAGTTGCATGCATGTTTATGTAGGTCGTAGTTTAGGTGAGCGACTATTTCTCTTCCTCTCTTACATATATATGTTCACCCTTTGCTTCATGAGAGAAAGAGTGACCCGTGAGAGTCCATTGTTAACGGTCTTGCAAGGTCAACGGTTCAGCTTTATTACAAACATCCTATAACTCGTTTGCATTTGACTGTCTTGCTATAAGTGTTAGTTTTCTTGCATTAAATTGGCTTAAGTGGGCATTTGTAGCTAGCTCTGAGTTACCTTTTTCCGTTCCATTAGCGTATAGTTTTGAGTTTACTCGAGGACGAGTAAAGGTTTGGTTTGGGGAGATTTGATACGTGCATTTTATATAGTCTTTTTAGCCTATTTTATGCACGTATTTCTATGCTTTTATCGTGGTTTTATGCTACGAAATGCCCCGAATATGCTACTTTGGGTTATTTTGTCTTATTTGCAGGAATGAACCCGAAAGTAGCGAAATCAAGCCATTTACCGTCCATTTTGCATGCATTTGGAGGAAGAGTAGAT
The DNA here is from genome assembly GCF_048544455.1 of Silene latifolia. Taxonomy (NCBI): domain Eukaryota; kingdom Viridiplantae; phylum Streptophyta; class Magnoliopsida; order Caryophyllales; family Caryophyllaceae; genus Silene; species Silene latifolia. Next base: position 34,435,228 of record NC_133527.1, on the reverse strand, counting down.
TTGGAGCGGGAAATGTTGCTGTTTTGGGATGCGTGAAGGTGTTTCGGGAGCTAAAAGGACAAGTCAAAGTCAAATTGACAAGGATGATGAGCTGCTGAAGTCAAGTTTCACTTGATCGAGTGATTTATTACTCGATCGAGTGGTTTAGGAGTCAATAATCAGTCGATCGAGTAGACTATGTAGTCGATCGACCAGTTCTTTTTGTGCACTTACTCGATCGAGGACATTGTTAGTCGATCGAGCTGTTTTCTGGCTGAGTTTGCTCGATCGAGTGATTTCTCTACTCGATCGAGTGGACTTTGCTACGGGCTGGGCTTTTTAGTTATATTCCGTCATTAGGTTTAACTTTACTCCTAATTTCTTATAAATAGGAGTAAAGGTTGTCATTTGTAATCATCCAATAATCCGGGAAGGATCACGTTACTCCTTTTCCCTTTCTATATACACTGTTACATTTCTTCATTTCCGGATCCTTTAATCTAGTAATTCCTTCTTCCCTTTTTCTCTTTCTTTTTAATGTTTATTGTTATTATTTATTTTATTCTTGTTTCCCCCATTCCCATGTCTAGCTAATTTCCCCTTGGTATGTTAGGATTAGGGAAGCCGTGGTAGCATGCTTTAATTGTATTAAATAGATTAGCCCTGCGATAAGAATTGTATTAGGCAATTTAATTGTTATCCGGTCGAATGAATGCATGCAGGAGACCATAATTCTAGTTAACCCCGACCTAGATCGAAAGATTGGAAGGGAAGGCTTGCTTAATTACAATAGGGTATTGCAGTGAGGGCGAAAGTTAAGCTGTTTACACTCTAGGGCGGTTTAAGGACCGAAAGGTGACGACCATAGCTCTTCTTATCAATAGTCTAATCGCCTTAATATTCCCGATATAATAGATCTGACAGCTGCCACGGTGGACCGACTCTTAGCATACTTCTTTCTCTTACTGTTAATTCTTTTCCCTTGCCTTAATTTCTAGTTTAGTTAAATCAATCAAAACCCCCATCGTGACATTAGACAGATAAATAGACAGATAGATAGTACACCGCCTCCCTGTGGAGATCGACCCTACTTACCGCTGACTTCTGTTAGTAGTACTTAGGTATTTTATTTTTGGTGTAGAAACGACCGCATAGAAATACGTGCATAAAATAGGCTAAAAAGACTATATAAAATGCACGTATCATTAGGCTACACCCGTGGCAAATAATCAATTTTGCCACGAACTATTTCACACCCGTAGCGAAATTTTATTTAGCCACGAATTGTTCCGTGGCAAAAAAACTTTTAGCCACGAACTAACAAACACCCGTGGCGGGTATCTTTTCCGACTTAAATTAAGTAATTTTCATGTTAAGGCAAACCTAAAAAATGCTAGCTTAAAAAAATAAAAAATCTGAATGAAATTTAATCAAATATAAATAATATGAAAAATATTTAAATGTAAAATTTTGCAAACAATTTGATTAATTTAACTAATATTTTTTTATTGTTGTATTTACTTTAATAAGAAATTTTAAAATTTTATAAACTTATATGCAAGCAAAAAAAAAGTTTATTATTTAACTTTTTGATATTTTTACAAATCACGGTTATGTTTTGCAGGTTTTTCAAAACATGTCCACTTTAAGAAATTTGTTTTAATATATAATTCTATAATTCTATTTATTATAGTCTTGAATAATTATTTTAAATTAGTGTATCGCATTTAAAGACATAACATATAAAATTAAATAAATAAGTTATTTATCATCTATCTTAGATAAATCTAAAAGTAACATATTGTCAAACTGTTTCATTCAAAATTTGATTTAGAACTTTATTTTTAAGATATTTATAGAAAAATTTGAATATGATATAAAATTTAACTTGGTGAGAAAAAAAGTGTGGGACATTTTTTTAGCATTGGAAAAGAAACGAACATTATATTAGAAAATTGATTAAATAAAATAAGTGCGCTAAGAAATGAAAGTAAAAAAAAATGATTTCCCACTAATCTGTTAAGAAAAAAAATATTGGAAAAACTATCCATATAAAAATTCAATATGGAGAAATTTGTTTCAAAGATTAAGTTGAAATTTTCAGTTAAACTCATTTATTGTTCTTAAGCACAACAGTCTGTGATACTGTCGGTTTGGTCTATTGCTTACAATATTTGCAAAGCCAACTAGTAACAGTCTGTCTCACTGTTGCTCTAGTGAGGTCAACAATACGCCTTTTAACTTTCATTTAAAAGGAGTGTTTGTTAGATACTTGAGATATCATTTCATTTTACTAACTTAAATCAATTAAGTTTAGTCAAAATTTTTAAAACAGTACCTAATTCACCCCCTCCCCCTCTTAGGTACTAAGAATCCATAAACTCTTCACACAGGCAGCAACCAAATACGCCAAACCCGACACACCCAAAGTTGCTCCAAAACAGAACTGACCTGGACGTACAGGGGGCGAGTTACGAGGTCGCGATGACGGTACCAATTATGGCCTCACATTGAACTCGTCCCCTACCACCTCCCTCACGTCATATACTGACGCCGACTGGGATGGTTGCCTGGACACTCGCTGCTCCACAAGTGGCTATTGCGTGTTCCTTGGTGACAACCTCATATCATGGGCCTCCAAATGACAACCTACGTTGTCTCGTTCAAGTGTCGAGGCTGAGTACCGCGGCGTTGTGAATGTTGTTTCTGAATCGTGTTGGCTCCGTAATCTCTTACTTAAGCTCCATCACCCGCTTTCTAAGGCCACACTCGTCTATTGTGATAATATCAGTGTCATCTATCTTGCTGGCAACCCCGTCCAACATCAGCGCACTAAGCACATTGAGTTGGATATCCACTTCGTTCGCAAAAAGGTAGCTCGTGGTGACGTTCGTGTTCATCATGTTCCCTCCCGTCACCAGTTAGCAGACATTTTCACGAAAGGGTTGCCCTCTGTTCTCTTTAATGACTTCCGAGACACTACTACAGATACAGCCTATAACAACGGGTAAAAACCGTTGTAAAATCAAAAAGCGGACGTTGTTAAAGCGGCCGTTGTAGAAGGTATTTACAACGGTTTGCTTATTTAGTGAAACCGTTGTCTAAAGTATTCACCACGGTTAAAAGCCGTTCTTGTTGGGTGTTCTCCGTTGTGGAAAGTGTTTCAAAATTTTGGAGGGAATGATATAACAACGGTTGTCATATGTATAACCGTTGTTGTAAATTTTCCTCCAAAATTGTGAAGTCTTTTGACAACGGGTTTATGCTACATACCCGTTGTTGAAATGTTTAGTAACAACGGTTCTTTGTTTAATACCCGTTGTTGTAATTTTACCTCCAAAATTGTGAAGAGTTTTAACAACGGTTCTTTGATTAAAACCTGTTGTTGAATATTATGCGCGGGTATTTGTGAATGTCATTCACAACGGTGTTATTTTTATTAACCGTTGTGAAAGGTATTGACAACGGTTTTTTTTTAGTACCCGTTTTTATTACGAACTCCTATTGTTTTGAAAAAATAAATTTGTTTCATGCCATTCAAAAACCTGCATATATACCAAGGACCAACGATAAATCACAGCTGGGTTCATCAGAACTCAATAGATTCAATTCAACCACAACAGCAGCTGCATCATATATATCTATACTTACAAGGAGTTGAATTTACATGAACTAATCATTCCCTAACTTGAACAAAAAATTTACTAATAAGTTGATCTAAACTCTGAGTATCATGCATTTCTATTTTCTAAGACGTAGTTGCCCCACATGTCTCTTACCTCGTCTATATCTATATTTGAGTACTTCTCAATCTGTTCTGACGGGTTGATTGCATACTGCGGAAAAAACAAAGAGAAGACATTATGGTATATATAGCAGCAAGCAAGACAACATAGCAACATCATGGTATATATAGCAGCAAGCATGACAACATTAGCTCTAATTTAAAAAAAGTAATAAACACATTATTAAATTACTAACCTTTGGAGGAATAAAGATATATCTTCGCCTAATAATCTCCAACATGAACCGACAAGCGTAGTATCCACATTGTATGCTATCTGGCTGGCGAGGGGCCTATTATTACATAAAAAAAACAGACGAGAGAAGGCTCACATCAGAATCTTGAACTTTAGGTATTGTATTAGTATTAAACACAGATTTTGCACTTAATGTTATTGTATTTGAGCACGTACCCCTGTTATCGTAATAAAATCAGGGCCAACATCAGAATCTTTCGTGGGTTGATCCTGCTCGTTTGCTCTTTTCTTCTCAAAGGCCCTTTTTTTAAAAATAAAAAAGGAGGCAGAAACTCATTTTTTTAGGGGCAAAAATGAGCTTTTTTCTATAAATAAAAATTGAAACTTAATGTTATTATAAATAAATCAGTATTATAAACTTACATATTAATCAAGCGCTTAAAAGTCTCGCTTGGTTGATTATGTAAAGAGTCCAACCAGAAAACTTTATTCTTTGTCGGCATGATGGCTGCTAGCACCCAATGAGCCCTACATCAAGAGACATCATCATTATTAACAAGTACATATATTAGTTATAAAAATGCAATTGTAGGGGGAAACGTAATATTAATTTGTTTATTACCCTCTTTCATTATAAGCGCCAAAAATCAGCTTCTTGGTTGTCGCCAATTGCTGAGCAATATAATCTACCCGTTGATCGAACGAGAAATCCGGAATAAATAAAGATAAAACATAGGGGCACGAATCCGTATTGATCGGATGGAAGATTCTTCTCGGGATCACTCTCAATTTCAATATCCTACATTATTACGGTATTAATTCCGGTATTTAAAACACTATCTAGTAGTCAGAATATTAGACTATGAAATTATTTATTAAGAAACTTACTTCATCCAAACAAATACGTGTTGGACATCAATCTGGTCTAGGCCAGCCCATACGGCTAGCACATCCCATGTAAGATGTGCTTGGCGCTCAACCCCTAGAATATCCTCCTCGAGCGGAATAGCTATCAATTGCTCGTTGGCTATGCGATGGGCAGCCTCCTCATGAAGTTTCTTCATCGTCACCGTTCTTACTTTTTGCATGTAATCCTTCCCTTTATATTGTGTGGAGTTTAAACTCCTAACTACTTTCAGGTCCGGGAAAGAATGAGTCTTTGATTTTGTGCTACTACCACCAGCCTACACATGTAGTAGATAATTAAAATAATAAAAAATCCAAAGGTAACATATCCTAGCAGTTGGAGTAATAAAAATAAAAGCGTACTTAATTAAATACCTCGTCAACCTGCTCTTTCAATGATGAGGTAGTAGTAGCAGGTAAGACTGGTGGGGACTTAGGCTTATCCGCCAAAGCCGCCTTTTTGTTCCCTACAAAAAAAAATAACATATAAATTTAACATATAAAAACATTCAACAATTAAAAATGTAACATATATATAAAGGTATTTCTTCTAACCCCAACTGCTTTCTGCTGCTGAGGCGGCGGAGATATCTTCGCCAAGTAGATGTGAGTATCAGGCCATTGGATGAAACTTCCAAGCGCATCTTCCAGAATGGTAATGTCGTCACGAACTGGGACAGGCAGTTGAAAGTTTTCATGGCCTGGATTGACTCTAGTTATCTCTACTATTCTATGATTCGGCAAAAGTTTTTCGCCATGAATAACTACAGTTTCCGCTGCTGCAGATTTGTTTTCTACGAGACCCCGACCAACACGCACATGTGGCTTTCCGATTCTATTATGGTCAGCAAGAATAACTGGCCTCTTGTTTACGGCCTGAAGAATATAGACATACATTATTATATCTTTGCAAAAACGCTTCAGCATTCAAAAGATTTTGCAAAAACGCTTTCTGTCTCAGGCCGATTTTTGCACAAACTTCAGCATTCATATAAATTTAACTAATTAAACACTTCATGCATACCTTACTGAAAACAGGAACCGACTTGAAGGGGATGTATCTGTTCTCCATCAGCCGTCTTCTCAAGTTGTATCTCCTTTTCAGACCCATTATTTACCTAATAAAATTAACCAATTCAATGGCACCATGTCAGAAGTTATAGCATTAGAGCTGGCAGTGAACACACCCCCTGATCTTACCCAAAAAAAAAACAAAAGAAAAATAAGGAAGTATTAGGTACCTGATCGGCTTCAGTTGTTACAACTTCAGAAGCATTATTAGGTACCTGATCTTTCTGAATCTCGTTGACCGATACTTCCTTCTCATGTATTTCCAAGGTAGTAGCGGCCTCTTGACCAATCTGTTGTACCTTATTATTACCCCCTTGAGAAATGACATCCTCCATCATCTTCACTTCTTCTTCGGAAAGCTTACCTCCAAAGATTCAGGCTTTAGTAGTACGGATGCCATTAACTGAAGCTGCTTGCCAAGAATGTAATATGTCAGCAATTTTTATCCCAACAATAACATGTGAATTGAAGTTAAATGAAAATAATAGAATAAATGTTACCATGTCAGCCTTCTTTTCCTTAGTCTTCCTTTTCTTCTTTATCTGGGCAGTTTTCCCATAATATTTCGTTACTCCAACCTGTAACGGGACGCCCCTCAAACGACCTGGATGTTCGGGTCGGCCGATCGCTCTAGCAAGAATGTCATTACGACCACTGGGAGTGAATTTCCCTTCTTCTACCTCTTTCACTACGTTATCCTATAATATATTAAATAAACTTCAAATTATATTTGTGACTAAAATAATAAAGTTAGTAATGAACTCGTCTTAATAAAATAATGCTTACTATGTTGGCCAAAACTTCCTCATCATATTTGTCACGCGACGACCGGGATCCTTTAGGCGTGTGCCCTTGTTTATAAGTTACATGCCGATCCACCTCTTTCACTCCCTTTGCCACCTACACATTAACATGGTAACATTTATACACGTAAATGTGTATCAATGCAAGTCCAAGTGTGATTAAAAAAATAAAGTCTCACAGGGGAATAATGCATGCTACTTACGAGGTCCTCTTCTATCTTTCTGTAACCGCCTCGAGAACCATAGAATTTCCCCTTCTTGCATGAAATGTTAGCACGATTTCTTCTGCTAACGGCCTTCAAATAATTATATAAAAGCGCAAGTAGATGAGATAATAAAAAGATTATATAAAGGACTCATTAATTAAAAAAATGATAGGTAAATCGTTAAAAGGCGAGGATATTTAACCTGAAACTTCTCAGTAGTTCTCATCCTTTTTGAAAAGATCCCATTCTTCCTGCTTGATGGTGGGACACTTGTTTTCCGGTGGGCTCTTACGCATCTCCCCCGTTGCCTTGTCCACATACAACCAATCCCTAGCAACGCCACACTTCCACTGCCTGTGGACATCCGCTGCCTTATGCATTAAATACTCATCATGGCTTTTATCGGGTATAATAAAGCCTTCCTTTATACGAGCCAAGTATAACTCCGCCAATTTTGGATTCAAAGTTCTAACATCATCTAAATGGATAGGCACAAACTGTCTTGTGCAAGCACCAATCCAACTGGAGAAAAGACCCGCATTTGGACCAGTAGGGAAACCCTTCTCACTCCATGTTATTTCGAACGGCTGTTTAGCCGCTATAGCTACAAGGACTCTCTTGCACTTCGTAGCACCCCTCTCACCAGGCTTATTATCACCAGGCTCATTATTCTTTTGACTTCTTTTACGTTTTTCACCCATGATAATCCTAAAACCCAAATATGAATGATATAGCTGGAAATGAACAACTTAACAACGTACATGCAGAGTATTATCTAAAACCCTAAACCCTAATAGGAATGAAAATTTAAAACAACAGATTGAGCTTCTAAAATCCTAAACCCTGATAAGAGGAGTAAAGTAGATGATGCGGGATGATAAAGATAACAAAGAAAACGAAAAACAAACAGATGCATGAAAAAAGAAACAAGATGATCGTCTTAAAACCCTAATGACGAAACACAAAATTAAAGTGAACATACCTGTTGATGATGATGATAAAGAGAACGAGCAGGATGATAAGGGAAGGCAACGGAATCTGGGCTTAAATCGGGCGGCAATGGCGACGAGAATGTAAAAAGCGAGGAAGAGAGAAGAATTAACACCGGATACCAACGGTTGGAGTAATAATGTTGTGTGTGTTTGTGTATGGCATCTTTGGATGGGTTTCTATATTAGTTTTTTATTAAGACAAACTATTGACAACGGGTGCTCAAAACAAAACCGTTGTTGTATGTTAATAACAACGGGTCAATAAACGTCAACCGTTGTCAAAAGTTTATTACAACGGGTAAAATATACCCGTTGTAATATATGTTCACCAAATTTGCGCCAAAATGAAATATGTCAAAAAAATAATTGACAACGGGTAGAGGTACTACACCCGTTGTTGAAAGTATTAACAACGGGTAATTTAAATATAACCGTTGTTATTGTTGAACCTCTTTTTTTTTAAAAAATTACTGTAATTCCATTACAGTCCAAACCTGTAACAATACATACTGCAACATTATTCAGCAATTTCAACACCAGCATCCACATCTAATAATAAGATCAAGAAAATAGGACAACACCAAAGATGCATGCATACTGTGTCCTGATGAACTATCTCAGGATCGGGGACGTTTCTTGGATGTCATAGTTTCTTCGTTAACCCAAATACCTTCACCATGGTCATCACGCATATAGATGCTTTCAGTGTCCTCATGATCAGTGTCAACATCGTCGAAATAAGATACAGTGGTAGACTGATCCATTCCCTCAAAAACGACATCCTGATCATCATCACCATTATCGGATGGACTACTCCTTCTTTTCCTTATAGACATACAATGACCACTTCTTATCCATAGGATCGGTGACATAGAACACTTGTTTAGCTTGGGATGCCATTATGAAAGGATCATCCTTATTATTGCCAACCTTACCCAGATTGACCAACGTAAATCCCATCTTATCCTTTCGGACACAATGGATGTTGTTATCAACCCATTTACATCGAAACAAAGGCATTGTGAAATCAATGTAATCTAGTACCAATATTTCTTGAATAACACCATAATAAAGGCATTTTCCCCAAATAGGCTTTTTATCTTTTGAAGTAGCAAAGTGCATTGCCTCAAATTCTGAACTCACACCACTATTTTGCATTGTGCTCACCTCATCTTGCTCGCGGGTGTAAAAAGTATATCCATTAATGGCAAAACTGTGGTAAAAGGTGACCCTGGCATTTGGACCTAAACCAAGACGTAGTAACCTAGGAGAGATGTCATCACCGGTTTGATCAAGACAATCGTAAGACAATATTCCTAAACCACTCTTGAAACGTCTTCGTATGCTCGTTCGCAATCCACTTCTCGGTCTTGTTTTGGTGATCGTATTTGAGCTCATCTTTGTGTTGTTGAATATAAGGTTGCACCTCATCTTCGTTGTTTAGCACATACATGTGTGCTAAATGCAACATTTCACGTGTCACAATTTTTTCAACCCGCCCCTAATACCTTTTCCGGTCATCCAGTCACTATGACGATTCTTAGGAACGCCAATCAACTCCTTCGGGGAGAGATGAGCGTAACAATATGAAAGAGCTTCGTCTAAAATAGCGCGTTCAGCAATACAACCTTCCGGACGATACCGATTAGATGTATAATCCTTGTAGACTTTCATCAATCTTTCGAAAGGATACTGGTATCTCAAGTACACGGGCCCAAGGTACAAAATCTCCCTAACCAAGTGAATGGTCAGATGAATCATGATAGTGAAGAAAGAGGGTGGAAAATACATTTCCAACTGACAAAGAGAGGTTACAACGAGGTCCTGCAATGAATCCGCGTCATCGGGATCGATGACTTTCTCGCATATGGACTGGAAGAAGAGACAGAATCTAGTTATAGCATATCTTACCTTTTCAGGTAAAATGGAACGAATAGCCACGGGTAGTAATTGTTGCATCAAAGTGTGACAATCATGTGACTTTAACCCGGTGAGTTTTAGGTCTTGCATCGACACTAGGCTTTTGATGTTCGACGAATAACCATGTGGCACTTTAATTCCATTCAAGCATGCACATAACTCTTTTCTCTCATTCCGTGAAAGGGTAAAAGCTGCTGGCGGTAAAAATGTACGATTACCTCTCTTCTGTGGTGCCAACTCTAGCCTAATACCCATCATTTTCATATCTTCCCTAGCTGCGGCGTTATCCTTTGTTTTACCAGGAACATTCAGAAGGGTATTGATAATATTATCAGAGACATTTTTCTCAATGTGCATGAAATCGAGGCAATGCCGACCTCCAGTCGGCCAATATGGAAGTTTATCAAAAAATATGGATCTTTTCTTATACCCACGAGTAGACAATTTAGAGCCGCTCTTCTTCCCATAATCTATCTCAATATGCTTTACTTTCTGATAAACTTCATGCCCACTCAAAATTCTAGGAGGTTGACGAAGTTCTTGTCTTCCATTGAATGCTTTCTGCATCTTGCGATAACAATGGTCATGAGACAAGAACCTCCTATTTCCCATATACACATACTTACGAGAAGACTTCAAGTATTCAGACTCGATATCCTCCCCACACAATGGACAAGCCTCTTTCCCATGAACTGTGTGCCCAGAAAGGTCGCCATAAGCCGGATAGTCAGTTATTGTACACAATAACATCGCTCTCAAATTGAAAGTTTCGTTCTTATATGCATCAAATACTTCTATCCCACTATCCCACAACAATCGCAAATCATCTAGAAGAGGTTCCAAATATACATCTATATCATTTCCAGGTTGTTTAGGGCCGGAAATTAACAACGACAACATCAAATACTTTCTTTTCATGCACACATATGGAGGTAAGTTATAAATAGCCAACACTACGGCCAAGTACTATGTTGGCTACTCATGTTTCCGTGTGGGTTCATTCCATCGTGGGACAGCGCTAGACGTAAGTTTCTAGGTTCATTGCCGAACTCGGGATACTTAGCGTCGAACGATTTCCATTGCTTACCATCTTCCGGGTGTCTTAGCTTTCCATCATTTATTCTTCCTGTTTCATGCCAAGTTAACATTTTTGCATCATTGGGATTCGCATAAATCCTTATGACTCTTGGTATCAATGGAAAATACCACAACACCTTAGCCGGGATCCCTTCCTTATCCTTATAACGCCACTCCAAACATTTAGGGCAATTGGTTAAGTTTTGATATAATTTCCGATACAATATGCAATCATTTGGACATGCATGTATTTTCTCATATTTCATACCCACTCCTCTTATTAGTTTTTTCGCCTCATATGTCTTAACAGGGTAGAACATTACCATCGTGAAGCAACTCCTTTATCAAGGCTAAAAACTAGTGAAACACGTGTCACTCACCCCATTTGCCCCCTTGATATTATACAACTTCACCACAGCCGACATTTTTGTGAACTTACAACCAGGATACAGAGGTGCTTCAGACTCACACAACTTCTCATACATGTTGTTAAGGTCATCCCAATTACTAGTGTCATCACCTACATCTTCAAAAGCAATGGACTCATCATCATTCTCTTCATTATCTATAGACCCAACATTCAACTTCTCTACTTCCAACTCTTCCAACTCAAAAACTCGGCAAACTCAGGATCATCAGTTAGCCTTTCGTGTACCTCAACATCATCTTCTTCAGAGTTATTCTCTTCCTCTAATGATTCCCCATGAAAAATCCAAAGTGTATAGGATCGACTAAATCTCCACTTTTCTAGGTGTATTTTAACGTCCGGAAAAGCCATATAGCTAATATTACCACATCTTTCACAAGGACATGCAATACTAGAAGAACCTTTCAAATTGTTCGAAACGAATTCATAAAATTCAGCTAAACCATCCTTGTAGGTGCGGTCACTCATATTTGCATCAATCACCCAAGTTCGAGTCATTATTCTACATTCGTAATAATAGGCAACTAATTCAGAAAATACAATAATAGGCAAACAAATAAACGAAATTCAGGAAAGCAATTAAGCTAAATTATCAACAAATTAGATAATAACCCAAAAAATCCTATATCTATAAGCGTTGCTAAGAAACATATATATACCTGATTGATAAACACGATGAGGGAGAGAAGACGTGACAACAGTGACGGAGATGAAGACAGAGAGACGATCAGGGAGGAATGGAGGATGATATAGTAGCAGTATTAGCTTGTGTTTGTGTTTTGTAGCGTATAGCAGAATAAAGCAATATGTCGTTCTTAAGATTTTCATAATATTAATAACAACGGTTATTGAGTCTACAACCGTTGTTAAAAAGTATTAAAAACGGGTTCTAATATAACCGTTGTGATTACTTTTCACTAATTTGGCGCCAAACCATTAACAACGGTTAAAATTTAACCGTTGTTATTAGTTTTTTTTGACAACAACGGTTGTTTAAGTATGACCCGTTGTTAAAACCAATAACAACGGTTAGCAACACAGAACCGTTGTAATTAAGTTTGGTAAAATTCGCGGAATCAATTCTACAACGTGTTTTGATGATTTTCGTGAATAAGCGTTGTTAAAGGGCCGTTGTGGTTGCCTGTATTTGTAGTAGTGAGACAGTCTTAACGTCCGTCGTCCTCCCGATAAAACTGTGGGGGTGTGTTAGAATATATGCGTAAATAAAGTATTTATTTACTTACTATATCCTTAGCGATTGTGTATTTTAGATTAGTAGCAAGTATCGTTGTAGTTAGGGTAAATATCTTGCACATTATAATTGTATTTATACGGACCTCCTTAATCAATAATACTCAAGCATTAATCTTCTTACAGAAACGACCCAAAGTAATACTGAACCATTACCAACTGTATCCTAATGTCTAGCTAGTATGAAATTCGCTTATTGACTCGGCCTATAAGACACACACGACCTTGACAAGTTTTCGTGAAACCGCTGAAAATAGAGTGCAGGGCCTCCTCTAAAGTTGCCCAATTTGACTATAAATCATCCTTGAAATAGACCTCACAACAACTTATCCTACTCATGATGCTAACTAGTAATACCGCTATCAAATTACGACTAAAACAACTTAGTATTAAAACAACTAGTAATACCTCTTTGTGGTGTGTTATATCAAAGGTTGAACAACTTGGGTCTTATATATATGTATATAATCTTAATAGTGCTCTCCGTAATAGGTAGGTAGGAGTCTTTCTTGTTTCCTATTATTATTATTACTATTATTACTACGACTAATATGAATTATTCAATACATCATAGAGTATATAATATAATATAACACAAGCGTATTTCCGTCTTAGTATATACATTCTACCGAATAAGGATTTTAATATGTTTATAAATAATTTATCAATTATATAAAAATTTGGGATATTACATATTATCAACCATAGAACGGGTTCTAGCGAGCTCTCGCTATGACTAGATCAGTTTACTAAAACATGGTTAGTCTAATTCAATTCCGTGTCTCTCGACTTATAGAAATAATTAACAAATTTAATCTAGGATTGTGGCCAATAATCACTAACAATTCAATACAATCATGTGATAGAAACTTGTAATCGATATTATAACATCCTAATTCAACAATTACAAAAACTATTTGTGGATGGCTTCCGTATTCCCTAGACAAATGAACTACTCTTGTATAATGAAAACTAAACTAATGACAAATGATGTAGTAAACATGAACATACTAACTAGTAATGGAAATGACAAATGATAACAAAAGTAATACTAAAAATGACATTACCTTGACCATAGAACTTGAAAATGAAGAACAAGATAACAAATGGAAATAACTTGAAATGTAAATTGTATCATAACTTGTAATGCTTAAAGAAATGTTTGTAACAACTAAAGAAAGCTAAAGGAAACCTATTTTTTTTCTGAAAACTAAGACTAAAGCATATGAAAAGTATGTGGAAAGTGTGTACAACAGTACAAGTGGTCGGATACAACACCTTTTATATAGGAATAAGGGGTGAAACGTAAACGAGTCAAAGAGAGACAACCCCGATCGGGGTCGTGGTGTTTTAGCTCTTCGTCTTAATTCCGTCTTAACTTCTTGCTTTATGGTGATGCGAAATCCAATGCTTTCATATTTATGAGTCCGTCTAAGGCATCTTAGGGATCATATGGCATCCAATGCATGCTCTTAACTTGAGCTTTTACTTGGACTTCATTTCTTTATTTGTTCACCAACCATAGTTGGTTTCTTCATGCTCGGGATTTCCAATTTTTTTCCCAAAACGCCAATATACTTCGCGAAACGCCCTTGCATGGCCAAGACTTGCTCTCATTAGCCTCGTGAACTTGGGTGATTGCTAATTTAACGGAAAAAAGCTATTGAATGCTTCATTTCCTACAAAATGCAATGAATACAAGCAAAACACCTAGAACACAGAATTAGCTCACAAATACACTTATAGAAGTGCAATAATCAAATAAAACCGAGCTAAAATAGGGAATTAAATTATATATAAAATGGACCTATCAGTCTACACCTTCCCAAAAAAGAAATTAAAAATATTGATTTTTTTTTGGCTACAGTAAAGAAAGGTGTACCTTCATAATGTTCGGGCAAACTACGCCCTTATTACACTCGTAATTAAACATCACTACGATACAAATATTAAACACTAGCAAAAGACAATGTCGGGTAGTAAAATCAAATTGGTGGAGTACGAAACAGTGGAGGCGAGTTTCCTTGTCCACGCCTTGCAAGCAGCTAACATCTCCTGAAAGCCCCTGATGCAAGTGAATTGCGAAGTGACGAGGGCGTGGTGTTCTTACGCCACAAGAGCGTAGAAATGAATGGTGGATAACAGACAACAGGCTGCTTCTGATGGAGCATGAACTCCTACACCATGACAAACGAACTCGTCAGTCACACGAACGGCGGATCAACAAACCCAGCATGCACACAAACCACATCAAAGAACTCCCCTCATCCAATCTTCTGTCCATAGTTGCTTTAAAGCACCGTCTACCGACGGATCCAATCTGAACCAAACACCAATCTTCCTTAACTATGACCAAAACCCCAGGGATAAAGGGACAGGACACTCGAAACATCCGTGAAGGCACGACGATAGTCAAAACCCCAAGGATACAAGGACAGGACACCCAAAACATCCTTAAAGGGACGGCTAATATTATTTGGAGTAACATAAAACGACTTAAAGAAAAATTTAAACAGCTTAAGATTGCAAAAAAGACCACCGCATCCAACCCAACCAACACTGCTACCAAACCCCTACTCAGCCCAACCGTGACACTTCACATACCGAAAAAGCCCTCCATCCGTGAGCTCATTCCAGACGAAATAACGGACCCAACGACCACTTCAAGACCACCGATAATGACCAGTCTGACAAATTGATCACAAAAAAAATGAACCCAATCCAACCACAATTCCAAAAAGAAGCCTCCCGAGACCACAGCCTTACATGCAACAAGACCAACAAAACCCAAAGAAGTAATCTGACCAGACACACGAAAAACAACCACATAAAGTGACAGACAAGACAGAGAACCGATGGGTGGGGGGAAATAGGGGGATCAGCAATCGGTCCCAAACTGCAACTGACACAAGTGACACACCAGACAACAAACCGATAAGTGGGGGAAATGGGGGAGGGGGGGAATCACCAATCGGTCTCAACCTGACCAGCAGAGCTATCCTCATTGACCATCACAACAAGGACTAAGGACCAATAGGTGGGGAAAAGGGGGGGGGGGGGGGGTTACCAATCGATCCCTAACCGACCCGATGAGCAAAGCTCATTGACAAACACAACAAGAAACAACCCAACACCAAAAGCACCAAAACCGACCAAAACCATAGACGTCGGAAACCCAACCACAAGGTCAGATTAAAAATATGGACAAAGGAGCCTTACCAGGGGATAGGGAAATGGGCGAGGGGAAGGGGGGAACACTCCCTGACCAAGAATGCATGCAAGACCGGCGTAGACAAGGCGGAGAATCAGCGGACGGAAAGTCAAGTGGATCAACGCGGCAGTAACCATCTCAGTCAATCGGTTAATCGAGTATAACCGAGGATACGCCAACATAAGAAAACACAAAGGAATGATAACAACGGAAAGATAGAATGAAGGAAGAGGAATGAGAAGTGACGATTCGCCGGAGATAGGCCAAGGGATGAACCCATCTCCGGCGAAAGTTTAGGGGAAGAAGAGGGAGGTAGTGTGTGGAAAGAGAAGGCGGCGGATCAAAGTATCAGATTAGGTTTTTTTTGTTTAGAGTGAAGGGGGAGAGAATTATAGAGAGAGGAAGCTTTTAAAGAATGCGTAAAAATATACTGTATGGAAAAAAGTGCTTCTTAAGTTCTTTCTTTTCCACGGTATACAAACCAAATCAAATGGCAAAATTGTTTGTGACTTTATTGGTAGATTAATAATGAAAACCAAAAGTCTAGCATATTTTTGGAGTTAAGAACGAACGTCGCAAAAAATACTTCATTATCTTCCAATCTTCATCGAAACCTCAAAATGACATTAATCAAGAAGAACATCTTCATCACAATTTGTATATATAAATGTTGTCCGTATTTTTTTTTTCTTAAAGTGTCTACGATCTACCACCCCTTTCTCAAATCTTGAGTTTGTCCTTTGTTCGATCCATTTTTATACCATTTTCATATAATACGGTTGTATCCAATCCGAGCTTAAGATGAAATATCCTGCATCCTAAGCAAGACTTCCGTTTGGTTCAAAAGGTCGGAATGGATTCGAATGGAATGAGATACCATGAGATGATGAATTTAGAATCCCATACCTATTATTTATTGTTTGGTTCACTCTAAAATTGTATGGAAGGGGAATGGAGAAACCTGGGTAAGAAGGTGGATATGAAATTCCAAAGGATTGTGGCGGAATTAAAATCCGTCAAAATTCTAACTCCATTCAAAAATGTCTCAACCAAAGAGTAATATCACTCAAATATAACATTCCATTTCAACACCCTGACCAAACACCCCGGTTTTGCAAGAGATTAGCACCAGTGTTTAAACCAAAGCAAACCCCAACGGTTCTCTTTATACTCTGTGCTTTGCTGCTCTCTAACCGCTTTTCTCATTTTCAAATTCAAAAACAACACTCCATTTCCATAACACCATAACAAAACAACCTTCAATACTCTTCCAACGCAACAACCACAACCACCGCAACAACAACAATCACCGTTGTCGACAACGACGACAATGTCGACTTCCGAAAACCTTCAATCTACATGTCCACCATCCCCATCACCAAACCTCCACCACCAATTATTCAAAGATATTTCCAACTTCAAAACCCCCAAACCTAAACTCCACTCTTCTTCTTCTTCTTCTAGAACTTTCCAATCAACTCCTCAATTCTTCACCGCTTTGAAGCAAACACCTAGTCAATCTATCTCCACCGCCAAACGCCGCCCGTCCACGTCAGCAATGCGGCGCCTCAAAGCATTCGAGCTTGAGCAATCGCAGTCATGTCGAAAGGAACAATTGAAGAAGGAACGGTCAATGAAGTCGCTAGCGAAATCACTTACTGCTTGGCTTAATTTCCTGTTTGAAAACCCTAGCGCTTGTGGATGTGATCAAGGGGAGTTCGTTACGGACTTTAAAGTTAGTCGAGGCGGAGGTGATTGCGAGGCGAGGACGAGAAAGCGAGAGAGTGTGGCGGCGGTAGGGTGGAGGTTGCCGAAGAGGTCGAAAGAAGGGGAGGACAATGTGGTAGGGGTGGTGAATGAGGGAGATGTTTTCGGGTCGAAGAAGTTTGCGTATTTGAGGAATTCATTGAAGGAGGTTTGTAGTTTGGATGATTTGTTGGAGAGAATGAGAGGTTATTTGAGTTTCGATTCTTGTAAGGAGGTTTTTAATGTCATGACTCATGTTGTTAAGGTTTGTTCTTTGCAGTTCTCTTTTCTTATTTGTTTAATAAGTTTAGGTTTTTGAAGTACCAATGTTAGAAATTGAATGTGAATGTACATAATTTTTCGCTTGTTAACGTAAATTGTTAAGATTTGTTCTTTGCAATTCTCTTTTGTTAGTTGTTTAATTTAGGATTATTAAGTACCAATGTTAGAACTTGAATGTGAATGTACATGATTTTTCGATTAGTACGTAAATTGTTTAAGCTCTTAATGAAAATTTAGGTTGTTAAGATTTGTTCTTTGCATTTCTCTTTTGTTACTTGTGTAATTTATGATTGTTTTTCTCTCATACATTTGATTTTAGAAAGGACTTGATTGAATAAGCACATTGTATGTAATTGAGTGAGTATGATCTTTCACTTATTAAGCAAATTGATTGAGCTCTTAAACAAGTTTTAGGTTGTTTAAGTGCATGATTGAGGTCTTTAGAGTACAGTACTACTTCCTCCGACTCAACAAGTTCTTTACGTTTTTGACTTTTTATCTGAGAGGAAATTTGGAAATATGTAAAGAATCAATTGAGTCAAAGGAGTACTATTTAAGTAGAAAAATCCATGAGGTGTGATTTTTCCCTTCTTTAAGTTGGTTGTTTAGCTCTAACAAAAATTTTAGGTTGTCTAAGTATGTGATTGAACTTTGAAGGAAGAAGGTTGAATATGTTTGTTGCATTGTTGTTATTTGGTTGTTTTCTTAGACGCGCATGAATTCTTTAGGAAAGACGGAGTAATTTAAGTGTTGTGATCCTTGAGGAATGGAACTATAGAAGCAATGATGGAAGTGTGTGGAATCGAAATGAATGAAGATAGATACATGCTTTGTTTGATTTGGAAATTAGGATATAGTTCTTCGTAGAAATAATCGGAGTCTATGTTGTTTATGGAAATGTATCTCAAATATAATGTTAGATCCACTGTGTTGTCGAACGGTTTGCATATGGAACAAGGAGAATATTGTACGTGACAATACTCCTATTTTGAAACCTTTGGAGTATAGTTTGGGAGTTGTTCTGGTCGCTCCTTTTACCTGCTTAAACTCCTGTAGGGGTTAAAGGGTAAAAGGGTTTGTTCAGGTTTATTTTTCACCGTGATTCATTATCTTTCATTTTGGAGTATAAGATGTGGACTATTGTGAATGTTATGTGCGAATCACCAAACGTATTCATTTCTTCTGTCAGTTGTAGAAACTGGTATTTTGGGGAAGGAGCTTTCTAAAATTCAGTTCTCTGCCGTTTCCATTTTGCAGAATATTGACGAAGGCAGGCTTAAAATGAAAGCACATTGTCCCATAGTTACTGATTTTGGAATGAGGGAGAAAGTGGTTAAGGTTCTTATGTGTTACAATCAAGTTTGGCTACAAATCGGATTATATATCATCTTAGGTGGTGAATCACTGTTACCTAATGAAAACTCCAACAGTAAACAAGACACAGCTTTTTTGAAAATGGTGATTGAAAAACAGCTCTTTGCACATGCTGGTCTAGCAAGAGCTTATGCTTACAACAAGAGAGTTGATGGCTTTTACAGGCCAGGTTATTATGAAACCTTAGGGAATGTTATACTGAAAAGATTTTTGCTGCTTGTTCTTATACTTGATAGAGGCAAAACTCAAAGTAGTTTGCCTATTAACTATGGCATTGATGGGAAAGATGGAGGTTCTCCCTTGTTGTTCAATGTGAAATGCAACATCAAATCAAGTCGACAAATGATAAGTGGTACAGAATAATTTTCTTGGCAGTTACCTTATAGTACCTTCCCCATCTCTATATGTTTCCTGACATATGTTTCCTTATTGCATGTGAATCGTAGAATTCCTGTCATCGGAGGTCATGCACGGGGAAGGCGATCTTCTAGCACATCTTGTGATTGTGGGATACAAGGTGTCATACCAACAGGTAAGTTAAGACACGCCATATTGTAATTGACATGCTAAGACGTCTTTTGTGACGTTAACAACACTCCAAATCATTCTGTTTTGATATTGCATTGAGTCAAATTCGCGGAGTGAAATTCATCATGCCATAAGCTGGTTAGTAAAAGTTCACTGATGTGCAGATTCCTCAAATTGAGTATGACCTCAGAATTAGAGATCTTTTTCAAGATATTCAAGATGGAGTGAGGTTATGCAGAGCTATTCACCTCTTACAACATGATTCTTCTATCCTGGCGGTTAGGCTCTTCTGTATTTCAAACAGCTTAATATTTGACTGTCCTTTAGGCAATACCTTTATTTTTTCTGTTCTCAACAATGGACAGAAAATAGTGCTTCCAGCGGACACTCAGAAGAAAAAAATCACGAACTGTGCCATTGCCCTGAACTATCTTAAGCAAGCTGGTGTTTCGCTTCATGATGATGATGGTATGGTCGTAGTTGGAGAAGATATTGCCACCGGAGACAAAGAATTGATACTTACCTTGCTGTGGAATATGTTTGTTCACTTGCAGGTCTATGTTTTCTCTATTTCACGTTGCACCTTGAAGTTCATAAACATTGTTTACGTCCTCTGTTTGTTTGTTACTCTATATAATATATATACAAATAAAATGCTACAGCGAAAATTTTATGATACCATGATAATTATTTGCTTTTTTGATGAAGCATTATGTGCACATTAACTCTAATTTTTGGTCTTATTGTAGCA
Organism: Silene latifolia; assembly: GCF_048544455.1. Classification (NCBI taxonomy): domain Eukaryota; kingdom Viridiplantae; phylum Streptophyta; class Magnoliopsida; order Caryophyllales; family Caryophyllaceae; genus Silene; species Silene latifolia. The sequence goes on along the minus strand of NC_133527.1, from coordinate 34,414,724 downwards.
TTTGAAAATTATTTTACATTTTATCGCTTTAAATCTCTGCAGCTACCTCTACTTATCACAAAGACTACCCTATCTGAAGAAATTTCAAGTATCTGCAAAGCTCAGACAGTAAGTTTAATGTGGCTCACTTTGTTCTATAAACTATCGACTTGTGCCATATGTAACATTGCCATACATATCACAGGAGTTCATGGCTTTTGATACTGGCAGTGACACTCACTTGGATATGCTTCTGAACTGGATGAAGGTACTACTATTGTATTAGATGTGTGACAATTGTATCTAATGTGCATAAATCATAATAAAAGTATGACTGCAGAGGCATAATGTTACGGTCCATTGCATGGTATGGGACATGAGTTCCACATCGGTCGTGTGGGAGGCTTGATGTGGAATTGATATGGATATTGGGAGAACCCACCCCACAATCCCACATCAAGCCTCCCACATGACCGATGTGGGACTATGATAGTATATTGAATGTGATTAATACTAAAAAGTAGCAAGAAACTGGATTACTATGATGGTATATTCTGTCAATCCATCCCACCCTTTAGAACTCCAATAAGCACAGTAACTGGTGTCATCCTTCTAATGAATATTTGAGGATTATTGAGATGATACCGTGATGTCTAGCTCTTATATCTATCGTGAACGTGCATGATAAAGTTATATGTTTTCATATTGCTGCAGGCAATCTGCAAAAACTATGATAAAGAGATTGAAAGTCTGGCTTCGCTGGTTGATGGAAAAGTCATGTGGTGTTTCCTAGACTTCTACTTTCGCAAGGAACTTCATTGTTCTTGTTCCATGAAGGTATTGATTTAATTGACTCTTATCTTAGCGTGATCATGTTTTTACTTATAGATTAATATGTTTCCTTTTGCTTGTCTTCACCAATATTGACATTCTGACAGGAACTGAACAATTCCATTGACGAATCAATTGTTTCAATGCGAGATGCTACAGATGCAGTGCATAACTTTGTGCTATCTCAGAAGTTGGCTACATTAATGGGAAACTTTCCTGAGGTATCATGCTTTACTCGAGTTGTCTTGGTCTTTATGTCTCTGAATGGAAACTAAGCACCTCATGTCACATAGGACTATCTTGTAGCTGGAGTTATGATCAATTATTCAAACAAAGGACTGAGTAGTGACTAAGTGACTTATTTATCAAATCCATCATACTCTCATTCTCTTAGGTTTCTTATTGTTTGTTCTTGACATAGATCTACCTCATGCTTTTTTAGGTGCTGCAAATATGTGAAATACTTGAGTACAATGGTGCCTGCAATGAAAGGAGTGTGATCATATTATTGGTCTTCTTATCCTCTCAGTTACTAGTCAAGAAACGTAAGGTACGATATAGTCGGTGTCTCGGAGTTCCTATTTGTACTTAATTGTAATAGATATAATCTGAGACTGAAATAAGATTGGCTTCTTCAGGATCAGCTAAACTTTCACAAGCTGATGGGTTGTCGTTGCCACAATCCGGATAGAAAATGGAGGTCTTTGAGTCCTGAACCTAAGCAGTCTGGTGAAGGTATTTCACAATCCCCATCTTTCTACATGAATTTCTCAAATTATAATATATGAGTTAAAATTATAAAGGTGTCCTCTTGTGTACTCTTTTAACTGCAATTCCATCGCCTAATGAGACGATGAACTCCTGAGTTTTCTTTCTCAGCTCACTCTTGATTTTTGCTTAGGTATTGCACAGAATTTTAAGTCCGTTCAAGCGTGGTGGCAAGAGATGGCGAAACAAAATACCAATTGCACTAGTAACCCGGGTCCTGTTTCAATCCTGCCCTTTTCAGCTAACAAATGCAGCTCCAAAATTTGTAAAGGTAGGTAGTTATTTACCAGCTAATACAAATTTACTATACATACATTAGTTTTTAATGAACGAGGAGTAAAAGATAAGAAACTCTTTCCATATTAATATTGTAGACGTTGTCTGGCTTGCATTTCCATATTTCCATGCCTTGTTTATCAAGTTCATCCGTTTGCTAAGACTCTGTCAAACCATATTTCTTAAGATCCATGCATCTATATCTTTCTCCTCGAGCTGATTTTGTTAATGATTTGCAGTTAATGCTGCCATAATTATCCAGTCTCACATCAGGGGAGTTCTTGAGCGCAAGAAATACTTGAAGATGAAGCAAGCAGTTTCCTGTTTGCAGTTATACATTCAGGCATGGCTTATTGCAAAGAAGACATTAGAGTGTAACAAAATAAGAGCATCCATAATTCAAGGTTTAACGTGAAATATTTGCTGCTTTCACTGAAACTTTTGGTTCTAATTTTACCTCAACTGATGTTCGTTGACTTGCTTTGGGTAAACCATACAGAGCGATATGAACGATTGGATGAACTTTCAAGAGAAATTGCATTCATGGTCGACAGGCATAGATTTGTCCAGCAGAAACGTGCTGCAACTTTGATTCAGAAAGCAGCAAGGACTTGGATCTCTCATAGATGTCAGAAGCGGAATTTTCTAAGTACACAGAAGAATACACAAACTGAGAATGTCTGCTTCGTAAAACCAGAGAATGATGAACGAATAGAAGCAGCAGTGAAAATCCAGAGCCAATTTCGTGGCTGGCTATTGAATAAAAGGTTTCGGAGCCAAATTCAAGCAGCTTTAGAAATCCAGAGTATCATTCGATCTCTAAGATCATTGAAAGATTTCAATGAATATAGAGCAGCTATAAAATCTGCTATAGTTATCCAATGTCATACTCGTGGCTGGAAAGTACGCAAGGGTGCTTCCCAACGGAGAAGGTCAATTGTTGTGATTCAAGTAAGTAAATTTGAACAAACTATGCATTTTAACAGAAGGGTTCTGATCCGATTCTCTTGCTGTACACATTCCCCCTTTCTCGATTTGTAGCCTTGTGGGTAGATCAGAATAATTTCTGAAACGTGGCTCTTAATTCAGTATTATCATTTGCATATAGGTTGTCATATTAGTATTTTATGCACCTTAGTACCACTCAGTGGTGGAACCAATTCTACAGCTAGCAGTCTTGTTGTCTTCTCCCCCTTCCAACCTCCCTTTGCAGACTTCTGATAAATGATGTGGCTCTTAATTCAGTATTATCATCTTCACATAGGTTAACATATTGGTATAATATGAACCTTAGTATCACTCAGTGGTGCACCCAATTCTACTGCTAGCAGTCTTGATGTCTAGTCCCCGTTTCCACCCCTTCGCGAACATCTGATAAAATTGGAATGATATGGAGAACACTAGATGTCCTCATGCAAGGATGACAGAATACATCAAGAAACAATACAATTTGTTATAAAGGGAAATTTTCTCCCCTTTTCCTTTTTTCAATACAATTGGGTTATAAGCTATTGTACACGTAATAAATGCAGAGCTATTATCGCAGCTGGTTGGCTAGGAGGGACTATCTTCAACAAAAAGAGGCTGCAATAATCATACAAAGTGCCTTCAGGGTCCTGATGAGCCGGCGTGCTTTTCAATCATCCAGGCATGCTGCCATTGACATTCAACGTATTGTTAGGGGAAGGATCTCGAGAGCTAAACTTCTAGGTAACTGAGCCATACCTCGTTCTGTAAGCCTTTAGAAAGGATGTGGTTTTGCGTAATCATTTTGTAGAGTTTGTGCATTTGTTTTTTTTTTTTTTTTTTTTTTTTTTGGGATGTTGATGGAGCGACGTGGGAAAAATTAGACGCTAATGGGTTCAAACCCAAGTCTTGACTCATGAGTACCATCACGCACTGATTTTAGATTTAAAGCTAGCTGACAGTAGCATTCTGGTGGGCATTTGTATGATTGACTGTTGATTGTAGGTGCTTCATCACTTCGTTTCACTGCTTCAGAAAGTACTCTTCTTGCATTAGGGCATAGAACGTACAGCAGCGAACTGAAAATAGTTTTATGTGCAATTATCAACCTGCAAAGGTGGTGGAAGAGAGTTCTGACATCTAAATCAAGAGAAGCAGCAGCAACTGTTATCCAATCTTACATTCGTGGATATCTTTGTCGGTGTAGAGCAACAAAAGAGAGACAATATGCTGTTATTGTTCAAGTAAGATTGATCTTTATCTAATTGCTTCTTCCTGAAGATTACTTGGTCTTTACTGTGGAGCTCAAGGGCATACATGATTCCATGGTACCCTAAAAATGTAACTAGAGATAAACTATCCCTATCGCCTGGATTTATCAGGAAGCAGATTTTTTCTTTCCAATAATAAGATTTGTGTCTGACTAGCTTGGGTAATTTTTTTCTGAGGGTTTTGCTTCAGAAACATATTTTGAATCCTAGACTATGAAAAAATTAGCTTTCCTATTCTTTCATAATTGTTGTTTCCTATTGAAATGAATTTGAATTTTGCAGACGAGGTCACTAACACTCTTCAATTATTGTTCTGACTACCTACTAATCGACTACTCTACTAGAATATTGGATTTGTGTTATGTTTATCTATGGCCTATTATGAGGGTTTTCTGATGAATCAATGACAGTCTCAGATATAACACCAGCTCAAATACTTTTGCTTCCTCATTCAACTATGTGGTTAATTGATTCTTAGTGTTCTATGTAACATTCTGTGCTGATGAAAATACTAGGAGTGCCTCAATGGCTTTTTCTGCTGCAATAAAACACTATTCCTGCATCAACTTAATGCTATCTACTTCGTTTGAATATATAGGCACATTGGAAGGGCTATCTTGCTAGAAAACGCGCAAAAGCACAGCTTATTGATCTGCGATTAAGAATACAAAAGTCTGCTGCTACTGTGGAAGATGGGATGCGTATTATTAATAGACTAATTGCTGCACTGAAGGAACTAAAAAGCATGACTAACGTTAGTGGAATTCTTCATAATTGCGCTACTTTGAGTATGTTTCTCAGACCCCTACCTCGAATATTCCTTCTGTCTAATAACTTGATTCAGCAATAAATAAAACAGTACATGTGTTGGTCTCACATGTAAGACGGTTTCATCTAAGTTTGTGTGATCTTTAACTGACACTGTAATGGTCTGCTTCTCAGATCTGGCAACCACACATTCTCAGAAATGTTGTGAGAGACTCGTGGATGAGGGCGCGATTGACATTTTGCTAAAGCAGATATGTGCCGTCACCCGAAGCATACCAGATCAGGAAGTTCTAAAGCATTGCTTATCTACTCTAAGGAATCTTGCCAGATATGCACATTTAGCTGATATTCTGATTAGTCATCCAGGATCTATTGAAATTATCCTTAGGGAGTTACTGAGGTTTGTACGTTAATTAATGTTTATTGCACCTTAGACATCAGTTTGCTCTTAAGCTAAGAAATGACATTGATAAGCTAATCACAAAACACAAATCATTGTTCAGGAACAAGGAAGAGGGTTATTTCATTGCTTGTGAGCTGTTGAAGAAGCTATGTACACTTCCAGGAGGTATTGAAACAGTACGCAGTTTGCCTTCTATGTTGAAGCGCCTGCATTCTCTTGTTGAGGATCTCACCCGAAAATCATACCTTGAAAAGAGGTTAGATTTATTTGTTCCAGCTGAATCAAATTTAACAGTGGGACTTTAGATCACAATTATAACATTTCATTGTACTAGATCCGATGCATAGTTGGCCTAAACTTTGATGACTCGGTAAAGACATGATCTGAAATAACCGGAGGACTTGAAATCTTCCTTTTCAAAAACGACCCAAAAGGACCAATTTAAAATTACACCTTAGTTCAGACTGGAAAGGCCTCTCCTCTGTCACCACCCCATTTGAAATGTGCCGACAGGGAGCACATAAAATATTTGAAATGAACCAGCCTAAACTGACCCAAAAATACGACGTATGTAATTGATGACATGCAGGAATCATCGTGGTATAGCTGCTCGAGATACCAGTGAAAGACGACTAAAAGAGGCTATTGAACTCTGGAACTTGATCACACAGGGCTAGTGAAGGAATTACTTGACCCCAACAAAACAAGTGGAGATAGAACTTGTGTTTGGGTATGTTGTAGAATTAATTAACCCAAGAACAATCAAAGTGGGGCAGTTGGTTACTGTAAAACCTGTTTTACATGTTTTGCTATCATATTCAGATCCTTTGCTGAATAAGAGATGCAAATTTGCAGGTATCCCACTGTTTTTAGAGTTGGTGTTTAGATTTGACTAATTGCCACTAGTGCAGTTCTATTGTATATCCCTGTGAGTTGTGACTTTATCGACTAAGCTAACTAAAGTGATCACTGGTCTAAGAAAACTTCCATGTTAGATAATGTTTATTAGCTAGTGATGGTATGACACCCTCAAAATCATCTTATTATGGTTGTACTGTGCCTAATTGCTTATCACTCTTCAAAATGCAATTGTCTATTTCTCAGGTGTGAATTTTTTAAAATTGTTTTTCACATTCACAATTTTATCAAAAAAGTAGATAATCTTTCAAAAAGAAATACTCTAGTATTTTATAATTGTGTGGTCAAAATCATGAAGACATTGATGTCTCATTTGATCCAAGTTGATCAACTTGATCCATTGCAATTGGGGGTTGCCAGTTGCTACCGTCAAAAGATTGCCCTCTTATTTATTTAAAATTCATTGGTTGATCTTAGACAATGGTAGGCACCCTGATACCGAGACTCTGTACCAACTACCACGCATGTACGCTATCTCATTTTACATAGTCGTTTTTAGAATCTTTAAGTGATCCAGCTTAAACAAGAATTTGTGTTTTCCAAATCATAACTAGCCATAGGAGTAAAATTACTTTTCCAATGGATGAAATAATAATCAGAGAAAGCTTCGGTGTCACATTTATGCAATGTTTCATTCGAATTAATCTCCCATAACAACTAATAATGCGGCCACAGGTGCTTAACTAAGACCTGTTACAAACTCAAAATAAACATAATACTCATAATAATAATACAACTAATAATTGAAGTTAAGCAGCAGAGGCAGTGACGTGTAGCCTACCAGCTAAACCAGCAAGATTAGTGAATAATATTCTCCTTGGCACAGTTACTGTAAGTACACCATCTTCATAACCAGCTGATATTCCTTCAATGTCTACCCTCACCGGAAGCCGAAATTTCCTCATGAACCTCTTTGATGGTGGACTTGATTCATTAGCAGCATTCTCCGTTCTGATTATTAGGTACATTGAATCCTCCACTTCCACCTTCACTTCCTCTTTCCTTACCCCTGTCACAACCAAACAAAAAACATAAAAGTTCATTGATTGAGCATCAACCATTAGCTTAAGCTTCTGGTCGAGGACATCAGTGGTTCTATACCTTAATACCAAAGTTTCAGAACTCGCCCCTAAAATCATAAAAGTTCATCTCATAATGTGGTAGGATAGTTGTAAAGATGGAGCACAAATTATACTATAGTGATCATTTTTTCGTAAAAAGTTAAACCATTTTATACTACTAGGTGACCATTTTTTTATTAGTATAAAATGAACATTTTTAACATAAAATAGACATTTTTATCCGCTGCACCATACAACAGTCGCACATAATAGGGTACTGCAGATTGAGAGTAGTGAATATACCAGGAAGATCAGCAGAGTAGATGTGAGACTCAGGAGTTTCTCTCCAATGAACATAGTTTTCAGGGATTTGAAATTGGTGGATGAACATAGAAGGGTGCAACAGAATGTCCCATGGGTAATCCTGATGATATGGTACCAGCTCCATGATTTTTGGATTACTTGTGTTATTGTGTAGTATAGTAGTATACTTGGTTAGACTGAAATGGGCAAAACAATTTAAACAAGGTATGCAAGTGGAACACACAAAGTTACAAGAATGCTTTATATAACCAACTTGGGTGGTGGACTAGTTGTGTAACCTACAAGTATTATATGTTAGTTGGTATCAAACACTTTAGTCTGGATTTTAAATTAGTCTCGTTCATGAGTTTTAGCATTTTTGTAAATACAGGGTTTAAAGTTAAGACTATTGTTCAAGTTAGAATAATCTTTTAGTAGTTGATTTAAATGCTTATGATATACCTTCATATTTCAATTTGACAATTAATTTTGAGTTGCTTATGATATACCTTCATATCATTTTATATGTGTTTCCTATCGAAGAAATTTAAAAAAAAAAAAAAAAAAAAAAAAAAATGATCATTTTATAAGGAATATGAGCTTACTCTATTCATTGTCACGTGATTTTAGGATAAAACTTATTTGCAAAATAAGGAATAAAAAATTAATCAATGATTTCTAATGACTAATCAAAAGATCAATAGGTCTTCATTAAAAGTATATTTCTATTTAATAATAAAACGGGTCAAATAATATAGACGGGCAAAATTTTTGCTAATTTTAAGTACATTTTATTAATATTTTATGTGTAATACTTGACTTATCTTAAGGTTAAGATCGATATACTCGTGTTAGATGATAATATGAGTCAAAAGGTTGGTAAAGTAGTTGAATTTGCTCCTTTGCTTGCTTATTACTCCCTCCATTCAACTCCACACTACACATATACCCTTTTCATCCATTCAACTCCACACTACACCTTTCCTAAAAAGGAAATGAAAAAGACAATTTTATCCTAATTCCAACAACTTATTTACATCAAATGCCATTGTTGGCCCACTCTATTCCACCATAAAACCCCACATTTATATTTTTTTAACATTTTTAACCCCACCATTCTTTTCCCTATGTACTTTTAAACGTTTTTTTAATCCGTTCCTTAATACCCGTGCAAAAAGCATAAGTGTAGTGTGGAGTTGAATGGAGGGAGTATATTGTAGATAAGATAAAACACAAATTCTCATTATAGACGGACACTATCCGTCTATACGTATAGACGGATACCATTTTCCCTCACAAAATACCCATTTGCCATAAAGTGGGAAGCACATGGGGGGTGCCCTACCTTGTCCCCCCTACCCATTTTATTAGAGGTCTTTACCCGTCTATACACCCCACCCGTCTATACCAAGACCTATTGAAGATAAAATATCCAACAGCCAGCCATATATCTAGCAAAGATTTTATTGTGAGGTGAGAATTGAACGAAAAGGCTGCGTGAATCAAGTATTTTGTGTGAAAGATTCTACCCAATTTCCAATAACAAGTAGTCAGTGTGTGTAATTAGTTACTGACATGTGAAGTGAGCATATCTTACTGCTGAAGTTGACAGCTTTAGATATTTTTGTTTCACCTCTTTCTTCACTTTCAGGTAAAGCCTGCTCACCTGCAGTTACAGTTGCAGTTGCAGTAGTACCCAACTACCCATGATATTTAGCACAAATTCTCATTATAGACGGACACTATCCGTCTATACGTATAGACGGATACCATTTCCCCTCACAAAATACCCATTTGCCATAAAGTGGGAAGTACATGGGGGTGCCCCACCTTGTCCCCCTACCCATTTTATTAGAGGTCTTTACCCGTCTGTTCGCCCCACCCGTCTATACCAAGACCTATTGGATATTTAGACGAGAAAGGATCCTCTCCATTTCATAAAAAGAAATGGAGGTCCATTACTTATTAATGGCTCGGATTAAATCTGGGCTCGATCCGATGGTTGTAGATTTATTTCGGAATTAAAAGGTAAATAAATGAGGTAGAAATATATAATATAATAATGTATGTGAGTGGAAATGGACACAAAAGTAATGGAGAGGATCCATTTGCATATTTAGACCATCCCAAGCAAAGGTCGCGCTAATTAGGTCGCGACCCGATTTTACTCTTAATCTCACTTTATTAACCTTGACCCATTTTCACCCTCTTAGACCATCCCCAAGCAAGAGTCTCGCTAATTAGGTCGCGACCCATTTTTACTCTTAATCACACCTTATTAATCTTGACCCACTTTCACCCTCCCAAGCAGAAGGTCACGACCTAGGTCACAAACCCAATCATTTTCCACTTTCCAACATTTCCAATCATTTTCCACATTCTCTACCCCACCAAAACTCTTCTACTTTTTCAATTATTATTTACTAACAAATTATAAATAAGTCAATTTTATAATTTTGTAAATATTTTAATAAATTAACAACTACTCTATTATGATAAGTATTTTAAAATTATTTCGTACTTTAGAAAAAATATTAAATACAATGTTCAAATTTTAAAAAGTGAAAGATGATTTCTAATTACCAAATTTTTGCCACAATGTTCAATGAGGTCATTTTTAAGAGTGACGAGATAAAGTTTATGCCTTTGAGGCTACCAAATTCCCTAGTCATTCATCTTAATTTATTATCCTAGAATTCCCAAACCATAAATTTCCCATTTTAATTTGCCAGCCCCAAATCAATTTATTTCCCCAATTCTTCATCGTCATCATCGATCTCCATCAATTTATTCTTTCCATCTTCATCACCATCGTCAATCGATTTTCACCTTCATCAATCGAAGACCACCATCACCAGATTGACATATCCGATTTTTGCATGAAGATCAGCATCATCGAAGATCTTCATCACCATCATCGTTCGATCTTTTATTTACCCTCCTCAGGTTTTTTTTATTTCTTTCTCTTCTCTTTATGTTTGTGTAATTTAATGCATGATTTTGATTAAACTAGATTAAACCGATCAAACGAAATTGATGATAACATTCAAACCAAAATCTTAAATACATATTTTAAAAAATGGTTCAAAATCCGTCATAATTGAGTTCGTTGAATAGGTAATTTAAAAAGTGGCTCAAAAAAAATATTCTCGTAATTTATTTTCAATTGATATGGTATGTAATCCTAATTTTATTTTCAAAATTGCTATATCACGCTCCCTGTTTTACTTGTTACGCCCCCTACTTTTTCATTTATTCCTATTTTACCCTTGGAGTATGTAACTAACTAAAGTAAAAAAATATTTCTCGTTTTTTAGTTTATGATTTTCGGAGACGGGTTTTACAAAATTATAATCAGAGACGTTTTTTAAATTATTGTTTTATAATTATTTGATTTTGGTAATATCTTTTACAATAACTAATAATTGTATTATAGTAAATGATTTTTGTTGAACTTTTCATTTTTGATTTAATTATCGCTTTGTCGTAAGTCGTAACTGAGTTTGGGGCAATTTTTAGAGTAATTAATTTAATATGTACCCGGTCTTAAAAAGACGTATTTTCCACCAACTATTGCATTTACTTAAAATTTCACTATTAAAAAAAAAAAAAAAAGTGGTTTTGTCTTGTGAATTACAAGACGCGGCCATGGTGGTGTCATGTGAATTACAAGACGGTGCCATGGCCATGTCGTGTGGTTTACACGACAGAACCATGGGTGTGTCATGTGGTTTACATGACAGGTCCATGGCCATGTCTTGTAAGCCACATGACAGTGCCATGGCCGTGTCTTGTAATTCACACGACATGTTCTTGGCCATGTCTTGTAATCCACATGACGGGTCCTTGGCTGTGTCTTGTAAGCTACATGACGAGGCCAATTTTCGTATTTTTTTAAATCGTGTTATGTGTGCCGCTAAATTTTATTTTATTTTTTAAATCTTGTAATCATTATTCTTGAAACGATATAATTTTTTCATTCATTCATTCATTCTAGACGATTTTTTGTAACGATTTAATATCATCTTGAATGAATGAGTACGATTTAATTTTATTTAATTTTGTAAAAAACCGTCTCAAAAAATCATAAAATAAAAAACTAAAATATTTTACATAACTAAATACACAGTTTAAGGGCAAAATAGGAATAAATGAAAAAATAGGGGGCGTAACAAGTAAAACAGGGGGCGTGATATAGCAAATCTCTTTATTTTTTATGAAACTTATATTTTTTTGGCAGAAAAGGAAAACGGGCAGAGTAGCAGAGCAAGATAGCAGCAGGCGTCCTTTTCTATTTGCGTGTCCTCTTTATTTGTGTCTAACCAACCAGAGGATGACACCCAAGAGGTCACCAACTTGGTCAATAATATCAAAAGAGGTCATGGGATGACCTCCTTTGCCAACCGGGTCATCCTAATTTGGAGCTTAATTTGTGATTAAGGAGACCCACCCCCCTCATGACCTAGGTCATGACCTTGCTTGGGGGTGGTCTTAGACCATCCCCAAGTAGAAGGTCGCCTTAATCGGGTCGCCAAAATTTTTCCTCTTAATCGCACCTTATTAATCTTGACCCACTTTCACCCTCCCAAGCAGAAGGTCACGACCTCGGTCACCAACCCAATCATTTTTCCACTTTTCAACATTTTCAATCATTTACCACATTCACTACCCCACCAAAACCTCTCTCTTACTTTTACAATTATTATTTAATAACATACTACAATTAAGTTATTCTTTTCATTTTTAAAATAAATTCTACTCAAATATGTTAAGTAAATTAATTTTATAGTGTACATTAAAAAATATTATTGGCAATAAATAAACTTTATTGAAAGCATGAGTCAACATATAAAAAAATCGCATACATAATTCAAAAAAAACACGATCTTAAAAAACATTAAATACTAAGAAATAAAAAAATGCATTCTAAACTAATTCGAGTTACGGAAGTTTTGTCAAATATGCTCAATGAGATCATTTTTCAGAGCGTTATGAGTGGCACGATCACGAATTTCACCATGAATTTCTATGAATCGTTCTTGAGGCGATCTTGTAAGACGATGATATTCATATGGATCATCACTAGCTGAAGTCGGATTATCTTCTTTGAACTCTGCGATTATGTTTTCATAGTTAAGATAGGTTTCTCTTTCATCTTCAACTATCATATTATGCATAATAATACAAGCCATAAGAACCTTCCCTATATTAGCTCGATCCCAAAGAAGACAAGGGCGTTTGATGAACGCAAATCGAGCTTGTAGGACACCAAAAGCACGTTACACATATTTTCGACAACTCTCTTGTCGAGCTGCAAATAACCTATGCTTTTGAATTTGTGGCGCATTAATTGTTTTAAAAAATGTTGTCCAACCAGGATATATACCATCAGCAAGATAATATCCCATATTATAGTCCGTACCATTAACCGAAAAATTAACAGGTGGGGCAGATTCTTCTAAAACGTCATTAAAGAGTGGAGAACGTTCAAGAACATTAATATCATTAAGCGAACCTGGTGTGCCGAAAAAGGCATGCCATATCCATAAATCGTACGAAGCGACCGCTTCCAAAATGACCGTTGGCTTTTAACTTCTTCCGGCATATTGTCCCGCCCATGCTGTGGGACAATTTTTCTACTCCCAATGCATGCAGTCAATGCTACCCAACATGCCAGGAAATCCACGAGCTTGCCCCATATGAAGTAACCTTCCTAAATCTTGAGGGTTGGGTCTGCGTAGATATTCGTTTCCAAAGCAGCTGATTACACCTTCGACGAAAAATTTAAGAGAGTCCCTGATAGATGTATCGCTCATACGCAAATATTCATCTACTGAATCGGTAGAAGTACCATATGCTAGAACTCTTAAAGTAGCCGTGCATCTCTGTAATGGTGAGAAACTAGGTCTCCCATTACCACCGACTCTTTGTTGGAAAAAGCGATCATTGGCTGATAGAGCATTAACTATGCGCATGAATAGATGCTTGTGGATGCGAAATCTGCGGCGAAATAGCTCTTCGGGATAAACCGGATCCATAAAGTAGTCATTCTACAATTGGTTATGACCTTCTTCACGATTCCTCTCAATGTTTCTCCTACGACGTCTAGGAGGAGGATTTGGTTGACGAATTCTTCTGTTAACGTATTCATTCATACGTTGGGCTATAAGGTTTTGTATAGCCTCAGATCTTTCATCGGTTTCGGTTTCCCATTGGTAATCGGAAAGCCTATTTTGTTCGACAATATTATCGTTTGATGAATCAGAATCGGAATTTGACTCAGACATTCTAATCGTTCTTTTGTGAGGGTGATTTTGTGAGAGTGATTTGAAAGAAGGAAAATGTATGAGTGATTTTGTTCAACAATCATATAGGGTATATATAAGTTTTTTATGTAAGGGCTATATTTCTAATCGAATGGCTGTAATCATTCCAACGGCTATATTTCTAATCTAATGGATATAATCAATATAACGGCTATATTTCTAATCTAATGGCTATAATCAATCCAACGGCTATATCTCTAATCTAATGGCTATAATTAATCCAATAACTATTATCAGTTCTATTGACGATATATCGATTATATTGGTGATCGTATTTAATATTTACAATTCTTAAATAAAAATACAATTTACAAAATATTACCACTCAACTATTTCAAAAAAAAATATAATTTTTTATTTAAAAAAAAAAAAAGAAAACGATGAAAATTAAAACAATCAAAAAAATACAATTTTTTATTTAAAAAAAAAAGAAAACGATGAAAATTAAAACAAAATATCAGCATTAACTCTATCCACACTCACCAACCATCTATCCATACATGATACATCCCACCGACACTCACCAACCATCTATCCAAAAAAAAAACCTCCAAAATCCCATTCAATATCATTCATAAATTCTTGTTTCATTCATATCATAATTCATAAATTTCATTCATAAATTCTTGTTTCATTCATATCATCATTCATAAATTTCATCCATATATTTCGATTTAGGTTTTATTTCGATTTGGGTTTTATTTCATTCATCCCGATTTCATTCATGCAGGTAAATTTTTGTTCTGATTAATAGTTGTTAATCGTTTATAAATCGTTCATTCATGCGAGATTTGGGTTGGAATTTTTGTTCTGATTAATAGTTGTTAATAGTTGTTAAATTCATGCGAGATTAATCTGATTAATAGTTGTTACATTTACATTTTAGTTGGAATTTAATCCAAATCTTGTTACATTTACATAGTTGTTGCGAGATTGATGATTAATAATTAATAATCAGACTTATATTGTTGCGAGATTGATGCGAGATCAATAAATAGACTTACATTGTTGTGAGATTGATGATTAATAATCAGAAAATAAATCGACAAATATATGTCGATTTCAGCGGATTGATGATTAATAATTATACCAACAATAAAAACAGAAAATGAAAACAGATTAAATAAACTAAATATCAGACATATATTTGTCCATTAGCTTGTCCTTCAACTCTTGATCTTTCGGGTTTAAATTTTGTTGCGAGAGCAATGTGTTCAACCAACCCATCTCCATTTTTGTTTTCATTTTTTGAATTCTAATTTGTTCGATTTCAAAATATGCTGCAAGCCTTTTTGCCGAAAATCAATTTGCTCTTTCGTAGTGAGTCTATTTCCCTCCATTATTTCTCGGTCGTCTGCACTTAACCTAGAATCAGGCACGACCTCAGGTGCTTTTCCATTCCGCTTCTTTTTAGTTGCCTCCCGTCCTTCGGGTCGGTCACTTGCGTCGACAAAAAGACTAGACGGGGTTGGAACATTAACACTAGACGGGGTTCCAACATTTAGACTATATGGGGTCCCGACATTTACACTAAAAGGGCTAGAATCCATTTCCGACCTTGACCTTTTTGAACCCGACTTAGAGTTTCCAGGGAGCTCAAATTGATGTTTTTGTAAGCTCCACTTGGGGTGATTACTCATGATTTTATCGTAAACATGAAAGTCAGCAAAATCGTTACCATTATTCACCTTTCGAAATAATTTCTGAGCTAATTCTATATCGTCTTTGATGTTAGTGCCGCTTGCCGGTGGTCGATTTAGAACTTGTGTGTAGCAACCAACTCATTTGCTCACTGTTGTATTGAGTCGTTTATAGCGATTTTTCATTTCCTCGATACTCCTAATTATCCCAAGTTTATTTTGATTTTGATTTCCCGTACAACTTTTTTCATAGAACTGAAATACATCGTTCCATCTTGTGATGGTTCTTTGGTTTTTTCCAAGTATTGAGTCGGTACTACACATAATCCATGCGGACATAAGAGCTTCTTCCTCCTTTTCGGTCCAAATCCGATCATCCATTTTGGAATTGGATTGATTTTTTGTGGATTTTTTGGGTTTTTTTGAACAAAAGAGGGGGGGGTTATGATACAAATTCTTGAGTTTGAAGTTCGGACAACAAGATTTGATTTCCAAAAACATCGATATTTTGATTGTTTTGGCTATCCGAAATTAATTCCGTAAAAGTAGGAATTGGAGTACTTTGATTTAAATCGAAATTTTGAGAGTCTTGATATGTTGAATAATCGTCAATAGCATAACTTGAAAAATCAAACTCGTTTAAATCCATAATATATTTGAAAATTGAGAATTATATAAGTGTTTGAGTTATATATTTTTTTATGTTTGTAATTTATTTTAGGTAGGAGATTAAAAATATTACTGATTTGCATTTTTTACTTCTACTTTTATACTGTTTTTTACATATATTTTTACTGAACAATTAATATTATGGTTGTATGGTAGGAGTTGAGAAAATTATGGATGAAAAAAATTAAAGAGGACATGGGGAAAGGGAAGGAAGCTGCCGAAAAGAAAAGTAAGGAGGAAAGGGACAACCTGTGTACAGCAGAGGAGAAGCAGAGGAGCTGCACTTTTTTTGTACTTTTTTTATTTTTTTTATTTTTTAATGTTGTAAACCAATAGAAATACGCCACGTATAAGGTCACCAACTTTTAACAATTTCTCAACTCAGGGTCATGGGTTGCCCCTGGGTTATTCAAAGTCACCAAAATCATGCTGTTAATCCAAGTTTAAGGAGTTATTAGCGTGCCCCGAGAAGGTCACGACCCAGTCGGTGACCTTGCTTGGGAATGGTCTTAAGCAGAAGGTCACGACCTGGGTTAATAATCCAATCATTTTTCACTTTTCATCATTTCCAATCATTTTCTACCTTTTCTACCCCACCAAAATCTCTCTCTTGCCTTTACACTTCTATTTAAATTTATACAACTTAATTTTAGTTTTATAATTTTATAAATATTTTTGTTACAAAATAATAATTATATAATAAATATTTTAATTTTAATCCGGATATTAGATAAAAAAAATAAATTAATATAACGATCGTATTTTAAATCGAAAGACATAATCAAATTAAAAACAAAAACTAAAAATACAAGAAAGAAACCAAGTTAACGTGGTTGAGCTCACAAACTACAAAATCAAACTTGGTTCTTCTTCCCCAAAATAATCTCAGTTCCCCTTTTACAAATTAATCCCCAATTTTTTTCCCAATCAAGATCCGAAATCCTAATTACTCTCCCTTCTTTTATTCAATTAGTCTCTCTTGTGACGGAGTATATCCGTCACAATGTGTAGACGGGCCAAATAAATACCATATTGAGTGATATGGATACTAGTGGGGCAGGGCTACTACATATTTAATTGATTAAATTGTAGGGAAAGCAAAAAAAAAACATTAATAAACAAAGAGGGAGCTCCCCATATTTCGTCTGCTATCAGTGAAGCAATTATACAACACAAACCTCACCCTCTCTCATCACACTCTCACATCACTTTTTATTTTTTTAATCACTCTCTAGCCATCATCAACAATAATTGTTGTTTTCCCATTTTAATCGCCATTTTAGCATCGAAATCTTTGTCATCAGCTTGATCTCTACAAATTTTGAACATTCGATGGGTAAGAAACAAATGGCGAGGAGGACACCCCCGAAGAAAACTATGGAAGGTATGATATTATTGCATTTTTTTGTTTTTGGTTGTTGAATGTTGTGTCATGTAACATTAGGTACAAAATATGGTGTTTATTGTTAAATGTAATTAAAATGGGTCAAAAAAAGGCCAGATTTGGTGGTGTTAGTGTTGTTTAGGTTGCAATAATGTCAGGTGAAGTCAGGTTTTGTTAAGAAATTATTTTGGTGCATAAAAGTGATTGTATTATGTATGCTTGAATTGAGTAGTATTTGTGTGTTGAAAAAAAAAACTGTCAAATAAGAGTTAAATTGTCAGATTATGCTGTTTTGTCAGGTTTGTTGAGATTAGGTCGCGACCCGGTTTTACTCTTAATCTCACTTCATTAACCTTGACCCATTTTCACCCTCTTAGACCATCCTCAAGCAGAAGGTCGCCTTAATCGGGTCGCCAAAATTTTTCCTCTTAATCGCACCTTATTAATCTTGACCCACTTTCACCCTCCCAAGCAGAAGGTCACGACCTAGGTCACCAACCCAATCATTTTTCCACTTTCCAACATTTCCGATCATTTACCACATTCACTACCCCACCAAAACCTCTCTCGTACTTTTACAATTATTATTTAATAACATACTACAATTAAGTTATTCTTTTCATTTTTAAAATAAATTCTACTAAAATATGTTAAGTAAATTAATTTTATAGTGTACATTAAAAAAAACTATTGGCAATAAATAAACTTTATTGAAAGCATGAGTCAACATATAAAAAAACCGCATACATGATTAAAAAAAACACGATCTTAAAAAACATTAAATACTACGAAATAAAAAAATGTATTCTAAACTAATTCGAGTTACGGAAGTTTTGTCAAATATGCTCAATGAGATCATTTTTCAGAGCGTTATGAATGGCACGATCACGAATCTCACCATGAATTTCTATGAATCGTTCTTGAGGCGATCTTGTAAGACGATGATATTCATATGGATAATCACTAGCTGAAGTCGGATTATCTTCTTTGAACTCCGCGATTATGTTTTCATAGTTAAGATAGGTTTCTCTTTCATCTTCAACTATCATATTATGCATAATAATACAAGCCATAAGAACCTTCCCCATATTAGCTCGATCCCAAAGAAGACAAGGGCGTTTGATGAACGCAAATCGAGCTTGTAGGACGCCAAAAGCACGTTCCACATATTTTCGACAACTCTCTTGTCGAGCTGCAAATAACCTATGCTTTTGAATTTGTGGCGCATTAATTGTTTTAACAAATGTTGTCCAACCAGGATATATACCATCAGCAAGATAATATCCCATATTATAGTCCGTACCATTAACCGAAAAATTAACAGGTGGGGCAGATTCTTCTAAAACGTCATTAAAGAGTGGAGAACGTTCAAGAACATTAATATCATTAAGCGAACCCGGTGTGCCGAAAAAATCATGCCATATCCATAAATCGTACGAAGCGACCGCTTCCAAAATGACCGTTGGCTTTTAACTTCTTCCGGCATATTGTCCCGCCCATGCCATGGGACAATTTTTCTACTCCCAATGCATGCAGTCAATGCTACCCAACATGCCAGGAAATCCACGAGCTTGCCCCATATGAAGTAACCTTCCTAAATCTTGAGGGTTGGGTCTGCGTAGATATTCGTTCCCAAAGCAGCTGATTACACCTTCGACGAACAATTTAATAGAGTCCCTGATAGATGTATCGCTCATACGCAAATATTCATCTACTGAATCGGTAGAAGTACCATATGCTAGAACTCTTAAAGTAGCCGTGCATCTCTGTAATGGTGGGAAACTAGGTCTCCCATTACCGCCGACTCTTTGTTGGAAAAAGCGATCATTGGCTGATAGAGCATTAACTATGCGCATGAATAGATGCTTGTGCATGCGAAATCTGCGGCGAAATAGCTCTTCGGGATAAACCGGATCCATAAAGTAGTCATTGTACAATTGGTTATGACCTTCTTCACGATTCCTCTCAATGTTTCTCCTACGACGTCTAGGAGGAGGATTTGGTTGACGAATTCTTCTGTTAACGTATTCATTCATACGTTGGGCTATAAGGTTTTGTATAGCCTCAGATCTTTCATCGGTTTCGGTTTCCCATTTGTAATCGGAAAGCCTATTTTGATCGACAATATTATCGTTTGATGAATCAGAATCGGAATTTGACTAAGACATTCTAATAGTTTTTTTGTGAGGGTGATTTTGTGAGAGTGATTTGAAAGAAGGAAAATGTATGAGTGATTTTGTTCAACAATCATATGGGGTATATATAAGTTTTTTATGTAAGGGCTATATTTCTAATCGAATGGCTGTAATCATTCCAACGGTTATATTTCTAATCTAATGGATATAATCAATATAACGGCTATATTTCTAATCTAACGGCTATAATCAATCCAACGGTTATATCTCTAATCTAATGGCTATAATAATCCAATGGCTATTATCAGTTCTATTGACGATATATCGATTATATTGGTGATCGTATTTAATATTTACAATACTTACATAAAAATACAATTTACAAAATATTACCACTCAACTATTTAAAAAAAATACAATTTTTTATTTAAAAAAAAAGAAAACGATGAAAATTAAAACAATCAAAAAAATACAATTTTTCTTTTTAAAAAAAAAAGAAAACGATGAAAATTAAAACAAAATATCAGCATTAACTCTATCCACACTCACCAACCATCTATCCATACATGATACATCCCACCGACACTCACCAACCATCTATAAAAAAAAAAACCCCAAAATCCCATTCAATATCATTCATAAATTCTTGTTTCATTCATATCATAATTCATAAATTTCATTCATAAATTCTGTTTTCATTCATATCATCATTCATAAATTTCATCCATAAATTTCGATTTAGGTTTTATTTCGATTTGGGTTTTATTTCATTCATCCCGATTTCATTCATGCAGGTAAATTTTTGTTCTGATTAATAGTTGTTAATCGTTTATAAATCGTTCATTCATGCGAGATTTGGGTTGGAATTTTTGTTCTGATTAATAGTTGTTAATAGTTGTTAAATTCATGCGAGATTAATCTGATTAATAGTTGTTACATTTACATTTTAGTTGGAATTTAATCCAAATCTTGTTACATTTACATAGTTGTTGCGAGATTGATGATTAATAATTAATAATCAGACTTATATTGTTGCGAGATTGATGCGAGATCAATAAATAGACTTACATTGTTGTGAGATTGATGATTAATAATCAGAAAATAAATCGACAAATATATGTCGATTTCAGCGGATTGATGATTAATAATTATACCAACAATAAAAACAGAAAATGAAAACAGATTAAATAAACTAAATATCAGACATATATTTGTCCATTAGCTTGTCCTTCAACTCTTGATCTTTCGGGTTTAAATTTTGTTGCGAGAGCAATGTGTTCAACCAACCCATCTCCATTTTTGTTTTCATTTTTTGAATTCTAATTTGTTCGATTTCAAAATCTGCTGCAAGCCTTTTTGCCGAATATCAAATTGCTCTTTCGTAGTGAGTCTATTTCCCTCCATTATTTCTCGGTCGTCTGCACTTAACCTAGAATCAGGAACGACCTCAGGTGCTTTTCCATTCCGCTTCTTTTTAGTTGCCTCCCGTCCTTCGGGTCGGTCACTTGCGTCGACATAAAGACTAGACGGGGTTGGAACATTAACACTAGACGGGGTTCCAACATTTAGACTATATGGGGTCCCGACATTTACACTAGAAGGGCTAGAGTCCATTTCCGACCTTGACCTTTTTGAACCCGACTTAGAGTTTCCAGGGAGCTCAAATTGATGTTTTTGTAAGCTCCACTTGGGGTGATTACTCATGATTTTATCGTAAACATGAAAGTCAGCAAAATCGTTACCATTATTCACCTTTCGAAATAATTTCTGAGCTAATTCTATATCGTCTTTGATGTTAGTGCCGCTTGTCGGTGGTCGATTTAGAACTTGTGTGTAGCAACCAACTCATTTGCTCACTGTTGTATTGAGTCGTTTATAGCGATTTTTCATTCCCTCGATACTCCTAATTATCCCAAGTTTATTTTGATTTTGATTTTCCGTACAACTTTTTTCATAGAACTGAAATACATCGTTCCATCTTGTGATGATTCTTTGGTTTTTTCCAAGTATTGAGTCGGTACTACACATAATCCATGCGGACATAAGAGCTTCTTCCTCCTTTTCGGTCCAAATCCGATCATCCATTTTGGAATTGGATTGATTTTTTGTGGATTTTTTGGGTTTTTTTGAACAAAGGGGGGGGGGTTCTGATACAAATTCTTGAGTTTGAAGTTCGGACAACAAGATTTGATTTCCAAAAACATCGATATTTTGATTGTTTTGGCTATCCGAAATTAATTCCGTAAAAGTAGGAATTGGAGTACTTTGATTTAAATCGAAATTTTGAGAGTCTTGATATGTTGAATAATCGTCAATAGCATAACTTGAAAAATCAAACTCGTTTAAATCCATAATATATTTGAAAATTGAGAATTATATAAGTGTTTGAGTTATATATTTTTTTATGTTTGTAATTTATTTTAGGTAGGAGATTAAAAATATTATTGATTTGCATTTTTTACTTCTACTTTTATACTGTTTTTTACATATATTTTTACTGAACAATTAATATTATGGTTGTATGGTAGGAGTTGAGAAAATTATGGATGAAAAAAATTAAAGAGGACTTGGGGAAAGGGAAGGAAGCTGCCGAAAAGAAAAGCAAGGAGGAAAGGGACAACCTGTGTACAGCAGAGGAGAAGCAGAGGAGCTGCACTTTTTTTGTACTTTTTTTATTTTTTTGATTTTTTAATGTTGTAAACCAATAGAAATACGCCACGTGTAAGGTCACCAACTTTTAACAATTTCTCAACTCAGGGTCATGGGTTGCCCCTGGGTTAGTCAAAGTCACCAAAATCATGTTGTTAATCCAAGTTTAAGGAGTTATTAGCGTGACCCGACAAGGTCACGAACCAGTCGGTGACCTTGCTTGGGAATGGTCTTAAGCAGAAGGTCACGACCTGGGTTAATAATCCAATCATTTTTCACTTTTCATCATTTCCAATCATTTTCTACCTTTTCTACCCCACCAAAATCTCTCTCTTACCTTTACACTTCTAATTAAATTTATACAACTTAATTTTAGTTTTATAATTTTCTAAATATTTTTGTTACAAAATAATAATTATATAATAAATATTTTAATTTTAATCCGGATATTAGATAAAATAAATAAATTAATATAACGATCGTATTTTAAATCGAAAGACGTAATCGAATTAAAAACAAAAACTAAAAATACAAGAAAGAAACCAAGTTAACGTGGTTGAGCTCACAAACTACAAAATCAAACTTGGTTCTTCTTCCCCAAAATAATCTCAGTTCCCCTTTTACAAATTAATCCCCAATTTTTTTCCCAATCAAGATCCGAAATCCTAATTACCCTCCCTTCTTTTATTCATTTAGTCCCTCTTGTGACGGAGTATATCCGTCATAATGTGTAGACGGGCCAAATAAATACCATATTGAGTGATATGGATACTAGTGGGGCAGGGCTACTACATATTTAATTGATTGAATTGTTGGGAAAGCAAAAAAAAATTAATAAACAAAGAGGGAGCTCCTCATATTTCGTCTGCTATCAGTGAAGCAATTATACAACACAAACCTCACCCTCTCTCATCACACTCTCACATCACTTTTTATTTTTTTAATCACTCTCTAGCCATCATCAACAATAATTGTTGTTTTCCCATTTTAATCGCCATTTTAGCATCGAAATCTTTGTCATCAGCTTGATCTCTACAAATTTTGAACATTCGATGGGTAAGAAACAAATGGCGAGGAGGACACCCCCGAAGAAAACTATTGAAGGTATGATATTATTGCATTTTTTTGTTTTTGGTTGTTGAATGCTGTGTTAGGTAACATTAGGTAAAAAATATGGTGTTTATTGTTAAATGTTGTTAGTGAAACATGCATGCATGAGTAGATTTAATAAATGGAGTTATTGAACATGTTGATCTTTATTTACTAAAGAATGGTGACATTAATGTAATTAAAATGGATCAAAAAAGGCCATATTTGGTGTTGTTAGTGTTGTTTAGGTTGCAATAATGTCAGGTGATCGAAGTCAGGTTTTGTTAAGAAATTATTTTGGTGCATAAAAGTGATTGTATTATGTATGCTTGAATTGAGTAGTATTTGTGTGTTGAAAAAAAACTGTCAAATAAGAGTTAAATTGTCAGGTTATGCTGTTTTATCAGGTTTGTTGAGATTAGGGTTATTGAATTTGTTTTTGTTGGTAATGTGAATTAATTACACTTTTCATTGGATAGATGAGAAGAAAGGCAAAGGGAAGCAGGTGATGCAGAAGGGAAAAGAAAAGGTAAAATCTGGGGTTTCATTTAGGGAGCCGGTGGAAAGAGATGAAGGGGAAGAAAGTGATGAATCGGAGGATATTTCAGAGGAAACTGAAACCAGTGATGAGAAAGAAGGGGAAGCCAGTGGTGAGGGGGAAGGCAGTGGCGACGATGAAAGGGAAGACAACGGTGAGGAGGAGAAGCAGGGGTCGGAATCTGAAGATGGTGGCTTGGCAGATATGCTGAGTAAAGTCATCAAAATGGCAGCTGCTCTTGGTGCAAAGAAGATGACCAAAGATGACACAAGCACGGTATATGGTAAGCTGTTAGTGATTTGTCTGAGAAATCACTACTACAGATACAGGCTATAACAACGGTCAAAAACCGTTGTTATATAAAAAAGCGGACGTTGTTAAAGCGTCCGTTGTAGAAGGTTTTAACAACGGTTAGTTTTCTTAAGGAAACCGTTGTTAAAACTATTAACAACGGTTTTAAGTATAAAAACCCGTTGTGGAAAGTGTGACTCAATTTTGGGGGGAAAGTTATAACAACGGGTTTTAATATACAAAACCGTTGTTATAACTAAAGACAACGGGTTGTTTTAAAATAACCGTTGTTGTTTGTTCTTAAAAAATAAAAAAAAAAATTAAATATTACTAGATGCATGCATAATTACGGCCTGTTAGAATTCCGATGCATGCATTATTACTGACATCACTGTACATATGAACGGATAATATGGAATGAGAAGGGTTAGTAATAAGATTGAAGCAGCATTATTGAGAGATATATGATGATGATTATGGCACAACTTCCTAACATATATATTAATTAAAAAGCAAATCAACCCACACATTGCTTAGTATATAAATACATTGCATATCTCAACTAACATTTCCATTATCTCAATATATTCATATCTCCAAACCCTAACTGCTAAAACAAACTCTACTTAATCTTTCAAAACAAACTCAAAAAACTCCAACAAAATGAATGATTTCATCCTTAAGACTCTTACCATGATCGAGAACAACAACTTCATCCGCCGGTTCCTCCATATTGAGGAAAGTTTCAGGAGCTACCTTGCGGATGCTCGATCCGTACTGAAGCACGCCAAAGAAGATGGCTTGACGGAGCAGCAGCAGTTGCAGCTATATGACGATATAGCAAATGCTGAACGGAACCTCCAAATAGCCAAGGAGGAGAGGACGGATACGATAGAGCATAATAAGATCCTCTATGAATATATAAGAATTGCATTTTTACATATGTAATTTTTTTTTAATTTATGTATTTATAAAAATATATATATATATATTAATTATGTTTATCTTACTTCTTCATCTTGCTTCTTCATTGTTTTACTAACTAATTATGCGAACAATACTTAAACAAATAACATAATGGTCGATACAAACACATACATGCAAAAGAAATAAATAGAAAAAGAAAATAATGACGATGAAACTAACAGTGACGGCGAGATTTACCTGATAAATACAGAACGTAATAGACGATGAAATCACAGTGACGGCGAGAAGATAAAGGAACGATGAGAAAGAGAGAAAGAGAGAAAGAGAGTGTGTATGTGTTTTGTGTTTGTTTGTCTGCTGTGTTTGTGTTTGTGTATTAAGGGTTGTGTTTTGTGGCTGCAGCAGACTTCTGTTTGTGTGGTTTATAGTATGAAAAGTATTGACAACGGTTATTAAACAACAACCGTTGTGAAATATGTTTTAACAACGGGTTGTAAAAAACACCCGTTGTTAAATATGTTTTAACAACGGGTTCCAAAATCAACCGTTGTGATTACTTTTCACTAACTTTGCGCCAATTTTGCGCCAAATTATTAACAACGGTTGTGCATGTGTGACCCGTTGTTAAAACTAATAACAACGGTTTTTATAACCATACCCGTTGTAATTTATTTTAGTAAAATTCGCGCCATACATTCTACAACGTCTATTGTGATTTTCGTGAATAATCGTTGTTAAAGGGGCGTTGTAGTTGCCTGGATTTGTAGTAGTGAATGTGACCATTTTATCTGATAAATGTCCAGTGTTTAATTTGAAATATGTGACGGAGTCAAGGTTATAGACCTGTGTTTGGGTTTGTTGACCAAACTTTGACAGGGTTACAAATATGCCAAAACATGGTCACATATTAGTCACTTTTGACATGTTACTACTTTGAGAAGTAGATGTTCCATATCTATTGTGCTGAATTAAATTAAATATCCTTGTTGTCTGTAAACAGCCTGAAATGTGACCAATTTAGTGTAGAGTAAATGTCTCAGCATGGTTACATAACATTGTTCAGATATTGTGACATGAGCTTAACATCATAACATGTTTACTTACACATAGTGACATATGTGATGTTTAAAATGTGACCACCATATGATGAACATGTTTATATCTTAACATGGTTACATAATTGAGTGAATACTATAACATATCTTTGTGGTTTGTATACAGTATGAAATGTGACCACTGTAGTGTAGACTAAATATCTGAACATGGTTACATAACAGTGTTCAGGTATTGTGACATGAGCTTAACATCATAACATGTTTACTTACACATAGTGACATATGTGATGTTGTTTAAAATGTGACCACTATATGATGAACATGTTTATATCTTAACATGGTTACATAATTGGGTGAATACTATAACATATCCTTGTGGTTTGTATACAGTATGAAATGTGACCACTGTAGTGTAGACTAAATATCTGAACAGGGTTACATAATAGAGTAGAGATATGTGATATGAGCTTAACATCATAACATGTATACTTACACATAGTGACATATGTGTTATTGTTTAAATTGTGACCATCATAGTTTGAAAATGTACGTATGTGTTGAGTTTTATGAATATCTTAATAATGTTACATTATAGAGTGAAGATGTGACATGAACTTAACAACATAACATATATAATAACACATAGTGACATATTATAAAATGTTTATTATGTGACCACTTTTGGGTAGAAAATGTAGTTTTGTATGAGTGTCCATAAATCTTAACATGGTGACATATCTTGCTTAACAGTGTGACATATATGTTGTGGGAAAAGTGGTCACCATAGCTCAGCTTAATCTGGTGACATCTATGAAAATAAGGGTGACATATTTACTATTAGTGGAAATGTCATCATCTTAATAATGGTGACATATTCTTTAGTGTTAACATGTGACCATCTTGCGTTATAAAATTCATTCTAAAATGGTTACAATGTTATTCTTAGAATGGTAAAAGATTTGTGATATGCATGTTTATGGTTAGCAGGTGACCATCTTACGTCTGATATGTTTGTGACATAATTTGATTATAAGATGGTAACATCTGTGAGATTAAGATTCTAACATGATGACTTTATGGGTTGTAACTTGTACACATATTCTTTGACCGTCAACCCTTTTTTTGTGCAAGAAGGGGATCTCAAAGTGGCAGCTATTGAGCAAAGATCGAAAGAGGTGGAGGTTGGCCAAGGGTCAAAGAGAAAGTTAACATATGGGGCAGTGTCTCGGAAAAAAAAAACGACAGAGAAAAGAGGGAACGTATGTTTACAATCCTTTAAAATCTGTTACCATTTGATTGAGACAGCTTTGACCATTCCTGTTCATGCAACCAAGATAACATTTTTCTTTAACGACTAATTGATTGTCTTCGGATATAGGAAATTGAAATGAGTGGAGGGGCATGGGTCACCAGGTTCACTACACTATGTCATCAGCCATTTATCGACAGCTCAGAGAAAAGACGTTGAAGATATTGGCTTCGGAGGGCTTCTTGAGTTGAAGGCGTCTAAGTTTATTCATACCATTGTATATTGGTTGTTAGAGCGGTATGATACGCATACTAGGCTGATGTTGTTTAATAGGTTTGTCCACTTCTTAATTAGTAAAGATGATGTCTACGATGTGTTCATGTTGCCGTGTGGGGGGAGGAAGTGCCGCTGGTTACAGACGATAAGGAGTTAGTGCAGTCTTAGAGAGAGAGGTTCGGTGCGTTGCCGAAGAAAGACATACAATTGGACAAGGTTAGAGGTGAGATGCTGCAATTAGTAGAAGGTGGATCAGAATTTAAGAGGATGTTTGTGTTGTTCGCAATGGGATATTTCTTGGCCCCAACCGTTCACAATCGAGTTGACACGAGGTTAATTGGCGCGGTAGAGGATGTGGCTGCCATTCCGAAGATGGACTGGTGCTCTTACGTTATGGATCGTTTTAACCATTCCGTGGAGTCATGGAAGGACACTGACTCGAAAAGCATTGGGGGTGCCTAATGTTCTTTCAATTACTCTACTTTCATCGAATGACTTGGAGGGGTGAACCTGCACTGAGTACACTACCCTTGATACAGCATTGGACCTATGACGAACTGAAGAAGCGAGTTAAAGAGGAATGCAAAGCTTACACAATCCATATGGGGTTTGGTATCGGGGTGTGGGATCTGAAGACATATCCAATCTCCATCAATCTGGAAAAGACATTCTACCGACAGACGGTTGAAAGGATGGTTCCTGTAGTAGTAGCTATCGGGCAAGAAGCAGCTCGTTCGGCCGAGAACAGTGCAACTGCGGATAATAAGGGACGTAGGACTGTGTCTTTACCACTGCCAGATGACCTCCTTACTGGCGAGGATCTCCGCCGTCTATATAACGACGTAAGTACCCATAATACCCGTCCCTTTAGGGACCCGTTGACCAACGTTGATCGACTTTGGGGGCAGGTAATGGCCCTTAGTGATGCGTGCAAGAGTGGCCTTGTGGCATGATTGACCTTTGGAGTTTAGGATACTCGATAGAGTAGAGGTTACTCGATCGAGTAGCTTGGGTACTTGATCGAGTAGGGGCCACTCGATCGAGTAAGTTAGTTACTCGATCGAGTAGCGTCTTTCCAGCGAGGGTTTATAATCGTGTTTTGTGAAAACCGCAAATCATTTCCGCCTCCTTCTTTCAGACCTAGATGTCGTTTCTCTCCTTTCCCTTCACCAAATACCTTCCATGGGAGCCTTTGAGGATGCTAGTGCTTTGAGGATGGGTTGCTTGAGTCGGGTAGCGGTCTTAACGCCGTTGTGAGATGCGTAGGTATGTCATCGTCATCATCTTTGTCTTTGTTGTTCCTTGTAGGGTTTATTGGTAGTAATAGGCTTGTATACTGTTTGTTTAGGGATTGCTTACTTGGTTGATGTCGTATGGTTGATCGAGGAATCGCTGCTTTTGGTTAAAGTAGGTTCGCCTACTCAGTTTCTGTTGGTTGTCTAGTGTGTCGGTTGTTGTATTGTTGTTGTGACCGTGTGGCTGAGTATACGTGGTAATCGGTTGGTGTATGCTGTTTTGTTGGTTGTTGTTGTATTACAGCTGTCTGTGATTGATTGTCTTTGGTTCTCGAGGTGTGTCCTCGGCTGAGTGGAGTCACTTGCGGGAGTGGCTTCATGCCCTAGTTTCGCCCTCCGTGGAACCCGCCACGGGAGGGGTTGTGCACATTAATGGGACAGGGTTATCGCTCGGTATGATGAGCGGGGCTTAGGTGGGAACGACTGCGGTCCCCCACTGGCAGGGCTGGTCCAGTGGACAGTCGGTGACGGAGTTTGGTTGGAGTGGTTGTGACTGTGTATGTGTGTTTGGTTGTGTTTGTAATATGTTGGTACCGATTGTTGTGTCATACCTTAGTTACTGACCTTGTGTGGTTGTCTTTTGTTTGTTTTATTGTGTCTGCCCTGATCCCTTATGGTGAGTAGTCAGTCTTAGCAGGTGTTGTCTTGAATGGTAGCTGGAGTCTGGGCGGGGATGAGTCTTCACGAGTAATGACAGGAGTAGCTTAGGCAGTTTGATGAGATGTATCTTTTATTTTAGTAGTTGGTTGTATCACTTGTAAAATATTTATAAATGTTCTTTTATTGACCTTTGATGATTACTTTCCTCGGGCGACCGAGATGGTGATGCTCTTATATGCTAGGGAATGTCTTGTTAAGGCTCCTTGGTATATGGGGGTGTCACGGTACCAGCACTTGTCTAGCCTTGAAAATCAATTAATACTGTATGATATATGAAGACCACCCTTAATTAGCATGTGTTGAAACTTTAAAATGGTGACATTTTGGGTTAGTCTGGTTACATAATGATTTACTTTTTAAACGTGACCATAGTTGTTGTGATATGTAGTTGTTTTAGTCGAAAGATGACACCATGTTCTGTGTATTGTCAATTCTGAAGATGGTTAAAATATTATGGACTGTTAAAATGGTGACATTGGTACTTAAGATGGTTACGTTGGGAATACATAACTCTAAAGATGGTTAGAATCTTTTGGGTGTGTGGAACACTTAATATGGTGACATTGGGATAAAATGTGGTTACATTGTAAAATGTGACCCAGTTTGTTTAAAACTGTCAATGTCACCATTTTGATAAAAAATGGATACATTCTCGTGGACTGATAAAATTTGACCATCATAGCTGGGATTTATAGGTGTTGTAATATTCATTGTGACAGCAAGTGGTGTGTGTAAAACTTAAAATGGTGACATTCTGAGATAAGATGGTTACATTGTGATCTAATGTTAGGATGTGGCAATGGTAGTTGTGATATGCAGTTCTTTTAGTATGAAATGCGTCAGCATGTTCTGTGTATATAAAACAGGAATTATATGGTCACATATTGACTAAAGATGGTTACATTGTCAATTTCTATTGACATGCGTCCATCAAAGTTGTGATATGTAGGTATTTGTTGAGAACTTAAAGTGGTGATATTCTGACTAAATGTTGTTACATATTAAAATGGTGTGTGTGGTGTGTGTGTGTAAAACTTAAAATGGTGACATTCTGAGATAAGATGGTTACATTGTGATTTAATGTTAGGATATGACAGTGGTAGTTGTGATATGCAGTTCTTTTAGTATGAAATGTGTCAGCATATTCTGTGTATATAAAACAATCATTATATGGTCACATATTGACTAAAGATGGTTACATTGCCAATTTCTGATGACATGTGTCCATCAAAACTGTGATATGTAGGTATTTGTTGAGAACTTAAAGTGGTGACATTCTAACTAAATATTGTTACATATTAAGAGGTCAGGTTCATAGAGGTAAAATGTAGTTCTTCATTAAATGTGACATTATATGATGTGTGTTTAACATTATATTAGTGTATTCAAGTTGGTTAAATATGTTCATAAGCAATATTGGTGAATGTGTAGGAGCGTGTACTGAAGTGGTACCAGTCCAAGAGGAACTAGAAGTTGGTATCACGCTTGCATCATGAAATGGTAGCGAATATGACGTCGGATCCTCCCCTGTCTCAGCAGGCGCGGCAACAGCAGTCCGCAGATGTTGGAGAGACGGGAGAGGTAACAGAGTCGTTGACGCAGAAATTGGATAATGATCCCGTTTTCTATGCTGACTTCATTGCCATGCTTGATCAGGTGGACCAGGCTTTGGAAAACGTGGTACTCCCACCATCGTTTGACTTGGGGATTAATGACATTGGCAAACAAGCACCAACTCGCTCGTACGAGCTCAGGTACACTCGTGCTAGGGACCGTGCACCAGGAGGTCCTGTTCTTACTTGCCCTGCTGATGTCACCCGCGCCCCGAGCCGTCCAGCAACAAAGCCTGTCGGTAAGAAGAAGTGAAGTAGGGGCACATAGCTGTCGTTTGCTGATAATGATGTATTTTGGGACACCACTTTTGGTCTGTCGTACTGTGAAGGGTTTGTTTAATTGTCCTCGTTTTGTAAATAACTTGTGATCTACCGATGTGTAGATTAATTTGGTATTAGTATTATCAGTGCTGTAGTAACATTTTTAAGGTGTCAAACACTCCTCCTATTGTATCAACCTTATGATGTACAAATATAGTGACATGTGGAACAAACATGGTCACATTGTTGTAGTAAAGTATTAACATTTTGATGTTGACCACAAATGTCAGCAACTTATAAAGCACGGTTGTTATCATGACCATTGTTGTAACCCATGTTTTCAACAGAAACACAAATATTGAAGGTCGTAAATTATCGAAAATAAAATAGCCATACACTAGACTTCAGATCAGAATACATACTTTAGACTAAATATGGTGACATTGGAGTATAAGTAATAATGTCACCACCTTGATGCTACAAATGTCACCAGTTTGTAGCATCATAAATTGGTAACATATATGAACGCAGATATATAACTCTGATTTCATATATGTTACAGATTATATGAGTATAGTGATTACACCCAAGCAAAAAATGTTGAAGCTCGCAAATAATGTCACCTTCTTCTTTTACAAAGGTGGTTGAGGTAACCCATGTTTTCAACAGAAATACAAATGTTGAAGGTCGCAAATTATCCAAAATAAAAAGCCATACACTAAACTTCAAGTCAGAATACATAATCCTCCCCTTATATAAAAGAGGGTAAGGATGGTTACTATTCTAAGGAATAGTAGAATGAATAGTTGAAAATTTATTGTTAGTTTATTGCTTTTGGGTTTGGTTTGTGTGGGTTGGTGCATTTGGATCCTTACAACTACTTTTTTGGGCTGTATTGTTTTTAGGCCTTGAGCCTTGCTTGTTTGACTTTTACGGTTTCCATTCCACTGATGAAAATTGTTGGGCTACTTCCACTGATCGATATTGTTGGGCCGTGTTTGTCAACTTTGTGTTCCTTCTTTTGCTCACCTTTTACGATTCCTGGCTGCTAAAGGTCGTCGACAAATTACTAAATATCGTCGACAATTTTAATGAACTTCCAAATTTGCCCCTCCCTCACACTCCCCCTTATATTTTCCATTTTATTCAATAACAACCTTTCACATTCGAAATTTTGAAAAAAAAAAAACGACTCAAATTTCAACAAAAAAACGTATCGACCGCATAATTTCCGTCACGAATTCAAACATTCAACAAGGTATGTGATTACTATTAAATTTTTTTTTTGTAGTATTTTGTTAAGGTTGTAAATTTGTGACGGAATTAGGATAGATGCCAAATTAGTGACGGAATTAGGACAGGTGCTATGATTTCAATCGGATTTAGTCGTTATCGTACGTGATTACTATCAAACGCAATTATCGTATCAATTAATCGAGACAAAAAAAAAAAAAAAGTAACACGCATGAAACTGGGCCGGGACGAGGGAGTTCTTCGTCCAACACCAGGCCCAGACGAAGAATCCTCTCGTCTGTTATGGGCTTTGGACGAAGGATTCTCTCGTCTGTGATGGGCTTTGGACGAAGAAATCCTTTGTCTGGCCCAGCTTACACGGTTTTTTTTTTTTTTTTTTTTGTTTTAGAATTTATCGATACTTTTTTTTTTTTTTTAAATAAATTTTTTTCCGTCTTATTTTGTTATCGTTATAAAGTAATAAATTATTAATAATAATTGTCGTCCGTGCCGAAGTCGTTGTAAATATATATTATTTCCGTCTCGTTTTGTCGACGTGAAATATTAATTAATTATTACTAATAAACACCTTATGGGGATATTTTTTTTTTATTATTTTTTAATTTACTTAAACTTATATTTATAAATTCTTTGTTTTATTAATTTAAGTAATCAAGTTGTTGTAAATATGTTTTTGTTGCGTCTCGTTTAGTTTACGTAAAATATTAATTAATTATTATTAATAAACCCCGTTCCGGGTTATTTTGTTTTTTTTTTAAATTTTTTATTTACTTAAACTTATATTTATAAATTCTTTGTTTTATTTTTTGAATAGATGGCCGGTGGAGGAAATGACCGTCACGTTCGAGCTCGAAAGGGGCTCCAGTTTGAGTCTGAGGTTGGAGATGTTAGTACCGATTCGTGGACTTATGAGCGGTTGGAGGAGGAGCTGGTTCGGTCTGGTGATGTGATAGGTGAGAAGGAGTCGGGTTATGAGCGAGTGCGTAGGGTGCCACGTAGACGGAATGAGGAGGGGCGTTTCCTGCGGAGGTCGGATGGTAGTTCTAGTAGTGTGGTGGCTCCGAAGAAGAAGTCGGGTAAGGATGTCTCTTGGTTGATCGATCATCGTGTTCCTGGTGGTCCTGACTTTCCCCACGTGATTCCTAGCTTCGGGGGCCACATTGCCAACACCTTATGGGCGACTCCTAATGAGGTCGGTCGACCAGTTTTGACGGGTTACCACCGGTTTGGTAAGACGAGGTTGTTGAGTTGTTGGCAACTCCCTCCGGCCGTTCAGACTATTTATGACGGTACTGGTCTTTCTCACCTATTAGATTCCATGGCCGAGTATTATAACATGCCCCTTATTTCTGCTTTTGTTGAGAGATGGCAACCCGACACCAACAGTTTTCACATGCCTTTTGGGGAGATGTCCATACTCCTTCACGATGTTGCGCAGATCTTAGGCGTTCGGGTTGCTGGTAACTGTTGTAAGGTGGAGAGTAATGACGGGACGTTGGCGGATCCCCTTATGTATGTTTGTGGCTTCTTTGGGATTGCATCAGACCAGTTGAGGTTGCCGTTAAACTCTAGTAAGAAGGTCCCTATTTACAAGAGTGGGGGTATATTGGTAGATGCAGTTTGTGAAACGGCGAGAGCTAATTGTGATGTTGTTTTTGCTCAGGGGTTTTTGGCTACGGTGTTGGGGTCGACACTTTTTGTCGACAAATCAGGTGATAGGTTACGTCCTCAGTTGTTTCCTTTAGTGTATGATACTGATGAAGTACACCACTACGCTTGGGGAGCCGGTGTACTAGCCTTCATGTACCGACAGTTGGGGGTGGCTTCACGTGCTGGTGTGAAGACTATTGGTGGTTGCTTGACTTTGTTGCAAGCGTGGATTTATGAGTATTTTCCCATGTTCAGACCCGGTCCACCTTCGGCAATTGACCCTACTCAGCCTCGGTCGTGTTCTTGGAGATCTGTTGGTCCCTTCGCTCAAAATGCGGAGAAATTGTTGGAGTATCGGAGGTTGTTAGATGGGCTTACTTGTGCTTCCATTAGGTGGGATCCGTACGGGCCGCGTCAGGAGGAGTATCATCCTCGTACTCTGTATGCCGGTTGTGTTCGTTTCATGGACATAGCCGAGCCGTACCAGCCTGATCGGTGTTTACGACAATTTGGGTATGTGCAGATCATACCCAATCCCATTATGAGATTGGTAGCGCATCGTCCTGCTTCGGGGATAGGGTACGAGGTTAGGGCTGGGGTTGCGGAGACGATCATCTTTGGGATTGCTTTGGCGGGATCACGTGGTTCGGCTTTCTCGTAAATCGAGACCGTTAGTTTCCGGGTGAGACGGGCCGAGTATGAGGCTTGGTATAATGGGAATTCTCACCCGTTCATCATTGATCCCGACCACCATGATGCCCCGCGCCACGGATGATTTTGATATTCTATTTGAGGTAATAATATTACTTACAGTTGTTGTAATAATTGTTTAACTTTTTTACTGTTCGTCTATAATGTTTTTGTTGTTTTTGTCAATTTGCAGACTGCACGTGCTTTAGTGTTTCAGTTTGCCGAGGCCAAAAGAATTGTCGATGACAAGAAACAGCTTGCCTTCTTCCGCAAGATGATGAAGAACATCGACCCATTGATTGAGAGGGCTGGGGATATCATACGTCAGCGAGGACCTCGTCAAACACCCGGTGATCTTCTTCAGCGTAGAGCAGATGGTGTGTACACTGATAGCGATGAAGAGGATGATAAGTAGTCGGGAGACTAGTTTGTGTTTGTTTTCATTTATGTTGTACGTTTTTGAAGACATTTTTTATGTTGGATGATTATGTTAGTTGACTATTTGAACGTTGTTTATTCTGAATTTTCTTAAATTTCTTAAATTTCTTGAATACATAGCAACTGATGCAAATTCATACATTTCAAGAAATACTAACTACTTCATGACAATGGCCAACATAATGAAAACAAACAAATACAAGATACACTTGAAATAAAACTTCATCATCCTTGCCATTTCCGAAATCTCCTTTTTTATACCTATCAGTTGCTCTTCCATGACATTTCCACTTGATGCATCATCACCTTCACCTTGACATGCTATATTCAACTTTTTTCTTATTGTTAAATGATCTTCAGTCAACCACGACACAAAATGATCGCAAGGTACGCACTTAAAAAACGCTTTCTTCGGATTAGTAGCTGACCCAGAAATCTTGATGATAGCGTTTCTTTGACAACGATTGCAAATTTGATTCTTAAAATCAAGGCCTTCAATTGGTCGGGTTCCCCACATTGAGGATGATGTTGACATAAGTAAAGATTTGAAGAAGAAAATGGAAGAAGATGAAGATGATTGGAAAATAGAAAAGGTTGAAGATGAGTGCAGAATTACAACATTATGTAGATGTTTATATAGGGAAAAATGTTACCGTTATAATTCAAATGTTACCGTTATTTTTCAAAATAACCGTTATAATTCAAATGTTACCGTTATTTTTCAAAATAACCGTTATAATTCAAATGTTACCGTTATTTTTCAAAATAACCGTTATAATTCAAATGTTACCGTTATTTTTCAAATTAACCGGTATAATTCAAATGTTACCGTTACAATTAATAGCTTATAAATAGGTCATTCTATGTGAATTTTAATCACAACATCCAATTATATTCACTCACTACAATACTAATTATTCACTCACAACATCCAATCCTAAAATGGTTCTCACAAATGCTCAAAAAATCAGAGTTTATCAAATAAGAATCGATCTAATTGTTCAAAATTTACCAATTCTAATTGAACGTCTTGAATCAGTGGTTCCCAGTGACACTGTATGGCACATGCTTGAAGAGCCTCCAATTGGTACCCTTTGTATAATTTTACAAGGAAACCCGGATCATGTTCTAACTCCAGCAGTTAGAGATGAGGTTGTTTCTGATGAAGTACTAAACGAGAAGATGTGGGAGTTTCGCAGGTTAAAAAGTGATATCTTTATATATTTTGAGCGCATTCTCACCGTGATTGATTACCCAAGACTATCAGACTTATGTGCTGGTAGAGTGTCAGGGCAAGGAATTCTTTATCTCTACTTGAATGATTTGTTGACTCAATATATGTCTACCCAACCTGAAGAAATTGAGATTCAAGATCATGAAGAAGATAAGGAATCGTCATCTTCATCATCGGAAGATAATTAAGTTCGGTAGTTATTTAATTATGTTATGTTTTAAGTAATAATCGTTTATGGTATGGGTTTGGGGTTTGGGGTTTAGGGTTTGGGGTTTGGGGTTTGGGGTTTGGGGTTTAGGGTTTGGGATTTGGGGTTTGGGGTTTAGGGTTTAGGGTTTAGGGTTTGGGGTTTAGGGTTTGGGGTTTGGGGTTTGGGGTTTGGGGTTTAGGGTTTGGGGTTTAGGGTTTTAATTATGTTTTTATTGGTTTATGTTTTAATTATGTCAAAACGCGTTTTAAGGAATGTTTTTATTAAAATATGTCAAATTATGTTTTAAGTATTGTTTTAATTAAATTACGTTTTAAGTCAATTAATCGGATGCAGAGGATAATAAACTACAATAATCGGATAATTAAATAAAAAAAATATAAGGTACAATATTCGGATATATAAAATAAAAGGTACAATAATCGGACAAATAAAAGCTAAGAACAACTCGCGAAATCGCGCCATAATCGGATCTGATGTCGATACAGGCCATTATAATGATCTACGCTTGCATCATGTACCCAACAAGGGGCTATTGGAGGCATAGGTGACAAGGGGCGTACCCGGAGCCGCAAATAGTGGTTTCCCGCATGTAATACCCATAAGACACCATATGGGGCACGTACTCCGGGGGGGGGCTCGTAGAGGCAAATAAGTAAAACTACCATTCCAATGTCGCTGACTTAACTGATCGTCAAATGCAGAAATACAACATATCACCCAATTGTACATCGTAGCATAACCATATAGATCGAAACCGTCCATCCAATGACCCGAGCCACACGGTATCTGATCCATAAATGTAATTCTAGCTACCTCCGCATCAAATCTCCCTGGGCCATAAATATGTTCACGGTAAAGGGGACTACAGATTTCCCTAAGTAAATCTGTTCTAGCCATCGTGAAATGAGATTGGTCACCCCGAACAGCATGTGAGATAACTCGAAAACCACAATGACCGTCTCCGGAAGGATTAAACCACGCTTCTAAATGCTCGTGAAACCATAAAGGCAAAAAGTCACGATAAGGAAAGTACCTCACATGACCAATGGTGTAGTCGACCTCAAGAGGTGCGCAATGCGATGTGACGAAACTCCTCGTACTCGTGGTAGCAGTGGTAGACGGTGTGCCGGGGCCCGTTTGAGTGGATCGGGGGGTACCATACGGAGTAAAACGAACCGTCGGAGTAGAACGGGGAGTAGACGACGGAGTAACAGGAATCGTCGGAGTAGAACGGGGGGTACTAGACGGAGTACGTTGGGAAGACGGAGTACCTACTCGAACACGAACCCGTGCATGCTCAACGGCGGACGGATCTCTACGAGTTCCCCTACTCGGACGTCCTCTAGGGTTCTCGTTGACCCGAGGCTCGTTTACATCCT
Organism: Silene latifolia; assembly: GCF_048544455.1. NCBI lineage: Eukaryota > Viridiplantae > Streptophyta > Magnoliopsida > Caryophyllales > Caryophyllaceae > Silene > Silene latifolia. The sequence goes on along the minus strand of NC_133527.1, from coordinate 34,376,267 downwards.
CCTGATCCGGATGTATCTGAGAGTAAAGGGCATCGAACATGGATGATCTCATACTCGGATCTGCATTCCGAATTTCATCGAATAACTCCTCCAATCGATCATCATCACAAGTCGGCATTGCCTCCGAACCATCGTACTCCAACTTCCTCCAAAATGCATGTAACACATCAACAGGGACCCGAGATCCGTTTCTAGAAATGCGATGAAGTGAACAAGCACATAACAACCCAAGTGTAGTAGCCTTTACACAACCGCAATCGATCGTCAAGGCATCTTCCGTCATCTTGGCACCTCTTTCGAATTCTTTACGCAATTCACTGATGGCATTCTTTGATATTTTGAAAGAAAGCCTGGAAAATAATCGTTGAATCCCCGTCAACCGCCTCGATCTAGATAACTCCAACGAGTGTCGGATCTCAACATGTTGCGTTTCCATCAAAGAATGAAACCGACTCCAGATGCTATCAACTGCCAGTTTCGCGCTATTCAGCCATCTCTTCAAATTCGCATGAGCCGACTCAACCCGGGAAGTAGAAGTATTGCCAAAATGAGTTATCTTGTTCGTTCTATACTTGGCCCATTTTTCCAAGTGCGGGAACCATTGCCTCTCAATATAAGCCGCCACTCCAGCCCATTCCCTTGCCAATTTGCCCCACGCAACATTAAACTTATCTTCGGTCTCCGCCTCGACAACCGCAGTAAACAAGTTAAAAGTTACGTGCTTAGCCCAACTATCCTGTTTCGTGATATCAAGTGCTTTCGTCTCCACGTTAGAATATATATGCCAAAGACATAGCAAGTGAGACGAATCCGGAAAAACAATGGGAATCGCGTTCAACAAACCTCTCTCGCAATCAGTGACAATAGCATTAGGTTGAACGACATCATTGAGCAGGGCCTTCAGTTTCCGTAGGACCCACAGATATTTCTCCTCGGACTCATGCGTCACAAGAGCATACGCGATGACAAAGCTCTTCCCGACGGGTGTGACTCCAACCATCTCAACAAGCGGAAGACGGTATTCATTTGTCTTGTACGTGGAATCGATCTGTACCACATAATAGTATGATCGAAACATCTTAACCGCTTCTGGATGAGCCATGAACACGTGGGTTAGCTCATCGGTCTCCTCATCAGTGACCCAATAATGAACGTACTTATGCTGAACCACAAGTGCTAACATCTGTTGTGCCGGGTTTCTCCCATCTCTTTCCTCGACCCTTACTTTCTGAGAACGGTTGTAGATTTGTCGCCGATTAGGTCTTGACTTTTCCGGATTCCGCTGATGCAAACCCGCACTAATAATAGCCGGTCTAACGTGAGATCTAACTTGGGCATCGATATAAGCCAACTCCTCGTCATCAAACTTTGCAAAGTATCCGTCGCCACACAATACAACGTTAAAGCATGATTATGAAACCCCGATCTCATCACAAGCTGCCACTTATTCTCTTCTAATTCAACAACTTTCATTGAAAATTTGCAATTGCACCACGCGGTAGCCGTGTTACCCCTCATTAAAGAATCGGCATCCTTATTTACGGGACCTTTTCCACCCATCCGACAAACAAAATAACGTTGTCTCAAATTCGTGTTACGACCAACTTTCTTGTTGCTTGCTTTTTTTATACCAAACCCGAGTCGGAGCCCGATCTCATATGCCCAATTAAACGCTTCAGTACTAGATGCAAAATATCTGGCAGTCGTAAAATGATCTGAGTAATCAATACCGTCTTCATCGTTAATCACCTGCGCACGCATTTCGATAAATTAGTTATTAATTAATTATTTGAAACGGAACGAGTCGGAATAAATAACAAATAATATAAAAATAATACAAAGACGGTAATTAGTTATTTTATACAAAACGAGTCGGAAATATTAAAGATAAAAATTTAATATAAAGACGGTAATTAATTAATTCAATTGTTTTATAATACAAAAACGGTATTTAATTATTTTATACACAACGAGTCGGAAATATTAAAGATAAAATATAATATAAAGACGGAAATTAATTGTTTGAATTGTCGGAAACTATAAAAAATAAAAAAATATAATACAAAGACGGAAATTAATTATTTTATACAAAACGAGTCGGAAACAACAAAAAAAAGAAAAAAAAAAAAAAATACACGGATTTGGGCCCTGGATTTAAAAATTCCTTCGTCCATAATGGGCCTTGGACGAAGGAATTTTTCGTCGGCCAATATTGGATTGACGAAAAATTCCTTCGTCAAACCCATTATGGACGAAGGAATTTTTCGTCCAATACCTGGGTTGGACGAAAAATTTCTTCGTCCAGGCCCAGTCCGTGTAATTTTTTTTTTTTTTTTTTTTTTTTTCGATTGCTTTTTCAAATAAATCCGTCACAAAAACTATCATAATTCCGTCTACATTCATGGCATCTATCCTAATTCGGGATTCAAACGATAATAAAACATAAATTTTTAACAAAACTAAATCGTAAACTAACCTCGTTACTAGCTTCATTGTTGGAATCGTTGTTAAAATCGTTCCCGTTCATGTTTGTTAATTACAAAACCCGACTTCTTTTTTTGTTTGAAATTTTTTAGTGAGACGGTAACTTGTGTTTTAGTGAGACGGAAATGGCATTTGTGTTTTGAGACGGAAATTGCATTTTGGTGAGACGGATATGGAGTTATGATATGGAGGGCAAACTTGGAAATTTACGTTAATTGTCGACGATATTTAGTAATTTGTCGACGACGTATAGCAGGACCCTTACGATTTCCATATCTAACTCTCTTTTTTTCAATTCTTCATAGCCACACTTCTTCTACCTTTTCCACCTTTTCCTCGCAACCTTTCATTCCCCTCTCTCCCTTTTTCCTCCTGCCAAAAATAAAACATTTAATCCAATATTGGCGACGAACTTGGATAATCAGCAACAATGGTGAATGTTGGCAAAGGAAGGAGAATCAAGATATCACTATCAATCGTATTAAAGACAGGTTTGTTGTCTTTCGTTTGATAATCGCGTTCTTCCTATGTCTCCTCACTATTACTCTAATACAAGTCGATATTAATCGCTGTAATGGTCACATCGTCATTATAATGGTCACATCGCCTTGAGAGGTTTAATTTTCGATTTGATTTTGTAATTTTTTGTCTAAATGTTAGGGTTTGGATAAGATTTATTGAGATTGTTTGATTTTAATTGCCCTCTATTAATTGTAGTTTTGTTAGCAGCTATTCTGATGGATTGTCTGACATGTGTATATGTAAGTTGCAATAGTGTGATAGAAAAATGAGTTCTTCTGTACTCTGGAGCTCATCGCTTATCAATTGTTTGATATATATTCCTTTCTCCTTCTTTTTCAGTTAATAGTGATTCAAATAATTTTTTGGGTTGATAGTCAAACACTACCTCTCAATAGAAATTTGGGGATTTTTTGATTGTTATTGTTTTATGATAAATTCACTTTGCACATTTGTTTTAGGTTAGTTGATATTACTGAGCTATTAAAATATTCTAAACTTTTTTAGTAATTGTTAATTGGATCTTACTAATAATTAGCTTTTTTTTTGTTTCTAAATTGGAAAATTAGGCCTGTTTAAAATTGATGTTAAAATCATCATTAAGGTTTGATAGGTAGTATTAACCTCTTATTAACCTAGCCTAACATTTGATTTTTTGGATTCCAGAATAACTTGGACGAATCGTTGCTTCCACTGCAGCTGGTATTCAATCAGAGACGGTAGGAGAGAAATTTATCAGCTGAAAATGAGGCAAGTTACAATCATGTCTTTTGTTGCGGGTTCTTTACATTTTGCTTCACATCTTTTACATTTATCTTACATGTTGCGGGCTTTGCTGCTTAATCATGTTACTGCGTGCAAGCTATAGACTTTTGGGGTTAAAATCCATATATTCAACAGCGTTTGCAACTCTTTTGGCAGTACGGTTTTATCATTGTTGTCAAAGATTCATGCTGGGTGAAGCGCAGGAAACGGAATTTAATTCCATAGGGTACTTTCTTGTGACCTAATGTTTCTTGTGACCTAATGTGTTTGCTTGATGGGTTTATTATGTTTTTAACCTGAATCAAACAACCAATTATTTAGAAAGCGTGACCTAATTTATAAAATAATACACTCTGACATCTCATACAGAAATCTGAAGCCACGTGTGATGAGTAACATCTTTTACATAAAAGGGAATGTTTGATGCCTCCAATGTTGTCAGGATGCACCACGGGTTTGGTTATTGATTAGTCCGAGGAGATATTCACCGGCGTTGTTAGGGTAATGAAGGTGTCCTCTCTAACCCTTCAATTATTTCGGGTAGTGATACATATAATGCTATATGTATAAAATTGCTACCTGTTTGGTCCTTGCAGATTGATAGTAAAGTCACAAATTCATTTCATTCACTGCATTATCATTGTCTTACTATTTTACGATTCAAGATCTATTGTTTTTTCCCTTTTTTTTGTGAAAGGAGTCGCAAGGGCAGTTTTAATGGTAACTTGTACGAAGACTTTACATGTTTACAGTTTGTTGGTTAGTATATTCCAGCAGTGTTCTCCAATTGACCTCTGTTGGAGATGTGATTTACATGAGTCACAGGGCGGGTGATAACTTCATAGTATCAATAGTTTGATATCTGGTCTTCTTTTTCTTATAATCTCACGACCATCCATTAAAATCTAATAATGTGAAATATCACTACAATTCAGAACTTCTGAATTTTTGAGGCGACCTTGTCTAGAGCTAAATCTATTCATATAGCGCCATGATCTTAACTGACTTTCTTCTGTCTTTGATAGGGTAGATATGCTATGATTGTCTGAGGTGATTGAACAACTCATTGCCAGATTAGAAAATTGCAGGAAACAACTTTCTAGAGGCTACAAGATGTGTCCAGTACAATTTGAGAAGGTACGTATTATTTAATCTTGGTTAGAAGATTGCAACTCTGTATAATGAATATTAACTATTAAGCCTTCTGTCATATTAACTATTAAGCCTTCTGTGATATTAACTCTGTAAAATTTTCTGAGCATCCTACATTTTATGTTGGTTCTAATCAGATAGTTTTCATAATTTTGCAGCTCGAGGTTCCTAAAAGTAAAGCTAAAATGGAGAAGATCCTTGAATGGCTTTCCCCAATGGCAATGAACACTCTGAAGTAAGTTACTACCCTCGGTTCATGCATCAGTTCTTGAATCTTGATCTAGAACAACTACTACTACGTACAATTTTTCCTTTTTTGTGAACCCTACTGATCTGCGTACACTTAATCTAAATTGGCAGACCCTTTTTCACGATACTTTTTTCTTTTTCTTTTTCTTGTGGACAGAGCTCACCAAGGTTTCGGTTGGGTAGGAGAGTGGGCAAACTCGAGGTTAGTAAAACTTTAATAGTGCAGCTTTCAACGCCTTTCACATAATAACAAGCTCATGAATCTCAAATTTTGATTGAACAACACTAAATTCAGTAAAAAGTCAGAGGGAAGTGGACACATAATACGGCTGCAGACACTGTATCATGCCAAAAAGGAGAAGACAGACGAATACATCCTCACGCTCATAACACTCTTACACCAGCTGATTAGTGGGATTAAACGCATCGACCAAAGATATCATGGCCTTTCGCGTCTTATGTTGGTTCTTAATGTACGAGGAAGACAAGGCAAGATTGGTGCATGAAAGAGGATTATCAGATAAAGCAAATTAGCATTTCGTTCATCAATCAAAGGTAGAGAAATTGGCACAGCGATCCTTCAAGCTCAAATGCAGTAAAGAGCAAAAGCAAAAGGCAATCTTGTTCTACAAAACTGCAGAGGTGGTTTCATATGAGACTTTAAAGTGCTTGGATATTAAAAGCTCATTTAGGGATAGTAACATGGCATATGGAGGGATCGAACAAACAACACTAATTAGATGCGAGACTATGAGAGGTAAGAGACACTTTGCACTTTTTACAAATTGCTGAATTTTTAGTAATTTAAACAGTGAATGTTCTAAGGGTATTTTAGAATGTTGACTATTAGATAGTGGACTTGAGACAATTCAAGTAAAATGTAACAAATAGTTTAGGCAACAACCTCAAGTTTAGATTGAAATACCGGCTTTATTATAGTAGTTGATAGGTTAAATTCGGATAGAACTTTGGCCCTCTTCAGTTTCGTAGGGGACGGGGGGAGGAACTTGAAAAAGATTAAAAAGTATATGCTTTCTCATATGTATTTTTTAGTCGATATGTCACGTCTTCTTATAGTCATATCATTCTCGATGAATACAGAGAAATAGAGGAATGATAAGGAGAGGAGATGCTTTATGAGGAAAGAAGAGGTCGCAGCAAGGATGATGTTGTTGATATGTGGATTTTTGCGGTAGCTCGATGGATTACTTTGCGATATATATTTCATGCTTATCGTAAGATTTCTCACTATTTTATTCTAAAGATCATATTTTGTACTTAATTTTTTATGTTGTTCATTTATTGTTATGATTGATTATATTGTGATGATACTATATTTGTCACTGCCTATGTAATTTCACGACATAAGCTGGGTTGAGCTGCATTTCGTGCTCGATAACTGGCGCAGATGATTTGTGTGAGTTGACAAGGAATTATAGTTATTTTCAAAGCATCAGAGCCTAATTTTATGAACTTTATTTCATTGATTGTTCATTTAGGTTTATGTTTTTAGATTTTTTCATAGATTAAATAACTGGGTTTATGCTTGATGATGATTAAATGTGATAAAATTAATAGGTAGATGGTAGATCTATTAGTTGTGGTTGCAAATAATAAATCCCTTACTATGATCTATTGGAAGGATTGGTTAGATAATTAAATATGCGTAGCTGTATTACCTTGAAGTTCCTGTGGTTAAGCTACCTATTGAAATGGCGAGAGGGGCGATGAGCCATATAATGAACAAGCAAATACTGATCGTTTTTTTTCCCGATTCATCATATTATAGTGCCAAGGAATAGTGAGTCTTTGCCTGCATTTAAATCGGAACGGGCATTTGTTGTGACCATTATATGAGTAACAGAGGTGTGTAATTACTTACTCCATGTTATACTTTTTTGATGTTTATCAATTGATGATAAGTGGAATACGGTTTAGACTTCGATTTGATTAGTCTTTTATACTAATTGGTGTTTACGGCTCATGTAATATGAATTTGTGTATATGAAATTACCTCACGGGAAGAGGAAGAGAAGAAAGTAATCATGTGAGCCATTGCAGGAATAATGTAAACCGTGAAGCTAACCAAAAGTGCTCCAACAGCAGAATTGATGGGTCCAAAAAATGGGAAAATAGTTGCAAGAAACCATATAGGAAGTACAACCGGTATTCTTGCTATGGACCTTTTGATAAGGCTCTTTGTTTCATGTACTCCTACGAATTTTTCCCATGCAAAGTATGGAGGTGTGCATGCAAATCCAAATGTTATGAACTGTAAAATTCAAAACAAACAATATTGAAATTAACTTTATATCACCAATGCGGAGTTAAGATTTACGATTAGGCGGCGAACAAGTAATGCCATCAGGCAAGCTCGAAAAAATTTCAAAGTTTTGAACTAAACTTTCACATTTTTCATTGTTCAACAGAGACAAACGTCTCTTCTAGCACCCCTAAATTTGTCATTGTATATCACATTGTCACTAACGACATACTATAGGCTAAATTGCTAAAATTTTGTTAAGACACGGTCATAATCCACCGTAATTTTGATTAGTAATAGTGTGAACTTAGATCATTGTAGATCAGATGACGAATTAAACAAGAGCATCTAATTACGTATTAGGTCACATAATTCACACCCGATTATCTTGGGTACATTACAACGAGCCATCTATTTAGGATTCGTTAAACGCGTGTAATTTTGGGTTCAAGTGCCACGGTCCGACCCGAGAGTTACTCAGGTAATTAAGGATAACGAGCAATAATAATGAAACCTGGTGGATTAACATGAGGATAACAGGCTAACATCAACATCTCGGAAAGCAGTTCTAGGAAACAAAGACAAGGCATTGTAATGATAAAAAAGCATGTCTCCAAATGCCCAATACACTGCACTTGCTAATGGTAGTGTTAATGTTCGCACATATAGTGTTGCTATCAAATATACGAAGTATGAGCTTGAATTTTTGTGGCTTCCACATTGCATGCATTATTTCCCTGCATTTCATAATTATTTCTCATGTAAACAATCATAATTACAACTTTTATATTGAGATAATATAAATTTTATTGTTCAATAGATAAAAACCAGAAACAATGTTACATCTAATAATAATCTCAATTTCACCCAAACGGAGGATAGACGGGTCACTTGACAACACAAGGGAGATTTCATCCTAAAACCAACGTAATTGCTAAATCCCGCGCATAGGTTTACTATATCCCGCGCATTTTGTCCAGACTATTCCGTAAATGCCCTTTATCTTAAAAAAGAATTTAAAAAATTTCCCACCCTTATCCTCTCAATCAAAACCTAATTAATTAGTTAATAGTTCGATAATTATGAATCATAATTCGCACATTTTCAATATTTATCCGTTTTATCAATAATTTCATTAATACCCTTCTCTTAATTGATTTAATTAGTGGCTTTTTTTAAGTGGTTCTTTTAAAATTAGGATTTGCATTGATGTTGTATTACGATTAATGTTGTGTTGTTGAAGAGGTGGTTGTGGAGTCGATTAGCCCGGAGTAAGGTGGTTGGCGAGCCACATTGATAATTGAAAATATAATGAATTAGCTGAAATAAAATGTACTAGATTTTTTTTTTAAAAAGATCGCTAAAGTAAGGCCATGTTCTTTTGAACTTAAAGTCACTTAATTTAAGTTAACTTCAGATCCTATAAGTTCAGTTCAATTCAGTTCAGATCCTATAAGTTTATGGAAGTTTAAGACAAACATGCCCAAGAATGTGACTTGTGAGGACATTTAATCATCAAAACATTTGACCTTGTAATAAGGATTTGTTTTGGGGAAGAAACTACCTTTTATTTATGTTATTCTCCGAACAACCACCTTTTATTTATTTTTGGGCTAATCATCACCTTTTATTTTTTAATTTTTTTTGTAAAATACTACCAAATTTATGATAACGCTGAGAAAGGTATTTTTTTCGGCTTGATGCTCAATCACTGAATGAAATAAATTTATCGGCTTGGTACTCTGAATAAAATGTTTTATGTTTGTTTCCTTTAATTAGCACCTTATGATGCCATTTGTATCCTTTCCATCTCCTTCTCGTTCGTGTTCTCTCAATAACTTGTATGTTAACCAAAAATGATCCAATATTCACAATTTCAAGCGTTGGATGACGATGTGTACGTTACACAATATATAAAATTGATTCTATTAGAGGATCTAAGTATCGTAACCCTTTATAATGAAGCCTATATAGACATACATTATTTTAAGTAAATCACCGGATGTGAACTATAAGAGGAAAGGGAGAGAAAGGGACGTGGAGGGGAAAGATAAGCATGAATAGTTCAGGGAGAAAGTGAAGAAGTGTTATGAGAGAAAGTGAAGGAGGGAGAAGAGGGAGAAGGAGGTGGTTAAGCTCGCGAGGATGTCATAGAGAAAATGGAGAGAGAAAGAGGAGGACAAGAAAGAGGGAGAATGAGAGGTAGAGGAAGAGGGGTTAAAAGGCAAATGGCGAGTAGTAAGAGGAGAAAAGGGAGGTGAAATAGTAGTAATAGAAGGAGAAGTGATTATAATGAGAAATTTTAAAAATTATAACAGAAATCTACTTTTAAAAAAATATCAAACGTTTCGAATTTCATTTTCATTAGTCAGGGAGGATGAGAAGAGGGAAGAGGATAGGATTAGGAGTTGACAACGTTAAAGAGAAAATAGAGGGGGGAAAGAAGAGAATGAGGGGAATGGGGTGGGGAATGGGGGAAAGAGAAAGAGGAAGGGCTAAGGATGTTATGACAAATAGTATAAGAAGAAAAGAAAGAAGGAGAATACGAATGGGGGAAAGGGATGTAGGTTGAGAAGGAGAAAAAAAGGGAAAATAGGAGGTAGAGAGAGGGAAATTAGAAGGATGTGAACGATAAAAGGAAAGAAAAAGAGGAAGGAAGGAGAAACAAGAATATATGGAGGAGTGGTACGAGGAAAAATGGGAGGAATAACAGTATGAGAACAAGTGGGTGAAGAGGATATATAAGAGGATGGGAGGACATGGAAGGTATATGGGAGAAGGAGGAAGAAAGTTACGGATAAGGACCACGAGGATGAAAAGGGGGAGCTTTTAGGATGCGAGTATGCAACGACGTTGGAGAGAAAAGGGAGAGAGAAATAGAAGGACGAGGGGGATGGCGAGGGAGATGAACGAGGGGAAAGAGGTGGAGGAGAAATAAGAAGGGTAAAGGGAGAATGCCGAATAGTATGAGTAGAAAAGTGAGGAGGAGATAAGGTGTTTGAGGGCTCAAAAACGTTGAAGAGAAAAATGATAAACTGTGAGAGAGGGATGAACTGGGGAAAAAGGAGTAGTAAGGGTTAAGGAGGGAAGGGCGAGTAGTATGAGGAGAAAGAGGAGTAGGAGTAGGAGTAGTAATAGAAAGAGTAATGATTAAAATGAATAAATTAAAATAAATAGAAAAAAATGTATTAAACCTATCAAGTTTCCTTTTCACTAATGTATCAGTTAATCGAGACAATCTTAATCAAAATGTCATTTTGTTGGAAGAAGCATAGGAAAAATGACGGAGAAAACACAAGAGAAGGCAGGGAGCCACAGTAATAAAAGGGGGAGGATGAATAAGAAAAGGGATAAGGAGGCTGATAAAAAGGCGGAGGAGGATGAGGCGCAAATGTTAAAGAGAAAGGAGAGAGGGTAAGAGGCGTACGATGAGGAGAGGGAGAGGAATAAGGTAGAAAAGGAGGAAGAGGGTAAGGGTAAGGGTAGGAGGACAAATAGTAGGAGGAGAAGAGGAAGGAGGATAATGCGGATGAGGGGAAAGGGAAAAAGATGGATGTCCATAAAGAAAGTAAAGGGGGAAAGAATATGGGGTGAAGATAAAGAGGCGGGAAGGGGGAGAGTAAGGGGAAGATGTGTGTGGAGGAGTAAAAAGGAGAGGAGTAATACGAGAGAAGCAGGAGGATGAGGGGAAATGGAGGATATATAAGAGCAGGATAAAGGAACATAATAGGTATAAGGGAGGAGGAATGGGAAAGGGAAGAAGGAGGACATAGGGAAGGAGAAAGGGGAAATGGACTACAAGGTTGAAGAAGAGAAGGTGGTTTAGGATGCGACGGCGTTGAAGAGGAAAGAGGGAGATAAAGAGGATGACGAAGTAGTGGGTGAGTAAGGTTGGGGAAAGGGAGAAAGAAGAGGAGGATTAAGGAGGGCTAAGGGGAAAAGAGCGATTAGTATGAGGAGGGAGATGAGGAGGAGATGTGATGTTTACGTTACTTCGCAAAGTACAATATAGTACTAATGTCTTATGTAGTCTATGTAATTGTGTTCTTTAACAATTAACCATCTAAGCAAAAAGTGTAGTTATATTTGGATATTTATGCTCTCAGTAAAGTTAAATAAAAATTATTTACGAATGATTATAATTTTGTTTGCAATTGATTCAACCATCAAATAATATAACAACAAGAGTTTCATTGTGATCGACACTCAACGTATACAGACAACCGAACCAGATCGTATATTCAAATTCCAACCAAAGTTAGATACGAAATCTTTACGAATGTGATCTTGTTTGCAATCGATTCGAACAACCAAAAAATTATAACGACAAGAATTTCATTGTGATGGCCACTCAAAATGTATAGAAAACCAAACTAGATCAAGATTCATTACTACGCATTTGAAACGTAAACGATTAGAATAACTTGGGGTACGGCGCGCATCGCGCGCCGTGCAACCAACTAGTTTAGACTAAAAATGGTGACATTGGAGTATAAGTGATAATGGCACCACTTTGTTACACAAATGTGACCAGTTTGTAGCATCATAAAATGGTAACATGTATGAACGCAGATATATCAATCTGATTTCATATATGTTACAGCTTATATGAGTACAGTGTTGACACAAAATTAACTGGTCTAACAAACAGTTCATCTTCAGCCAAAAAAACTTCCCAAAATGTTTCACCTATTTCATGTGGAACCGTGGAATTCAAATGAGGCGCGGAACAGCGGTGTACATGGTACTGCGTTCTTCGGTCGCTTTATTAGCCCTCTTCTTTGTCCCCAAATTCCTTTTTTTTACGTGCACTACGACCCTTTGTCGTACAACGTAGTGGATCTAGAATTGGGGGACCAGTCGGCTCAACGTTGGGTGCATCTTCGTTACGTAGTTCTTCTTCCATACTAAGTTTGGACAGTAACGACTACACTTCTTCATTAGCCTTCACACACAGTTTCTCAAAAATAGTTCTTGCCTCAACCACATTGTGGCATTTAGTGATAAGATGGTTGGTAGCTATCAACATTAAACGATGCCAGTTGATGGCGTCGTTAGCAACGCTTCTACGAATGTCGCTTGGGAGGAGCCTCTCCCACACAGCTGTTTTTGAAAATTTAGTCCATCGGCGCAATATATACCTGGACGTTATCTCACCCACAGAAGGCATGTGGAAGACGCGGATAATGTGATTGCAGAACATTCCCATAACTTGGAGATTTCGGCAAGTACATTCAATTAACTGATTAGAGCAATCATATGTAACATGATGTGGCCCTTCTTCAGAAACAGCAGGTTGGACGCGGTACACCAACAGAGGATCATCGACTGGTAAGATAGTGGCCCGAGTCCTCATGGCAAGAGCAAATTCTTTCTCAAAGATGCGAAAGAGCTCGACAATATAAACTTGAGATACATGCAGCAAGAGATCAGTAAGAGGGTACACGGAGATTGGGGTAGATCTTATACCGTTGAATTCTTTCCGCTCCTCCTCACTTCTCCATCTTTTCACCGTGCTTTCAAATATCCCAAAGAAAGCGGTGACTGAAGTGGTCTTTGAAGCTTGGAAACCTATAGCATGGTTTGTGCTCTCGCTCCTCTGAGACGATAATATACAGGCTGAAAAGTATTCATTGTTCAATGCAGTGCTCCATTTCACTCGATGTTTATATAATCTCTTAAACCATGAATGGCCCTCTAATCCATAGTCTTTCAACATTTTCCGCCAAGTATCTTCAAATTCAACCTCATTGTAACAACCGTTAAGACATTTGTTGAATAAGTTCTGAAACGGTCGATAACCCTTTAATTTCCCAAAGTGAGATATGGCGTTTTGTTGAATATGTCATTAACATAACCTATGTCTTGATGTGGGATACACCTATGGAAATGTAACCATTATTATATGTGATCACAAAAATATCAATTCAGATGGTTACATCTGCTTTGTTCATGGTTTAGTGCATAAATGTAACCATTGTAATGGTCAGTAATGTGTCCACTTTCGAGTGTGTAAAATATAACAATTGAAAAAATGGTAACATGTTCATTATAAATATAAATGTTGATAGGTTAGACAAAATTGTAAAGGGTATACAAAATTATTTAATTGATGTGTGAAGATCTTATACAACCAACATTTATACATGAAGAAGGTGACATTTGATGAACCTGGTACAATGTTAGTGTCAAAGTCGTTAGAATGTAAGCACTCTTTAGATTGATATTATGAGGAACATAAATCAGGTCATATGGCAACATATTAATGAGTTATAACAAATGGTGGTAGTTTAGACAAGTATTGTAAGCAGTAAAAGAAAATATTTGTATGAAATGTCAATAGTGGTGTAGTTTGTTAAAAGGAGGGACATATATGAGCTGAGATGGTGACATGGTAATTACAATAAGAAATGTTGGTTGCTTAGAGAGCAATGTAAGCAATATCAATTTTTTTATTTTGATAACATTTGTAGATGAGAATGGTGTCAACTGATAAATGTGTTACAATGTTACTGTCATTGTGCTTTAAATGTCACCACTTTTCATATTGATTGCAGGAGGAACATATATCAGTTCATAAAGCAACATGTAAATAAAAAATACAAATGTTGGTAGTTTAGACAATAATGTAGGCAGTATACAAGATTATTCATAAAACGTGCCAAAAACTTATACAGGTAACATTTATAGAGCAAGATGGTGTAATTTGATAAAAGGAGGAACATATATCATCTCAGGTGGTGACATGGTAAATAGAATTACAAATATTGGTTGCTTAGACAGTAGTGTAAGCAGTATCAAAAATTATTTATATGAAGTGGCAAAATCTTATATTAGAACATTTAGTCTGGCAATGATGTCATCTGTTAAATGTGTTAAAATGTCACAGTCACAATCATAAATGTTACCACTTTTAAGATTGGTAGCAGGAGGAACATATATCAGCTCAGGTGGTGACATGGTAATTAGAGCGTAAAAATGTTGATAGCTTAGACAGTAATGTAAGGTGATCTTGATAACATTTATATGCAAAGATGGCGACATGGTCTGTTTAACATTTTTATGTTGTCAGCTCTAATGAGATAATGTCAAACCTCTTTTATAGCAATTTCTATCGCTTGGTCTTGGTCTGTGAAGATAGAGACTGATAGGATTTCATCGCCCATGGATTCATTGAAGACTTTGAATAACCATTCAAATGATTCTTGATTCTCGTTTGACAGGAAAGCACAACCAAACATAACATTCGACCAATGATTGTTGATACCAACAAAGACTCCACAAATAAGATTGTACCTATTCGTACGATAGGTAGTATCAAATATGATAACGTCTCGGTACAACAAATAGTCCTCCCTCATCATCGCGTCCCGCCAGAATATGTTAATCTTCCTTCTTCATTAAATTGGACACGGAAAAAGAAACCCGACTCCTCCGCTTGCCTACTTGTTAACAGGTTGATCAATGTTGCTGCATCACCTCCTTCAATTTTTTTTATCCGTAGTCTATTAACCTAGTTAATATGATCTCGCTTTGTGTGCCCAAAAAACTCATCACCACCATCAGCAGCCGCAGCAACTCTGAATTGCACAGAAGGAGGCACGTGCGCTTCAGGCATTGCCTTTATTAACTCGCCCTCGGCTTCTGAAATTTTACGCTCGGACCTATGGTGATGCTGCCACTCAGGGGGGGGGGGGGGGTTAACGGGTGATTATGTTCGATCTCATGCTGCAGTACCTCCCATAATCCTTCCTCATTTTCTTGCGTCCGGACACAAGCCTTGCACTCACAACGAGTAATTGAGACATTCCTCAAGTTGCTATTGACTATTTCAACGCCACCACTGAAACCACCTTTAGTCTTGTTCCCGTGATTCCCTTCGCTAGAGCATCGAAAGTATCGCTCAATGAACGGTCGATCTTTACTGCCAGCCCTACGAGATGTGGATTTATTGACACTAAATCCAATATGTTGCGAATGTTTGATATAGAGAGCGTAAATGTGCTCCCATTTCGCAGCTTTGATTCCAAGAAGAGACCCAGATAGGTCAGTACCTGCGACAGGAAATACCAAATTAAATACGTGATTTTGGAACAGTAGCCGAAAACCGTACTCTGCTAAAAACAACAAAACAACATACAATGTATTATAAATTGGGAAACAAATTTGACAGAAAAATTATCGACAACAAGATGAATATATAAACAGTTCTTGTTTGTAAGATTTCCAATCTCATGTTCATTTCGAAGGAATGCTCATATTTTGAAGTAAGATACAATAATAATCAATCTTAAGAGTATTATAATCATCGTCCCATATTCATCATCCTCCGATATCCATTAACAACAACACTATATCAGCCACATCAAAAATTACGAACTTAGGATATTATGTAGAAGACAACCAAATATAGAACACGAAAGAATGAAAAACACAAAAAAAAAGTTGCCCTAAATTGATCTATAATGCCCTGAATATCATCGACAAACACAACAAAAATATTTACCATCATAAAAAGGGACAAAGACGAACCTTTATTTATCATCATCGTCACAAATTCATCGTCAGTAACGACTGGAACCACACTATCATCGTTATCAACAACACACACATTATCTTCTAAAACCGTCTCTAAAGCCAAGCAAAGTTCTTCCTCTGCCATTTTTTTAGTGAACAATAATTTCTTGTTTTGTTATTTTTGGTGAAGATTTACATAATTTTACAGAGAAATTATGCAACAAAGAAGAAGTTCATGGAAGAAGAAGATTGCCTAGGATTTTTTTTTTGAAAAGCTGATTTGAGTGTGACTAACGTCTGCTCAAAAGGGTGATAATTGTAACCTGCACAATAAACGAGACTCTTGAGCATATAATAATAAGCCCACTAGCAAAACCACCCACCCATTTCAGCCAAATATGCAACTATTTGACCCGTCTTTCCCTTGTGACGGATATTGTAACACCCCAAGTGATTGGGAGGGAAGTTGTCCCACATCGGGAAATTGACTGGCTTATGAGATATTTATAAGGGCTCCCACCCACCACTTAGTAACAAGGCCTTGTGCTTTTGGGCTTAAGTGAGGACAAATAATACGACCGAAGGTACACATCTCATCTTATTGAGGTTGTGTTATGACGTGGCGGGTCGAGTTGTTATAAATGGTATTAGAGCAACCCTGCGACCGTGTGGTGAGCCTGTAGTCAGGAGTGCCCGGGTCACCCACCTAGCGGGGGACGATTCTGGGCTTGGTTGCGGTCAAGTTTGAGGCACAACGAGGACGTTGTGTTCTTTAAGTGGGGGAGTTTGTAACACCCCAAGTGATTGGGAGAGAAGTTGTCCCACATCGGGAAATTGACTGGCTTATGAGATATTTATAAGGGCTCTCACCCACCACTTAGTAACAAGGCCTTGTGCTTTTGGGCTTAAGTGAGGACAAATATTAGGCCCAAATGTACACATATCATCTTATTGAGGTTGTGTTATGACGTGGCGGGTCGAGTTGTTATAGATATAGGTCGTCTTCAATGAGAATTTGTGTCTTTTATTTCCCAAATCATCTCTTGTTTTATCTCGACATTCTAGCTAATATCTTACATCTCCTTATTTCTTCCATCTGTTCCCATTTCTTCATCCCAAATTTTTGTGCTTTGTTCATCGACATCGACATCTTCCATCTCCTAAATCTCATCATCGATACCTTATTTACAACTTATTTCGCAAATCACCATCCCAAATCGAGTCATCGACATCTTATTTGTATATTATTTCGCAAATCTCCTATCAAAATGAGTCATCGATCTCCATCACTAGCAAAACGAGTCATCGATCTCCATCAACGATCTTCATGATCATCGATCACCATCAGCGATCTTCATCAACGATCATTGGCGGTTTGACATCATCGATCATCATCAACGACCATTGGCGGTTTGATATCATCGATCATCAAGTATCTCCTATCTTCCATCAGCGATCTTTTATTTCTTTCTCTTCATCTTCAATCTTACACTTGCATGCACGGATAAATCGACATCAACTTAGATCTACATCAACATCAACCAATTGATAAATCAATTCCCCTCCCTTGTTTTACCCAGATCGACATCAACAATTGATAAATCATTACATCCTTAATTGAGGTAAATAATTTAATTAACTTTACTGTAATTACTAACCCATTAGTTGTGTATTTAATGTCTTTTGTGAAACTGTATCAAAATATTCCAAAATTGAGTTCATTCTATAGATAATTAAAAAATATAGTTGGTTTTTGTATGGGTATATTTTTTGGTTCTTACTTTGGTTACAATTCTTAATTTACTTTTTTATATCTTCTTCTTTATCTTTTGCAGAAAAGAGGAAAAGCGTTTGATGAAGGCACTGTGGCAGGCGGTCAACATCTCCAAGCATTTGATTTCTGGCTTTTTTTAATTATTCCAACCAACCAGAAGATGACACCTAGGGGGTCACCAACTGGGTCAATAAGTTTAAGAAGAAGTCACCAACTGACCTCTTTGGCAAGAAGGTCACGTTAATTTGCTACTTAATCATGATTAAGGTGGCCTAAGCAAGGTCATGACCTAGCAATTGACCTTGCTTGGGGATGGTCTTAGTTTTGATTGTTTGGCTTGAGAAGAGTCTTGAGAGTCGAGGAATATTTAAATTCATATATTCTCATTCTTGTTTTAGACGATACTATTCATCTTAAACATAAGCAATAAGTCAAATATTATACCATTTATTTTATATAAAACAAATATATTGCTTTTTTTCAATGTATTTTTATACACACAAATTATATGTATTTGACCCTTCTTAAACTTAAAACGGATAGTATCATCGTAAAGTTGGCCTTGTTCTTTCACACTTAATTTTAGCTCATTTCAGTCCAGTTCAGCTATATTCAGTTCGGTTTTGTTTAGCTCCATTAAGTTTAGCTTCATTAAGTTTAGTTCAGCTCCATTAAATTCAGTTCGATTCAATACAGACAGTTTCAATCTAAAATAACAAGGCTTTACTGTATCAAACTTAGTAGTCATTGTGTACAACCGTGGTCAGGGTGGCTAGTGGGAGGAAGATTGAGGCAATAAAAGAGGTTTAGTTTGGGTATTAAACATAAGTTTAATTATTTGAATGTAAATAAGTAAGGAATTTAAGAATAATCATCATTGGAATAGATATTAGATGTGAGTTTTGCTAGTTAAGTTAGATATATATGTTGATCATTGGTAATAAAAGGATATATTAGGGAATTTTTTGTAAAAATTGGAATATGATAGGTTGTTATTAACCAAATAAACTTTTTATAAACTTAAGTTTCGTGAGAATGATGTTATGATTATGTTTTAGTAAACTATAATGTATTGTAAAATTGATGATGAGTTTTCCTTCAATTTTCGTTAGCTTTCATGACTCAAGACTCAAGAGATACATAATTGCACTTGCATACTTCGTGTGTAGGTATGTAGTTTATCATTGCAGACTTGCGGTATGAAACCACTGTAAACTTGATATTGTGTTATGCACTGTTTTTCTACACTTCTTATTCAAATTTTAACTCGCTCGATTACTTAACTACTTTACTAATATGGATAAAATTTCTGATATAATTGTACAAAGAACATCATTTTTATCTTTGTTACGGTTGTCTTTAACGAGAATTTAAATCTATCGGTTTAGAGCCTGTTGTGGCAATAAAAATTTGCTAAACCCTTTTACCCAGTATAGGTCATGCTTAAGCCATAGAAATTGGCCCGTGTTGTAACACCCCATTAATTGGGAGACATTTCTTAAAGTCATCCTAGTCAACGAGAGTGCTACACAACTTGGTTTTCCAAGGTTGTAGTGCGAACAATTGAAATGGAAGCATTTAAAATAGATAAGTATATAGTTAAATTAAGTTATTACATATTCAGGGATTCAAATGCAATCCCAACTATACAAACCCATTTAAATAAAATGGAGTCTAGTTATAAATTAAAAAAGTTAAGACAAGCAAAGTGGCGACACACTAAAGTGAGGACCGCTCCAAAGCCTCGAACCATCCCATATGCACATGCTACCCGTCAGACCATTGCTCCCTATATGACCGAAAATATCATATGATTCACCGCAGATATTTGAAAACATTTACGGTCAGTCTCAATAATACGAGTGGCTACAATGTGACAAGAGTATGCAACATGATATGCCACCTTGAATATGAATCAAACATGTAACCACCAACTACTACTTCTCCAAGATAAAACCGGTGAAGGCATTGCAACACCGCCACCAACAGCCGGACCACAGCTCGTAACAAGACACTAAGGACACACCCACATTGCCGAGCCCAGGTGCTAATCGGACCCCTTCCAGACGTCGTGATACCACACGAATCCCTTCATACTCAAGCCATGAATGTGCACGTCCCTCTTGGAGTGGAAAGCTCCATGAGGCGACCCAAGCATAAGATGGTCTCCCAACCCGTCTTGCGTCTCCTTAATAACCTAACACAACACCAAAATTCCACCAACCATCTCCTCCAATCTCCACAAGTGACCAATGCATATAACAAATGCCAATTATACCTTTACACATAACCATGAATCACAATATGACATGAATGCACATGTTCACCATTTAAACCAATCTAATAACCAACAATTCTCCCAATTCATGTTATAATGCAATTCAATGAATATGTGAAGCCAATACTACTTACCCAGCATCATGACATTGCGAATAATCAACATTAGTCTACAACAAACATTTATTTACTAACCAATCATGTTCTAATGCAATTATGACATGTAATATGAAACTAGTACAGATCCCGGCCCGCGCATGCAATGCACACTATACAGAGTTTATTTATTATAATGTATTATTTATTTTTAAATTTGCACTCATTAGTATTTAATATTTCACTCCATTGTATTTTGATATGAGACAAAAAAAATTAAAATGGAAAACTAATCAAAGAAGTTAAGTTGTCATTTTATTTAATGAATTTGGCTTTTTGTCATGTAGCTAATAGTAAGTATGTGTCAAGTTATTCTCTACAATAATAATTATTGCATTACTGAAAAATTTAGCAACTTATAATTTATAATTTAATACCAACTTTGTTTTATTTTCATGAAAAAAATTATAATTATGAATTTAGATAAAATATTAGAGTTTAATTATAAGTATATATTCATTAAAAAGATAAAAATGTAATGGAATAAAGTTTTATATATTACTTAATTTAGCTAGATATCTTTTGGAGGGAAAACGAAGAGAGTTTTTATTCTCTTAGTAGTAAATAAATAAAAGGGGAATTCATGACAATTAACTCAGATACAAACAGTCATATTACTAAGACCGAGTAGGTAAACCCTACCTTTTGCAAATCTTCACAACAAATCAAGCACACTAGAAGGGTTACTCTAGGAAGTCTCTTCCTATAACAACTAATAAAGTATGTATCACAAATACATTCTACAACATTATCTATAAATATTATTAAAAGGGTAAACCTTAAAAGCCACGTACACATGCCACCTCACATTACTAAATGTCACCTTGCATTACCAAAATTCCACGTCACCAATCCTCCATGTAGTATGACGTGTTTAATTAAGAGAGTAATTCATGTTCGTATAATGATCCATTTAAAACGATACACAAATTAAAAAAATATTTACATAAAAAAAATTAGCATAACAAACATTAAATTTTTGGCCTTTTTAATTTCTAAATAAATTAAAAAAACAATTAAAAATCAAATTTCAACTAAATTTAAAATTTCTACTTTTATTCTTAGAATATTTTAAGTAACAAATAAATATCACATAATTCTAATTTTACGCCGTTTATGAAATAATAAATAATTTGTAAATATTAAGGGCAAGTAATAACATACATAACATTAAACATTGACATTTTAATTTTAATTTTTAAAACTATAATTGGTTAAACAAAAAATAAAAATTTACATCACTCTAATTTTAAATTATTTATATGTGCAACTCCTTCTTAAATATTATTGCAATAAACTTGCTCAATTTTACTAAATTGACTACATATGTAAATCTATAAATATGATTTACAAATAAAAGGGAAGAAAAAATATCTACTTAGTTCGTAAGATAATTCCCTAAACAATTCTCATGCAATGTGGATTTTGTAATAAAAAAAGTAAACCTTTTATATTTCATTTCTCACTAGATATCATGCCCGTGTGTTGCACGGATTCTAAGATAATGTCATTTTATAATCATAATTAGTTGTTGGTTGTAATAAAAACATAATAAATTCATATTATTTGAAAGTTCTAAAATAATGTATTACTACCTCCATACCACACCAAAGGTAACAGTTGTTTTTTGGCACTATTCATGACCGTAGGAAATCTTTGATATTATTCTTAATTCGGAAAATTCACGTGGTGCCTTCAAACTTTGTCATTTTGCACGTGGTACCCAACTTTTTAAGTTTGTGCACATGTTATCCTTGAGATTTGATTTTGAAGCACAACGTACCCTTTTTATCGTTTTTAAAATTTTCAATTAAGCATAAATCATAGACCAGAAATCGTAATTGACTAATTTTTTTTTTTCAAATTGATTATCTCTTCGCGATCTATAGATTGATGAAACGAAAATGGTCATTCGGAAATTTAAGATTGAAAATATGGTTGATTTGAAATTTTCGTTTTAAAAAAACCTTATAAATTGTCCGTCGACAATTTTTTTTTCTCAAATCGTATATTATGAGGAAATAATCATTTTAGGAAAAAAAATTGTCCGATTTTGAATTCCGGTCTAGGAGTTATGCGCAATTGAGTTTTTTTATAACGACAAAAAGGGCATGTTGTACATGAAAATCAAACATGGAGGGTATCATGTGCACAAACTTAAAAAGTTGGATACCACGTGCAAAATGACAAAGTTCGAGGGTACCACGTGAATTTTCCGTTCTTAATTTATAAGACAAAATTAGTCATGTGAGATCTTGTTTGATTCATCGTCATAAATGTTGTAACTAAAGATATTCACGTTGCAAAATGTCATGTGAGATCTTGTTTGATTCATCATCATGAATGATGTAACTAAAGATGTAAAGTAACTGTTACCTTTGGTGTGATATGGAGGAAGTATTTTTTTGGGAAATCGCATTAACTAAAACTTTTTAAGAAATAAACTAACTTCCCTAACTTGGTCCGATCCAATTTAAAACTGTTCAAGGGGTGGGCCCATGTGTGTTAATGGTGAGTTATAGATTAAATTGATGATCTTAGACCGTAAAATAGGTTTTGTTGGTATTTGGGTGAGATTGGTTGCAAAAAAAACAAATACTTCCTAGGAGTTTCTGGGTGAATAGAACACTCATAATATTTACTCCCTCCTATTCATAATACATAAAATCTCATTGAAAACGGCACGTATCCGTCACTTTGGAGTGACGGATACCATTTTCTCTCATAAATGACCCAAATAGAGGAGAGAGGGAAGCACATGTGGGTGCCCCCACCTTGTCCCCTCTATCCGTTTTGTGAGTGACATTACCCGTCACTTGCTCCGACCCGTCTTCAGCAAGACTAACTGTAATACATAACTCTCCCCTTTTTTTTCATCTATTCATATAACTTTCCCCCTTCCTTTTTAGTAAAGTTTTATACTTATTTTAATCACCTCACCCCACAACAATACCTCACAATACCATACTTTATCTTATATTAATCAACTCACCCCACAACAATACTTATTTTAATCACCTAACCCACAATAATACCCCACAATACCTTCCCTCTGTCCAATTATCTCACTTTACCACAATACTTTAGCTTATTTAATTCAAACACCCTTAATTCTCGTGCCACCCTCCAATAGAGAGAGTTATTCCGAATAGGAGGGAGTATGAAGTATCTTTTAACTTTTCAATTTTGTTTTGTTATGTAAGTG
Organism: Silene latifolia; assembly: GCF_048544455.1. NCBI lineage: Eukaryota > Viridiplantae > Streptophyta > Magnoliopsida > Caryophyllales > Caryophyllaceae > Silene > Silene latifolia. The sequence continues at coordinate 34,352,906 of NC_133527.1, read as the reverse complement.
TTGATTCACCTCTCTAGAAACTCCTCTTGCTAGAGTATTTTTTTGACAATAACTTTTGTGCAAGACAGTTCCATATTGTGAAGCGGTCTATTTATTCAAAAAATACACTCATTTATTAATTAATAGCAATAAACAAATGATTTTCCTACCATAAACGACCGTCTTTCGTCGTTTTTCATCCTGGTTATTTGCGTTTTGAAGATCACAATTATGTTTTTATTTGCACGTTCAAAGAAATTGATATATGAACAGCTTCTACCTCTAACCAAGTTTTCTCACAATTATTCAACTCCAAAATACAGTAATCACAAAAACTTGTGTGTAACATGCATTGAAATAGGAACCTGTGATTCTCACTTCATATGCGATTTGTATATGCACGATTATTTTTGTATGAGAAACATAATGCGGAGTAAAGTACGGAAAATTACCGAATTCACATAAATTAATCTACATGAAACAAAGTAAAACGTGACGCAAGGCAAATTAAAAGCATTAAAAGGTGTATAGGTTATTTCAGGGACATGCTATATATGTAAGAATAGTGCCAAGTATTTATCTAAGAAATTAAAAGGTCGCAACGATTTGATTAGCTCTTGTAGTAGTAAATTGTTATCATCATTAGATCCATAAATTGCACTACCTGCATAATGTAAAATCCCAATAGAAGTGATCAATATCAAACAATTTAAAACGAAAAAAATATGTTAGATCTAAATATCGAAAACGTAAATTGTTAATCTAGGCATAGTTAGTAAGCCATGGCGGGTAACAAACAAAACAAACCACTATATAAAAACAACGGTTTGATAGTCTTACGTTAATAAGGTAGCTTAGTTTTGATGTAATCGCAACCTGTATTTACTTCCAAACAAAGTAATATAGATGTTACCAAAATATAAATCACACAATTTATTAAAAAATATGGGTATTAAACGTATAGAAAATAAATTACAAATCAAGGCACGTGAAAAAAAGGTAGGGTGTAGAAGTATTTGTAACAATTTGATGCATGCGGATGAATTACCCTTCTATATATAGTAGTAAGTCGAGTATTATAATTTATTTTAGTTTTTTAAATATGGCTAAAAAATTAGAATTTGGTTTAAAGTCTCCTACGTACAAAATTATTCTTATTAGTTTATCTTATCAAGTTTGTATCTTTAATTAGTTCATATATTTAATTTTTATCTATTTTATTTTTTTATAATTTAAAAATCATTAAGTATTTTAGAAAAGTTGGAGTCTCTCACAATGCCTGAAAAAAGCCTCTTTTATATATATATACATTGATTACTCCATATTTATGTATATATTAAATTTGCTAATAATGAAAATAAATACTCAAAAGTCATAAAACATGTATACATATTTCTGTAGATATTAAATTTGGTAATAATAAAAAAAACCAAAAGTCATAAAACGCATCCTAATTTGGCTATAAATGTTTGATGGAAGGCAACATTTGTGAGCCGAAATGCAAGCGAATATTTTTTTACCCCCATCGCCAAAAGAATTATATATATATATATATATATATATATATATATATATATATATATATATATATATATATATATATATATATATATATATATATATATATATATATATATATAAGAGAGAGAGAGAGAGAGTGAAGTTCAAATGAGTCCACCTATATATTTGAGTCCATAAGTCCTAATCTAAGCCATTAGATCTTCTAAGATTGATGGTTGAGATTTGAGACTTCTAATCAATTTTTGAAATGAAACTTTAATGTTCTAAAAGTGAAACTTTAATCTGTGAGAGCAAATTTAATTCTTTACGATTGAAACTTTAGTTTTTTAAAGTCATTTTGTAAATAAATAATTAAATTTATGTATTTTTAAATATAACTTTAATGTTTTACGAGTGAAACTTTAATGCTTAAAAGTGAAACTTTAATTTTTTTAGGCCATTTTTAATATAAAAATTTGAATTTATGAAATGATGTGATTGTGATCAATGTTAATTTAATTTAACTGATTTTTGAATGTAACTTTAATATTATACGAGTTCAACTTTAATGCTTAAAAGTGAAACTTTAATTTTTTTAGGCTATTTTAATAAAAAAAATTGAATTTATGTAATGATGTAATTGTGACTAAAATTTATTTAATTTCATTGATTTATGAATGAAACTTTAATGTTAAACGAGTGGAACTTTAATGGTGACGAATGAAACTTTAATTTTTTTAGGCCATTTGACGAGTGAAATTTTAATTGTGATTATTTTAATTTCATTGATTTAAAAATGAAACTTTAATGTTAAATGACTGAAATTTTAATGATAATAACTGAAACTTTAGTATTTTTAGTCCATTTTAATATAAATTTCTATTTATGAAATATCTCTAATTTACAACTGTAACTTTAATGTAGTGCATGTGGAACTTTAATATATTTCGAGTGAAACTTTAATGTATTGAGTCATTTCACCACTATATAAAATTTATGAAATATTAACAGTCAAGTGTACAACTTTAATCAATCCAACCGCCATCGACACCCACCACTACTTTCACCGACCACCAACAACACCCACCACAACCCAACCCCACCATATTTGAAAAATAATAAAGGAGGAGCACCGACACCAACCACCACATTCGCCACCATGACGTCCCCCTGCAACAACCGCCACTACGCATAACCAATCTGAAAAAAAAAAAGGAAACACCTCGACACCACCACCGCCACGTCCCGCCGCATCACCATCCCCGTCGCCATATTGGTCATTTTAAATTAAATTTTTCGAGTAAATATGAAAAATCTCATATTTTAATTGAAGATCTAAAATTTTCGACAATAAAGATTAAAAAAAGAGTAAATTTTCGAAAAAAAAAAAATGAAAGATACATATTTTTATTTGTAGTTCTGAATTTTCTAACCAAAACAGAGAAAAAGGAAGAGGGACGGAGTCGGTAGCGTGGTGGTTGGTCCACCTCTGACAACCACCAACAACAACCAAACAAAAAGCAAATCTGAAAAAAAAAATGAAAGTAGAAAGGAGGCGACGACAGCCTTACCCACCACCCCACGGCATCACCACTCCCACCATCCCCACACATGCAAACAACAACCAACAATCACTCTTTTTCTCAGATCTAGAAAAAAAAAAGGTACGGCAGAAGAGAAGCGATTGTGTCGGGTGGAGGCCGATGTGAGGAGAGGAGATGCAGAAGGCGGCGAGAAGAGCGGGGAGGCAGACGGGATGGTGATGGTGAGGGAGGTGGTGGGGAGGCCCGGTGGTGGTGATGCCGAAGGGAAGAGGAGAATGGTGAGGAAAGCTTTAGGGTTTAGAGAGAGATAGAGAGTGTTTAGAGAGAAGAAATGAAGAGGGGAAATGAAATGGGAGGTGGGGGAGTGATTAGGGTTTATTTGCTTTTATATGTCATTCTTTTATTTTGTTTTAATCTCAACCCTTCATTTCTTTGATCCAAAGGATTAGAATAGGACTCATGGACTCATCTAATCTAAGGGGACTCATTTGATCCTAATTCTATATATATATATATATATATATATATATATATATATAGGAATGGGATCATGTGAGGATACACTATCTTTTTGAGGATTGAGGATTTCGTTACAATATCACAGGTTGTTCGAAACAATATCACACGAAAAAAATAGCTGCAAAAAAAAAAAAAAAAAAAAAAAAAAATTTTTTTTTATAAATTTTTTTTTTTTTTGGACAAGTCTGATTTTTTTCGTGATATTCAATACAATATCACAGGTTGTTCGAAACAATATCACACGAAAAAAATAGCTACGCAAAAAAAAAAAAAAAAAAAAAAATTTGTAAATTTTTTTTTTTTTTTTTTTTCGATTTTTTTCGTGATATTCAATACAATATCACAAAGTTGTTCAAAACAATATCACACGAAAAAAATAGTCACAAAAAAAAAAAAAAAAAAAAAATTTTTTTTTTTTATAAAAAATTTTTTTTTTTGGACAAGTCTGATTTTTTTCGTGATATTGTATTGAAGAACCCGTGATATTGTATTGCAATCCTCAATCCTCAAATATTTAGGAGTTCTCACCGGATCCCGACTCTATATATATATATATGTATATATATATATATATGTATATATATATATATATGTATATATATATATATATGTATATATATATATATATGTATATATATATATGTATATATATATATATGTATATATATATATATATGTATATATATATGTATATATATATATATATGTATATATGTATCAATAATCTTTCTTATCATTGTATCAACATCAACGTAAGTGTCTAAGGTTTTAAATTAATAATATATTTATTTATTTATAAGTTCCATTGGTTATGAAGTAATCTTCATGGTCGGTCCGCTTTGAGCTTAGATTTCGGTTACTTGTCGTTAGGAGCACCTAGACCAAAACAAAATTTATAACTTCACAAACAACTCTACTACTAGTAAAGAGGTAAGTAAAGGTCGGATCCCAAGGGACGGGTATTGATGTAGGATTTTCTATTGCAAGTAGTGGTGTCTATAGGTGTCACAATTTGGGTTGAGATAAGAAGATCACTAAACTAAATAACAATAAGAGTAAACAAGCAAGATAACTAAAATGAGATGTAAACAATTGATTAAAAGCACTAGAGTGTCATGGGTTCATAGGGGATTCATGAGAATTGATCATACAAACATATTCTCAAGTTATGAGCAAGCAATTATTGTTGTGATACGACCGAGTTGGTTTATATCTTACAATCCTAGGAAGGTTTGGGTCCCGGAGCCGAATCGATTAGATTGTACAACACCTACAAGTCGACTTAATCCTCCCTACTCAACTATATGCATGGTCTAATGAGACTCGAGTTGGTTTATGTCTTACAAGTCTCATTGAAAAGGTAAGTGATGGGTAAAAAATGCAAGGATTCATAGGCTCGCATTTCATCAAACATAACATGTGCATAAGTTGAGATCACAACAAGCAAGCAAATAAATTATGAAAACATATTAAATTAAGCATGAATCATCCCCCATGTTGGTTTCCCCTAATTACCCATTAACCCTAGTTAAGGAAACTACTCACTCATTATCAAGTTTAACATGTTAACAAGGTTGTCAATCATATTAACAAAGCAAAACATGATGAATAAATGAAGATGATTAACAATAATTAAAAAGGGATTAAGAGGATTATACCTAATGATGATTCCAAAATAATAATGCAAAGAATAATAGAAGTACTTGATGATTGATGGAAGGTTGTCAATCTCCCAATAAACCCAAATAATCTTTAATTACCCAAAATAAAAGATGAACAATAGAGAAATTAAGGAAATGAGATTTGTATTAATACTTGATTAGAAGTTGATTACAAGATTAAAGAGAGATTAGAATAATATAAACTACACTAAAGATTGATAAGAAGAACATTATAATCTAATTAAACTAATGTGGTATTTATAGTGGGGATTAGGTGCACAAATTAGGGTTACTAAGGGCTTAAATGACGATTAAGTCCTTGAGGAATCGCTCCTCTCAAGAAAAGATGCGGGTCTCCTTTTAGCTAGTCTTCCAAAAATATGCGCATCTCGAATGAAGGAAGAAGAGGACGTGTTTCTCTGGAAGACAATCCGAGTGTCCAAGGGTCGGGACGGGCGGATTGGGGAGCTTTTTGACGAGCGGCCTGGCGGTAAGGACGAGCGTCCTGGGGAGATGCTGGACGGGCGTCCCGAGGGGTGAGTCGCTCGGATCTTGGCTCATTTTCCATTTCTTCTTTTCTTCTTTTCTTCTTCCAACAATCCTGCGGGATTTTGTCGGGGATGCAAGGATCTTCTTCATCATTGCCCATCTACTACATTATGTACAAAGGCCTTCTAGTCTTGTCTTCTCTTTGATGCTTGGTCATTAGATTCGATCAATTTAGCTCTATTTTGCCATAAAAATGCAAGGTTTGCACTCCTCTCCTACCAAGGAAACAAAACCTCAAAGAATATGCAAAACAAAGGACTAAAGATAGTAAATGACCCAAATATGCACTAAAAATCATAGGAACGAGGCTAATTCGGGGACTAAATATGCTCAAATATTGATCACATCAAATATCCCCAAACCGAACCTTTGCTCGTCCCGAGTAAAGAGGTGACAAAACTAGGACCCTTATTTAAACTATCCTACTAATATAGTCGACATGAGACAATTAGCGGGTCTCACTCCGCCCCTTCAACTCACAACAAGACAACCATGAGGTAGGATGCCTTCTTGCAAGGCAAGGTGGGTCTTGCCAAAATGGCGACACATCCAATCATTAAAGCACACAAAATCAAGTAATGGATGCATCTACAAAAAGAATAGCCACTTTCCTCATCTAAGTGGCGGAAATTATCTGAAGGGGAAGCGATTCAAGGGTACATACTCCTTCATAGATATGGTTTCTTCAAACTACTAAGCCTAGAAGGATACCAATAAATCACCTCCAAGTTGTGTCAAGCTAGGGTACCTTTGTCCTCAATTGTTAAATGCTTTTGTCAAGAATAGACTCCCTATGGTGTTAGAAACACTGGAGGATCGCGGAATTCCCCTTCTTGCCTAGACAAGAAGAAGGGTCGTCCCCTCTCTACCATGCACAAAAGTGGATTCGATGGATAAAGGGATCATTTGAATTTGAGTTTCATGTGGGAGTTGGCTTTTTGTTGTTTGTCCCCCCAATTTCTTGTGGCATTAACATTTGAGAACATTTTCTTTTTGCCATTTCTTTGATGCTTGGGATTTCAATGCTTGACAATTTTCAACTTTTGCATTTTCTTTTTGAACATTTTCAAAGTCACCCCAATTAGTAACGAGGGTGCCTTATTTTTGAAGCATAGGAGTTTTCATTTTTGCTCCTATTTTCTTTTGATGCATTTTGCAAACTTTTTGGCTTTTCATTTCATTTTTTGAACTCAAATTTGAATAGTTTTTTTGCCCATTCCCTTTTTTATGGCAAAATGTATGGTAGGACATGGATGAATGATGGTTGCATGGTTTCAAGGGTCACCTTGGAATAAACGGTAGCCAAGGAGTTATCACACCACAAGGTACTCTTGACTAGGCCTTAATCCATGGGTCAAAGGATACTAGCATGACACATCTTAGGGTGTTTTACAAGTATTCTAACAAGCAAAGTCTTAAGAAGAAAAAGTATCTACTAGGGCCTATATACACTTGTCAAGCTTCTCAAATAGACGGTTTCACAAAAATTTTCTAACATGCAAACTACATGCCATGATGTAACTAACATATATACATCCTAATGCATATGCTTCTACCAACTAATATGCCAAATAATCTAAATGCAAGTCCTAAATTCACATTGTTTATACCGCATCAATCAAAATAAAGCCACATAGTCATTAACATAAAGAGGAAAAAGGAGATTGGAAAGATCATACCATGCGGTCTTCAATATCCTCGTGTCTCGGATGTGGCGTAGTCAATCAATGTGAACAAGGATGAACAAACACAATATATACAAAACAATATATACAAATCTATACTACAAAGGAAATGAACTTGTTTTTGGATTTTTCAATTTTTTGGATTTTTCGAAATTTTTGATTTTTTTGATTTTGAATAAAAGTCAAGTTAGAATTTCCCATCCCCACACTAGTATGGGCATTGTCCTCAATGGCCAATATGATAGGAAATTATGCAATGAATATGCATGATTTCTAAACTAAATGCAAACTATACTAAGCTACACTACATGATGCATGTGGTTTTGTTATGGCGGAGAGCATAATTTAAATTAGCTCCCAATGCATATGCATGGACTTCCCCAAACCAAAATAGACATTATTTCTAATGTCATGAATTTCGGGGGAGTTTATGCACATAAAATGCAATGCATGAAACTAAAGATTGTCATTTTGGATTTAACAAGTTGGGAACAAAGATAAAGAACACCTTAATGAAGCCAAGGTGTTAGTCCTCCAATGTTGCTAGGACTCCACAAAATGATCAAGAAAAATAAAAACAAGAGAAGTAGACAAACCATAAGGGAGGTGTAAGAATGTAGGAGCCTCCAAAGTTTGCTAATCCTCACCCATTGTATCATCGTCATCATCATAAACCTCCATAGAGGTGGAATCATGTCCACTCTCACTTTCACTTGCTTGTTCTTCCTCACTTTCCTCTTCCTCTTCTTGAGCTTATTCTTCTTGAACCTCTTCTAGCTTATTCTCCTCCTTCTTGGTCACCACCCTATTCAACAACCATCTCCTCTCCACCCGGTCTACCACCACTAGGAATGCTAGGAAAGAATACTTCCATATCCGCCCAACTAGGCAAAGGACAAGACGGATCAAGAAGTCCTTGCCTAGCTAGATGTAGGAGGGGAGGATATTGGGCCTTGTAAGCATCCACTCTATCATTGTAAGCTTGTTTGTGCATTTCCCTCATGAGTAGTGTCAAGTAATCATTTCCCACTTCGACATCCTTGGGTTTGAACTCGTGGTATTCAAATGGGTAAGGTGGGGTAATAATGGAGGAGGAGGGCTCGGCAATTTCGCCCCTTTGTTGTTGAATGATATACTCGGTCTCTTCGGAGAGTGGGAGAAGGTAGTTTGGTCGGTGAACATTCAATCGACAAATTTTGGAAGGCAAGATGAAGGATCTAGCTTTATTTGTTAACCACCCATATTTGTCGTCAAGAGTGTCGTGCTTGACCCACTTGAACTTGTGAATCATGGTGTCCATATCAACAAGATGGCCTCCTTTAACCGGCACATAAGTGTTGATTTTGTTGAAATCCCAGTTAAAATGCTTAGCCAAATGGGAAAATAGTCCTACATTGACAATAAAGGCGGTGCCTTCTTTGCCACAATCGACATTAAGCCATCGTTCAACCAAAAGTCTTAGAGCATTGTGTAGAAACCTCGTTTCTGCACCTCCCGCCAAACACTCAGTGATGATTGGGCCGCATGTTTAGCATATGTCGCGATTTTATGACGTTTCGTAAATCGGTTAATAAAAGGTAACTCAAACACTTGTGTCAACTTCATGGTCGTCATCTAGGTGTCATTACGGTCGTTTTGGCAGTAATTAGAGTACATTTGGAGTCCGGGTCAAAAACCGTCTTCATTTCCTAAAACCGTCAAATCCCGAGTCAAAGCAATGTGCTTATCTACCTAAGGTTAGGATGTCATAAAATGTCATGATTATATCTCATTTTGAGTCTCATGTCACTTCATTAGGCTAAACTAAAAGTTTACATTACAAAATGTGCATTTCATTTAGTTAAAATGACAACCCGACCTTTAGGCCCGTTTTACGAGGTGATAACGATTTTTTTGGGTCGGGCCTGTTTCACAGAAAGTTCTAGATCTCTTTCTTAGCTTTCCAACGCCACCGAAATCACCCTATTCCGAGTCTTGTAGAGAAAGTTATGCCTAAAATACGACAGGCTATCAAACGCGCTTTCTTGCGCAGGAGGAACCCGCTGAGGAAAGGACGCAGCAAGTGCTGCGCCTCTTACAAGGAACGCATCACCTGCTGCGCCTTTTCTCCAGGCTTTTTTTTTGTCCAAGTTTCCGTGTTTAACCTAAGTCGGTTATTTCCGGATCTTTCCTTTCGTATCCTAGTCTTACCATAATTCCGTCGTGTGATTAGTATAAATAGGAGCCTTCGTTCCTCATATTTCTCACGCGAGTGTCCGCCCTTCTCTTCTCCCTTTGCATTGTAGACCACGTTCTTACTTTTTGGCGTCTACGTGCTTGAACATTCGACCACGTAAGCTCGGATCCTTCTGAGTACCATCCTCGTTTTGCATGACCGACCAATTTGACCAACTCCACCACAATTAATCAATTCAATTTGCTTTTAAATCCTTTTTCAAGGGCACTTTCATATTTGCATTATAGATCGAGTCGAGTTACCACTAAAAACCGATTGAGTTAAATCTCGCGACGCTAACATGTAAGTCTGAGGGTGTAAATCCTTATTTTATTATTTTACTTTATTTCTGTAATCATATTGTAAGATTTATGTCGAAAGCACACTTAAAACCGATTTCTAAAACCATGTTTTAAAACCTTTTTTTACGGATTATCAGAAGACAGACGTCGAGAAAGGACGCAGCAACTGCTGCGCCACTTCGAAGGGACGCAGCGCCTGTTGCACCTCTTCGTGAGGCTGCCGCAGTTCCTGCTTCCTTTCTTCTTCCTTCGTCTTTTGTTCGTCCTTTTGTTTTTCGCTTTGTTTTCAATTGATTCTTTGTTCATTAATACGACAATTTAAGCATGATAATTTTAACCTGTAATTTATTAATAATTCTTCATCATTAATTCATCTTTCAATTCCCGACTTAAATCCCTTATAATCCATATTTGCGGGTTTTCGTCATTAAAGTCAAATTCGGGTTTTAGAGATTCGATTTATCCATATTGAGTCTCTGGAATTCGTCATTGATATATTTTCATCTGTTGTTTATCATCTCCATCATTAATTCATATTTAATTTAACCTAATTAGTTTATTTAATTCGTTAATTAATCTTGTATCTCGTAAATATTCATCCTAATTAGTTTTCATCCATGTTTATTGCTTTTATCACCTCATTCACATGTAAATAATATGTTAAACACTTCCATCCGAGTCAAATATTATTAATCGAGCATTAAATTCACCAACTAATATTAACGATTTGTAATTCCGGCTTCACAGCCAGAATTGAGCCAAGGAACGGACGCAGCAAGTGCTGCGCCTCTTCCAAGGGACGCAGCTCTGCTGCGCCTGTTCCTGGTTGATTTCTGTCCCTGAACTCCCGTGTTGCCTTGACCTAGTTATTAATTACGTATTAATTAACTACTACTCGTATTATCGCCTAATGTCTGTTCGTTTATTTATTTATTCTTTCTTTCTCAAATTATCCGTTTTAAATGTATTTTCGACATAAATCATTAATCCGATGTAATTATTGTAATTTTCTTTATTGCATTTATCGTATTCCTTTAATGTATCACTTGTATGCTCTCACATGCAATTAACCTAAATCTCTACTTCGACCCCAACTTGTGTGTTAAATTACGCGTTTACCGACTTAGTCTAATTCTCACATGTTAGGATTAAAACGTTGGATGTTGCATTGCATGCATATAAATCGACAACATATCGAGTATAGACAATTTCCCTAATCATTAGTAGAGGCCGCTATCGAGGCGGGCAGGATTAGGTGTTCGATCAAAAGAGCTTCCTAATACGTACCCTCACCCCTTACTCCAGATCTTTGTGAACATCCGTGTTCATTGGCATCCACGAGAGTCATTCTAGACATAGAATGCTAAGGGTAACGAGTTCTTGGTGTTCATGCCACTACTCTGTGTCTTGACATGGCATGAGGTATTCGAACGGTTTCCAATTTTCCACAATAAATTGGTGGCGACTCCACAAATGCAAACGCTTGTTCCCAAGCGCCCCCGTGGCCCATGTCCACAGTTTGGCGACTCCGCTGGGGATAATACACTTACGTGTAGCCAAAAGGGTGAAACTTGAACAAGGTTAGGGAATAGTTTGTACACGACAATTGTCGGTTTTCATAACTCGGTCTTCCTAGATCGTTTATTCGGCCTTCCTAGGCCCAACCCAACCCATTCGACCAATCGTCCCGTCTAAACGGTCCTAATTCTTATTTGGGCCTAAGGATGGATAGCGATTGACGTCAACCATACCATGGTACTTACTCTTGTTTGTATCAAGGACTTTCACTACTTGAGGAAATGGACTAGGAATCGGCCTTACTCTTGTTTGGTACGAGCCTCTCCACAGACCTCGGGTTTGATTGTTCGGTATGGCAACCCACCCTTTAAGCCAAAACCCTTTTAAATGCACTCAGCATCCCGTTATAATGCCTGTATAAATGCTTGTATTATATGTGATCACCATTTCTAAATAAAACCATGACAAAATTTTGTAAAAAAAAATCCTTTTCAAAATGTAAACATTTTCAAAATAGCGCAAAATAAGCCGAAACTCTGTCGAAATGTTGAGTCAAACTTCGGGCCTCAAACCCATTTCAAAACCTGTAAAAAAAACAAAATAAAAAGTCCAAAATAAAAAAAAACGAAAAAAAAAGGTCCTAAAAAAAAGGAAAAAAAAAAAGAGAAAACCAAAATATTTTTTCAAACCATGTAAATGTGAATATGTAAATTCAATTGGGCTAAGTTAGAGTCAAAATTCAAACCGGCTATGTCCTAGTCGGAATTCTGTCGAGTCATGAGTCCGTCTTCTTTTACATTTTGGGTCTTTTCAAATTCAAGTCCTAAGGCGTCGCGCCGTCATTTTAGACCCTCTACCCCAATTCAGTTAGGATCTAAACATTTCTACACCTCGACTCACACACTCGAGGCTAACACATCGAGTCATTCCAATATCTGTTTCTTGAATTCTCCTAATGACACGTTCGGGACACACGTACCCGAACCTCGAGTCAAGTCTGTCTTAAACACACAAATTAGAATTAACACGTGTCATCAATCCCGTCAATAAGGTCAATCATATAAGGATCACTTAGTCAAAGTCAACACTCGAGTCTAAAATTAAAAGTCAAGCACCGTGAATTCAAACGCGAGAAGTCGCTCACGACATTTCATGAATTCACAAGTCGACGTCTAGATTTATCATCTTATCCCTTCCTTTTGTTTATTGCCTTAGTATGCGTGACCCCTTGGAATATGTGTCCTCCGACAATAATGCGAACACAACTGTCGATCATGATGATCACATGTTTAAGTCTCGTTTTTAAGAATACAATTGGGAAGTAATATTTTACTGTCAACTGGTCCACACATATCGGTAATGATTGGCTGACTAGAGTTTGACATTACTGTCGTGCGACGGTGGTGATCAGTTGATCCCCTTAGGTCATACCTAAAGGGTAAAACTCTTAATTGATTATTTAATTGATCGTATGACGATACGGGTTAATTAAATTACTTAAAATTGACGGACGATTTTGGAAGTAATATTTACGTATCTCATTATAATTTGATTAAATAAGATACGGTCTAAGTGATCGAATTGTTTTATTACTTAGATGAAATTATTGTTTTAGGAAACAATTGCATTTGAATGAACAATTTATTATAAATACAAGATGTTGTGATTTATAATTGGTAAATTATTTTGGTACAAGTAATTATGAATTACTAAGTCGATTTTGTACATGACGTATTTTTATTAATGCGTTGATTTTTAATATGTTAAAAATGCATAACAATTTTACATGACTTGTGACATGTGACAAATTGATAAATTGACAGAGATAAAATGGAATCCATTTTATCTTAAATGGACCGAATTAGTGGGAGTATTAGGATAAATATTGTGTTGATTAATTAAGTGGAAAACATAATCATTTTACCTAATTACTAGCCATGCATACCTAGTGCCTCTTGTGAAGAACACCTTGCTTATGCATTGGCCCCTTTCACCCTCCCCTAACCGGTTTTCATTGTAGAAAAGACCAAAGGGTTTTCTCTATTATTTTACCTAATACACTACTTCAATAGTATGTGATTATTCATTCATTCATCATCTAAAATATAGAGTTTTAGAGAAATAAATTACTTTTTCTTCTCCCTTCTCAAAAACCGAAAATTAAGAGACCAAAAATAATATTTTTGGGTCAATTTTATTCAAAAATTAATATTGTTCTAGTATCAATAATATTAATGTTATTAAGAGGTTATCTTGGGTATTATTCCTTGGGAGGGATTCTATACTTGAATCCTTTGTTCATCCATATTAGGAGAGCTCAAGAACAAGTGAGTAGGAGAACTCACTTGTGCCCAATAATCCGAAAATTCCAATGTAAGAATGATGATTTCTTCACTATATTTACTTATGTTTGCATGCATAAGATCTAATTAATTTTATGACTAAATTAAATTTGAAATATATATGAATATGTTGTAATAATGAGATATAGATTTCTAACAAGCGGTATCATGAGCCTTAGGTTGTTTGCATGCAAATAGGTTATAGTTTTTCCGAGTTATACGATTAACATATAAAACTTATAAATTTGTGTTTATTATGATATATCACGAAATCAATTTTGCATGTTAAATTTTCTGATCCTAAAATGTATTTAGGATATTTTGGTTAATTTATGAATTTTTATTGTTCATTTTATTTAATAATGGCATTAAAATGTGATTTTATGATAAAAATGTCATTTTCGGACTAAAATTAGCTAAACTTCGTTTTTTCAAGTGGTTTTTGGATATATTTTCACATATATTATATTTAGATGACCTGTAAATTTTCATAATTTTTTGAGTTCTTATGCTCGAAATATGGTTTTTTCATGATAAAAATCGAATTTAAATGATAAATAGGTTAATATGAGAAATATTTCGAATCTGGTCATTAAAATTTAGTATGCTGTCACATGCAATTTTACAAGATGTGTGTAAAATAATAGGCTATAATTAAGTCTTTTTGCATGATTTATGAATTTTTGATGAAAAATAACATAAATAGTGACTTTAATTAGTATAAATTGCTAAAACATACTTCATGACTAAGGAAAAACGACACATGTTGCATTTTATTACCTTTTTCAGATCTAAAATTGAAAAGTTGATAAATATAATTTTTCTCATGTTTTTATGATTATAATTGATAAATCCGATAAACCGCAACATTGTTTTTCCCGATAAATTTCGAAATTTTTAACCTAAATTTTATGAACATTATGAGTGTCATGGTATTTTTCCAGAATGTTCATGAGTTTAAATTTTGAATTTTGAATTTATTTGAAATTTTTGTGATTTATTTGAAGTTTATAGCATTTTATTGTAATTTTGAGTCCATTAATGAACAATTTTAAGAAATATAAGTTAATTATGGTCAATATGTTAGTGGAGACTAATTTTGAGTCCTAAGTTGGTTAGGTTAATTAACTTGTGCATAAATATGATTTTATGTAATTTATTGTGATTTTAAAAGGTTGAATCACGCAAATCCGTAAAAACCGTTTAATATACGATATGGGCTCCGTAAAGGCGATTTAGCATAAAATTGGACATGTTCATACATATTATAATGCTGCATTTTATTTATGATTGTCATAATTTTATTTATGTAATTTTGAATTATGTAATTTTTACTTAGTATGACCTTAGTTTTTAATTGGTATTACCCGAAATGTATGGGAATATCGATTCGGTTGTAATTTATTGTGATCTCGTATCACCGTTTT
Source organism: Silene latifolia (assembly GCF_048544455.1). NCBI lineage: Eukaryota > Viridiplantae > Streptophyta > Magnoliopsida > Caryophyllales > Caryophyllaceae > Silene > Silene latifolia. Next base: position 34,337,665 of record NC_133527.1, on the reverse strand, counting down.
GTAATTTAATAGATTTATTTTTATTTTAATTACAAATGTATAATAAGAAATTATGTAATTTGTTATGTAATTTATTTATTCCGGAGATTCTTGAAGACGGTGCCACTCAAGAAGGCGATCCTTTAAAGACGGTGTTACCTCGAGATGCGTGCCAAAACCGAAGTTCAAAGGACCAATGGAGTTGGTTTCCGAATTTGTAATAGTTTATTAGATTTACTATTTTTAGGAAGGCCATACTAGGATTTATTTTTATGCTTTGCATTTTGTTTATATGTCGCATGCATCGCTAAATCGCCATAACTAAAACATGCATCTACATTTTAATCGAGTTTTTCGACCGTGTCAATTACAATTATCGTAGTTCACCGCTTTAGTTCACTTAAAACGTGATAGATAATAAATTGACATGACCTCTCGCTAAAAATAAACAATTGAGACATAGCCTTACCAAAAAGTAGAAACCATGAAAACCTATTTCGCGAGGGAGTGCACTCGGCCACCCCGGGGTACAAACCTTGTTACGTAGGGGAAGTGGGTGATAAATGTCTATCCACCGAATTCGTGTTTATGAAGGTTTCATCGGCTACCCTGTGCCCAAGTTAATGTGAATTTGGATCATGGACACATTTATTTAAAATTTGGATTGACCTCAACGGAAGTATTCGTGACCGTAGTCGCATATGTTCCGGGCTATAGATAAACATTAGAGTAGTTTTATCGACCAAGAGTTCTAAAAGTAGAATCGATTAAAAAGTTAATCCACCGAGTTATATTGATAAGGGTTTTATCGGCTACCCCGTGCCTAAATTGATATGAATTTGGGTCTTGGAATCATTTATCAAGTTGGGTAGAGGTCACTAGATAAATGCATTAAAAGTTGTTTAAATTAAATTTTTACGAGTGTTATTATTTTGAAAACGACATATGTTTTATTCCTTCTATTTTGTTTTGTAGACCACTCTTATTTCTCATAACCAATGGCCGCTCCAAACACCAACGCCACACCTCTCACTAATACTTCATGGCTCCGATCCTTCATGGATCCTTGTAAACTTGAAAAGAATGGGTCAAATTTCTCCGATTGGGATGCCCAACTCAAATTAGCCGCCCAAGGTGACGACAAGCTTCGTTACCTCACCGAGGCCTCTCCACCCGAACCTAATGCTAGGTCGAGTGCCGCCACTAGGGAAGCATATGAGGCTTACCACAAGGAGTCCGCCGCAATGAAATATGTGTTGATCTTTGCGATGGAGGCGGATCTCCAAAGGAGAGCCTTTAAAATGGGCACCGCTAATGAAATCTATTCCAAGCTTGTGACAATGTTTTCACAAACTCCGAGGATCGTCCAATATGAGGCGGCCGCGGCATTCTTTGATCTCGACTTTAAAGAGGGCCAAAAGGTTAGCCCTCACGTGCTCAAACTAATGGAGCTAGTCGAGACTTTGAAGATTCAAAAGGTTGAAATCCCTAAAGAGCTCATTGTAGATATGATTCTACACTCCTTATCCAAAGTCAAGGCATATGTTCAATTCCGGGTGAATTTTAACATACAAGACAAGGACGTATCTCTTGAAGAGTTGCACAAGTTACTTGTGCAAGCCGAAAGAGACATGGGGTTAAATGTTAACCCACCTAAGGATGTGCTTAACATAAGCACCAAGAGCCAGGGGAAATTCAAGAAGAATGGGAAGAAGGGTAAGAAGCAAGCTCCCACTTTCACCAAGGCTAAGACTTTTGAAGCTAGCACTTCCAAGACCAAGAAGGGTCCTCTTGACAAATGCCATTATTGTAATGGTGTTGGACATTGGAAGAGGAATTGTTCCAAGTATCTTGGTGACATCAAAGCTGGAAACATCACTCCAGTAGGTAAATGACTATCCTTTCTTTTATGTTTCTAATTCAACTATGGTATTGTGATACAAAGTTGTGATAATGTATCCCTTTTTTATTGTAAATAAGGCCTCCGCCAAGCAAGGACAAGGGAAAGGAAAAGCAAGCTTGAGAAACCATCAAGAAGCTAGGAGTAGCTTCCATGAAGCTTGGCTTTTTATTGTCTTATTTTAATTCATGTTTCGGATTTTTAGAACTTTTTGATTTCCGTGTTCGACATGGAAATGTTTGATCCTTTCTAAACAATTGTTGTATTTTGGATTATGGTGGCTTGGTTTGCAACCCAAGTCACCCGTTTTATCGTATTTTTCCTTGTTCTAAAAATTCGTCTATATATGCTTGCACATAGAAACATATGATCATCCACTTAAAGTGATCTAATAGACAACTATAATGATGGGATTCATTATATGTCCACAAGCTTAAGGCTTGTGTATGATCAATTATAAAAAGTGATGATTGAGTTGATGAACTCTCTTAAAGGAATGTCAATCACCAAGTACACTTATCAAATCTAAAACTATTAGTCAACCTATGAGATAGTCCTCCTTATACTTCAAAATCATCATTTGTGTCTCATAAGCTATCTTTGAATCTCTAGTGTATTTATTCTAAAGATAGAGTGGGAGAAAAATGAAGACACAAAGAACACAAAGCAAATTTGTATACTTGTGTAAATACTTGTGTAAATGAGATCTACGCAAGAAAGAATGATTTGTATACCTATACAGATAGTATACACGAATAGATGAGATCTATGGTCTCGAATAGATGAAATCTACATGACAAAAGAGACCAAGTGAAGTAATCAAAAGAATATGTTCTCAAGATAACTACCCGAGGAGACCAAAAGAAAGTTTTGGAAGAAGAATGACTAATGTAAAGTCTTAACAAGAGATTTGGCTAGTTTATGAACGACTTTTGACCGATAGTTTCAATATTGATAATTACTTAAGAGCCTAAATGAATCAAAGTTGCATCCTAGGAAATAAATGAGTTTATGACTAAAAGTTGCAAAGAAAGATATGCCGATATCTACAGAAGCTAAATTAATTGTTAACCACGCTAGTGTCATTACTTAACCTAATTATGAAAATGAAATGGTTAAATCTCCTTCCAGAAAAGGGTATTTTGAGAAGGACGTATATTAAATGAAATTAACATTTAAATAATGACATTGCTACGCATCATTATAAAATGAATGAGTTAGAGATTAAAATCTCTTTCCATAAGTTTAAGACTGAAACCATTTCAAAATAGGTATTTTGAAAGGATATGCTGGGAACATATATGTTTTATCTTAATAACTTGGCAAAGCAATATATATTTCAATTCTTGAAATATTTCGATTGAGTAGTCAATTACGAAACATGTGGAATTAAGTGGGAGTTGAAAATTATCATGTGAAGACATGGAATTTAGTGGGAGCAATCATCTTGTAAATTTTTTTTAACTCATTACTCATTGAGAATGACGAGCTAATACTATCTTTCACAAAGAAGTATTTGAGTTTTCAATTCTGGATGAAAATGAACTATGATGAATCCAATCACATCATGAGATGTTGGATAGGTATTGAGATATACACATCGTATCGACGAGAAACGTAAGTTATTCACGTCAATGAAAATGGAATTGCCATTAGCAGTCATGGTCGTTCATTGAACCTAAGTATGGTTGATCACATGATTATTAATTACTAATGTTTCCGCCATTAGAATAATCATGCACATGTCCAATTATGAATCATATGCATAAGAGCATGATGAATCATTGGCAAGCCATAGAAGAATCGTCATGAATTCTCGAGGAGAACTAATGAGTGATTCCAGTGATGGACAGAACACTCTGTTATGTGCCAAGAGGTTGCACATATTGAAGTTCGATCACACGAAAGGATTTATGAAAATCCTAAGCTATTCAAGCTAAAAGGAGAAATAATAAGCTTTGAAAAATACTTAATTGAAGTAAGAAGTTACTCAAAACTTATGTTTTCTAATATGCTAGGACTTATGAGAAGTGTTAGGCTAATCATCTTGACAATTGTTGCAAGACCCTACAAAACGTATACCTAGTGCATTGCGAAATGGTAGAACACTTGATCAGTGCAAGTTATATCATCCACCACAAATTCGTTGGTTATGTGATAAATAACAAGAAAGTTCTTTCAAGATAAAGAACCTAAACCAAGGTTGGGAACCTATATGTGTACTTGGTAAGGTTCATGCTATGAAAGATAACGTGAATATAAAGGAAAATGCAATGAAAGAAGTTTGAACACATGGACACATGGTATGTTAAACTTCTATTGCAATCGACTAGTGTTTACACACTTACGATATGCATCACAAGGTTGTAATATGGTATTGACTACCCGAATGTGATGTCGACATTTGTCGTTTGAGTTATTATTGACTCACCTTATACTTTGTTACATCCAAACGGGTTGTAGAGACAATTGAACCCCGTTAAAGTGAACACGGATTAGCATTGTATTCGCCCATAGTTACTTACATGAGGTGACGTCTCGAAGTGACTAGAATGTTATGCGATTGATGGCAAGTTCAAGTGCCATGGAGTCATGTGTGATGACTAGTCGATCGTCACATAGGCAGACTGTTAGGAACACTTTGTCGGGCCTTATGACCGCTTATAGAGTTCTGGCAAATTTATATAGCCTGGTCGTGGCGAGAGCTACTATAGTATTCTAATGAGTCGATTCTTTTGACTAAAGATTGTTCGCCTGAGATGGCACAGTTTCAGATTAACTTTGATTTGTGTTACTACGACCTTCGTAAATGGGGTCAAATGGGCATTGATGGGGCATATTCTGCACCGCTGACCAAGTCAACATATTGAGCAAGGTCAAAGATATCCACAGCAAAGTCAACAACTTAGACGGTCTAGCCGATGCAATCCATCGGCCGGTCACCTGGGTCCCGGCAAGACAACCAGTTAGCCGGGGCACATATCCGCGTACTCATATCCAAGACCCTCAGCGAGCCTGCCACAGGTCCATCGGCCGAGGGTACAACGGTCTTTCCACCTGATAAGCACTTGGCCACTTGGCCACTACGTGACAAAAGGTGAATGCCTATAAATACTCCTCAACCTTCATTGAGGAAAGGATCCACAAATTGACCTAATAACCACTATTCATCTGGTAATATCTTCCTTATCTCTCTACAATACACTCTTAGCCAAGTTACACCAACTTCTCTCTAAGTTTACTGACTTGAGCGTCGGAGTGAGTACGCTCGGCCAAAGCCGAGCCCTCAGTTTGTTCATCGTTTCAGGAGACCGCAAGGAGGATTCAAGCAAAGACATCATTCTACGGGCTACGAGTGGTAACAAATATCTGCTCTGGAATTACACCCGGAACAATTGGCGCCGTCTGTGGGAACACGACACTAGAAGCTAGTCACATTTATTCCCAAACAACAAAAAAACAAAAACACAAAAACCCACCCAAAAAGCTACGAAGATGTCAAAACAACAAGAAGTATTCGAGAATGACGAAACCACATTCCACCAAGACGATACATTTCACCATTCTGGAGTAGTGCAACCCTCCACCGGTGGAGTAGTCCAACCGGAATTCGGAATGCCGATAATACCGGACACACCGCCGCCCATCAACCAGGTCACCATCATGGGACAGGTGGTTGACGTGGCAAAACTGAAGACACTCCTGGACCTAATTGGGAGTACACCAGCCCACACAGGCACGCCGACACGAGTGGCGGAAGCCGTCCAGGAGACCAGGACCCAGAACGTGACTCCCAGAAACTTGAACGGAGCACTAGAGGAGGCAGACCCTATCAAGACGCCGGAGGAGCCCAAAGTGGTCGTGGTAAACATAAGTCCTTCTCGCACTCGGGAGAGGACATCGCCGCCGCAACACCGACGAGGCACACCCCGGGGGAACCAGCGAAGCCCGACTCAGGAGAGTCGGAGAAGAAGCCCAAGCCGGAGAAGGAGCCCTTCCCGCTACGAGGAGAGAAGCCGGACTAGGAATGCGAGGAGTCGGTCGCCACGTATCATCCGACACGTGGTCAAGCAGCCCCTCAGTGGTTATGTCCTTGACATCGCCGTGCCACCTAAGCTGAAGTTGCCGGCGTTCACGTACAAAGGAGACAGTGACCCAACCGACCACGTCGAGGCCTTTGAGTCTTACATGTCGGTATGGGAGCAGCCCGATGAGGTCTGGTGCCGGGTTTTCCCGACGACTCTGCATGGGATGGCTCAGAGTTGGTACAAGGGGCTTCCCGACGGTTCGGTATACTGCTTTGCCGACCTAAAGGACGCCTTCTTGGCCCAGTACTCTTGCAATAAGAGGAAGGCCGTGGAGACATCGTGTAGGTTAATATCCGTATACTACCCCTTTAATTGCAGGACTATAACGTAAAATTTACATGTGAATATAGTCATAAAACGAAAAACACAATAGAAACGATAAGGTACAAGAAATAACCTCGGGTCCTTGATGAACGGCGTAAAGAACAGAAATCAAACGAGATTCCCTCCTAATTGTTGCACCCAAGACCTTGTCCGAGATATGCCCTTGTGCTAGAACAGTGTTCTCCGATTGACTTGCAATATTGGGAGAACTTGTTGTGAGGTTTTCGAGATGTGAGATCTGAGTTTCAGAGAGAAAATGTCTCCAAAACCCTAGTTTTCTATAAAATGAAAATCGCTAGGTCACAAAAGGAGAGGAGCTCCCCTTTTGTGTGTTTCGGCCAAACCGAGTATGAGGAGAGCCAGTGGGCTTTTTGATTTCCTCTTCACTTGAACTCGTGGTCCGAATCCCAATGGCTAAATGCATATGACACGGTCGATTATAAATCATTATCGGTTATCGGAAATTAAGGCATCGCCTAATAATACGGGTTAGTCAATTATTAATTCGTGTCCGACAAAAACAGTATTGTATAATTATATTCAATATACATTTAATTAAATATAAATCGTTTATATTTAATTTTACGAATTAACTGGTTAATTCGCCTTAGCCCATGATATTTAATCCGTATTAAATGTAATATCTCAACATCACATATTTGACTAATTACTAGTCAAATAACTCGGACTAATTGGTTAGTCAATTTTGGCATCTACATGACAGTATTTTCATACCGTCACATCTCTCGAACGTATCCTATAGGTGTGACTTTTAGGGACCAGTTGATCACCGCCATCTGTATGACAATAACGTCAAACTTATCTAGCAAGCCAACCGTTATTGATAAACGTGGATCAACTGATAATAATACCAAAGTATGCCCTTTGATCCTTTTAGAGGTTTATAAGTCCTTGCACTAACTGTTAAGGACACCAACCCCAACAAGCTCCCACTTGTCCGTACAAGTGTGTGTGCAATGACGTTATCCGCACTAACTGGAGGACACAAGCTCCAACAAACTCCCACTTGTCCGTACAAGTGTATGTGCGATAACCGATTCTCATATTCATTTAAAAATTTCTCCCACTCAATGTAAAACAATTTGCAGATCTGGATCCACAAAGGTCGTATTTTACAATCGATCCGTATCTAGAGTGGTTTCCCCGACTAGAGAGTAACTTAACCGATAAAACGAATCCGTATCCGAGCATGGCCATGCATTTCGATTCTGACTCCTCGAGTGGCCCTGAGAAATATCGAGTACCCGATAAAGGCTGAATATTTCCTTCAACTCGACTCCTTCCGATCTAAGCACGATGAAATGACCCGAAAAAAATCTACTTGGCCCCCTGTTACGGATGACCGTGAGAAAGAAACCAAAGTCACCCAAAATCTGCCGTGGTCTCAAGAGACAGTCGATAGTCAAGAGATTCGACTCTAAGGATCACCATGGAAGTCCTATCCACGACCGGGCAAATATGTTATAAAACATTTAGGACTCCATGTCGATGTCACAATGGTGTCCTACGAAATATCCGTATAAATCGCCTCTCGTGATTGGTCACCAACCGGTTGACTTATGGCTCGTTGAACCCACCATCAACCAACGTCACGAAATAATTTCCGAGTTATCACTCATGTGGGCAATTAAGGACTAACAATATATGATGTTTGTTCAGTTCACTTTGTGGTGTTCAAAATCGTCGTACAATTCCACATGAAAAACAAAATATATATATAAAATATCAAAACGATGATGTCGTATAGAGTACAAAGGAGAATGAATCTGATCCATAAAAGAGTACTACAACTCAGGAACACGTTTGATTCCCATGGAATTAACGTGCCCTTCATGCTTATCTTGTCGTAATGCTTTAGTGAGAGGATCTCGCTATGTTATCATCTCAGCAATCTTTTCTATCACTACTGTCTTTTGCTCCACGTAATCCCGGATTAGATGAGCTTTCCGTTGTACATGTCTAGATTTGTTGCTAGACTTAGGCTCCTTAGCTTGGAAGATGGCACCACTATTGTCGCAATAGATGGTGATCGGGTCATTCGAACTAGGCACTACAGATAGTCCATGTAAGAATTGACGCATCCATATCGCTTCCTTTGTTGCTTCGTGACGCGGCATAGTACTCGGACTCAGTCGTAGAATCTGAATCGTTTGCTTGGAACTCTTCCACTGGCAACAGCGCCATTAAGAGTAAAAACGAATCCAGACCGAGATTTCGAGTCATCTCGATCCGTTTGGAAGCTAGCATCTGCAGAATCCGGTTGCGCATAGCGTTTGAGAGCCTCCATAAGTCAATGCCCAATCTTTAGTCCTCCGTAGGTACTTAAGAATGTTCTTGACAGCCAACCAATGTGGTTCACCTGGTTCTTTGTTGGAATCGACTTGTCATACTCAATGCATATGCCACGTCCGGACGTGTGCATATCATGGCATACATGATTGATCCTATTGCCGAAGCATAAGGAATCCGTGTCATGCGCTCTTTCTCTTCCGTGTCTCTCGGTGCCCGAGACTTGCTCAAATGCACCCCTGGAGCCATAGGAAGGAACCCCTTCTTGGAGTTAGTCATGCTGAATCTCTCTAGGACCTTGTCTATGTAAGACTCCTGACTGAGAGATAACATCCGTCGTGATCTATCTCGATAGATACGGATGCCAAGAATTCTTTGTGCCTCTCCCGCATCTTTCATCCGGAAATGGTTTTTCAACCATACTTTCACCGAAGTTAAGAGAGGTATGTCATTCCCAATCAGGAGTATGTCGTCAACATACAATATTAGGAAGACAATCTTGCTCCCACTCGACTTGATATATAGACATGGTTCCTCGACCGATCGAATGAATCCATTGTCTTTTATCACTTGGTCGAAGCGATGATTCCAACTCCTTGATGCTTGCTTAAGTCCATAAATGGAACGCTTAAGCTTGCACACTTTCTTAGGATGTTTAGGATCGATGAAACCTTCGGGTTGTACCATGTACAACTCTTCCTCCAAAAAGCCGTTTAAGAAGGCGGTTTTCACATCCATTTGCCAAATTTCATAGTCATGAAAAGCGGCGATCGCTAAGATAATCCGAATGGAACGCAAAGATAACTACGGGTGCAAAAATCTCATCGTAGTGCAAACCTGGCACTTGGGTGAAACCATTAGCAACTAGTCGTGCTTTGTAGATATCTTGCTGACCTTCCACAGAATGCTTTATCTTGTAAAGCCATTTGCATTGAAGGGGACGAACCTTAGCAGGTAAGTCAACAAGATCCCACACGTTGTTCTCATACATGGAGTCCATCTCGGATTGCATGGCCTCAAGCCATAGCTTTGAGTCAGAACTTGTCATGGCACCTTTATAGGTTGCGGGTTCACTACTCGTTAAGAGTAGAACGTCATCTATTTCATGTTCCTCGACCATACCAATGTATCTGTCCGGAGGAATAGAGACTCTACCCGACCTCCTAGGTTCCTCAGAATATTCACATGCAGCCGGGATTGAAGGAATAGGTTCCTCCAATAGTTGCTCGGTATTTGGTTCTGGAATCTCCGACAGGTCGAAGGTTCTATCACTCTTTGCATTCTCGAGAAATTCCTTCTCTAAGAATGTCGCACTAGCCGCAACAAAAACACGTTGTTCGGTTGGCGAATAAAAGTAATGACCACGTGATCCTTTAGGATAACCTATAAAGTATGTCTTGACCGATCGCGGGCCGAGCTTATCTTCAGGTCTCCACTTGACATAAGCCTCGCAGCCCCAAACCCGTATAAAGGACAAGTTAGGGACCGTTCCCTTCCATAGTTCATATGGAGTCTTGTCAACAACTTTAGACGGACTTCGGTTAAGTATTAGAGCGGCTGACATAAGAGCATAACCCCATAACGAATCAGGTAAAACCGTGTGACTCATCATGGATCGAACCATATCAAGTAGTGTTCGATTTCTCCGTTCGGACACACCATTCAACTGAGGTGTTCCAGGTGGAGTTAACTGTAGGGCAATCCCACAGTCCTTCAGGTGTTGATCAAACTCGTGAGAAAGATACTCGCCACCACGATCTGAACGCAGTGTTTTAATCTTTCTACCTAATAGGTTCTGTACCCTATTTTGGTATTCCTTGAATTTCTCAAAGGATTCACTTTTGTGCTTCATTAAGTAGACATAACCATATCTACTCAAATCGTCCGTGAAAGTGATGAAATACCTATAGCCTTCTCGTGCGGTGATTGACATAGGACCACATACATCCGTGTGTATGAGCCCTAATAGGTCAGCAGCGCGCATTCCAACACCTTTGAAGGAAATCCGAGTCATCTTGCCGATGAGACATGATTCACACGTGCCAAATGATTGAAAATCAAAGGCCGAGATAGCTCCATGTTTGATGAGCTGTTTAACGCGTTTCTCATTAATGTGTCCCATACGGCAGTGCCATAGATACGTTTGATCTTTGTCACCAACCTTTAACTTTTTATTCATTACGTGTAATATTTCATTGGTCTGATCTAAAACATAAATTCCATTCATGGAAACGCTTGTCAGTAAATCATATCGTGTAATGAGAAAATGCAAGCATTGTTTTCTATTACAAATGAAAAACCAAGTTTATCAAGCACAGAAACTGAAATAATGTTTTTGGAAAGACTGGGTACATAATAGCAATCATATAATGATAACTCAAATCCGCTAGGAAGCTGGATCACATATGTCCCCTTGGAGATGGCAAATACTCTTGCTCCATTCCCAACACGCAGTCCACCTCACCCTTTACGAGGGGTTCGATGTTTCGGAGCCCCCGCACATGATTACACAGATGAGAACCACAACCAGGATCAAGTACCCAAGTTCCGTAACTTGCGTGGTTAATCTCAATCATATGAATAAAAGTAGAAGAGAGAGAAGACATACCAACAGGTTTAACACGACCTGCCTTTAAGTCCTCATGATAAACAGGACATGTGCGTCTCCAATGCCCAGTCTTGTGGCAATGATGGCATTCCATGTTTTCACTCTTGCTCTTTGTCATGCCCGATGAGTTACTCGCCTCACCAGGACCACTCTTTCCCGAACCCGACTTCTTGAACTTCGCCTTACCTCTTGTTAGGTTTGCACGGAGCTTTGCCCTTACCTTTCCCTTTGTTTGACACAACGAGAACATCCTGTTGAGCTCCCACTCGCACTTCATGTCCTTCTCGGTCCATTTGAGAAGGGAGTGCAATTCATGGGGAGTTTTCTTCAAATCATTCATATAGTAATTCGCTCTGAATTGCGAAAAACCATCGTGGAGTGAATGAAGCATGCGATCGATAACAATGTTCTCGCCGATGTTACGATTAAAGGTCTCCAGCTTCTCGACATTCTCAATCATGCTGAGAATGTGTGGGCTAACCGGTTGGCCCTTCTGGAGTCTCGCATCAAAGAAGCGAGTGGTATGCTCATAGGTCACGATTCTCGGTGCTTTCGAGAATTCCTTAGTGAGCGTGGTGAAAATCTTGTTTGCACCATGGGCTATGAAGCGTTTCTGCAAATTGGATTCCATTGCAAAAATGAGTACGTTTTTAATCGCACCCGCTTCCATACAGAAATCGTTAAACTTGGCGATTTCGGTAGCTCTAGCCGTGGGACCTGGGTTTGCCGGGAGGGGCTCTAACAAAAATTTGAGCTTCCCGTCAGCAGTGGCAGCATTCCGTAATGCCGCCTCCCGGTCCGCGAAGTTGGATCCATCATTCTTCGATCGAGTAGACCGATTCATCCGATTCATGAAGATCCTAAGCCAGGACTCACGGTCCAAAGTGGCACTTGGCATTGGGTTATCACTTGAACCAGCCATTTGTTGTTTAGCGATTTAAAATCGTGATCTACACTGAAAAAGAAAGAAAAACAAAACGAAATAAGCAACTCATCGAGGTGATTTAAGTCTATTTTAAAATTCATTTTAAACATGTAGACTCTTGCACTTGCATAATTGATCTCCCTCAAGAAAGATACAAGTGATCCCAAGACTCAATTTCTGTAAATTGATAAGCCAACTGTTTAGCTAATTCTTCCGGAAGAACTCTTGGTCGATAGATTTCCGTAAATCCTATCTATAGTCCACCATGATCACAGGATCGTACAAGTGACCATAGTGTTGAGATAAAATAGGTCAATCGGTTCCAACTTACCCGACGTAGAAGGGGTCATAGTATGCCTACCGACGAAGAAGGGACTCATTGGAGTTTGACCTATAAAGACCGTTCTCAATTTTAGTTTATACGAGGAAGATCCCATCAACAAAATTATAATTCATTTTAAGTGAACGAATAACTAGCGTCTGTCGTGAATGAATTTATTTGGAAGATGGCTTAAAAACGAGTGACATGAGAATGTCAATGAAAACTAACTCGTGACCTCTATATGTGTCAGTTTTCATGCAATAAATTATAGGTGGTTTGGTTTTTAGGCGGAATATGATGCATATTATCGTTGCATAAAAAAAAAATAAAAGAATGCGATACGTAAATAAAAATTCCTAGTGTGGCCTATCCTAGTATAAGAACAAGATACAACTTTGGAATCCATCGTTGGACCCGAAAAGCTTGTCTTGATGTTCCATCTTGATCCAAGTAGCGGGAGTGAGCATCCGGTCTCCATCTTTGGTCTTCTCAAAAATTACAATTTAAAATTACAAAATATAAACCTATTTACATTCTAATTAAAACTGTAATTACAAGTGAAAAATCCAAAACGGAGATGCAAGATCTCAAAATACAACCAAGACCGTGTTCCATCATTACGGTAACACGTTCTACTAAGGCCACACTAAGTTACAACGGGTTGCAAAAATTAAATACGTAATAAAAGGCATTCACGGCATTCATAAATTTACGATAAATAAAATGCATCAACTAAAAACAAATTCATTCGTGACATAATTCCGTAATTATGTTAAATTTATCCAAACCACCTTTAAATGATTAAAATTCATGTGATAAAACCGCTTCTATCATTTAATTTTAATCCATTACAATCCGTTACTTTAAAAACGCTTTAAAATAACTTAATGGTACGTGTGTGAACTGTTTCACAATCATAGCGAGTGTACTATATCCGGATAAAGTACATATTGAAGCCAAAAGAAAATTTAAATCAAAAGAAACAAATTTTCAAAGTCATTAAAGATTTAAATCCCTCGATCCAGGGACATAAGTGCTCGATCGAGGAACTACAGGGCTCGATCGACTGAACTGCAAGTCGATCGAGGGGTATGCTAATCAGGGGGTAATCGATCGACTAAACTGGTGGTCGATCGAGTACCTATATCAGCAAAACTACTCGATCGAGTACGAGGACAACTCGATCGAGCAGAGGGGTTTTGAAAACAGGTCGATCGAGTACAACAAGGACTCGATCGAGCAAAAGGTTTTGGAACAGGGTCGATCGAGTACAACAGGGACTCGATCGAGCAAAAACAAGACAGAAACAGCACTCTATCGAGTAGAAATACGCTCGATCGAATGCTTAAATGGCTGAAACTTCAAAACCCTCGTGAAAACAGTTTGTCGAGACAAAATCAATTGTAATTTTGATCAAAAACGCATCAAAACAAAATTTAACAATTGACAAAAACTTGACATGTTGCTATAATCTCTGTATAAAATAACAACATGTAAAAACAACATGAAATTTGAAACAAAACTGCCGTGTAAAACATGGCACAGTTTGGTTTTCGAGACAAAACAACAACGAGAGCAACCGTGTAAACAAGACACGGTTCCCAATGCAACCAAAAAAACGCAGCAATGAAAAGTAAAATTTCTGCCGAGTAAAAGAAATGGCTGCCGAGACAAAATTTTAACCAAAATTCATCGTTTCAACAATCGTTTGATGAAAAACACATATAAAAATTTACGTGGCCTCGCTCTGATACCACTTGTAGGTTAATATCCGTATACTACCCCTTTAATTGCAGGACTATAACGTAAAATTTACATGTGAATATAGTCATAAAACGAAAAACACAATAGAAACGATAAGGTACAAGAAATAACCTCGGGTCCTTGATGAACGGCGTAAAGAACAGAAATCAAACGAGATTCCCTCCTAATTGTTGCACCCAAGACCTTGTCCGAGATATGCCCTTGTGCTAGAACAGTGTTCTCCGATTGACTTGCAATATTGGGAGAACTTGTTGTGAGGTTTTCGAGATGTGAGATCTGAGTTTCAGAGAGAAAATGTCTCCAAAACCCTAGTTTTCTGTAAAATGAAAATCGCTAGGTCACAAAAGGAGAGGAGCTCCCCTTTTGTGTGTTTCGGCCAAACCGAGTATGAGGAGAGCCAGTGGGCTTTTTGATTTCCTCTTCACTTGAACTCGTGGTCCGAATCCCAATGGCTAAATGCATATGACACGGTCTGATTATAAACCGTTATCGGTTATCGGAAATTAAGGCATCAGCTAATAATACGGGTTAGCTGAATTATTAATTCGTGTCCGACAAAAACAGTATTGTATAATTATATTCAATATACATTTAATTAAATATAAATCGTTTATATTTAATTTTACGAATTAACTGGTTAATTCGCCTTAGCCCATGATATTTAATCCGTATTAAATGTAATATCTCAACATCACATATTTGACTAATTACTAGTCAAATAACTCGGACTAATTGGTTAGTCAATTTTGGCATCTACATGACAGTATTTTCATACCGTCACATCTCTCGAACGTATCCTATAGGTGTGACTTTTAGGGACCAGTTGATCACCGCCATCTGTATGACAATAACGTCAAACTTATCTAGCAAGCCAACCGTTATTGATAAACGTGGATCAACTGATAATAATACCAAAGTATGCCCTTTGATCCTTTTAGAGGTTTATAAGTCCTTGCACTAACTGTTAAGGACACCAACCCCAACACATCGGACCTCCTAACTATCAAACAGGAAGAGGGCGAGTCTCTACGAAGCTATGTGAAAAGGTTCGACGGCAGGGTACAGCAGATTCGGGAGATCAACCCCGAATTGGCGGCTTCAGATCGATGAAGGGCCTCCCGAAGGGAAGCTTAAAAGACGAGCTCATCAAGCACGGGGCCCGGGCCTAGACGCCGCGAGGAAGTTGGCCGACCGAGGCCATCAAGGTGGAAGATTACCACACGACCGGGTAGGCCCCAGCGAGGCCGAGCCCTCGAGAAGAAAAGTCGCCGGATGACAAATGGATGAGAGACGCCGTGACAATAACAGGTCACGGTCCGATGAGAAACGCCGTGACAATAACAGGTCACGGTCAGATAGATCTGCCAAGAAACAGAACTCGACGGGCGCAGGGGGGAGTTCGGCACCATACTACCGAAAGCAGTACAATGATCACACCCCCGGTTGTATCCGCCGCAAGTCTTCGCCCGAGCAAAAGCGAAGGTCGGGGGGAAAGGCCCCTAGGCCGAGGGGCGACGGTGACACAAGCCAATATCATGAGTACCACGGCTACACCGGCCACTTAACAAACGATTGCCGACATCTGAAAAATGCCATTGAGGAACTGATCCGGAAGGGGAGCCTAGGCAAATATATTGCCAGAGGCCGAGGAACAGATGCCGACGGATCGAATAAAAAGCCCGTCTCAGAACGGAAAGGAGTAATTAATGTCGTCATCGGGGCAACGAGAACAGCAACGAGTCCACTCGTAGGTACAAACGGCACTCGAACGAGCTATACCAAGCCGTCAACTTTGTGCCCAACTTAGCAACCCCCGCTTCCAACATCCCCGATATGACCATCGGGAAGAAGGACTACGAAGGAGTCGTCGCTCCTCACAAATGACCCACTTACATCCACCCGGACATAGCCAACCACTTGGTGAAGAGGTGCCTAATTGACACAGGCGCTTACACAAATATTATGTACGGAGAATGCTTTCTTAGCCTTGGTCTGAAGATTGAAGACTTGACCCCCTGCACCAGCCCGTTGTACAGCTTCTCTGGGGCCGGCATGGTACCCCTGGGGTCAATCAGGCTGCCAGTAATGTTCGGAGAGCGAGGTGCAGCTAAGAACGTTATGTCGGAGTTCGTGGTCATTGATGGTTCATCCGCCTACAACGTCCTCATAGGCCGAGACACCCTGAGTGAGGCTGATGCGGTGATGTCCATCTGGGCCCTGACATTGATGTACGTCTCGGACCGGGGGGAAGCGCATAAACTCGTCTCGAAGAACGAGAGCGATGAGGTGGTGAATATCCAAGTATCCGCCAGAGGGTGCAACCTGCAATCCTTCAAAGCGGCGAAGAAATCAGAAAAGGGGAAGAGCCCATCCTTACGACAGGATGCCGAACACACGGATACCACCGTCGGCATGGTAGAGGGAGCGGAGACCGAGGAGGTAGAGATTGACCCAGGCCGCACTGTGACTATCGGTGTCGACCTGGAACCCAAGTTCGAGCCGCTCTCCTAGATCTCGCCGAGGGAAAACAAAGACGTCTTCGCCTACTCAGCGGCCGAGATGCCAGGCGTGAGCCAGGAGGTAATCATTCACAAGCTAAACGTACTCCCCACCGCTCGCCCCCGTCAAACAAAGGATGAGAAACTCCTCAGCCGAGAAAGATGACGCCATCAAAGCCGAGGTAGATAAATTACTAGCAGCGGGCTTTATTATGCCTTGTACTTATCCTGAGTGGTTGGCCAACGTCGTGATGGTGAAGAAATCATCGGGGGCATGGAGAATGTGCGTAGATTTTACCAACCTTAATAAAGCATGCCCCAAGGATTGTTACCCTTTGCCTCGGATAGATAGCTTAATCGACGCCACGGCAGCTACACCATGCCGAGCCTCGCTAGACGCCTTCTCGGGATATCACCAGGTATTCATGGATGAGGAGGACATGCCTAAATGCGCATTCATCACCGCGAACGGCACATACATGTACAAAATGATGCCGTTTGGTTTGAAAAACGCCGGTCAAACGTACACCAGATCGGTGGACAAGGTGTTCCAAAGTCAAAAAGGGCGAAACATTGAGGCTTACGTCGACGACGCTATTGTGAAAAGCAAGTCCGACAAATGAGCACCGGCCGATTTACGGAAACGTTTTGTTCACTAAGGAAATACAAGATGAAGCTCAACCCAATGAAGTGCAACTTTGGTGTCCGGCGAGTAAATTCCTCGGTGTACTCGTCGGTGCCGAGGCATCGATGCCAATCCAGATAAAGTCCAAGCAATCCTAAATCTGCCGGAACCAAGGAATCGAAAAGAGGTTATGATGCTGACCGGGAGAATGGCGGCTCTAGCCCGTTTCATCTCTCGGTCAGCCGACAAGAGCACCCCATTCTTCAAAGTGTTGAAGGGGAATAAAGACTTCAGCTGGGGGAGGAGCGAGCACAGCTTTCAAGCAACTAAAAGATCATCTTCAGACTCTCCCCACTCTGTCCAGGCCGATGCTTGGGGAGACGCTTTACTTATACATAGCATTTTTACCTCGGCCACGGTCGGTCGTGATCATCGTGGGAAGAAAAACAAAGAACACCCAATCTACTTTGTCACCATACACTCGTTGCCGAGAGGAATTACCCGCTAATTGAAAAAGCAGCTTTCGCCGTCGTCGTTGCCGCAAGGAAGTTAAAACCCTACTTCGACGCACACCCCGTGACGGTCCTAACCGACCAACCACTGGAAAAAGCTTTGGAGAAATTCGAACAATCCGGTAGACTTATCAAATGGGCAGTGGAACTCTCTGGTTTCGGCATTCAGTACAAACCAAGGCCCTCGATAAAGGGACAAGCACTTGCAGATTTCCTGGCCGAATGCACATATCAAGAAGAACCAAACCCAGACGTATGGGAGGTTTACACCGACGGCTCCTCCACGACGAACAGCTCGGGAGCCGGCATCCTTATCATCAGCCCGAGCGGAGACGAGTTTGAGTACGCCTTGAAATTTACCTTCTCGGCCTCGAACAACGAGTCCGAATACGAAGCGGTGATAACCGGAGTCGAGATGGCCAGAGCCGCCGGAGCAGAACACATTGTGTTGAAGACAGACTCACTTTTGGTTACTAACCAAATCAGAGGAGAGTTTGAGGCTCGGGATGACGGGATGGTAAGATACCTGGAAAGGGTAAAAGCTGACATAGCCAAATTGAAATCTTTCCAAATCCAATGTGTCCCCAGGTCCGAAAACAACCGAGCCGACGCTCTCTCAAAACTCGCCAGCTCAACTGTCAAGAACGTCAGCCGAACCGTGCTGGTAGACATCAGGAATGCGAAAAGCATCACTGAGACTATCGGCATGGTGGGGGACGTGGAGGCCGAGACGACGTGGATGACTCCGATAATAAAATACAAACTCACAAGTGAGTTGCCGGACAACCGCAATCTCTCGGCTAAGCTCAAAAGGATCGCCGCCAGGTACTTGGTATTCGAAGGGGAACTGTACAGAAGGTCCGTAATAAGACCACTCTTGAAATGTGTCGGTCCGACCGACGCAGAGCTAATACTGACAGAGATTCACGAGGGCATATGCGGACACCACATGGGGGCAAGAACACTAGCCCACAAAGCTCTCCGAGCCGGCTACTTCTGGCCCACCATGCTTCAAGATTCCAGGGCAAAGACCAAGAAGTGCACAAACTGTCAGATGCATGCCCCGGTAATACATGCTCCTTCCCGAGACCTACAACCGGTGCTTAGCCCCTTTCCTTTCGCACAGTGGGGAATGGATATGCTAGGGCCGTTTCCAACGGCCTCCGGAGGAAGGAAGTTCTTGATTGTCGCCGTTGATTACTTCACCAAATGGGTGGAAGCTGTAGCAGTACCGGCAAAGACCACAGCGGCCGTCAGAAAGGTAATCTGGGAGAATGTTATAACCCGTTTTGGTTTGCCCCAAGTCATGGTATTTGACCACGGCCGAGAATTTTGGAGCGACCTGATAATGAACTGGTTAGAAGAGCTTGGCATCAAGTATGCGTATTCCTCCGTCTGCCACCCGCAGAGCAACGGACAAAGTGAGGCGACCAATAAGACAATCCTCAACGGTTTGAAGAAGACGGTGGAAGACCTTAAAGGAAGGTGGGCCGATGAGCTACCCGGCGTCCTGTGGTCCCAACGGACCACCGAGAAAGAAGCAACGGGGTACACTCCCTTCCACTTAGTCTACGGATCCGGCGCCCCTACCAATTGAAGCGACGGTGCCAACATTCAGAACGGCTACCTTTAACCCGGTCGAAAATGAGGAAGGCCTTAAAACCTCCCTGGATCTAGTCGAGGAAAGCCGAGATACAGCACGCCTAAACTTGGCAGTATACCAAAACCGGATGAGAAGAGCCTACAACCGAAGAGTCCACAAGAGGGACTTAAAAGTAGGAGATCTAGTCCTAAGAAAGTCGGCCGCCACCAACAAAGGAAATATTCATGGTAAACTAACGGCCAACTGGGAGGGTCCCTACAAGGTGGTTGAAGAAATGAGGCCGGGTACATACCGGCTGACAGACATGGAGGGTGTGCCTTTGATGAGCCATTGGAACACCGACAACTTAAGAAAGTACTTTGTATAGCGGCGGAGGTGTCTAAACCCAATGTGGACACCCCAACGCGTGATCTTGAATGAAGAAACAACCAAATTTCCCATCCAAGTGCTTGTCCCCTCCATAAATTGCCACCCGGAGAGAAGAATTGCTATCGAGCCATAACCCCGTTACCTTGGCAATTGGCCGAGAGCGACGGGGACACAATGACCGGTACGCTATAAGAATTGCTATCGAGCCATAACCCCGTTACCTTGGCAATTGGCCGAGAGCGACGGGGACACAATGACCGGTACGCTAGAAGAATTGCTATCGAGCCATAACCCCGTTACCTTGGCAATTGGCCGAGAGCGACGGGGACACAATGACCGGTACGCTAGAAGAATTGCTATCGAGCAATAACCCCGTTACCTTGGCAATTGGCCGAGAGCGACGGGGACACAATGACCGGTACGCTAGAAGAATTGCTATCGAGCCATAACCCCGTTACCTTGGCAATTGGCCGAGAGCGACGGGGACACAATGACCTGTACGCTAGAAGAATTGCTATCGAGCCATAACCCCGTTACCTTGGCAATTGGCCGAGAGCGACGGGGACACAATGACCGGTACGCTAGAAGAATTGCTATCGAGCCATAACCCCGTTACCTTGGCAATTGGCCGAGAGCGACGGGGACACAATGACCGGTACGCTAGAAGAATTGTTATCGAGCCATAACCCCGTTACCTTGGCAATTGGCCGAGAGCGACGGGGACACAATGACCGGTACGCTAGAAGAATTGCTATCGAGCCATAACCCCGTTACCTTGGCAATTGGCCGAGAGCGACGGGGACACAATGACCGGTACGCTAGAAGAATTGCTATCGAGCCATAACCCCGTTACCTTGGCAATTGGCCGAGAGCGACGGGGACACAATGACCGGTACGCTAGAAGAATCGCTATCGAGCCATAACCCCAGTTACCTTGGCAATTGGCCGAGAGCGACGGGGACACAATGACCGATACGCTAGAAGAATCGCTATCGAGCCATAACCCCAGTCACCTCGGCAATTGGCCGAAGGCGACGGGGACGCATCGGTCAGTACATCAAAGACGTTACGCAGTTGAGATATGCATTCAAACTGCCTCGACCATACCAAAGGTAAAAACGAAGGCACTCAATTAATAACGCAAAAGGACAAACAAAGGTGGTTGATCAATGCCTCGGCCAAGCCAAAGGCCAAAAGGACAAACTTTGTTAAAAGAGTCAAAAGAAGAATACAGACGACGGCCGTCCCCATAGGGGCAAGCCTAAACACAACCTACCAAGAAAGTTTTTTTTTTTACAAACGAGGAAAAGAAAAGCAAAAGATTACAAACATATCAATTGAAGCGCCAAAAGATGGCAGGGAGGAAAGGCTCAATAGTTGGCCCCCGAACAGCTAAAGCTATCCGAGACGCCGGGTGAGTCTGGTGACGACCGCCCGTCTCCCTATGCCTGTTGCTGCCCTCCATCGGTAGCAGCAGCGTCATCTTTGGTGGCCGGCTCTAGAGAAGGCTCGGCATTCCCAGCCGCCTTCAGCCTCTCAGCCTCCTTTTCGGCCTCTTTTGCATCATAGGCCGCCTTGGCCAACGCTATCTGAGCCGCCTTCGCCGCCTCCGCCTTCTCCGCAGCTGCTGCTTCCGCAGCATCAGCCATCTCATCCAGGAGCTGGTCATATCTTTCCCACGGGAAGGAGCCGTCGGTGACGAGCGTTTTGATTGCCTCCTTGGCCGCCTCCTCGGCCTGGTCCCGGAATTGGACACACATTTTAGGGAGGAGATCATCTTGAAGCATTTCAATATCCTTCTCTTTTTGAGAGAGGATAGCCTGTGTGTCCCTGAGCACCTCCGCCTGCTTCTGGAACAGATCCTCCCACTCGTCCCTCTTGGCAACCACAGCGTCGTAGGCACCCTTATACCTGTCCCGCTCCTCCATCATCTTGGCTGTGGCGCCATCGGCGTCTCAACTTTGGCCCTCTCGGCCTTCGGCAGCTTCTCGGTCCTCCTCCGCACGTTTCTCGGCGACGAAGATCCACTTGGCCTTCCCGGCTTCCCTCTCGCAGCAGAGAGATCAAGTTTGAGCTTTGCGCCGAGAGCTCCGATTGGGCCGCGGCCTCTTCCTGCTCCATGACGAGGGAGCCGGCTAGACGGATCCACTTCCCCAACTTCCTGTATATTCTCTCACCCTCCGCCACGAGCTCGGTGGGAGGAATTTTCTGAGCTGAGGAGTCAACGGTGATATTTCTATCACCCGCCTTCTCAATAACCGTCTCAGGCTGCTTCCCTGATTGCCGTTCAGTCAGAACGGCGGCTGCCGATGATGGATCTACAAAAAATTTACACAGAGCATCCATGTCACCATGCATTGATACATCGGAAAGTCTGTCATCAGGAATGTCCAACGAACCGGCTAAATCCGAACCACAAGTTAGATCCGTACCAGTTTGGACCCTCTTAGTTGGAGGGCTGGTGGAGGCAGGTTTCTCCCCGGCAACAGTGGAAGCAGGCGGCGGCTCTTTCCTCTTCTTCGGAGAAGGGCCCTTAGCAACGGTCACCTCCCCCTCAGTAATATTGATGACCTCCACATAATCCTTTTGGACCACTGGGGTCGAAGAGGGAGTCGGCATTGATACCGCCGCCGACTTGGACGCCGCCTTCTTTGATCTCTTCGGCACGCCTCCGAGAACCCGTGCCTGGGCCGTCTCCCGATCCAACCCCCTCGTCTGCTTTTCCATGATTTCGTTGGGGGCTAGCTGCGATCCTTCGAATCGCCCGTAGGACGCCGATTGATAACCTTCCCGTCCTTGTCAAGCCCTAGCCTCTCCAAGTCCTTCTCAGACAGATCCCGCCCAAACCGATCTGCAAGAAATCAAACAAGAGTCACATAAAGGAAGTGAAACAAGGCTCTAAAAAAGAAACATAACGAGCAACGGTGGGCCTCACACCGACCCCACTCACCCCAAACAGGGCCGGTATGAGGCCGACGCGGCAAAGCGACTCATCTTGAAGAATAATCCGAGTCGGGAGCCATCCCTTCTCGGATCAAACAACCGCACGCCCGCTTTTCATCCGCAAGAGAGGGACAAACGAAGCGTCCATCTTAACCTTGCTACCCCGGGAGACGTGTTTCTCATACTCTTCCCGGGTCTCACACCGTAAGTGAACGGGGCTCAAAAAGACCGAGGCAATGGGTAGTCTTCCCGCACTTGGACGTACACCCATCGCCCTTGCCGCCTTTGCGGGAAGTAAGTTTGTTCACGAGAGACATAGCCCGGCTCCGTCGCACGCTATACCACCCCACTTTGCCGGATTTTGACGGCCGAAGACTATGCAGGCAGCGGAATAAATTAACCGTTGGGATCTCCCCCCTAAAGAGACAGACCCACACAAAGCTGACTATCGTCCTCATGGCCAACGGATGCAGTTGGGCCACGGCAACGTTCATAGCTTTGATGATGGCCATGACATGTTCATTCATAGGAAACCGGAGCCCATACTCCAGGTGCCTGATATGCACACCGATGTGACCCGGGGGAGGACAGCAGACCGCCTGACCCTCCCCAGGGATAACAATTTTATACCCCTCACCAAGGAAGAAATGACCTCCGAAAAGAGTCTCTCCGGAGCTGCTTGCGAATTTATTTGTAAATGCACGGTCGAGGCCAGTCGTACAGGCCTCACCGTGATCCGCGACAGTCGTCCTCCCACCATCAACGGGAGCCCCCTCACCATCATCACCAACATCATCAACAACATCAGCATCATCCTCATCCTCCAACTCCTCCGGGAGGGACAGATCAACTACGGGAGGAGGAGACCTGGGGCCCCCAAACCTTATCGGGACGGCTTCAAGTATCTCCTCCTCGTCAAGACGCGACGGGGAACCCCCCGGCGCAGAAGTACTAGTCCCGGCACCAACAGAAGACATGTTCACAAACAATTACTAACGAAATAAGAGGAGAATTTGTTCGTTTACCTCGAAGGAAAACACTCGCCGGATCAAAGACTGAAGATTGGAAGAAAGAGAAACCCTTAAGAGTTTGGAGAGATGAAGATTTTGGGAGAAAAATTTTCGAAAATTTGAGGAAATGAAAGTAATGGCCAAAACCACGGAAGAACTGCCCTATTTATAGGGAGAAGCCCATGAAGAAGGGCCAATCAGGGCACAGCCCATGAAGAGTCAACCAATCAGCGAACAGACACGCGTCAGACATGCAACCACGGAATGTCAATCGTTGCAACAGTTAAATGTCAATCAATGCTACAGTTACCAAGCGTATTCAACACGCCCATTCACATCTCTTCGCCTATCCATCTCCCTCAGCAAATTCCTAGGTACCTGCTATCCGCCGCCACATGATCAACCAAGCCGAAAAGCACGGCGGGGCAACCAAAAATAACCGACTCCCACCCGGTCTCGGCCAGCGTCACATTCTTTCCCACATCGGACACCCTTTACGCATCCATGTGGAGGGGGGATATGGCACGGCCTAACAAGAACCACGCCGATGCATCAGAAGAAGCCGATACCAGAAATTTTGCAAAAATACTTACGCAGAATATACGCTCAATATGGCACGGCCTAACAAGAACCACACCGATGCATCAGAAGAAGCCGATACCAGAAATTTTGCAAAAATACTTACGCAGAATATACGCTCAACATACATCGGAGCCCATACCACGGCATAGACTACGCTGGGGGCAAATTGATGGGGCATATTCTGCACCGCTGACCAAGTCAACATATTGAGCAAGGTCAAAGATATCCACAGCAAAGTCAACAACTTAGACGGTCTAGCCGATGCAATCCATCGGCCGGTCACCTGGGTCCCGGCAAGACAACCAGTTAGCCGGGGCACATATCCGCGTACTCATATCCAAGACCCTCAGCGAGCCTGCCACAGGTCCATCGGCCGAGGGTACAACGGTCTTTCCACCTGATAAGCACTTGGCCACTTGGCCACTACGTGACAAAAGGTGAATGCCTATAAATACTCCTCAACCTTCATTGAGGAAAGGATCCACAAATTGACCTAATAACCACTATTCATCTGGTAATATCTTCCTTATCTCTCTACAATACACTCTTAGCCAAGTTACACCAACTTCTCTCTAAGTTTACTGACTTGAGCGTCGGAGTGAGTACGCTCGGCCAAAGCCGAGCCCTCAGTTTGTTCATCGTTTCAGGAGACCGCAAGGAGGATTCAAGCAAAGACATCATTCTACGGGCTACGAGTGGTAACAAATATCTGCTCTGGAATTACACCCGGAACAGGCATATTTTGGGTTATGATGGTTGTGGCTAGTTGAAGGGAATATGTGTGATAAGAATTGCCCACCCCTAGTCAGGGTTATAACAATATCTCAGGGCCACTCGAGGAGTAATGAACTGGAAATGCGTGGCCACGCTCGGAAGATATCTATGGTAGATAAATCCGGTCAATCAGTTATTCTCCAGATCGAGGAAACCACTCTCGATATGATCACTTGCAAGTACGACCTGAAAGACACCTTGCATTGAGTGGGAGATAGTAATAGGACAAGAGAATTGGTGACGCACACTTGTCGAGGACAAGTGGGAGATTGTTGGAATATGTGTCCTCCGACAATAATGCGATCACAACTGTCGATCATGATGATCACATGTTTAAGTCTCATTTTTAAGAATACAATTGGGAAGTAATATTTTACTGTCAATTGGTCCACACATATCGGTAATGATTGGCTGACTAGAGTTTGACATTACTGTCGTGCGATGGTGGTGATCAGTTGATCCCCTTAGGTCATACCTAAAGGGTAACACTCTTAATTGATTATTTAATTGATCGTATGACGATACGGGTTAATTAAATTACTTAAAATTGACGGACGATTTTGGAAGTAATATTTACGTATCTCATTATAATTTGATTAAATGAGATACGGTCTAAGTGATCGAATTGTTTTATTACTTAGATGAAATTATTGTTTTAGGAAACAATTGCATTTGAATGAACAATTTATTATAAATACAAGATGTTGTGATTTATAATTGGTAAATTATTTTGGTACAAGTAATTATGAATTACTAAGTCGATTTTGTACATGACGTATTTTTATTAATGCGTTGATTTTTAATATGTTAAAAATGCATAACAATTTTACATGACTTGTGACATGTGACAAATTGACAAAGATAAAATGGAATCCATTTTATCTTAAATGGACCGAATTAGTGGGAGTATTAGGATAAATATTGTGTTGATTAATTAAGTGGAAAACATAATCATTTTACCTAATTACTAGCCATGCATACCTAGTGCCTCTTGTGAAGAACACCTTCCTCATGCATTGGCCCCTTTCACCCTCCCATAACCGGTTTTCATTGTAGAAAAGACCAAAGGGTTTTCTCTATTATTTTACCTAATACACTACTTCAATAGTATGTGATTATTCATTCATTCATCATCTAAAATATAGAGTTTTAGAGAAATAAATTACTTCTTCTTCTCCCTTCTCAAAAACCGAAAATTAAGAGACCAAAAATAATATTTTTGGGTCAATTTTATTCAAAAATTAATATTGTTCTAGTATCAATAATATTAATTTTATTAAGAGGTTATCTTGGGTATTATTCCTTGGGATGGATTCTATACTTGAATCCTTTGTTCATCCATATTAGGAGAGCTCAAGAACAAGTGAGTAGGAGAACTCACTTGTGCCCAATAATCCGAAATTTCCAATGTAAGAATGATGATTTCTTCACTATATTTACTTATGTTTGCATGCATAAGATCTAATTAATTTTATGACTAAATTAAATTTGAAACATATATGAATATGTTGTAATAATGAGATGTAGATTTCTAACAACCCCATGTCGAATCGAGTTGTAATGCGCGTCATTTCTGTCGCGTAGGAATCCAGCAAGTTCCGTCAGTCAGCAAGGTCACGAAGGAGTTCAAGCCACAATCACTGTGTCTCTTCAAGACGTTTATGCCATGGTCCTACGAGTTCAAGCTACAGTGGAAAATTTGAGCATTCGCGTCCTCCCCTCGAGAATGGAGTGGTGGAAAAGAACACACCACCTAGAGAAACCTCTAATCTAGGTCGTCCAAAGCTTACCTCTCGCAATAACCATCGTCCTAGAAAGCCGAAAACAGCTGAAAGGAAACCTGGGAGGCATCAAAGGGTGCTTACCGATTTAGGCATGTCTTATGCCGATGCTTTGAAGAGACTCTCTGCCCAAGGTAAGCTACATCCAATAGGGCCGACTCCGGATCCACCTTTAAAGAAACAGGTGAACCTCTGGAAGGGCAACAAATACTGCTTATATAACCAAGGTAGAGGCCATGATATTGAAGAGTGTTTTCTCTTGAAACACACCATCCAATATATGATCGAAGAGGGCATGCTTCCTAAGCCACCTTCTGTCGGGAAATCCAAGAAAATCGGCCCTCTTGGGTCTAATATCATTAAACATGACGAAGAATCATCCCTAGACTGTTCTCACCTCCTCGCTCCTCATGGTAGTGAAGAAATCAATGTCCTCGGAGACGGAGGTATCCAAAATGGAATGCTCATGCTTTCCATTGCCTTCAACAATAAATTTTCCAAAATAGAGGGAGCTATTGATAGCCTAAACTCTCGGCTTTCCAACATTGAAAACCAGTTCGCCGAAATGGGTAAGAAGCTTGATGCTCAACCTCTCAAAATGAAAAATATCTAGACAAACTCTCAACTTGACAGTCCTAAGGAGAAAGCAACAAGTGGACAATCTATTCTTAGTTCTTCTCATCCGGGAATCAAAATCAACAAAGGCAACCTCATGGACCTTTCGTCAAAGAAACCTAACAACTCTCCAAGGTCATTTACAAAGGCTTCCAAAAATAAGGGCACACCTCCTAGGAAATTTACCAACATTGGTATTAGATACGCCGATGCCTTTCAGAGACTCGTGGAACAACGAATGTTGAAGCCTATAGGACCTACACCCGAACCAGAAAAGAAATCCAAGTTCTGGGATGAGAATTCGTACTGCAAATACCATGGAGGCAAATGGCATGATACAGAGAAATGTTACAAATTAAAACATGTCATTCAGGATATGATCGAAAACGGGAAGTTGTCCCTCTCAACTTTTAACCCACAAGGTAGCTTAGGCAATCCTCATGGATATACCACTTATCAAGAAACTCTTCTTGACTGTTATCCTTCCAATGTTCCCAATGATGAGGACGAGATGCTCAAATGGGTGAATGCTCAAAGTCAGATGCCGAAGCCAGTTGCTGGAAGAGAAAATGTTCAAGCATGGGCCGATGATTACGAGTCTAGATCTAAGATCGAGTCGAAGTCCGGATCCGAGTCCGAGTCTTAGGCTTTCTTTCCCCAATGGTTCTAGTGTCTTTCTTCGTTTTCATTTTTAGTGACAACTTGGGGGCCGTCCCAAGACTCATGTCTTTTTGAGTCTGTGTTAAATACATTTATCATTCATTTCAATAAAAGTACACTCTTCAATTCATATATTATATCCTATCTCCTCCTTTACCCTTTTCCTGTGACAACAAGAATTGATTTGAGACAATTTAAAACGAACAACAACACATGACAGTCGATGTGAGTGCACTTAAACAATGTTCCATTCCAAGTTGTAGAGGACCTGAAACTCCGTGTTCATTTTTCTTACCTATTCCATGTCTGGCAATAGAAACCACAATATAACCCTAGTTTAGGACGAGCCTATTTCTAGAGATTCTAGGACGAATCCAGACCGTGTCCCTTGTTAGCGATCCATGACGAAAGGCAAGCCCATTCCCCACAATAAACAACTCGTGTTACTAAAGACCAATCCATTTCACACCCAAAGGTGCTACTCTGACCCAAATCCATAGTAACAAGCAAATCCAAGACGATACAAGCCATAATCAAAGACAAAGGCTCAATCAAGAGAAATGACCAAGATCAATATCCAAGACAAAAGAGTCAAAAGAAGAAGGCTCAATCAAGCAAGTCAAGTCAATATCCAAAGTTATCCTCAAAAAAACCTGAATCAAGAATCTGAGCAAAAGTTGAGATATATTCCAGACCAAGAATATGAGTCTGAATCAAGAACAAGCCTGAAATAAAATGTTATACAGAATACTGCTGAAGTCTATATAGAATCAAGACACCAATAAAGATGGTCATCTAGCACCCTCACTTAGCCTATCACACATCGCACACCCTAAGTCCTTCCCGAGACCGTTACAAAGAGATGGTTAGGAATTTTGAGAATCCTCCAAAGCTTGTCAAATATACCCATCCTTTAGGGCCAAGACATGGAAATTTGAACCCACATCATTTTAACCTACCTTTATGTGCTCAGGCTACATCAAGCCAAGAGACACCATTTCCAAGCCACATTACAAGCCATAACCCCATAAAGCCTTAACACCACAAAATTAAGCTCCAGAGATTTGTTCATCAAAGCCTCTTATTACCGAGCTCCACATTCCAAATATCCAATCCAGTTTCACGTTGACCCAAACACGGAGTCTTCAAATACTTTGCTAGCTAGAATGGGACATACCCATATCATCCTTAGGGTCCACTAAGTGTGCTCACATGACAAGGACATTTTTACAAACTTAATTATACCTCTTTGGTCTATGATCAGAGGGAGTTATCTCAAATCGATTCTTCGAGTCACCAAAGGAATATACTCTCCTAACCCATCCACTTTAAGGCCCTAACAACATAGCTTAGGCACACACTTGAACTACGAACATGGTTTGATTTCACCTCTTCAGGTGGATACGTAGGCAGTCCTTTCTTACACAAGAAGGATACAACCACAACACCCAAACAAAATTAACCAAACCTCAGAACTACGATCTGGTTTGATTTCACTTCACGTGAATACGTAGGCAGTCCTCAAGGACACAACCATCCCCACTTCCAACTTTCAACCTCTATTTTAAGCTTCCAACCTCAATTAACATCCCTTCCACAACCAACACCTCTATACTGGGGGCTCCTTATTGTCGCCCAGCCTCTTTTTTTTACCAAAGTCCAGAGTCATCTTCTCATTCTGGGGGCTTCTCTTCCAAGATGCCACCCTTCCTTTATTCCTCTCTCATTTTAAGTCTAGCTAGTGCTCGGTCCGGACAATGACAAAGATCTTAGATCAATTCTCCAAGTCATCGTGCCTCAAGAGGGGTCTCTTTTATAGCAAACGATGGTGAAAGAAGTCCTAGTAGACAGATGATCCATGGCTCATGCCTTGCCTTTATATGCCTTCATCATTCTTGCAATTCTTATACCTTTGGAACTGATACGCATTGTCACCCACACTTGGCTAGGGGTTGCGCATACTTAAACAAAGTCTGTCAAAGTCATCCCTGTGTCGCGTCAAATCTAAGTTAGTGTCGCGTCAGTCCAACCTAAGTCTATATTTCGCGTCCTAGTAGGTATACGTCGCGTCAGACATGTATCTAAAGCCCATTGAATATGCATAACGCATTACAAACGACAAATTTCTTTGAACAAGTTTTAAACAACGACTTTTGCAAAGCCTATGTGTTTCCTCATTCGAGGTCCATGTGATAATTTCTTACGTGCACATATTAGATTGCATTCTTGTGTGGCTACTAACCATGAAGGTAAGTATCAGAAGCAGTACTTTATCAAGACCTCGCTTGCCACAACGAGCGAATATTCTTTGACAGGTGTTTCGACACACCTCTATTCTGTTCCCCCAGCGAGAGTACACGGATAGACATTCCCTCTCGAGACATGGAGATCAGTTCCCGATTATGTTCCCCCAGCAAGAGTACACGGATAGACATTCCCTCTCGAGACATGGAGATTAGTTCCCGATTATGTTCCCCCAGCGAGAGTACACGGATAGACATTCCCTCTCGAGACATGGAGATCAACATCAACCCCAAGATTTATCGAAG
Organism: Silene latifolia; assembly: GCF_048544455.1. Classification (NCBI taxonomy): domain Eukaryota; kingdom Viridiplantae; phylum Streptophyta; class Magnoliopsida; order Caryophyllales; family Caryophyllaceae; genus Silene; species Silene latifolia. The sequence goes on along the minus strand of NC_133527.1, from coordinate 34,306,924 downwards.
TTTTTTTGAAGACGACCCAAGCAGATTTCTCCCGGCAGTTTCTACCGACGTTTTTGTTTCCTCACGGAGTTCGGCAGAGGTGTCGTTCTCCGGAAGTTCCCAAACCAGAGCCTCCTTCCATAGGTTCGTAGACCCAAAGTTAGGATTCTTACCCATAGATTCTTAGATCCCAAAATGGCTTCCTTTAGGTTCATAAACCTTTAAGCTCCCACACCAACATCCTTAGGTTCATAAACCCATAAATCCTTTTGGAGTTCTCATACCTCAGAAAGCTTAAACGCACGCGTTTAAAACAGGAATTAGTAACCTAGTAGTTCCTAAACTTAACCCTAGGATCCCAATTCCTCTTAGGTTCATAAGCTTTTAAGTTCCCATACCAGCCGTCATTTTAGGTTCATATACCCAGGTTCACACACCTTGCTTCTTTTAAGTTCCCAAACTCCCTAGAGTTCACATACTTATACCCTTTAGGATCATATTCCTTTAGGATCGCCTTTTCCTTTTAGGATCATATTCCTTTAGGATCACCTTTTCTTAGAGTTCCTACACTCAAACCTTGGTTACCCCTTAAGTTGAACTTAGATTTGACCTCCTTCTCGTCGATGTTTTCCTTTAGGGTCCCACGCCCTAGCACAACCTCTATATATCTTTTAGGTCTTAACCTTAGCTCATACGCTTAACCTTAGCTCCTATGCACCTCCGGAAGCATCTCGAGAAAGAAATCTCAGGTATGGTCTCTTCTTATGGCTGGCGAGCTTCCTTACATAGTCTAATGGACTTTAAACGACCCTCCCCGATAGTCGACAGACTCTAAAATGTTCCCGACGACAGGTCCTTGGTTCAGACCCCTTGAACCGCCTCGCGTCATCAGGTTGTAATCTACGATTGACCTGAGGGCTATACTTTGAATTTCGCCTTATCCAAGCCTCAGTCAAAGTGGGGGCTCTGTAGATACCTCGTTTCTGCACCTCCCGCCTAACACCCAGTGATGATTGGGCCGCATGTTTAGCATATGTCGCGATTTTATGACATTTCGTAAATCGGTTAATAAAAGGTAACTCAAACACTTGTGTCTACTTCATGGTCGTCATCTAGGTGTCATTACGGTCGTTTTGGCAGTAATTAGAGTACATTTGGAGTCCGGGTCAAAAACCGTCTTCATTTCCTAAAACCGTCAAATCCCGAGTCAAAGCAATGTGCTTGTCTACCAAAGGTTAGGATGTCATAAAATGTCATGATTATATCTCATTTTGAGTCTCATGTCACTTCATTAGGCTAAACTAAAAGTTTACATTACAAAATGTGCATTTCATTTAGTTAAAATGACAACCCGACCTTTAGGCCCGTTTTACAAGGTGATAACGATTTTTTTGGGTCAGGCCTATTTCACAGAAAGTTCTAGATCTCTTTCTTAGCTTTCCAACGCCACCGAAATCACCCTATTCCGAGTCTTGTAGAGAAAGTTATGCCTAAAATACGACAGGCTATCAAACGCGCTTTCTTGAGCAGGAGGAACCCGCTGAGGAAAGGACGCAGCAAGTGCTGCGCCTCTTACAAGGGACGCAGCACCTGCTGCGCCTTTTCTCCAGGCTTTCTTTTTGTCAAAGTTTCCGTGTTTAACCTAAGTCGGTTATTTCCGGATCTTTCCTTCCGTATCCTAGTCTTACCATAATTCCGTCGTGTGATTAGTATAAATAGGAGCCTTCGTTCCTCATATTTCTCACGCGAGTATCCGCCCTTCTCTTCTCCCTTTGCATTCTAGACCACGTTCTTACTTTTTGGCGTCTACGTGCTTGAACATTCGACCATGTAACCTCGGATCCTTCTGAGTACCAGCCTCGTTTTGCATGACCGACCAATTTGACAAACTCCACCACAATTAATCAATTCAATTTGCTTTTAAATCCTTTTTCAAGGGCACTTTCATATTTGCATTATAGATCGAGTCGAGTTACCACTAAAAACCGATTGAGTTAAATCTCGCGACGCTAACATGTAAGTCTGAGGGTGTAAATCCTTATTTTATTATTTTACTTTATTTCTGTAATCATATTGTAAGATTTATGTCGAAATGACACTTAAAACCGATTTCTAAAACCATGTTTTAAAACCCTTTTTACGGATTATCAGAAGACAGACGTCGAGAAAGGACGCAGCAACTGCTGCGCCTCTTCGAAGGGATGCAGCGCCTGTTGCGCCTCTTCGTGAGGCTGCCGCAGTTCCTGCTTCCTTTCTTCTTCCTTTGTCTTTTGTTCGTCCTTTTGTTTTTCGCTTTGTTTTCAATTGATTCTTTGTTCATTAATACAACAATTTAAGCATGATAATTTTAACCTGTAATTTATTAATAATTCTTCATCATTAATTCATCTTTCAATTCCCGACTTAAATCCCTTATAATCCATATTTGCGGGTTTTCGTCATTAAAGTCAAATTCGGGTTTTAGAGTTTCGATTTATCCATATTGAGTCTCTCGAATTCGTCATTGATATATTTTCATCTGTTGTTTATCATCTCCATCATTAATTCATCTTTAATTTAACCTAATTAGTTTATTTAATTCGTTAATTAATCTTGTATCTCGTAAATATTCGTCCTAATTAGTTTTCATCCATGTTTATTGCTTTTATCACCTCATTCGCATGTAAATAATATGTTAAGCACTTCCATCCGAGTCAAATATTATTAATCGAGCATTAAATTCACCAACTAATATTAACGATTTGCAATTCCGGCTTCACAGCCAGAATTGAGTCAAGGAACGGACGCAGCAAGTGTTGCGCCTCTTCCAAGGGACGCAGCTCTGCTGCGCCTGTTCCTGGTTGATTTCTGTCCCTGAACTCCCGTGTTGCCTTGACCTGGCCTAGTTATTAATTACGTATTAATTAACTACTACTCGTATTATCGCCTAATTTCTGTTCGTTTATTTATTTATTCTTTCTTTCTCAAATTATCCGTTTTAAATGTATTTTCGACATAAATCATTAATCCGATGTAATTATTGTAATTTTCTTTATTGCATTTATCGTATTCCTTTGTTGTATCACTTGTATGCTCTCACATGCAATTAACCTAAATCTCTACTTCGACCCCAACTTGTGTGTTAAATTACGTGTTTATCGACTTAGTCTAATTCTCACATGTTAGGATTAAAACGTTGGATGTTGCATTGCATGCATATAAATCGATAATATATCGAGTATAGACAATTTCCCTAATCATTAGTAGAGGCCGCTATCGAGGCGGGCGGGATTAGGTGTTCGATCAAAAGAGCTTCCTAATACGTACCCTCACCCCTTACTCCAGATCTCTGTGAACATCCGTGTTCATTGGCATCCACGAGAGTCATTCTAGACATAGAATGCTAAGGGTAACGAGTTATTGGTATTCATGTCACTACTTTGTGTCTTGACATGGCACGACTCCACAAATGCAAACGCTTGTTCCCAAGCGCCCCCGTGGCCCATGTCCACACATTGTATGGCTTGGTAAATTCCCTCCCAATGTTCAATGCCGACTCAAGAAGAATACAATCGAGTTTGGTAAGATGATTTGTGCCATTTATAGCTATCAAAGTATTCCCAATGACCTTATGCCATACTCTAATGCCCTGATGGTGGACTAAGAGAGCACGACAATCATGAAAGCGTATGAATTTCTTTCCGGAAATTGCCATCCAAAGAAGAGCGGGGTCATACTTGATAGGAGTCTTTGTATATTTCGGGTTATCACTAAGGCCTAATATCTTACCCAATTCGCCATAAGTTATGCGTCTATCAACATTTTCAAGACGAAACTCGATGTTGGTTCGAGTCTCCACCCTTTTGACTTTCAAAGAACTTAAAAATTCTAAGGTGAGGGATGGGTGTGTCAATTCTTTCATTATAAACAATTTACCCAATCCCATAGACTCAAAGAAGGTTTTGGTTTGTTCAAAAACACCCAATTTTGACAATGCATCTTCACAAATAAACTTAGTAGGCATGATGGTTTTCTTAGCAAAGAGAATGAATTTCTCCCTATGAGAGTCGGAAGTGAAAGTTACCTCCGGATAAATGGATAATTGTTCAATGACCGGGGTTGTTGATGTTGTAGCTTCCATAGGGGGGGTCTTGTTGTTGAACCTCCAACCTTGCCTCATGGACTACCAATGCCTTTGACAATTGTTTTGCTTAAAGAGCTAGTTGCCTTTTGAAAAGTGTCTTCTTTTGGTGTGCCTTGTTGCCTCCTTTAGTTCTTGCCATTCTCCTTTGCTTGATTACACCAATGAAAGATTGAAATCTTCAATTTTTAGTGATACCCAAATCGATTTAGGATGAATGAATGTTGCTTTGTATCCTAAAAATTGACTCAAAGGTTGAAGATTTTGGTGTTTGAATCACTTGTTGTTGCAAAAGGAGTGATTAATTTTTGTTGTGGGGAAGTTTGGATTTGATTTGGTTGAATTTGGTTGAGGAAATTTGATTTTGTTGATGGAGAGGATGAGGGTTTTTGGGTTTTGGGTAGTGTTTGTGTGTTGAAGAAATGAGAATGAATGGGAGAAAAAGGGGTTTAAATCAACCGTTATATTTGAAAGTGCAGTGGAGGACGAGCGGACCAGGTGTCGGGACGCTCGAATTCCTCAATGTTTGGCTCAGGAAAAGACGCCACAGGACGAGCGTCTTGCTTCTAAGACGAGCGGATTCTTTGTGGAGGGACGAGTGTCTTTCTGGGTGGACGCTCGGATTCCTTTACAGAGAAAATCCCAGATTTTTGCTATTGAAAAGACGAGCGTCTTTTGTGAAGGACGGTCGTCCAGAAAGAGACGAGCGGATTCTCGGCTGAGACGCTCGGATTCTTTTACATACCAGTTTTTTGATTTCTGCAGCTCTACCAGACGAGCGTCTGGTGACTTTGGACGCTCGGGTTCTTCATGACGAGCGGATTCTCCGTTTGGCCGCTCGGATTCCTCCTTGACTACACGGATTTAGGTCCATCCGTGGGTACTTCGTAGCCCGTGTCATTTTCATTCTTCAATTCTCGTGTTCTTCATTGTAGGGGTACTAAAAAGGCATGAATAGCCTAGGCAATTGCTATCCCCACACTAAGGTAAAGCACTACACATCAATAAAATCATAAGTCCCGCCCTTACTTCTCTCAAAATGATGAATATCTTGATCAAGGCATAAAAATATAAATCCAAAAACGACAAAAATGCAATGTAATAATTGAAATACAAGTTAGGGAGTTAGAATATTTACAAATGGTGGTTTAGGGAGGACTCCACCAAACTCTCATCCAATGTGAGATGTCAAGGGGGCATGTTCAAGGTGTTGTTGATGTTACTCAACACCTTGAAGAAGTAGTCGAAAGCTTGCTCATTATCATGATAAAGGTCCTCAATAGATTTTTGCACTTGTTATTCTCCATGATGGTCTTGGTTCATAGCATTACCAATATAGGGATTGAATATCCCTTCAAACTCATCATCCCAAAGACCGCAAACTTCGTCTACTTGATCATTAAAAATTTCTTGAGTTGATAGAGACAACTCTCCTTCTTTCTTGTCTTGGCCAATGAGGCATATCTTCTTCACTTGTCATGGGTGAGCTTTTCAAGCTCTCATTGTTGCTATTTCCTTGTTCTTTTGATGGAGCATCATCCACTTTCTTTTTCCATTGAAATTCCAACTTCTTCCTATCATCCTTCCGGCTATAGTGATCAACCATAAAACATGGCTCATGCAATCGGGGAGCTCTTATGGTCTTGTCAAGATTGAAAGTGATGGTTTCATCTCCCACTTCAAGGGTGAGTTCTCCATGCTTCACATCGAGCACCGCTCCCGCGGTGTGCAAGAAAGGTCTTCCTAAGATAATAAGAATGTTGGAGTCTTCTTCCATGTCAACAATAACAAAATCCACCGGGATGAAGAATTTTCCAATTCTCACGGGAACATCTTCTCATACTCCTAAAGGTGTCTTTGTTGATCTATCCGCCATTTGAAGCGTGATGTTGGTACATTTGAGTTCTCTCATTCCTAGCCTCTTGCTAACCGAATATGGCATGACACTAACACTTGCCCCAAGGTCACATAAAGCTTTGTTGATTGTAGTGTCACCAATAGTGCATGGAATGGAGAAACTTCCCGGATCCTTGAGTTTTGGAGGTGAACTCCCTTGAAGTATGGCACTACTCACCTTAGTGAAGGCAATAGTCTCAAGTTTCCGGATTGATTTCTTCTTTGTAAGGATGTCCTTCATGTACTTTGCATAGGCCGGAACGTGATTGATCAATTCCGTGAAAGGAATCGAGACTTCTAAATTCTTCACAATTTCCATGAATTTTCTAAGTTGGTCATCAAACTTAGGCTTAGCTTGACGACTCGGGAATGGAAGTCTAATCACAATGGGCTCTTTCTCTTTGGCCTTTTCTTCACTTTTCTTTGAAACTCCTTGATTGGTGGGTTCTTCTTCCCTAGAGTTTTGCACAACTCTTTCCTTGTCACTAGCTTCCACAACTTCATCCTAAACTTTCTTTTTTGGTCCTTCATATCTCGTACCACTCCTCAAGTGAATGGCATTAACCATTTCATGTCTTGGGGGATTACTTTGAGGTGGTAATTGCCCCTTTTGTCTTTGAGAGTTTGAAGATGCTAGTTGGGTCATTTGAGTTTCCAACATTTTTGTGTGGGCTAGGATGTTGTTGATTGTGATGTCTTTTGCTTGGCTATCTTTTTGCATTTGAGTGAAAAATTCTTGTTGATTCTTTTGCATTTGGAGGACCGCTTTTTGAACATCAAAAGCTTGGTCATTTTGTTGATTGTATGGAGTTTGATTTTGATAACCTTGGTTTTGGTTGTAAAAGGGTCTTTGATTTTGGTTTCTCATGGGAGGTGGGGTGTATGTTGGTTGAGGGTTTTGAACATTTTGGCTTTTGTATGAGAGATTTAGGTGGAATTTGGTGTTTTCATTGTAATAGTTGGAATAAGTGGTACCACTTTTGTATGCTTGAAAAGCATTCACTTGTTCATTTGTTCCCCTACATTAACTTTGGTCATGTCCCAAAGTTCCACAATTCTCACATATCCCACTTGGGATTGATGAAGATGCCACCATGGCATTAACATGATGCTTTGGTGATTTTGAGGCTTCTTCAAGCTTAGCCATAGCCTTCTCAAACTTCAAGTTGATGGTATCAATATGAGCACTAAGTTGAGCACCCAATTGAGTAATAGAGTCCACTTCATGCTTTTCTCCTCTAGTAGCCTTGCGAGGTCTACTATATTGTGAATTATGGACCGCCATTTCCTCAATATTGTTCCAAGTTTGATTATCGTCAACTTCGGTGAACATACTATTGGAGCCGGTGTCCTCCAGTTAGTGCGGATAACGTTATTGCACATACACTTGTACGGACAAGTGGGAGCTTGTTGGGGCTGGTGTCCTTTACAGTTAGTGCAATGACATATAAATCTCTAAAAGGATCAAAGGGTATACTTTTGTATTATTATCAGTTGGTCCACGTTTATCAATAACGGTTGGCTTGCTAGATAAGTTTGACGTTATTGTCATACAGATGGCGGTGATCAACTGGTCCCTAAAAGTCACACCTGTAGGATACGTTTGAGAGATGTGACGGTATGAAAATACAGTCATGTTGATGCCTAATTTGACTAAACAGTTAGTCGGAGTTGTTGACTAATAATTAGTCAAACGCGATGTTGAGATAATTATTTAATACGGATTAAATAATAATGGCTAAGGCGAATTAAGCGGTTAATTCGTAAATTGAATATAAACGATTATATTTAACTGATGTATATTGAATTAATTATACAATATTGTCTTTGTCGGACATGTATTAATATATCGACTGAGTCATGTTACTAGTTGATATTTTAATAACCGATAACCGATGACGATTTATAATAAAATCCCGTCATATACATTTTAGCATTTTGAGTCAGATCACGAGTTAAATGAGGAGAAAGTGGAAAGCCCACTCTCTCCCCTTGCTAACCCACGGACCGAACAAGAGGAACAACAGGGGAGTTTCTCTCCTTTTGACCAAAGCATATTCATTTGCACAAAAATTAGGTTTTTGGAGGCATTTTCTCTGAAAACCTAGATCTCTCATCGAAAAATCTCACAAAAGCCCTCTCAATATTGCAAGGAAATTAGAGAGCAATTCTAGCACAAGGGGCATAGTCTCAGGCGGTCTTGGGTGCAACGATTAGGAGGAAATCTACATTGATTTCTGTTCACTAGGCCGAATTGCATAGGACCCGAGGTTGATTCTTGTTCTTTATCGTTTTCTCTTGTATTTTGTTTTATGACAATAATCACATGTTAAAGATACGTTATAGTCCTAAAATTTAAGGGAATTTTACGGATATTTCCCTACAAGTGGTATCAGAGCGAGGCCACGTATATTTTTCATTGTGATTTTTATAAAACGATTTGAAACGATGTTGTTTTGTCTAGAAAACCGTGCGGCTGGAATTTTTTTTCGGTTGTTTTCTGTTTTTTTGAAAACCGTGTCATGTATACACACGGCTGGTTTGATTTTATTTTTCGTTTTGTGCTTTGCATATTTTTATTTAAACGATCATCATAGCAATATGTTAAAGTATTATCAATTGTAGATTTAATTGTATAAGAATTAGATCAAAAATGCAATTGGTTTTGTTTTGACAAATCTTTTTCACGAGGGTTTTAATGTTTCAGCCATGTTTTGCACTCGATCGAGCGTATTTCTACTCGATCGAGAGCTTTTCTGTCTTGTTTTTACTCGATCGAGTACTTGCAGTACTTGATCGACCATTTTTTAAAACCCCACTGCTCGATCGAGAAGTCCTCGTACTCGATCGAACAGCATTGCTAATAAAAGTCCTCGATCGACCACGAGATCAGTCGATCAAGCACTTTCTGTTTGGCAAACCTCTCGATCGACTTGCAGTATCAGTCGATCGAGCCCTTTTGTTCTTCGATCGAGGACTTAAGTGTCTTGATCGAGGGAATTTGTCTTTGGCAGCGCTGAAAATTATTCCTTTTGTTTTAAATTTTCATTTGGCCATAAAATGTACATTATACGGATATTGTACACTCGCTTGATAGTGAAACGGTTCACTCACGTACCATTTAGTTATTTTAAAGCGATTTAAAGTAACGGATTATCATGAATTAAAATTAAGTTGATAGAAGCGGTTTTGTCACATAATTTTAATTGTTAAAAGGTGGTTTGGATAAATTTAACATAATTACGGAATTATGTCACGAATAAATTTTTGTTTTAGTTGATGCATTTTATTTATCGTTACTTTTGAATGCCTTGAATGTTTTATTACGTATTTATTTTTACAAACGGTTGTAACTTAGTGTGGCCTTAGTAGAACGTGTTACCGTAATGATGGAACACGGTCTTGGTTGTATTTTGAGATCTCGCATCTCCGTTTTGGTTTTTCCTTGTAATTACAGTTTTTATTTAGAATGTAAATAGGTTTATATTTTGTAATTTTAAATTGTAATTTTGAGAAGACCAAAGATGGAGAATCGGATGCTCACTCCCGCTGCATGGATCAAGATGGAACATCAAGACAAGCTTTTCGGGTCCAACGGTGGATTCCAAAGTTGTATTATGTTCATTTTGCTAGGATAGGCCACACTAGGACTTTTATTTACGTTTTGCATTCTTTTATTTTTTTTATATTGTAACGATAATTTGCATCATATTCCGCCTAAAACCAAACCACCTAATATTTGCATGAAAACTGACTCATATAGAGGTCACGCGTTAGTTTTCTTTGATATACAGATATCACATGTTTTTAATAAGTCATCACCTAAATTAATTCATTCACGCAGTTGCTAGTTTTTCGTTCACTTAAAATGAATTAAAACTAAATTGATGGGATCTTCCTCGTATAACCGAAAATTGAGAATAGTCTTTATAGGTCAAACTCCAATGAATCCCTTCTTCGTCGGTAGGCATAATATGACCCCTTCTACGTCGGGTAAGTTGGAACTGATTGACCTATTTTATCTCAACACTATGGTCACTCGTACGATCCTGTGATTATGGTGGACTAAAGATAGGATTTACGGAAATCTATCGACCAAGAGTTCTAACGGTAGAACTAGCTAAACAGTTGGCTTATCAATTTACGGAAATTGAGTCTTGGGATCACTTGTATTATTCTTGAGGGAGATCAATTATGCAAGTGTAATGAGTCTACACGTTAAAATGAATTTTAAATAGACTTAAATCACCTCGATGAGTTGCTTATTTCGTTTTTGTTTTTCTTTCTTTTTCAGTGTAGAACACGATCATTTAAACTGCTAATAACAAAATGGCTGGTCTTATTAACGACCCAATGCCAAGTGCCACATTGGACCGTGAGTCCTGGCTTCGGATCTTCATGAATCAGATGAATCAGTCTAATCGACTGAAGAATGATGGATCAAACTTCGCGGAATGGGAGGCGGCATTACGGAATGCTGCCATTGCTGACGGGAAGCTCAAATATCTGACTGAGCCCATCCCGCCAAGCCCAGGCCCCACAGCTGACGCTAACGAGATCGCCAAGTATAGCGATTTCGCCATGGAAGCGGGTGCGATTAAAAACGTACTCATTTTTGCAATGGAATCCAATTTGCAGAAACGCTTCATAGCCCAGGGTGCAAACAAGATTTTCACCACGCTCACTAGGGAATTCTCGAAAGCACCGAGAATCGTGACCTATGAGCATACCTGTCGCTTCTTTGAGGCGAAACTCCAGAAGGGCCAACCGGTTAGCCCACACATTCTCAGCATGATTGAGAATGTCGAGAAACTGGAGACGCTTGATTGTAAAATCAGCGAGAACATTGTGATTGACCGCATGCTTCATTCACTCCACGATGGTTTTGCGCTCTTTAGAGCCAATTACTATATGAATGATTTGAAGAAAAGTCCTCATGCACTACACTCCCTTCTCGTACAGACCAAGAAGGACATGAAGTTTAATGGGAGCATGAAACAGGATGTTCTCGTTGTGTCAAACAAGGGCAAGGGTAAGGGCAAAGCTCAGGCAGACCTAGCAGTAGGTAAACCGAAGTTTAAGAAGTCGGGATCAGGTAAGAGTGGGCCTAGTGAGTCGAGCACCTCATCAGGTGCGACAAAGAGCAAGAATGGTAACATGGAATGCCATCATTGCCACAAGACTGGGCATTGGAGGCGTACATGTCCTGTTTATCATGAGGACATAAAAGCAGGTCGCGTTAAACATGTTGGTATGTCTTCTTCTTCTTCTTCTACTTTTATTCATATGATTGAGATTAACCACGCAAGTTACGGAACTTGGGTACTAGATACTGGTTGTGGTTCTCATCTGTGTAATCATGTGCAGGGGCTCCGAAACATCGAACCCCTCGTAAAGGGTGAGGTGGACCTGCGTGTCGGGAATGGAGCACGAGTGGCTGCCGTCTCGAGGGGAACATACGTGATCCAGCTTCCTAGCGGATTTGAGTTATTTTTATATAATCGCTATTATGTACCCAGTCTTTTCGAAAAACATTATTTCGGTTTACGCACTTGACAAACTTGGTTTTTCATTTGTAATAGAGAATAATACTTGCATTTTCTCATTACACGATATGATTTATGGCAAGGCAGTCTCCATGAATGGAATTTATGTTTTAGATCAGACCACCGAAATATTGCACGTAATGAATAAGAAGTTAAAGGTTGGTGACAAAGATCAAACGTATCTATGGCACTGCCGTATGGGACACATTAATGAGAAACGCGTTAAACAGCTCATACAGAATGGAGCTATCTCGGCCTTTGATTTTCAATCATTTGGCACGTGTGAATCATGTCTCATAGGCAAGATGACTCGAATTTCCTTCAAAGGTGTTGGAATACGCGCTGCTGACCTATTAGGACTCATACACACGGATGTATGTGGTCCTATGTCAATCACCGCACGAGAAGGCTATAGGTATTTCATCACTTTCACGGATGATTTAAGTAGATATGGCTATGTCTACTTAATGAAGCATAAAAGTGAGTCCTTTGAGAAATTCAAAGAATACCATAATCGGGTACAGAACCAACTGGGTAGAAAGATTAAAACACTACGTTCAGATCGTGGTGGCGAGTATCTTTCACACGAGTTTGATCAACACCTTAAGGATTGTGGGATTGCCTTACAGTTAACTCCACATGGAACACCTCAGTTGAATGGTGTGTGCGAACGGAGAAATCGAACATTACTTGATATGGTTCGATCCATGATGAGTCACACGGTATTGCCTGATTCATTATGGGGTTATGCTCTTCTGTCAGCTACTCTAATACTTAACCGAAGTCCGTCTAAAGCTGTTGACAAGACTCCATATGAACTATGGAAGGGAACGATCCCTAACTTGTCCTTTATACGGGTTTGGGGCTGCGAGGCTTATGTCAAGTGGAGACACGAGGATAAGCTCGGCCCGCGATCAGTCAAGACATACTTTATAGGTTATCCTAAAGGAACATTTGGTCATTACTTCTATTCGCCAACCGAACAACGTGTTTTTGTTGCGGCTAGTGCGACATTCTTAGAGAAGGAATTTCTCGAGAACGCGAAGAGTAATAGAACCTTCGAACTGTCGGAGATTCCAGAACCAAATGCCGAGCAACCATTGGAGGAACCAGTTCCTTCAATCCCGGCTGCGGTGAATATTCCTGAGGAACCTAGGAGGTCGGGAAAAGTCTTTATTCCTCTGGACAGATACATTGGTATGGTCGAGGAACATGACATAGATGACATTCTACTCTTAACGAGTAGTGAACCCGCAACCTATAAAGGTGCCATGACTAGTTCTGACTCAAAGCTATGGCTTGAGGCCATGCAATCCGAGATGGACTCCATGTATGAGAACAACGTATGGGATCTTGTTGACTTGCCTGCTAAGGTTCGTCCCCTTCAATGCAAATGGCTTTACAAGATAAAGCATTCTGTGGAAGGTCAACAAGATATCTATAAAGCACGACTAGTTGCTAAAGGTTTCACCCAAGTGCCAGGTTTGCACTACGATGAAATTTTTGCACCCGTAGTCATGCTGCGTTCCATTCGGATTATCTTAGCGATTGCCGCTTTTCATGACTATGAAATTTGGCAAATGGATGTGAAAACCGCCTTCTTAAACGGTTATTTGGAGGAAGAGTTGTACATGGTACAACCCGAAGGTTTCATCGATCCAGAACATCCTAAGAAAGTGTGCAAGCTTAAGCGTTCCATTTATGGACTTAAGCAAGCTTCTCGGAGTTGGAATCATCGATTCGACCAGGTGATAAAAGAGAATGGATTTACTCGATCGGTCGAGGAACCATGTCTATATATCAAGTCGAGTGGGAGCAAGATTGTCTTCCTAATATTGTATGTTGACGACATACTCCTGATTGGGAATGACATACCTCTCTTAACTTCGGTAAAAGTGTGGTTGAAGAACCATTTCCAGATGAAAGATCCGGGTGAGGCACAAAGAATTTTGGGCATCCGTATCTATCGAGATAGATCACATCGGATGTTATCTCTCGATCAGAGTCTTATATAGACAAGATACTAGAGAGATTCAGCATGACTAACTCCAAAAAGGGGTTTCTTCCTATGGCTCCAGGGGTGCATTTGAGCAAGTCTCAGGCACCAGAGACACCGGAAGAGAAAGAGCGCATGACCCGGATTCCTTATGCTTCGGCTATAGGATCAATCATGTATGCCATGATATGCACACGTCCGGACGTGGCATATGCATTGAGTATGACAAGTCGATTCCAACAAAGATCCAGGTGAATCACATTGGATGGTCACAAGAACATTCTTAAGTACCTACGGAGGACTAAAGATTGGGCATTGACTTATGGAGGCGAACAAAAGCTATGCGCAACCTTCTGCGATGCTAGCTTCCAAACGGATCGAGATTACTCGAAATCTCGATCTGGATTCGTTTTTACTCTTAATGGCGCTGCAGATCACCGGAAGAGTTCCAAACAAAGTGTTACAAAGAGATTCTACGACCGAGTCCGAGTACTATGCCGCGTCCGAAGGCGCAAAGGAAGCGATATGGATGCGTCAATTCTTACAAGGACTATCTGTAGTGCCTAGTTCGAATGACCCGATCACCATCTATTGCGACAATAGAGGTGCCATCTTCCAGGCTAAGGAGCCTAAGTCTAGCAACAAGTCTAGACATGTACAACGGAAAGCTCATCTAATCCGAGATTACGTGGAGCAAAAGGAGGTAGTGATAGAAAAGATTGCTACAGATGATAATATAGCAGATCCTCTCACTAAACCATTACGACAAGATAAGCATGAAGGGCATGTTAATTCCATGGGAATTAAACGTGTTCCTGAGTTGTAGTACTCTTTTATGGATTAGATTCATTTTCTTGTGTACTCTATACGACATCATCGTTTTGATATTTATATATTTTGTTTTTCATGTGGATTTGTACGATAATTTTGAACACCACAAAGTGAACTGAACAAACATTATATTTTTGGTCCTTAATTGCCCACGTGAGCTGATAGCTCTGGCAATTATTTTGTGACGTTGGTTGATGGTGGGTTCAACGAGCCATAAGTCAAACGGTTGACTGACCAATCACAGAGGCGAGTTATACGGATATCTCGTAGGACACAATTGTGACAACGACGTGGAGTCCTAAATGTTTTATAACATTCGGTGCTCGGTCGTGGATAGGACCTCCATGGTGATCCTAAGAGTCGATTCTTTTGACTATCTACTGTCTCTTGAGATTAAGGCCGATTTTGGGTGACTTTGGTTTCTTTCTCACGGTCATCCGTAACGAGGGGCCAAGTAGATTTTTTCTGGTCATTTCATGTTGTGCTTATATCGGCGGGAGTCGAGTTGAAGGAAATATTCACCTTTATCGTGTACGATATTTCTCGGGGCCACTCGAGGAGTCAGAATCAAATGCATGGCCATGCTCGAATGCGGATTCGTTTTATCAGTTAAGTTACTCTCTAGTCGGGGAAACCACTCTAGATACAGATCGATTGTAAAATACGACCTTTGCGGATCCGGATCTGCAAATTGTTTTACATTGAGTGGGAGAAATTTTAAATGGATATGAGAATCGGTTATCGCACATACACTTGTACGGACAAGTGGGAGTTTGTTGGATCCGGTGTCCTCCAGTTAGTGCGGATAACGTTATTGCACATACACTTGTACGGACAAGTGGGAGCTTGTTGGGGCCGTGTCCTCTACGATTAGTGCAATGACATATAAATCTCTAAAAGGATCAAAGGGTATACTTTTGTATTATTATCGGTTGGTCCACGTTTATCAATAACGGTTGGCTTGCTAGATAAGTTTGACGTTATTGTCATTCTGATGGCGGTGATCAACGGTCCCTAAAAGTCACACCTATAGGATACGTTTGAGAGATGTGACGGTATGAAAATACAGTCATGTTGATGCCTAATTTGACTAAACAGTTAGTCGGAGTTGTTGACTAATAATTAGTCAAACGCGATGTTGAGATAATTATTTAATACGGATTAAATAATAATGGCTAAGGCGAATTAAGCGGTTAATTCGTAAATTGAATATAAACAATTATATTTAATTGATGTATATTGAATTAATTATACAATATTGTCTTTGTCGGACATGTATTAATATATCGACTGAGTCATGTTACTAGTTGATATTTTAATAACCGATAACCGATGACGATTTATAATAAAATCCCGTCATATACATTTTAGCATTTTGAGTCGGATCACGAGTTAAATGAGGAGAAAGTGGAAAGCCCACTCCCTCCCCTTGCTAACCCACGGACCGAACAAGAGGAACAAAAGGGGAGTTTCTCTCCTTTTGACCAAAGCATATTCATTTGCACAAAAATTAGGTTTTTGGAGGCATTTTCTCTGAAAACCTAGATCTCTCATCGAAAAATCTCACAAAAGCTCTCTCAATATTGCAAGGCAAATAGAGAGCAATTCTAGCACAAGGGGCATAGTCTCAGACGGTCTTGGGTGCAACGATTAGGAGGAAATCTACATTGATTTCTGTTCACTAGGCCGAATTGCATAGGACCCGAGGTTGATTCTTGTTCTTTATCGTTTTCTCTTGTATTTTGTTTTATGACAATAATCACATGTTAAAGATACGTTATAGTCCTAAAATTTAAGGGAATTTTACGGATATTTCCCTACACATACCATTTGATCCCATGTTGAGAATGTTTCTTGAGTCTTCATAAAGACCATTCCAAAATTGTTGTACCAAGAACCACTCGCTAAGTCCATGATGAGGACATGAGCGACAAATTCCTTTGAATCGCTCCCAAGCTTCATACAAAGATTCTTCGTCCCTTTGCTTAAAACCCGTAATTTGAGCTCTTAGCATGTTAGTCTTTTCCGGAGGGTAGAATTTTTTGTAGAAAGCTAGAGCCAACTTCTTCCAAGAGTCAATTCCAAGAATAGCCTTATCAAGGCTTTTCAACCATTGTTTTGCGGTGCCAATTAGAGAAAAAGGAAATAAAACCCATCGAATTTGGTCTTGAGTTACTCCGGTTTGTGAAATCGCATCACAATAGTCACACAAAGTTTTCATGTGGGAGTGAGGGTCTTCACTAGGCATCCCCCCAAATTGGCTTCTTTCGACTAATTGGATAAATGCGGATTTTTCAATGAAATTTCCGGTTAAGTGTTGTGGTGTGGGAGTTCCATTGGGTAGGTTCTCCTCGGTTGGTAAGGAATGTGATGAAAACTTAGGCATTGTGGGTTGATTGTGTAATTGATTTTGTGTTGGGTTCTCCTCATCTTCTCTTGCAAAAGGGTTGATGAACTCAATAGTGTTTGGTTGAATATCTACAACCTCACCAATACCTCTCAAAGTATTTCTAACAAGTATTCTATTGGTTGTCAAAGTCCTTTCAATTTCGTGATCAATGGGTAACATGTTACCTTGTGATCTTCTAGACATGCAAAATATCAAACAACTCGAAAACAATTAGAACAAACCTTGAGGAGTTTTACTTCCCCAAGGCAAAGAAAGACACAACTAATAACAATCAAAGAAAATCAAATCAAGTTAACACCGTCCCCGGCAACGGCGCCATTTTTGGTCGGTCCGCTTTGAGCTTAGATTTCAGTTACTTGTCGTTAGGAGCACCTAGACCAAAATAAATTTTATAACTTCACAAACAACTCTACTAGTAGTAAAGAGGTAAGTAAAGGTCGGATCTCAAGGAACGGGTATTGATGTAGGATTTTCGATTGCAAGTAGTGGTGTCTAGGGGTGTCACAATTTGGGTTGAGATAAGAAGATCACTAAACTAAATAACAATAAGAGTAAACAATGCAGGAAACTTCACTGCACCTGTTCTTTGATTGTCCTTTCAGTTTGAGATGTTTACATCTATTGCAGACCTGGCTTGGTTTTTTCTGGACTGTGGATGTCATTGCAAACAGCCTGAAATGGAGAGAAAAATCCTTGCTGCGTAAGAAAATCATTTTAGCTGCTATTGCTAGTCTGGTATACTATATTTGGGAGGGCCGCAACAAATGCAGATTAGGTGATTGGGTTGCTCGGCCTGAAGCTGTTAGAAAGCGTATCCATGCTACTCTTCGTGGAAGATTACATATGCTACAAATGGAAAAGGTTCCTAGTAGGGATATAGTATGAGTAAAGAATGTCATTTTGTGCTAAATTATGTAATGTTGTGCTAGAAATTGTTATCGTTGGTGTATGTACTTCATTGTCAAAGTTTTAATGAGAAGATTCACATTTCACCAAAAAAAAAAATAAGAGTAAACAAGCAAGATGACTAAAATGAGATGTAAACAATTGATTAAAAGCACTAGGGTGTCATGGGTTCATAGGGGATTCATGGGAATTGATCATATAAACATATTCTCAAATTATGAGCAAGCAATTATTGTTGTGATAGGATCGAGTTGGTTTATATCTTACAATCCTGGGAAGGTTTGGGTCCCGGAGCCGAATCGATTAGATTGTACAACACCTACAAGTCGACTTAATCCTCCCTACTCAACTATATGCATGGTCTAATGAGACTCGAGTTGGTTTATGTCTTACAAGTCTCATTGAAAAGGTAAGTGATGGGTAAAAAATGCAAGGATTCATAGGCTCGCATTTCATCAAACATAACATGTGCATAAGTTGAGATCACAACAAGCAAGCAAATAAATTATGAAAACATATTAAATTAAGCATGAATCATCCCCTGTGTTGGTTTCCCCTAATTACCCATTAACCCTAGTTAAGGAAACTACTCACTCATTATCAAGTTTAACATGTTAACAAGGTTGTCAATCATATTAACAAAGCAAAACATGATGAATAAATGAAGATGATTAACAATAATTAAAAAGGGATTAAGAGGATTATACCTAATGATGATTCCAAAATAATAATGCAAAGAATAATAGAAGGACTTGATGATTGATGGAAGGTTGTCAATCTCCCAATAAACTCAAATAATCTTTAATTACCCAAAATAAAAGATGAACAATAGAGAAATTAAGGAAATGAGATTTGTATTAATACTTGATTAGAAGTTGATTACAAGATTAAAGAGAGATTAGAATAATATAAACTACACTAAAGATTGATAAGAAGAACATGATAATCTAATTAGACTAATGGGGTATTTATAGTGGGGATTAGGTGCACAAATTAGGGTTACTAAGGGCTTAAATGACGATTAAGTCCTTGAGGAATCGCTCCTCTCAAGAAAAGATGCGGGTCTCCTTTTAGCTAGTCTTCCAAAAATATGCGCATCTCGAATGAAGGAAGAAGAGGACGTGTTTCTCTGGAAGACAATCCGAGCGTCCAAGGGTCGGGACGGGCGGATTGGGGAGCTTTTGGACGAGCGGCCTGGCGGTAAGGACGAGCGTCCTGGGGAGCTGCTGGATGGGCGTCCCGAGGGGTGAGACACTCGGATCTTGGCTCAGCTTCCATTTCTTCTTTTCTTCTTTTCTTCTTCCAACAATCCTGCGGGATTTTGTCGGGGATGCAAGGATCTTCTTCATCATTGCCCATCTACTACATTATGTACAAAGGCCTTCTAGTCTTGTCTTCTCTTTGATGCTTGGTCATTAGATTCGATCAATTTAGCTTTATTTTGCCATGAAAATGTAAGGTTTGCACTCCTCTCCTACCAAGGAAACAAAACATCAAAGAATATGCAAAACAAAGGACTAAAGATAGTAAATGACCCAAATATGCACTAAAAAGCATAGGAACGAGGCTAATTCGAGGACTAAGTATGCTCAAATATTGATCACATCACTTCACATTTTTAACCTTCACAATTATATTGTTTTGTTCTCATTTAGGAGCTATCAAGATTTGTGGAGTTCTGAGATTCATAGGTAAATATACTTACATCTTTATGATTTAATACCCTATTTCTTTCATTATTTAAGGGAAAATTTAAATTAATAACGATAAGGTTAGTATTACATTAATCAAATTCCACCATTTTGTTTTTTATTAATCACTCAGTGGATTTTTTTAGGGATAATTCATTGGAGAAAGAATACTATTTGAAGTCTAGAAATACTAGAATTGCTTAATCAAATATTCCCCTTATTCCACTCAATACTATGTTATAAACTAACTACAAAATTGACTACATGAATGTGAATGACTAATTGTTTTTAGGTTCATAAATAAAATTTAGTATTTCAGAAACTTTCATATAGTAGCATAGTTATGAACTTTAAATTTAGAATTTTTTACAAATTGGTATAGATAATATAGTAAGACTAGCATTTATTAAAGTTCATAACTATGCTACTATATGATTTATGGCAATTAAAATATTGAAAAGATAAAAAACCTTATAATTCTATATGTTTTAAGCTCCTTGTGTAACAACTCAGTTTCTCTAATGACTTAATTAACCAAAGCGGAAAGAAAGATAAGTCATAAAAATCAGTAAAATTTAAAACCGTCAACTCGTAATGAGTTGCTTCATAAAACTGGATGTTTAGAACATAAAGCAAGGTTTAATATCCAAATTACAAATTAAAGCAAGGTCCAACTTTAATAAAAGTTTGCTACATAAACTCATGAAAGATCAATATAAGATGTTTTATTCTCTCGACAGTCCCCTCCTAAGTCCAAGTCTTCAAGATCCATGTTACCTGAAACATCATTAAAATAAAACTGCCCCACTTAGTGGGAGTAACCTAACCGTCCTCTATCAACGGCCTCTATCATGGAGAATATTAGTAATGCAATTAGGCGGTCAAACATACAACTCCAGTCACATTACAACATCGACGTGCACACATGTGATATGTACATGAAGTAACACATTGGTTCATATTGGCATATGACATTATAAATATGTGAATATAACGACATTGTTCAACAACATGTTATATCAATCAGCATATGGTAAATCCAAGTAGACGTTATGCGGATAAAAACTTGTAGTCATTTCTTTTTACAATATTTATTTTCTTCACAAAAAGCACGGAACGTGACTACTAATGTCACACGCATACTCACGGCTTGCATCTCACCTTGAGTACGAGTGGGAGCATCAATCCCGTTGATCATATCGATACTAGGAGGTTTACATCTCACCCCTAGTGCTCAATAGGACCGGACAACTAAATTGACTTGGTTTAGCAACCAGAATCGTGGGGAAGAACAGACGGCTAATGAATGGACTCAGAGGTCCCATTTAAGTGACATGTCCCATACACTTCGAGGCACCAAGACAATCGTAACCGTCAAGGTCTGCACACGATCGCAACCGTGAAATAATAATTGCCAAGATATATAAAGGGTAGTAAAGCTGATCAAGCTCATGTCAATATATGCGCATATACCCACTCCACAACTTCTTGGAACACGCAGCTCCTCAGTGGCAGCTGGTCGACTACTATCCTAACGACAATCCCTCCACACGCAGCTTTGGGATGTGCTGTCCGTACTTGTATAGCATAAGCTCTCTAAGCATTCTTCCGACACATCGATCCCTAAAACTTACCAAGGTAGCGCCCAACATATAGCACGAAAGACTCACAGATGTCTCATAGAGACGATAATACATCGATATGCGTACCATCCCAACATATCGACAATACGACGGCACTTGGCTCAAAGGTCCCATTCAAGGGGAATACCCAAGATAACCGGAAATAGCATACCGATTCAGAGGTCCCATTTAAGTGGCATGTTCGGCAGCTAGGATAACAGGGCGGTAGGATAATCCCGGACTTACAGACTCCCGCAGGCCCTAGTCCAAGTTGTGGAAAACGCTTTTACTCCATGAGAATTTCATGGGTATTAATCTCAATCGAGTAGCGTTCGTATTTGAGATTTGGAACATCTTATTCAAGTAATATATTAGAAGGTATTCATTATTTCTAATTCGTTATTCAAGGATTGAAATTGCTTGATACATTATTTTCAAGTATAAATTTACTTTGACTTAGTAACTCTTGACTAATTTAATTAGTCGATGGTTAACCAAGGTCGTCATAGTCAACTCACAGCTTAACTAATATTTTAATTAGTCAAGGCATGACTAGAGACAAGTCCTTAAGTTTTTATTAAATATTCAAATAAGGTCCTTATAATTATCATATTGATTTACTCAAAATTTAAAGGTGAAGACGAGTATTTTAAAATAAAACCTTCAAAGGCATTTGAGTCCAAAATTTAATAATTTCATCAAAATTGTTAAGATTCACGTTTACACTTGTTAAGATCTTTAAAGGTTGTTTCTAAAACGGTTTTTAGAATAAAATTTACTTAAACTCTTAAAACAATTATTAAAATAACTAAGCAAGGTGGTTTTAGTTTAAAAAGAATAATTTAATATAATTATTTTTAATAAGATATTTGTATATTCTTCTTGTTGTATTACACTTAAATAAAGTTTTATTTTTATAAAGTAACTTCACTAAATAAATTAAGGGTATTAAATTCGGATTAAACTATAAAGTGACCTTTTTGTTCATTTTCGAAAAGGGGTCTAAACTAAGAATTTTTTAACAAAATTTTACCAGGTGATTCCTCATAATATAAGTGAACTCCTGTAATTGTTTTATGATTTGTAAAAGGGTACATAATTTATTGAATTTCGTACATTATTCAGACTTGTAAGAATTTTATAAAATAGAATAAAAATCGTATTGATACAAGATCTGCGCTTAAAAATCCTATAAATCAGAAGGTAATACATATAAAAATTTCAACTCCATATCATGCATGAAACAAAAAGAGTGCAAATAAGAAGTTTCATCATTTTCCATAAAAGTTAGCATATACATACAAATTTTCATTCTGACTTTGTTTTAGTGGGTCTAACATCTGAGTGCATAGTAAATAATTTATTCAAAGGTATACTTTTCATGTGAGGTGATAACACAATTATTAAGCTTATAGACATGATTGGCACATTGTCAATTTTCCACATAATGATTTATTTAAGTGATTTATTCAAGGTGGGCAGTAACATGCATGTAACAAGCAATAGTATGTCGTACTAAAATACATATATGACACTAGTTAGAAAGACTTATTCTATCAGGATATGTCTATTTGCCTCCTGACTAGATTACTAGTATTCTACAATTACGAGGCAGAGGGTTAGGTTAGGTTAGGTTACCTTAAAGGTTATCCGGTTCTTGAATGTAATCAAAGATGCTTAGATCAACAGGCTCTTCCTCTTCCTCCTCTAATTTGATTCCATGATAACAACAGAATAACAAACAAGTTAGTAATAAATTATCTACTTAATTAATCTAGTAATTATAATCAAGGAAGAGTTAGAAAAAGAGAAGGGAATGAAAAGTATACAAGTTTTAACTTGGGCTTTGTGGAAGATGGAAGATGTGAGTATGCAAATATCGTAAGGAGTTTTGAGCAAGGTGTGAAATAAGTGAACTTAGGTGCTTTAAATAGGATGTAAATCTACTCACTCCATGTGTTTAAGTTCATGGATCATTTTCATGCAACTGGAAATCATCACAAAAGACAATGGTCATGTTTTGTGTAAGAGTGAAATGTCTAGTCCATGCACAAGAATGAAGAAAGAAACAAAAGTTGATGGAAGATTAGACTTCTCATCAAAATGGATGTATTGGGGTAGGAGAAAGAGTCACAAGCTGCTGCCCTTCTTAAATAGGGGAGGTAAAAAAATCCTTGTTTGTTTGCAAGGTCATCATGGAATTAATTATAAACGCCATGATTTTATGAAGATTCTTTTGTTTCGCCTCAATCGGAGTCCGGATGAGCAATTAGGGGCCAAAATACGAAGGTGGATTAAAGTTACGCGCGAATGAAAAGTCGCAACTTATAACGATTGTTTCGAAGGCTAAAAAGGTATTGAATGAAATTTCAAGTTTCTTTTATAAGATTATAATATCGGGATTAATTATGTAAATATGCGATTAAAAACACGGGGTGTTACACCTTGCATTGTGAGATTTATCTATAAAATATTATTAAAAGGCTAGCCTAAAAAGGCTACGTACAATGCCACATGGGATGAAAAAAAGCCACATACACAATAATAATCTGACTTCGCAAACTAATATGACATGGATTATCAATTTATTATTATATTGTATTAATTTAATTCACTTATTTCCTTTAAAAATCCATCCATATTCCATTAGCTTTAAACTTAATTAACTAAAAAAAACTACAATAAGAAAATACGCATTAACTATAAGTTAATAATTTTAAGAAATTTCATATGGATTAGTATTATATGTATTCGAAATAAAAAAAAAATACATAAGAAATTAAGAACGAAGAAGAATAAATGAAGTTGAAAACAAAGTTTTTTTTGTATTGTTAGATTTGTCACTAATTCACTTATTATAACTTTGTTGTACATAGAAGATGTTTTACAGAACTAATTAATCAACAAATGAGTATTAAATATCATATAAAATATTTTCTTAGGAAAATATAAAATATATGGAAAAGAAAATATTTATTTAATTTAAGTAATTTACAAACAAATTCTGTAAATACTTAAATGAAATTAAACACTAATAATAAAATTTTAAAAGGGTAGTAATACTGTGTATTTAGTTCATGAAATTATTTCACGTAAGGGATAAGGTTTTGGAAAAAATAAAATATATGGAAAAGAAAATATTTATTTAACTTAAATAATTTACAAACAAATTCTGTAAATACATAAGTAAATTAAACACTAATAATAAAATTTTAAAATGGTAGTAATACCATGTATTTAGTTCATGAAATTATATCATGTAAAGGATAATTTAAATGAGACATTCTCCATTCCACTTTTATTGTTTAATTATCCTTTAAAATTTATTCCAAATTAATTGTTTTTTTCAAAATTTAGTATGATAAATGACTAAACTATTAGTATCTACACAATATAATAAAAAAACAAGATGAGTAGTTTATTATTTGACGTGTGTCATGTTAAGCAATTTTAAGTGCCACATTTTATGTTATTTTTCTTTGCATTTTATCTATCTATCTATCTATACAATATAGTTAAAAGCCTACTTAAAGCATTTAATTTTAATCCACGTGTATTTTTTATATTGGTTAATAATAATTCAATTATATTAATTACTTAATTATCTAAATAAAAGTAAATAATTATCTAATTAAAAGTAACCTCTAAATACCATGTATTATATGCTTATAAAATACAAACAAAATAAAAAATATTAGTGGCAAATACAAAAAAAACAAATTAATACAAACTCTTTATTTTCCTCTCATAAATTTGGTATTAATCTACCTATTCATTTAACTTTTTTTTTTTTTTAATAGATGGTCTTTTGGTTTTCCTCACAATTATTATACTTTGTATTTATTTCACCATAACTTTTTATCTCCCCCATTCTTCTTCTCTCAAATAAATTATTGAAATTAATTAGATAATTAATTATAAAAAATTTCTTATATAAATATCACAACAATCCTATTTTTCATTTTTATCCAAAAAGTTGGTAGATAAAGTATGCATATATAACCAATTGAATTATTTAAATTTTGTATTCTTATTATGTTTTGAATTAATTAATAGTTAGAATCTTATTTAATTATTATTTTTGTGTTTGTATTAAAATTGCAGGAGGATGACATACTCACGTATCAAAAACATTGCATGAAATTGGAAATAATGGTTATGAAACTTCTTTGCAATTATCTTTCGACTTGAATATATTTTTCATTTTCATTGAGTTTTCCTTTTTTTATTATTATTATTATGATGTATGCGCAATATCAAATTGTAGTATGAATCTCTAATTATTGGTGACATGTTACATTATATATTCCAACCCTTGGAATATTAATTGACAAATTTGTAAATTGTACTAAATTGTCTTATACCCTTTCGTGCACTTTATTAGTTTTTCGTGTACTCTTCAACTTGTATTTTGTCAATCACGTTATAAATCAAATATCTTAGTTGACAAACAGATTATAAATCAAATGTCTTAATGGAAATGTTGAAGTTATATGCTCGAAGGATATAAATCAGATCTTTTAATGCGGATCAAGGTAAATATTTTGCATGGTTTTTGAGCGAAATCCGATGATCATTCTCCAATACGTTGTTCCATTTTGAATGCTTTCAAACCTTTAAATCATTTTTTTTGTTTTCCATCAAATATTTTCTTTTAGCACTCTCAATCTTTCTTCAAGAAATGTTTACTTTTTTTGTTTGTATATATTTTTGTTACGAATATTTTTTAATTATCACCCAACTTCTCTTTTTTTTTGTCAATTTTTATATTATCACCCTTTTTCTTTAATTTCTACTTTGGGACGTACATTTTACTAAATGTTTCTTATAACTTTTTTCTTTTTAAAATTACAAAATAATGTCATCGTTTAAGGGTAAAATTCTCACATTACTCCACCAATTCCAAACTTTTTCCTTTTATTTTCAATTGGTTTTTATGTTTTCTTAATTTTAATTATTGCACGCAAGTAAATCAGATGATAATTAAAAAAAAGGAAGAAGTATAATAATACAAATTGTGTATCCTTATTTCTTTGAAATTCATTGAGATAGGCGTTAAAGCTTCTCACATAAAAGTTCACCAACAACAAAAGATATAGAGATGATTCTAATTAACAAGAGATATAGAAATGAAACTAGAATGATGTCCATTGTTTAACAAATACATTTTCTCGTGTATCCTCTCAAAAATTGCTCACATAAAATTTATTTTTAAAATTATTGAATGCGTATTTAGTCTAAAATTTTATTTGTATAAGTCACATATCATCAACTCCTTGCTAATAGTTTAAGTATATCACTTAGGTCTTTCGTTATACAAAAATCATTTCAATAATATTTCTCCCAATACGTTGGAAATCAATTAAATTTACAAGGACGATGTTGCAAGACCGATAAATCGACAAGAATTGTTAATGTATTATTTGTTAAAAGTTTAACAAACTCCATTGCATTTAAAAAAATAAACTTGTAAATTTAGCCTAATTAGTAAGATAAACATAAGTTGTATTTTAACATAGTGCTTTTTGCGCATTATTCATATCGTCTCTAATTGACTAAAGGCAATATGTAAAATTCAGTTATAAAATATCATTACCATCCATTCATTTATATATTTTACATATTTACTTTATTTTACATTTCTTTTTTCATTAGAATACGTTAGGTAATAAGGAATATAATTAGATGTCCAAGTGTCCAACATTTTGTTTCTTTGTCGGATAAAAATAGGACCAAGGTTCTTCGAACGCACCAAAACAACACTAAAAACATTATATCAAGTACTAGAATACCAAAAGCAGTCAATGTTGAGTGAACTGAATAACCACTGTGACAAAGCCAAGCGCCCTCGAAATCCAGAGATAATCTAAACACCGTAAAAAAAGCAGGGACAAAAACAAAAAGGGGACCGACAATAATTAACACAACAAGACAACAATCAGTAAAAGGACAAAGACAATGAGGACCGTAGCAAAATAAGAGTAGTTTGCAAAGTTAATATTCCACTGTTTGAATGCAATTTTACGTTTTCCCATAATTTGTGTTAACTTTGCTTATAGGCTTTGAGAATAAATTGTTTAAAGTGCTCTGATGAAACACGAGACAATACAATTTTCCATTTAATTTATATGCACTACCAGCCTTCGAAATCAGATAATGGACATTTGTATGTTCTTTAAAATGAGAGATTCATGGGTTTTGGTGCTATAATATATCTTACCCTCATGAACTGTGACAGTACTGACAAGACCCTTATTGCCTTGCTTAGGTATCCTACCAACATATCTCCAAGATAATAAGCAAGAAGACAAACAAGCCGAATAACGCATTTATGAACGATACTGCAAAAATAAAAGAACAAAAGCAATCAAGCCCGTGATTCTCACGGGTCACAAAACTAGTTATTCTCAAAAAAAGAAGGAAAAAAAAGAGAGAAATAATTCAATATGATGCATTAATTTGCCCTTCGTCTTTACTTACAAACTTTATTTCCCGGAAGACAAAGCGACGTTCAAACTTTTACATAGAAAATTTAGTACAAAATCTATACAATCTAATCAAAAAGTAACCTTACGCATTTAATTTTTTTTACATGATGTCATGAATTACTGGACTCATTAAAAGGTAACTGTTTTTAAAACCACATGTTTTTATATATTAATCAAAATAACAACTAAAATACAATATATAGTTTTGAAAATAAACCAAAATTGTCAAAGAAATAAGGCATGAACCAACTAACTTTTATGTATTTCAAGACTATATTTTTTAAATGGATCAACTAATTGCTCAGACAAATATAAACAATACGATAAAAATAGCAAAACTAAAACAGATAAACCCGTGAATCTCACTGGTCACAAACCTAATTAATACTACTTAACCCTTAATTAACCCACTTAATTAACCAAAACCCTAACTAAAATCTCATAAGACAACATTCCCAAAAATTAGGGTTTAGTAACCAAAATAAATAACGGGAAAAGGATAAACAAACACTTACAAATGTAAAGAATTTCAAAAGGATGAAACTTTAATGCAAATCTTCAAAGGTATAGTGAGAATCTTGAAAGGATAAGGTTGTAAGGGAATTTGAAAGGTTTTGAGGTGGTTAGGAAATAGTAGAGAGTGTTTTTAGGGGTTAGAAAGAGAGAAAAGCTGAAATGGAGGCTTATGTATGTATCAAGTGTTAGGCGAGTGGTAATAAAGCAATAAGTAAATAGAGGAATGATCTTATCTGGAACGAAGGTTGTGGCGTGACTTAAAGTCACTGTCCAAAAGTCGATTATGCCCCATCTACTACACACTAACTCGATAACATTCGACCCCCAAGATTACACAAGCGCTGCAAACTTCGTGTAGGTAAGAGTGCAGATGAGAGCCGCCAAAAACGTTGCCAAGACTTCGGACTCAGGAAACACTAACAACCCGAGTGAACTTTGTTAATGTAGAAACAAGAAAACATTAACAACGCGGGTGAATCTTTCTAATGTGGAAACCAAGAAACATTGAAAATTTGTTGAAACATTTTTAAGTTAGAATATAATATGAGAATAGAAGAGGAAGAAAAGAACTAAAATGGTGGAGAATAAAAAGGTGGCGGGTTTAGGGGGAGGTGACGAGGGCGAGTTTGACTGGTCGGGGGCTGACTTGCGGTGGGGGCGAGTCTAGCCAGCGAAGGGGCGATGGGCCTGGGCGGGAGTGGTGGTTGAAATTGAAAAGGTTAATTGAGAGAGATAAAATTGAAAAAAAAAGGTAAGGAAATGAGAGGGCTAAAATGGTCATTCTTGTACATGATTAAGTAATCATGTACATGAAAGAGTATGATCCTTTTAAAAAGGGTTTGAATTTTAAAGATTTATTATAATCATAAAATTTATATATGTGTTCTTTTATTGAAATACTAGTTTTAAACCCGTGCAAAATTGCACGGGATGTTATTTAGAACATTATTATTAACTAAAAATATATAAAAATTGTCAAATTTTATACGATGTCATATTTAAGATTATTACATTTAAATTATAAATTACATTAGCAATTAAGATGTTATATATGCTGGTCATAATAAAATGTGATAATTTAACAATACATTTCGCATTTAAAAACATATCCTAAGAAAATTAGCAAATAAAAAACCGGGAAAAAAATTATATTATGTAAATAGTAATGTGCAAATGATATTATTTTTTTTGGATAACTTATCCGTTAATTACAATATTTGTATCACGATTTCTTTGTTTTTAGATAAGATATTAATACAGTTTTTCAAACTGGCGAACCAATGTCGTGTTTGTAGATATGTCAAAATTTGACTCGAACCATAAATCTAACTTGTGCAGACCTGTTTTTTCCAAGATCAAAATATGTAGATCTTAACCCGTGGCCCGATCAATCCGAATCTTCAATGAAATTAGTTTAAGGTCAAAACTTGACTCAACCTGCTTGACCACATGAGTAAAACATACTATAAATTTATGTTTTATGTGAATAAGCCAACCAGCTAACTTAAGAGTTAAGTGTTGCTCAACCCGTGAAAAGTTAGTGAAAAATGTATTTTAAATATTTTGCGTTATGTGATATAAAATATGGATACTAAATATAATGTTAAAATATGTTTCATTTAAAACATTTGAATCATGAAATTGATAAGTCAAAATACGTAAATTTATGTTTAAGACGGATATATCCGTCCTAAACTTAAAACAAGTTTAAATAATAAAGATAAGACAAAAGTACAATGCATTGAAATTAGCGGAAAAAACTTGTCCCATCTATGTAAAATGGGTAATATTTACCCCGTTTTAGTTTTAAAACGAATATATCCGTCGTAAGAGAGAGATACTCGTCAAAACCATATTTATCCAAAACATTAGACATTTACCATCACAGATTACATGCATATATTGAGCATTATAGCAAATTAAACCGCATGGTGAAATCAAATAAATACCAATGCAAATCCTCTGTCCCATTCTGTGTCTCATTTTATGTCCCGTATATTACTCTGATAAGTCCATATCTGTCCATTAACCCATAATACCCCGTATTTTTGCCGCTTTAAAATTTGGTAAAAGAAGAAGATGTTGAAAAGTGTTTTTGATCCGTACTCTGACCCTAACCCAACTCGTGACATACATGACCCGGAGTATTTCACTTGACCTGTATTCTGAATCGACTTGTATAACCGACCCGTTTGACAAATCTACCTAAGCCCATACACGTCTCACTTTACCTGGTCCATCTATAGCCTAATTACGCATAACCCGTGAAGAGCTTAATAAATCACCCACTACAACTTGTTTTACTACTTCGTATATCCTAAAATTTAAGCCCTTCAATAAATATGTTCCGTCGTCCCACAAAGCTTCCACTTGCACCTGTTTATACTCTGAAAAGTGGAAAATGAGTCATTCCACACCTCCCTCGATTAACCTTCATCCACTTTCATGATTCTCAATTTCTCATTACTCCGTCCTCCTTTTATATCGATTAACAATGGCTTAATATTTGTTGAAAAAATATAAGTTCCTTTCAAACCAAGTTCTGAAATGTCGAAAATGTTTATTTTGAGAGAAACAATTTGTGTTCACATTGTTTTGAGGTTGAAATATGCCAATATAGTATGATTACATTATATTTAAAGTCATCCCTTAATTGATTCAAGGAAAAAAAAAATATTTTTGTAAGTAATAGAGCTTTAATTCATTTATAGTAGAAAGCATGATGCTTTTTTTTCTCAACGATTTAAAGTAATTTTTACATTAATTTTAGTTAGATCTATTATTATCATCATCATAATTTTTTGTTATCCATTGTTTGCTTCATGATTTTTCCTTTTGTTTTGAAAGAAAGGCTGTTAAGTCTAGCTAAATAATGTCCAGATACAATCTTTTTCAATCTTCATTTAAAATTAAAACTTTATATTCGGTTTTTTTCCGGATCGACGGTTAATATTGGATGTATGGACATTGTCGAAAATTGTTTATTAGGGATTAATTTTTTTTATTTTATATATTTGTGTTATAATGTAAATTTGTATATTTATAGTATAATTAATATAATTACGTTGATTATTCATAATTTCATATTGGACAAGCAACAAATCCAATGGTCTAATTAAATCCTTTTATTAAAATGGCTCCTGAAAATTAGTTGTTGAATATGAAAACGAGTTGTTTCTAATTAATTCATTGAAAGAACATGGCCCTAGAATCCAGGAAAGTAAAAAAGCCTTTGAATTAT
This sequence comes from Silene latifolia, assembly GCF_048544455.1. Classification (NCBI taxonomy): domain Eukaryota; kingdom Viridiplantae; phylum Streptophyta; class Magnoliopsida; order Caryophyllales; family Caryophyllaceae; genus Silene; species Silene latifolia. The sequence continues at coordinate 34,275,682 of NC_133527.1, read as the reverse complement.
TGACTTTCAACCAGAGGCTGACACGTCAGCTCTGTGGTTGTTCGTTTAATATATAGGATACATTTTTTTTTGTATTTACTCATATCTTATTTATATAAATACATAAACATTTCGTGCAAATCTGTGCAGCCACGTCATCACTTCCAGTTTTTACTAAACATTAAATGCGGGACCAGAACAAATATTAAGGAACTAATTAATGAAAAACCGTCAATGTTTATGTTTTGTACTTAAATGATTACGTTTACAATTTGTACGTAAATATTAAAAAATAACGATGGTTTGTACCCACAACGCGTGCATTTTTTTCGAGAACAACCCGTGCATTTGTTTGCACGGGCCTAAAACTAATTTTCATAAGATAATGAAAATTTCTTATGTTTCTGCCCCCCACCAAAAAAAAAAGTAATCTCACGTCGTTACTTGTCACGATGGACCACATACTTTGTTAATCCAGCCTAGGTTTTTTCAAATCTTGGTTCCGTCCCTGATTGACACGACCCGAAAACACAATACGAACCCGACATATAATTAGGGGTTGTTTGGTTACCCATTAAATAACACGGGAATTCCAATTCATGTGAATTGTAAAATGAGTAACTTGTTTGGTTACCCCAATTCACATGAAATGGAATTACCTTGGAACTCTAATTCCTCCATAATGGAAGAAGTTGCTTACCTAGATCCCCCTAGGTAAGTTGCAATGCCTACATGAATTGTATTTCCTTTATGCAACCAAACAGCATTTCCTAATTCACATGAATTCTAAAATCATGTGATTTATCACTTCTTAGGCAATGCAACTTCCTACATGCAACCAAACGACCCCCTTAGTGGGTGAGGGTTAAAATATTGTGACTCATTTAAGTAATTGGGTTGACACAGAGACGATACGAAACTTAAATGAGTGCGACTCATAGTCACCTCTAAATCTCTAATTGATGTGAAGGTAGGATAGTGTTGGGCTAAAAACTGACCCGTATACGAGCTGGACGAAACTTGTAGAACACCCAAGAAGGCCCAAAGAATAGCAGAAAAAAAGAGTAGATAAGCACACAAAGTCCCAATCATACATCGCCTCTCTTATTTTCCCCCCAAAAATATCTCGTCTCTCTTGTTCCTCTTTCTCTCTCTCCTAGGGTTTCTATCTCTCATCCGTCAACGAGATGATGCAACAACCAGGACAACAACAGCCACAACAATCCGCCATGGATCCACAACAACAGCAGCAACACTACCAGCAACAGCAACAACAATGGATGTGGGCTCAGCAACAACAACAACAGCAGCCACCTCAACAGATGTGGCCGCAACAAGCACAGCAGTATCCGCAACAACAACAACCGCAACAACAACAACAAGCGTATCAACAACAGCAACCGCAGCAGTCGGCTAGTGCTACTGGTGAGGTTTCTACCTTGTGGATTGGAGATCTTCAGTATTGGATGGATGAATCTTATATCAGCAATTGCTTCGCTCAAACTGGCGAGGTATTTTTCTTATATTAATGATTTGTTTAAGTTTATGTGTTGAAATTATTTTGATTAGGTTTTGTTTTGCATAAGGTACGATAAACGCTGTTGATGATTGATTGCTCATGTTTATGATTTGTTGAAAATCAGTTGTTTTTATTTTGTTTGTTGTTTGAATCGACATCGTTTTTCAAGTTGAATAAAAGATGTTGATAATTGATTGCTCAAGTTTATGATGTGTTGGAAATCAGTTTTTATTTTGTTTGTTGTTTGAATCGACATCGTTTGTCAAGTCGAATTTGCGCCTTGATTTTAAATATAGTCATGTTTATGACATTGAAAGTATTTTGATTAGTAAGCTTACGTCTACTATTGTTTAAGTAGCTATGCGCGATGTTTCTCGATTTAAACTTTAATTCATGTCTTGAATTTTACTTGTGTACTCTGAGTTTTCTTAATGATGTGTGAAGTTTGATTATGGTTTACAAATTTCTCTTTTTTTGGTGTTTATTGTTTGAATTAACACCGCCTCAATAGTTGTAAAAACACTGTTCTCTTTGTTATGACTTATGACCATAGAAGCGCATGATAACAAAGTACTTTTAAGGTTAATTTAGGAGCTAGTCTTCTAGCTCAGACCATCGAAGTCTATGACGGTTAATCTATTTTCTTGTATTAATTTGATTTTTTTTGAAACTTATTTCGTTGTCAGTACAACAAAATTAAATTGCCATAACTTAATTTTTTTTATTGTTAAGGTTCATGTTGCTCTGCATAAGTGCGTAGAAGCGGTCTGACTATTGGCTGATCTATCCTGTTTTTCTATGACAAATATGTCAGTTTTTTAGAATTATTTTTTCAGTAGTTAGGTCTCTCTGCTTTATATTGGTAGTTTTATGGTGTTCAACTGGGTGGAGTTTGACTAGTAATGATACTGAATTCATGCAGCTCGTTACTGTTAAAATCATTCGCAACAAGCAAACTGCGCAGTCAGAGTGCTATGGGTTTATTGAGTTTTCATCTCATGCGGGTGCTGAGAGAGTATTACAGAGTTACAATGGCACCTTGATGCCAAATGCTGAGCAGAACTTCAGACTGAACTGGGCTTCCCGTGGGTCTGGTGAGAAGTGGGCTGAAGATGGCGCTGATTTCAACATTTTTGTTGGAGATTTGGCTCCAGATGTCACTGATTACGCATTGCAAGAAGCATTTAGAACTCATTACCCATCAGTAAAAGGTGCAAAGGTTGTTATGGATAAGCTTACTGGAAGGGCCAAGGGTTATGGATTTGTTCGTTTTGGAGATGAAAGTGAACAGTTGCGCGCCATGTCTGAGATGAATGGAGTCATGTGCTCTGGGCGCGCCATGCGAATTGGCGCTGCTAGCAAAAAAACTGCTACTGGGACAGGTATGTGCTCTGTGAGAATATGTGATAAACCACCTTGCTGTATTGAATGTTGATTTTTTTGGGCTAATTGTCGGCAGTATCTAGATTTAATTGGTTTTTTCGTCTGATTTATGGGTTTGTCTTTGTTTCATTTGTACATCTTAGTTCTTTTAAGTGGTAAAGGGGGCAGTTGTAAACTTTTGTTTACCTTTAGGACTTCTTTTCTTTTGCATCCTTCATTCGATTTCTACGTTTGAACTTTGAAGACAAGCAAAATTCAGTTTCAGTTCCTTTCAGATTTTGGGAGCAATTAATTCAGTTGAATTATGTATAAATCTGAAAAACTGATAGAGCTCACATTGTCTCAAAGCAGGGTGTCAAGAGGCTCTCTCATTTAGGGGCCTGAGACTGATTTCTACCGAAATGGTTACCCCCTTATTATGCGGCCTTGTATAGGTCAGTAATGTTGTAAATTTTGCATTCGCAGCAGTTCCATTGCAGAACTTCTTCTACCTTTCAGTTCTTTAACTCCTTTATTTTCCAGCTATCAGTTCAGCTCCATTTCACTTACTATACAAGATGCTGTTTCATTTAATTTATTGTGGGTTTAGTTATTTCTATTTAGCTTGCTCGCTCGCTTTTTTCGGCCCACCATTCAAAGTTGCATTTTATTTATTACTTTTTTTTTCCTTCATCATTTTTCATATCCTTGTTTGTAGGTTCTTGGGTTAAAGATCTTCTTGTCATTTTCCCTTTTCTACCAAGATGGTTTTTTTTACATTTTCAATTTTTTTCCTGTTCTAATATTCAGAGCTTTTATGTAATTGTATTTGTAATTCTTGTAAACACTTGGTAACTTGGTGCGTTAGCAGATTTTTTTTTTGTTTCAATACTTCTATTTCTGCCTCATAGATTGTGTCATCTGAAACTGTTTAGTTGGTTTTTCTCTTCAGGGGAACCTTGCCTTTTTATCGGTTTGGTTTTAGTTGTGTTTTTTTAATCAACATTCTGCCTCTAAGAAAGCAAAATCTGGATAAGGGTGAATCGAAGTAATATGTGTCTCTTTTGTGACCAACACTTTTCGTCACAAGCTTGTAACCTCTCACATGATGCAAGTGGGAGAACAAGTGGGGAAGCAAGTGGGGGAGACCTCACAAGCTCGTGACCTTCGTTCATTTTTTTCAAACTTCTTTTCTTTCCTCTTGATTATCTTCTTCATTTAAATCTTTCTCCAATGGTTTTCCTCATTTTTACAGTTTAATTTTTTTCATGTCATGTATACATATTTTCGCTTATCATGTGATATGTATTGTGTTTTTACCTTTTCTCATCTTTCATTGTTTGACTTCACATTGAAGCTTTGTTTGCTTGTCAACTTTATTCCATTGACGTTTCTTGACTTTATCACCTACTGCTCTATACCTTACCTGCGACGCCTAGGTCACTATATTCACGTGTTAATTGTGTTCTCAATTTGGCTTGTACCTCTAGTTAGTAAAAACTGTCCTTACTTTGGAGAGTGTGCAATATTATTGTAGTTCACAAACGTCATACAGCTATTGTTGTCGTTGAACACATTGTTGTGTTACATTTTTCTGTGATGCATTTTTTTGGATTGCTTCTGCTATATCATGTTTTTTTTCTTCTTAAACGCAGCTTCTTACCAGAATACCCAGGCAACTCAGAATGACAGTGATCCAAATAATACTACTGTGGGTATTTTTTTTGAAAGAGTTCCACCTCAAAACCATTTTCGGTCTCGTTCTTACTTTAAGCTTTACTTTCCAGGTATTTGTTGGTAATCTGGATCCTAATGTCACTGATGAACATTTGAAACAAGCTTTTAGTCAATATGGGGAATTGGTCCATGTAAAAATACCTGTCGGCAAGCAATGTGGTTTTGTTCAGTTTACTACCAGGTTTGGATGATTTTTTTTAGTAGTAGTTGCAACTTGCAAGTGAGAATGCCATGTTTGTTTCTTATACTAGTAACTCATAACATAATTAATTTGGCAGAAATTGTGCTGAGGCGGCATTGAGTGCAATGAATGGGACTCAGTTAGGCGGACGGACTATTAGACTTTCTTGGGGTCATAATACATCAAACCGGCGGGTATGTTTTTCTTTTATAAATTCTTCCTGCTTAACATTAACATTTAATCTTGTTTGAATGTCAAGTTGAACTATTTTTCTGTTTCGGTAGCCACAAGCTGAACAAAACCAGTGGAACAATGCCGGTTACTACGGTTATCAACAAGGATATAACCCTAATGGTTATGCTGCTCCCCAAGATCCTAATATGTACTATGGAGGCTATCCTGGATATGGTGGTTATGCCGTGCCACAGGCCCAGCAGCCTGTACAGCAGCAGGTTAGATAATAATTTCAAATTTCTCAGTTTTAATTAAAGAGCATAGGATAGATATCAGCATTGTTCCTTGCATCGTAGACATTCAATTTTGTTTTTCAAATTTTAAACAAAGAAATTATTAAAATGTGGTTGATTTGAAAGTTAGAATCCAAAACTGGTCCGCGTAAGGTTGCATTTTTCGGTTGTAAGCAAAATTGATTAGTCGCTCCGCTGAATGGGACAGCAGTTTAAACAAAAAAAATGTTAGTCTGGTATTTTGGAAGTCAGTTTATGTCGCTGAGCCATGATAGACTTAAAAGTCGTTGGCAGTGACCTAGTGTCATAGTCCAGACCTAGTGTCATAGTCGAAACCTGAGAAGAAAAAGCGTCTATGTGGACTCTTTGAGGAGTAATAAATTTCAATTTCACTTCATTTTGTTAATTATTTTAATTTTGGGACATTAAAGAAAACGGCCTATGCTGGTACTTTATTTTGTTTATTTTTTTAAATGTTCCGTTGCATAGATTGTTTTTGAATTTTGATATAGTTTTACGCCACTCTTTTGATCAATTGCTAACATTATGCATTATAAGTTATGGAAATCGGAATTATTGTTGGATGCTGACTTGTTGCTTTGGAAATGCAGTGATCATCTTGAGGAGTTGATGTGATGGTCGTCGTTTGTACCAGATTGTGTGTTATTGGATTTCTTTTGGTGGGGATGTCTCGTAATGTAAAACATTACTCAGTTTGGCTACCAAGCCTAGATACATTTTCTTTTTTGCGTATGAGCCCCTAGAACGTTACATACTACAATATGATGAGTATGGTTGAGTTAAGCTTTTACGGATTACCTTTGTATTTTAAGTTGGTGTCTCATGTCATGCGATCATGTTTGAATTCCGTTCTTATTAATGTTGTATTTGTGGTGTTTTAGATAACGTTTCTTAATAACTAGTACTTCCGTCCATGTAGTCGTGCAGTTTCAGTTTAGCAAGACATGAATCGGAATTTGAAATGAAGAATGATCAGAAAAAATCTCAGTTTTTTATTCAATAAAATCATATTTCTCCATTTTGGTGGATTTTTATTTTTGGACGTGGAAATCAAGTGTTAAATTTTAGTAGCCTTTTTTTAGCCGGGCTCATTTTTTGCCTTTTTAGCTACATTATGAGCAATAAATTATGAAAAATATAACTAACAAACAATGGAAATTTTTAGTTAGATTAAAAATATCATTGATTATGGCTCCAGGAGATGATGGTTTCTCGAGATGACACCTAGGATCTGCTAGGTAACTGTCAGATTAGCAGAAAAGAGCGCTTGTCGCCCCCTTTCTCCCACACGAGGAGAGAACGGCGGTCAGAGGAAATGTACACACGAAGGTGCCCAACTTTCCTTGCCCAGTTCAATCCCGTACCACACTGAGAGCCTCAGCCTGCTCTACAAATTGTGCCAAGGTCCACCCAGGCATACGTAACATCCTATACCAGAGAAGAGATACGGTCTTAATTCCAAGCTTGATGAAAAATGGAAAACAATCCAATGATAACAAAAGCTTTCCCTGACTTCCTATGCTCGTCATTGATCATGACATCGACCACAACCAGCTCTGTCAAATGCTTAGTAGCACTTCGGCCAACGGAAAGGAATGATTCCTACCAATTGAAGAGTCCATCATTCCTAGTAACTGAAATGGTCCGAAGCGCGCTCATTTAAGGAAATAACCTTGAACTCTCAGAGGAGTTAGTCTTTAACAGTAAATTGAGCCAGTTGATATTCGAGGTTCGAAAGTCGACTAATCATCTCATGATGCGACCATCCCAAGCTGGCAACCCAACCACAATCTTTGAGCAAGAAAGCAATCTTAAGGCCCCTTGTGTACGGAATTCTTCCACAATAGGCAATGTTTTAACTTTGTAGTCTGCTCTTGTCGAAGTCCGATTGCAATTTTCTTCCAATAGAGAGTCCAACGGAAGGCTATACCCCGACTTAGTGTTGTAACTACCATTGTAAGAATGGGACGAGTAGAAGGTGTAAGAAGTGATCCGATGGCTCATTGGAATACTAAGGATATGAATATGATTCACCCACCTTGAATCAAAGATAATTTCTATCCTAACCTCCATGATTTTAGAGGTGTCTAGCTTCCAAATCGGTCAATAAAGGGAAATCAATTATCCTAACATCATTCATTATAGGTTCAGGCTTTTTTCCTTCTACCAAATTCGTCTCCAAACTTTAATGGTAGAATGAGGTCTCAGTTTCCAACAGTACTGACTACTGAGTAGTCCCTCATTTCCCATACCATTTTAGCAGCCACGACCAAACAAAGAAGAGACGTAGGCTTGTAAAGCAAGTGCATAGTCGAACTAGGGCTAATCATGTCTGTAGTTCTAAATTTATAGGGCTAATCATATCTTAGAATTACACGAAAGAATTGGACAGAACGTAGATGCAGGAGTCAACTCTATTTCCACGGTGAAATTGACTACTTCCACAGGAAGTATACATTAGAGATCGGCAAGTAGATAAATTGAAAAGAAGCCTCCTCTAATTACTCCCCTGGATCAGTGAACAAGTACATTAACTATGTAGACTGTAGAGCATCAATTCAATCATCGTTTCCGATGCTAGAGCTCTATGAAATTAAGCCAAGTACAAGTAATCTGACCCAATTTTTAAAAACTATTTCAACGCCAATGGAGAATTCATAAAGAAATATTTTAATGTCTTAACACTGGCTTATAGGACACTGATTGAGATTTACTCGTTCGTTCACATTCCTAACCTCCTCTGATGGCTAATTCTCAGGCCTACTAAAATAAAGCTCCGGGCCTTATTTGAGACTACACTACCACACTTTGGCTTAAATAATGGGAATCATGAAAAGGGTTTCACATAATATACACATAATGACAGTTAAAATCTCCTAAATGCTGGGTAAGATCATCTGTCTTCAATACGGTTTCTTCATGTTTAAACACTTATCTGATGCTTGGTTGAACATTTCCTGCACTTGTTTTAGCTCCTCATCTACAAAAAAAAAGGGCACCAGATTGAAAATTTAATTTTCAGAATAATACAGTACTTGGTGAGAGTATGTGCCTTTAAAAAAAAAAAAAAACTAGTATGTGACTACTTGAGCTGGTAAAACACAAAATAAAAGTTTCGAACGGCAGCACACTATAGTAGGTCAATCAACAGATATAACATACAGCCTAGGTTACTCGGCCTATTCATACTAACATATTGTATCAATATCGTACATTAGATACTTCTAATTTACTACGAGTAACATACATATCATATACCTAAGTTAATTTCGGTACCTAATGGCAAGTCTGCAGTTACAGGCAACCAAGCTACTTTATAGCTTCTATGTAGCATACTAACTAACTAACAGCGTTGTTGCTATGCATGCATAAGATCTTATGAAACTGTGAGTCATGACCATATCTGTAGTTCTAGGCTTCTAGCAGCTTAAAAAAGTCGTCAGATTCAGATTTATTGAACCTACAGGAATAAAATCAAATTCTCATAACTATTTTGACTAAGTTAGACCATCGATGTTCTCAGGAAGCAGAAACGTAAAAAAATATAAATTGTCCAAGTGTTTACCAGCAGCTTCCAGTTGCCTTTGCAATTCTTGTCCAACAGCATCATTTTCCGCCTGGTGTACTTACAAGGAGTACCAAGTAAGCGACATGTAGATAGTTTAGCAGTTCAAAATGAGCTACCAACTGTAATACACTAATACCTGAAGCTCTGCTATTCGTTTAAGTTGAGCTTCTTCACCTCCCTCAGTCAGTGGAAGGGCGTTAACCAAGGCATCAAACTGAACAACAAGACGTAATTAGCTATATGGTGATACATAAACACAAATAAAAAGTTCCAGATTGAAGAGTGCATATGCAGGGAGCTACACAACACGCCTCTTTCTGCATAAAAAAAGTCCTAGAATAAAACCAGTTATTACATTTTACCAGTGAATATGCAGGCAGCAACTTATGTGAAAACTTGGCAATCACTAGTGTGAGTCAGTTGACAATATCTACAAAAGTACAAATATAACATGATACTATGGGAGTAACATAACTATGACTTCGCGTTCAATGTTCAGAAAGGTAACAACAAAGTTCAAATTGAAGTTCGACAGAGAAGACAGTCTGTCATTACCACCCTAGGATAAGTCTAAAGCATTAATTTACAATATCCGTACAATAGAAAGAACATAAGAATGAAAGTAGGAAGTGCTTTAGGACAGGGAGAATAATCTTTTTTATTTATAGCTCACAACATTCCGCAGTCAAAGTCACTGATCCAGTTCTACTTGTAACAAGTATAGCAAAACATAAAATGTACTCCCTTTGTCCCGGTCATTTGTTGTCCTTTTCCATTTTTGCGTATCTCAGTCAATTGTTGTACTTTCTATTTTAAGAATGAACTTGATGAGCAATTTGACCATTCACACTCAATTAATTCCACTTGTCATTTAGTAATTGGCCCCCTTCCCTTTCCTTGGTCTTTGGGCCAAAACCAAAGGACAACAAATGACCGGGACGGAGGGAGTATAAGGCTTTCTTTTGAGCTATTCATGCAACCAATCCTTCAACTACTTGAGACCAGAAGAAATACCGTTTTTGAAATATTTGAAATTTAATACCATAATGTCGGGAAATCAAAGCATTGTACGTACATATACGACAATCACCAAAGAATTAGACCTTTCGGTATGACTTTGCATAACTACCTAATATGATGACCTACATGCATGGAACCTTATCCTAAGCAATCAAAGACCAATAGAGACACGTTTACTACCCAAACCTTAATACCAACCACATCACTAGTAGTGAGTAGTGACAGCCTTTTAGTGCCGTTAAGTTGAACACAATCTCAGTCTTAACCATAACTGGTTTTGATCACTCATATCATCACCACCACCACCAACATAATACTAACAATTGTGATGCACTAACCGATGTGCACACCATCTTGGTTTCATTCCTAAACCCTAACTTGACAAGCATACCAAAAAGCCAAATTTTGAACATATCAACTCCTATCAGCGTTCAACATTCAACATTCAAATTCTATTCGATCAGTAGTTGAGGTTGCCACCAACAAAAACATTGCCCTGAGTGTAAACGCACTCTCTTTTCCTAAACTCCAACACCTAACAATTTGGCAAGGCTACTAATGAGATGTTTCCATACACTCAAAGTTCCAAACATACCTTTCGCCTGTTCAACCACAACCACATTATCTTACACCGTGCAAAACGCAAAACGATCAATCATATCAAACAAGCTTAAGACACTAGAGAAGAACACGATTCCAAACATTTCAAAACTAACACCGGCAAATTATTATCCAATTGATCAATAACTTTCCAATAACACATCTACACAAAGCGTGAAAAAAAAAACTAAAATCACAAGAAAACAAAGGAGAGGGACCTGTTTGGCAGCCTTAACAAGAGCAGCACTCGCCTTTTTCGGCTCATCAGCGAAATCCTCCTGCGGCGCCGGCGCTTGCGACGGCTGCTGCGGCTCCGACGGCGGTTGTTGCGCCGGTGGTTGAGAATTAGGGTTTAATGGCGTAGGTTCGGGATAATTAGGAGAAAGACGAACAGGAGGAGCATCTCTTTGCAAAGTACCAAAAGTGTTGAATGCTAAGGACGCTATCAAATTCACTTGTTCTTGCATTTGTGATATTATATCCATCTTTTCTTTTATTATTCACTTCAATTCATGCAATTTTAATCAATCAATTGGATAAACTTCAAGCTAAATTTGAAGAAGTATGAGTAATTTACAAGTTATTGTAAATGATTACCTTAGCTGAGGAGGAGGATTATCGTCTATGGAAGATTAGCGCGATTTGAGTGCAATGGCGATGACTGAAAGGAAGGAAGGAAGGAACGACTAACGAGGGATAGAAGAGTGTTATTTGAAATTTCGGGAACGATTTGAGGGGATTCGAACTTGCTATCTTTTGTTTTTAGTATCTTCGTCTTATACATGTCTAAAAATAAACCCGACTTATAAATGGGATAAAATAGCAAAAAATGCAAATTGAAGGGAAATAAAATCAATTTATAAAAGAAAATCAATATTATAATCAAATTCCATTTATAAGTCACAATTACAATTGCAATTAAAATATTAATATTATACCCCTTTATAGTCTGTCTCGATCAATTCTTTACGTTTTTCTTATTTGAGTGTCTCAGTCATATAATTCATCTATATAAATAAACCGACAGATAACCCGATGGCAGTATTCGACCCCAGCTGTGTATCAAGCCGGACCTTACTGCCCGACCAGTTTGACAGTCACTGATTAAGCAGTAACTATTAACAGGAGAAAAAGTAGTGTCATAACATGTATGCTTATTTATTTTTTAACCGCCTTTATTCTAATGTCTCAAAGGCTCCTTAGACGCCTATTGAGTGGCTCAATGTATACAACTTCGGGTCTTCACCCTACGGTGAAAACCGCTGACAGCAGTTTCCTTCCAGGATGAATAAGGAGTAACTACTGTATGAACAAAGGCTACCCTCTGGATTCCATTTGGCAGAACTGGCACAAGTGATTTAAAGTACACAGATTATGCAGGGAACATTCTATCATCAGTCTTGAAAAAGAAGAGGGTACTTATTAGATTTGAATAATGCATCAGCATAAAAGAATCACTAACTAAATGAACGAGTATCCAATGCCTAAAGTTCAAGAAAAACAAAACGCTACATCGAAAAAACCCTGTTAATAGGGTATGACTGTAGTTCAGTAATTGGCATTTGCAGTGAACTTATGTTAACAAAAAAAGGAAGAAGAAGAAGAAATGGAGTTAGTATAGCTTATTCTCCTGCTTAATCATTCAGTCTCCATTGCAGTAACCTCGCTTGGTTGTTCAGTCAATAAACTATCACCGTCTCCATTCTCCATGCTAATTTGAAATCCAGAATTGTCGCAAATTTCCTTCAGAGAAACTTCACATCCATCTTGCTCTTTTAATGGCAGCACATTTGAGCAAGCCACAGTAACTTCATCTGTCTTCTGCATCTTTAATGGAATCTCAGATAGGTCATCCAGATCCGCCCTTCGTGATGAATCTTCCTTCTCTTTCACTTCTGTCGGAGGGTCATTTCTGTCTTTTTCCACCTCTAATGTATCAGAAAGGGAAACATTAACATTTACTTCTCCCATTCCAACCTCATTTCCATTCTCAACAGGCTCAATAGATGGTTCCTTTTCAGCTTGTTTCTCTTCCGGGACATCTTCTTTCTCCTCCTCTTCCCTGTGTGCTTCGACAATTCCCGTTGCTTTCTCAAACGCAACAGTTAACTGGTGGTCAACAGTTTCTGTCTTTGTCTCTTTCTGCTCGGCATCATATGTAGTAGGCGAGTGCGGTAGTACCCTAACTACGGGGGAATGAGATTGAGGGGTAAATGAGGTGGGAATCGGTATGTCCCGTCTCGTGTACATCTTAGCATTCGGGGCAATATCATTCTCAGGAGTGACAGGAACAACACAGCCTTCCTTAAACACTACCCCTCTCATGTACATGTCACTGTCCCCTACTCTCACTCTCAGGAAGTATCCTGCATCAAAGGCACACTCCAGAACACCTGTCACAACCTGGCCCACCATCTCATCATTGTTATAATCATCATCTGTTGACAGTGACAAGTCAGCGTCTACTTGGACCGTGTCCTTGCCTTTAGATGCACCAGATGAATTTCCTGGTGTGCAGGAAACAGACCTTAAGATAGGTCTGCTAACAAGGGATGGTTTCTCCACTGCTGGAGTTTCGTCTTTGCGTGGGCGCCCACGCCTTCTCTTCACTGGTGGGTCCGATGGTGATGCAGCTTGATTCATGAGCTGGTTCATTCTGCTAACAAAGAGATTTCAAAGATAAAGAATAATTAATGGCTCATTGGATTCACTAAATATTCGTATGTTCAGTTTACTCCGGTACTAAACAAGACCAGGAAGACCAAAGACTTCATAGTAAGTTTGTCAGTTGTATGAACTTATATACTAGCAATCCTTAGACGGCAAGAAGAGTAATGTATACAAAGTTGTCTGAAGTTTATTGAATCTTCAAAACAAGTGACATGCCTTACTTATATACACTATAAAAAACACTTGCCACTCGGCCAACTTTACGCAAGCATATTCTAAAACGGATTAGTTCGACAACCCTTTTTCACTTAAATGGGTAGATATTCCTAGTGAATGGATGCTTTTAAATATTTGTGTCAACGGCAACAACAACAACAATAGTGCTGACATTCAAAATGATATTGGGGTCGACTAACAAGAATCCCAAGAGATCGTTTGAAGTATCATGATGACATTGTGGCACATAAATTGTGCCCCCTCTTGATCAGTATACAGTCGTTTTCTAACTAAAACAATTTAAGTACTATATACAAATTCCAAGAAACAAATAAAAACAATTACTTCCCCTCGTAATCTTGATTAAAGTATTTCTTACAAACAACGGAAATGTTAAACAAATAATTGGGACGGACGGAGTATATGTCGTAACTTGTAATAAATCACACATCACAGTCAATTTCTCATCATGGGATTGTATACGTACATTACCCATCAAAAGTTTTCAAGATCAATAGGTGGGTGCATTATTATTATTATTATTATTATTATTATTCATAACACATGTAAAAAAGGGAGATTAAAAAAACATAAATTAGAAGGGTTAAATCTTGAATTACCTGATAAATTCCACGGTTTATTTTAATCTACTATGATGATGATGTTGCTGTAAAGATTGGTATTTACAGTGAGGAAAGATTCACAAAAAAGAAAGTTACTGTCAGGAGACGAGGCGAAATGTAACGCCACGAATTGAACAGCCCTTTTGTTGTTTTATGAGTAATTATTTTGTCCTTTGATTTTCCAGTGGGTAAATCATAGTAAAAGATGAATCAATAATGAGGTTGATTAAGATTTTGGGGTAGTTCAATAGGCTCTTCGCTACTTTGAATTGCTATTTTTAGACATGGTAAATGGGTTAATTTGGTGGGGTTTGGATCGGGTTACTTGAGCCAGATGTGAAAAAACAAGCCCACAAAACAAGTTGTCAGCAAAAAAAGACAATAGCTTCGAGTAATGCACAAGGAAATTTAGGGCTGTGTATCGGTCCAAAATCGGACCAGATTGGAACTGAAGTCGACAAAATTTATGGATCGGTACTAGACCTTGTAAATGGGTCAATCAGGTCAGGTTCGGGTCATGTCAGTTCAGGTTTTTCGTTGATTTCGGGTCGGTCGGGTTATTTCGGGTTTCGGGTCTGTTTCAGGTTTGTTTCGGGTCAAGTGGGTCGGATTATTTTGGGCCGGGTCATTTTCGGGTCAGTGATTAAGAGAGAAAAATCCATTTCAAGTCTTTTCAGTTCAATTAGAGTTATGTTTTGTCGAGTCATTTTCGGGTTTGGGGTTTCGGATCGGGTCATTTTCGAGTCAGGTCAGTTACGGGCAAGAAAGTTCGGGACATGGCCGGGTCGGGTTTTCGGGTCACATTCGAGTGCTGTAGTTCAGGTCGATTTCGGGTCTCGGGTCAGGCTTTTCGGGTCAGGTCAATTGAGTCGGGTTGCTTTTGCTAGGTCTAATATTCGTTTTCAATTTGTTTTGCATTGTACTTTGGAAGCATGATCGATGATTTTACAAGCTAAACTTAACGCGAGTTTTCCTATTCAAAGATTGCAGCACTGGTGCTCTTCTGGTCGTAATAGGAGTAAAATCCAAAGGAAGCTAATTGGGGTGCTGGATTGATGTGCCCTTACAGTAGAAAGGGACTTATGAGAATTGGTAGCTTTCTTGCATAGTTTAGAGTTTTAGTCACCTATTTTTTCGTTACAATTGTTCAATATGAAAATGTCTGGTATAGCCTATAGGTAGCAGATCGTAAGGAAAAAAATGCTGTACTTGGAGTAGATTAAGCGAGGTTAAACTGCTGCAAACTGATATTCTTACGTGCTTGTTTCCTTTGCAGACATCTTTAGCACACAGCTGGACCTGTATGGATCTCTACGTTTTCGCAACTCCATACAGAGTTACCTGGGATTATTACTTTGCCTCCAGTGAGCATAAACTAATGATTGAATCATGGGGAATATGTATGGTTTTGTTCTTATAAGTTTTAGATTAGATAGATACGGAGTACAACAGTAATATCTTAATGCGCCACGAAGCCTCCCAGCCATGGAGCCATGTTGAGGTAGGAGAGATGCAGGTTCAATACGACCCATAGTAAAAGTTACGCAAAAATTGCAGTAACTAACTTTCACGTCATGGCATAAGAAGAATGCACACAGTTTAGTTAGCCATTTTATCAATTCCAATATACTCCATTACCAATTAGTGAATCTCAAGCTCCATTGGAAAGGGAAATAAAATTTGTATGGAACAGGTAAAGCAACATGGAAATTGGAATATTTGTATTTCTAATGCCATCCGGAATGCTGGGTACACTCCTTTCTATGGTGGATATCTGACCTCTATTTTCCAAACACTGCTTGGGGTCAGCATGCTAACCTAGCTTTTCTCGAGAATCACATGGGCGCAACCTTTGAGAAGCGCCCTCAACCTTGGCAGGCAACCATAAATCCAGATGATGTCCATTCTGGGGACTTTTTAGCTCTTTCAAAAATCCGGGGTCGTGGTGGATGATGCATTTGCTGGTCATACTGCTGTTTGTCTCAAAGATGATGACAGCAATCTTTGGGTCGCTGAATCGGGTAATGAGAATGAGAAGGTATGATCTGAATTTACTGAGTTTGTTAGGAGATTTTTTTTTTGGAGTGTATTCACAATTCCATGTGGGATTAAGGCTCTTTATATGGAATGTATGCTAGAAGTCTAGAACGTCGAATAGTTAGTTACAGTAGTTTTACAGTTTGGTTTACGTATTCAACTTCAGTCAGGATCAACCATTTGTGTACATTTTGTATTTATTATGTACTTCTTACCCATGTGTGCTTGCATATAAAAATTGGATCCAAAAGCAAACTTGTACCCATTCGTGTACATTTTCTATTTATTGTTGCTGCTAAAATTGATTATTTGGATTTGGATTAAGACACGATAACTAACAGAAGAGAGAGAAAGTTAATTTCCCCCAATTCAAAAACCCCCAAATTATAATCTAACCTGATCCACCGCGTACGGCCACCACCCCACACTCTCGCTCCTCTGCCGACCGGCCATCCGCCGGAGATGGGGCGGTCTCTTTGCTCATCTCCGGCGGAATGATTCACCTACATTCGTTTTTCTCTGCCCTGGCTGCGGTTCACCTTGGTGTGCGAAGTGCGGTCCATCCTCGTCTCAACTCGTCTGTCGCTATTGTGGCTTTAGCGCAATCTTTTCTTGCACCACGATCTCCAGCTTTCAAGGCATATCCCTCATTTCTTATTCTACTGTCACCCGTCGGTCTGAACATTTATTTTTATGAAATGGATTCCGCACCTGTTTTCTTCGAGCTTGTTGTTGTCAACCTTGATGTGGTCGTGTTTGTTGTTGTTGCTATTCGCCAATTTCGCTGTCAGGACCTTCCTTCTTCATCACTTTTGATTTTCGTTCCCTGTGTTTGTGCTTGGTGCGAGAGGTCCTGGGAAGGTTTGGTGTGCGTGTCTGGTGTGTGTTGCGGTGTGTTCGTCCGATGGGTTGTCGGACTTCCGTGGCCTGGGTGTTCATGGATGGCGTGTGGTGTTTTTTTTGGTTATTTCCTTGGTAGTAAAATGTGCTGTTTCGATTGAAAAAAAATGTGATGTTTCGGACCGTGTCTGTTGGGTCTGCCTTATACGCCCCATCTGTGTCGGACTTCCGTCCCTACGTACCCTTGTCCTGTCACCGAAAACCGTATGTGCAACCTAGGGGTGATCCCCCCATTCCCCCCACCCCTGGTTTGGCCTGTCTTTTCTTGTTTTCTCGTGTCACTAGAGTTTTGTCTTTGATTGTCAAAAAGAAAAAATTGTCAAAAAAAGAGTTTTGTCTTTGTCAGCCTTTTGTTCGGCCTTGTTGCTTGTATGGCGGTGGTCCTGGGAGGTGTCGTTAGGTGAAATTGGGTGTCTTTTGCGGGGTTCTTGATCAATACTTTACTCCTTGTTTGTTGCCTTTATTTGGTAAGGGTGTGTGATGGCCCTTGTCTTAGGGGTTTCTGTTTCTTTGGTGTTCTTTTGACATTTGGGTGGTGGATGTAGTCTTGAGGTTTATGACTTCTAACCCTCTGTTAGTTGCGGGTTGTAATTGGTTTTCTCTTTTGATTGCTGGATGTGGTGTGCGTTCCTGGGACTGTTTTGGTAAGGGTCTGTGGTGGTCCTTTTCGTTCCTTTTTTCAATCGGTCTAGTGTGAGACTTCTGGATGGCTTTTGCTTTCTCACCTCGGGTGAGCCTGTTTGGGCTGGTTTAGTGTTGGGGTGATTCATTAGGTTGTGTCGATATGAGTTTGGTGTGGTGTTGGTTGGTCTTGTGGTGGTTTTCCTCTTTATGAAAGGACTTTGTTGGAATGTCAGGGGATTTAATAATCCCCTTGCCCCTACAATCGCAAAGACTAGGGCGCTCCTTTCGAGTACTTACTTTGATTTTTTGTTCTTAGCTGAAACTAAATGTAAAGTAGCTTTGGTTGATCCTATGTTTCGTTCTTTTGGGTTTTCTCGGAGTTTTGGTGTCGATGCTCATGAAACCAAAGGAGGCCTCTGGTTTGGCTTTAGACCCAATGCCAATTTCGATTATATTGTAGCATGTCAAAACTTCATTATTATCAAAGTCATGCAATGCAACGAGAGTTTTTGGTACTTATGTCTTATCTATGGTGAACCGGTCACTCATAAACGTGAAGCTGTTTGGAATGATGTTAGTCAATATATTCGCTCTTTTGATAACCCTTTCCTACTTATAGGGGAATTTAACCAAGTTGACTATCAAGAAGATAAATGAGGGGGTAGTAAAGGTCGGATTCCGGGAGCTGGTTTTTTTAATAAATGGAAGGCTGAGCATCTTCTAATGGATATTCCGTATAAGGGGCCAAAGTTTACTTTGTGTAATAAGAGGGAAGATCATAGTGTAGTGTTGGAACGCCTTGATAAGGGTTATGGCTCATGGGATTGGAATGATATTGTTCCGGGTGTAATTTCGGAGCAGTTATTGTGACCACGTGAGCTTGTAGAATGATGTCGTTGCTTGTCTCTTCCTTTCACTCTTTCCTGTTTAAGATGAACAAACTGAGGGCTCGGCTTGGGGCCGAACGTACTCACTCCGACGCTCAAGTCAGTAAACTTAGAGAGATCAGTTGTATGTTACTTGGCAAAGTATATTGTAGAGAGATAAGGGAGTTTATACCAGATTATTGGATTTCTAGTTAGTTTTCTCAATGAGAGATGTGGAGTATTTATAGACTTTCACCTTTTGTCACGTAGTGGCCAAGTGGCAGAGCAGGTGGAAAGACTATCTTACCCTCGGCCGAGGGACCCATGGCAGGCTGGCGGGCCTGGTTGACTCCATGCGGAGGGGACTGGATGTGAGTACGCGGATATGCCTCTCGGCCGGCTAGTTGCCGAGGCTGAGACCCAAGTGACAGGCCGAGAGGCTTCGTCGGCTAGGATGCTTTTCCTTTGACTTGTTGTCTTTTGGCTTTGACCTTGCTCAATATGTTGACTCGGTCAGCGGGTGCAGAATATGCCCCATCAATTTGCCCCCAGCGTAGTCTATGCCATGGTATGGACTCCGATGCGTGTTGAGCGTATTCTGCGCAAGTTGAACTTCTTCCTCGGCTCGGTTCTGTTTCTTGGTTCTGTTCAGGCCGTACCATATCCCCCCTCCACATTGTTGTGTAATGGACATCGAATGTGGAAAAGAAAATAAGCGCTGGCCGAGACCAAGGTTGAGAGTGCCGTGTGCTTTTGATTGCCCCCGGCCGATGCTGCCAAGCTTGTTTGATCAGCTGGCCGTTGGAAAGTAGATACCAAGGAGCGTGTCAAAGAAGATTGGTTACTGTTATGTCGATTGACATTCCGTGGCTGTATGCTTGACACGTGGCCTGGTGTCGGTTGGTGGACGTTTCATGGGCTTTGCTCTGATTGGTCCGCTTCATGGGCTTTGCTCTATAAATAGAGCAGTGTGCCCCTCTTTTTGACTTGCAAACTTCATTCTTTCAAAAAAAATTTCTCTCTCTAGTTTTCTCGAAGAGTTTCTTTCTCTCTCTAATTTTCGAAGCGTTACTCGGCGTAACACTTTCTTCCAAGGTAAACAAACAAATTTTTCCCAACTTTTATTTGTTACGTATTTGTTGTCACCATGTCTTCTGCTGATGCTCAACCCAGTACCTCTGCGCCGGGGGGCGAACCGTCGCGTCCTGATGAACAGGAGCCACTGGTTGTCACCCCGATAGGGTTTGGGGGTCCCAAGTCGCCTTCTCCGGAAATTGATGAGAAATATCTCGAGGGTTTCGAGGATGATGATGATGAGGCGACCCAATCTGATTCGGAGAGGCCGCATCTCTTGTGGCACGGCGACGCCTGCTCGATCAATCCTGATCGCGTTTGGACAAACAAGTTCGCCTCTGTCTCCGGGCCTGAACTTTTTGAAAACCATTACTCCTTCGGCAGGGGGTATAGAATAGTTGTCCCTGAGGGTGATCAGGCAGTCTGTTGCCCTCCCGAAGGCTGTATCGGCGTGTACATCAGACACCTGGAGTATGGGCTCCGGTTTCCTCTTAATGTACACGTTGCTGCCATAATTAAAGCTATGAATGTCGCCGTGGCACAACTGCATCCGTTGGCCATTAGGACGATCGTTGGCTTTGTATGGTTTTGTTTGTTTAAGGGGGAGGCCCCAACGGTGAACCTTTTTCGCCGGCTCCACCATCTTCGGCAAACTACCCTAGGCGGCACGGGGTGGTACAGCGTGCAGGGCGAGCCGGGTTATGCGACCGTCATCAAGCTGACATCTTGCAAGGACTGGAAGGGGCGGTGGGTATACGTCGAGGTTCCGGAGGACTATCCACTGCCCCGGTCCTTCCAGAGCCGCGTCAATTTGCGGTGTGAGAGTAAGGGGGAGCATGATAGATACGTCTCCCGTAATAAAATTAAGATGGACGCCAAGAAGGTCTATCTTAAGGATGACGAAGAGCGGGCTATGAGCATGTTCGAGGCGACGAAGGATGACACTCCGAAGGGGTGGATGCCTCCGACGCAGATCGTCCTTCAAGACGAGCCGCTTTGTCACGTCGGCCTCATACCGGCCCTCGGCCAGGGTGAGTAGGGTCGGTGTGAGGCCCCTCTTTTTATGCTTTGATGTTTTAGCCTCAGTTTACTTTTTTTGTTTAACTCCTGCTTTGTTTCTTTTGCAGATCGATTTGGCCGGGATCTGTCTGTGGAGATCCTCAAGAAGTTGGGACTTGACAAGGACGGGAAAGTTGTTGAGCTGCATCCTAAGGCCGCGCCACGTGATCGCAGACCGGCCCCGCACGAACTTATGGAGCAGGCGATGAAGGCAATGGATGTGGCGGCGACTCAAGCGGAGATTGGCGGTAACGTGCCGCGCCGGAGACCAAAGACAACGTTTACGGCGGCTACGGCGTCAACTCCAACTCAATCTTCAATCCCCGTAGTCCAAAAGGTGCAGGTGGTCGTTGATGTTGAAGAGGAGGTCACCGTTGTGGAGGGTCCTCCTCCTTCAAAGAAGAGGAAAGAAACGACGCCTGCTGCTGCTGTTACCGAGGCAGGGGAAAAAAAGGACTCAGCCGACCCTCTATCCAAGAAGGTCAAGACTGGTACGGATCTAACCCATAGCTCGGATTTAGCAGGTTCTTTAGGCATTCCTGATGACAGGCTTTCTGATATGTCAATGAATGTTGACATGGATGCTTTGTCTGGGTTTTTTATAGATCAACCGTCGCCGGCTGTCGTTCTTACTGATCGGCAATTGGAGAAGCGGCCTGTGCATACGGGTGATAAAAATGTCACCGCCGACTCCTCATCCCAGAAGGCTTCCTGTGTTCAGCTCAGGGAGGACGGCGTAAAGTTGGCCAAAAGGCTGATGAAGTGGGCTGAACTAGCCGACACTCAGCTTATCGAGCAAGAAAAGCTTATGGCTCAATCTGCCCCTGCGCTCGAACGACTTAGGCTTGAGCTTGCCGCTGCTAAGAAGGAGGCCGCGAAGACGAAGAAGGACTTCCAGGCCGCCATGAAGGACTTCCTCGCTGAGCGAAAGCTTAAGGAGGAAGCTGAGAAGCTGGTCCTGGCCGAGAAGGCTAAGGTTGAGTCTGCGCTGGCTGATGCCGCTAAGCTGCGGGAGGAGAAGACCAGATTTCAGGGCGGTTATAATACCATGGTTGAGCAGAGGGATAGGTGGAAGTCTCTGCATTCGACTGAGGCAAAGGAGCACAAGAGCACAAAGGCTATCCTTGCTCAGAGGGAGAAGGATATTGAGATGCTTAAAACCGTCATCATCCCTGAGATGTGTGCCCGGTACCGGGACCAAGCTGAGGATGCTACCAGGGATGCGATCAAAGAGCTCCTTCCTGAAGGTAACTTCCCGTGGCAAGATTTTGACCGACTTCTTGATGAGAAGGCGGCTGCTACGGAGGTCAAGGCTGAGGATGAGGCGAAGGTGGCGAAGGCTGCTCAGGAAGCTGAGGCCAAGGCGGCCCGGGATGCTAAGGTGAAGGAGGCCAGGGAGGAGGCTGAGAGGGCAAAGGCGGGTGAAGCTGCCAAGTCGGCTTCTGGGCCGCCCACTGTTGGTGATGTTTGCTCTGCCGCCGGTGGCGAGCGAAACAGCATAGGGAGACGGGCGGTCGTCACCGGATTCACCCGGCTCTTCGGACGGCCACTGTTCGGGGCCAACTATTGAGCCTTTCCTCCCTGCCATCCTTTTGGCGCTTCAAGTCTGAATGTTGTAATCTTTTGTTGTACCTTTTGTTTTTGTTAAACTTTGGTAGGTTGTGTTTAGGCTATCCCTATGGGGACGGCCGTCGACTTTGTTTTGCCTCACATGTAAACATTTTTCAATAAAGTTTGTTTATTTGCCCTCGGCTTGGCCGAGGCTTTGATCCTCCATTCAGTTGTCTTATTACGTTTCAACATATTGAGCGCTTTTTCGTTTTTACTTTCGGCTTGGCCGAGGCAGTTAGAAGGCGCATCTCAATTGTACTTAAACGTTTTTTAACATGTTGACATGTCGGTCGCTTCCTCCTCCACTCCCGGTCTTAGCCGAGGCGGTCAGATTTACGCTTCCCAACTGCTGTTGTGAACATGTTAGCGTATCGGTCGTTGTGTCCCCGTCGCTCCCGGCTTTGGCCGAGGTAATCGAGGTTACGGCTCGACAGCGTTCGTATCTGTAGACATATTGATCGCTTCCTCTCCCACTCCCGGATTGGCCGGGGCGACTAGAATTGCGTTCTCAACTGTACTTATACGTTCCTAAGCATGTTGGTCGCTTTCGCGAGTATCAACTGCATTTGTAGTGACTGCCGTGACGTCTACTAAGCATGTTGGTCGCTTTCGCGAGTATCAACTGCCATTGCGGTGACTGCCCGGCTTTGGCCGTGGCGTCTAACTTGGTACGACTACGGAGGGGACAAGCATTTCGATGGAAAACTTGGATCATTCTTCATAAGGTATAATCATGCGTTGGGGTGCCCACAACGGTCTCGGACACCTCCGCCGCTATACGAAGTATTTCCTTAGGTTGTCTGTGTTCCAATGGCTCATTAGAGGAACACCCTCCATGTCTGTTAGCCGGTATGTACCCGGCCTCATTTCTTCAACCACTTTGTAGGGTCCCTCCCAGTTGGCCGTCATCTTTCCATGGATGTTTCATTTGTTGGTTGCGGCCGACTTTCTAAGGACTAGATCTCCTACTCTTAAGTCCCTTTTGTGGACCCTACAGTTGTATGCTCTTCTCATTCGGTTTTGATACACTGCCAAGTTGAGCCGTGCCGTGTCTCGACTTTCTTCGACCAGGTCTAGGGAGGCTCTCAGGCCTTCCTCATTTTCGACTGGGTCAAAGGTTTGCGTTCTGAATGTCGGCACCGATGCTTCAATTGGCAGGACGGCCTCATACCCATAGACTAGGTGGAATGGACTGTACCCTGTTGCTTCTTTCTCCGTGGTTCGGAGGGACCACAGGACGCCGGGTAGTTCATCAGCCCATCTTCCCTTTAGATCTTCAACCTTCTTTTTCAACCCGTTCAGTATTGTTTTATTGGTTGCTTCCGCCTGCCCGTTGCTCTGAGGGTGGCAGACGGAGGAGTATGCAAATTTGATACCGAGCTCCTCCAACCAATTCATCACCATGTCGCTCCAAAACTCTCGGCCGTGGTCAAACACAATGATTTGGGGTAGCCCAAAACGAGTTATGATGTTCTCCCAAATAACCTTTCTTACGGCCGCCGTTGTCTTGGCTGGTACCGCGACAGCCTCGACCCATTTGGTGAAGTAGTCAACGGCGACAATTAGGTACTTTCTTCCTCCGGAGGCCGTCGGAAATGGTCCTAGTAAATCCATCCCCCACTGTGCAAATGGAAGGGGACTAAGCACCGGTTGCAGGTCTCGGGAAGGTGCATGTATTACCGGAGCATGCATCTGACAATTCTTGCACTTCTTGGTTTTTGCTCTGGAATCCTCAAGCATGGTAGGCCAGAAGTAGCCGGCTCGGAGAGCTTTGTGGGCTAGCGTTCTCGCCCCCATGTGATGTCCACAGACGCCTTCGTGAATCTCTGTCAGTATAAGCTCCGCGTCGGCTGGGCCGACACATTTCAAGAGTGGTCTTATCACGGACCTTCTGTATAATTCTCCTTCGAACACCAAGTACCTTGCGGCGATCCTTCTTATCTTCTGCGAGAGACTGCGGTCCTCCGGTAACTCTTTTGTCAGCTTGTATTTCATTATCGGAGTCATCCACGTCGTCTCGGCTTCGATGTCGCCCACCATGCCGACGGACTCAGTGATGCTTTTAGCGTTTCTGATATCCACCAGCACGGTTCGACTGACATTCTTGATGCTTGAACTGGCAAGTTTTGAGAGAGCGTCGGCTCGGTTGTTCTCAGACCTGGGGATGCACTGTATTTGGAAAGATTTCAATTTTGAGGTGTCAGCTTTTACCCTTTCCAGGTACCTCACCATCCCATCGTCTCGAGTCTCATACTCTCCTCTGATTTGATTAGTCACTAAGAGTGAATCTGTTTTCACCACAACATGCTCCGCCCCGGCAGCTCTAGCTAACTCGACTCCAGTTATCACCGCCTCATATTCGGATTCGTTGTTTGAGGCCGAGAAGGTAAACTTCAAGGCGTACTCAAACTCGTCCCCGTTAGGGCTGATGATAAGGATGCCGGCTCCTGAGCTGTTCGCTGTGGAGGACCCGTCGGTGTATACTTCCCACACCCCGGGATGTGATTCTTCTTGATAAGTGCACTCGGCCAGGAAGTCTGCAAGCGCTTGCCCCTTTATCGAAGGCCTTGGTTTGTACTGAATGCCGAAGCCGGATAGCTCCACTGCCCATTTGATAAGCCTGCCTGATTTTTCGAATTTTTCTAAGGCTTTCTCCAATGGCTGGTCGGTTAAGACCGTCACGGGATGTGCGTCGAAGTAGGGTTTTAACTTCCTTGCGGCAACGACGACGGCGAGGGCTGCTTTTTCAATCAGTGGGTAATTTCTTTCGGCGGCCAGCAGTGTATGGCTGATAAAGTAAATTGGGCATTGTTGCTTATTTTCTTCCCTGATGATCACGGCACTGACCGTGGCCGAGGTAACTGCTAAGTATAGATATAGCGTCTCCCCCAGCATCGGCCTGGACAGGGTCGGCAGTGTCAGAAGATGAGCTTTCAGTTGCCTGAAAGCTGTGCTCTGTTGCTCCTCCTAGCTGAAGTTTTTATTCCCTTTCAGCACTTTAAAGAACGGTGTGCTCTTGTCGGCCAACCGAGAGATGAAGCGGGCAAGAGCCGACATTCTCCCGGTCAGCGTCATAACCACTTTTCGATTCCTCGGCTCCGGTAGGTCCAGTATTGCTTGGACTTTCTCCGGATTGGCATCAATTCCCTTGGCACTGACAAGTACGCCGAGGAACTTGCCGGCCCGGACACCGAAGTTGCATTTCTTTGGGTTGAGCTTCATTCTATATTTCCTTAGTGAACAAAATGTCTCGCTTAAATCGGCCAAGTGCTCGCTGTCAGACTTGCTTTTTACAATAGCATCGTCGACGTAAGCCTCGATGTTTCGCCCTTTTTGATTTTGGAACACTTTGTCTACCAGCCTAGTGTATGTTGCGCCAGCGTTTTTCAAACCGAACGGCATCATTTTATACATGTATGTGCCGTGTATGGTGATGAATGCGCACTTAGGCATGTCTTCCTCGGCCATGAATACCTGATGATACCCTGAGAAGGCGTCTAGCAGGCTCAGCATAGTGTAGCCCGCTGTGGCGTCAATTAAGCTATCTATTCGAGGCAAGGGATAGCAATCTTTAGGGCACGCTTTATTAAGATTGGTAAAATCAACACACATCCTCCACGCCCCCGATGACTTCCTCACCATTACAACATTTGCTAGCCACTCAGGGTAAGTACAAGGCATGATAAAGCCCGCCTCTAATAATTTGTCTACTTCGGCCTTGATGGCCTCATCCTTCTCGGCCGAGGAGTTCCTCATCTTCTGCTTGACAGGGCGAGCGGTGGAGAGTACATTCAGCTTGTGAACGATCACCTCCCGGCTCACGCCTGGCATCTCGGCTGCTGAGTATGCGAAGACATCTTTGTTCTTCCTCAGCAGGTCTAGGAGATCGGCTCTGAATTTTGGCTCCAGGTCGGCACCGATAGTTACGGTGCGCTCTGGGTCAATTTCCACTTCCTCGGTCTGGGCTCCTTCGACCATGCCGACGTTAGTATTCATCGGATCGCCCTCCTGCTGCAGGGATGTTCTCTTCCCTTTTTCTGACTTCTTCGCCACTTTGAGGGATTGCATGTTGCACCCTCTGGCAGATACTTGGATATTGAATACTTTGTCTCTTTCGTCCTTTGAGACGAGCTTTTGTGCTTCCCCCCCGGTCTGAGACGTACATCAATGTCAGGGCCCGGATGGACATCACAGCGTCGGCCTCGCTCAAAGTGACCCGGCCTATGAGAACATTGTAGGCAGACGAACCATCAATAACCACGAACTCAGATAAAACATTTTTGGCCGCATCCGCTTGGCCGAACATCACCGGCAGTTTGATTGACCCCAGGGGTACCAGGCCGGCTCCAGAGAAGCTGTATAGCGGGTTGGTGCAGGGGCTCAGGTCTTCAATCTTCAGACCGAGATTGAGAAAGCACTCCCTGAACATGATGTTCGTGTAGGCGCCTGTGTCAATCAGGCACCTTTTGACCAAGTGGTTGGCTATGTCCAAGTGGACGACAAGCGGGTCGCTGTGCGGGGCAACGACTCCTTCGTAGTCCTTCCTTCCGATGGTTATATCGGGGACGGTGGAAGCGGGGATCGCTGTGGTGGGCACAAAGTTGATGGCTTGATAAAGCTCATTTAGGTGCTGTTTGTGCCCATTAGCTGACCCACCGTTCTCGTTTCCTCCGATGACAACCTGGATCACTCCCATCCGCTGGAATACTGATTTTCTATTCGCCCCGTCGGAGCTTGTTTCTGGGCCTCCAGCTACATACTTGCTGAGGGCCCCCTTTCGGATTAGCTCCTCGATGGCGTTCCTCAGATGCCGACAGTTGTCGGTCTTATGGCCGGTTTGGCCGTGGTATTCGCAAAACTGGCTAAGGTCACTGTCCCCCTCGCCTTGGGGGGCCTTGCCCATTTCTGCCCTTCATTCTTGCTTAGGGCAAAGACCTCGGCCGGTGATTTGACCAGGGGGGTGAGACTGCTGTACCGCTTTAGGGTGTATGGTCTCGAACTCCCCCCGGCGCCCGCCGAGTGCTGTTTCCTATTGAATCTCTCGGGTCGTGACCGATTCCCGTCACGGCGTCCTTCATCTACGTTGTCCCGGCGACTCCTCCTCTCTGGGTGCCCAGCTTCACTGTGGCCTACCCAGGTCTTGTGATAGTCCTCCACCTTTATGGCTCGGTCGGCCATCTTTCTGGCGGAGTCCAAGTTGAGGTCCTCGCACTTGATGAGCTCGTTTTTGAAATTGCCTTTCGGTAGGCCTTTCATCAGCGCGAAGGCCGCCAGTTCAGTGTTCAGCTCTCGGATCTGCTGAACCTTAGCGTCGAATCTCTTGACGTAGCTCCGGAGGGACTCGTCCTCCCCCTGTCGGATAGTCAGGAGATCTGATGTCTCCACGGCCCTTCGCTTGTTGCAAGCATACTGGGCTATGAAGTTGTCCCTCAGGTCGGCATAACAGTATACCGAGCCATTAGGTAGCCCCTTGTACCAACTCTGAGACATCCCATGTAGGGTTGTTGGGAAGACTCGGCACCACACCTCATCGGGTTGCTCCCACACCGACATGTACGACTCGAAAGTCTCGGCATGGTCGGTTGGGTCGCTATCCCCTTTGTATGATATGGGCGGCAACTTCAGCTTAGTTGGTACAGGGACTTCGAGGACATAGGCACTAAGGGGCTGTCTGACCACGTGTCGAATGACACGCGGCGATCGGCTCCTCGCAACCTTAGTCCGACTTCTCTCCCTCTGGTGGGAAGGGCTTCTTGTTGTCCGACTTTGGTGAGTCAGACTTCTTTCTTCATTTCTTCGGGGGTGGCCTTGTTGTTGCCGCGGCGACGCTGTCCTCCCGCGAGTGGGGGAAGGACTTTGGTCTGCCACTGGCACCACGGGCTCCGCCGGCGTCCTTGCATGCCCAGCTCCTTGTAGCGCTCCGGACAAGTTGTTCGGGTTCACTTTATGGGCCCTGGTCACCTTTGGGTGCGCTGCCGTCAGCGCCGTCGTGACAGGGGTGATCGGCGTACTACCCATTAGGTCCAGGAATAGCTTCAATTTGGCTGCATCAACCACATGTCCCATGACAGTGACTTGGTCGGTGGGCAGCGGTGTTTCTGGCTCTTTCGGCATCCCGTACTTCACCGGCTCAGTGACTCGGCTGGTGGGGGACTGCCCGATCTCAGAATTAGGGAACGTGTCATCCTGGTAGAATTCAGTTTCTACACTCACAATTTCTTGTTGTTTTGACATCTTCTTAGCTCTTTGAATGTTTTTTTTTGTAAGGTAGGTGACTAGCTTTTAGTAAGTCTTCCCAAAGACGGCGCCAATTGTTCCGGGTGTAATTTCGGAGCAGTTATTGTGACCACGTGAGCTTGTAGAATGATGTCGTTGCTTGTCTCTTCCTTTCACTCTTTCCTGTTTAAGATGAACAAACTGAGGGCTCGGCTTGGGGCCGAACGTACTCACTCCGACGCTCAAGTCAGTAAACTTAGAGAGATAAGGGAGTTTATACCAGATTATTGGATTTCTAGTTAGTTTTCTCAATGAGAGATGTGGAGTATTTATAGACTTTCACCTTTTGTCACGTAGTGGCCAAGTGGCAGAGCAGGTGGAAAGACTATCTTACCCTCGGCCGAGGGACCCATGGCAGGCCGGCGGGCCTGGTTGACTTCATGCCGAGGGGACTGGATGTGAGTACGCGGATATGCCTCTCGGCCGGCTAGTTCCCGAGGCCGAGACCCAAGTGACAGGCCGACAGGCTTCGTCGGCTAGGATGCTTTTCCTTTGACTTGTTGTCTTTTGGCTTTGACCTTGCTCAATATGTTGACTCGGTCAGCGGGTGCAGAATATGCCCCATCAGATATTTTTCCGAATTCTGGTATTACTCATCTTCCTATTCAAGTTTCAGATCATGCGCCTATTATCTTTGAAACAGATCTAATCACTTGTAATGGTAGAAGACCTTATCGTATGGAGGCTTGGAACCTGGATTATGAGGAATGTATTCGCTTGGTACTCAATGAATAGCCTGACCCTGTCTCAGGCTCTGTTACTGTCAGAATGATACGTAAGTTATCAAGAGCTAGAAATTGTATGCGTCTCTGGTCTATTTCCAAGAGGAAAGAATGGAATAAGAAATGGAGTGATTTTGATGACACTTTGGTAAAAGGGCTCCATGAAATTGAGACGAAGGGAGTGACTCGAACTTTCACTACTGCATATGCTAGTCAAGTGGAGTATGCCAAAGTCTCGGCTAAATATTGGAAACAAAGGGCCAAGTTGAAATGGAACACAGAGGGAGATACATGCTCCAAGTACTTCTTTAATTGGGTTAAGGGAAGGGCAAGCAAGAACTACATTGCTGGGATTAAAATGGAAAACGGGGAGTGGAATTTTAACAGTGAGGATATTAAGGGATTATTTGTTCAATTTTACTCTAGCCTTTTTAAGGAAGGAGAGAATCAGAACACTTTTGATGAGTACCGCCCTACTGTGGAAAATTTGTTCAGTATTAATAAAGAGTTTCTGTCTCCTGATGACAGAGATGCACTTGGCATTCGTTTTACTCCTAAGGAGGTTCGTTTGACTGTGTTTCAACTTGGTCCGTTAAAATCTCCGGGACCTGATGGTATTCCTGCTATTTTCTTCCATAAGTGTTGGCATTTTATTAAGCATGATGTTGTTGGAACTGTCTTGGCTATTCTCAATGGTAATAGTTCACCAGACTTCCTGAATAAGACCTTCTTAGTTCTTATCCCGAAATCTAGTGCCCCTGAAACGGTTGATAACTTCCGACCGATTAGTTTATGCAATGTTATAATGAAAGTCATTACTAGATGTATCACTAACCGATTGAAAAAGTTCATGGGAAAACTAGTGGGTGACTTTCAAAATGCATTTGTTCCTGGGAGGAATATTGGTGATAATATTTTAATTACAAATGAAATATTACAAAAAATTTCTTCATCTAGAAATGGTAGGATGGGTAGGATGGCCTTCAAAGCTGACATGAGTAAAGCTTATGATCGGTTGGACTGGAACTTTATCAGGGGTACGTTGCACTTGATGGGATTTCCTCTTAACTTCATTCAGCTGATTATGAAGTGTATCACGACCGTATCTTATGAAATACTGGTAAATGGAGTTCCTTCAAGACATATCTATCCGAGTTGCGGCCTTCGTCAGGGTGACCCTCTTTCCCCTTATATATTTGTTCTGTGTACGAAAATTCTCTCTTTAAACATTCTACGTATGGAGAAGGAGGGTCTTATACAAGGAATAAAGGTCAGCAGAAACAGTATCCCTATCTCCCATAAGCTCTTTGCGGATGATTCTATGTTTTTTTATTGAAGGTAGTTCTAAGAGTTGCGAAAGCCTGGACAAAGTTATTAAGTACTATTGTCATGCCTCCGGCCAGGTTATTAATGATAATAAGTCCTCTATGATGATAAGTTCGTCTTCTAGTCTATCCTTTGCTCGAAAATGTTTGAAGACCTTCAATATACCGTGTGGCACTAACTTAGGCTCTTACTTGGGTATTCCTACGGACGCGGGACTCTCAGGTGGGAATATAAGTAAAAGGGAAATTTTTGAGTTTATCATAGATAAGGTTAGGAAGCGATTATCTTCATGGAATTGCATTCTTTTATCGACGGCGGGCAGATTGGCGTTGTTTTCTTCTGTCTTGTCCCCCCTCTCTGTTTACTTTCTATCGGTATTTAAAATACCGGTAAGTGTGACAAAAAGATTGGATGCTATTTTGTCACATTTTTGGTGGGCGGGTCATAAGAAATCTCCTTCTATTAGCTGGTGTAGTAGGCTTTTCCTAAGTCAACCCAAAGGGAATGGTGGTCTGGGTATTAGACGTATGAAGGAGTTCAATCAAGCACTCCTAGCAAAGATTGGCTGGAGGATGCTGACTCATCCATATTCTATTCTTAGTAAGTCTATTGGTGTTAAATATAGCTTAAAGTGGCGTGATGGTGACTTGCGTTTTAATGATGGAAAGAGTAATTCTTCGTGGGGATGGAAATGTATTGTTTGGGGCCTTCAACTCATCAAACCTCTTTTAGCATGGAACATCTCTCCATCTTCTGATCTTGGTGTCTGGAATACGAAATGGGTTCATGGCACCGTGCCGAAACTGTGGGGTAGTATCCGTATAAGACCCTTTAAATTTAGGACTATAACGTAAATATAACATGTGAAATATGGTCATAAACGAAATACAATAATGAAACGATAAAGATAAAGAATCAACCTCGGGTCCTTTGTAGTGCGGCGTAAAGAACAGAAATCAACAGAGATTTCCTCCTAATCGTTGCACCCAAGACCGTCTGAGACTATGCCCTTGTGCTAGAAATGCTCTCTAATTGACTTGCAATATCGAGAGAGCTATTGTGAGGTTTTACCGATGTGAGATCTAGGAATTTCAGAGAAAATGTTCCGAAACCCTAATATTTTCGAGAATGAATGATTAGGTTTCAAAAGGAGAAGAAACTCTCCTTTTGTTCCTTCATTCGGCCGTGGGTTTCATTTGGGGGAGTGGGCTTATCCACTTCCTCCTTATTAAACTCGTGGTCCGATAAATTTCGCTAAAATGTATACGACGCGGTTTTTATAAATCGTCATCGGTTATCGGCTATTAAAACATCAACTAATAATACGGGTTAGTTGAAGTATTAATACATGTCCGACAAAGACGATATTGTATAATTTATTCAATATACATTAATTAAATATAATCGTTTATATTTAATTTACGAATTAACTGTTTAATTCGCCTTAGCTCATTTTATTTAATCCGTATTAAATATAATATCTCAACATCACATTTTGACTAATTACTAGTCAAATAACTCGGACTAACTGGTTAGTCAAAATTGGCATCAACATGATCAGTATTTTCATCTGTCACATCTCTCAAACGTATCCTATAGGTGTGACTTTTAGGGACCAGTTGATCACCGCCATCTGTATGACAATAACGTCAAACTTATCTAGCAAGCCAACCGTTATTGATAAACGTGGATCAACTGATAATAATACAAAAAGTATGCCCTTTGATCCTTTTAGAGATTTATAAGTCCTTGCACTAATCATTAAGGACACCAGCCCAACAAGCTCCCACTTGTCCGTACAAGTGTATGTGCAATGACGTTATCCGCACTAACTGGAGGACACAAGCTCCAACAAACTCCCACTTGTCCGTACAAGTGTATGTGCGATAACCGATTCTCATATTCATTTAAAATTTCTCCCACTCAATGTAAAACAATTTGCAGATCCGGATCCGCAAAGGTCGTATTTTACAATCGATCTGTATCAAGAGTGGTTTCCCGACTAGAGAGTAACTTAACGATAAACGAATCCGTATCCGAGCATGGCCATGCATTTCGATTCTGACTCCTCGAGTGGCCCCGAGAAATATCGAGTACCTGATAAAGGCAGAATAGTTCCTTCAACTCGACTCCTTCCGATCTAAGCACAGCATGAAATGACCCAGAAAAAATCTACTTGGCCCCCTGTTACGGATGACCGTGAGAAAGAAACCAAAGTCACCCAAAATCTACCGTAGTCTCAAGAGACAGTCGATAGTCAAAAGAATCGACTCTTAGGATCACCATGGAGGTCCTATCCACGACCGGGCACGGAATGTTATAAAACATTTAGGACTCCACGTCGATGTCACAATGGTGTCCTACGAGATATCCGTATAACTCGCCTCTGTGATTGGTCAGTCAACCGGTTGACTTATGGCTCGTTGAACCCACCATCAACCAACGTCACAAAATAATTGCCAGAGTTATCAGCTCATGTGGGCAATTAAGGACTAAAATTATAATGTTTGTTCAGTTCACTTTGTGGTGTTCAAAATTGTCGTACAATTCCACATGAAAAACAAAATATATAAATATCAAAACGATGATGTCGTATATAGTACAAACGAGAATGAATCTAATCCATAAAAAGTACTACAACTCAGGAACACCTTTAATTCCCATGGAATTAACGTGCCCTTCATGCTTATCTTGTCGTAATGGTTTAGTGAGAGGATCTGCTATGTTATCATCTGTAGCAATCTTTTCTATCACTACTTCCTTCTGCTCCACGTAATCTCGGATTAGATGAGCTTTCCGTTGTACATGTCTAGATTTGTTGCTAGACCTAGGCTCCTTAGCTTGGAAGATGGCACCACTATTGTCACAATAGATGGTGATTGGGTCATTCGAACTAGGTATTACAGATAGTCCTTGTAAGAATTGACGCATCCATATCGCTTCCTTTGCAGCTTCAGACGCGGCATAGTACTCGGACTCAGTCGTAGAATCTGTTGTAACAGTTTGTTTGGAACTCTTCCAGGTGATTGCAGCGCCATTAAGAGTAAAAACGAATCCAGACCGAGATTTCGAGTCATCTCGATCCGTTTGGAAGCTAGCATCTGAAAATCGGTTGCGCATAGCTTTTGATCGCCTCCATAAGTCAATGCCCAATCTTTAGTCCTCCGTAGGTACTTAAGAATGTTCTTGACAGCCAGCCAATGTGATTCACCTGGATGCTGTTGGAATCGACTTGTCATACTCAATGCATATGCCACGTCCGGACGTGTGCATATCATGGCATACATGATTCATCCTATAGCCGAGGCATAAGGGATCCGTGCCATGCGCTCTTTCTCTTCCGGTGTCTCCGTGCCGAGACTTGCTCAAATGCACCCCCGGAGCCATAGGAAGAAACCCCTTCTTGGAGTTAGTCATGCTGAATCTCTCTAGGACTTTGTCTATGTAAGACTCCTGACTGAGAGATAACATCCGACGTGATCTATCTCGATAGATACGGATGCCCAAAATTCTTTGTGCCTCACCCAGATCTTTCATCTGGAAATGGTTCTTCAACCATACTTTCACCGAAGTTAAGAGAGGTATGTCATTCCCAATCAGGAGTATGTCGTCAACATACAATATTAGGAAGACAATCTTGCTCCCACTCGACTTGATATAAAGACATGGTTCCTCGACCGATCGAGTAAATCCATTTTCTTTTATCACTTGGTCGAAGCGATGATTCCAACTCCTTGATGCTTGCTTAAGTCCATAAATGGAACGCTTAAGCTTGCACACTTTCTTAGGATGTCTTTGGATCGATGAAACCTTGGGCCGTACCATGTACAACTCTTCCTCCAAAAAGCCGTTTAAGAAGGCGATTTTCACGTCCATTTGCCAAATTTCATAGTCATGAAAAGCGGCAATCGCTAAGATAATCCAAATGGAACGTAGCATGACTACGGGTGCAAAAATCTCATCGTAGTGCAAACCTGGCACTTGGGTGAAACCTTTAGCAACTAGTCGTGCTTTGTAGATATCTTGTTGACCTTCCACAGAATGCTTTATCTTGTAAAGCCATTTGCATTGAAGGGGACGAACCTTAGCAGGTAAGTCAACAAGATCCCATACGTTGTTCTCATACATGGAGTCCATCTCGGATTGCATGGCCTCAAGCCATAGCTTTGAGTCAGAACTTGTCATGGCACCTTTATAGGTTGCGGGTTCACTACTCGTTAAGAGTAGAATGTCATCTATGTCATGTTCCTCGACCATACCAATGTATCTGTCTGGAGGAATAGAGACTCTTCCCGACCTTCTAGGTTCCTCAGGAATATTAACCGCAGCCGGGATTGAAGGAACTGGTTCCTCCAATGGTTGCTCGGTATTTGGTTCTGGAATCTCCGACAGTTCGAAAGTTCTATCACTCTTTGCATTCTCGAGAAATTCCTTCTCCAAGAATGTCGCACTAGCCGCAACAAAAACACGTTGTTCGGTTGGCGAATAAAAGTAATGACCAAGCGTTCCTTTAGGATAACCTATAAAGTATGTTTTGACCGATCGCGGGCCGAGCTTATCCTCGTGTCTCCACTTGACATAAGCCTCGCAGCCCCAAACCCGTATAAAGGACAAGTTAGGGACCGTTCCCTTCCATAGTTCATATGGAGTCTTGTCAACAGCTTTAGACGGACTTCGGTTAAGTATTAGAGCGGCTGACATAAGAGCATAACCCCATAATGAATCAGGTAATACCGTGTGACTCATCATGGATCGAACCATATCAAGTAGAGTTCGATTTCTCCGTTCGGACACACCATTCAACCGAGGTGTTCCAGTGGAGTTAACGTAGGGCAATCCCACCGTCTTTAAGGTGTTGATCAAACTCGTGAGAAAGATACTCGCCACCACGATCCGAACGTAGTGTTTTAATCTTTCTACCCGAGGGTTACGTACCCTATTCTCGGTATTCTTTGAATTTCTCAAAGGATTCACTTTTGTGCTTCATTAAGTAGACATAGCCATATCTACTTAAATCGTCCGTGAAAGTGATGAAATACCTATAGCCTTCTCGTGCGGTGATTGACATAGGTCCACATACATCCGTGTGTATGAGTCCTAATAGGTCAGCAGCGCGCATTCCAACACCTTTGAAGGAAATCCGAGTCATCTTACCGATGAGACATGATTCACACGTGCCAAATGATTGAAAATCAAAGGCCGAGATAGCTCCATTCTTTATGAGCTGTTTTACGCGTTTCTCATTAATGTGTCCCATGCGGCAGTGCCATATATACGTTTGATCTTTGTCACCAACCTTTAACTTTTTATTCATTACGTGTAATATTTCGTTTGGTCGATCTAAAACATAAATTCCATTCATGGAGACCGCCTTGCCATAAATCATATTGTGTAATGAGAAAATGCAAGAATTATTCTCTATTACAAATGAAAATCCAAGTTTGTCAAGTGCGAAAACAAAATAATGTTTTTAGAAAGACTGGTACATAATAGCGATTATATAGAAATAACTCAAATCCGCTAGGAAGCTGGATCACATATGTTCCCCTCGAGACGGCAGCCACACGTGCTCCATTCCCGACACGCAGGTCCACCTCACCCTTTACGAGGGGTTCGATGTTTCGGAGCCCCTGCACATGATTACACAGATGAGAACCACAACCAGTATCTAGTACCCAAGTTCCGTAACTTGCGTGGTTAATCTCAATCATATGAATAAAAGTAGAAGAGGAAGAAAACATACCAACAGGTTTAACACGACCTGCCTTTATGTCCTCATGGTATACGGGACATGTACGCCTCCAATGCCCTGTCTTGTGGCAATGGTGACACTCCATGTTACCATCCTTGCTCTTTGTCGCGCCTGATGAGTTGCTCGACTCACCAGGACCACTCTTACCTGAACCCGACTTCTTAAACTTCGCCTTACCTACTGCTAGGTCTACTTTAGCTTTGCCCTTACCCTTGCCTTTGTTTGACACAACGAGAACATCCTGTTTCATGCTCCCACTGAACTTCATGTCCTTCTCGGTCTGTACGAGGAGGGAGTGCAGTTCATGGGGAGTTTTCTTCAAATCATTCATATAGTAATTCGCTCTAAAGAGCGCAAAACCATCGTGGAGTGAATGAAGCATGCGGTCAATCACAATGTTCTCGCTGATTTTACAATCAAACGTCTCCAGCTTCTCGACATTCTCAATCATGCTGAGAATGTGTGGGCTAACCGGTTGGCCCTTCTGGAGTCTCGCATCAAAGAAGCGAGTGGTATGCTCATAGGTCACGATTCTCGGTGCTTTCGAGAATTCCTTAGTGAGCGTGGTGAAAATCTTGTTTGCACCATGGGCTATGAAGCGTTTCTGCAAATTGGGTTCCATTGCAAAAATGAGTACTTTTTTAATCGCACCCGCTTCCATGACGAAATCGTTAAACTTGGCGATTTCATTAGCTCTAGCCGTGGGACCTGGGTTTGCCGGGATGGGCTCTAATAGATATTTGAGCTTCCGTCGGCAAGATTCCGTAATGCTGCCTCCCAGTCCGCGAAGTTTGATCCATCATTCTTCAGTCGAGTAGACTGATTCATCTGATTCATGAAGATCCGAAGCCAGGACTCACGGTCCAATGTGGCACTTGGCATTGGGTCGTTAGTAGGACCAACCATTTCGTTATAGCAGTTAAATAGATCGTGTTCTACACTGAAAAAGAAAGAAAAACAAAAACGAAATAAGCAACTCATCGAGGTGATTTAAGTCTATTTAAAATTCATTTTAACGTGTAGACTCTCGCACTTGCATAATTGATCTCCCTCAAGAATTATACAAGTGATCCCAAGACTCAATTTCTGTAAATTGATAAGCCAACTGTTTAGCTAGTTCTTCCGTAAGAACTCTTGGTCGATAGATTTCCGTAAATCCTATCTATAGTCCACCATAATCACAGGATCGTACGAGTGACCATAGTGTTGAGATAAAATAGGTCAATCGGTTCCAACTTACCCGACGTAGAAGGGGTCATATTATGCCTACCGACGAAGAAGGGACTCATTGGAGTTTGACCTATAAAGACCGTTCTCAATTTTGGTTTATACGAGGAAGATCCCATCAACAAAATGATAATTCATTTTAAGTGAACGAATAACTAGCGTCTGCGTGAATGAATTAATTTAGGTGATGGCTTAGCATAAAACGTGTGACATGAGAATGTCAAAGAAAACTAACTCGTGACCTCTATATGTGTCAGTTTTCATGCAATAATTAGGTGGTTTGGTTTTTAGGCGGAATATGATGCATATTATCGTTGCGAAAAATAAATAAAAGAATGCAATACGTAAATAAAAATTCCTAGTGTGGCCTATCCTAATAAAAAGAACATAAAACAACTTTGGAATCCACCGTTGGACCCGAGAAGCTTGTCTTGATGTTCCATCTTGATCCATGTAGCGGGAGTGAGCATCCGGTTCTCCATCTTTGGTCTTCTCAAAAATTACAATTAAAAAATATAAAATATAAACCTATTTACATTCTAATTAAAAACTGTAATTACAAGTGAAAAATCCAAACGGAGATACGAGATCTCAAAATACAACCAAGACCGTGTTCCATCATTACGGTGACACGTTCTACTAAGGCCACACTAAGTTACAACTGATTGTAAAAATAAATACGTAATAAAAGGCATTCAAAAGCATTCAAAATTAACGATAAATAAATGCATCAACTAAAACAAATTCATTCGTGACATAATTCCGTAATTATGTTAAATTTATCCAAACCACCTTTTAATGATTAAAATTCATGTGATAAAACCGCTTCTATCAATTTAATTTTAATCTAATACAATTCGTTACTTTAAATACGCTTTAAAATAACTTAATGGTACGTGTGTGAACAGTTTCACAATCATTGCGAGTGTACAATATCCGTATAAAGTACATATTAAGGCCAAAAGAAAATTTAAAGCAAAAAGAATAAATTTTCAAAGCTGCCAGAACAAAAATCCCTCGATCCAGGGACATTAGTGCTCGATCGAGGAACAAAAGGGCTCGATCGACTGAACTGCTAGTCGATCGAGAGGATTGCCAAACAGAAAGTGCTCGATCGACTGATCTTGTGGTCGATCGAGTACTTTTATCAGCAAATCTGCTCGATCGAGTACGAGGACATCTCGATCGAGCAGTCAGGGTTTTAAAAGTGGTCGATCGAGTGCAGAAAGGACTCGATCGAGTAAAAACAAGACAGAAAAAACCACTCGATCGATTAAAAACTTGCTCGATCGAGTACAAAAGTTTCTGGAAAACTTAAAACCCTCGTGAAACAGTTTGTCAAAACAAAACTTATTGCAATTTTGATCAAAACCGTGTAAAATAAAATCAACAAATTGCAAAACATTAACATATTGCTATAATGATCGTGTAAAATAACAATATGCATCGGACAAAAACCGTATTAGCCGTGTAAACACAAGACACGGTTTATTAAAACTCTAAAACGCAACAGCCGTAAAAAAAATTTCTGCCGTGGAAAAAGAACTGATGCCGCACGGTTTTTAAGACAAACACAAAATCGTTTCAAATCGATTTATGAAAAATCACAATGAAAATATACGTGGCCTCGCTCTGATACCACTTGTGGGGTAATATCCGTATAAGACCCTTTAAATTTAGGACTATAACGTAAATATAACATGTGAAATATGGTCATAAACGAAATACAATAATGAAACGATAAAGATAAAGAATCAACCTCGGGTCCTTTGTAGTGCGGCGTAAAGAACAGAAATCAACAGAGATTTCCTCCTAATCGTTGCACCCAAGACCGTCTGAGACTATGCCCTTGTGCTAGAAATGCTCTCTAATTGACTTGCAATATCGAGAGAGCTATTGTGAGGTTTTACCGATGTGAGATCTAGGAATTTCAGAGAAAATGTTCCGAAACCCTAATATTTTCGAGAATGAATGATTAGGTTTCAAAAGGAGAAGAAACTCTCCTTTTGTTCCTTCATTCGGCCGTGGGTTTCATTTGGGGGAGTGGGCTTATCCACTTCCTCCTTATTAAACTCGTGGTCCGATAAATTTCGCTAAAATGTATACGACGCGGTTTTTATAAATCGTCATCGGTTATCGGCTATTAAAACATCAACTAATAATACGGGTTAGTTGAAGTATTAATACATGTCCGACAAAGACGATATTGTATAATTATTCAATATACATTAATTAAATATAATCGTTTATATTTAATTTACGAATTAACTGTTTAATTCGCCTTAGCTCATTTTATTTAATCCGTATTAAATATAATATCTCAACATCACATTTTGACTAATTACTAGTCAAATAACTCGGACTAACTGGTTAGTCAAAATTGGCATCAACATGACTGTATTTTCATACTGTCACATCTCTCAAACGTATCCTATAGGTGTGACTTTTAGGGACCAGTTGATCACCGCCATCTGTATGACAATAACGTCAAACTTATCTAGCAAGCCAACCGTTATTGATAAACGTGGATCAACTGATAATAATACAAAAAGTATGCCCTTTGATTCTTTTAGAGATTTATAAGTCCTTGCACTAACTGTTAAGGACACCAGCCCCAACAGAAACCACGATGTGTAGAGCTTCTATTGGATTCACCCAACTTGTGTAATTTGAGAATCAAAGATCTTATTTGTAACAGTAACAGTTGGGACCATAGACTCGTGTCTATGTCTTTTGATGAATCATCCGTGAATGACATTCTTGCTATTCCGGTTCCATGCTCTGAAGGCGGCGACAACTTCTATTGGTCGGCTTCGTCATCCCGGAATTACTCAGTTAAGATTGGCTATCACATTGCTCTTCAAAATTCCTGGAACATTTCAGCTTCCCCGAAGGACCGTTCAAGAGTTCCTGCTGCGTATATGGGTGTTTTTCAGAAAATCCTATGGAACCTTCCAGGACCGAAAAGCTGGACCATTATCATGTGGAAAGTTCTCACTGAATCGTTGCCCACTGGGGAAGGATTCCTAAGGAGAGGCTTTGATGGTCCTTTTACTTGCGTGCTTTGTGATTCACAAGAAACGGAATCACCTGACCACCTGTTCCGGGACTGTTCATTTGCTAATAGAGTTTGGGCTGGAAGTCTCTTGGGGATTAGGGCACAATCAGGTGGTAATTTGAGTCTCCGGTCTTGGGTTTGCAATTGGCTCTCTGTTCTCTTTAAGGTTGATAATAAGCATGAGGCTTGCCTCTCCTTTTTGTGTACCTTTTGGACTATTTGGGTGGTAAGGTGTAGAAAGATTTTTGATAATACCGAGTGCTCCCATATTGGTGCTATCTTATTATATCAAGACTCCCTTAACTTAGCTCTTTCTGTTGAAGATGGGAAATCGGGGTCCATAGTTTCCCAATTACCTATGGAGGAGGACTTGACTAAACTTAGGAATTGAGTATCATTTCCTTTGATTCAGAGTTCTGTGAGCTGCTTTCGGTCTCATATTTATGTGGATGCGGCGTGGTCTAAGGAGCTTGCTGCTGGATTTGGTGGATGCATCATTCTTGATTCTAATGTTGTGTCTGAATTCTGTATCAAAGGAAGGGCTGAGAATGCTGAACAAGCGGAAGCTATGGCAATCAGGGAAGCCTTAAAGTGGGCACTCTCGCGCAACATCCTTCATATTAACATTTTTTCTGATTGTCTACAGGTTCTTGCTCAAGTCCTCCGGTTCTCTCAACTCAAACATTGGACTAGGAATACTATTGACGATATAATCGATCTAGCGGCAAACTTTCATTGCCTTTCTTTTGCTTATGTTCCTAGAATTTGTAATAAAGCCGCTCATAGGATAGCTAAGCGTGCGATTAAAATGTAGACCCCGTTAACCCGATTGTCAAAAAAAAAAAATTGATTATTTAAGACTTCTAACCTTGTTCCTACGAAAATGGGGCTTAATTCACTTGTTTTATACGGAGAAAAGTGGTAGTTGTTAAGGTTTGAGTAATAGTGGTGGCGGTGGCGGTGTTGGTGAAGTACTGTGGTGTGAGAAGTGATTAGCGGTTGTGGTCAGGTGCAGGGGCGGATCCAGGAATCGAATCCACCTAGGGCTAAATTTTAAAATTTTATAAATGGATAAGAATTTTTTTCCCGAGATTTAAAATATAAAGTAGAATATAAGATATGATCAGCCGATAGTTTCTAAAAGTTTTAATGGGTATTAAATTTATTATTTAACGTGTCACTTTCGTAATATTTGAACGGAAAAAAACTACCGTTCACAAGCAATTATTTTGTAGTGAAATTATACTATTTATATTGAATGAAGCTAATTTATAATTGCTGTAACTATTTTAACGACATATTATTTAAATTGAACCTCTAAAAGATTTTAGCAAAATTATTTAAATTGTTGTACTCATACAAGGGAAGTTATGAAAAATATACACACTTAAATTATTGTACACATATAAGGGAAGTTATGAAAAATATAAACACATCATTGTAATAAAGTACATATGTTTTTCATATATTTAACTCATTTATCATAAAATTATTGATGAGAAGGGAAAAAATCATGAAGAAGAAGACACACCCCTATAAAAAAATATAAGAAAGAAATAAAAAAAATATCTGCGGTAACATACAAACATGGAGGTAAGGGCCAACGGGTAAGTAGAAACAAAGTAGAAAAAGGCAAAATGAAAGTAAAAATTTAGTTCACTGTGCAATTCGAGCGCGGGTTGTTTGTGTAGAAACTAAATACCAGACCACCAAACCACAGGGATAACACTGATTCCTATTAATAGATATAGTAGATATTGTTTTCCTAAAAACTACTCGGGCTTTAGCCCGAGTAGCCTAGCCCTAGATCCGCCCCTGACTCAGGTGTGACGGTGGACTAATTGATTGAGGATGAAATTTGAGGTAATCAGCGAAGGAGGGTAATTGTTAAGTGGCGTGTGGCATTGTATACATTTATTTGTTTGCTTTAAGAATATTGTAAAAAGCCATGTATGTGCCACATCGACTCCAAGTAGGCACCACGTTAATTTTAACCTAATATTACAGGTCAAAAATTTAGCAAGTCTATTTTGGAAGGAGAATATCTAAAGTTGGGTTTATTGTGAGCAAGTCTACTATCATATCCTACATTTCGAACCGATTCATATATATCACTTACCGATGTTATTAAGTTATATACCTGAAAATTGAACTCTCTCTGTCCCGGTCATTTGTTGTTCTTTTCCATATTGGGGTGTTTCAGTGAGTTGTTGTTCTTTCTATTTTAAGAATGAACTTGATGAACAATTTGATCATTCACACTCAATTTGTTCCACTTGACATTTAGTAATTAACCCCTTTCCCTTTCCTTGGTTTTTGTGTCAAAACCAAATGACAACAATTGACCAGGACACGTTGCCAAAAAAAAAAAAAAAAAAAACAATTGACCGGGACAGAGAGAATAATTGGCTTTTTCTTTTGTGGCTAAAAAATTTATGATAGTAAGAAATTTAAAATTTTAATAAAGTCAACTTGGATTAAATGAATTATGTTAATACGTACATAACTATGTATATGGTTACGTTGGTAAGCATGAAAAATTAGGTCTTTGACCGACCACTGCGTGGCATGACTATTGTTCCTCAGGCTTGAGAGTGACAACCTACAAGTTTATATTATCATGGATGTATTATACTCCACATTTTCTATTTTCAAATCATGCACTTAATTTATTATTTCAGTAAGAAAATGTATGAGCTCATTATGGCTCATATCTATCATTTGCTCTTTTTTATTGTTTTCTTAATGAAAAGTATCAATTAATCAAACGTCATGAGTAGTGATGGAGCCAAAGTTTTAAGTCAACGATCATTTGTTTGTCTATTCTATTTAGGGATGTCTCGGTATTCGTTTGTCTTTCTATATTAGGAATATTTTTATCACAAATAATACTATACAACCAGTTGTATAATAAGCATTGTACAACCCTATACATTAATCCGGGCTTATGTTTAATTTTTCTGAGCTTTGTAAGAGTTTGCTTTTTTTTTTGTTTAAATGTGTGAGTTCAAAAACTTTAAAGCATAGCTCAAATTCTTCTAAACAAAACTCGAAAACTTTAGTACACAGCTCGAATTCTGCATCATACAACTGCATACAACAGGTTGTATAATCTACTTATTGTATTTTTATAGGCAATTGGATCATCCATACTTAATTTAGTCCACTTATTATCTAATAATTGGTTCTCTCATCTTTCCTCGATCATTATGTTATAACCTTACAATCAACCAACGTTAACTCAAATAAATATATCGTACTTGTTGCAAGTATAACGACATATAATACATTGTATCACGAGTTTGGATTCTTTGTCTATTTCCATGTTTCATTTTGTGTCCTACTAATTATCCATTTAACACATAAGCAGTAACTATTATTAAAAATAATTGTATAAAATTGTGTCAGAAGATAAAAATAATGAGATATAAAATGGAACACGAAAACAAAACCGATGATCCAGGTTCAAGTAACACCCGCTTAAAACCCATCTTTATTTTTCTCATGTATCGACCCTTAGCTTCAACATAAAGAGCACATGGTGTGGTAGCTTTATCATTTATCATCCTTAATTATGAATTAAAGTATTTGACTTCTTCACTACTCCCCTACTATATAAACACACAAATTTCTTCATTGCCTAATTCATTTCCCAACTAAAGTTTACAAATCCCACCCACCCAACATAATATATATTTCCTCCCCCAAAACATTTGGTACACTTCCTATATTTGTAAAACCATATTATTATAATCATACAAAAAAAATATGGCCACCTTGGTTATTAGGAGAAATAATAGCTATGGTTACACTAAGATGGACAAGGAAGACCCAAAAGAGAGAGCTCATAGAGAGGCTCAATTCTTAATTCACAAGACATTGAAGCAAGTCGATGAAATCGCGACAAGGCGATCGTTAAGGCCTTGGTGGTTAAGATTGAGAATATGTAAATTGAAGGTTAGAATTGGTAAGAAGTTGATCCGACTTAGGAAGACCATGTTATGTAACATGTCTAAGACTAAGGTTGGTGTATGTAAGAACCTTATGCTTCACCTTAATAGC
Organism: Silene latifolia; assembly: GCF_048544455.1. Taxonomy (NCBI): domain Eukaryota; kingdom Viridiplantae; phylum Streptophyta; class Magnoliopsida; order Caryophyllales; family Caryophyllaceae; genus Silene; species Silene latifolia. The sequence continues at coordinate 34,231,125 of NC_133527.1, read as the reverse complement.
TTCAAAAGGTTATTTTAATTTATCAATTACCTTTCTCCATCCTTGTTCCCTTGATCAATATACAAATTATGGAAAGTATCAAAAGAACTGTTTTGTTGCATTTTTGTTCAATATCATATAGATTAAGTTAATAACTACTCCCTATGTCCCAGTAAATAGTTTATATTTGTTTTTTTTTTTGTGAGGAGAAAATAAAGGAAATATAAACTATTATCTGAAAATGGGGGAGTAGGTAGTAGGTTAGTTATGTATTAGTAAGCTTGTTTGCAATGTTCTTCGAGTTGTATCATATTTTCCCTCTTCATCAATTAAAAACGTTGTTGAAAGTTCAATAGGGTTACAGACCCGTCTAATAGCATGTTTAAAAGATTTTCAAACATGTAGCCCAAATCTAATCATTCGTTTTTATTTGCTAGCCGAATGTCTCTGTAAGTAACATTACTTGCAAAAACTAAGTTTTCTTTACATGAGGCCTTAAATTGCCTTTTAGGGCCAAATCTATCAAATCCATTTAATAGCCCTTGTATAAACAAAATAAATCACAAAATAAGCGAGGCAATAAATCACACTTAACTCTTAATAAGCGAGGCAATAAATCACACTTAACTCTTAATAAGCGAGGCAAAACACTTAACATGTTAATTGACTGAACCAAGAGAGCATCACAATATTGTTCCAATGTCTCGATATATTGTTAAAGTGACCTAACCAATTCAAACGAGTGAATATGGGTCGATCGGATGGACGTAATTTTATCTCGTATGACACGAATGAGCAAATTGGCAATAGATGAATTATGGGTTGGTTTGTATTTCTTCATAAACAATGCAACTTGCTAAAAAAAAAAAATACTTGCATTATCACACACTGCATGACGAATCAAGTAGGTCAGACGACCATTTTTGTATGAAGATTCAAACAGGTTATATGCGACTATTTTATAATTAAATGTGACCATTTTAAAATGGTTATATTTTTAGGATCATTTTAAATGGTCATATTTGATCATAAGATGATCACATATTCACATGGCTTGTTTAAAGACTTCAGGCGAAAATAGTCGTTTGAAATGAGAATTTATGTTGATAGTATTAGTGTCAGTTTCAGCTCAAGCGATAATTAGTTTGGTCAATTATGGGATCAGGTGAATGTTGATTACTTTACCGTATCAAGTCCATTTCAATTTCGGATTCATAAAATATACTAGAATTGATCTCCGTGAGATCACTACACAACTACGATAACCACAACAATAATATTGTGGTATACAATTAGCTTAGTCTCACTAAAGACGGATATATCCGTTTAAAGTGAAAGACGGGTCAAATACACTTAAAGAGATGACATTTTTGGGTTCCACCATGTAACTTATTGTTTGTCTTCTGTTTAACGTGGGTGGATATTTGGTCCATTTATAACTCTATAATGAGAATTTGTGAGTAGTAATGTAGTAACATTACTCCCTCCCATCTATTAATTGTTTGTTTATTCCATTTTAGATATTTTTTAGTCAATTATTTACCTTTATACTTTAGAAATGTTTTTGATAGTAATTTGATCATTTACACTTAATTTGGTCTACTTATCATTCAATAATTGCTTCATTTCTCTTTTTTTGAATTTTGTGTCAAAACCAAACGTAAACAATTGACCCCACAAATTTCGTAAGAAGGATCGGATATACGCATGCATACTCGTGCTATCTTCTATCTACAATACAGAGAAAACGGAGTATAACAATAACAACAACGACAATATATTACTCCTCTGTTCTAGCCATTTATTTACGTTTGAATCTTTGATTTTCTAGTTTTGCCAACTTTAACTCCAACAATCCCGAGGTAGAAGACATGGAATGTGACTAGATTTAAGGATCTCAACAATCCCGAGGTAGAAGAGTCAGCTAGAAATAATTCTAGTAAGGAAGAGATTTGGTGGGAAAAACCTACGAACGGTTTCCTAAAGCTAAATTTTGACGGATCGAGAATAGAAGGTAATAAAGCTGCTTTAGGATATTCTATAAGAGATCACAATGGTAAAGTTGTTTTGTTAGGAGCAAAAAAGTGCGGATCCAATAGTATCCTTGTTGCGGAAGCACTTGCTTTAAAAGAAGGTATTTTAGCAGCCAAATACTTATGTGACACCCTTAATTCTAGCCTTAAAAAAAAACGTAAATTCTACAGAAAAACTGGTAGGATATGTTTGTAAATGGTTCAACTAGTCCAAAAACCTGCAATTTCAAAAATGTTCTAACTAAACTATTCACAACCAATTCCAACTCAAGAAGAGTGTCAAAAACCCTGCAACAACTGATAAACTAATTTACATACATAACATAAGACGCGGAAATATAAGGATACAAACCAAAAATATAAAAGGTTTACTAATAGAATAGCCAAAACTAGGTCCAAGGTTCCTTGCTCACTAGCCGTCTGTGACCCCAACTAAGCATCAACAACCTGTCAATCGCATTTTATACAAACACGAAAGCCACAATTCAGTGGGGAGTAACTTCGAGTCCTCCCAGCCACGAATCGTCAAAATTAATGTAACATGTAATGTAACATGTAAAAAATTTGATAAACCATTTACTTATCATGTATTCTAGCAAATGACCCCTAAACTGACCAAACTAAACTATCATGTGAATCAGATAACAAATAGTAATCCAAACTTTATCAATCAGAACCGCTTACATCTCACCTATTACAGTTCATAAAATCACCATACAAGAAAGGGCAATATATCAAAGACAGGCATAAGTTCTTAGTACGGTCAATAGTCACTTTGTAACTCAAGTCTATACCACGAGGTAGGGAAGGTAATCGAACCGGTATCTTGGCTCGGCGGTTACTATTAAGAAAACATGGCCAAGAGACAACACAACCCTAGCCTAAAATCTGCACAGACCTAGACATGCGGATACACACCACCGCACCCAAGACTCACAACTTTTTTTAAAACAAAGTGAAGTGAGTACCCTAAGGACACCACCGAAGGGTCGGCTAGTACTTAAGTGACCCCATACTATCAAAATAAGTACTCAAGTCATGCCCCAACTTGGATAAACATCCACTAGTCAGGAACACAAAGGCTATCAAGCGGTGAACATATACTCGTCAAAGACTATAAAGACCTATCTATGATGAAGGCCGAAATACTCACCTAGGACCTAGTCACAATAGTCCCACTTGAATATTTTAGCCCACACCACCCAAGACTCACCACATAAGTCAAGTAAGACACCCACTTAACCTTAAGAGGGCAAAAAGTCCTACTTACCAACATAAATTCTAACATTCTATCATGTGAAAGCTATATAAATGTCTATTTACAAAGATACAATCCCAACAGTTCCTCAATAAGAATTCAATACTAACTTCCAATTCTAGCAATCTTAACAATATTAAAGGCTTTAGGGGAATCTAGGGCCATTACTACAAAATAAGAAGCTATTTAAATTCATCTAACTACACATGTGAAATAGAGATATAATAAATGGCCTAAAACAAGAAAAAGGCCGATTATCTAAATCATTCAACCGAATTTTTACCCGCAACCCCAGCCTGCGGCAGTGCACGGGTCAAATTGCGTGACCAAACACTCAATTAATCGACATCGCATCGATCAAAGGGACTAAGGCTCGGTTTTGACATCAACAAAACATTACAATTATAGCTATAAAATTCATTTTGAGCCTATTAATTACAATTTCCTTTTGTAAACTACCCTAACATGTGATAACTATTAATATAAGCACAATTTTACCAATAACATAATTTTTGTTACTATCAAAATACTACCCATTTGTTACTTATACTATTCTAACCTTAATTAACCCGAAATGACCAATATTGTACGAAAAACCGCAAAACAAGCACGGACCAACCCGAGCCAATCCCAAGACCGGCCGGGCTGCCGTGAGCCTGCCGGCTGCTTTCTTTGGCCCGCTTGCCGCACGCACCATTTCTCCTTTTTTTTTTTTCATTTTTATACATTATAAGACCGCCTGAACATTAATTAATCGCCCCAAATTCAATTTTGATAATTTAAACTAACAAAAGGCATAATTTAAGCTAACAATTGACATGCATGCAACCATTCTAAACATGTGAAAATTTCTACACCAACAAAAATCACCAAACATACAAAAATCAAAAACATGTGACGATCTTTCGTCGAGTAACTCGAAATATGTTACCTTAAGCTAGAAAAAGAGCAATTAACACCTTGAAAACCCAAACCCTAACGACACTAGCCGCTATCCTCTACAATATACGAGTCCCCGAACTCGTCTTCCAATCCTTCACCTAAATAAACAATTAAAACACAATAATTAAGCAAAAATACCGAATTTCCGAAAATTGGTCTTAAAATAACTTAATGAAAACTGAAATTAGAACATACTAAGTCGTAGATCTCGGCGAGGGGATTCCGGAAAGGTAAATTTCGCGAAAAACGGACAAGAAACGAAGGAGATATGGTGAATTTGAGCTTGATTTTACCAAAAATGGTGTTTTGGTCTTTGTGAGATGATGGAGATAGGAAAAACCAGAAAAAAAGAAAGAAAAGGAAGGGGAAGCCGTGTAAGAGGAAAAGAAAGGAGGAAAAAGGAAGTGCGGGATTTTTAGTCGGGATTTTTACGAGTCGGTTTTGACTCGTTTCAATAATAATTAAATCCGTAAGTCAAACGCAAATTCCGTCAAGTCCAAAGTCTTTAAACACGAGATTACAATAAAATTGAGTATTCATACGACCCATTTCCATATTCGTTTACCCAACGTTCAAACGAATTGTCATTTCCCCCCGATACGCCCTTATTTCGAAATAAAAGATTTTACACGGTTTAAACTATTTTTAAACATTTCAAAACTATCAAAACAAATACTTTTCTTCAAAATATAATAAAATTATATTTCTTTGAATTATTTTTACTTTAAATACATTATTGTCAAATTTTACTTGATTAATTAATTATTTTCGAAATATATTAACGGTCCGAAATTTACGGGGCGTTACAATCACCCCTCCTTTTAAAAAGTTTCGCCCTCGAAACTTAGAAGGAGAAATTATAGTTATAAGAAAATATAGGTATCTTTTCAATGAAACGGTGATACTCTTGTTGATCAGACAAGAACATCCATATTCATATCAAGATATAAAAATATTTCTACACCAATAAATGAGAAAACCCATTATTGGGACGTCACCAACAACGAGATTCAACATTCACTACTGTTAAAACCATTGAAAATCATAAAAGCATTTTCAAACTTTTAGTTTAAAATTCTATAGTAAGAATACTATCTTTACTAATTATGATTATACAAGGCTTAGTAACTCGGAAAAAGAGTAAGAAAAGGAATACCTTATGGAAATAAATCAAAATTTCATTTTCAAATCTTTAAAAATAGGTTAGGTTTGCAGAAGTAACATAAACTTTTATGAATGAATCAAAACTGGTGGCTTGAAAATTTAGAAGTTGTACAACACGGAAAATAACCTAGATAGCATATAAAACAAAGTATATTAAGATGATTCAACCTTAACTAATCAAAAGGAGCTATGATGAATTTTATGGGGTAAGAATTGAAGTCATAATTACAAGGATGTCAACGATAGAGTTTCATAGGTTACCAACATCAAACTTACGAGAGGAGTATGATGATGTAAGGAAGAGAGATATGAGCGGTAACGCTCATGATCAAGGAAGAAGGGAGATTAGACACCAAGGAAACGCCAGACACTCATATCTCCAATAACAACATCACTCCCAAGAGTCTCCTCAATCGCTTATGTTACTTCTTCCTAACATATTCCCTGGAACAAGATATTTCACTATAAGTGTGATCTCAACGCTCCAAATTCTCAAACATCCCGAAACAACTTTCACAAGCCTAAGGTCAAGACTTCCAACAAAGCTGTATTTGTATCTCACTAGTGTCAACTATGGGTTCCTCAAAAAGTAAACCTTCAATCAAGAGTCCCAATACCATGCTCTAAACTCCAAGAGAAGGTTCCTCAAATATTCCACAAGGTTCTCATTTCAAAACAAGGTAGTAACATACCAACCTCAAATTATGAAAAATCAATAGGATCTCAAGTTTCTCTATCCTTTTACTTATTAAGGATTCTCAAAAGCAGAACTACACCCAGCTCCAACATCGTCTCATCATTTCAAGCACTCAATGCGACCTCAAGGTCTATAAAACTATAGGATTAGCAAATTCTTCTCAATACTAAGTCTCTCTCAACTCAAGAACTCTCAAGAGCCAATTAATACCACATCACATCACCAATCCATTCTGGTCATCAACATCCCCAAGGTGTATTCTTTCAAATTTGATATCCTAAACTTACTTACCATCAAATTCTCAAGGTACAAGGTCATAATTGTAACAACACTTTATCACCTCAGAATTCCTAAAACCATAAATTGAAATTATGTTCCTTAGCCTAACAATTGGTGTCATCCATACCATTACCCTTTCTAGTTACCAAAACAAGTACTAAAACCTCCCAATAATGTAGCTTACTCTCACTCTCATGCCATACCTCAAGTAGTAATCAATATCACTCACTAAAACTAACTAATAATCCCACCTTTAACATTTCTCACTAACTCCGTAAACATGGTCAACAAGGTACCAACTATACTAAGGAGATAAGGAGTGATAGAGAAACGGTAAAACATTTCCGAAGGGTGCATGCATCTGACAAGTTAGGAAACTAAGGAGTCAGTCCGTAAAGATAACGGTTGACATAAATAAGAGGTATTCAAGTTAAGAAGATATCTCGGGCAAGAAGAAGATACGTAAAATTTGGCATAAAAACAAGGTTCAACGATCGTTAAAGAGAAGGAAAGGAGAATAGAAGCGGCACGATGAAAGGGTTCCCGCTTACCGAACACTCATCAAAGCTTATGATCGATATGATAAGGTTACATCACTAAGGTGCTCAACCAAGCCCCAACAGTCTACCAAATTATAAGACTAACAAGGACTTCACAATGGTAGGTATTCCTCAACTCAATTGATTCTAAGAGCCAAAATCAATTCACCACACAAATTCATTTGTTAACATCCGAGTCCCAAAGTATCTCCTTTACAATTCTCGTCATTGAACTTCACTTACTATGTCATCTCCAAGTACCCTGGCTTGTTTACTCCATCATCTCACCACTTAATACTTCTAGTTTCCGATACCATAAATTGGAATCACATCCTTGAACTCACGAACTATATCGAACAACATTCCACCAAAATTCCCAAATTCAGATATGTTTCATAAGGTCAACAAGGGCTACTCTATACTAGATTTGGTCAACTTAAAAGGTTTAACAAACTAACTAATTCCAAAGTACAATACCAATCCATTAATCAACATCAATGTCCTATTGTATTCCTTTCAAGGCCCACAAGGATTAGGGCTAACTATCATACATTTAATTCTCCACAAGAAATATTGAGACTCTCAAATGAAGTAGCTTAGGTTCATTCCATCCTATGTGCTAAGGTAGTACCCATGCTTAATCATCTATAACAAACAAGCTCTCTATAGACATAAATCCCAAGGTATTTCTCAATTCACTAAATTCTCATATCAAGCACAACTAACAAGACTAACCAAAGGATCCCAAATTATATTCTTCTATACAACTCAAACCTTAAACAATCAATTTCTCCACTCGTTCACGCCCTCCAATGATACATTCTCTCAAAACTGGGTTCTCTTGAACAAGGGAACTATCCTGCGGCATAAAAGGAAGGTGTCCACATGGACTTTATTATAAGAAGAAAACGAACCTAAGATGAAACGGGAGAAAGAATTGAAAGGTAGTTACCTAGGCGAGATAAGAGGAATTTGAAAGACGAATGACCAACGAAAATGGAAGATTAAGGTAAGATACACTGAATACGAAAAGAAATATCAAGAAAGTGGAAGCATTCTACATTTGGCATAACCAACCTTTAGTGGCACCAAAACTAATAACTAACAATCAACAAACCTAACAATTAGCAATCACAAACAGACTACCACATAAAATCCTAATTCTACCAATCCTACCCTTCTCTCAAGTTTATTATTTTAAGGTCAAGTGATTTCTAAGTGGGGTGCACAAACGTGCGTCGAGAGCAATAGGCTCTGATACCAACTGTGACACCCTTAATTCTAGCCTTAAAAAAAAAACGTAAATTCTACAGAAAAACTGGTAGGATATGTTTGTAAATGGTTCAACTAGTCCAAAAACCTGCAATTTCAAAAATTTTCTAACTAAACTATTCACAACCAATTCCAACTCAAGAAGAGTGTCAAAAACCCTGCAACAACTGATAAACTAATTTACATACAAAACATAAGACGCGGAAATATAAGGATACAAACCAAAAATATAAAAGGTTTACTAATAGAATAGCCAAAACTAGGTCCAAGGTTCCTTGCTCACTAGCCGTCTGTGACCCCAACTAAGCATCAACAACCTGTCAATCGCATTTTATACAAACACGAAAGCCACAATTCAGTGGGGAGTAACTTCGAGTCCTCCCAGCCACGAATCGTCAAAATTAATGTAACATGTAATGTAACATGTAAAAAATTTGATAAACCATTTACTTATCATGTATTCTAGCAAATGACCCCTAAACTGACCAAACTAAACTATCATGTGAATCAGATAACAAATAGTAATCCAAACTTTATCAATCAGAACCGGCTTACATCTCACCTATTACGATTCATAAAATCACCATACAAGAAAGGGCAATATATCAAAGACAGGCATAAGTTCTTAGTACGGTCAATAGTCACTTTGTAACTCAAGTCTATACCACGAGGTAGGGAAGGTAATCGAACCGGTATCTTGGCTCAGCGGTTACTATTAAGAAAACATGGCCAAGAGACAACACAACCCTAGCCTAAAATCTGCGCAGACCTAGACATGCGGATACACACCACCGCACCCAAGACTCACAAATTTTTTTAAAACAAAGTGAAGTGAGTACCCTAAGGACACCACCGAAGGGTCGGCTAGTACTTAAGCTGACCCCATACTATCAAAATAAGTACCTGAGGTCATGCCCCAACTTGGATAAACATCCACTAGTCAGGAACACAAAGGCTATCAAGCAGTGAACATATACTCGTCAAAGACTATAAAGACCTATCTATGATGATGGCCGAAATACTCACCTAGGACCTAGTCACAGCTAGTCCCAGCTTGAATATTTTAGCCCACACCACCCAAGACTCACCACATAAGTCAAGTAAGACACCCACTTAACCTTAAGAGGGCAAAAAGTCCTACTTACCAACATAAATTCTAACATTCTATCATGTGAAAGCTATATAAATGTCTATTTACAGCATACAATCCCAACAGTTCCTCAATAAGAATTCAATACTAACTTCCAATTCTAGCAATCTTAACAATATTAAAGGCTTTAGGGGAATCTAGGGCCATTACTACAAAATAAGAAGCTATTTAAATTCATCTAACTACACATGTGAAATAGAGATATAATAAATGGCCTAAAACAAGAAAAAAGCCGATTATCTAAATCGTTCAACCGAATTTTTACCCGCAACCCCAGCCCTGCGACAGGTACGGGTCAAATTGCGGCTGACCAAACACTCAATTAACTGACATCGCATCAGTCAAAGGGACTAAGGCTCGGTTTTACGACACGATGAACAAAACATTACAATTATAGCTATAAAATTCATTTTGAGCCTATTAATTACAATTTCCTTTTGTAAACTACCCTAACATGTGATAACTATTAATATAAGCACAATTTTACCAATAACATAATTTTTGTTACTATCAAAATACTACCCATTTGTTACTTATACTATTCTAACCTTAATTAACCCGAAATGACCAATATTGTACGAAAAACCGCAAAACAAGCACGGACCAACCCGGGCCAATCCCAAGACCGGCCGGGGCTGCCGTGGGCCTGCCGGCTGCTGCCGGGCCCGCTGCCGCACCATTTCTCCTTTTTTTTTTTTTCATTTTTATACATTATAAGACCGTCTGAACATTAATTAATCGCCCCAAATTCAATTTTGATAATTTAAACTAACAAAAGGCATAATTTAAGCTAACAATTGACATGCATGCAACCATTCTAAACATGTGAAAATTTCTACACCAACAAAAATCACCAAACATACAAAAATCAAAAACATGTGACGATCTTTCGTCGAGTAACTCGAAATATGTTACCTTAAGCTAGAAAAAGAGCAATTAACACCTTGAAAACCCAAACCCTAACGACACTAGCCGCTATCCTCTACAATATACGAGTCCCCGAACTCGTCTTCCAATCCTTCACCTAAATAAACAATTAAAACACAATAATTAAGCAAAAATACCGAATTTCCGAAAATTGGTCTTAAAATAACTTAATGAAAACTGAAATTAGAACATACTAAGTCGTAGATCTCGGCGAGGGAATTCCGGAAAGGTAAATTTCGCGAAAAACGGACAAGAAACGAAGGAGATATGGTGAATTTGAGCTTGATTTTACCAAAAATGGTGTTTTGGTCTTTGTGAGATGATGGAGATAGGAAAAACCAGAAAAAAAGAAAGAAAAGGAAGGGGAAGCCGTGTAAGAGGAAAAGAAAGGAGGAAAAAGGAAGTGCGGGATTTTTAGTCGGGATTTTTACGAGTCGGTTTTGACTCGTTTCAATAATAATTAAATCCGTAAGTCAAACGCAAATTCCGTCAAGTCCAAAGTCTTTAAACACGAGATTACAATAAAATTGAGTATTCATACGACCCATTTCCATATTCGTTTACCCAACGTTCAAACGAATTGTCATTTCCCCCGATACGCTCTTATTTCGAAATAAAAGATTTTACACGGTTTAAACTATTTTTAAACATTTCAAAACTATCAAAACAAATACTTTTCTTCAAAATATAATAAAATTATATTTCTTTGAATTATTTTTACTTTAAATACATTATTGTCAAATTTTACTTGATTAATTAATTATTTTCGAAATATATTAACGGTCCGAAATTTACGGGGCGTTACAACTTAGGAATCTCAAACTTAATTGTGGAGGGTGATAACTTATGTGTTATTAACTCGATTCGAGGTACTTGGCAAATTCCGTGAGAAATTTCTAGTATTATCAAAGATGTGAAATTAGACCTTCATTTTTTCGATGAAGTGATAATTAAACATTACTTTCGTGAAGCCAACAAGGTTGCTGACTTCATGGCTTCAGTTGGACATTCATGTCCAACTCTTTCGAGGTGGTTTGATAGCCGGTGACTTCAACTTACCTCCCTCATTCGAAAGGATGAGATATGTTGGTCCTACCCTAGAGGATCAACCTAATTTTCTTACCTAAAAAAAAAAAAAAAAAAAACTTTAACTCCAACAAAAAAGGGTCATACATACAAGAAGTTCCAATAAGTTAGTTAATAAAATATTGAAGAACTGAAGAAAGAACTTAGGATTCTCCCTCTATCGTGCATGTACCCGTACAAAGCCCGTCCCTCATGGTAAGGATAACATGGGGCAATGGTGAGAAATATAATGAGCAGACAGATTCCCTGCGTATAGGTTGTGGTTAACATGGTTGGCTTCAGGGAGGCATTGACTTAATTACATTTTAATCACAATTAATAATTCTTTTCTACATTTGCTTTACTTTAACTTGCTTCATATCGTATGATTCCGTTTAAATTCGAGTTTGATAGGATTAGAATTAAAGCTGGATAAAGTGCCCTCATCATAAGTTATGTACTTGAATTTGGTTAATAATTGTTATGCTACTCTCTTATAGAACCGTCATATAGCATATGACGGCCCAATAAGAGTTGCTAGTCCAATAGAAAGGTTTTACTAGAAGGATTTTTCTAACCTATGCTGATTAGGCATAGGATAAGAAAATAAAAAAAAAGAAATAAATAAATATATTTCCTGTAAAGAAAAGTAAAATTAATGCAATATTGCAAGTTCCCATAAAAAGATCGTTTAATTATTTCCTTTTTTGGTTTCTTATCCTATGCCTAGTGGACATAGGATAGAAAAACCCCTACTAGAATCCTCCGTAAAGTATATATAGAACCTAGAAACAGATGAAAACTAGTTAGTATCTCGTGCTTTGCGCGGTTTGTTTAAATATTTTAGGGTTTTTCTACGTGGTGTCCTTGTACTTCTTCAAATTCTACGTGGTGCCACCCGATTTTCAAAACTATCATGGGTACTCCTAAACTTAATGAAAACATATTAAAATACTCATATTTCTATAACCCGCCTCTATTTAATGTTTGGTTTATACATTTTTGATTGATTTTTCGACAATAATTTGTCATGCCATTATCGTAAACCTGTTTTATCCAATTGTAAACATATTTTAATTACAAAATTTAACTGATTAAAAATGTAATTTTTAGTAGTTTGGTATTTTAGGACATTTTACTAAGTTTAAGGGTACCACTGATATTTTCAAAAACGAAGGGGTATCATGTAGAATTCGAAAAAATACAGGGGTACTACGTAAAAAATCCAATATTTTATTATTATAACTAGTTTTGTTACCCGTGAAAATCACGGGTTATCTCTAGAAAAATTAAAAATTTAGATAGTTGATTTTTTTTATGAATATCAAATAAAATCGGAATTTATTTCATCATTGATACATATTCCTATTCTTTAATTTTGATTATCATCTAATAAAAATTCATAAATTTTAGAATTTGATTATGTACGAATTAGAAAACTTTAAAACCAAATTGAAATATTGAAATTGTTAGTTGTATAAAAAAAGTGAATTTACCTGTGGAGTGTGCTTTAAGGATGTATGCCTCGCAAAATGAGATGCCTAGTAAGGAAATGATGAGTTCTTTTGTTAGCTAAGAGTGATGATGTATTAGCTTTGCATTGTAATTGGTTTATTTGATTAATGAGAGTTAACCTTTTACAAAAAAAAAAAAAAAAAAAGAGTTAGCCGCTAACCAAACGACTTCACCACAAGGTCTTCCTTTCGTACCGCCTACGAAACAAAAGTAAAACAAAAAACAATACAAAAATTAGTAATTCGTCATTCCAAATTCAAGTTAAAGAAAATACTGCAAATTTTTACCACCCCCAAATGATTGTTTTGGAGGAAAACAAATGAGACGATCTTAAATAGGAGAGGCTAAATAATGCTAATTTAGAAGTTAAATGATGTACACTAAAATTAATGTTCACAAACTTTAAATGACATAAATATTAATTAGGAAAAAAAACAAAATTAGTATGAGAGTTAAATGGAGTAACGGTTAGGCTAGGGTAGGGAATTAGAAGAGACTTATGAGAAAATTCGACGATGCCTTTAAGAAAATCATTGGACTTATGTGAAAATTATCGTGGGTTGAACTTAAATAATGGTTGAATATAAAATGCCATAATTTTACGTTTAAGAATATTATTAAGCTATTTATTTGTTTTGGTTTTCATGTTTGTGTAATTTTAAATAAATAAATAAATGTATAACTTTTATGAGCTATATTACTATGAAAACTGTTAATCGATTCACTAACATTTTTTTTATTGTAAAATGAGAATTTTAATTGTAAATTAAAAAATTTTGATATGAATTTTGGTAAGTTACATCTTTTTTTTTTTGAAATTTTTTAATTTAACCATGAAATATAGTTTGTAATTTGGAAGTTCATGAGTAATACTCGTAGTTCTTAAATGGAGGATTAGTGAATGAAAACTATTGTAGGTTTAGTAGCCATTATAAACTATTGATTCCCATATTTTAATTTGCCTTTTCATTTATTTTTGAGTTATGAGTATTATTAAATAAGATAATTCATTAATGAGGAGCTCAAGAGGTAAAACAAATAGGAAAAAATGTTAATGAAAATTACTATTATTATTATTGATCTTAAATAGTAATTGAAATAAAATGTCATACATTTACTTTTAAGAATATTAATAAACTTCACAATTATTTTTTTTTATTAAAAGGGTTTATATAACGATATTAAATAAATAGATGTAGGTGTAAATTTTAAGTGGTACAATTTCAGGAAATTTAAGTTTAACTTTTTACCTAAAAAAATAAAAATATATACCATTTTCAACCAATATTTCATCATATGAAAAAAAAATAAAAAATAAAAACTATGAAGAACTTTAATCAATTCATTAACATGTTTTTATTACAAAACATTCAATTAAAATAAGTCTGCGTGGAGAATGATTGGGTAGGCGTGTGTCAATCTTAACCAAGGTGCCAATGTGAATGTCTATGTGGCTTTTCCACATCCCACGTGGCTTTTCTACATCCTACGTGGCTTTGTCTAGTTGACATTTTTTAGGATGCCTTTTTATAATATTTATAGATTGTATAAAATCATATAATTGATACGGGGTATATGACATTTAATATTTTTTGTTATAACTAGAAATAAATTAATCTTTTTCAAATCTTAATTTTTTAAGCTTAATTTCAAAGTTTTAAAATACAATACATAAATTTTTAATTATAAGTGCTTAGACCATTAAATTCATTAAGAAATATATATTTGGAAAAATTATTGTATTTACTAAAAGTAGACCTTAAAGAAAGCTACTAAAATATAAGTTTTTACAGTATCGAATTGAACAAAATTATATTGCGAGAAATTGAATACATGTGAGATCTTGAGAGGTTTAAATATTGTGATAACGAGTACGTTTACGAGTATGTATGTACACAGTGATCGCAAATACATTTGAATAATCAAAACAAAAGTAATGATTATTAAGTAATATAATAATATAAACGACATGAAAAAGTAGAAAACACATTATATTATTCTTTAATATCTTCAATTAAATATGTATATGTCAACTATAAAATATTGATTATGACTAACTAAATTTTACTTTTAGTTAAATATTTTATATATTATCATTTAAATACGTTGAAGTTAAACCTCAAAAGATAATATTTGAGAAAGTTCACCTATTTTATTTACAGGTTAACTCTTAAACATCATTATATATAGTTGTTTAAAAAAACAAAAGGTGCAGTTTTCGTATAAATATGTTTGACACATAGCATTGAAAACATTTTAATAAGTTGAGTTTCGACCTTATGTGTTTGATACATAAATATCACACGTTATACATAAAAAATTAAAAATTACGTAAAATTATATTCACACCATTTTGAACAAATATTAATTGATTTCGAACATAACATATTGTAAAATGATATAATTTGAGAACTTAATGTTGATTGTTTCATTATTCGAATAAATTTTATTTTAATTAATATGATACTTGACCCTTCACAAATTTATTTATAAAACGTTGATCAAATTATCCCTTATTAGTTTTAAATAAATTCGTATGTATTTAATTTTAAAACATCAGTCGATACTATGTATATATATATATATATATATATATATATATATATATATATATATATATATATATATATATATATATATATATATATATATATATATATATATATATGTGGACGCGGGCCCACGGGGGCGCTTGGGGGAGAACAAACGTTTGCATTTGTGGAGTCGCCACCAATTTATTGTGGAAAATTGGAAACCGTTCGAATACCTCGTGCCATGTCAAGACACAAAGTAGTGACATGAACACCAAGAACTCGTTACCCTTATCATTCTATGTCTAGAATGACTCTAGTGGATGCCAATGAACACGGATGTTCACAGAGATCTGGAGTAAGGGGTGAGGGTACGTATTAGGAAGCTCTTTTGATCGAACACCTAATCCCGCCCGCCTCGATAGCGGCCTCTACTAATGATTAGGGAAATTGTCTATACTCGATATATTGAAGGTTATATGCATGCAATGCAACATCCAACGTTTTAATCCTAACATGCAAGGAATTAGCTAAGTCAATGAACAATTAATTTAACATACAATTAATGTCAAAGTCGGGATTTAAGTTCAATTACATGTGATACAATAAAGAAAATTACAATAATAAAACAATAAAGAAAATTACAATAATTACATTGGGTTAATTGATTTATGTCGAAAATACTTTTAAAACGGATAATTTGGGAAAAGAAAGAATAAACGAATAAACGAACAGAAATTAAGGTGATAATACGAATAGTAGTTAATTAATACGCAACTAATAAACTAAGTCAAGGCAAAATGGGAGTTTAGAGACAGAAATCAACTAGGAAGAGGCGCAGCAGAGCTGCGTCCTTTGGAAGAGGCGCAGCAGTCGCTGCGTCTTTTCCTTGGCTCAGTTCTGGCCGTGAAGCTGGAATTGCAAGTCGTTAATATTCGTTGGTGATTTTAATGATCGATTAATGTTATTTACTCGGATGAAAGTGATTATCATGTTATTTACATATGATTAAGGCTCATAAAAGCAATAAAACATGGACGAAAACTAATCAGGATGGATTAATTACAAGATTAATAAGGATTAATTAACAAATTAATGAACTAACAAATTAATTAGATTAAACAAGTTATTAATGACGAACCAATGATGGATATGATGAACAAAAGGTGGGAATATATCAAAGATCGAATTCCAGAGACTCAATATTGATGAATCGAACCTCTAAAAACCGAATTTGATTTTAATGACAAAAATCCGCAAATATGGATTATAAGGGATTTAAGTCGGGAATTTAACGACGAATTAAGTACTAATGAATTATTTACATGTTAGAATTATTATGCTTAAATCGCGTCAATAAACAATGAACAATAGAAAAAGAAATTAAACAATCGAATCATCAAAGGACGAAGGAAGAAGAAAGAAAGCAGGAACTGCGGCAGTTGCTGCGTCCTTTCTCGACGTCTGTCTTCTGGTAATTCGTAAAAAGGGTTTAAAGCATGGTTTTATAAATCGGTTTTAGAAATACTTTCGACATAAACCTTACAATATGATTACAATAAATAAATAACAATAATAAAATAGGGATTATACACCCTCAGACTTACATGTTTGACGAAACGAGATGAACTAAGTATACGTTTAGTGATGCTCGACTCGAATATAGACAAAAGTGCCCTCGTAAGAGGAAAACGAATAAGATTGATTAAAGTTGATTATGGTGGAGTTGGTCAAATTGGTCGGTCATGCAAAACAAGGCTGGTACTTAGAAGGATCCGAGCTTACGTGGTCGAAAGTTCAAGCACGTAGACGCCAAAAAGTAAGAACGTGGTCTAGAATGCAAAGGGAGAAGAGAAGGGCGGACGCTCGCGTGAGAAATATGTGAGACCGAAGGTCTCTATTTATACTAATCACACGGAGGAAGTAGGGTTTTCGGAGAAACTTTGGAAGTGAATCTTGAAAAGATATGAAAAATATACGAAAAATACGCAGAAAAGGACTTGGGAAGAGGCGCAGCAGGCACTGCGTCTCTTGGAAGAGGCGCAGCACCTGCGGCGTCCTTTCCCAAGTGGTTTTCTCCCGCGGAAGAAAGATTTCCGTGTTTTAATTATGGAATAACGGATTTATCTTGTTTTCCTTAATATTTTGTGTGAATATTACGGGAAATTATTTGCCAAAGATTACAAGATTGTAAAATATGGAATAGAAATATCCGGAACATTCCAGAACATTCTGACTCGGTTTCAGAAAATGAAGACGATTTTATGACCCGGACTCCAAATGTACTCTAATTACTGCCAAAACGACCGTATCGGCACGTAGATGACAATTATGAGGTAGACATAAATGTTTGAGCGATCACTTGACGATAAACTTACGAACTGTCACAAATCGTTCCGCGTACCAAAAATGCGGCCCAATCATCACCGGGTGGTTTGCGGGAGGTGCAGAAATGAGGTATCTACAGAGCCCCCACTTTGACTGAGGCTTGGACAAGGCGAAAGTCAAAGTATAGCCATCAGGTCAATCGAAGATTACAACCTGACGACTATGGCGATGCGAGGCGGCTCAAGGGGTCTGAGCCAAGGACCTATCGTCGGGAACATTTTAGTATCTGTCGACTATCGGGGAGGGTCGTTTAAAGTCGATTAGACTACGTGAGAAGGCTCGCCAGCCATAAGAAGAGGCCATACCTTAAATTTTTCGAAACTCCAGGGGAAACAAAACGCGATATTGGGAGAAGACAGCAGGACACAGTCTGGAACTGCTGGGAGAAATTTGCTTGTGTTCGGCTTCAAACAAACTTCTGAAGGGTTTGGGGTCGATGTTGATCTCCATGTCTCGAGAGGGAATGACTGTCGGTCGTGAACTCTCGCTGGGGGAACATAATCGGGAACTGATCTCCATGTCTCCAGAGGGAATGTCTATCCGTGTACTCTCGCTAGGGGAACATAATCGGGAACTGGTCTCCATGTCTCAAAAGGGAATGTCTATCCGTGTACTCTCGCTGGGTGAACAGAATAAAGGTGTGTCAAAACACCTGTCAAGGAAAGAACGCTCGTTGTGACAAGCTAGGTCTTGGATAAAAAATAAGGCGATAATTTGCTGTTGGCTTGGAAGATGTGGATCCGGGTGAAGAATATACGTCAAACGGACCAAATATGCGATATAGCATCAAGGAAGAGGCGCACCAAAGATGGGCCCATAAAATAACGAACTCATAACGAATTTTTGAAAATTCGTATGAAGGGAAGCCGAGGAAGAGGCGCAGCAAGAGCTGCGTCCCTTGGAAGAGGCGCAGCACCTGCTGCGTCTATTCCTGGGTGCGTCTTTTCTGCGTAAAAACCCGATGAAACAGAGGGTTTGTGTCATTTATTCGAAACATAATCTCTCAATTTATCTCTCAAATTCCAACCATTTCCGTCAAAATTTGATCCCAAATCTTGCATTTGCCATGACTAATCGAGGTATGTGTATCAATCTTGCATTTATCTTCCGTATTTGATCAAATGAGACTGACAAAATTAGGGTTTTCGACCCTAATTAGTCGAAAATTTGGGGCTTTTCCCCCAAATGATTTTGCCTTGCAAAATTGATTTTGTAAATGGGTAATTGGTAATATAAGGATCATAACCATGTATTTGTTTCGAATTTTCGTTGAGTTTTGAGCATTTGAGTGAAATTGAGACGGTTTCACAGCTAAACCGTAAATCGCTTCGAAAATAGCCTTGGGATTGCCCATTTGTGACGAAACTTGATATTTGGAATCCTTGTATTATGGGTAAACTTCATACCATCTCGGAATTTTGGTTTGTGACGGCTTTTTCAGGACACTTTCTAGGGCATAATCGCCGTTATAACGAAATGCTGCCGAAATTCCGACTCGAACCCATGACTAGGCTTCAACTTAGGCTTGACTTGACCCAAATTACCACATGAGCAGACGGGTTTGTGGGAAAATTGCCAAAGATGGCGAGAAAAGAGCGATTTCGGAGCTCCGAAAACTCGAAAATCCCCTAATCAAGGCTTGTCGTCACTTGACGTGGCCTAAATTTACTTTAATTTTGCAGGTGACGAGGCTTCTACGTCTGGGAGGGATCCTATGGATGTGGACACCGTTGTAGACCCTTCTCAGGTGCTTGAGGAGGCGTTGGAGAAAGCTTTCACTGCCGCGGTGACGGCTGCTGAGGACGAGGTCCTAGAGGAGAAGGTTGCTGAGGAGGAGGAGGCCCCGAGACGGGCCAACGTCGGACGAGGTGGTTGCTAGCTCAGGGGAGCACCTGCGTGGGCTGAGACTTGGGACAGTAGACACTCGCTTTGGGCGGCGGAGGGTCACCTGTCCTACAGGACGGTGAAGAGCTTGGTAAATAGAATTCATCACTCTTCATTCATCTTCTTTCATTTCTGTTTGTCATTCATTTTCTTCTTCATCTGAGCTAAAGATAGCTTTTATTTTAAATCAACATAGGAGGCCGGGAACATCAGGTCGTTCTCGGGCTACACGACGGCGATGTGGTGCTACGAGAGGCTGTCGGCTGAGGAGCGAGCCATGATCGAGCGGGAAGCGTTCGACGCCTTGGTGCAGGCTTGGAGGGATATTGCGAGGAGGAAGCTTCGGGCTAACCTCAGTCTCGTCCGAGCTTTCTTGGACCGGTTTTGGGACACGACCTCCACGTTTCACATGCCCTTTGGTGAGGTGGGGGTCATGTTGGAGGACTACGGCATGATTTCTGGTATGCCGTGTGGGACTGAGGTGGTAGAGTGGCCGGAGACGGCCATGAGGGTTGACTCGGCGGAGGCTAGGAGGCTGATCGGCTGGAACTTGGCGCCGACGGCGGCTGCAGTACCTAGCTTGGTGCCTAGTTCTTACGTTCGAGACTACTTCGCGGGGAAGACCCCGGCGTTGGTGGTGATCGAGGGGAGGGAGACGGCTCCTCCTCCCTGCACTGCAGAGCAGAGAGTCCGCTTGTGGCTCTGGTGGTTCTTGTCTTCGATTTACCTCGGAGACAAGGGAGAGAGGCTTTCGACGAAGCTTCTTCCCTTTCTTTCTGACCTGAGCTCCCTAGACCGTTGGGACTGGGTCACTGCTGGTTTTGCAGTCCTCATCCGCTTCATGAGGGCCATGGTTCGTCCGGAGTTGATGGAGAAGGGGACTTCTCCTGCTGCTGTCGGCCCTGGACTGCTGTTGGAGGTATGAACCTTCACTTCATTTCACGAAAGATCATTTCCTTTTCTTATCAAATCACGAAAGATCGTTGTTGATTATCTTGATTTACAGGTGTGGGTGTACTCCTACTTTCCGGGCCTCGCGCCCAAGAGGACGGAGCCGGTGGAAAAGGCCTATCCCGTTGTGAGGGATTGGGTGATGTGCCGCACGAGGAGTCGGCGTTCCTTCCACGACGTCTGTCGGCGGGAGGTAAACGCTCTTCAGCTGGACGGCGTGAGTACCTTATCTTGCATTGTTTGGCTCTCTTCTTTTACTTTTAGAACTGATCATAAGAATTACCCTTCGTTTGCTTTTCTAGTGGGTGCCCAGGCCTTGGGAGGAGTACGTTGGCACTCCTCCTTTCGTGGCTGAGGTCCTTCGACCTAGGAGCTCGAGCAGGCTGCTGCTGAGGACGTCGATGGGTCCTGTGTGGTACTTAGGCGAGCGCCTGACTCGACAATGCTCTCGGGACGTCTTGACGGTTCCCATCGATCCTCCTCGGACGATGTTTAGGGAGCCTTCTGAGGCTGAGAGGGAGGCTAACCTAGCTGGTGTCGGTGGCGACGCCCTCCTTCTTCCTGGTGAGGACTACTTGGCGTTCCTCTACGGGAGGTTGGCGTACTGGCCGGTCGTGGTAAGTGTTTTATCCTCTTTCATTTTTGATTATTTGAGAATACGACGAAAGATCATCGTTTAACGGAAATCACCTGATCTTGCAGGAGGTCGAGGCGGCGGGCATCGAGCCCCCAGAGTACCCCGAGACCCTTGAGTACACCGACACGACGGGGATGACGACGATCTCCGAGCTACGTGACTTTGACGTGGCGGTGAGAGATGCTGGCTTGGACGAGTGGCAGCAGCTGATTCGGAGGGTGAGTCTCCTCACTTGTATAATTTTGTGTAAGAACACATTTGCTCGAGTTTGTCCAATTGTTAAGAATTTTCCTTTTGAAATGCAGGTTGTGCCATCCCGGTTCGTGGCTTTGTGGAGGGTAGCCAACCGGCTGCGGGCTACTGCCGTCGAGGCACTTGCTGGTGGCCGAGGACGTCAGGTATGAACCTTCCATTTACTTCATCTTTTGAATTTTCTAATCTTCCTTTATGCTTGAAATGATTGACATGAGCCAGTTTTTGTCGTCTGCAGAGGGAGCGCGAGCTAGAGCGAGAGCTTGCCCAGTCCCGAGAGGAGACGGCTCGCCTGCTGAGGGAGCTCGAGGTCCGTGACGCCGAGGTTGCTGCTCTCGAGGCGAGAGATGCTGAGCTAGACGGCGACCGGCAGTAGCTTCCGTGTTGTTTTTTTGTCTTTTTGGTTGTATTTTTGTATATTTGTACACTTTAGGACTCGTTTTTGGACATTTGGACTTTGTTTTAGGGCTCGAGCCCCCAGTTTGGTATACATATCCCCTTTTTGGTTGTATATATGATGGCCTGCGTGCCTTTGCTGCTGGGTTGCTTTGTTTGTACCTGCAGGTTAGCTTTGAGCAGGTTTGGTAGATGACGGTTTACGCCGTCATGCTGCCGAAATTTACACAGAAATCTCATAGAACATATATTTGTTCACATGGCCTAAATTAGCACAAAACAAAGACTCGAAAATGCAAAATTATGACCAAAAATGAAAATGCAAAAATTTGGTCGGAAATGACCGGACGGTAGGGAGGGTTACCCCCTAAGAAAAGAAAAAAAATAAAAACATATAAGTTTGAAATGGAGAGTGAAATGATTCCCCAAAAGTAAAAAGTAAAAAGAAATGTATAAGTTTGAAAAATGATATAATTAAATTAAATACAAAAAGGTATAGATTTGAAAAAAATGAATAAATTAAATTAAATTGGTGAAATGATTCCCCAAAAAAGAAAGTTAAAAATGTACAAGTGTGCTAAAATGACGAAAATGTCGATGTCGTCTCGAAATGCGTGTGCGTGAAATTAGGAAACACGAAATATGGCAACCTGACGCATTTACCAAAATAATAACCCGTATGAATAGGAAATTATTCGTTGAGGAATTTAGGAAAGATCCAACGCGGAAAATCACAGAAAGAGAGTTGAGGAAGAGGCGCAGCACCTGCTGCGCCTGTTCCCCAGTGCGTCTGTTCTGACGGATTTTAGGAAACAACTTTTAGTATAAATAGAGACGTCAAGGGAGGTTTTATTCACACAATTCTTCCGTCTTTCTTCGTCTTACTACACAAAACTCCCAAAATAAGCCTACGTCATGAATACTCTTGAAATTCGTCTAAGAGAATGGACAAATGAGTTCTCTAATGTGGAGAAGCATGACATGGGTGCTTATAATTTTGGATCGCTTTTGAGCTTGAAGTTGATCAAGGTGGTCAAACCGTTTCTAGATGCTTGCCTTGACTATTGGGACCCTAATTATCACATATTTGCCTTTCCTGGAGGGGACATTTGCCCATTTCCCGAGGAGATTGCTGCGATTGGTGTTTGGGATCCGGAACATTTGTCTGCTATTCCCTCCACTTCTCAAGGGTATAAGAACAAGTTTAGAGACTTGCTTGGATTGGCCAGAGTCGATGTTGACCGTCTTATGACGTCTAAATGAGTGCGAATGTTGGATTTCATCGATCGCTTCATCAATAGGGCTGATCCCACTGTCTCTTATGTTGCGAGGCGAAGGGCATTCGGATTTTGCCTATTACATGTATATGTCCTTCAAGGGCATGTTGATGAGGACATGAGGGGCGACCCTCGTCTTGATTGAGCAAATGGAGCTGCGCAGGAGCCCAGCTTGTCTGTGTTTAGGAGAGATCCTATTGGGCTTAGATAACAGAAAAGCCAATCGCGACCTACCTTATTTGGGAAGTCCCATTATTTTGCAGGTAAAAGAACTCTTTTTCTTTCTCTTTTTTTTCTTCTTTTTTTTTCGTTTTTGTTGTTTTTTTTTCTTTCTAATACCCGCTTTTGGTAGGTCTGGCTTATGGAGCGTCTTCGATTGATCGAGCCCCCAGTTAGTGCTCCTGCTTATCATGCTCGCTCAATTGCAATGAGGACCAGGCTTTACATGGCGGACTTCACTCGAGTGTGCAATTACTGGGAAAACAAATTGAAGAGTGAAGATGGCCCCTTAATTAGATGGATCGTACCATGGTGGCATCTCAAATCTGTCACTGGAGTATCTTCCCTGGATCCTACCCGATCTGTTCGCATTCCCGGCTTGGAGTTTATGATATGCATTTTTCCGGAGAGGCTGATGAGGCAGGTTGGATTGAAGCAGAGGATCCCGAAGCTTGACACTGTTCCGCAGACTGCCGTGGCGCTTACTACTGAGTGTCGAAGAGAATGAGCCATCAAATGGGCTCAGAGGAACATTTGGTTCTTGAATTCTTCTGTCAGTGCTCTATGGGTGTCAGATTCCTATCTGCGGTGGAGGAAAGCTGCTACTCCGGAGGAGCGTGAGAGATTGAGGAAACGTGAACCTGTGGATTACAAGGTTCGCGAGGTGGAAAAGGAGAAGGAGAAGCATCTGACTGAGGGAGAGGAAGAAGCCGGGTTTCGAGTTGTTCATCCTTCGAAGAAACCGAAGACTTCTCCTGCCGTCGAGATGGTGGTTGACAAGAATGGCAAAGCAAGACCACGAGAGAGACCATTGGTGATTAGGTCGGAGGTGGCGCAAGAGCGTCCGGCTCGAGTTCGTGACAAGAAGTATGATAGAAATGACAAAGGCAAAGGGAAAATGGAAGAGTAGCCTAAGTCTTTATTATTATTTATTATTATTATTATTGTAATAAGAAGGTGGGGTTTTTAGAATCCTAGCCTATTTATTTTTTATTATGATTTTATTATGTAACGTACTAATATTAGAAATGAAATAAAAGAGGTTGATTGGTTATGAAACCGTTGTGATTTTCTTTTCATTATTCTTGTCGAATTTCAAATGCGTTTGCAAATGTCCTTCTATTTACATTTAAAATGATTAGATGGGTTGTATCCCGTGAAGGATTGCCTACGTATTCATAAAAAATGAAATCAAACCCTTGCGCGTAGTTCGAGTAAATGTAAAAGAATAATTGTTCTAAGCAAGAGCTTGTAATGAACTTTAGAAAATAAGCATGTGCTTTACTTACTCCGAAAATACAATTTAGTTTATTTGATGATATGAGAATGACAAATTGTCAAAATGCAAGAGCAAGATGACATTAGCTTGATTCAGCTTGGCCAGGGCCGTTTATTTCGTGCCACAAGATCGACACGTGAGGTTACGCGAGGCGCGTTTTTGCTCCTATTCTAGGCATAATAACGTTTTAATTGGTCAAGGTTTGTTGGGTTGGCAAATTCGTTCCCGTCTAGGTCTGTGATCCTAACCGCACCCCCTGGAAGTATGGACTTGACTAGGAATGGCCCGGCCCAATTGGGTTTGAATTTTCCTCGTGGATCGACAGGTAAAAGAGCTCTAATTGATTTGAGGACCAAGTCTCCTTCTTTGATGTTCCTTGGCTTAACCCTTTTGTTGAAGGCTCGTTTGATACGCGCCTGATATGTTTGCACATTATGTAATGCACGTAACCTTCGTTCATCCAGGAGGATGAGTTCTTCATATCTATCCCTCTTCCAATCGCCTTCGGGTATTTGACTTTCGAGTAAAATACGCAAGGATGGTATTTCTAGCTCGACTGGTTGTACGACTTCCATGCCGTAGGTCAAATAGAAAGGAGTAGCCCCAGTGGGCGTCCTAACGGATGTACGGTATCCCGATAAAGCAAATGGTATCTTGCTTGGCCAATCTCTATAGTTGTCAATCATTTTCTTGAGAATTGTGACAACGTTTTTGTTTGCTGCCTCTACTGCGCCATTGGTTTGTGGTCTATATGGCGAGGAGTGGTGATGTTTGATTTTGTACTTGGCTAGCAATTGTTCAGTCTCAGCCTGGAAATGTGATCCATTGTCACTGATGATCTCATGTGGGCAACCATATCGACAGATGATATTGGTTTGTATGAACTTCGCCACATTCTTGGCTGTAAGACTGGTGTAGGAAGCCGCTTCTACCCATTTGGTGAAATAATCGATTGCTACTAGGATGAAACAGTGACCTCCTGTTCCGGCTGAAGTGATCTTGCCGATGATGTCAATTCTCCAAGCAGAAAATGGCCACGGGGATGTCATAGTGTAAAGCAATGAAGGAGGAACATGTTGCACATTCCCAAAGATTTGGCAATTATGGCAATGTCTTACATATTTGATGCAATCAGATTCCATCGTGGTCTAATAATACCCTAAGCGTGTGATTTTCTTTGCCATCATGGGTCCACTCATGTGAGGGCCACATTCTCCATCATGGACTTCTTCCATCACTTTCCGTGCCTGTGAATGATCAAGACAACGTAGGATTACACCAAGAGGTGTTCTTTTGTATAGCTCTCCTTGTATGAGAACGTATTGGGAAGCTAGCAAGCGGATAGCGCGTTGTCCCCTTTTGTCCATTTCTGGTGGATAGGTGCCGTTGAGTTTGAAGTTTAGGATTGCTTGGAACCAAGGTTCCTCCGTAATTTCCTCTTCATCGGTGATTTGGTGCACATAAGCTGGCTCTGATCGTCGTTCGATGCATAAAGGCATTTCTACCATGCTATTCGGCATGTTAATCAAAGATGCGAGTTTTGCAAGAGCATCCGCAAATTGATTTTCTTCTTGAGGTAGGTGTAAGTAGGTTACTTGATCGAAGAATTGGGCTACTTGGTCTATTCTGGCTTGATAAGGTGCCAAGCTTTCGATTCAGATTTTCCAAGTAGTTGTGTTGACTTAGTTTACCTCAACATCATAGTCCGAAGAGTTTCTCGTGATTATGATGGACTAAAGATAGTATTTACAGAAATTTATCGACCAAGAATTCTAACGGTAGAATTGGCTAAAAGGTTAGCTTATCAATTTACAGAGAATTGAGTCTTGGGGTCATTTATATAATTCTTGAGGGAGGTCAATTGTATAAATGTTTTTTGAGTCTTCGCGTTATGACATTAGTTCATTAGACTTAAAATTAAAACGATGCACATGCTTATTATTTTATTCTTCTTTCGCAGTGTAGAACACGTTTATTATCAATAATATCATACAACAAATGGCCGAAATAACGCAATCCCAATGCCTAGTGCCACAATAGATCGTTCGTCTGGCTGAAAATATTCATGGACCAAATGAATCACCACGCGATCAAGAATTATGGGTCCAACTTTGCGGATCGGGAGGCGGCATTACGATCGCGCCATTGCTGACGGTAAGCTCAGGTATTTAACTGAGCCAATACCGGTCAACCCAGGCCCCAATGTAGGAGTCAACGAGACAATCGCTTGTAGTGATTTCGTTATGGAAGCGGGTGTGATAAAGAACGTACTCATATTTGCAATGGAAACCAATTTGCAGAGACGCTTCATTGCCCAAGGTGCAAACAAGATTTTCACCACGCTCACTAACGAGTTCTCAAAGGCACCGAGAATCGTTACATATGAGCATACCTGTCGCTTCTTTGATGCGAAACTCCAGAAGGGCCAACCAGTTAGCCCACACATTCTTCACATGATTGAGAATGTCGAGAAGCTGGAGACACTGAATTGTAGAATCAGTGAGAGCATTGTCATTGACCGAATGCTTCATTCTCTTCACGATGGTTTTGCCCTTTTCAGGGCGAACTACTACATGAATGACTTGAAAAAGAGTCCTCATGAGCTACACTCCCTTCTCGTACAGACCGAGAAGGATATGAAATTGAGTGGGAGCATGAAGCAGGATATTCTCATGATTCACAACAAGAGTAAAGGTAAGGGCAAGGCTCATGGCGACCTAGTCAGTAGGTAAGCCAAAGTTCAAGAAGCCAGAAACGGTAAGAGTGCGCCTGGTGAGACTAGTCGCTCACGGGCAAGACAAAGAGCAAGGGCGGTGACATAGAGTGCCACCATTGTCACAAGACTGGACATTGGAGGAGGAACTGTCCCGTCTACCGTGAGGACATCAAAGCAGGCCGCGTCGTTCCTGTTGGTATGTCATCTTATATTCATATGATTCAGATTAACCATGCAAGTTTCGGAACTTGGGTACTAGATATTGGTTGTGGTTCTCATCTGTGTAATCATTTGCAGGGCCTAAAGAACATCATACCTCTCGAAAAAGGTGATGTGGACCTGCGAGTCGGGAATGGAGCACGAGTTGCTGCTGCCTCGAAGGGAACATATGTAATCCAACTCCCTAGTGGTTTTGAGTTATCTTTAAATAATCACACTATGTACCCAGTTTATCTAAGAATATTATTTCTGTTTCCGTACTTGCTAAAGACGGTTTTACATTTTCAATAAAGGATAATAGTTGTATTTTCTCTTTTAATGAAATGATTTATGGCAAAGCAGTTTCCATGAATGGAATTTATATCTTAGATCAAACCACGGAAGTATTACACATGAATAATAAGAAATTAAAGGTTGGTGACAAAGATCAAACCTATCTATGGCATTGTCGAATGGGACATATAAATGAGAAACGCGTGAAGAAACTTGTCGATAATGGGACTATTCCCGCATTCGTTCTTTCTACATATGGCACGTGTGAATCATGTCTCATTGGCAAGATGACTCGAATTTCCTTCAAAGGTGTTGGAATGCGCGCTAGTGACCTATTAGGACTCATACATACGGACGTATGTGGACCTATGTCAATTACTGCTAGAGATGGCTATAAATATTTTATCACTTTCACGGACGATTTGAGTGGATACGGATATGTCTACTTAATGAAGCACAAAAGTGAGTCCTTTGAGAAATTCAAGGAATACCAGAATAGGGTTCAGAACCAACTGGGTAGAAAGATCAAAGCACTTCGTTCAGATCGGGGTGGCGAATATCTTTCAAATGAGTTTGATCAACACCTTAAAGACTGTGGAATCGCTCTACAGTTAACTCCACCTAGAACACC